>NC_140583.1:1042753618-1043953618 GCF_964204655.1 Triturus cristatus
AGAGGTAAACACAATCCACACAACTCTAGCAAGAAACACAGTAAATAGCGTATACACAGTGGGGCCAGACCATATATTAAGAAAGTGTTATAAGAACCATGACTCGGGTCAGGACGATGTTGAGAGGACGCACAAATAATGGGGACCCACAGAACCACCCAAGGTAAGTGGATAGGGACCCAACAGAGAGCGTGTGCAGTGTGTGAACACGACCGCGTGCTCCGTACAAGTCTATGTGCAAGTTGCGGTTGGATTTTCAAAGATTAAGGACCCTCTCCAGTCGACCCTGAAAAACCCCATTGGAAGACAGAAGGTTGGAGAGCCACCCCACCTGTGGATACCCTAGTACCCATGTTACCTATACCAGGGAAGCTAGGTGCATACGTGTGAATTGGTGTCGGACACTGTCGTTGTTAGACCTGGCACCTTGGCGTGAGTTTCCCTTCCACTTTTTGATGGTGTGCCTCGACTGTTTGGCTGGTGTTGTCCGCTCAGGGCACTGCGCCACGGCTAATCCGTGCCGCAGTGCAAGTGCTCCCTAGGTAAAGTGTACCTGTAATTGATGTCCATGATTGGTTTATTGGATTCACTGTCAGTCCCCAGTAAAGTGCACCAGGGGTGCCAGGGCTCGTGAATGCCAATGCCGCTGGTGGGCTTGCAGCGCTGGTTGCGCCACCCACAGAAGCGGCCTTGTAAAAGGTGTCTAGGGTCTGCCACCGCAGACCCTGTGCGCGGTCCGGGACCGTCGCGCTGACTGCGCAAGTGCCCCCACTTGCCAGTCCCTGAACCTTCCCTTACCTACATATTAGCCACCCCTCTGGTAGGCCCAAGGGCAGGGTGCATTGTAGGCATAAGGTAGGACATGCCCTGATGTGTGTGGCATGTCTTAGTAGTGAATTACAGCCATTTTCGTTCTTCACTATTGAAGGCTACCTGCTCTCCATAGGCCAGAATGGGCTGCCGGGATCACGCCGACGCTGTGACCCCAGTGGACTCAGAGAGCATGGTAGAAGTGTCAAGTTTAGTATGCCTGAACTCAGGATGATAAAATACGTCTTGTCGTCAAGTCTATTTTAATATCCTGTGTTTGTAAATACTACTTTTAGAAAGTTAGTATTTACTGACCTGACCATCTCAGTCCGCCTCTGCTGTATGTGTGTGTGTTCTGCCCAGCAACAGTAAGGAGCAGGGTTGGGGAATCCCCAGAGACAGGTTGGCTGCCAGGTGGTGGGTAGAGAGGTGACACCTGGATGGGTGGGAGGAGTACACCTTGACTCTTGAATAGACCTGTGCTCTGCCACCACAAAGCCGGCGCCACCCCCTGTGGGGCGGCTGATGTCTCTGCCCTGCTGTTGAAAGGAAAGAGCAGAGTCACCATAACAAAGTACTCCAGAACTGGACTGAGCCAGGCCTAGGCCCCCTGGCGCTAAAGAACAAAAGAATCATGGTATAAAAGTAGGAGCCTGGCTCCTAAGAAATCAGAATCCTGTTTACCACAAAGAACCTCTGCCCGACTAGAAGGAGAAGGAGACGCTGGAGGAGCTGGCCTGCTGCCTGCCTTGCTGAGAAAGGAGAGGAAGAGACTTACTGAAAAGACTTTGCTACTTTGTGCTTGAACATTCTCCAAGGGCTTGATCTGAGCTTGCCCCCTGAACTGAACCCCAGGAACAGTGGGTTCTCTGTGCTTCTTGCTCATCCTCCAATTCGAGCCGTGTGGGCATCCCGCTGGAAAAGAGACTGCGCCCCTCATCGCCCCTCCTAGGGCCGTGACACTCAGGAGCTCGCCTGCCGCAATCCCGTGAGAGCCCCGCTCCGTCCGGAGCCGCTCTCTGTCCCCGGGCCAGGCCGCCTGCACCCCTGTCACCGCCTGCCATTGGAGTGCGCTGAACGCGCTATCACCCCTCCTGCCGGAAGCCGTCCGACGACGGTGATCCACGCCGGGTCATCCAGCTGCACTGACCGTGCCCTGTGACCCCGCTTCGCTATCCCCGGACATCTCAGGCCGCGCCGCCCCCGCTGTGGAGACCCTCCTGCACCGCCGTGCTAAAGCGTCGCTGGCCGCGCCTGCCTACGTGCCCACACCTGCTGATTGAGGACCCAAGAACACTTCCCAAGCTGAGAGTCGCCCCGACCTGTGCCGACTCTCCACATCACGAAAGAAGTTCCAGTATCGGGCTCGGGGCCCGCAACGCCTTATTTCCCCGTTCGCAGGAACCGATCTCTGTGAGTACTGGAACTACAAGTAAAGAGACTACGAACTATCCATTTGAAACTACGAACAACGAACATTTGCCCGCTGTACAACCTGGTGGCATAGCGAAAACGTTATTGGTCTTGTGATAAGTCTGCTGAGATATATATACCTTATTTTTACATAAAGAATCGTATTTTTATATATATCCAAGCCTGGTGTCCGTTTCTGGGGGGATTGATGTATTTACTGTGTGTACGATTGTAAGTGCTTAACCAACAACGCCTGAGGAATCGCCTTGGCTGCTCACGCCACGCACCTAGAGGGTGAGCAAGGGTCATTCGCGAGGGGTTATCCTGTGCCCTGACGTGGAGGAGAGGGTTCCTGCTTGACCCAAGGGCAACCTTGCGCCAACCAGAGATCCCCGACTCTAACATTGTTGGCAGCGGTTGGGATTTCGGATTTGCACTTGTAATTTGCATACAGTGAATTATTAATCACCAGATAGTGAGAGCAAACCAAATAACGCAGCCACAGGTTTTTAATTGTTGAACTTTGTTGAGACATCTGCCATTACTGCAACCATGCCTGGCTCGCTCTCTGCTGGAAGAGCGCTCTCCGTGATTTCTGGAATAGATGAGGTGGATTGGGAGAGACTGGAAGGCTACACGATGGAGCAATTGAAAGGCTACAGTGTAAAATTCAGAGTCCCCCATGCTGGATGCAAGAGGAAGCCCCAGTACACCAAGGCGTTGAGAGCCTGGAAGGAGTCACGAGACCTACGGAATGCGGGGGACATCGTTCCACCCGACAACCTTGAGGAGCCCAGCAGAGTCCGGTCGCCAGAGGAGCTGGCAGACAGGGCAGCCGACAGGGCGCATGCAATGGAGATGGCAAAGTTGGCAGGACAAATGGAAATGGAAAAGCAGAAGTTGGCCCTGGAGGCACAACAACGCCAAATGGATCATGATATCAGATTGAAGAAGTTGGAGCTGAAGGCGAAAAGTTTGGACACCGCTCCTTCTGGTGGCAGCACTCCACCAGTGCAGGTAGAGTCCAAGGTGTACATCCCCAAAGATGTAGTAAAGGAGTATTTCAGAAAGGATGACATAGGGCAGTGGTTTAGGGCCTACGAGGTGGCCATGTCCTCACACCGGGTCCCTGAGAAAGACTGGGGAGCGGGGTTGTGGGGAAGGTTCCTTGCTGAAGGGCGTGACACACTGTTAGATTTACCCTTAGATCTCCAAACCTCATACCCCCATATGAAGGAAGCTTTACTGACCAGGTATGGGTTAACTCCGGAGCTATATAGACAGCGGTTCAGGGAGACGAAGAAGATCCCTGAGAGTACGTATGTGGAGTATGTGACCTTTTTCTGCAGAGCGCTGGATGGTTGGGTGAAGGGTAGCAAAGTGAATGATTATCAAGGGCTGCTTGATTTAATTGCATGGGAGCACTTGTCCAGTCAATGTTTTCCTGAGCTACGCCAGCACCTGATTGATAGCAAGCTGTCCAACCCGAGGAAGCTTGCTGAGGAGGCGGACCGCTGGCTCAGCACCAGGGTCCACAAGGGTCAAGTGGGAGACTCCGCCAAAGGTGGGCAGGGTCCCCAGCAGAAGAGTGGGGGGGACAAGGGTAAACAGAAGGGGTTCCAAAAAGGCCCCCAAAGTAATTCCCAAGGGAACCAGCAGAAGGGTTCTCAGCCTCCCCCACCCCCGCAGCAGAACGGGGCCCCGACAGGTAGACCTGTTCCAAAGGGGCCCTTCAATTGTTATAAGTGTGGTGACCCGGGTCACATTGCCTCTGATCCTAAGTGTCGCCTGTTCGGTAAGACCGCACCCACTGGTGCTCCCCCCCGGCAAGTAGCTAGTGTTAACTTTGGGGAGGAAGTAGCAGTCCAGGAGGGTGGGGGTCCCGGGCAGATGACCCTAGTCTCGCTAGGAGACAGTGAGATGGTCCCTGTAACCTACCTGCCCTCGAACACTAAGAAATATGGGCAGGTGGTGACCATCAATGGAAAGAAGGTTGAGGCTCTTAGAGATACAGGAGCCAGCGTGACCTCGGTGAGGCAACACCTGGTGTCTCAAGAGCAAATTGTACCCAATGCCTACTGTAGGGTTGTCAATGCTGACAACGTAGAGAGTCGTTGTCCAATGGCTCAAGTTCCCTTTGAGTGGGGGGAGGTCTCTGGTACTCTACAAGTCGCTGTGAGAACTGACATGCCTGTAGACTGTCTGCTAGGGAACGACCTGGAGAGTTCCCCTTGGGAAAAGGTGGAGAAGACCACGCATCTGAGGATGGTGGGTCTACCCGACTGGGCGTGCGTGACCACCCGGTCCATGGCAGCCAGTAGGGGTGTTGAGAGGGTCCTGGAGCCTGAGGGAGAGGTCCAGGAACCGGCCTTAGGGAGAAGGCACAGGAGGCGCGGGAAACCGGCCCCCGAAGTTCCCACGGCCCAGGAGGAAGTAGACCCTGAGGGGGGTGCTCTGGAGCCTACCGGGGAACAGATTGTCGAACTGGGAGATCTGCCTGAGCTGACCCATTGGCAGCAAGAAGGAGGTCCCTCCAGGGAGGAATTCTGCAGGGAGCAGAAAGAATGCCCTTCTCTCGTGGGTATGCGGCAACAGGCTGCAGACCAGGCCAACGGTGTTCAGGCCAAAACACACTACGTGTACTGGGAGAGTGACCTCCTGTATTCCGAGCCTAAGGCTGCTGAACCTGGGTCAGCCCGTGTGCTGGTGGTACCCCAGAAGTTCAGTACCTTCCTACTGGGGCTGGCTCACGATGTGCCTTTAGCAGGACATTTGGGGATGGACAAGACCTATGACAGGCTTGTCACCCACTTTTACTGGCCCCAAATGCATAAGAATTCAGATTCCTACTGCAGAACCTGTCAGACTTGCCAGGCAAGTGGTAAGAGCGGAGGGAAGCACAAGGCTCCTCTGCAACCTTTCCCTGTGGTCGGTACGCCATTCCAACGAGTGGGTATTGATATTGTGGGGCCTCTGGACCCCAAGACAGCCCTGGGCAACAGGTTCATCCTGGTCTTGGTGGACCATGCCACCCGGTACCCTGAAGCCATCCCTCTGAGGACAGTGACGGCCCCCGTGGTGGGACGGGCACTGATGGGAATTTTCTCCCGAGTGGGATTCCCTCTAGAGGTGGTGAGCGACAGGGGGACCAATTTCATATCCACATATATGAAATCCCTGTGGAAGGAGTGTGGGGTAACTTACAAGTTCACCACTCCTTACCACCCCCAAGGAAATGGGTTGGTTGAGAGATTCAACCGAACCCTCAAAGGCATGATCATGGGCCTGGACGGTCCAATGAGGCGTAAGTGGGACGTCCTCTTGCCATGCCTGCTCTTCGCTTACCGAGAGGTGCCACAGAAGTCTCTAGGGTTCAGCCCCTTTGAGCTTCTGTATGGTCACCCGGTAAGAGGACCTCTGAGTTTGGTGAAGGAAGGCTGGGAGCAATCTCCCAGGAAACCTCCCCAGAATGTATATAGTTACATGCTGGCCTTCCGAAACCAGACTCGGCGTTTCAGGCAACTTGCTGAGGCAAATCTGGAAGCCAGCCAGGAGGAGATGAAGCGGTGGTACGACCGGAATGCCACTCTGGTAGAGCTTCAACCTGGACAAAAGGTGTGGGTCTTGGCCCCAGTGGAGCCGTGTGCACTTCAGGATAAGTGGACAGGTCCATTTGAGGTTGTGGAGCGCAAAAGTCCTATCACCTACTTGGTGGACATGCAGACTCCCAGGAACCCTTTGAGGGTCCTACATGTTAACCGCCTTAAGCCCCACTTAGAGAGGACCGAAGTGGGCATGCTGCTGGCCACTGATGATGGAATGGAAGAGGAGACCGAGCCTCTTCCTGACCTCTTAGTGGCCTCTGAGAAAGATGGGTCAGTGGATGGAGTTAACCTCTCACCCACCCTGACGCCCGAACAACAGGAAGACTGCCGCCACTTGCTGGGACAATTTTCCGACCGATTCTCCCTGGTTCCTGGTGTCACAGATTGGTGCGTCCATGATGTGGACACAGGAGACAGCTTACCTGTGAAGCACAAGGCTTACAGGGTAACTGACAGGGTCAGAGCTTGCATCAAGGAGGAGGTCTCCAAAATGCTGGCGCTAGGGGTGGTTGAGTCCTCCAGTAGTCCTTGGTCCAGCCCCGTGGTCTTGGTCCCAAAGGCTGCTGCGCCGGGAGCCACACCTGAACTCCGGTTCTGTGTGGACTACAGAGGACTCAATTCAGTCACGAAGACTGACGCGCACCCCATCCCCAGAGCTGATGAGCTCATTGATCGGCTGGGGGCTGCCCGGTTCCTCAGTACGTTTGATTTAACGTCTGGGTACTGGCAGATCGCCTTGACCGATGGGGCCAAAGAGAGGTCAGCATTCTCTACCCCAGATGGGCACTTCCAGTTCCGAGTCATGCCATTTGGGATGAAAAATGCCCCTGCCACCTTTCAGAGGTTGGTCAACCAGGTACTGGTTGGGCTGGATGCGTTCAGTGCCGCCTACCTGGATGACATCGCAGTGTTCAGTGCCACCTGGCCTGAACACCTGCGCCACCTCTGGGAAGTGTTGATGGCGCTGCGCCGAGCAGGCCTCACGATCAAGGCAAGCAAGTGCCAGATCGGGCAGGGTTCCGTGGTGTACTTGGGACACCAAGTGGGGAGTGGCAAGGTGGCACCCTTGCAACCCAAAATTGAAACCATCCTGGCTTGGGAACCCCCCAAGACGCAGACCGCAGTGAGGGCCTTCCTGGGGCTCACTGGGTACTACAGGAGGTTTGTCAAGGGCTATGGAACGATCGTTGCCCCCTTGACAGAGCTGACTTCGAAGAAGCAGCCCAGGAACGTGATTTGGACTGACACCTGTCAGAAAGCTTTCGACACCCTGAAGACTGCCATGTGCACGGCGCCCGTGCTCTTGGCCCCTGACTTCTCCAAGGAATTCCTAGTGCAGACAGACGCTTCAGAGCATGGTGTGGGGGCTGTTCTTTCACAGATGACTGAGGAGGGCTGGGACCAACCCGTAGCCTTCATCAGTAGGAGGTTACTTCCACGGGAAAGTAGGTGGAGTGCAATTGAGCGAGAAGCATTTGCTGTGGTCTGGGCGCTGAAGAAGCTAAGACCCTACTTGTTTGGGTCTCACTTCCGGGTTCAGACGGACCACAGGCCCCTCAGATGGTTGATGCAAATGAGGGGTGAAAACCCGAAGCTGTTGAGGTGGTCCATCTCCCTACAGGGTATGGACTTTACGGTGGAACACCGTCCTGGTACAGATCACGCCAACGCTGACGGTCTGTCCAGGTATTTCCGCCTTAGTGACGAGGAACCCCCTGGGCAAGGGTAGTTCTCCCCACATTTCAGCTGGAGGGGACACGTGTTAGACCTGGCACCTTGGCGTGAGTTTCCCTTCCACTTTTTGATGGTGTGCCTCGACTGTTTTGCTGGTGTTGTCCGCTCAGGGCACTGCGCCACGGCTAATCCGTGCCGCAGTGCAAGTGCTCCCTAGGTAAAGTGTACCTGTAATTGATGTCCATGATTGGTTTATTGGATTCACTGTCAGTCCCCAGTAAAGTGCACCAGGGGTGCCAGGGCTCGTGAATGCCAATGCCGCTGGTGGGCTTGCAGCGCTGGTTGCGCCACCCACAGAAGCGGCCTTGTAAAAGGTGTCTAGGGTCTGCCACCGCAGACCCTGTGCGCGGTCCGGGACCGTCGCGCTGACTGCGCAAGTGCCCCCACTTGCCAGTCCCTGAACCTTCCCTTACCTACATATTAGCCACCCCTCTGGTAGGCCCAAGGGCAGGGTGCATTGTAGGCATAAGGTAGGACATGCCCTGATGTGTGTGGCATGTCTTAGTAGTGAATTACAGCCATTTTCGTTCTTCACTATTGAAGGCTACCTGCTCTCCATAGGCCAGAATGGGCTGCCGGGATCACGCCGACGCTGTGACCCCAGTGGACTCAGAGAGCATGGTAGAAGTGTCAAGTTTAGTATGCCTGAACTCAGGATGATAAAATACGTCTTGTCGTCAAGTCTATTTTAATATCCTGGGTTTGTAAATACTACTTTTAGAAAGTTAGTATTTACTGACCTGACCATCTCAGTCCGCCTCTGCTGTATGTGTGTGTGTTCTGCCCAGCAACAGTAAAGAGCAGGGTTGGGGAATCCCCAGAGACAGGTTGGCTGCCAGGTGGTGGGTAGAGAGGTGACACCTGGATGGATGGGAGGAGTACACCTTGACTCTTGAATAGACCTGTGCTCTGCCACCACAAAGCCGGCGCCACCCCCTGTGGGGCGGCTGATGTCTCTGCCCTGCTGCTGAAAGGAAAGAGCAGAGTCACCATAACAAAGTACTCCAGAACTGGACTGAGCCAGGCCTAGGCCCCTGGCGCTAAAGAACAAAAGAATCATGGTATAAAAGTAGGAGCCTGGCTCCTAAGAAATCAGAATCCTGTTTACCACAAAGAACCTCTGCCCGACTAGAAGGAGAAGGAGACGCTGGAGGAGCTGGCCTGCTGCCTGCCTTGCTGAGAAAGGAGAGGAAGAGACTTACTGAAAAGACTTTGCTACTTTGTACTTGAACATTCTCCAAGGGCTTGATCTGAGCTTGCCCCCTGAACTGAACCCCAGGAACAGTGGGTTCTCTGTGCTTCTTGCTCATCCTCCAATTCGAGCCGTGTGGGCATCCCGCTGGAAAAGAGACTGCGCCCCTCATCGCCCCTCCTAGGGCCGTGACACTCAGGAGCTCGCCTGCCGCAATCCCGTGAGAGCCCCGCTCCGTCCGGAGTCGCTCTCTGTCCCCGGGCCAGGCCGCCTGCACCCCTGTCACCGCCTGCCATTGGAGTGCGCTGAACGCGCTATCACCCCTCCTGCCGGAAGCCGTCCGACGACGGTGATCCACGCCGGGTCATCCAGCTGCACTGACCGTGCCCTGTGACCCCGCTTCGCTATCCCCGGACATCTCAGGCCGCGCCGCCCCCGCTGTGGAGACCCTCCTGCACCGCCGTGCTAAAGGGTCGCTGGCCGCGCCTGCCTACGTGCCCACACCTGCTGATTGAGGACCCAAGAACACTTCCCAAGCTGAGAGTCGCCCCGACCTGTGCCGACTCTCCACATCACGAAAGAAGTTCCAGTATCGGGCTCGGGGCCCGCAACGCCTTATTTCCCCGTTCGCAGGAACCGATCTCTGTGAGTACTGGAACTACAAGTAAAGAGACTACGAACTATCCATTTGAAACTACGAACAACGAACATTTGCCCGCTGTACAACCTGGTGGCATAGCGAAAACGTTATTGGTCTTGTGATAAGTCTGCTGAGATATATATACCTTATTTTTACATAAAGAATCGTATTTTTATATATATCCAAGCCTGGTGTCCGTTTCTGGGGGGATTGATGTATTTACTGTGTGTACGATTGTAAGTGCTTAACCAACAACGCCTGAGGAATCGCCTTGGCTGCTCACGCCACGCACCTAGAGGGTGAGCAAGGGTCATTCGCGAGGGGTTATCCTGCGCCCTGACGTGGAGGAGAGGGTTCCTGCTTGACACAAGGGCAACCTTGCGCCAACCAGAGATCCCCGACTCTAACAGTCGTCAAACCCAATGGAGGACTTCAGGAAAGTGTTGCTGTGGAGGAAGGTAGAGCTGTCCGGTGGAATCTGAGGATGGATTATTGATGAGAGGTACCTTCAAGCCGAGGGGACAGAGTCTATGTCACTCAGGAGTGACCAGGAGACTTGGCAGATGAATGCCCTCCGATGTTGGGTGTTGCAGGATGGATTACGAGGACCTTGACTCTGCAGCTGTGAGGACCAGGTGATGCTGAAGAGGACCAGGAGCCATGTACGAGCTGTGCCATGAAGGATGTCGAGTGCTGAGGGTTCGGTGTCTGGCGGGAGCACCAACAAGCCTTGGCAAATGCCACCAACACAGGAAGTGAAGAAGGAGCAACGTCGGAACCAGCAAGGTCCAGGGGAAACAAGTGTGACCCTCAAATGGACCCACATACCGGAGGCACTGGAGTTGCGAGAGGACCTCAAGCAGTTCACCAAAAGATGCAGGCCACAATGTGCACGATGTGGTGTGGCTGAAGAATCTGGTCACTAGAGATGCTCGAGGTTGGGGCTACTTGGAGCCCAAAGATCTTCTTGAAAGGAAACAAACAAGCCTTTACAACTGCAAGTTGGATGCAGTACACAGGAGTTTGGTTATTGCAACCTCCATGATGGATACTGGCCTCAAACTTGGTGAGAGGGCAAGGCAGGCCTCTGGGGCTGTGACAAACCACCACCTGTGTTGCAAAACCTTACGCAGTCCGGAGGAGCTCAGGAGCAGCAGACCAGTTGACTTAATTGCGATGCCTGCGAATGCAGGGGAGTGACTCCGTCCCTCAAGGGAGGTTTCTTCAAGGCCTTGGAAGGTTCCTGTATGATGCCCAGGCATAGACGATGTAGCAGACAGGAAGGGAGACAAAGTCAGGCCCAAACGTAGGCTGGCGAAGTCCAGAGTGCCCAGATGGTAGAAGAAGATGTAGTCTCTGATTTGAATCTTATTCCACGATTAATCTAGGGACCTATACCCAGGTAAACCCTTACGTACCCTAGGGAAAGGTTTGGGAAGACTCAGGGGACCCTCCCAGGGAAGGGTCTGGACCGGGGGAGGTTATTTCCATGTCTTTGTCCAGTTTCGAGGCAGAGCGTAAGCCAACGGCTCCCAGGACTGGTTTGAAATGGACTATGCACGGGCACACCAAATGTGCCCCTCATGCAGACTTTCTGGTGCTGGCATGCGCACCCACCCAGTCCCAACACTCTAAAGCCTGTCTGGGAGGTGGTCACACCTCCCTGTGACAGGATGCCTTTTGTTCATCTTCCTCTGCTCGAGCACAAGGCAGCATTGTTGTCGTTTGGTGTCAGGAGCGGAACTGATTCTTCAGCCACGCCTGGCACCTTTTATTGCAAGCTGTACGCAATGCCTAGGCGAAACTATGCAGTGAACATTGGCAGGGGTCAACACAGATCACCCCTGTGCCTGAATAGGTAAAACGGGCAATGATACATTCCTCCTTAACTTCAATTGAATATAACATCACAAAAACACAAATACTTATCTACTGCAAGCACGTCAGCCCTGCAGCCTCAAGGACCCTCAGCCTCTTGATGCCCAACTGAAGCTCCGGTGGAACAGACGGAATGAGATTCCAAAGGGCGGAGAGGAGAGTGGCTGCTGCAGTACCAGGGGAGCCCAAGACAGCAGGGGGAGGAGAGAGAGCGTGTGACAAATAAAGCACTGGGCCGGAAAAACACTTGTTGGAACTTAATAAAATAGTCCCAGAACAGAAAGTAAAATAGATAAAAGCAGAAGCCTTCAAGTCCTGGGGCAATACTCCAGGGAGTGAACAACATGGAAAAACGGCAGGAGCAGGAAGCCAAAGTAACCAATAGCAAGCAAGATTCTTACAAGACAACTAACTAGACCAATCCAAAGCGATAGGAGGAGTAAAACCCCACAAAGTGCATAAAACATATCATCCTGCAGCGCAAGCGCTGTATGACCAACCTAAAAAGAGTGCATTTGCTGTACAGTTCTGCCAAGTTTGACGGAGCCATCCGACAAAGTTACAATGGCTAGTTACAAACCACCTTGATGGCGGTTCCTGTCAATGCTTGAAATATCTATCAGGCTGACTGACATTTCAAAATTTGACTGTTGGCACCTCCTCCAGGGTGACACAGTTAATTACTCCATCGCACTGGAAGAGAACAGATCAACTGCGAAAAGTGAAGTCAGGCTCTTAGACATAGAACGGAGCAGGCAAAGAGATACTAGAGTGCTCACCAAAGTGAGAGAACCAACTTTCCTTTGTCTCCCCCATGCTGGTTCGTCCTCTGAATTTAAGACTGATTTACTTTGAATTGCATTTTAATCATACATACACATTATGATCTTTTTTTTTTAAATTGCTCTTTATTGAAAGATTTGCATACATGACAAGCAAGAGACACATACATTTCAATTCAACATATTCAGGAATGCATGAAACATGTAAACTATGAACAGAGGAATCAATGCTGATATTGTTGTGGTCAAAGCAAACTCATTACAGGGGAGGTTCTGGCACACGTGTATGAGGCGACACCGGGGCATGCACTTTTTGTGGGAGATAGGAGCTCTCTCCGAGTACACGGGAGGAGGCTGAAGAGTTATGGCAACTGGGGGAGAGAAAAAAGTGAGATCGGGATGGGGGGGGTGCAAGAACAGAATGTACTGAGAGGAGCCCACCAGCTCCATGACGGAAGAGTGTGAACGGGTGTAAGGGGAACATACACATTTTGACTAATTATTGATGCTAAACTGATTTTAATTTCTGTAAACTATTAGCCTGTAATAAACCTTCATAGTTTCGGTCTTTCATGTGGAGGCTGATGTCCTCCACACTTATTGAATGAATCTTCTGAGTGGGAGCGTGGGATGAATGGTTAAGCTTCCCTGACATCAACTGCTTCTCCAGTGCCAAACTTCCCTCTCTTCCTAATCGTCATTGCCATGTAGGTAAAGCCACCCTCTATGGGTGGAGGGAGTGCGGAGTGGGGGATTCATCACAGAATCGCTCCATGGTACTACTGCAGCCAAAGTGCCCTACTTCCCTTCTTTCCAGCTGGTCCACTCCTTATATTGAAGGGACTCAGACATGCTGCCACCCTCCAGTGCAGTAGATGAAAAAATATACTCTGGGGTACCATAAATTGGCTGCAGGAGCAGACTCATGTGGGGCATCGTCATGAGAAGTGAAACCAATGACACTCAATCTGTGCATTACGTTTGATAAAGTATTCCCAAAAGACATTGGCAAAAAGCTGTTCTCATTTCTTTAAGTGATCAAAAACTGACTGCATTTTAAGATAGTTGAAGGGGTTGAGCATTTCTTTAAGTGGCCTAAAATGATGGGGTCTCTAAAGGGTGATGACCTAGAAAAATGCTGCCTTTGTAACTAAGAGATTGTTCTCATGCTTCCTCCTTGTACTTCTGTTTCCCTTCATCATTCTCCTGGTCCTCCTATGTCATCTTGTCCTTCATCATCTTCTGTTCATCATGATCATCCTAGCCCTATGCCTCCTCCTGGTCCTGTCCTCTGCCATTTCTTCCTCCTATGGTCCTGGCCCTCCTCCTCCTTCTCTTCCCATTCTTGCCCCTGGTGCTCATCTTGTTCCTGTTTTTCTTCTGGGTTCTGCCCCTCCTTATCCTGCCTTATACTTCTGGTACTCCTCTGATGGTTGGTCCTTTTACCCTGGCCCTGAATGTCCTCTTTATTATCCAGGACTTCTTCCTCATGGTATTTCTTATTACTAATTTCTTCCTTTTGGTCCATCTTCTTGTCTTCCTCCTCCTAGTCCATTTCTCATCCTCCTGGTCCTCTCCCTGCCCCCAACGGTCTCCCCTATTCCTGGTCCTCCTTCTCCTAGTCCTTATACTCCAGATCCTAGTAATTTTGGTCCTGGCACCCATAGTCTTCTGGGGCCTGGTATATTTGGTCTTGGCCCTCCAGGCAATTACTATTTTCCTGGTCTTGGTCCTCCTCGCTCTGGACTTCCCGTTCCCTCAGGTCTTTCTGAGCCTGGCCACGTCAGGCTTCCCGCTACCGTTAGTGTAGGCCCTCCTCTTATTAGTCTCCTTTCTGGTCTTCCTTGTGATCTCCCTGTTTCCAGGATCTTGTTCCTCCACGTATGAACTAATCATGGCTCTTTCCACCTGCTTTCGCCCTCCTCATAGTCATCCCCCTGGTCCTTTTCCTCCTCATCTTTCTGCTACTCATCCTATTCCTGGCAATCCTCCCCAACCTCCTGGTCTTCTCCTACTCCTTCTTCTAGCCCTCCTCCTGATCCATATGCACCTCCTCGTCCTGGGCTGCCATCAGATCCTATTTCTACCTATGTTCCTCCTCCTGGTCCTCCTCCTTGTGGTACTGCCCCTCAGTCTCCTTGTCCTCTTCCTCCAATTGGCAGTGGTTCTGGTCCTTTAGGGCCAGTTTGTAAACTGGTCTTCCTGACCCTGCTCTCCATTCTGGCCTTTCTCCTCCTCAACATCTCCTTCTTGGTCCTCATCCTCTTCCTGCTTCTGGTCCTGTCCTTCTCTGCTTTCTCATACTCGTGGTTCTCCTCCTGGTTTTCTTTTGTCCTGGTCCTCTCCTACTCCTCAACCCTCCATCTTCTTCTTCTCATGGTCCTCTTCATTGTTGTTGAGGACATCCTCCTTATAGTCCTTGTCTGCCTCCTGGTCCTCCTTATGATACTCCTCCGGTCCTCCTACAGTCCCTGGTCCCATTTTCACCCTTCTGGCCTTTCTTCTCCTGTTCTTCCTCTGGGTTCTGACCCTGAAGTGGTCTTACGCATCCTGTTCATCCTAGTCATCTAGCTCCTGGTCTTTTTGGTCCTGGTTATCCTGGTCCTTTTGTTCATGGTCCTCCTCCAAGTCCCCTTACTGGTCGTGGCCCTCTTGGTCCTCATCCCTGGTCCTCCTTGCCTTCTTCTCCCTGGTCTTATTGCCCCAGTAACTTCTAGTCTGGTTAGCTGGTGCTTATTCTCCTACACCTGTTCCCACCGGACTTTCTAGTTTTTGTTCCTCCTTGTCCTTGTCAGTGCAAAAACACACAGGGCCCGATTCACAGAATTAACTTAAGACTAAATCCTAAACTTACTACTTTGTGGTATTCACAGAATGCACTTACTACTTTTGGTATTCACAGAATGCACTTACTACTTATGGTATTCACAGAATGGATTTACGACTACTAACTTTACGTCCGCACTCGGGCCAGAAATTCCGGCCCGGAGGCGGAGCTTCCGACCTGGAGGTGGACTTCCGGCCCGGAGGCGGAACTTCCGGGCCGGAGGCGGAGCTTCCGGGCCGGAGGTGGAGATTTCGGCCATGCCTAAATCTCCGCCACCGGCCGGAATCCCCACCTCCGGGCCGGAAGCTCCGCCTTCGGGCCGGAATTTCCGGCTCGAGTGCGGACGTACAGTTAGTAGTCGTAAATCCATTCTGTGAATACCAAAAGTAGTAAGTGCATTCTGTGAATACCAAAAGTAGTAAGTGCATTCTGCGAATACCACAAAGTAGTAAGTTTAGGATTTAGTCTTAAGTTAATTCTGTGAATCGGGCCCTGTCCTTTTTGTAAACCCTGGACGTGCTGATTTTTTCAGACCTGGAGCAGTGTAGTCCCTAAATATGTCTCTCCTGTGTTTGGTGAGGGCAATGAGCATTTGCTGCTCTCATTAAGGGCAAAGATCTTCTCTCATAGAGTTATACGCATCGATTGCCTTTCACAACGCAGAGCTTTGGAACCCCTGGAAATGTCGGGTATGACATTTTTGAATTACATCTTGTTCTCCTGGAGGTATGAGAAGTCACTCCATCTGAAGTAAAAACTCAACCTGTTAAAACCAGGGCTCTCACATCTGAGACTCAACGACATGACACCACCAAATACATCACAATAGATCATTTTGCCTACATCTGCTTCCTGGATAGGAATTTATTTGAAGGCTGTGATTAGAACAGATGTAACACCTTATAAACGCCCCATAGGGTAGAGTACATAGGTTCATGAGGAAAGGACAGTCTAATGCCTCTAAGAAGCTTGCAAACCAATGAATGTTCATCTGTCAGATGCTAATTCAGATGTCAGTTATCAGCTGAAATAGACGATCTAAGGTATTACTGAACCTATATGCTAAACCCTCTGAAGCTAAATAAGCCAGGACATTTTATATGTGGACAACGTCCGTCCCACGGGACCCAGTTGTCTTCGATGACACCAACCCAACCATTGAGACCAGGTCGAGTGGTATCTTTTATTCATGCTATCTGCCCATGACTTGGAGAGCAGTGAGGCAGTTTCCTGTGAAATACAAGGACTTTCTGATGTTCCTGGTAATTCTCCACGTCATAAGTCAAAGGAATCCTGAAGGAACCAGGTGCTGAGGGTTCCCTTGGGGATCCAGGAGAATACCCGGAAACAGGGGTAGAGGGATTGGAAAATCCCAAGAAAGTTCCAGCAGAACTGGAAACCAGACTTGAGACCTCCAAAGCAGGGTGATTACCACCAGATCAACCGGTTGCCTATGAACTTTGGTAGGCAATTTCATTATCATTGCAAATGGTGGAAACGCGTACCCTTTTTCCTTGCTTCAATTCTGGAGAAACGCTTGGGTCCAGACTTTATTGGGATCTGGTCACCAACTGCAGTATCTGGCCAACTGATGATCCAACTGAGAGGCAAAAAGATCCATTGTGAAAGGACCTCACCTGATTTGAATCCCCAAAACACCTGTGGGTGTAGTTTCCAGAGAATGACATCCAGCCAATGCCAGGAGTGCCAGTCCACCACCTGATTGGATGTTCCCGGAAGATGTTCTGCCGAGACTGAAATCTGGTTGGCTAGGTAGTAGGTCCTGCGGGATCATGCAAATCTGAGAGGGTCTTCGATCTTGTTTCCCCTACATGTTTGACATAGCGGACCGCCGCTACATTGTCCATCTTGAGGACACAACACTGTCAGTTCCAGACAGTTTATGTGAAAGACCTGCTCTGTGGACGACCATTTTCCACCTGTGGAGAATTCCCTGCAACATGCTCCCCAAACCGAGCCACTGGCATCAGATTCTATCACAAGATTGGGATGGGAGCCAAAAGTGGCTTGACCATTACACTCCTCAATATGGGAGATTCATCATTGCAGTTTTTCTTTTGCCTCATCTAAGATTGTAATGGATTGTAAAAAGGTGAGACCCCTTTGAAGTGGGCAAAATCTGGAGGCGTTGCGATGCCCAATAATGGAGGGGACCTGGAAAAATTGCCTGTATAGACGAGGACAAGAGGCTCAAGATGCAGGCAAGTTGAGATAGGGATGTCGCCGGTTTAAAAAGGGTTCTCCACAATTTGTGCTTTATCTTGGCAAGCTTCCGAGATGGGAGACTCAGGGTAGCTTTGACTGAATCCACCACTAGCTCCAACAATTGCTATGTTCGGGTAGGAGTCAGGGAGGATTTCTGGCCATTGACCACGAAACCGAGAGATTCCAGAAAATAGATCGTCATCTGTAGATGATGTGACAAGCGTTCTGGGCATTAATCCACCAGGAGGACATCGTCCAGGTAGACGATTAGTCTGATACCTCGGGCCCTTAAGTGTTCCACCACAGGCTTCAGAACCATGATAAAGCACCATGGAGCGGAAGATAGACTGGAAGGAAGGAAGGTGAATTCGAAAATGTGTGCTCTCCATTGAAACTGCAGGAAGTGTCTGTGAGGTGAAAATATGGGAATGGTGAGATAGGCATCTTTCAATGTCAGGCGTGAGGGCAACTTTGCCCTCCAGGGAAAGACGAGGACGCTCCGCACTAAGGTGACTTTCTACCTCCTTATCAAGAGGTTTCCGTAAATGGCCCACTGCGTAAGAGGCCACATTTGGTGCTGGGAGCTAATCCGCAGAGCGCGGATGTAACAGATCATTAGGGTCCAGAATGTCAGAATCAGGGGTTGGGTTAAGCGGAGCGTGTGTAACATCACCTCCAGATGGAAGGTTATCAGAAGGGCACCAGGGCCTTCTTTGCTCGCCCTCTCCATCTGAGGCATTAAGGAAGTCATCCTCATCCAAAGACGAGGGGATGGGGGAAAGGTGGAGGGAGCACCGAGGTGCTGGGAATTGGTGTTAGCCGTGGGTCAGGGTTGGGATTCCATAAAGACCTTCTTGAGGCGAGCACAGGCATCAAGATCGACCCCTGGGTCATCTGTGCGCTTGCATTTAGTGTCTGATACTTGTACCAAGGGCTGCCCTAGAGGTATGGGGGCCTGAAGCCTAGCTGAGTCTTTCCTCAATGTGAAGGGTTTTTGGCACTGAGATTCCATCTGGAGAAATTTCTTCTCGAAGGGTGCCACAGCCTGGGTCACTGCTTTGAAAATAGAGGCATCCATTATTTGACAGAAGGGTCATCTATTGGGAACTAGGTAAGTTTGTCCTCCTCCTTGTACTACTCAGAGTCTTCCATTAGGAGAGAATTATGTATTAATCCCTAGAATGGAGAGTGATATTACTGTTGGGCAAGTCCAGAAAACAAAGAAAACTTCCCTGAAGTAGGCATACAATAGGCCCATGAGTTGCTGTGGGACAATGCAATCCCTTTAGTATGAAAGGTTAATTGATGGTTGCCACCTGGGTCGTGTCTCAATATCGTAGCTAGTCTTACCCACAATGGGTTTTCAGCTCCTGGCGATGGCTATGTGGATCAAAAGAGTATTTAAAAAAAAACTAATTACAAAGCAGCCCCCATATGAGAAAGGGTCCAATCGCACTTCACAATATCCGCTGGGAGGAGGAGAGGGGTACAGCGGGCTGAGTCTAATGGCGTAGCTGGCGGGGCATCACTTTTTGGGGGGCTGCGGCGAGTGCAAGGTACATTTTCTCTCTCTCGTCATCGTCTGCTGCTTCCCCCCGCTGGGATCGCCTCGGGCGGCAAAAGCTTTAGCTAAGCCACTGGATGAGCCTGAATACAGGTAAGGGTGGGCCCTGTAGCGACTGGCAGACCGCACCGTGCAACAGAGCCTGGACTAAGGGAAGTGGCTGCGAAGAAACGAGGAAGTTCCCGTGGTCACGATGTCTGTGAAGGAACTGATTAGTTAAAACAAGTGGTAAATACAATACACAGAATTCTAATAAAATGAATACAGTATTTAAATAACGCCAGGACAGCAATAAAATGCATGAACAACGACACTATAACCACACCAGTTGAAGGCCCTTAACTGAGGCTGCTGGAGCAGCGAAGAAAGAAGGGAATAGAGTGTCCGTTGACTGTTCTTGAGAGACATTGCAGGATTGGATGGACTGTTTTTTTGCAATATCTCATGGGAAATTAAGTTTAATGTTGGATGAATACATAACATTTTTAATGGCTGTTGGTTACAAATAAAGTGAAGAAATATCAGCCTAATCCTCACCTCTGGTCCTGACATAGAATTATATTTTGAACGCGCTTATCTAGAATTTGAAAAAGATAAGGAAGAATCCCTTTCGCTCCTAAACTTTCTAAAGAGTGTGTCTCAGATTTTGTAGTTAGCAAATAGTTTCTATCATTGGATTAGCTGATTCCCACAACAGTTTCCAGAGGAAGTCTTCAGGGCCGGACTGGGAACTGAAAGCAGCCCTGGCAAATTTTGACAGACCAGCCCCTGCCCCGCGAGCGCGCGCAGCGCGCGAACCCGACAGCTACTAGGGGGGTTTGGGGGGGTTCTCCCCCCAAGAAAATTTTGGAAAACGACAGTCCAAAACTGTGAATTTTACAACACATTTTTCATTACATATTCAAATTGTATCAACTTTCAAAGCACAGTAAATAGTAGATGATGACCTTAAAGAACATCAGGTTACCCACCCAGTCATATGTACCCATAGACATTCTTTCAGAGAGCATCAAAAATAGACACAAGTAGTGAATTAGAGAGAACAAAGTAAAAGTGAGACCAGCCCCAACATGGTGTGTAGCGAGCAAGCGCAGTGAGCAACCACTACTAGGGGGAGTGACCAGTCCGGCCCTGTCCACCACCACCACCACTGCGCAAGGCGCCCGCCCAGTGCCAAGTTACTGTGCCACCCACCACTGTATAGCCGAAGGAATGAGTCAATCTATATGCCTATAATAGAGGCTGAGACAAATTGAAGATGTCTAGCTCTTTGAGATAATACTTGTAGGAATGTCATACTTTTGGGAGGAGTCTTGCTACAAACATATTAGCATTCTACTATGTCTCTGATAGTTGCCTTAAACCCCCTCCAGCAAAACAATATTTAAAAAAAAAGAAAAAGTTTCTAATGCCCTGTGGCAACCTGCCCCCCTCATGTGTGTATGTATGTATGTATGTATGTATGTATGTATGTATGTATATATATATATATATATATATATATATATATATATATATATTATCTACTGGCGGTCGCCAGTAGATAGTTATAGTTAGGACCCTGTTTCCATAGGAAATCCGCAACATTCTATTTGGAATAACTTTGGCGCCGGTCGATGAATCCTCGCGAAATTTTCAAAATAGGTGGGGCGCTACGCTCCGCTCCTACCCTTAAAGTCTCGGGGGGATTCGTCAAGCGGGGGCTGAGAAAAAAGGGGGGTCCCAAAACGCGTTTTTCCCATGCATTTTTCCATAGGACCTTTAGACACAGCTACAGCCCGAACGGCTGAACAGAGTTACTTGAAATTTGGCAGAGAGGTAGTCCTCAGGTCAAGGAAGTGCCTTTTGTAGGTCTGGTGTAAATCTGTTCAGTAGTTCCTGAGAAAATAGCATTTAAATCAATATATATATGTGGGCGGAGCCTAACCACACATCTCATCCTGAGATCTGATTGGCTGTCAGCACTTCATCCAAGAAGTGTTGGCAGCCATCTTGGGACCAATATACATGATAGCACCTCATTAAAAAGCATTGCAGTTAATAGAAGGTTTTAAGACTTTAGTTACATTATAAATCATTTGTTGATGGTACCATACTCATTTTAGGAATTGTGGTATGTTCTAAGGTGATTTCACCATGTGAAAAAGCCTTCTGCTGGGATATCATGATTGAGAGAAAAATATTTTCTCATGCTTTTACCACAGAGGTTTGGAAGGTGATCTATAAGCTAAACTGAGAGCTTATTTTCTGTAAATTCACATTATCTTTCTCAGTCATGTGAGAATGAAGTCTGACATTCTCAGTAAAACATGTACATCCAACAAGGGCAGAGACTGTCAGTTGATTCCTTTGTGTTCTACTGCAGCTTTCCAGAGTGTTCCAAAGAACTACTAGAGCGCTAACCGTCCTACTTATGATAAATGTATGGCACACCTGAAGCCATCTTGCTTGGATTAAAGTGGTAACTCTTAAAACATTTAATTTAAAAAGGAACAAAATGAGGGGGTTCATTTTTCCATAAAAAGTATGATTAGTGCTGCAGAAAGAAAAATTAGGGCACATTTTGAGTGACTTCTCAAATCCTCTTCTATTTCATTAAAAAATTCTGACATGCAGACTGAAACATGCACTTTCAATACCAGCAGCAGTTTTCCCTGGTGAGCAGTAGCTTTACTACAGTGATCTAATGAGCAAAAAGAGTGCTAACATTCTGATTTTATGGCAAATGTGTGACACATTTGAATGCCTTCTTGATGGAATCAAAGTAAAAAACTGAAAGTATTTCCTACTGAGGAGACTGCAGTAAATGAGGAAATTAGGAAACTTCATAACAAATAAGTCTCCCAAGATGGCCACCAGAGACAAAAGAGCCCAAATGTAGCCCAAATATCACCCAGATGTAGCCCAAGTATAGCCCAATGACAGAATGTCCAAGAATGTTCTTAAAAACAACTAGAGCACTTACTGTCTTCATTATGACAAAAGTATGGCACACCTGAAGCCATCTTGATTGGAATAAACTGGTAACACTTAAAACATTTAATTTAAAAAGGAACACAATGAGGGGGTTCATTTTGCCATAGAAATTATGATTAATGCTGAAGAAAGAAAATGAGGGCACATTTTGAGTGACTTCTCAAATCCTCTTCTATTTCATTAAAAAATTCTGACATGCAGACTGAAACATGCACTTTTAATACCAGGAGCAGACTTCCATGGTGAACAGTAGTTTTACTACAGTGATCTAATGAGCAACTAGAGTGCTAACATTCAGAATTTATGGCAAATGTGTGACATATCTGAATACCTTCATGATGGAATCAAAGTAAAAAACTGAAAGCATTTCCGACTGAGGAGACTGCAGTACATGAGGAAATTAGGAAACTTCATAACAAATAAATCTCCCAAGATGGCCACCGGAGACAAAAGAGCCCAAATGTAGCCCAAAATCACCCAGATATAGCCCAAATATAGCCCAATGACAGAAGTGTGCAAAACACTTATTATTTTGTGTTTTTGCAGTGTTATATAGTGCAGACTTGTCAGGTATTGGAGTGCTTTACATGAGCATTGGTTACATCACACAAGAACAAATTCATTTTGGTTGTAGACATGGGGAGACTAAGTGATTTGACCAGAATCACAGAATGTCGAGCTGAAGCAGAAACTTCAACCTGGTTCCCCAGTTGCAAAGTCTGCAGTTCTGGAAGTAACACCACATCCTCTCCCCTAAGTGCAACATTTAATCAAGTTGTCAACTAGATAAAAAAACATAAAGATAACAAATAATTTAAAAGTGCTTTGTCGCTATTTGAAAACTCAGAAAATATGTCCTTATTTTAGTCTTTTAGAGCACTAACCATAATTTTGAAGCCAATAAGACCCTCTCATATATGTAATTTCTAAAGGAATG
Source organism: Triturus cristatus (assembly GCF_964204655.1). Taxonomy (NCBI): domain Eukaryota; kingdom Metazoa; phylum Chordata; class Amphibia; order Caudata; family Salamandridae; genus Triturus; species Triturus cristatus. The sequence goes on from NC_140583.1 coordinate 1,042,776,203, forward strand.
CTCTAGGTATTACAGTTTTGATTACATTAAGATGATGTCAGGCGTTCCACACTTTTGTAATAAATATAGAATGTTAGCAATCTAGTTGTTCATTAGGATACTGTTGAGAGGCAGAGGCCAGGGGCACGGACTCTGAAAATTGAAGGCAGGTAGGAGGGTGAAAAGGCAACAATTTAACCACACTGAGCAGGCAGGAAGGGCCGTGGAAGCACAACAGACTATGGAGGGCAGTGGAAAGGGGGGCAGGGGCAACAAACCAACAATACAGGACTTGCAAGAGAGGCTGTTGGAGGGAAGATCTATTACGGGTCAAGGAAGCTAGGGGCGGTCCCCAGAGCCCCGGGAGCCACCACAGAACTGAGCAGGAGAGTGAGTCAGGGACAAAAGGGGCACCTTAATTTGAGCCGGGGTGCCTAGGAACGCTTGCTCCAAAAATGAAGAAAACAGACATATGAGACATGGAATTGGAGGCAGAATACAATGGCAGTTTAATGAGAAGATGCAACTTCAAAGAAACCGCAGAATAGAGACATAAAGTACAAAATACAGAATCCAGATAATCATACAGCTGTCATGATATTCTCTGTATCTCAATTAATGGACTGACAGAGAGAGAGCGAAAACACATCTATAAATGCATCATGAGAAACAAGTTACACCAAGGAAAATGTTACCTAGGGACACTCACATTTACTCTTAGAGCAAGCATTCCTGCAATTACAATACAACATCTTTTAAATGCAAAAGTAAAGAGAACAATGGTTAAAAAATAACATGACATTTCATATAGGTAAAATAGAATAAGATACTTCAAGCAAAGCAGAGCAAGACATTTTAAGCAAAGGAAGACAAGAGCTCCCAGATCTTGGGGAAAACCTGCACAGCCTGTTAACCTACATACAGACGGCGAGGTTGTCCGTCGATATCTGTGGGTGCTCCCTTTTTATATCATTTTGTGGGCTCCTTTGCACGCTACATCTACCTACGTATGCTACCCAAAAGCTTCGTCTGCAGATTTTACCAGACATTTCGTCATTTACCCACTTAATGCTGACAATGGACTGGGTGAAAAGGTCAGTCTCTCAGGCCAATCGCTTATCGTAAGTTCCATAGAGCAAGCAGAAAATAATGGGTATTCTATAGGAATTCAATATATTCATGTATAAAATCTCCTCAGTTCTCCTAACTTGACGCTCTGCGGTTGCCACTTCCTTAAAAGCGGGAAACCTGCCCAGGAAGCAAGTACCAGTCCAGGATGCAGCCTACTGTATGTCGACAGCTTCAGGGGGATGTTGAACTTTGATACCGAGCACGGAGCACTCGGGTAGGGTGGGGGCTACTAGTTTGGAGCAGAAGGCCTCGCAGACCTGCCTTCAGACTGCTATACACTAAAATTGCAGAGCTATGGTCAATTTAACAAAGAGGCCTACATATTGAACAGAAGGGCCTACACAGGGGTTTTATGCTGGCTGAGTGGTAAGGATGTCTCAGGATAATTATATAGCAACACAGGACCCGCTGGTCAATTTAATACGGCCTACAAATGCGGCTGGCAGGGCAAGGACAAGGGTCTCATACTTCAGGTGTGGACAGAACGGGCCAGGGGCCCCCTGTGATACAAAATCTACCCTCCTTCAAGGCTGTGGCAATGTAATAGACCATTGTGGGCAGAAGGAAGAGGCAATGGTAGTACAACCATACATGCCAACAGACCCGATACAGCCAGGAAACGTCCAATGTTTTTAAGCTCAAATGGGCTTTATTTGATCTGTCTCCTGTCTACAATATCCTCTTTTTCAATGTAACTCAAAGGGGAAAATCAATACCCCAGTTTTTTTTCAAAATCTCCCTCTTACCAAGTTCAAAATGTTCGCAAGTATGGTACATTGGATCATGAAAGGAAATTGGATAGGGACATGGACTTGGATAACAGAGGACAGGAGAGACATGGAGAGGTGCACCAAACTGACCCTGCAGGGCAGGCATCAGGGTTTGCAGCAGCACAATACACCACACAGGGCATGCAGGACGGGAGTGCAGCACAACAATCCATAGAAAGCAAGAGGGAGGGGACAGGACCATGCACATGGACAACAGAGAACAGAGGGGCAAGAGGCAATGGTAGCTAGCTGACCATAATGGACAGACAGGAGAGAAGGCTGCAGCATAACAGACCATAAAGGGCAGGAGGGACGGATCAGGGGCATTACAATGGAACAGACAAGCCAGGAGGGAGGGAGTAGGGGTCTGCACATGTAAACAGAGGGCTGGGGGCAAGGGGGCAGGGCAGGAGCAGCAAGATAGCCATGGAGGTCAGGCAGGATGGGCACTAGAAGCAAGACACAACATGAAGAGCAACAGTGAGACTGTGATGGCATACACACAGACCATGGAGGGAAGGTGGGAGGGGGTCAGGGGCAGCTAACTGACCACACAGGGAAGGTGGGAGGGGCCATGGCAGCACAGAAGACCATGCATGGCAAGTGGGAGGGTTAGTGGCAGCACAATGGCTATGATGGGCAAGAAGGAGGGTGCAGGGGCATGCACAAAGGACGATGGAGGATAGAAGGGAGGGTCAGGACCTGTGCACAGACAAGAAAGTTCAGGGGAAGGGGCCTCACAGCAGACCACACGGGGCAGGCAGGAGGAGCAGTTGCAGCACAACAGACCAGGGAGGGCAGAAGGGTGTGGCAGTACAATGGACCATGTAGGACAGGAGGAAGAGGATAGAGGCATGGCATGTGGACAGGCAGGGTGGAGGTGGCAGGGACAGGTTACAGTCATCTGACAATGCTAGGCAGGTGGGAGGGGAGTGGCAGCTCAACAGAACACTCAGAGTAGATAGGAGTGGCAGGTCCATGGGACATGGTGGGCAAAAAGGATGGAGCAGGGGCATGCACAAAGACATCGGAGGGCAGGGGGAAGGAGAATAGGGGCAGCAAGCTAAGCACAGAGTTTAAGCAGGAGGTCAATGATGGGGCATAGAATTTGGCAATGGAGGGCAGGAGGAGTGGACTGGTACATCATACTAAATTGAGGGCAGTGGCAGCACATCAGACCATACATGGCAGGAGGGAGGAGGCTAGTCCATGGATTCACACAACAGAGGATAGGGAGGAGGGGGATGGGGCAGCAAGCTAACTGTTCAGAGAAGGCGGGTATTAGAAACTTTATTGTTTTTAAAACATTTTGTCTGTGCAAACTACTTAAAATATGAACAAGTATGCAGCATAATCTCACTTTTATTCAGGAAGAAGAAGACGTTAGTGACTGTGACTCCGGGCTCACTTGGCAAAAACACCCCCTGACCCTCCACCCCCTATCGCAAAATGTAATGCCCGTGAAAAGGGTAGGTGAACACAGTGTTATATAGAACATAGTCCTGAGAGCACGATTGAAAATGAAAACTAGATATAGTGTATGGTATAAACTATGCACCAAAAAGTGTGATATAAGATGAACCAGGCGTGAAATATAATATGCAATACATTGTGCGCAATGACAGATTCATTGGAGAGCGCGAGATAGCACAGGCACTAGCGCGTGCTATGCGATATGCGCCTTGGAGTGTAATATGCACAGGGCAGTGTTGTGTAACCTAACTAGTCTCTAAAGTTGTAATATAAAATATGTGCTGGGGAGTGTAACGTTGCATATGCACTGTGACAAAGATATGGATCCCAAATTGTAATATGTATGGCATAGCACTGTGCGTTATAACATAGGCATCGAGGAAGGCACGTTAGATGGGGCAATATAACCCGTGCGAAGACAAGTGTGGCATGACATTTTCACGGGGTGGTGTTACAGTGCACATGGGCTAGAGAGTGTCATAGCATATGCACTAGCTAGTGGAATACAATACAGAGGTGTGTGGCACTCGGCAGGCAATGGTGGGTGTAACACAGCATTGGGCTCTGTCAGGAGCGCGCTGTGACTCGCAAGTGATGTTCGTCCCCTTTCCAGAGAGTAAAATAAAAAGTATTACACATCCGGCAGTGGATGTGTGTTTTATTAACTGTGAGGGGGGTTTCTTGCATAGTTTTGGTCGAATTTTTGTCGAATCCCCTTTGAATGGCTTGGTGTGCATGTGTATTAAATGTGCCCGTCAATAGCTACCCATGTTTGTATAAATAAACGACAAGGGTGTCTACCGGGATTAGGCACGGTAGAGCATCAGACATGTCAGAGCTTCACTAGTGGTGTAAATACATTCCACGTGGATTAATTGCATGCATAGTCGCCTTTTAATGAATATCACGCAAATCGTCATGGTGATAGGTACGTACGGTTTGTCCAGCATGTCCTAGGTGTGTCTATAAATATATATTTTTTAAAAATAATAAAAAACAGTGGCCGGCCCTGGGGATTGGGGTAAAAAAATATAATTAGGAGACAGGCCCTGGGGGATGGGGTCATCAGGGCCAATAAATTAGAATAAGAAGGGGAACCACACAGCCCCCCTTCTTAAAAAAATAAAATAAATAAAAGACTGGCATCGTCCCGGAGGCCATGCCCCCTCCATGCAGCACTCTGCAAACGCGCCCCCAACAGGCATCTCCAGTATGCGCCAGGGAGCTGCGCTGCAGACAGGTGTTCTGAGGCCAAGCCCCTTTTTACACCTCTCTGCAACGCAGCTCTGTGGTGCTTACTGGAGGTACCTAGTGGTCTAGTGTGACCCTAGGGACCCTTAGGATTCAAGGGGACTTAATCTCTCAACTTAGAACAGCCACAGGGCGCGTTTACACAGTGGTGAAGGGAGGGGACGGGGCCTGAGGTGACGTGTGCAAACACGCACCATGGCACGTTTTAAATTGGGGATATAATTTCCCTTCAATACTGAGGGCCCCTGGGGGCTAACTAGCCCACCAAGTGCTTCCAGTAAGCGCCACTGAGCTGCATTGCAGAGAGGTGGTCCAGGCCGTGCCACTTTTTACACCTCTCTGCAACGCAGCTCTGTGGCACTTACTGGAGGTACCTAGTGGGCTAGTTGGACCCTAGGGACCCTCAGGACTCAAATGAACTTAATCTCCCAACTAAAAACGGACACAGGGCGTGTTTACACAATGGTGAAAGGAGGGGACGGGGCCTGAGTTAACGTGTGCAAAAACGCCCTGTGGCCTGTTTTAAGAGGTAGTTTTAATCCCCATGCCCTATTATATACTAGGGGCTTATAGAGGAGGTAAGGCTAATCACAGGGGGACCCCAACGCATAATGTTCCCTAGTGTATGTAGGTGTTTTCACTGTATTCTAAGTGTCTTTTAACATAGCACTGGCTCTAGGACTGGTTAGTCAGACTCAGTTACCACCAGTATCCGTCTGAAAAAGTTGAGGGTACAGGATGATTTTGCAACAAGGCTTCTTTCTGCTCTTCTTTTTGTTCTTTCTGCACGTTATCCTTCTTCCTGCACTTATCTTCGTATTTGAGGACTTCTGTTGCTTCTTTCTGCACTTCTTTTGTTTCTTTCTGTGCATTTTTTCTTCTTTCTTCACATGTCCTATCTCTGTAGGCATAGTTAGAAATTAGCATTTAAAAAACCTTTGAAATTAACAGAAAAAACCATAGGTTTCAGGCACGTTATAGTTAGGAATTAGCATTTAAAAAACCTCAGAAATTCACTGAAAAAACCATAGGTTTCAGGGGTGTTATAGTTAGCTGGACTTTTCACTTGTACAAAACCATTGAAATTCCCCCGTTATAGTTAGTTCAGCTAACTATAACTCGCGCGCCCGCAATGCACTGCTGATGACGTCACATATTACATCACTCATGACATGGTCAGTGACATCACTCATGACATCACTGATGACATCTCAAATGACATCACTGATGACATCACTGATGACATCATCCTTGTGATAGAGTGGCAGACCTCCTCTCACCCTAATATAACCTTTGATACACACATTCAAAAATAGAGACTAAAATTTTCAAAACAATGGACATACCAATACCAGTTACAACAACCTCTTCAGTAATTCTAAGATCCACATACACATCCACTCATTCACCAACAGTCCAATACAGTCACTCATACATGTACTCACTCATCATATGTACTCATACACCTATACATCCTGTTACACAATGCCACTCATCCATAGAGTTACTCACACACATAGTCACTCATGCTAATAAAGAATCAAACATACATTTACTTGCATATACAGTTATACACACACCACCACACTTACTTCTACGGAAACTTACACATACTTAGTCTTTTAAACAATCACTTATAGAAACACATACTTATTCATACAGGAACTCTTTCAATCTCTCACTCTCACATATACTCACATATATACACCAATAGTCACATATACTAGTTTAAAACATATGTAGTTACTCATAAAGACACTATTGAGACAGTCATTCACTCACTAACACACCCATACACACACTCATCCACCCATACAGTCCTGCACACATACTGTGTTCAACACATACAAACAGTGAGTCACTCATTCATGCACCTATGCACTACGTAATACCCCCCACCGAACCATGCAGACACTCAGACTGATACTCAAAAAACCAACTAATAACCTATATAGACACCCATGTAGCTACTCACCAACCCATGCAGCCACTTATACACAAAGTGAGAGACTGATACAGATATTTACATATTTAAACATTACTCACTAAGCCATGTATTCACTATGATACACTTAATCAGTCAGTTACACAATCAATTTTTCAAAAACAAATCATCTATTTAGACACTTATATACCCATTTATTCTTCCATCGACCTTGAGATATACATATATAAAACATATTTAATTTTCAGAATAACACACATTCACTGGATGATGTCATCAGTGATGTCATCAGTGATGTCATTTGAGATGTCATCAGTGATGTCATGAGTGATGTCACTGACCATGTCATGAGTGATGTAATATGTGACGTCATCAGCAGTGCATTGCGGGCGCGCGAGTTATAGTTAGCTGAACTAACTATAACGGGGGAATTTCAATGGTTTTGTACAAGTGAAAAGTCCAGCTAACTATAACACCCCTGAAACCTATGGTTTTTTCAGTGAATATATATATATATATATATATATGAAAAAAAAGCCCATTGTGACCTGGGGACTCTCCTCCACTGCAGACCTTAAAAGAACGCATCAAACTCAAGGTCTTTGGGGATTCTGAACTCTGACTCTAATCTGTAGAGTGATTCAGTAACTCTTGCTATGAGAACAATACAGTGATTTAAATAGACTATATGACATGCACAAAATCAAAAAGGTGAATGTTGCCTCTTTTAAATTGGTAGGCACTAAGACAAAAAGACAGAATGTGAGGAAAGACCATGCATAAAACACAGAGTAATGGTTTTTGAAGGCAGAGATGTTAATGCTTAGCAGTCTAGCAGATGCATTTTACAATGCATGTTTTGGAGAACTGCAATGCAGATACAGTACTGCCGGGCCCGGGCTCTGTAAGCTGCCGGAGCAATGAGCCAGCCATGATCTGATGGTGTGACTGAAGAAAATCTAATTTAATCCAAGTGGGTAATTACAGTCACATAATTGGTATTCCCTGCTCCCGACTGTGGGGGTGTTTATCTTTCCCACTCTGCTTCCATCATAGAACCTAGGTATTTCCTATGAGCTTGAAAACGTACAGCTTGGGAAAAAGCTTGAATTAGGTGTAAAATAAATGAATCCATCCAGTGTTCTGTTGCTCAGTCGTTATATATGCCAATGGTCTTACATATTGTACACTAAAATGATTCTAGCACCAGAGAGGCAATTCATAAATGTAAAATGCAACCCGAGATCCAACACTTTTAAAAACAATTCATAAATGTAAAAAGCAACCTGCGGAAGAGACACATTTAGAAAATAGAAAGCTTTATTTCTTGTTTGTTTTGAGGGATTGTTGGGTTTTGAGGGATTGTGGTGCATTAACTTTTCTGTCTCCTGCTAATTTACAAACACATTCATGTATTGCGTGTTGTCTCACTCCACTCGTGATGCTGCAGGCAGCCAGTCACGCGCACTTTTAATGGCGCGAGGCGCAATGCGCATGCGGCATGATGACATCAGCCGCACCCTAAGGCACGCAGGCGCCGCGGACGATGAGACAATGCATCATTCTGCGCGTGGCGCACAATCACCTCCTACTGAAAATGAGGGGTAATCGGAACAAGGCCTTCTAGATGAATAGTCAGAGTCTTTCTTAATCCTTGTTGCTCCCTCCCCTAGTCTTGGTGTCACGTCACACATAATAGCAACGCATGAAATGGGATACAGAACTGCAGGTTAGTCCGGGTCCCACCCTGACCCAGTGTATCTGCATGCGCCTGAGAAGTGTCTGTACTGTACTCTCCCATTAAATGCATTTACTTACACCCCTGCCGAGGAGAGCCCTTGGTCTCACTTTAAATTAAAGTAGTGCGGGTACTAGCTAAGGTACCTGACTATACCTGCCCATTTAAAGCACAGCTTTCTTTAGACCTTCGGTTCATGTGCCTTCAGGCTGCTTCCTGTTGGCTGGTCTAGGCCTCCCATACCCGAGACGGATGCTGCCCCCCCGGCCCCGGGCCCAGGCCCAGACAGTGCAGTGCTGTGGTAACCTTCTCACAATGAACCGAAGATCGTTCAAATTAGCTCTCCTTGTCCCAACCACATCAAAAAGAAAAAGACACGAAGTAAGAACCACAAAGTGCCCAGGCCCAGACCTCTAGAATGGTCCTGACCTACTGATAGGCAATAGGGACACTGCTGTCTCTTCTGGAAAGATTGGAAACCCTTCCCCTCCAGAGATGCATGCGACCCACAGTCGTGTGGATAGAAACCATGCCTGGATCAGAAACTGAAACCTCTGTTTCCCAAAAACACTTTGAACAATTTATTTTCTCTGACCTCTAGATCCGGCCTTTGTATTGCTCATCTCAACCAAGTGCTCTGAAGTGGCTGCTGGCATACATGTTATCACTGTAGAAAACGGCTTCACTAAATAAACAACTATCAGAATGAAACAACATGCACAATAGATAGCATAGCAACAACCTGAAGAAAACTGGAGGGAAGAATTAAAGATTAAGATGTGAAACAGAGGCCCAGGCGGCGGCCAGATTAACAAAAAATCGGGATGCGCTGCACAGCATTGAAAGTATGTGCAAGCAAGTTGTGAGAATCAGCCTTAGGTCACCGCCTTCCAAGCAGCAGAATCCTGTGAATGGAACACCTGTGACAGGCCGGGCCCTCCAATGTGATGTCACGAGGTCCGCGCTGGCACCAGCAGCAGAATCCTGTGGATGGAACACCTGTGACAGGCCAGGCCCTCCAATGTGATGTCATGTGGTCCGCGCTGGCACCAGCAGCAGAATCCTGTGAATGGAACACCTGTGACAGGCCGGGCACTCCAATGTGATGTCACGAGGTCCGCGCTGGCACCAGCAGCAGAATCCTGTGGATGGAACACCTGTGACAGGCCAGGCCCTCCAATGTGATGTCACGTTGTCCCCGCTAAGTTCAGAGGGGAGGCCACCGTCGCAGCATAGACAAGCAGAGGCCACATATGGGGAAGAATGTTGAGTAGGATGCGATAGTCTGAGGTTCATCGCAGGATCATTTTTGTGACTGAATAGGTGTTTGCTTTTTTCTGGAAATTCGATTAAAACTGTCTCGCCTGCTCCCTCCCCCTTACACTGCAAGACACAATCGCCCATGAACCAGTGATGATGTAGGGTGACACGTGGAAAAGTCTCTATGTTTCGTGTCCTTGGTATAAAAAGCTGGTAACCAGGCAGCTGCTGAATGCAGTTTTAAGTACTGTGACGCACATTTTTTTTCATTTCACGATACAACTTGAACTCAGTGTAAATGTTTTACATTGAGTTCAAGTTGTGTCAGGAAATGAAAACAATTGTGGTCAAGTATTTACAAATAGCCGCATCATCCGTATGCCGAATAGTGCAACGCAAACTCAATTATCTCGCGATGCTGAGTAGGTATTGTTTTAAAGCAATGTAATAGCACTAATTTTAACCAAAAAGTATGGAAGGGTGAGTCAGCACTGGCGAATCTGGAAACGGGATACATTCCAAGCTCAGCAGCAGGTGCATTTGTCCACTGAGGTATTTGTGGAGCTTGTATTTAATCACTTCTCTGCTTCTGTGATACAGCAGCAGCAGGAGAACTGGCATCTTGTTCGTTTTGTCATTTTTTAGACGCATATTGTTTTTTGCTAAAAAAAACGTTACCAGCCTACACTTTGAGAGCTCTGTGAGATATGCTCAGGACGACACAGTAAGGCTACAGGGTAGCTAGCGATTAAAAATCCGATCTATTGGTTCCGCAGTCGACAGATAGCTAGCCTTTTACCCCCACCACGTCCTTGCAGTGGGCCCCGATCCTTGCCGCTCTTGCCCCGCCAACTCCCCCCACATTCCTTCCTGTTCAGCTTGCCAGGCAGGTACAGCCAATGAAAAATGTATTTTTAGCACAATAGTGCTGTGCCGCCCACCACCCATAAATCAAATCTAGCCACCACTGGTCTGCAAACAAACAAATAACACTCACCTGCGCTGCGGGCAGCAAACAGGGGAGATTAAATTACGGGGTGCAGAATCCGGATCTCTTTCCTGGCTAGTGGCTGGCCTGTCCTGCAGTCTTCCTCTCTGGCCTCAGAATGCCTGCCTCGACCTCGCCTCAGTCACGCGCACTTCCCAATGCGCATGAGCACCACTGCAGACCCTACCCTAAAAAAAACAGCGGCGCCGCGGAGGCGGTGACATATGCGTGCTGCGCGCGTCTTCATCAACAGTACAGACATGGATGGTCAGGTGACAGGAGAGGTGAGGTCAGGTGGTGGTGGTGACGTAGTGTGCAATACACAGCAAGGATGAGTAGGGCCTGGCTGCCGCCTGATCAAATTGAAATGGTTTTATTTGAAATCGGCGCGGCACCGCAGCTCACACCAGGACTCTCAGACAGCCAGGGGCGACCTTATTGTGCTTAATGTACTGCTGTACGCACTGTGTGTTCTGTTGTTGGGGCCGATTTCAAATCGGCCCCAACAACAAAACCGGCCCCCTGTCACGAAACCGGCCCCCACCCCATCCAGCCTACCGGGGGATTGCCCGGTGCCCGGAGTGACCAGTCCGGCCCTGGAAGTCTTTTTATTTATTGACAAAGACTGCAAACATTCTAATAGAGAAGTACTAACCCTTATGTCGAACTTCTCAGTTACGGGTTAAGATCTGACAGGAGAATACAATGGACAGGTTAAGTGTGTCTCTTGGCGAAATAATTGAGATTTTATCACTATCTTCCCTCTTTTTAGAAAATATAAAAACCCTAAAGCTTGTGATAGAGCCAATTGGTCCCATGATTAAAATTTACACTGTATCCTTAACACCTGGATAATCAAATTTGCCAGAATAAACGGTAATCTTTTTAGAAACAGACTTTCAGAATACTCCTAACTCACTATTTCATTCAAAGGCAAAAACCTCACCCCTATAGAGGATTGGGGTATAAATTTACCTTTGAAAGCCTTTTTTTAGTGGTTCAACAGAAATAACTCCAATGTGAGTATAAAGCCTTTTAAGGTATTAAATGTAGAGAATAGAGGTGTTTTTCATGCTGTAAAATATTTATCCCATATCGTTATCAGTGAAATGTAGACCCAAAGACTTATATTCGCCGACCTGTTTGAGCGGGTCTTTATTTAGAAACCAAACTTGCTTTGAAAAGATCTGTATCTTGGGCTTTTCCACATTGATAATTAGTCTGTTGGAATTGCTGTATTCGCTAAGAGCTTGAAGTTTGCAATGTAAACCTACTGGGGTTTAATCAAAAAGGACTAAATCAGCCATGAACATAGTACACGGTATGTGGTCTTCACCAAATTTTGGAGAGAAATAATTTGGCTTCAGAAGAGATTGGAAAGCTCAAAAACACAGAGACTAACTAGCAGGGGTGCCAAAACACAACCCTGCTGTAGTCCATTGTGCACTGGAATTTGTTCCGATTGAAATCCTTGGCCACTCAGATCTACTTGTACTCAATTCCTGGAGTGCAACTGTTGCATTATGAATAGCAGATCTTGAGGTATGTTGTACCTCTATAATTTAGTCCATAGTAAATCATGGTCAACTAGATCGAAGGCAGCTTGGAAATCCATGAAACGGCAGCGTTATTCACCCACTATTGCTATGGATCTTCTTACCGCCATCCAGAGAGCAATTCAGTGATCCACAGAGGAATAATTTTCTTTAAATCCGCTGTGTTCTCTTGAGATGATACCTATGCCAAATATCCAACTCTCAAGATGGCACAAAAGGGTTTTTGCATACGTCTCGGACAAGATGCAGAAAAAAGAAATTAGCCTATAATTTTCCGGTTCCCCCGACCTTTCTTTTGAATCGGTTTGATAATTACATCTCACCATGAGTCGGGTATCGTCCCTGCACACATAATCGATTTACAAAAAAGGAATTAATGCCCTTGCCCACCAAAGGGGATCAAGTTTAAATTTCACAGCAGGAAGGCCATCCAGGCAACCTGTCTGTGAGAATTTCTTCATATTAGCAATTGTTTCAGAAAAAAATCCCGACTTCCTGCTGCAACATTAGGTTGTCATTCACCAAAAAGTTGACGTGATGCGGGGTTACCACATTCAAAGAAAAGCTTTTGTATAATTCGAAATAAAATCTACCCATAAGATTTCCCTAACTTGATCCTCCAAATTTCCAGGAGCAACATTTTAATGCCAGAATGTTTTTGAGTTGCCCTGCACTGTAGCTTCTTACATTTGACAGCAATTTAGTTCATGAAAGTCACATTTGTTTGCAGCATTAATGGGTGATATTTTGTTTTTTCAAGAATTACATTCTAGTTTAATAACATTACTTGGACTTTTTGTTAACTTATGACATGTTATTCAGCTTTTTTCAGAATTGGTGACAATCTTGATCAAACCACCCCAGGAAGACCAAATTTTACTTACTGTCACTGTGGGTCTACAGTTATAATCAGTCTTCAGACAGGACAGTACTCTTTTGATAAGCCTGTTATGCTACTGGACATTGCTAGTGTCACTATGGCCTATCAATAATTTATCAATGTTAATCCAGAATAATTCCTCATGATTGTCTTCTGCAATAGACACATGAATTATAAGGCTATATACCAGATTTTACTGAAGGGAACGATTTGTTTGTTTTATGTATTTCTCTTTAAAGGTTATCGCCATAGCTACATGATCGGTAGTTTTCAAATCCACCACCTTAAAATCTCCGACTAAATTGAACTACTCAATAGGAACAAATTAATAATCTATTGGAACTTGAGGCTTGCTGTGTCAAAAAGATGAGATTGCCAGATTGTTGCTTACGAGGCGACCACTGAGATTGATTAAAATATGTTTCACTAGGGTTGACAATACCTGATTGGTTCTACCAGTGCTAGTCCCCTCTTCAGTTGCCACAGTTGGTATTTCATACAAATGAAGTTGATCATTTAAGAACTCATTAACATGACAGAGCATAATTTTTAAATTAAAATCTGCTGTCAATGTAAATATCGAGGTTGAAAACGGCAGCGTAAGTCTACAAAATTACGATCAAATTTGATCAATTCTTCCACAAAGAGTACTAGATTGGAGTATGTAAACACTCAAGCCAAATAGTGAACAGCTGCCACTGTGGTGATTGTTCAGCAATATAGAACATGCTAACAGCCAATTACAAGTTGTATCCAACATTAAGATTCTCTGACCACAAAGAACAGAGATGAAGATAAGTTGATGGCCTGAGAGTGGATGGATTAGCGATTTTTGCACATATGACATATCACGAAGCCCTCTAAATTAAGGGCTCTCCCGCAACCATGTCTGCAGAACAAACAAAATGGAATGTATCTCTAAACTAGATTTATATGAATTCAAACTGGAATGGTCTGGAAACTCTTCCCTTGTATTGTTGACATACCACACATGGGGCCTTGACAAAGAAAAGGTCTGCCATGAGTTATCAAATAAGTAATTTTGTACTAAAATAGTAATTTTAATTCCGGGGAAATAGTACTGCCATGCAGTTCCTTCTTCTTCTATTAGGCGTTTTGAGAAAAATGAGGCAGTTTGAGTTGAGTTGAAACCAAGCCTCCTGGAAAGCTTAAGTCGACCTACAGTTTTCTTAGTTTCTATCATTGTAGTGCCTTAGGAACTCTCTATTCCATGGGAGCTTAGATCAATATTTGCTTTCTGTATTGCAGTTGCCACTAATTTTGAGTAGAATTGAACTCTTGTTACTTCGCACGTTTTCACCTCACAATAAGCCACCAAGTGCAGTTCAGAAGAACTTATTTCTTTCAGTGGTTGAATTGCTGGGAAAGCTGCTAGGAGTATGGAGCAATTGAAAGGGTGGATTTTAGATGTCCACTTCCCCATCTTTCGAAGTCTACGCACACAACATAACCAATAGAATGATCAAGCTTCTTTTCTTCTAACAGTTTGTGCACATGATAATACCAATGGAATGAACCAACCTTCCCTCTATTCTCACTGCCCGTTCAGGTCACAACCTCTCTATTTCCCTGTGGTAGGCAACATGGCAAGCGTAACCCCCCTCTCAGATTGACAGTTCCACATACGAAAGGGAACATGCCAAGCTTCATTCAGTCAAATAGCTGGTGCATAAATATTGCTCCTCACTGAAATGCAAGTACCAAAATATCCCCCATCCAAAGTCTGTCAACATAGGCTTCTGGATGGAAACTGGCAAGTGCCTCTCCTCCCCTATGTGTACATTCTGGGAATGGTCTTGCAGCCGCTTCAATCCACTTGCTGGAGGAGAAGTGCCAAGCCACTGTCTCTCTCTGGGTATCTTCATGCACCATTTATTTCCACATTCCATCCTCCTGTCTGCTGGAGGAAAGTGCCAACAGTCCCTTCTTCTTGCAGTCTGTACACTTGAGGCACTTGATGGAATCAGCAAACGTTCCTTCTCAAAGTTCGCCCACCTGACTTTGTATGTTCACTGAAATGAGCCGCGCTTCCTCCGTCATCGTCAGCACACATGGCATACCCATTAGAATGAGTCCAGCTCCCTTTCTTCTAATAGTCTGTGCACATGATGGGCTCATTCTCACAGTCCGTCATGTCACATGCATGAGGGAATGAGTAAAGATTCTTTCTAGTCTCACTGTCCGTCCATGTCAGGTGTCCTGGAATGAGTTAAGCTTACCGTCATTCTAATTGTCCATCATGTCGCATGCGAGATGAAATTAGTCAAGATGCCGTTTATTCTGACCGTCCGTTCATGTCACATGCTCAAAGATTGAGACTAGCTTCCCTCTATTCTCATTGTCCGTCAATGTCAAACACTCATGGAATCAGCAAACATCCCTCCACTCTCACGGCCTGTCTATGTCACATGCTTAATGGAATGAGTCAATTTCCCCCCCATTTTCACTGTCCGGCCAAGTCACACGCTCATGGATTCAGCCAAGCTTCCCTCTGTTCTCACTGTCTGTCCATGCCATATGCTCAATGGAATGAGTCAATTTCTCCTCTATCTCACTGTCCATCCTTGTCACGTGTCATGGAATGAGCCAATCTTCCCTCCAATCTCACTGTCTGTCCATGTCACGTGTCATGAAATGAGCCAAGCTTCCCCCTTCTCACTGTTCGTCCATGTCACATGCTCGAATAAATGAGCCAAACTTGTTCGATAGAATGCACCACCCACCCCACCTTTATCATTTGTACACATGATAAGTTGGATGGAATGAACCAAGCTTGCTTCTTTCTCACAGCCTGCACACATGATATGCTGGATAGAATAAGTCAGGCATCCCCTCTTCTCAGACCATGTTGACACAATGTGCTGCATAGAGTGAACCAAGCTTCCCATCTTCCGTCTTTCTGGTAGGCCACACTTATGTCATATGCATCTTCTTACAGAAGCTCCTAAAAGAATAATTCACTCAATTATTGAATTAACTAATAAACTTTCTTCCATATCACAGTCTGTACATATTTGATTCTTGAGGTGAGCCTGAAGTCCTTCCTTCTCATGGCCAGTACAAGAGACCTATGCGATGGAGAGAGCCAAGCGTCCCTCATTCTAACAGCCTCGAGATGTTAAATATTCAATGCATACAGCCAAGTTTCCCTTCTTTTCACAATTCATTCAAAATCAGGCACTCAATGGAATAAACCAAGCTTCCCTTCTTCACACAGTCGGTGCATGTGGCATACTTAGTGGATAGAACCAAGCTTCCCTCCTTTTCACCCTTTGCACAAATGGCAAGCTTGATGGAAAGAATGAAGCTTTCCTCGCTGCCCACTTTCTGCTCATGTTGCATGCTCATAGAACGAGACAAGCTTCTCTACTTTTCACATTGTGTACTCGCGACAGTCGCAATTGAGAGAACAAACGTTACTGCCTTCTCAAAGTTCACGCATTTTCAGCGCTCATTGGAATAAGATAACCTTCCATCCTTCAACACCTTGTCCACGTGTCATGCTCGATGGCATGAGCCAGCCAAGCCTCCCTCCCTCTCACAGTTTCAATCTGACAAGCTTGATACAATGTATCGAACTTTCCTTCTTCTTAGTATCTGTACAGTACATGCGTAATGGGACAAGCTAAGCTTCCCTCCTACCTCACAGTCTGCACACATCACATGCTTGAAGGAATTATCACCAAGCTTCCCTACTTCTCACAGACTGAAAATGTGGGACATGTAATCAACCAAGCTTTCCTCGTAAAGTAGCTTGTCCATGTTGCATCCTCAATATGCACAGCTTCCCTCCTACCTCAGTCTGTGCACATCACATCACATCACAAGCCTGAAGGACTTATCACCAAGCCCCCCTGCTCCTCACAGTCTCACAATGTCACATGCTTAATGAACCAAGCTTCCTTCGTATCACAGCCTGTCCATGTCACATCCGCTTGTCCATGTTACGTCCTCGATGTGCACAGGTTTCCTCAGTCTACGCACTTCACATGCTTGAAGAAATTATCCAAGCTTCCCTGCTTCTCACATTCTGACAATGTCACAAGCTGAATGAACCAAGCTGCTTCCATCCTATCACAGCCTGCCCGTGTCATATACTCAATGTGTCAGCTTCCCTCCTTACTACTATCTGTACAGAGTATGCTCGATGCGATAAACCAAGCTTCCCTGCCACTCAAATTCTGACGATGTCACATTGGCCGTAAAGCAAACTATGCTTCCCTTGTATTACAGCCTTTCTATGTCACATCCTCAGTGTGCTCAGCTTCCCTCCTACCTCCTGGTCTGCACACATCACATGCTTGAAGTAAGTATCAGCAAGCTTCCCTGCTTCTCAAGGTCTATCAATGTCATGTGCTTGAAGAACCAAGCTTCCCTCTTATCACAGCCTGTCCATGTCACATCCTCGATATGCGCAGCTTCCCTCCTACCTCACAATCTCCACACATTACACGCTTGTAGGAATCAGCCAAGCTTCCCTGCTTCCCAAAGTCTGACAAGGTCACATGCTTAATGAACCAAGCTTCCGTCCTATCACAGCCTGTCCAAGTAACATCCTCTGTGCACAGCTTCCTTCCTACCTCACAGTCTGTGCACATCACATGCTTGAAGGTATCAACCAAGCTTCCATGCTTCTCACATTCTAACAATGTCACATGTTTAATGATCCAACTATCCCTCGTATCGTAGCCTGTCCATGTCACATCCTCGATGTGCACAGTTTCCCTCCTACCTCATAGTCTGAGCACATCACATGCTTGAAGGAACCAGCCCAGCCTCCTTGCTTTTCACAGTCTCACAATGCCACTTGCTTAGTGATCAAAGCTTCCTTCTTATCAGCGCCTGTCCATGTCACATCCTTGATGTGCACAGCTTCCCTACTTCTTACTATCTGTACAGAGTATGCTTGATGGCATAAAAAACAAGCTTCCCTGCTTCTTAAAGTCTGAGAATGTGAGACTGTTGGTAAAATGAACCAAGCTTTCCTCCTATCATAGCCTGCCCATGCCACATCCTCTTGTCCATGTCACCTCCTCGATGTGCACAGCTTCCCTTCTAACTCACAGTCTGCACACATCACATGCTTGAAGGAATTAGCCACGGTTTCCTGCCTCTCACAGTCTGAAAATGTCCCATGCTTTAGGAACCAAGCTTCCCCCATATCAGAGCCTGTCCATGTCAGATACTTAATGTGTGTGTCAAGCTTCCCTCGTTCCTACTATCTCACCAGAGTATGCTTGATAGGATAAACCAAGCTTCCCTGCTTCTCAGAGTCAGACAATGTCACATTGTTGGTAAAATGAACCAAGCTTCCCTCGTATCAGAGCCTGTCCATGTCACATCGTAGATGTGCACAGCTTCCCTCCTACCTCACAGTGTGCGCACATCACATGCTTGAAGGAATTAGCCAAGCTTCCCTGCTTCTCACTCTTTGACAATGTCACATTCTTAATGAGCCAAGCTTCCCTCGTATTGTAGCCTGTCCATGTCACATCCTCTATGTGGACAGCTTCCCTCCTACCTCACAGTCTGTGCGCATCACATGCTTTAAGAAACCAGCCAAGCTTCCCTGCTTCCCACAGTCTGATAATGTCACATGCTTAATAAACCAAGCTTCCCTTGTATCATAGCCTGTCCATGTCAGTTCCTCGCTGTGCACAGCTTCCCTTCCACCTCATCGTCTGCGCACATCACATGCTTGAAGGAATCAGCCAAGCGTCCCTGCTTTTCACAGTCTGACAATGTCACATGCTTAATGAACCAAGCTTCCCTCCTATCACAGCCTGCCAATGCCACATCCTCGATTAGCACACGGTCTCTCCTACCTCAGGCTGTGCACATCACATACTTCAAGAAATTACCCAAACTGCCCTGCTTCTCACAGTCTGACAATGTCCCATACTTAATGAACCAAACTTCCCTCGTATCTCAGCCTGTCCATGAAACAGCTTCCCTCCTGCCTCAATCTTCGCTGATCACATACTTGAAGGAATTGTAACCAAGCTTCCCTCCCTCTCATAGTCTGTACACAGATGCACACGCACCCCTCCCCCCCACCCCCGCAGACTGCCAATCCTCCCTCCTTTCCACAGGCGTCTGTCTGTCCTGCTCGCTAAAATTTGCCAAGCTTCCCTCCTTCTCACTGTACAAAATATGCTTGATGGGATGAGTCAAGCTTCACTTCTTCACAAAGTCTGTCCATGTTACATGCTCAGTGGAATGATCCAAGCTCCATCCTTCTCAGTTTGTAAACAAAACAGCTCGATGAATAGAGCAAAGAGAACCTCTCTCTCACAATTCACCACTGCAAAATGCTTGATAGAATCAGCCAAGCTTCTCTCCCATCTCAGCTTACCCTTGCATGAGAGCGAAGTGCGACGAGAGACGAAAAAGACTACTTTGGTTGACTGTATGCTTTCATGTTTATGGTTTTTATTAACTAATAAACTAGATTTCACCCAAATAAGAGAGAAGAAAAAGAGTGATCAGAAAAGGGTTTGGGATGATGTAACCTAAAAGGGGGCAAACAAGACAAAGGAGGGAAGGGATGAAGATAACTTTACAGCGAGCAAGAGGGGAGAGCAGGATAGCGATAGACAGAAAGGATGGCGAATCCAGCCTTGGCTTCTATATCTCTGGCATGCAGCCGCGCCAGCAGAAGGTGCCTAAAATGCTTTGTGTATTTTT
Source organism: Triturus cristatus (assembly GCF_964204655.1). Lineage (NCBI taxonomy): Eukaryota > Metazoa > Chordata > Amphibia > Caudata > Salamandridae > Triturus > Triturus cristatus. Next base: position 1,042,795,882 of record NC_140583.1, read on the forward strand.
TGCAAGTAAACTCTCTGCCTACCACACTCCAAGAATGAGCTTATGGTTACCCCTCATATATTTTTATATATAATGTCTGGACATCCACATGCTTCAGGACAATAAAAGATGATAGAAATAAAAACACCTTATTTGACCTCTGGGATATGGATGTTTTCCCTTCCAGTACTGATTCCCTTTTCAGATATTTGGGCAAGTCACAATATAGGCCTATAAGATTAGGTACAAGACTCACGAGGAATACCAGAAAACTATACATTATAGAAAATTAAACAACAGTTTTCATTCAGGGTGGTGTGATTTGTGTGGATTGCTCAATAATTTCCCAAAGAAATTAACCGAATTCAAAACTAAGCGAATATATGGCGGCAAAATGCAGACATAGGCAACGATGTTTCCATATGTACGTTTTTCCGCTGAAGGCCAATCCACAAGGAAATATACAGTGAAATGCTTCATATTCTCACAGTTGCAGAGATACAAAATGTTTGCGGAGTCCAAATCCACCCTGTACCAGAGCCAACAATTGGGCAGTCATTTATAATACTTTTCATTGTGTACCAACCATGCACCACTTGACAATGAAAAATGTAATGACTAGAACTTCAGAGTCATGGGAAGGAAGCTACGTTTTTTTAAATATACCCAATAATCTGAATTTAGAGATGGTAGTTTTTACCGTAACCCTGAATTTTAAATGCCAGCTGTTTTTTGGAAAGATTTCTCAAAAAGTGTTTTTGCGAACACTGACTTCCACCAAGACCCAAAATTGCTGTAAAATTTCGCACACAATAGCAAATGTTATCTTTGACTGTGTTCCTACCTTTCCCCCATAACCTGATCCTGAACCTAAGATCTATATGTGTCACATGTGTTGGGCCTATCACCCAGGACAGGAAAGGTTTAACAATGCAACTTGGAAAATAGCAAAAAAGATGATATGATTTAGGTTCATTTTTGGGATTGGGATATCTGCGGTATTTGGCCACTGGGTCAAGTAGCACCAAGGGAAACCTACCAGTTATAGACATTTCTGAAAACTGGACACGATGGGGAGTCTAAGAGGTTGTTGACCAAATGAAGATCTCATGTTTTCTTACCCAGAATGCCCTACAAATGTCAAACTAGTTCAAAACCCTGATCTGCCTCATTTTTAAGGTATGAAAAGACCCCGAATTTGAGGGTAAAGGCAATGGTTCTCTCACCCAGCTTTCTTCTGATGAAAGTGATAAACCTCGTGTGTGTCCAGACTAAATCTGCAGGTCAAGAAAGATCAAAGAAAAGTCACTTGGAAAGAGAAAGAAAGATGCTCGTCACTATGTTGTTTTTTTGCAAAGTGAGTAACAAGAGTCTTTGGACCTGGGGCTGGAGGAAGAAACAAGATTGAAATAAGGTCTACTTCGGGGATGGAGTTAGTGGAGGTACTTCGCCCAGAGTCGGCTGGCACCCAACGAAACCAGCCAACCCCAGGCACTTTTCTAGAAACTAGATATGTGGGGGAGACCAGGATGGTGAGGCTTGCATCGATGCTACTAGATTGTCTTACCCAGGATGCATTGCAAACTTCAAGCTTTGTTTCTGGAAGCAGATTTTGTTTCTGTTCATATGATGGAAATGTCTGCGACGGAAACGTGCAAAAGTGCTATCATACGTCTTCACACTTCTACTGATAAAAAAACATACTCCACATGAGAAGAACAGCAAAGGTCCAAGAACGCAGTCATGGGAAAGACAAGAAAATGCTTTAAGTTGGGTTGAAGTTTGGGTTCCCTGGTACAGGAGTATTTGGACATGGGCTCAACTGCCACCCAGAGAAACTCACCTGCCCCAGGACTTTCTGAAAAGTAAAGACCTTGGGAGTCAAGGGTAAAGGGATTGTTGGGGTCTTGCCAAATTTACCCACGAGACTGCCTTCTAAAAGCTGGAGTATGGTAAAAAATGTACATTTTCTATCATTTATGTGACATAAACTGTGGGACTTTTAGCAAACACCAAAAGCCCTACAATCCTGCATTTCCACTCTTCTACCAGTAACAACTGTACCTCAAGTGTGTGGGTTGTTCTACCCTGAGTGACCACAATGGGCCAATATTGTAACTGCGAACAGTGTATGTAGTGTTGATGTGGTCTTCACATGGGCACAGTTTTCCCCTGGTTCTGCCCCTTGACACAGGGCCACCCACACATGTAGGGTTGACAGAAGTCTTGTAACATTGGATAGCGAGACGTGGAGTTTTTGTTACAGAACATTGAAGAAATCCTATTTTTTACCCATACTTTTACATTTATATGAAAATAAGCTGTGATTCACAGAAGTTACACCATCCTGACGTTCACCGGGTGCCGAGTTTTAGAAATCCCAAGGCTTGGTAGATTTCTGTAGTGCCGGCTGATGCCAAAGCCAAATACTGCAGCCACCATCCAGGAAAACATAATTAGTTTTTTTAAGAATAGTTATGACTTTTACCCGGTATTCTAGGTTAGAGAATGCTGCTGAGAACCTTGCAAGCTTTGCTCCTGGGATACCCCTGGGACTCATGTTTACATAATTTCTCACGGTTGATAGAGTTCCCTGGGAGACAGCCGACTCTGGGTTCAGAAACTGTAGTCATCCCTCAAGGAAACGACTTGGAAATTGTTTCTTTGGTCACCATTTTATTATTAGTATTTTCTTTTTTTGCAATTTTATATAGCGAGAACTTGACCTGAAGGTATTGGAGCGCTTTACATGAGCACCAGTTACATTACACAAGGACACATTCATTCTTCTGTGGCCATCCAGAGTCTCCTACCTCCAGTTCGCACAGTCTAGTGCACTTCCCGGTCGTATATAAAGTGATATATATATTTTGCATCGCTATTCAGTGGTGGGTTAGGGGCAGGTGTGTCTCCGTCCGAAACGAGCTGGATGTTTTAGTGAGATCAGGGGGTGGGGGAGCTTGACGGGGCAGTTTACGGCGCTCTCGCGGCGATAGGTACAGTGTCGTCGGTATGGCACATGTATCGTGCCTTTTATGGTTTCGACATTTATTGATCACACCACACGGGGCTTCTTCGCAAAACTGTAATACGTCCCACTCTTTATGTTTTACAGACGCTGTTTTTTTAGTGTGTGCTGTGCTGCTGACAAAGGAAACACTCCGATGCCAATCAGGCTTTTTAATAATGAGTTCGGTGCGAGGGTGATGTACGAAGTTTAACAAGCAGTGTTCTTTACACTGTTACATGGGAAGCAACCGAAAATGAAATGAATCTCATTCTATTGCACAGAATGAATAATCACACTTGCAAACATTGTAATCAGCTGGCAGAAAGGTGTGACTGTTTACTGACACGTTGTTACGATTTAAGTACACTGCTATTGTTGCGGAGCTGCACTTTGAAGAAGTTGGCTGTGCAGTGCATGCTAAGTGTATCCAGTTGTTGGAACAGAACAACTGGCGCTGAATAGAGGCACAGCCGATAACAGCACAGCGGCAGAAAATAACTGCAGAGAGGCAAACTGCCACTCGGAAGTTTCATTGACACATTGTTCACAGCCAGATGAATTCCCTGTGATTAAAAACTGTGCACCAATAACTGAGTGAGTAAGAGCGGTTTCATCCAGTCTTTTGCCTCCTGTTGACAACACCGCGGGAACCTGATTCCGACACCATGTTATTAATTTTAAGCATTTGCAGAGTGTTACTCCCCAAAAAGGGCTCAATAATTTTTCCTGCACACCTGTTCCCAGTCAATAGGCATCAGTGAGAGACTGCAGTCAGATATAACAAGTCAGAGCCTTGTTATAGTGGAAATTGCCGCTGTGGGTGCCGATAAAGCATGCATGGCGTTGACCTGCCCGGGGGCGTGCTGTGTCTTCTGAACATGGAGACCGCAGAACTGTTGATAAAATGGAGTTGCTGCATTTCATGTAACTGGGACAAACCAACCTTAGTTGGGCGAGCCGCGCATTTTATAAATATCACGCACGGCCGCCATCAGTAACAAAACAAGCTGTTCAAATGCTGCTCGTGAGCCACAAACTCAGACACGTACCGTGACATGGTCATGTGACCCCTGCGGCTGGTGTAAGCGCCCTGGACGTGTGTCCTATATTTTTGTGTCACTGAAATACAAATGTGATGCATAAAATATAGAGATTAGTACCATCCCCTGCTCAGTGGCCATTTAGACTCCGCCCACTGCGAATGTTCAGAATTTGGCAATCTTAATAAGAACAGAAATGAGTACTCACTTTCACACTACAATCACCAGGACGCTAAAATCCGCCAGCAGTCACGAAGCAGAAAATAACACCAAACCGCAAGGGAGTGGTGCAGCCCCTTGTCTTTCATCGCAGACCGATGGAAAACAGTACACGAGCCACAAGATTCCTGCAGAGTTTACAGAAACGAAAGCGATTTGTGTCTCATTCCGAAGCGAAGCTGGCCAGGTCCATTGAGAACAAGAGCACAATCAGCTGACACTGCGCTATACAGACACCCTCACTCATCTGGCGAGGCCTGCTGAGCACCACATGCAGGAGCGGGAGCAGCAGCAGACATGCGGCCCTTCCTTGATCCATCCTTGTCCTCTCACACTCTGGCCCGGCCATCCCCTGACTGACAGGAGGGACCCGCACACAGCTTTATTTACTCGGGAGGGCAGAAGCTCTGTGCCCACTACCAGCAGGTTCAGTCATCGCTCTGCCTGGCCCGTCGCACAGGGGGCCGGCCGCATCAATGCTTAGTCTAGAGGAAAATAAGGCATAAGCAGGGGGCGCGGAGGGCACCTGCGGCGTCTCTCCCAGCCCCAGACCTCCTCGGACTAGCCAGAGATAGGGATAGTTGTGAGATTTGCTAATGCGAGGAGGATTTCATTAGGCACAGTCACGCTTATTACTGCTGGTACGCGGTACGGCTATCAGAACCAGGGAGGACCAGGCACGGGGAGCTCGCCGGCTGCCCCAAGTCTGCAGCCCCCGCATAACTGGGCCAGCAGAGAGGGCCCGGGCAGAGTGGCTCTGGGGGCACACACACCTCCACCCAAATCAAAGCACCGGGCCTGTGATACAGCAGCCGTGACACATTCGAATATAACTATGGAGCAGCAACATATGTTTCGTTTGTTTTGCAACGTAAGCAAATGTCCATGAAAAACGTTGCAACTTACAAGTTTGGGGAACTTTTTCGTAGTGTGTGCGTATAGAGACCGTTACGATTTACCCTCATGTGCCCTCCTATTCCCAACATAAAAGTGGGTGCGCATTATAGACAAACAGCCGCACACATATAAACTAAAAACAACAAACAGCCCCACGCCTACAAAAAAAAAACGGCCGCTATTGTCCCAGCTGCGCTTGGAAAGTGAAAGCGGCCATGGCCCTGAATGTAAGCCGGGAATCGAAAGTAGAGCGCGGCAGCGAGGCGAACGTGCGCTGCTGCGCGTGCTAGACACGAACGGGAATGGGCATTGCAAAGTCGGGACATGCGCCCACCTTTTCCCAATCACGTACCTTTAAAAAAAAAAATAAAACACATGAAAGCCAATGCCTGCCGGCGAAAGCCTGATCCCACGCACGAGCGTGTGGTCAGCTTTCAAAACCCCCTTACAAGAGGTCTCGCGCTGCGCGAGCAGTGCTATGCACTGCAACGCTAGGAGTGAGACCGAAAAAGGAGTATATGCAGCTCCGGGAATAATTACATAGTTTGGGGTCTGACATAGGACCAAAGAGCATTGTGCATCTGTAGCTTAAATATATTTATGTGACCCTCAGAAGTGTAGGGCCGGACTGGCAGTAGCGGGCATCGGGCATTTAATCGGGAGGCTGGAAGGGTGGGGGCTGGTTTTGGAACAGTGGGGGCCAGTTTTGGAGCGGTGGGGGTCAGTTTTGTTACCGGGGATGATTTTACAGCAATGCTGCAATATCGACCCCTAGTAACAAAAGCAGCAGTCCACCCTCCCCTCGCCACTTCTCAGTCTGACAAAATTGCCAGGGTTGCTTTAGGTTGCCAGTCTGGCCCTGGAAATGTGTGTATGTGATCGAAACGCTTGGATGTGCACAACAATACTGGCTTTAGGGTGGTGCGATCCCTGTCACTGTACCAGTATTTAATTTGTAAACAAATTAAGTGCCAGCGCCCAAGGCACTTCGTAGGTGTCCACTGCAGCTGGAACCACCATGAACCCTGCCACTGCTACCGAATGTCAGTACCAGTATTACTTAGGTGCTATTTTTTTAAATAATTTTTAAATAAACACTGCATTGATAGATGCAGTTAAAAATAGGCACACAACACCATCATGTGGAGCAATCCCATAAATATTTTTCGGTGTTTAGAAATAAGTGCCAGTGCTGAGCACCGGAAAACACTGGCACAAATTAAGCACTGCACGTGGTGCCAAGATAAAGGGGTGCTGTATGTTAGATTATCTCACAGGCTTAAAGGCACCTGCTGCTGAGTTCTTTGTGCATAAACAATCTTCAGGCAGTAATCAAAATGTCAAAATGACGCTGATGATTAATGTGTGATCTGAGTGTTGTGTAGTTGCCGTTTTGACTCATCATAACATAGTTTAGAGAGTTACTATGCAAAATAAAGGTGTTTACAAAGCAGGACGTGTAATATATTCTTTTTAGCACAGACAACCCCAACCTCTGTTACCTTTCAAATCAGACTTTCTGTTTCTCCAGTGCAAGCAGTCTTAACATATAATACCTTCAACTAAGGATGATATGTCCCCCCATGAATCCCTCATTGGCCTAAACCTTTCCTATACACGTCTATCATTCATTGTCTATGCACGTGTGTCTAATATAAAGCACTTAGACACTATGCATTTTGGAAGCGCTATAAAAGAAATTAAGTAAATGCACCACCAGCGCTAAACCCGCCCTGGTGCACAAGCAGAATGTGTCTGCCGCTGGAGAAATTGCGTATCATGCATTAATTCCTTTCTAGTTCTCATAGTAGAGATGCTTGTACAGCGTGTGTATCTCTTCCCTTGCTAGTGACTCGAGATAGAGGTGGTGGGTGACAGTATGGTGGTTTCTGGTGGTGGACTCTGGGACTCACTTTTGAGAAAAGGGACTATTTTTCGCTATAAGGGAAATTTTGTATGATACAATCTCGGTTTCCAGCAATGAGATTCCCAACAAATTGAGCCCTAAAACTTATAAAAGTATGCCCTAGAAGTTCTTCCCTCCTTGACCAAATTGTGCAGGCGTGAGCCAGATGCCTTCACTTCAGTTCCCTCATTTGTACAGAATATATCATTGTTTTCTCACTTCCTAAATATCAGATAGTTGTAAAAATGTGAATATTTGTATTTGCTATAAAAGTGTCAGCGATCGGTGTTTTTTATATGTTGCCGTACTCTGTTGTAAGTCCCTACCCCTCACATGTAGCTTAAGTGGCATCGTTTAGCAAAAATATCAATTCAAAAAGTCAAGGTGGACAGCGTTATTTGTACGTCATGCCACCAGGTGTCACTGTGAACCCAGAAAAGATGTCTATCGTTTGAATAAAGCCCTAAATTTTGAGGCAACGCCTTGTCTGAGTGTGCAATATTACGCCAGGAAAAGGAGAGAAAACAAAAGGGACCAGTTACACAATACAAATTTTTTAGTGAAAAAAAATCGAATTCCTTGGAATCTCAAATTTTGCTTTGGAAACCCCTGTGTACTATAGCAGTTCTTGCTTTATTTCTTCATCTAATTAAAATGTTATGTAGCTCACCGAGTGGTAGAACATTTCACATAAAACTAAGGCATACACTAACACACAGCAAGAAAAAAAGAGTAAATAATTAGCTCCTTGAAAAGATCAGTGCTTAGTGCATTAGTTTAGGTTTAAACGTTTGCACTTACTGTAGAAACCAGTGGACCATGTTTTCTGAAGGTGAGAAAGGCGGATTGCTGCCTTACATTGATTGGAAAGGGCGGATTGCACCCTTACATTGATTGATAAATATTTCCAAGCTGGTGAACGTTTGAAGGATGTAGTGATGAATTTGCCTACCTACCTTTGCAGCGAGTTTCTGCTTCTATTGCAGTGGTAACCTGGTACAGGAAATGTGCTAATGGCGTGGAAGCTGCATGCCACACGCAGGATGCATTAACATGTATACCACTAACGTGTGTGACTGAAACAATATGGCTGGAGGTACACCATAGTGGCCTGGCTGGTTGCAACGTAAGTCACGCCAGAGTACAGCGATATTCCATGTAGGAAAACCTACATTTTTACATTAGCTAAGTTTATTCCTATGTATGCCTGAAAGCTCACAGGGGGTTTAATGTATTAAAGACAGACGTGCTAAAAATTAAAAGAAAATTATGTAACGGTAAGGAGCGTTTTCTATAGAGAAGCTTGATTTTGAATATTAGTCGAAATGTGCAGTATCAGCAAGGACAATTCTAGAAACCTGCTTAAAAGTTCTTTTCACTAATGTATCAAAATTCTTCTTTAACCTTGAACATGGATTTTTAATATCTGTAGTGCAGTATCAGTTCAAAATCATAATTTTTGTTGCCTGAAGCCCAGCAGTAATAAACTCGTTCTGCTGGCTTTCCTTCCCACCAGTGACCAATCAGGATTCTGAGTAGGTGTGAAAATGTGTTCTGCCAGGAAACTATAGACCCACTTTAATGGGCGGAGAGACAGGAATGGGGAATCACTGGGCACTTATATTACCGTGGCCATTTGGGACTGGACAGGAGCAGAGGACCAGAGCAAAAGCATGACAGAAGCCTCCCATCTAGATGTCACTATTAGACCTTTGTTTAGGCCCACAGCAGGAGGAAAAGCTGTTCCCAGATCAGGAAGATGGGGTGGTTCTTCATTTCCATAGGACAGGATCTGAGAGGGGATTGATTCTCCTGAGAGAGGAGCCTGAATTCTTCCACCTTTAATGGAGGCCTCTGTGAAGGTTTACGGTCAAGTAAGGCAGGATTTGGGGGTACGAGACAGTTAAATACTATGAAAGGCACACTTTGTGGCAGACTCCTGCAACGGGTAAAAACCTTGGACATAATCTACATTCAATTACTCTTCCCATCCTCATCAATGGCAGATCGATGCCATAAGAGAACGCGGGCCATTCTGGAGAGTTTGTGAGCCTCTGACCTGTCCGCACAGGAGTGGTTGGCCTGGACCTGGAGCAAACCAGTGAAAGTGGGCTGGCTATGACCACTGTGTTGAGAGGTCGCTAGTTGAGTCAGACCCTACTCTTTGTGTTACTGTGCCTTGATCCCAGAGTCTGACACTTCATGCCATCCTTCCGCAGCACTGGTATCTTTACCCACTTGATTATCTGGAGATCGCCTCTGGGATGATGGGTGATGTATTGGTTATGCAGTCTTTTTAGGTCTCGGCTGCGAAGGCTGCGCTTGCGCAGTCTCGCTCCGAGATTTAATGTTTTTCAGAAGAGGGGCTTGAACCCGCCCCTCTTCTTCCCTCATCTCCATTGGCTGGCCTCTTAAATGTTGGTCAGCCATTGGAGAAGAGCTTTGTCTCTCCAAAGAAGCCCCGTCTTTTTCGGATTCGGGGGCGTGTTTTTTACTTTCTTTCTCTCCTCTGGAATGTAAACATTCCAGCCAATGGCAAGAGGAGAGAAAGAAAAACACGCCCCCGAATCCGAAAATGCCGCTGCGTTTCTCCGAGGCATTTCTGCTTGACCTCGGAGAAAGGCGGTGGTGTTCATGGTGTCATATGGCGTATAATGAGGCTTGTTATGTTGTGGTTCGTGTCTTTTGCTTTCCCCAGAGTCCTTCGTTTATACATGTCCTTCATGTTTGCCTTGCCCATGTCCCTCGGTGTTGCTGTGCCTGAACATGTTTTTTGCTGTTCTTCGAGTCTGTGTCTATTTACCGTTCCTATGCGTTTATATTTTCCATGCCTGGGTTAATTTGTGTCGTTTTCGTGTGCGTTTGCGTGTGCGCGTTGGACCCTTCGTCTTTGCCCAGCTTCAGTTTAACTGTGCTTCGTGTGCTTGAGTCCATGTGTTTGCTTTTCCTGGGTAATGGTGTTTGCTCACAGACCGTTTTTTTTGTGTGTTTGCAGTGCCTGGCTTCCTGTCTTCAGAGACCCATTTCTGTTTGTTGTGTCGCGATCATGTGTTTTCTGTTCCCCACTCCTTATGCGTTTACCGTTTCTGAGTTGTTGCCCCCACCCAAACACACACACACACAGTAGACCACACAACTTATATCTGATTAACCAAGAATAAATTTACCCTTAAACATGTGTTGAGAAGGGCGTGTTCAGGCACAAAGTAAACGTCACAAAGTATAGAGAAATGAAGGGAAAGGCTGGGAAGTAATTTTTGTAACTTTATTTACTGCCTCGGTAAAGCATTTTGAATTAAAATCAAGGCAAAAGGACTCGTAAAAGGTAAATAATTAAATGGTTTAAAAAATTCCGACTGGATTGGCACCTGTTGTGGCGAGTGTTAATATATATTTTAGTCAAAGTCAGAAAATGTGCTGGCCAACTCGAGCGTGGCTGTGTTTTTTTTGTGAATCGCGCTCCCGCCTCTTGTTTTGTCTGGGAAGGGTTGACTCATTCCTGTCAGGCTGGCGCCGACAGATCCGCGATGAATCCCTCTTTATTCTATTTTCTCGCTGAAGTTTTACCATGAAACATAGGGGTGCCCCCGGTGGAATCCTGGTCCTGTCTTCGGACTGACCTGTTTATTAGTTTGCGTTAAGCTGCCACGAAACAGCACATGCCACAATTAATAAAATCTTCATTCTAAATCTGCAAGTGGAGACTTCTTAATAAAAGGACATTAACGTTGTGAACTTGGAATTCAGTGGGTAGATGAAGTTCGTGGGCTAGTTAAAATTTGAAGGCGCATTTACATTTTACTGCACGGGCCTTCATCTAAGGCGGGGGCACGGAGCTCAGTGGGCGAATGCTTCCACCGGGAATTGAAATCCTGACGGGGCCTCTCAGCCGCTCATCCTTCCGGGCTCTGGGTAGCAATGAAGTTCTATAGCGCCGTGAGGTCCCAGCGCTCTTTATATGGTTTACACATACACCAATTGGGTAGTAAGTAGCGGCGTGGAACATTTTTATTACGTGTCTGTGAAGTTGCATTTCAGAAGAGTTGACTGTGGCCCTTTTTAGGTCTCGGCTAGCGTAGGTGGCTCTGTCTGGGTGGCTCTGTGTGTCTGGGTGGCTTTGTGTGTGGCTCTGTGTGTGGGTGCAAATGCAATAGGTCTCGCATTTGAGAGAGATTAAACTATTGACATTGTAAATAACAATGCCGTTTCTTTAAATGTTTTAAAAACAAAAACATAAACAAAAATAATGTCATGAGCAATGCCAATAGCTCTAACTTTAACAATGCAGAGACCTTTGCATTGTAAATGCTTGTTTTTAGTTTAGAAATGCTTTATTGAAGAGAATGCAAAAAAACTATTACAAGATGTATAAGAGAAAACACAATCAAGTCAATCCAAGTGCATATAAATATATATAGTATTTAAGGAGCAATACATCTTTCTATAAATAGAAAAAGAAAATATTTATGTAAGAACCAATCGGAATTAGTAAAGCGTACAATACTAAACTAGGAACCCAAAAAGCTTGAATTGAAAAATATGAACACAATACTGAACAAATGCATTTTAACCATTTTTAGGACAAAAGGAAGAAAAGAGAAAGAAAAGGAGAAGAGAAGAAGAAGGATGAAGAGAAAAAAGTAAAGAGAAAGTAAAGAAAAAAGAAAGTATGATATTGTATATATTTGCAGAGAGCAAACATTAACAACAATGCAATACTAATATTAAAGATTTTATAAACATCCTAGTCTTTATGGGGGTTCTTAACTAATAACCTTAAATGTAGGTCAAGCGGATTGCCTGGATAACAATGAGGTGAGTGTTGACCATATTAAATCTTTTTTGATCATTAAAGTGGTAAAGGTAGTGTGAGCTCGATCCAATCTGTGATGATGACATAACAGATTCCACCAACCAATATAAGAAATTTTAGCAGTGTCTTTCCAATTTGTTGTAATTGTTTGTAAAGCAATGGCAACTTTCCTATTATATTTTAATATTGCCATAAGTGAGAGGAACCTCCCAAAAGAAAGTGCAGAATATCAAAAGGGATATTCATGGACAAAATTTCATTCAACTTATCCCATATGCATAGCCAAAGCTTTTTCTCCAAAGGACAATCAAAAAACATATGTAGACGGTCACTTTTATCATAAGAACAAGATCAGCATTTGGCATTGTTAGAAAGATTGAATTTATGTAGGTTTATGGGGGTTAAGAATAATCTATTATAGAAATAATATAATGTTTGGGTTGTACTTGCCGAACGAGAGGAAGTGTGGATCTTAGCCCACACTAAATTCAGGTTCGGGGGGAGAACTCTTGATGAAGGTCCGTTTCCCACAGTATCTCGATTTTGGATTTTGGTTTAAAATCTGAAGAACTGATCAAAACCTTATATATGCCAGAAGCCTTCATTTGTGAAGAGAAATCCAATGTCATAGATGTAGGCTGTGTATGTAAAACTGGAGTGGAGTATTGGGAAATATATAGGAGAAGAAGAGTCCCAAGGCATTGGTAATGAGTGGCGTAGAAGGAAGATATGTCATATTTTTCCTGGATTTCGGAGAAATTTAAGAGAGAACCATTAGAGAGTAGATGACCGGTGGTTATAATCCCCTAGTTGATCCATTCTTTCCATGAGAGAACTCTATTATTAATTTCTATGTGTTTGAAGTACCAAATTGGAGTTTGTGAAATAATTTCAGAACATCAATTAGTGTAAATAATTAAAGGTTTAACTATAGCTACAGAGTGAGTACGTGTAAAGCTGAAGATGGTGGTCGCGTGAGCCTGTAGCTCCGCGCCGGCCCGCAAACACCCTACTACCCCGGGAAAGTGGTGCGGACTCTCGTGAGTGAGCTGTTTGTGGCCTGCGGTGAGCTTGGTGAGGATCCCCTGACCGGGGGACATCCTGTGGGGACCGACCTGGTGCCGGACACTGCTGGAAGACAATATGTGGGAGGAGATCTACGGCCGGGGGTGAATAGCGACGTGCTCAGTGTGGAAGAAAAGTATATACCCCCAAGAACCACACCAGCTAGTGGAGACCACGCGAGTGCAGTTGCCCTCAGATCTCATTGGGGGGATCCCGAAGAGTATTGGGTCGTGGCTGAGCCCTACTGTGGCTAGAGTTGCATCGCAAGTGGGGAGCCACAAAGTCACACCGGAACACTTATGGACGCTATAAGTAGACCTTGAGCAGAAACCCGCCGGAATCCAGTGACAGTGCAAAGGGGGAAGCAGCTGCGGCGCTCCACAGTACTGGGAGGTGAACTTGGGCAACAACCACAAGGGCACTCCACCATAGAGCTGAAGAGGCCAAGACCATCCCGCTGAAATGGGCAAACCACGAGCAAAGCCAACGGGGGGCGCACAGGAAACTGAAGAAGCTCCACAAGAAAAGGTGCAGAATGACTCGGGCGACCCAGTGCAGCAGTAATTAACGAACATTTTGGAGGCTATTGCTGATACTAAGGCCACCCTCCACCAGGACATCAGCACGGTGTCGGTGGGCCTAGGCCTGCTCAATGAGGAGTACAAGAAGCTGGCCAAAAGAGTGAAGAACACAGAATTCAGACTAACAGATGTCGAGCCGGCACAACAATCATTAGCAACACAGGTAGGAGACCTCACAGATCGAATCCGACCTTGTAGCGGAGTGCAGAAGATGCTGAAGGACGGATTAGGAGGAACAATATAAGGGTTCTTGGCCTGCCTGAGGGAACTGAGGGCAACAATATGGTATCCTTCCTAGAACAATGGCTCCGAACTGTGGTGGCCCCTGAGGGTCTATCAACCTTCTACATCTTTGAGAGAGCAAACGGTGTCCCGGCCAGACCGCCAGCTCCTGACGGACCCCTGCGCCCGGTTGTGGCTAGACTCCTCCACTTCAGAGACAGAGATGCTCTCCTACATAAAGCCCGGACGGAAGGCCCATATGCGGTAGACAACAGTAGAGTTTCCATCTTCCCTGATTACACCCTGGACGTTCAGAAAAAGCGAACCTCCTTTCTAGAGGTCAAGAAAGCACTGAGAGAGGAGGGGCACCAGTATTCTTTGATCTATCCTGCCTGACTACGCATACTCCTGGATGGAAAAGCACACTTTTGCGATGACCCAAGGCTGCCTGGGAGTAGCTAGAAGCGTACAAAACCGGAGTTCCCCAGTCGGCACAGGCAACGGTATCTGAGAAACCGGAATACCGGAAGAGGGCCACGAGACGCTCCAGACGGCCAACATCCTCACAAACTGAAAGAGAGAGAGCGGAGCCACTGTAGGCGGTAGCGGCCATCGTGCAGGACAGGAGATCCCCTCGGAGGCTGGGACTCGCTCCTCGAGGGAGGCTGAGGGGATCGAATCGGATTCTTCCCACAGTGGCAGCGTTGCACTACCGGTGGTGACCTCTAACACTGAAGACGAGATTATTTGATATTGAGGTGGGCCGGTGACTCTTGGTGAACCCTTAGGTGGGGGCGGGAGGGCTCCTGATGCCTGCCGGGGCCAGATCTGGCATACACTAGCTCATGCCCGTGCACTATGGGCAATTTACACGTTTTAGATTACACTTTTGTCTTTGCCACCACCCACCGAGTCCCCTACCCCTTTGGAGATGGGCCTCAACTAGTTTTCGATGTTCTACATGCAGTTTAGGCGGCTGGCCATTGTCGGACTGCCCGGGGGTCGGGGAGTTGTTCAGCAACGGGGTTGTTATGTTAATTTCTTTTTCATTGTTTGCAGAATAGAGTACTCCAACATGATTGAGGGAACTAGAGCAGGGGAGAGCCCATGGTGTGTCCTGCGAGGGATTCATGGCTACCATGGCACAGACACATAATACCATAAGGTTTTTGACCTGGAATATAAGGGGGATGGGATCCATGACTAAACGACACAATATTAATTCTTATTTAAAGCCCAGGGATATACATATAGCCCTCCTTCAGGAAACTCATCTAACCAAGGATGAAGCGGGGAAACTTCGTAAAAGGTGGAGGGGCCAGGTCTTCGCAACAACCTCCTCAGCCTTCTCAAGAGGGGTGTTAATATGGGTGAAGCCCAGAGTCCCCTTCGACCTCACACATTCAATGATAGATACGGAGGGTAGGTATATATTTCTGATGGGTAGACCGGCAGGACAAGAGATAACAGTGGGTAACATCTACGCGCCCAATCAGTACCAGGTCACCTACCTGACCTCCCGCTCAGCCAAGATAGCTGTGCAAATGAGTGGGCAGGTATTACTGGAAGGGGATTTTAATTGTGTAGCGGACATCGTGGTTGACCGCTCCCACCTGCCACTCCCGGGGGCGCAGTCCCATCGCACAGCGGTGGTGGTTCCGGGACCAGAATCACCATTTGGGCTTAGAAGACATATGGTGAAGGCAACACGAAAGAGACTGGGAATACTCTTTCTTCTCTTCGATTCACCAGGTGCACACCAGACTAGATACCTTTCTCTGTGTGCCGACACTTAGCAGTTCCATCACACACACTAAATACTTGGGGCGCACTCTCTGATCACAACCCTTTATTGTTGTCCTATCAGCCTTCAGGGAGACGACCCCCAATCCCTTCCTGGAGACTTAATCTGTTGACATTGGAAGATGTTCCATATCGGTCTTCCTTGACAACACTTATAGAGTCTTTCTTCCCCATGAATGCACATACAGCATTCTCAGCCCTGTTGGAATGGGAGGCCTTCAAAGTGGTGGTGGGGGGTCACTGTATGGGGCAGTGGATTGGGGCACAGCGAGAAATACGTAAAGAGATTCTAGATTTAGAGGAGAAGCTGTGCCGGTTACACAATGCTCAGGGAGCTGATCCCACTTCCCTGCTTGGGTTACAAGAGACGCGATTGAACTACCAAGAGGTACTGAACTGACTCCGCTGCCAAAATTACAAAGAGTACCTGGACAGGATGCAGAGCGAGGAGGGGAGGGCCGGAAGTCTTCTGGCGTGGTTAATCCAACCAGAAACCTGTGGGTCATCTATCACCCAGCTAAGGCAGGAAACAGGTGAGTTGTTTTATAGTCCGGATGAAATTAATGCTGCCTTCCAAAGCTACTCCGAGAGGTTTATGCTACCCCGGCAAAAGCTAGCCCATCCCTTATTAGGGGCTTCCTAGAACACCTACCACTTCAGACCATATACCGCCAGACACAGGAGGAGTTGGGAGGCCCAGTGACAATACATGAAATCCATGCGGCCATTGGGGACATGGCAACGGGTAAAACGCCGGGCCTGATGGCCTCCCGGCGGAATTCTATAAGCGGTTTGCTGCCAGTTTGGCGCCACAACTAGAGATTTCATACACTGAGTCGCTCAAGCGGGGTGAACTCCCTAGTACTACTCTGGAAGCGCTTGTGGTTCCACTCCCTAAAACCAAAGAGATAAGTTGCTAGAGAGGTGGATTTTAGACCCCTTTCAATGTTAAACCTAGATTTTAAAATCCTTAGTAAAGTCCTGGCAAGCAGGTTGCTTCCCCACATGAGATCCCTTATTCACTCACTCTATTCTGTATTCTACCTCGAGGAAACACCACCTAACCAGCAGTTAGCAGTGCTGTAAATTGACCTGGAAAAGGTGTTTGACATGGTTTGTTGGGAGTATCTATTTGAGGTTATGTTGCGAATGGGCCTTGGGAGCAACTGGGTGAGGGGGGGGGTGGCTCCTCTATGCGGCACCTACTGAGAGGGTCAAAACAGGCAAAACAATCTCCAATCAATATACGATCTTCGGGCCCGATTGGGGGGCGAGGGGCTGGGTCTTAAGGTGGGCACACAGGTGTTTACTATCTTGATTTACGCAGACGACCTGCTGGTCTACCTGGGGGATGCAGTCAAAGGCACCACATTGGCAATGCAGATACTGGAGGGCTTCGAGGAAATATCAGGCCTACGGGTTAATAAGACCAAGACGTACTTATTCCCTGTAGCGGGACCGCTACCCAGACCGGAGGATCTGCAGCTTGACATCCTATGGACTCCCAACTCCTTTAAACACCTGGGAATCCAGGTTTTCCATTCCCTGGAAGACTTGAGGGAGGAAAACCTTGGCAGAGCAGTGAGGTCTTTAAACCCTGTGTCTAATTCTGGCGCACGCTGCTACTCTCTATCATGGCAAGGATTTCCCTGTCCAAAATGGTAATGTTACCCCGGCTTTAATATTACTTTGTCAACCCTCCAGTTTTGATGATACCTGGTTGGTTTCGCTCACTAAATTCATTGCTGCGAGACTCTGGGCCCGATTCACAGAATTAACTTAAGACAAAATCCTAAACTTACTACTTTTGGTATTCACAGAATGCACTTACTACTTTTGGTATTCACAGAATGCACTTACTACGTTTGGTATTCACAGAATGGATTTACGACTTCTAACTTTACGTCCGCACTCGGGCCGGAAAGTCCGGCCCTGAGGTGGAGCTTCCGGCCCGGAGGCGGCGCTTCCGGCCCGGAGGCGGGGCTTCCGGCCCGGAGGTGGGGATTCCGGCCAGTGGCAGAGATTTAGCCATGGACAAAATCTCCACCTCTGGGCCGGAAGCTCCGCCGCCGGCCCGGAAGCCCCGCCTCCGGGCCGGAAGCTCCGCCTCTGGGCCGGAATTTCCGGCCCGAGTGCGGACGTAAAGTTAGTAGTCGTAAATCCATTCTGTGAATACCAAAAGTAGTAAGTGCATTCTGTGAATGCCAAAAGTAGTAAGTGCATTCTGTGAATACCAAAAGCAGTAAGTGCATTCTGTGAATACCAAAATGGTAGTAAGTTTAGGATTTTGTCTTAAGTTAGTTCTGTGAATCGGGCCCTTAGTGTGGGATGATAGGCATCCGAGAGTTTCTTTGAAGACACTACAGCACCCCATGGCACAGGGTGGGCTAGGGGTACCGAATTTCTAGTTCTACATGTTGGCCGCTCAACTGCAATGGTTGTTGCAATGGTTGGAGGGGGTGAATGAGGAGGGCACATGTCTGTCGGAGCCTGATAGCCGTCCCCATCTGTTGTTGGCTATACTGTTAGTCCCAACTACATCTGCCCCATCTCAATTGGTGCTAGAAAGCACTGCATTACAGACCTGGAAGAGATCTTTAGATAAATTAAAGAAAGCTGTGAGATATACCCCTATGTTGCCTCTTGTGGGCTTACCACATGGAACCCCTATGTCACTATTTACTGGGGACCAACTGGCGCCTTGGACGCAGGCAGGGTTGGAAAACATGGGAGATTATTATCTGGAGAAAGGTCTCATCTTCTTTGAAGAACTGGTGGAGAGCTGCAGGCTTCTGTGGAAATATGGATTTTTCTGGTCAGTTATGTCCCCTATCTTGGACCCCAACGGTTCTATGTGCATGTTACAAGTACATGTATGTTCCCTCCAGTTCCAGTTATGAAGACGCAAATACATGTGCGTCCACCGTTAACATGTCCTCTGTCAGATCCGCCATGAATAGGCCGGATATTCCATTCCTAAGTACGAAAGGCCACCGGCTTTATATGGTTCACTTATGCCATTTTACAGTCCAGGCAAGTAGGCCCTGATTCTGTCATCAAACTCTTCTTGCCTTCTACCTCTGAAAGCTCCAGTCTGAGCCTGCAACTGTGACCATGAACTTTGTCTCGTTCTCTGCGCGGCTCACAAAGCCTGACATCAGCCTATTCTCTGCCAAGAACTGTATTTCACCTTCGAATTATCTGCTTCCCCCTCAGCCGATGCATTCCTGTCTAGTAGTTTAAGTAAACATTCTTCCAGCTACCGAGCAAAAGGCCCGGCTTCTCTGTCTTTATGCAAGTAATTCATAGTCCTGTTACCATGGAATATTCCTACCCCCTCGCATTTAGTGTAGACACTTAGAAGCTTGTACACGCACGCACAGTCAGTATAGAATAGATTCTGTCCGAGAGTCCTTCTTTTGTGGATAACATAGTTCTTTAAACATAGGATGTTAGATATGATTTGGGATTAGGTTGACTTGACCCCCCAGACTTTTCGTCTCCACATGTAGAGCTAAATGTCAAGTCCCCTTCACCCCCTAGTTGCACGTCAATCACACGTCATGCTGCTGCGCGCGCATCTATGCCAAGTATTATCTTATAGATCCACCTATATATGACATCATAACCAATTATGTTCCTTTTTACTCCTTATTACACCCATTTTCGGTTACGCATATGAATCGTCATTTTCCTTATCAATTGTTACGCCTACTGCATTCGCTTCATTGTAATGTATGTACTATAAAAGTCATTTCTTGTCAATAAAGTATGTACTTCACTTCCTGAACCTCCGTGGTGATGGAACTTGGAGCAACCGATTATAATCGATCATTGGAATAAAGCCCATTCCGAACCTCTAATACCACGGATTCTGCCTCTTATTTTACTGAGCTATTTTATTATGTTTCTGTATCAAATTAAGTCCCGGTAAAGGAAATTATTTACCACATGAATGGCGCCCGAACAGGGACACTTTCTCATCTCACGCGCCGGCGGTGAGTTGCAGGCCCGGTCTCCTGCCACAGCTGGACGGACAATAACGCGTACCAGCAGGATTTCCTGTATCTCCCTCCGGTCAAGCGGGGGCGACTGAGGCTGCGATCAACACCCAGACGAGGCGGTGAGAAGTGCGAAGTATCCCGACCAGAGCCTAGCTGAGAGAGCAAGATCCGAGGTATACAGAGGCCCACCAGTTCGAAGTCGAGTCCAGTTTCCGACGAGTCGAGTCCAGTCCAGTCCGGTCCAAGTCCGGTTTCCGAGGCCTTCCGTTTCCGAAGCTACCCGGTGAGTACCATTACTGGGGAGGCATTTCTGACGTGCACATAGGTTGTGCCGGTCAAGACGGGTTTGGGTACACAAATCCGGTCTGCACTGTTTCAGCAGTGTATCTGTACTGTTTAGCAGTATATCAAGTATTCCGAAGTATCTAGTTATTGTCAAAGAATTATGCTTGGTGATTAGTTATGCAGACGATCATCATTGTTGGTTACTTTAAAGGTTAAAAAAATGTTTAATGTTTAATGTCTAATGTGTTAAACGTCCTGCATATTGTGGTATGAATGGTTGTTCATTATTGTGCTTTTGTACTAAGTGTGTTCAAGATTAAGTATCAGATCAGTTCTCAATATGCCGCTCTTTTCGAAACTAAGACAGATCACTACAAGAAAAGGGGTACTCGAAGAAGCCGTTCCTATTCCTCCTAGGGACACTCCAGGGCACTTCATGTATCATAAACATGGCTTAGACGCTATATTATTTCTTGATTTATGGGTAGACTACACCAAGGAATTACCAGAAAGTCAGAGGTGGCCCACAGCGGGAACCTGGGATGCAGAGTGCATCATGAAAGTAGAAGAAGAGTTATGGAAAAGGAAAGTCAGACAGTCACAGAAAGATGCCGTTGAGTTATGGCGTAAAGAATCTCATAGACGTACAGAAAAAGCACGTAGACAGGAAGAGAAGAGTAAAGAGAATCCCAATAAAGTTCGAGAAAATCTATTAATTGAGGAAGGGATCCGAGTGAAATCAGAACAAGTAGACAGACAAAGAAATGCCCTCATGAATGGTATGTATCCCCTTCTGGCCGAAGGATTACCTAAAGCTACTCCAGAAATACCGAAAGACTTGCCACCCCCATTATTCCCAATAAAGGTACATCCTAAGGGGCATCCTAGAACCGCAGAAGATGTCTTTCTCTCCTCATATTTAGACGACGCAGCTCCCGAGTATGCTAATTCCGCCCCACATAGACCGCATACCAGGGAGGTTCAACGCCAAGACCCAGTACCAGTATCCCTACAGCAACAGATCGTGTCACAAGTTCCGGCAAGCACATCTGTTTCTACATCTGTTCCTACAGCTGCTTCTATAGCTGTGTCCACACCTATAGTTGCTGTGTCACGTTCAACGAATCCTTTCACACCCGACACCCCAGATGGGGCTGCGGGAGGTGCTAGCAACATTTTTTCTACGCCACCCAGAATAAATAAACTTACGTTTCAAGAGTCAGCACATTCACGTACCCCCAAACTCATAAATTCCCGTACACTTAAGGAACTTCTTGTAGATTGTAGATATGATCCTGTGCCCGGCAAAGAGGACGAAATGACCCTGGCATCATTACGTATTAGACGAGCCGCAGTGTATTTAGGGAAGTTACCAGGAATGACTGCTCATCTAGATAAAATATATCATTTTGTCCAAACAGGGCGAGATCCAGAATGTATTAACAGAGCTATGGAATACCAGAAAGTGGAGATACAGGGGGAACTGTTACGTTTCCTCATAAATTGTGTGATCAGAAATGAAGACCGACCGGGGGTAGACCCGGAAGCAATGCAAATTCTTACCAGATGGAGCCAGAATATATCAGAAGGTAGACATGATAAACAAAATTGTATAATAGCCATGTGCCGAAAGATCCGTAAAGAAATAGAACGCCTACACGAAGAAAGATTAGCGGTAGACGAGTTCGAACAAAACGAGGAGGAAGGGTCTGGACTGCCCGCAGGACAGTCAGACACCATAGCCTATGTAGGTAGAGGAAGATCTTGTAATAGTAATAAATGTCCTATTGACCCGATACGTCCGATCTGTCCAGACAATAACAGGAATTTCCAAATACCTATAATTAACATCAGGTCTAACGAGCATTCGTTCCAAGCCGCCGACAAACTACTCCGAGAACGAAGGGGTTATCATTTCCTCGATTCTATGGATGAACAGGATTTAGCTAGGGCAGCTGTCCATTGGGTGGACAGTCCCGGAAAATATAGTGATGATACAGTAGCACGCACATTTTTGAATCTCACCCCAGATGAACAGCGGTTAGCTGGGATTTATATGATTCAACAACTCATTATACTATATCAGAGTCAGCATTCGGACCCTGGTCCCTTGCCTGACATATTGACTGAATTGCTCATGAATGGATGGAGAGGTTCAGGTACTAAATTAATTAAAGAAATTCTAGAATCAAGAAAGCAGTACATTCTTTTTGTATGTTCAGACCGTGTCTCATTGCCCATCAAGGAAAGAACTACGTATTACATGGATAGACAGAATCCCTTACGAGAAGTGCACCCAATAAAGAGCGAGGACAACGAGTTTAAGCGCGTATTTGTATATACGCCCATATCAAAAATAGAATTGTTAGAAATGAAGAAAGTGGTACCCAGTCATGACAAAGACCCAGCGGGTTTTCACCGAGAAATTAAAGACATGTTACTCATGGGAGAGTATACCTATCCCGACATTATGACAATATTAAAGGTATTGATGCCTGCTGGCATTTATGAAAAACTCAGGGAAAAAGAGTGGGAGGTAGGAGACCAAAAGATAGAATGGTCTGTATTAGAAGCAGAAGAAAAGGCCCGAACTGCAGGAGCAGGACTTGGGGATAAAACTAAAGCACTACCAGGTTTATTAGTACAGGTACTGCCACGTTTATTAACTACGAAAAAGGAAGATTGGGGTACAATTTCAGCCTGTAAACAGAAGCAAGATGAAGACACTAGTGATTACTATGCCCGATTTGAAAAATGTTTTGGTATAAATAGTGGCATAAAAGCAAGTAGTGAATCATACCCGCATCTGTTTGTAACAAAATTAGTAGAAAATGCCCTACCCCAAGTAAAGAATAGAGTGTTAAAATTCGAGAGTACGTGGCAAGGTAACACTCCATCACAAATGTTACAAATGTTACAGTACCATCACAATAGAATTAGAGAGGAACAAGAACATGAACACAGACGCATGAAAGACACGAAAATGAAAATGCTAGTTTCTCAGACAGTTCCGGCTGAAGGACATAAGAAGGGTATGACACATTCCGGTGATTTAGCAGGACCTTTAAAAGGGACATGCAATTATTGTAAAAAGCCAGGTCATTACGTACACGATTGTCCAGTTTTGAAACATAATATCAGCATAGGTAAAACACAAGAAAGACCACGGCCACCTAGACAGGATCAGAATGAACAAGGAGCTCCGCAGCATGCACAGGCCATGCCAGCTCCACCACAGTCTATACAGTTTGTGCCGGCTGCACCAGCGCTGCCTGTGGCTGCCACACAAACCACGACACGACAACTGTACCAGACCGCACAGTACGACTATCCTGATTATCAACGATACGCATGAACAAGCCTAGAGAGGGAAGTTGACTTACCCCTTATCGAGATCCCTGTAGATCAAGAAGGACCTTATGTACATAGTGAATTATTAGGCCAAGACAGAAAATTTTTACTCGATACAGGGGCAAGTCGAACAACCATAAAACGTAGTGAAGTTCCAGGGGCACCCCTCTCAGGCTCTCAGAATATTTCCCTTGGTTTTTCAGGAAAACCTATTGTTAATGAAGTGTCACAGCCTCTCCCACTTACGATAGGACCTTTGACCCGAACTACAGATTTATTGCTTACTAAATCATGTCCAGAAAATCTGTTAGGAATAAAAACACTGAAAGCTCTAGGAGCTATAATATGTTGTTCTCCGGAAGGAGTAAGATTGTTTTTACGTGATTTTAAAGGTCATTATGTGTCTAGAGACATGGATCCCCGACTACAGACTTTACCAACACGTCTATGGGCACAAGGCCCTACTGATGTTGGATGCATGAATATTACACCGTATCGAGTCACATTAAAGGCAGGAGTGGTACTACCACGAATGCGACAATACAAGTTACCGCCAGATGCTGTAGTGGCTTTACTGCAAATCATTGACGAGCTCATTGCCCAAGGAGTAGTTGTAGAAACAGACTCCAATGTATGTAATTCACCAATAATTCCGATTCTTAAACGAACAGATCCAAAGGCCCCGCCAGTATATCGATTGGTTATTGATCTGCGCGAGTTAAACAAATGCATTGTGCCACAATTTCCTGTGGTCCCAGATATCTCGTCATTACTGACAGCTATTGATTCCGAAGCAACATTCTTCACTGTAATCGATCTCAAGAATGCCTTTTTCAGCGTCCCAATAGATCCGGAAAGCCAATATTTGTTCGGATTTAGTTTAAATGGACGTAGCTTTAAATTCTCACGCGCACCTCAGGGATTTACAGAAAGCCCCAGCATCTATAGCCAAGCACTGAAACGAGAACTCGACAGTATCCACATGCCAGTTAACACTGCTCTGCTTCAATACGTCGATGATCTGCTGATCACCGCGAGAAGCGAACCGGAATGCGAAAAAGCATCACTGACAGTTTTACAATTTCTAGCCGAAAAGGGGCACAAGGTGTCCCCTTCTAAGCTGCAATTCTGTGTCCAGCGAGTTATTTATCTTGGACACTCGCTGTCCAAGGAGGGAAGGCAGCTTACACCCGACCGCATTCAGTTAATAGCTAACATGCCAATACCCAAGACACAAAAGGAGGTGCGGGCTTTCATAGGCCTCACGTCATATTGCAGGCAGTGGATCCCTCAGTATGCATTTCTAGCAAAACCACTCATTCAGTTGACAACACAGGAGGCAGCCACATCGACTGTTCTCCCTTGGACTCAGGAACATACACAAGCTTTTGAAAGCCTAAAGAAAGCTTTATGTCAAGCACCTGTTTTAGCAACGCCATGTTACAGAAAACAGTTTACACTCTTTGTTACAGAACGCGAAGGTACTGCCTTGTCAGTACTCACACAGGAACAAGCAGGAGCACACAAACCATGTGCTTATTTTTCTAGTACATTAGATCCCGTAGCTCAGGCTTTGCCTGCATGCCTAAAATCAGTGGCAGCGACAGCTTTAGCAATCAGACAAAGCGATGCCATAGTGTTAGGACATCCATTGACAGTTCAAGTACCACATGCAGTAGAGGTTCTTGTAAATAGAACGCAAACACAACACTTGACTATAGCGCGACTTACAGGGTACGAACTTACATTGTTTCAGCCACACATAGAAATCAGACGCTGTAACACATTGAATCCTGCCACACTTTTGCCAGTAACCGGAACAGACCCACTAGCCCATGACTGTATTGAAGTTATTACAACAACGACGAAACCTAGACAAGACTTAACCGATGTCCCATTGTCAGACCCAGACCTGACATTGTATGTAGATGGTTCATGTATGAGAACAAATACAGGAGAATTGGTGGCTGCTTACGCAGTCACAACAGATACTGAAGTCATTGAAACAAATCGCATAAATACTTTGTCAGCTCAAGCCGCAGAGCTCATCGCTCTAACACAAGCCTGTATTCAAGCCACAAATAAAAAAGTCAACATATACACTGATTCACGTTATGCATTCGGAGTTGTACATGACTTCGGCGTGCTATGGCGAGAGAGAGGTTATTTAACTTCCCACGGTGCCCACATCCAGCACGGACCCCTCATTCATGCCTTATTAGATGCAATACATCTACCCACTGCAATATCAATTATGAAATGTAAGGCTCACACGAAGGTTACTGATATCATTTCTCAAGGCAATGATCTAGCCGACAGAACAGCTAAACAGACTGCTCAAACTCAAACCTCCGACATGACAAAGACAATAGTCCCGATGCCGACACATTGTATGACAGTTAAAGATCCTACTCTTGACGTAATTGACATCCAGACACATGCTACACCAGACGAAATAAAGAAATGGACTGAATTAGGAGGGATCCAAACGGACCAAGGATGGATGATGAAGGAAAAATCTGTGTGGTTCCTTCCTGATTCAATGGTCCAAGTTATAATTAACACTATACATAGTCCAGCGCATCTAGGAGAAAAAGCTATGCTCGATAGCATTCAACACATTTGGTTTAATAAACATTTACGAGCAGCAGCCAAACAAAAGGTCCGTACCTGTATGATCTGTTGCCAGTTCAACCCAGGAAAAAGCGTTCCCGTAGAACAAGGTGGATTTCATCCTCCCGATCATGCTTTTGAAGTCCTCCAGATGGATTATATCCAGATGGAACGATGTCGAGGATTCAAATATGTTCTCGTAGTTGTCTGCGCTCTGTCCCGCTGGACGGAGGCATACCCGGTTTCAGATTACACTGCCCCGACTACTGCCAAACAGTTAGTTCGAGAATTCTTCCCACGATACGGTTTACCACGTGTTGTCCACTCAGATAACGGCCAGCCGTTCTCATCCGAATTAATGAAACATGTTTCACTTCTGTTAGGATATCAGTGGAAATTCCACTGTGTCCGACACCCCGAGGCAGCAGGTCTCGTAGAAAGACATAATCAGACCCTGAAAATTAGATTGTCCAAAATATGCAGGGAGAAAGGTGTCGACTGGGTAGTAGCACTACCAGTTGCACTCTTTTACACAAGAATGGTAGCACACTCTCGAACAGGGCTATCCCCGTATGAGGTGATCTTCGGCAGACCACCAAATATGTGGGGGACGCCTATGCCACGCAAAATAACTGATATTGACTGTAATATGCTGACAGATTACTTGGCTTCCTTGATGTCTGCACTACAATCTTGTCGTTCACAGGTAGCTGCAGCCTTTCCCGACAATACTGAGGTGAAATCCCATGACGTAATTCCGGGGGACCTCGTCCTTGTGAGGAATTTCGACCGAAAGACTCAGCTGGAGCCCAGGTGGAAGACACCCAAGTTGGTCTTGCTGACCACAAGGACAGCCGTGAAGATCGAGGGCAAGAAAGGATGGGTGCATTCAAGTCATATCAAGAAATTTCAGGGACTTCCTTCAGATGTAAACAGCCCACCTCGTGTGTCCTCACCAATTGACTCAAAACTACCTTTGGCTGAAACCACCAGTAAAGAACTTTATAGACTAAAATTAAGGCCTAGGCCGTCGGACGATTTGATTGTTTAAGTCCTCTCCTAGGTGAAGCGGTTGAATCTGTCTCCGACATGTATCCCCTAGACCTGAATCATGGACAGTCGCGAAAAATGATGAAACGACAGGTGTATTGTAAATCACTGCGTAGCCATTGCATAGTGACATTATTAATCTTGTTTTTCTTAAGTCTTTTAATAATTACTGCAAGTATATTGTTGCACATATATTACCCTATTGCCAGAAATGTTTACAATGTTACTGCCGAACATTCTTTTAGTGACTTACCCCCGCATGAATTGTCTTATAGACTTGCGCTGCGCAATAACACTTTCATTAGTATGTTACATCATTCCCATCAGACTAGTAATGCAACTAATTGTTGGGTGTGTGGCCGACTCCCTCCCTATCAGAATTATGAAGGAGTCCTGCCTTTCTTTCCACATCCGTTTACACATAATGGCTCCTGTGGAGCATGGTTTAGTTTAATCAATTCCATAGACTCAGACACAGCAGTTTATCAAGACCATTGGGTATGGGGAAATCTGAACCTAGTTTTATTCAAAGTCTGTTACCCTGACAAAGAGGGTCGCCCCAAAGGAACAGGAACTGATCTAGAAAATGAAGTATATGGATTAGGTAACTTTACACCTAATCTCATGATTCTAAATGTCGAATCCGAAGTTGAACTAGTTTTACCCACCATGTCAGTATTCCCAGCGAAAGGTGAATTGTGTGTAAGAAAAGTTGGTTCCATACATATGGGCCATAGTAAATGCACTACTACAGTAGAGTTCAGTGATCAAGGCAAATCTTCATTTAGAGCTTATCGCCATTCCTACTTTATATGTGGTCAGACTGCATATATGCGTCTACCTCTAGATTGGGATGGTACCTGCTACATTGCATTCCTTTTGCCACCTGTTTTCCTAGCTCCTCCTGATTATTATAGAAATATTCATTTAGTACAGAACAGAAAGCGGAGAGATCTCCCAATTGTCGATTATACTGAGACGGCATGGGACAAGTATGTAGATTTCAATAAAGGCATCTTTCCCTATATAGGTACTGTTACCAATAGTAAGCTGATACGTAGATTAACTAGAACCCTTGAAGCAGTGGTGAATGAAACTATATCCGCCTTAGGCAATTTAACAGAAGAGCAGTCTGCTATGCGGATTGTTGTGCTTCAAAATCGTCTTGTCCTTGACGTCATCTTGGCTGATAGGGGCGGAGCTTGTAGGGTCATCGGATCAAGCTGCTGCGTATTCATACCAGAAAATTCGCCATCTGTATATAAAGCTATAACTCGCCTTCATAAGATTGAAAGCCAGATACACCAGAATCCAGGCACCTGGACTTGGTCCGGTTGGTTTTGGAGTGTATTATCTACCTTTGGATGGAAGGTCCTATCTTTCCTAGGTATTGGCCTTCTCATACTATTCAGTTGCTGTCTATGTTTACAATGTGGACCAGCGATCTGTGGCCTGTGTGCCACATCGTGTATTCCACCACCAAGATCTCATTCGTCACGGAAGAAGAAAGAAGAACAAATGATGTTATATGAACAGATCAATGGATTAATGAAGATTGATATCTCTTGACGGGCAAGTAGGGGACAAGGAGGGAATGTGGAAATATGGATTTTTCTGGTCAGTTATGTCCCCTATCTTGGACCCCAACGGTTCTATGTGCATGTTACAAGTACATGTATGTTCCCTCCAGTTCCAGTTATGAAGACGCAAATACATGTGCGTCCACCGTTAACATGTCCTCTGTCAGATCCGCCATGAATAGGCCGGATATTCCATTCCTAAGTACGAAAGGCCACCGGCTTTATATGGTTCACTTATGCCATTTTACAGTCCAGGCAAGTAGGCCCTGATTCTGTCATCAAACTCTTCTTGCCTTCTACCTCTGAAAGCTCCAGTCTGAGCCTGCAACTGTGACCATGAACTTTGTCTCGTTCTCTGCGCGGCTCACAAAGCCTGACATCAGCCTATTCTCTGCCAAGAACTGTATTTCACCTTCGAATTATCTGCTTCCCCCTCAGCCGATGCATTCCTGTCTAGTAGTTTAAGTAAACATTCTTCCAGCTACCGAGCAAAAGGCCCGGCTTCTCTGTCTTTATGCAAGTAATTCATAGTCCTGTTACCATGGAATATTCCTACCCCCTCGCATTTAGTGTAGACACTTAGACGCTTGTACACGCACGCACAGTCAGTATAGAATAGATTCTGTCCGAGAGTCCTTCTTTTGTGGATAACATAGTTCTTTAAACATAGGATGTTAGATATGATTTGGGATTAGGTTGACTTGACCCCCCAGTCTTTTCGTCTCCACATGTAGAGCTAAATGTCAAGTCCCCTTCACCCCCTAGTTGCACGTCAATCACACGTCATGCTGCTGCGCGCGCATCTATGCCAAGTATTATCTTATAGATCCACCTATATATGACATCATAACCAATTATGTTCCTTTTTACTCCTTATTACACCCATTTTCGGTTACGCATATGAATCGTCATTTTCCTTATCAATTGTTACGCCTACTGCATTCGCTTCATTGTAATGTATGTACTATAAAAGTCATTTCTTGTCAATAAAGTATGTACTTCACTTCCTGAACCTCCGTGGTGATGGAACTTGGAGCAACCGATTATAATCGATCATTGGAATAAAGCCCATTCCGAACCTCTAATACCACGGATTCTGCCTCTTATTTTACTGAGCTATTTTATTATGTTTCTGTATCAAATTAAGTCCCGGTAAAGGAAATTATTTACCACACTTCCTCCGGGACAGCTTCTGCATTATGAAGCACTAGTCCGCACCTTTGAACACTTGTGGGGGGAGGGAGGAACCTGAGACATACCCAATCTTGCATGTACTGATAACCTTGGGCACGGCCGGGCACCAAGTCAAGTGGTTCTATCCACCGTTCTTGCAGCGTCCCTGGAACCATTGGGTGGATTGCAAGGGAGATGAGAAAAGATAGTGGGAGGTGAATTCACAGACGCTGAATAGGGTAAGATCTTGCAGTCCCCCAAGATCTCTTGTAACACACGCCTAAAATATATACAATTCAACGTTATACATATGACCTACATGACACCACACCGCCTTAACATCACCTAGGGGGGCAGGTATGGAAATGCCCAAGATGACTTGTCTTGGAAGCAGCCGAAGCACACTAGTGATGAGGAGGGGGGGGGGGGAGCGGATAGCCCGAGTAATGGCACTGAAACATAAGAATCTGATAATATCCCTGTAAAGATGGTGGTGACCATGTTGAGTTTCCAAAATTAAGCCGTGTGTTGGAATGTGATCATGAGAATGATGGAGATGGATGAAAGGGGAGGCCCTTCCCATTCGTCTGCTATGTCTCTGTGGGCCCACTAACCCCTAACACCTAAGCTCTGACTCCCCAGATGTGAACAGTTGATCCCTAATATATACCACTGTTATGCACAGGTTTAAGTTTGTATTTAGAAGTTTTTCAAAAAGAAAATTAATTAATTCTGGCCTATTCTGTCACACCCTAATGTGAGGCCACAGGGCGCCCACGTGGTAAACTCGAACGAACTGTACAACGAGTAATAGAATGTACCATTGTACACTAGGGTCTTGATGGTGCCATTAATGCGATTCCTGAAATGTGACACGGCGATAAATATGCTAACAATTGTCCACATTGCTCTTGACACGATATTTCAAAGTGCCATGCTGTTACGACAGAGGATGCTGTACGCAGATTTGCCTGTTGTCTGTGTTTTGGACCGATGTATAAGAAATGCCAATAAAAATAAGATTTAAAAAAAAAGCTATAGAGTGAGTATGTATTGGAGAAAAAAATATCTTTAGGGGTTGAGAAATGTGAACCATTTCCCTGAAAGCAACTGGTATAAATTGTGTATGTTCCTGTTGACCCCAAACTGTTGATATTTCTTTAGGATTTACTGTGAGGGAAGAACAATTTTTTCAGTTTTAAGGCAGAATTGTATAGCCTTAGATTAGGAACGTTAACCCCTCCACTATCTTTGGTTTGCTGAAGGCGGGTTAAAGAGATTCGAGATTTGCGTTTGTTCCACAAGAATTGAATCAAGGAGCGGTTAATGGTTTTAAAAAAAGTAACTGGAAGTGTGATTGGTAGCATTGACAAGCAGAAGTTCACAATCAGAAATAACATAATTTTAATTGTAGCTGATCTACCCCACCAGGACAGAAAAAGAAGAGGCCAACCCTCCACCAACAAAGTGATCTTTGTCATAATTTCATTGAGTTTAATTTTAATAATTTCTTTGATGCTATTTGAGTAAAGGATACCTAAACATTTAACACATTCTTTTGAGTTTCATGTGAATCCAGAATCCTTATCATATCTGGGAGGCAGTATTTGTTAAGGGGCAGTGCCTCTGATGTATCTATATTGAGTTGTAATACCAATGTATACAGTATTCATAAGCAATGTTGTTGAAGCCTGCAGTTGGATCAACCTACCTGATTCCTGCTGCCAGCAAAGCTGTCTCCTATGTTGATTCTGGGGCCAGACTATGTGGTGGGCTGTGCAGCATCTGTGGTCTGCCATCTTGTTGGAGCCTTCAACTGTGCACCCAGTAATGGTTAGCATCTGAGCCTTACTTGTTGCTGTGCATCACCAGCCCACCTGCATGGATGGGCATGTTGAGATTTCTCCAAGCATTCCACTCACCATATCAATCCTGTACGCTGTGGTCCATTCTCCTGTATTATCGACTTGAGTTGCCTTATATGGAATTTGACTGGAACACCACGGTTGGTGGAGATCAAATAATGTCACTTTCTGCTAAATCGAGGGTCAAGTGACTTTTGACTAGGTATTCATCCACTTATTTCTGCTCTCTGGTGAGCTTTGGACAAAACTAACTGTATAATTGTGTTAGAAATACATTTTAAAATTTAAATTAGACATGCATAACAAGTTAGAATTTCACTTTAGAATGCATTTAAAACTCTGCTAAAGAACTACATGATTAAATCACATGTAGGAAAAATATGTTTTCTTTAAACGTGTAGGAAAACTAACGTGAAATGAAAAAAAGAAATGCAGTAGGCTATCATTTTCAATGTACCTCTGTTACTAGGCCCAAACCATTATCTTTTAACTCTTGCTCATAGTTAAATAGACATTTATTTAGAATATTTTGCTGAGCACCAGCATTCTACTAAAGAATGTGCTGACTTTAAGATTATGTTCTTTTGCTTCATCACACCACATTAGCTCACCCAGCTTTAACAATGAATTTGCTGCAGATTTATTATAAATAGTCTGTTAGAATAAAGAACAAATTTGATATGTCGTATATGCATAACAAGGACATTGTTGCTAGATTTGTTTCATTACATTTTGACTAGCCATTGTCTTCACAATCGAACATTTAAAGCAGCTGATAGTTTAGGTATGAGAGTTCTCATGAGAACTTTCCTCCATCTATCCAAAATTGAAACATTAGTCATCTAGGTACCGGCGTGAATGTTTACCGTGGGAATCAAGAGGAGAATCAGCGGATGTTGACGATATCATCGGATGACTGGTTTCCACTGGCTAAAGGCGACGTACACCTACTAATTTTTCATTACATTATTGTGCATTTCATATTCAGTAGTGGCTGCTCCTGGGCAGTAGTGGTGGGGCACGGAAAGAAAGGGGTTAGAAAGAAAAAAAAAAGAACACTCCCCTGCCGGCAGGCCGGCCAGCCGGCTGGCTTGCCACCGCCTCTCCTCCGTCCTCTCCTTATGTGAACCAGAAGCACACAGGATCCCAGACTCACCTAGCCAGTTACTGTGCTGTAGTCACCAGCATGACAGCAATGTCGTGATTGGTCTGAGCTCTGTGGTTCAGTGTTCAGACAGGTGCATGTTCACTATGCAACGCAGTACCTGCGTACCTTAACCACTGCCTCACATTCCACTCACCCTCCAGAGACCTCCACTCTGCCCAACTAGCCCTGGCCACCGTCTCATGTATTCATAAGACCACAGCTGGAGGAAGATCTTTCTCTTACCTTACAGCAAAGACCTGGAACACCCTGCATCCCCACCTCAGGCAATCACCGTCACTGCCTCAATTCAGGAAGGACCACAGGACCTGGCTGTTCGACTGAACCACATCACCTTTGACAGGTCAGCAGCCCCCCCCCCCCAATTTGAGACCCTTATGGATGAGTAGTCACGATTTACAAGACACCTGATTAATTGATTGTTTCTCCATCCTTGCTGTGGCAATACAGCAGAGTGGAGAACATGCGAAGTGCGCATGACTGTTTGGCTGGCCCAAGATGGCTGGCCAAACAGTAATTCACACTTAAGTGCACTCACCACTCCTCCCCCTGCTGGCTGTGACGACAGCAAAGTCCCACCCCACCCCACCATAAAACTGGCTTCAGCAGGGAAAAATAAAATGATAATAAAATAGTTTTATTATCATTTTATTTTTCCTTTTTTGCACTGCTGAATAGCAGTGGGGTGACGCTCCTCTACCTTAGCAGAGGAGCCACCCCTGTTCATATTATAATTGAGTGTTCCTAGCTAGAAAAGGAAGGCAAAGACTTTTTACCTTGCACAATGCTTGATGCTTCAGGCATTCTGCCCTCCTTACTGAAAGCTACTGAAGACAGTACAATGACTTTACCCTGACTCTTATTGATCAATGCTACTGCTGCGATAATTCCTCTATCACTGATTTATTTTAACGGTTGCTACTGCAGCTCTGGGGAGCTCAGCTGAGTTTCCATAACAACCCTTTATGGGAAGTTCAAGACTTTATCTATGCTTGGAAAATCTTTTTCTTTTCCAGAATAGACTCTTCATGGGATCACTATAGGATAGGTTAGGTTCTTAGATATAATAGGGACTGCTTCCTTTATGCCGCAGTTTGCGGAGTCATAGTAGGACAGGCACTGGGGCAGTGGAGGCAAATGAACCCAGTCCTAGTGACTGTGCCTCAGTAGTTCCTGCCTGTCCCCTGGCCCCGCCACCCAGAAGGGGTCGGACAGCGGCAGCTCCTCCTCCATGGCAGAGGAGCATCACCCCCCCTCAAAAAGGCAGGAAAGGAAACATAAAACGATAATAAACATGTTTTATTATCGTTTTATTTTATTTTTTCTGCCGAGTCTTGGGTATGGGGCCAGGGGGGTGAGATGCACATAGGGAGTGGTAGTGCACTGTAAGGAGTGCACATGACTATTTGGCTGGCCGTCTCAGGCAGGCCAAAACCTCATGCGCACTGAAGCTCTCTCCAACCGAAGCTGCATTGCCAGGTTGGAGAGAGCAGGCACAGACTCCCAGTCTGTCTGGTAGTGTAAACTTGCGGCGCATAGGCCAATCCTGAAGCTGCTCTCACACATGAGAGCAGAGGATTGGCCAGAGGGCAGTCTGAGAGCCTGTGCCTGCGAGCCGAAATGGCCGGCTGCAGATACGTTTTTGATTTTAAATGTATTAATTCTTTTATTTTGTCCCATTCACCCAACCCCCATCCACCCCCATCACCCGCCTGATGCACCTCGCCACTCCGTCACAACACCAGCCGCTACTGGGGTCTGACAACCATGGATGAGATGGATCACTTGAAGCACACGTCCAATATCAACATTGCTGAGAGCTGTATCTTGGCCATGGAAGATGACATCACAACCAAGAATTTAAAACCTCCCAAGCTGGCGTAAGCTGGAGAAAGCACTAGAAGTCATTCAAGCTTAAAATGAACACTTGGGGGTTAAATCCTAACTAAACAATCTTAGGATAATGTGAGTCTATGAATTGACCAACACTTTTAAGATGGAGGCATTTGTAGAAACCTTTTTTTAAATTTGTCAACAGATCGCACTTCTCCAGCATGTTAATAGTGGAGTGTGCACACTGTTCCCTGGTGATAAATCCTACTCTGTGTGCCCCTCTGAGGCCTATGGCAGCTCACCATATTGCAATATAGATACCCGGACACTATTCTCAGACTGACAAAGGAGAAATGTGATCTTACTCATAACATTATGATCCAGTCCATCATCCAAGACTTCACCCTGGTAGAATAGGAGCCCATGAGAGCCTATAGGAAAGATATGAAAAAAATGGTCCAGTTGAATATTGAATATGCAATGCAGTACCATGCTCACCTCAAAGTTCACCTCAATGGGAAGACAGGGTGCTTTAATGTTCCTCAAACATCCACAGAGTCAAGAAAACGATGAGGCAGCTTCAGGAGCCTAGTTAGGGGAAATCCAATTCCAAAATCATCATAAAAAAGAATATCTCTGCTGCAAATAGTTTTCTAAATATAAAATAGATTTAGCTAATTTGGAGTTATCTTTAACATAATGACTCAATGTGTGCAGGGAAGAACCCAATTTGGTTTCTGATAACCATTTGCATCATTCTTCTGTTGCGAACACTACAATAAATCCCATCTCAAGATGTCTCTTTTCTAAAGTTTGCTTTCTTCTCTATTCACATGTTATCTGTATTAGAAGGTGTGAAATTCCTCTTCTATGTCAACTATTGATCTACATGGATGCCTCCAGCGCTGGCCAACATCTCGTATTATGGTTCTGATCTTCATAATGGATACCGCCACTGTAGGCTGCCATTGTTCTTGAACATGCACATGATTACGCTCTTGTCAACATGGCATCCCTCTATGAATCTCAAGGCCAATATGGCTTTACCCATTAATGTAATTATGTGGATTTAAGCTTACGGAAATTAGGCTGTGATCGTTTGAGTAGAAAGATTTGTTTTGAAATCATTGATGCCAAAATCCCTATACAAACTCGGATTTTTTACCATTAATTTGGAGAGGTTGTCAGATTTGTACTTAGACTATGCGCTATTGAAACCAGTTGGAAAGAGGACCCTACAGAAGAAAATTGTGCGGCTGAGGGTGGGAATTGAACCGGGTTGGCGAATAGCGGGCTTAAAAACGCAAGCAGACAAGTGCAATGGCCAATGCCCCTGTAAACAGGGTAGGAAATATTCAGTGATCCATCTACAGATGGATTGTGCACTCGAGGAAAGGAAGAAGATTCTCTGGCCCGTATTCAAAAAGTATGGGATACAGTCCAGAAAAATGGGCTTAAAATTGTCATGTGACCTTAGATACCAGGATGTAGCCATTGCCATCAGTCTATACCTCTGGAAACTTATAACATCCCAGGTTAGACTTTTTCCCTCTTAGTGCTCTAAGGCAAAAGGTTGGCACGTCTTAAGTGGCAGCGCTGTGTTTTGAATTGGTAAGCTAACCTCGCGCCCCTGTGTTTTAGTGTAGGAAATATGCTTATTTGTCAAAGTCACGTGCTGGTTAAACTGCCCTAAATGTGTGCTACGCACTATTAGTTTTATGACATTTGTGACTGCTTATTTATGAATCTGGTAACGTGCAATATTTCTGTAAGATTTTATTTCTTGGAAATAGATTTTTTTAATTGAATTAACCCCAATACCAGAGATCACTTTGATTTGTTGATTTGCCTGTTCTTGATCGAGGCTTTGCTCCCGATCAGGCAGATACATGGGGAGAGTGATCAGCAGCAGCTGTGCTGGGATTCTTGTCCTTGGCTGAAGCACGAGCATATTCTTCCACTGTAGACCCCTGATAGCAAACAGCCAGATTTGCTGTTTCAAACGTTATGCTGTGCGCTCCATTCCAAATAATCCAGTAGCGGCTGGTATCTGTGGGGAGCGGGGGGGCAGGTAAGGGCGCAAACATTTTAAATAATCAAATAACTTACCTTAACTGATGCAGGACTGAACTGACGTCTTTTGACTTCAGCTCCGGACCTCTTCTCGGCTGCAACATGATGCTGCAGTGTGGGCTCCAATCCTGGTGCTGCTCTCACGTTGTAAGCGCAGGGCCCTGATTGGAGGGAGTGGCCTCATACGCCGCTCCCTGGGATTCTGGAGCCCTGCACTTACTCTAACCCAGCTGTCTTAAAAACCCTCATCGCTGCTGAGTGACATGCTACTGTTACTCAGCAGCGGCCCGGCACCATCCTGACGCTCTCGTCAGGACGGGAGGATGAAACATAAAATGGTAATGTATTACCATTTTATTTTTCATTCTTTGGGGGGTAACTTAAGTGGGGCGATGCTCCTCTGCTCCAATGGAGAAGCCACCCCTGAAATACCCTACAGGTAGGAATGATGACACTCAGCTTGTGTTCTCTTTTAGGGATCACTCCGAGACAGCATTTACCAATTTTAAACAGTGTTTGGTTGACATTTCATCCTGGATGACTGACAATTGCCTGAGACTGAACACTGATAAAACGGAGGTTCTGTTTTTTAATCAGCCGTCACCCCACAAGCCGACCTCTGGTGGCCAACAGAACTCAATCCTCCCCCACTTCCAGTTTCCTCAGCTAGGAATCTGGGATTCAAATTTGACTCTACCCTTTCATGCAAGGCCCAGATAGGTAAAGTCTCGTCTTGTCTTTGGAAATGAGGTCCCTGCAAAGATTCCTTCATTTCCTACCTATGGACTGCAGGAAGACGGTAGTTCATGCATTGATCACGTCACAGCTGGACTATGCTAACAGCCTGTATTTGGGTCTCCCAGCCTACCTGATAAGAAAATTACAAACGATCCAGAATGCAGCAGCCAGGCTCATCAGAAATGTGCCACTCCACCGCCACATTTCCCCCCACTTCCGCAGCCTGCACTGGCTGCCTGTCAAAAGGAGGATTGAATTTAAGGACCGACTCTCACCTATAGAGCAGCAAGGGACACTGGCCCTCAATGCCTCAGGAAGAGACTCCGAAAATACCACCAGACGAGGGTCTTAAGGTCAAATCATTGAGAATTCTTAGTCATCCCACGCTTTGCAAAAGCTAGGCCTGGTGGCCGCTCGTTCTCTGTCAGAACTACTTCTCTTTGGAACTCAGAAACTGAATTTATGAAGAATCTGAAGACCTGGCTTGTTGGTCTCCCTTAGCTCTAGATGACCAGCCCTCTCCCTGTCATACGCTGCTAGCGCCGGGTCACCTTCGTTGGAGCTAGCCGTGTGCTCTACAAGCTTCAATAATAATAATAATAATAATAATGATATATAATGTTTTAGTCTACTTAATTTGAGTAGGATACCACTAAACCAGCAAAAAAATTGAAATCTTCTTATTTATTTTAAATTGATAACAATTTTAACAATTTTATCTGTGATTCTATTCTCTTTCTGAGTCATATTAATGATTGAATGAATTTAAAAGACTTCTAGAGTATAACAGTTGCCTGAAGGCGTCACAGCGCTAGTAGCAGTTAGTCTTAGTTGGGTGAAGAAGGAGCAACAGGTTTAACCCACTGCCTGTCCATTAAAGAGTAAAAAGCCACGTTTTCAGGGCTTTGCAAAATGGAACGTGAGATTGGATACTGGAAGCAGAGTGAGGGAGTGAATTCTACAGCTTGGATGCAGCCACCGAGAAGGCTCTATTTGCCCATCTCGATTTTTGATGCTTTGGAACAATTAGGAGATTTCTGGCTGAGGATCACAGCGGTCTAGAGGGAGTGTATCGTTGTTCCTGAGTTCTCCTGGGCCAGTGTTATGTAGGGCCTAGTGAACGATGCAAAATGCCTTGAAGATAATTGGTTTATTCACAGGTAGCCAGCGAAGCTTCTGAATCCCCTCAGATACTGATTGAAATTTGGGGACATCAAGAATCAATCTGGCTGCGGTATTCTGAACCAGCTGCAATTTGGCAAGTACAGTCTTATTAATATCCAGGGAAAGAGCATTACAGTAATCAAACCTGAATATAATAAGTGCCAGAGCCACTTGCAACGTGCTGGAAGAGGGATACAATGAAACACTTTCCAAAGGGATTTAATTAATCAAAATAATCATAACTGTACATTTCAACTGCACAAGTTTAAGACTTTTCAAATAAACGTTTAAAACTATAAGACACAATTTCTTAGTGCAACGTTTCAGTGTGTTGCCTGCAAGATAAGCACATTGTTTTGCTTTCCACTACTGTATCTCCGTACTTGTTTAATGGGACTGCTGATAAGTTGCATGAAAGCACTGCCTGCGCAAACAATAGCTTGGTGGGTTTGCATTGGTGCTGCAGTCCACTGGGCATCTCTAACTCTATGTGTGCACTGAA
This sequence comes from Triturus cristatus, assembly GCF_964204655.1. Taxonomy (NCBI): domain Eukaryota; kingdom Metazoa; phylum Chordata; class Amphibia; order Caudata; family Salamandridae; genus Triturus; species Triturus cristatus. The sequence continues at coordinate 1,042,834,813 of NC_140583.1, forward strand.
CTGAGTCCTTGCACCTTGGGCCTGATGACCCATCCCCTGCAATCCTGGAATTGGCGGAATGGGTGAAAAACAATGGATTGGGATGCAGCCCCAAGCGATTGCCAGTGGCTGTAATTAATTCAAGCATTCTATCCAATACCTTGTTGTTGTTGTTGCAGTTGATGCCCTAAGAGTAACAGGTTTGGCCAGACGTAGGTCCCATGCTCACTATGACACTGTAATCAAGCTATACCTGGCTGAACAGCCCTTATCGGGACAAAAATGGTCCAAGGTTGCTTGTATTCCGTTTTGTTGAGACCTGACTTGGGAGTTTGGGCTGGACTGTTCCCATGAGGAAAAGGGTCAAGGCTGATTTGCATATGACGGGGTCCAAGCTAGGTGGCATAGTGGGCGAAAAAAGATGGATTGGGATGCGGCCCACGTGATTGCCAGTGGCTGAGATAAATTCAAGTGCTCCATACATCACTTTGTTGTTGTTGCCTTTTTAAAAGTGCCATTTTCAGAATTGTGGCCTAATATCCAACTTTGCCATTAAAAAAGGCTTTCAATTACAATTTTTTAGACACCAAACTCGAACTGTAACCTTTTCCCAATTGAAAGTTATCACTTATCAAATGTAATAAAGAAGCCCAATGTTATCCTATGGGAGAGATAGACCTTGCAGTAGTGAAAAGCAAATGTAACAGTTTTTCACTACCAGGACATGTAAAACTTTAAAAGTACCTATCCAAAAAATTGCACCCTGTCCTATTGGCTATTTAAGGCCTAACCTAGGAGTGAATTATGTGAACTAAAAAGGAAGGTTCAGGCCTGGCAAAAGGTTTATCGTGCCTGATCAAAATGGCAGTTTGAACTGCACTCACAGGCTGTAGTGGCAAGCCTAAGACATGTTTAAAGGGCTACTTAAGTGTGTAGCACAATCAGTGCTGCAGTCCCATAAGTAGCATTTAATTTACAGGCCCTGGGGACATGTAGTACCACTTTCCTAGGGACTTATAAGTATATTTAATGTGCCAATTGGGCGTACAACAGGTTTGCTATGTTTAGGGGAGAGAGCACAAGAACTTTAGAAGTGGTTAGCCAAGGTAAAGTGCACAGAGTCCGAAGGCCACCAAAAACAAAATCTGTAAAAATGGAGGAGTAAAGGCAAGGAGTTTGGGGGAAGACCACCCTAAGGCTGACAGGGTTAACACATGTTTCCACTAGCTGACAGTGGGGAGAGCTACCCAAACTCCTGGGGGTTTTCATCATTGAGGCAGAAGAACCTGGCGAGACCATCCACATTGGAATTTTCTGGCCCAGGATGGTGTTCCACCATAAAGTCCATTCCCTGTACGTAGATGGACCACCTTAACAGCTTAGGATACACATCCTTCATTTGCATGGGCCATCTGAGGGACTTGTGGTCTGTCTGAACTCAGAAGTGAATCCCAATCAGCTTCTTTAGTGCCCAGGCCACAGCAAACGCTTATCTCTCAAGAGCACTCTACCTCTGTGCCAGGGAAAGTAACCTCTAGCTAATGAAGAATACAGGTTGGTCTAGGCCCTCCTCATTTAACTGAGCTAAGACAGCTCCTTCACCATGCATCATAGCGTCATTCTGTGCACCAAACTCCTTGGAGAAATCAGGAGCCTTCATTACAGGTGCTGTATGGATGGCCTCCTTGAGAACTTTCTGACAGGCCTTTGTCTAGGTCACCTTTTTGGGCTGCTTCTTGGAAGGAGGCAGCAATGGTGCTATAAGCATTAACGAACCTCCTGTAATATCTGGTGAGACCCAGGAAGTGCCTCAACTCAGTTTCTGTTTTGGGGTGCTACCAGGCCAGGATAGTCTCAATCTTGCCTTGAAGGGCTGCACCTTGCCCCCACCCACCATGTGGCCCAGATTTACCATGGTACCCTGCACTATCTGGCACTTACTAGCCTTGATAGTCAGGCCCGCCTGTTGCAGAGCCTGAAGTACCTATGTGAGGTGGTACAGGTGCCGTTCCCAGCTGGTGCTGAAGACAGGTATGTCATCTAGGTAGGCGGCACAGAATGCTTCCTTTCCGGCCAGGACCATGTTTACCAACCTCCGAAAAGGTGGCAGGGGCCTTCTTTAAGCCAATGAGCATCGCTCTGAACTTGGGTCAAGAATACATGCAGATCTCTCTTTTGCCCCCTCAGACTGAACAATCTGCCAGTATCCTGGTGAGAGATCAAAAGCACTGAGGAACTTGGCAGCACCCAGCCTGTCAATGAGCTCTTCAGCTTGGGGGGAGGGGTGAACATCAGTCTTAGTGGTGGAAGTGAGTCCTTGGTAGTCCATACAAAACCTATGTTTTTACTGAAACCTGGTGGGGCAGTCTTGTGTACCAGCACAATTGGGCTGGACCATGGATTTTTGGAGGGCTCAATCACTCCTAATACAAGTATCTTGGAGACCTCTTCTTTGATATTGGCCCACACCTTGTCCGACACCCTATAAATGTTGTGATTAAAAGGCATACTGTTTCCAGTATCAATGTCATGGGTACACAAATGTGCAAACCCAGGGATGAGGGATAGTAGGGGAAAATTGCCGCAAATGGCGACAGTCACTCTGGTGTTCTGGGATCGAAGTAGGGGAGAGGTTAAAACCCTCTACCGACCTATTGTGCTCCTTGGAAGACAGTAGGTCAGGGAGAGGCTCACTCTCCTCTTTCATTCCATCATCTGTAATGTTTGCTTCAGACCTCTCAAAGAGTGGTTTGTGGCAGTTTATGTGGAGCACCCTTAAGGGGTTTCTATCAGTCTTGAGATCCACCAGGTAGAATGTATCCCCCTTCCACTTCTTCACCTCATATGGGCCTGTCCAGTGATCTCAGAGAGCTCTGGGCTCTACTGGCTCCATGACCCACACCTTCCAAAGTGGCGTTTTGGACATACCAGAGATTCATTACTTCTTGACTGGCCTCAAGATTATCTTTCACCTTTTTCCAGAAGCATTGCATCTAGTTACAGAGGGACAGCATGTAGCAGGCCCCATCCTGAGAGAGTTTCCTGGGAGCTTGCTCCCACCCCTCTCTCACAAGGCTGAGAAGTCCCCTAACAGAATGTCAATAGAAGAGCTCAAATGGGCTAAACTCAACCCCCTTCTGTAGCACCTCCCTCTAGGTGAACAACAAGCATAGAAAGAGGATGTCCCACTTACGCTTCATTGGCTCAGGCAGGACGATGATCATGCCCTTGAGGGTCTTGTTGAATCTCACAACAAGCCCATTTGCTTGGCATTGATAGAGTGTGGAGAACTTGTAGGTCACCCATCACTCGCCCCACATTGACCTCATGTACACTGACATGAAGTTAGTGCCTCTGTCAGACACTACTTCCTTGGGAAACACCACGCAGGCATCAGGGCACTAGCCACCACTGGTGTAGTTGTCAACCTCAGAGAGATGGCCTCTGGGTACCGTGTGTAATGGTCCACCAAGACTAGGATAAACCTGTTGCCTAACACTTTCTTGGGGTTCACAGGACCAACAATTTCAAAGCCCCCATTCCAATGGGATTGCAAATGACAGGCAGGAAACTCATGGGGGCCTTAAGCTTATTCCCTGCTTTCCCGCTGGCCTGGTAGGTGGGACAGGACCTACAGAATGTATCTGAGGGTGTCTTCATCCTGTGCCTCAGCTTGATGTCTCAAGCCCTCTAGAGCTGGCCATTTTTTCTGTGCCTTGCAGAATTCCTGCCTGGTAGGCCCACCCTCAACTTGCCATCCAGCAAGCTCAGGCAGGTCTCCCAGGGCGGCAATGTCAGGGGCATTTCTACCGGCTGGTAGGCTCAGGGGCGGTCTCCTCAGGCACCCCATCAACCTGGACTGTGGGAACTTCAAGGGCTGGTTTCCCATGCCACTAGCCCTTCCTCTTCTTGGCTGCTTCCTGGGCCATTCTACCATGCTCCCTTGGCTCCCCTCTTGGGAAGCCATGGACCTTATGGTCATACAGACTCATTCAGGCAAGACTAGCATATCCAGGTGTGACCTGAGCACCACTTCCTTCCAGACAGTGAGCTCTAGGTTATTGGCCAACAGACAATCGACAGGCCTGGCAAGGCTCACAGCTACTTTTAGAGAACCTGAGACCCATCCTCCACTCAAAGGAACCAGAGTCACTGGATAGTGACTCTCACGATTGTCTGTGACTATGACCTGGTGGAATGTATTAGGGAGGACTTGCTCTGCAGACACCAGATGAGACCTCACAGTAGTGTGTCTCTCAGAGCCTCCACCCTTTGCCCATTGATCGTGACCCACTACCTATACTTAGAAGTATTGGAAGGTATATGGGCTTTTGACACATCTCTCTATTTCCTAGGGGCACTAAGGGAACCTTTGTTCTCTCCACCAAGCTAATGGGGACCAACTCCTCTTCAAGATCTACACTCATCTACCCAAGAGTTTCCCCACGATGGGAGAATTTACCCTATTAGGACATGTGGTGTCTCTCTCGAAGTGCCCATACTTGTAGCATTCAGTACAGTGGGGACAAACCTCCCTGCCTGCCTGTCAAAGAGCCTCTTCTTCTTTGGTTCATATTGGGACTGGTTACTATGGTTCACTTGGAAATTTTATTGAGGGCCTTTAGAGAACTCTTTATTTTTATGTTTTTCTTCCCCCCTTTCTTCAGGTGGAACCCCTGACCACCCTTCTGGTGATCCCCCCAGAAACTTTTTTGCTGACCCTGGTGCTGAGCCAGTAGTCCCCCACTTTGAAAGCCCCCTGGGGTCAGTGAGCTTACTATCAGTCAGGTGTTGGCGCAGCTCTTGAGAACAATTGCTGAACATGTGCTCTCAGGCAAACAGATCGTGCAGCCTTTTGTAATCATTCACACCACTGCCCTTCACCCAACCATCCAGTCCCTTGCAAAAGTAATCTACAACATCAAACCTGGACAGTTGGGGCAGCTTCTGAGTGTCCCTAAGCTTTTGGTGGTACTTTTTTGGGATGAGGCCATACTTTTTGTCAACAGTGTCCTTCATGGGGAATACCTCATTCTGTCTCCCTTCTTTAGGGCCAGTAGGGTATCCCTCTCATCACTTGGTATGTGCCACCATAGACGAGCTCCCCAATCCTCGTCTGGGACCCTGGTCATTTCCAGAGCAACCTCATAACCTTCAACCACTTGTCGATGTGCTCTCCGAAAACAAAGTTAGACAGCAGATCCTTTGGGAAATGGACCTGCTTGTCTCCAAAGGTCACTGTGGTATGCTACTACTATCGTTGCTGGACTATGCTTGTCTAGCTCTGAGGTCCAGCTCTTCGAGGCTTCTTTCATGAGCCAGTTGCTCAAAGCAAGCTTCTACTCCATTTTTTAGGTCTCGCCTACGCAGCGTGCATGCGCTGTATAGGAGGACCTTTAGACGTCGTACAGCTCTTTTTCAAAGCACATACTTGTGCTTGTGGCTGCATACAGCTTGTGGGAGTGTGCAGCGGCACGCCCCAAGCATGAGTATGTGCTTTGAAAAAGAGCAGACTGCGCGCACGCAGACACGCACGCACCACTCCCGGGCCAGCAAACACATGATTGCTGTGGCAGCGCGCGCACCACTCGCGGGCTTGTTTCCTTTTCTGTTTCCCGTGTCTGCTTTTTCTTCTGTTCTTCAAGAATCTCTCTTTTTTCTCCGATTTCTCCCTTCCTCTTCTACTTATCTCTCTTATATGCCTACAGCTTTCTTCCGCTTTTGCTTGCCTCTTTCTTCCTTGTTTTACTGTTGCATTTGCCAAGGACACAATGTTCCTCTTATTATTACGGGTGAGAGCTGTTACCTGCTGTGCTGGCTTCCTTCTAGATCTGCTGATAATGGATTCCTTCATAGATGCGGGCTGAATCTGTTTACCCACTACATTGCACAAGAATGTCACATGCGTGTCCCACCAATTAACAGCAAGCAGCACAGTGTTCATGCACAGCAGAGCATTCACCAGGATAAAGAGATCCCTGGTGCCTCTTATTTAAGGCAAATAAACTTCTAATACAGACAGCATGCCATTTTAATGCAGAGCAATGCTGTACTCCTAATAACTCCTCTTAAAAAACAGAGCTTTCTTCTGCAGGGAGACCCTCTTTTTAAAAGACTCAAAGCATAAAGCAGCCCCTCTTTTTTTTAATTCAAAAAGCCTTCTGAGACAGGACCCTCCTCTTTTGACCACAGAGAGCTTCTGAATATAGATAGTAATTATTTAATACTGAAACCAGGTTACAAATCCGGCACCTCTTTTTAATATATATATTTTTTTTTACACAAGCAGTCCTCTTCTAGAGAATCACCTCTTTCTTAATTTAGAGAGCTTTCTGCACCTCTTTTCAATACGAAAAGAGCATCAATGTAGACAACGACTATTTAATACAGAAAAACACATGCATACACACCAGTTTAATGCAAAAAGCTCTTTAAACACCTAGCGCATCTTTTTAACAGTCATCAACTTTAAACAATTCCCTGCTTTAATTATGCGAGCTGTCTATTAGAAACATCTCTTTTCAACACAAATAACCTGTTGATGCAGGCTACGCCTATACTTAATACAAGATCTCTCAAATAAGGATAACATGTATTAAATACAGTGACAATATTGTACACCTAACACCTTTTTTTACAGGGAGAGTCCTCTAATACATCTAACACCTATTTTTAATACAGGGTCAGCCCCTGCATATCATTGGTTGGCTTTCTTGTCAATGTCATTTGCTTTGCTTCTTATACAATTCCCATATTTTATATTGAATGATTTGTATCCTTCCGACGTCTACATTCAGGGACTTACTTTTTTCTTTTGCATTTATTATTCCAAGGGAGTGCAGGAGCTTGTGTTTGGGACCTTATAAGTGTTTAGTTATGCAGCACAATATCCTTGGTACAACAACATCAACTGTTGCATGGCTAAACACTTATAGGGTTCTAAAGGCGAGACCTATTGGCTATACCAATGCTTGTTAACTTTCCCATCTGCAGCTGAAGGTCCCTCTCTGCCTTCCTGTCCGCCAGCTTCTCTGGGGACAGACCTTGTGAAGACACACTCTCTGCTCTGGCAGGGAGTTTCAGTTCAGGAGATAAGCCCTCCCCCGAGTGCGGCATCTGAGAGCTGGTATCCAGGCCCTGATCCATCTTCTGTTGCTATCAGCAACTGTCAAGTCTCCGCCCAGGCCCTCAGAGATTTCCGAAGCTCCAACATCCTGGTGCCTTTCTTGGTTGGAATTTCCCCTTCCTTACATAATTGTTTGAGCTCAACCACAGTGCAGCTCTCCAGACTGATCAGCTCAAATTCCATTTCTGAAGGTATGGTCACAGACAGTCAGGTAAAATGAGAGTGAATTTGGAAAAATCAAAAAGAGCTAATGAAGGAAAAATCTCAAAAAACTTTAATTGGTATCAAATCATTTATCTTGTATTTTAGTGTAACGCAAAATCACTATATGGTACTGCACAAACACAAGTCTAAATCCTCACAGCTGAACACCAGTGCTGGAAATGGGGTTCCTGGATGATGGATGGTGAACCCCTACTAAAACAGCAGTCACAATTTCTGTCATGGTGAAGTCACAAGCAAACCCCAAATTAACCTGTGATCAAATGTCTGGTTGCTTGGCACAGAACAGTTAGGCTTAACTTAGAGGCTATGTGTAAAATATTGATGCAGCACTGCAAACAGTAATAAAGTAAAAACACAGCACAGGAAAAATCTCACACCAATTTAGAATAATAGGGTAAAATATCATAAATTATTGGATATCAAAATGACAAAAATTAAATCAGTAGCACGGCAGATGAACAGGGGGATATTTACACAGAAATGGCGGAGTGAGTCGTTAGCTGTCATGGCTTAACGCCTCACTTCGCCACTACGGAAACGCAAGGCTGCCCCATATTTACAAGAATATGGTGCAACCTTGTGTTTGCCCCTGCGCTGGCGCTACACTTGGCAGTGTGGCGCCAATGCAGACAGCCTTGTACCATAGTGCAAGTGTGTCTGGGTGCAGTAGAAGATTGTTTATGTACAGGAAGGTCCCCCTTACTGCACATAAACAATCTTGAAATGCCATTTTGTCACTTCTATGTGTGCTGCTTAATGCAGCACACATGGAAATTACAAAATGTCACTTTTTTAAAAGATTTTTTATGTGCAGGAAGGGTCACCTTCCTGAACATAAACAGTCCAAGGCATTTTGCTTTTCCCATGTGTGCTGCACAAAGCAGCACACATGGAAAAAGCAAAAATGAGGAGAAATAAAGCATTTCTTCTCGTTTTGCCAAGTTAAGACCAGGTTTTCCCTGGTCTTAATTTTGGCGCTGCCTCCTATTTATGCTGCCCTTGTAAATAGGAGGCAGCATTAAAATCAATTAGTTTTGCAGTGGAACGCCCATTGCAACACCCAATGCCCACCCGTTTCACGCTAAGGATAGAGTGAAAGGGGGTCTTATTTAGAAGGCAGTGTTAAGCCACGTTAAGTGGCTTAACGCTGCCTTGTAAATATGGCGAAGTCCCCATCGCCACGGAAACATCACTAAAAGTGACATTTCCGTGGCGATAGGGGCTTGAACATATGCCCCACAATTTCAAAGATTTGAGTGAAAATAGTGCCTAATGGCTCTAAGCACGAACTGTGGTATCTGGTTGTGCCGAACTTGTACAAAGTCACATGTTCAGGCCAACCGCGATGGATCATAGGCTAAATACAGGGACCAGGTTAGGCCTGCTACACAAGAGTACCATATATCCTGGTTACAGAGCATTGTGAGATCTTCCACCATGCAGCAGAGACAATGCGAGGTCTGGGTGTGGAGATGCATTGCAGAGACCATTCGTGGGAAGCTGGAAGGCTGTGATGTCAGGTCCTGCCTCATCATCGATGAAGCCGTTGACAAGGGGCTTGGGGCTTGCGATGGCGAGTCCTGTATGGAAGATGCATTGCTCAACAGCTGCTTCCAAAGAAGTTGCGGGGTATGCGATGGGAAGACCTGCTGTGATGATGTGTCATGCAGCAGTGGTTCTGAGGAGTCTTGTGCTGCGATGCGGAATCCTGCTTTGGCGTGTTAGCAGTGTTCTAATGCCTCCCTGCTAGGTCCATACTCTACAATATGGCATACTTACATACAGTCATATGTGGAGCTCACAAGAATCCTTATACATTATGGCCATATACAGTCCTATAAATAGAGTTCTCTTGGCTACAGAAATTGGGGGGCCTTATTTTTGAGGCCATGCAACAGTTTTGCACTTCCGTCGCATCCCTTTTTGTGACACATTGGCGTCGTAAAACATTCCCCCTGTTGCACCCTATTTACAAAGTGACGCATCAAAACAGATGTGTCACTTTGCAAACACCTGCGCTACATTATACCTGCATCAATTTGTTTTGTTTTATTTCATTTCAAGACTGTTTACTTCTTTTTAAAGTATTATTCGATGACATCTTTGGCCTGAGATTCTTTGCCGTAGTCCTTGACAACCACACAGCTGCAGCCAACTACTTTTCGGGGTTTGCCTTCTCGGTCAATTTTGCAAAGGCCAACCCACTCACCCAGCTTTTTGTTGTCATCAACTTTTATCAAATTGATCTGGTGTTCAGCACACAGTGCTTCAACCAACTTGACATACATGGGCTCGTCGCAGTTGGAAGCAAGTACACAAAGGTGAGCCTGACGTTTGTCCAATGCCTTGGCAGCTTCACGAATGCCACGGGCTAATCCATCATGGATGAGTGCGGTCTTCAGCACCTCCTGCAGAGCAGTGTTGACATCCATTACACCTCCAGCAGCAATGCCTTCCTCGGCCATCGTTGGACAGGTGTCGGACGGGTTTCACCGGTCGAATCTCATAGGCGTTAGGGAAAGAGGTATAATGTATGCAGGGGGTTTACCACGCAAGTAAGCCACGTAGAAGTGATGCAGTGAAATCTATGGACGCAAATGCGTCATAACCTTACGCCTGCCTCAAGGCAGGCGAAAGGGTGACGCAGTGCTATATCCGTAGCCCTCCCGCCTGCATTGCTGGAGTTGAGTCACGCTTCCGACACGACTCCAGCAATGCGTCATTTTTGCACCGACAGATACGTCAGTGAAACTGACGTCTCTATCATTTCTTGCGACATGATGCGTCAGTAAATATGACGTATCCATCATGTCACAAGGAGGGCGCAATGAAAAGTGACGCATCGCTGTTTTCACGCAGTGATGCGTCACTTTTCATAAAATGAGGCCCTCGAAGTTTGGGGCTGGTGGGGAAGGTCGTGGGTGGGAAGGTTAAGCCACACCTCCGCGTTGCGGGGCTGCTGCGCATATCTCCTAAGTGGTCTCTTCTGGTGGACAGCAGAGAATTCACAGTTAAAAGGTAAACAAAGAAATATGTTTTTTTTTTAAGCAGTAAGTGTACTACCTTCAGATGAGACTAATAAATACCCCAGAGAAAAGCAAATTGATAAATAATACGTCTAACTTTCTGTATTGGCAAAGAGATTTTCATAAAGTTATTGACAACTCATTACAACAATGCATAACAGCAATACACATACATCGCAATTCTGAGATGTTCTCTGAAGTTTCTGTGTTTGGCAGCAGGGACGCAGCGAGTTGCAGACATGGAGGGGAGACTTCAGAAGAATTTTGTATACACATTTCAAGAAACGGTGTCAAGCATAATGGTTATTCAGCCTTTTTGGTAATAAACAATGTGTGGGGTGTTTGGGGTGTATGTGTGTGTGTGTAAAAAAAAGTTATACATATAATGCCCATAAAATCAAAGCACAAATGTCAGGAAACTGAAGCAAAATAAATACTGATCAAGAAAATGTAGGATTTACATACAAATGTAATGAGATTTTGATAATTTTATTTGGTGTTTCGTTACATTGTGCTATGATACATTGTTGTCGAATAATCTCTAGTCTTGTTTATTTAAATCTTATTTCTTCACATTTTAAAGAATTCACTAAGTGATGTATGGTCTGAATTGTATGTGAATTGTTATAGAATATTTATTCATTGATATAGATGAGAATGCCAATGTTTTGGGTTTTAATCAGATGGACTTTCAATCTTTTTGTCTTATTTCCACTCCTGGTTCACAGCCTCATTTCACAGTTTTCTCTTTGCCCCATCCACATGATAGCCCTTTTAAACCCATAGGAGCGGACTTCAAAGCGCAGGGCAGAAGGTTTGAGGAAACTGAGGCAGCCCAGCTCTACCTCTGGTGGGCTGCAGAAGACCTACAACAACAGCCAGGCTGGGGATCAGCATGTGGAGGGAGGAGAGGGAAGGCCACCTTCTGCTAAACAATGAAGATCTGAAACTCCATCGCTAATGAGATCCAGAAAGCTGCACCCTTCCTCCACTTCCAAAACTGAGGACCCATGTAGTCAAGAAACATCAAGTCCATGTGTAGCCTCCCAGGGTGATGGACAGCTTTGAAAGAGGCAGCACTAACTTTTACACAGACTTCCCTCACTTATGTACCTCAGAGGCACAGTCTCTGCTATATGCCCCCTCTCGTTTGTATCCGTGGTTCGGTCGCGGCTGCTGCCCATTCTATGTGTTGAGGCAGATCGGGGGAAGTGTGGGGGCAGCACAGGGAAAAATTAATAAATACACACTTACCTTCTACTCCTGCGCCTCGCTGCTCCTCTGCTCCTGGCACTGCAGTTGCCATGAGCACAGTCTCTCAGCTCACCACGCAATCCCAGCGCTTCTCTCCTGCTATTACTCCCAACATGAGAGAAGCACTGTGATTAGGCAGAGCAGGCCATTTCACGCTCCAGCAGGGACAGGGATCCTGTGCTCCTGAGGCCTGCAGATATCTTCAAGGAATAGCCTGGAGATATCCCAGCGCGCATGTCGGTTTGGCTGGCCGTGGACGGCCAGCGAAACCGACATGATCACTTTTAGTGTCCACTACTCTTCCTTCCCCTGGTTTTGACGCTGCAACATGGCCCCACCCGTTCCAGACTCAGCGGACTCAGCAAACACAGCCGAGTCAATGAAAAATAAAATGATAATGAAAGTGTTTTATTATCATTCTTTTTTTCATTTTCTGCCTTTAAGCAGTGGGGCGATGCTCCTCTGCCTTAGCGGAGAAGCCATCACTGCTGTGGCTTCAACCATTATCGTACAGCATTATAGTGCTTTGTAGCCAGACTTGCACTCTACAAATTTCCCTACATGCATGGACACTCAGCATATCAGGAGCTTCTGGCATTTTCACAGGATGTGTGAGAAGCTTGTGGCACATAGAGAGCTAAGACCTTGGAGCACACAGACAAATAGGAGCTTAAAGACCACATAAAAGAGTTAGGGGCACAGAATGAGCATTTTGAATACTTTGAGGACCATAAGCAAGCAGTGTGTGTAATACGCCACACATGAACACACCAGACCCGACATACAAAGGTAAAGTTAGACGAAAGTCTAACTTTACGACTTTCGGTATTCACAACTGGCATTTACTACTCGTAAATGCCCTTTGTGAATACTGAAAGTCGAACGTTACGACTTTCAGTATTCACAAACAGCATTTACAAGTAGTACATGCCATTTGTGAATACTGAAAGTCATAAAGTTAGACTTTAGTCTAACTTTACCTTTGTGAATCGGGCCCACCGCATGCAGAGAGTGGGATATACAGTGTCAGGGTTCTCACTGCTATAGTGTGAGGAGCTTGGGGCACATGGATTGATTGCATAAGGCTGTAGTGCTTGGATATGCAGTGTGAGGTGCTTAAAAATATATACAATCACCGTGAGGAACCCGGGGACATGAACAGGTACTGTAATGGGTTTTGCAGACCATAGCAAAACCAAAGGGGATGATGGACGGAGCGTTTGAAGCAATGCAAACACTCACCCCCAGTCAACAGATCTGGGTTTAATCTATCATCATTCTTTAGCTCACTCCGCCACCCCAGTTCAGACATGGCCATATGCAAACCAGTCTGACCCTGTGCCTCATGGGAACAGTTCAGCCCGAACTGCCAAGCCATGTCTTCCCTGGACCGGAAACAAGCATCATGGGACCGGTTTCAGGTTCATAACCCTCATCAGCCAGGCTATCTTGAATCCAGTGACAAAGTGAGCAAGGGACCCACATCTGGGCATACCCTGCCAACTTACGGCGACCAAAGCAAAACCAAAGGGGATTATGGACAGAGCGTTTGAAGCAATGCAAACACTCACCCCCAGTCAACAGATCTGGGTTTAATCCATCATCATTCTTTAGCTCACTCTGCCACCCCAGTTCAGACATGGCCATATGCAAATCAGTCTGACCCTGTGCCTCGTGGGAACAGTCCAGCCCGAACTGCCAAGCCATGTCTTCCCTGGACCGGAGACAACCATTCTGGCACCGGTTTCGTGTTCATAACCCTCATCAGCCATGCCACTGGAATAAAGCTATCCTGGCTGAAGAGGGGTGAAACCCTGAAACCGGTCCTGGGATGCTTGTTTCCAGTCCAAGGAGGACCTGGTCTGGCAGTTCGGGCTGGACTGTTCCCATTGGGCACAGGGTCAAGACTGATTTGCATATGGCTGGGTCCAAACTGGAATGGCATGGTGAGCAACAAAATGATGGATTTAGGCCCAGATCTCTGTACTGGGGTGAATGCATGACATTGTTCTGCATTCTGTCCATCAATAGTTCTTTTTGCATTTGTCACCCCGAGTTGGACGGGTATGCTCAGATGTGAGTCCTGTGCTCTCCATGCCAGTGGAATCAAGCTATCCTGGCTGAAGAGGGGTGAAACCCCGAAACCAGTCCTAGGATGCTTGTTTCCAGTCCATGGAGGACCTGGCCTGGCAGTTTGGGCTGGACTGTTCCCATTGGGCACAGGGTCAAGACTGATTTGCATATGCCTTAGCGGAGAAGCCATCCCTGCTGTGGCTTCAACCATTATCGTACAGCACTATAGTGCTTTGTAGCCAGACTTGCACTCTACAAATTTCCCTACATGCATGGACACTCAGCATATCAGGAGCTTCTGGCATTTTCACAGGATGTGTGAGAAGCTTGTGGCACATAGAGAGCTAAGACCTTGGAGCACACAGACAAATAGGAGCTTAAAGACCACATAAAAGAGTTAGGGGCACAGAATGAGCATTTTGAATACTTTGAGGACCATAAGCAAGCAGTGTGTGTAATACGCCACACATGAACACACCAGACCCGACATACAAAGGTAAAGTTAGACGAAAGTCTAACTTTACGACTTTCGGTATTCACAACTGGCATTTACTACTCGTAAATGCCCTTTGTATATACTGAAAGTCAAACGTTACGACTTTCAGTATTCACAAACAGCATTTACAAGTAGTACATGCCATTTGTGAATACTGAAAGTCATAAAGTTAGACTTTAGTCTAACTTTACCTTTGTGAATCGGGCCCACCGCATGCAGAGAGTGGGATATACAGTGTCAGGGTTCTCACTGCTATAGTGTGAGGAGCTTGGGGCACATGGATTGATTGCATAAGGCTGTAGTGCTTGGATATGCAGTGTGAGGTGCTTAAAAATATATACAATCACCGTGAGGAACCCGGGGACATGAACAGGTACTGTAATGGGTTTTGCAGACCATAGCAAAACCAAAGGGGATGATGGACGGAGCGTTTGAAGCAATGCAAACACTCACCCCCAGTCAACAGATCTGGGTTTAATCTATCATCATTCTTTAGCTCACTCCGCCACCCCAGTTCAGACATGGCCATATGTAAACCAGTCTGACCCTGTGCCTCATGGGAACAGTTCAGCCCGAACTGCCAAGCCATGTCTTCCCTGGACCGGAAACAAGCATCATGGGACCGGTTTCGGGTTCATAACCCTCATCAGCCAGGCTATCTTGAATCCAGTGACAAAGTGAGCAAGGGACCCATATCTGGGCATACCCTGCCAACTTACGGCGACCAAAGCAAAACCAAAGGGGATTATGGACAGAGCGTTTGAAGCAATGCAAACACTCACCCCCAGTCAACAGATCTGGGTTTAATCCATCATCATTCTTTAGCTCACTCTGCCACCCCAGTTCAGACATGGCCATATGCAAATCAGTCTGACCCTGTGCCTCGTGGGAACAGTCCAGCCCGAACTGCCAAGCCATGTCTTCCCTGGACCGGAGACAACCATTCTGGCACCGGTTTCGTGTTCATAACCCTCATCAGCCATGCCACTGGAATAAAGCTATCCTGGCTGAAGAGGGGTGAAACCCCGAAACCGGTCCTAGGATGCTTGTTTCCAGTCCAGGGAGGACCTGGCCTGGCAGTTTGGGCTGGACTGTTCCCATTGTGCACAGGGTCAAGACTGATTTGCATATGGCTGGGTCCAAACTGGAATGGCATGGTGAGCAAAAAAACGATGGATTTAGGTCCAGATCTCTGTACTGGGGTGAATGTATGACATTGTTCTGCATTCTGTCCATCAATAGTTCTTATTGCATTTGTCACCCCGAGTGGGACGGGTATGCTCAGACGTGAGTCCCGTGCTCTCCATGCCACTGGAATCAAGCTATTCTGGCTGAAGAGGGGTGAAACCCTGAAACCGGTCCTGGGATGCTTGTTTCCAGTCCAGGGAGGACCTGGTCTGGCAGTTCGGGCTGGACTGTTCCCATTGGGCACAGGGTCAAGACTGATTTGCATATGGCTGGGTCCAAACTGGAATGGCATGGTGAGCAAAAAAATTATGGATTTAGGCCTAGATCTCTGTACTGGGGTGAATGCATGACATTGTTCTGCATTCTGTCCTTCAATAGTTCTTTTTGCATTTGTCACCCCGAGTTGGACGGGTATGCTCAGATGTGAGTCCTGTGCTCTCCATGCCAGTGGAATCAAGCTATCCTGGCTGAAGAGGGGTGAAACCCCGAAACCAGTCCTAGGATGCTTGTTTCCAGTCCATGGAGGACCTGGCCTGGCAGTTTGGGCTGGACTGTTCCCATTGGGCACAGGGTCAAGACTGATTTGGATATGGCTGGGTCCAAACTGGAATGGCATGGTGAGCAAAAAAACGATGTATTTAGGCCCAGATCTCTGTACTGGGGTGAATGTATGACATTGTTCTGCATTCTGTCCATCAATAGTTCTTTTTGCATTTTGCAGACCATAGACATGAGTGTGATGATAGTGGTGCCCAGATACTTACTGAGTGTGGAGACCACAATCACGGTGAGGAGCTTGGAGGTCATAGATAGGTGGCGTGAGTAGCACCGGGCACATATATAGACAGTGCACCATAGTTTCTGCTCCCATGAAGGACTGTAGCATCCAGCACCCTCATTCTGCTACCTTTCATGCCCAGTAGAGTTCAAGCACCCGCAGGCAAATCAGCTCATAGTGTGCGCTGTTTGAAAGATATATGCCTCCCTCTACCAGCTGTAATATGCCAACCATGTATGCAAGTGCTTCACGCTCCATCAAGCAGTTGTAAACGCTATATAAATGTTTCAATCAGTGCTTTAAATGGACAGGTACTGTTCGGTACTGGGTACCTACACTTCTTTAATTTGAAAGGGAGATCACCTGCACTTCTCACTAATGCTGCAATACATTTAATGGGGGAGTACCAGCACTTCTCAGGAGCAAACAGGTACTCTCAATAAGGAGTACCTGCACTTCTATATTCCCATTTAAAGCACAGGTTACAGTACACGTTGTAACTCCTCAATAGGGGTGAACAAGTGGGTATCATGGTTCCATTGGGCCCACTGCCACAGTCCGATAGAAATATATGGCTTTAATAGGGCCTCAGGGGGTCCTTCAAAGCCCTGCGCCATCGCCCTAATGCACCAGCTGCACTATTGATATTTACGGTGACACCACTAATCAGTAAGGCTGCATAAGAATATTATCTCAAGCAAACAACTGATAGCGGGAAATACTCGGTTGTGTTGTTGCCTTTGTCGCGAGCTTAGAGGTCGTCTCACCAAGGTCACAACATGGCCGACGCCCCTTCCGCGAGCGCGGTTTCACCGGCATTGACCTCAGCACTGATTTGTCGCCTCGCGCAATCACTATACAGTACCAAGCCCTGTGAAACGGCTGCTCGCCCCATAGACCCGGCAGACAGTGTACACAAAAGGCGGGCCGTGCCCTAAGGGCAGCGCGAGAGACAAAGGGACGCTAAACACATTGGCAGCGTTGGGAGCCCTTGGCCCGCCACCCCGCATTCCGCGTGCGGCTTCCATGGGCAGAGATAAAAAGAGGGCTTCAGTCCGGAACTTGGGCTCGGTACAGTAATGCCATGTTATGCTTAGGTGGCACGGCTTGGAGTTGGGAATGTAAAATGTTGTTTCAGTGGGTTTCATCCTCATAAAGGTCGGGTTTGTCTTTTGGCGCCATTCTTTGGGCTTCTAAAGCCATACATTTCTATACATAACAGCGCCACTCATCAGTTGTGCACCCTTTATATAAACGGAGTTACCTCACAACACAAATAATTACAAGGCTTAAATAGTGCAGCCTGCATTATCCCGAGGCTAAATAAATCTGATAATCTTGAAATCTGTGACCTTCAGTGTACAGGCACTCGCAGCCTGTGCTGCTTTTCTCTACAGGGGATTGAACCTACCCTGCCTTAAATCAACTCACCTTTATTTTCTTGTTTATTTTACTGTAATTATGTATTGCCAACCCAACCATGAGGTCCCTGCAGAGTTAGGAGGTAGGATGCAGGACACCTCATTTAGTAGAGCGCGCAGTAAAAATACTCTCTCGCTCTGACCGAGTAACCATACTGAGGATTCAGAGATGTCTCTGCCCCAGGCGACATCATTTACACTGGCAGGCACTGTCATCACGGTCGTTCTTGTCAATGTACTGAAAGTGTGCTGTGTGGCTCCATCAACATGACAGCGCCGAACAGTATCTTTTCTTATCTTCAAAAACAAAAATCCAAAGCAGGATTTTCTTTTTGAAAATAAAAAAATCAACGACACCCTACCCATGGGATTATTCTCCCACGGCTTGGAAGTAATTGGAACGTTTTTACTTTCACTTAACACCACGTTTTGGATGGCAATGTGCGAAAGCAAAATCTGGCCATTTGTATGGCCCACTCTAACTGGAGCGGGAGGACACATGGCCAAACCTCTAATGGCCCTTACTCCTGCGGGCCGTCGGAGGAGTATGTCAGTCACGGAGACAGAGTAGTCTCCATCACTGACATACTTAAGTTCCGCTCGACTCTAAATGAGGAGGGTGATATTTCATTTTGGTATAAACCGTACTCCCTCGCCGTTGCAACATAGTATCCTCGCCGCCACACAGAGGCGTAGCTAGAGCTTGTGGCGCCCGGGGCTGTCCCTCAGATTGCCGCCCCTGGAGAGGGGGGGGGGGGGGCTGCTGGGGAAAAAGGATGGCGAGCACTTGAAAGAGGTCCGAGAGACACATAGTATTGCTGCTAATAGTTACCTCGATCATGCAAATTACATGCACATACATGACGCGGTCCAAGGCTACACAGTTGAATAGACCAGTGACTGGCAGTACAAAAGAGAATACACAGACTGCATGATCCATCTGGGGACTTGTGACATGGGACATGGATGACATGTGACTCCTACACTTTTAGTCCTTTGGCTTATGTAAACATTTTCTATACTCTGATTTAAAACACGTATGATTGATTGTCTCTGTGTAATGTGTGTGTGAGGCTTTTTAAGATTGCATGCAACTAAGGATGTAAAATCGTAAACCTAAAACAATACATATGTGAGATGGTGCTTATGTTAAGTATTTTGAAAAGCACTAGAATTAGGCAAACAGTCTATCTGCTGCTAGGAATGATTTCTGTTTGAACGGGAATGTCCCCTGCAGGGTATGTACCTTTGCCCTGAATGCCTACTTATCTGTTAGTCTGATTTTTATTTCAGCCCTTATGTCATGCTAACCTAGCATGTGCGGAGAGGCCTAGGCGTGCCTGTGACTTGGGGGCGCACCATGCATACTCTAAGAGTGAACGAAGGGCAACTATCTCTATCGTGGGTTTAGAACATAAGACGATGATGGCAGCATATCATGCTTTAGAATCTCACATTTGACCAAACCTTTTTATCCTATTCAGTAAAAGTGTTGCCCACTGACTCCTATCAATGTAAAGTTCTGCTGTTGTGGGAAAATGTAGAACTGCGCACTAGCACCCTGTGAGTTTGTAGAGTGCTTGTGCATGTGTGTGTACATGCATATAAGCACATGCGCAGCAGTAGGACTCGGTGGGTGCATGAGCCTGATTACTGAAACCATTGGAATCCATATTGGATGCCCCCGGTTGACCTTAGCTTATAATGGTGGACGAGGACAGCTTCCCAGACAGTAGAAGTGTATTGCTTGCTTTCTGTGGCTGGAGGGTGGCGATCCAAACACTGAAGTGAGGACTGAGACAGGCCCACGTTCAGAAATTCCACTAAGACTTTGTTAGCATAGGACTTTTGATTAGTTCTTGTGCACTGCCATTTGGTAGATGGTAGGGGTGAAAGATGGGATTGCGCTTTTTGATGGGCAAGGTGAGGTAGTTTGTAGGTCAGGCCTGCGATTTGTAGGTCCTTGATAACTACCACAAAGTGGCGGATGATAGCCAGGTGCAGGAACTTAACTCTTGATTGTGTCCATGTTTTGGGCACTCCCGTTTGGAGACAATCCCAGTAGTACCTGCTGTGAGCAAAATAAGTTTATTCAAGGGCTGTCTGGATAGCAGCCGTCTGTAAATGACATTTGAAAGGGAACCACCTCAAATTACATGCATTTGAAACATTTTTGGGCAATACAGAAACCAAATTCTCTTACAAAGTAGTGAAAGCCACTGTAAATAGTACTGTATATCTGGTCCTGGATTGTGCATACACTCGCATTGTCTTTATACTTTCTGGGCTGTGCATACACCTCACCCCAATACTGCTTCATGAGCTATACAGATGTTAGCACTTCCCCTGATCTCCCGGGCCAAACAAAATCGGCCATTATTCTGCCAGGCCTTTCCCATGCTTAAGGTCTGCCCAAGGCGCTATTGCCTGACGTGTTCCCCAGTCTGCTGATTATGTTCCAGCGTGGGTTAGTTTGTCGCAAAGAGGGGGCAATTTAGCATCAGTAGGTGGATTAGCAAACTGACCACTGAACGTCTCAAGCGTAAAAAAACCCAGAGACAATGCTAAACTGACAGCGTTTGTTATAAACCATGCAAAAACAAAACAGAACTTTAGCACAGTTCACAAGATTGAAGATGAAAATGTGAATAAGACTTTTTTTTCCACAAAATGTTTTTGCTTTTAATCAAAAATAAACAGTAAAGTGCAGGACAGCAGCAAGTGTATAAATCTGAGATTTTGGCAATATTCAACAAGTGCAGCCGTTCAGATATAAACTTATTTTCTGTTTAGCATGGCAGATCATACATATCACATACAAAATGCAGTCGACCTGCTCCAATCACAGTCTTGACACGGGCCCGTTCATCAACTTCCCCTACCCCCACCCCATCCCCTGCCTCACATCAGTTTATGAATCACAATGTCCTTCGTTCCTCCTGCACAGCAGTGTGTACTGTCACCTATAGTATCTTAGAGAGGGTATGGCCCAGATCCCCCTATCCTCCTGTATGGAAGAGGTTAAGTTTAGGTTTCTCCTTGGTCAGGGTCTGAAAGTAAGGAGCTCTCAGGGGAGTCGGTTGCAGGGTTTTTCAGGCTTTTAACCAATACATCCCATGCCCTGGCTTTATCAATCGTGCTACGCCCCCTCTGCACCTCTTGGAACAACTTAGCGCCTTTGCCTATTTCAGACTGAGCAAGCACCTCCCTCCATTTATGCACCGGAGGGCTTGTGGCAGCTTTGCATGCTTTGTGGAAGTCCTGGTAACAGCCCACTATGCAGAGAGAAGCAGCGCCCACCTAAGGGAGGCAGAAGAAAAGGTAGAGGGGGAAAGGCCTTGTGATGACGTAGTAAGAGTGCGTCCTCTATTGAGATGGCAAGAGAGACCCCCAGTAGTTTGCAAACTACCAGTCTGTTTTTTTTCTTTCGCTCTATGCATGGGGAAAAAACTGAAAAATATGCCAGCAACAGTTATCAAAGAAGGGAGTGCTGGCAATATGGTCGTAGGTATGATGTTACTTCTTGTATCACATAGCTGGATGCAATGACAGAAACAGCAAAATACAAGTCAGGCGGCACACTATGCTAATCAGATATTTTTAGGGTAAGTGTTTTAAAGCCACGTCCTTAATTAAATCGGCCACCCCCCTTTGAGAGCCCCCCCCCCCTCCCTCCTCCTCCTCCCCCTCCCTAGTTTTTTTTATCCCACTTAAAGCCCTGTTGGAAAACTCTAGTCTTACCTCACTTGTGACTCGCTCCCGGGTCTCTATGGCAGGCAGGGGCGAGGTTGGTTCAAACTTCTTTAGCCGCCAGACCTGTCTCCAGAGCCATCAAATTACCCAGATATCAGCACTGACTGCCCCCAGGCCAGAATGAGCGCAAGAGCGCGTAGCGTGAAGAGCGTGACGCATCACTGCTACGTCGTTCTCATCGCGATGGCAGGGCTGGCCACAATAAATTCATGTGTTTTTGTATTGTTGCCCAGGGCCGTCATTGGTAGCGCTCGTGCTACTAGAGTGATTGACGGCCCTGGAGGCTGGTCAGTGCTAAGTGCGCTCAGCGCACACTTTCAAACTGGGCCACGCGCGGCACTGGTGACCGGTTGCGGCCGCGGCAGCCGTTATTTATTTGGGGACACAGTTTAACCAAATAAATTATAAAGGCCGCATCGGGCGACCAGTGCCGCGCGGCCACCCCCAAAATTGTGCCGCCTGGGGCGGACCGCCCCCCTCGCCCCCCCCTAGCTACGCCAGTGCAAAAGGGGGAAAGAAGAATGAAGAGAAAGGCGGAAAAACTGAGAAACAGGAAGAAAGCATAGATGAAAGGACTGCAAGAGTGAGATAAAGAAACAGGGAGTGTGTGTGGTGGATTTAAGAGGCATAAGGTGGAATCAGGGCTATGCAGTTGGTATTCAGCACCCTTATCTTCGACTGAAGAGGCTGTGGGTTTCTAAGCAAAACTTTGGGCCCAGCACTTATTCTATTACAAATTAAGCACAGCCCACACAGAACCTAGCGTCATGAAAGGGACAGCTCTGGGGACACAACAGAGCTATCATTGTCTTGTCTATCATTGGGTATTCCTAACCCTACTTCGAAAACACAAAATACCGTAGTCTCAGTCTGAACACAACCTCATGTCTGCACTATTCAAGCTAATCATGCACACCACTTTCCCGGACACTAAACACAAACATTCCATACTAACACCTCATCACACTTACGACCTCAATTACGAGTTTTTAATGCAGGGCAGCGCAGCAAGTCACTTTGCTGTGCTGCCCTGCGTCAAAAGGAAAGGGTGGGATGCACCGTATTTATGATATATGGCACATTCCTGTCCTTTCTCAGGGCGTCATTTACGAGGCCCCTAGCGGCAAATTTGCGCTGCCAGAGCATCACTTTTTTGATGCTCTGGTGGCTCAATGTGCCGCAGCATGATTAAAAGACCAAGCAAAGCCACTTTACGTGGCTTTTCATGGCCTCGTACATATGTGCCCCTTTCACGCACAACACTGCATGAAATGAGCATTTCACAGGTGCTACTGTGGGTGTTCTCATGCAACATCCTTGGAATCCAACGCATTCCCAGATTTACAAGGTATTGTAAACCTGGGAATGCGTCAGATTCTAACGCCATCCCAAGGGTGGCGTTAGGGAGGTGCAACAAGGAGAAATATCCCTATTTCTTCTCATTTTTTTCTCTTTCTCTTTGTGCTGCACTCTGCAGCACACATAGAAAGAGGAACACACCTGTCGCGATTGTTTTTGTACAGGAAGGTGTCCCTTCCTGCACAAAAACAACCCCCCCTACAACACAGACACCCTTCCACATGGCGCAAGGGTTCCTGCGTTGGCGCATGGCAGCCCACTGTGCGCCAACGCTGGGTAAAAGAACAGGAATGCACTGTATCTAAGAAATATGGCTCATTGATATCCTTTTCTTTTGATGCAGGAAAGCGCCGCCTGATTCCTTGCGGCGCTGACTAGCGCCAAAACCTCATAAATGAGGCCCTCAGTGCGCTGGTGCGGTTTTGGTCTGTGTTGTTTGCAGCATTGTTTTGTGCATGGAAATTATACCTTCCAGCACAAAAACAATCCATGGAGGAGTTTTCCTCTTTCTATGTGTGCTGCAGAATTCAGCATGCAAAGAGAAAAAAAAGAGGAGAAATAAACATATTTCTCCTTGTTACGCCTGCCTTGGGTAGACATACAGTTTTTAGGCATTCTCAGGTTTATAGATCCTTGTAAATCTGGGAATGCGTCAAAACCCATGGATGTTGCATAGGACCACCCACCACAACTCCCGTGGAACGCCTTCCTGAAGCAGTGTAAGGCAACGCAGCGACTTGTGCTGCTGCGAGGCCATGAAAAGCTCTGCAGCGTGGACTTGTAGATATGGGCCTGCACTCTGCACTGCTGAAGCGTCAAAAAAAGTGACGCACTGGCGGCGCAAGGGGCTTGCAATTAAGCCCCTTAGTATCCTCGTAGCGAATACACAATTCTAATATTGCACATGCTTTTGTGACTTTTGATCTTGGACATAGTTCTGACGCACGGTGTAAAAAAAAAACGTGTTCACAAATCTCACCATGTGAGTCTCCTGGCAGCCCCAGGGGAACAACACTTAACACTGAAAACAATGGGATTCAACTGCCAATTTGGAGAGCGAGTCAATTATACAGGAAGTCTAGCAGAAACGGTTTCTATGTTATTTGCTTTTCTATGGCACTGAAGTAACCATGGGGACGGCGCTACAGCACCTTCTGATTTTCCGACTAGTTCTTGGGTTTCTGTGTTAGACTGGAGTCTGGGTCTGCATCTGGGGTGTGCTATCAGTAGCGCGTTTGATTGGTTCCTATGGAGTATATCTACAAGGTGGCGATATAAAATTATCGCCGCTTTTGCGGCTGATTTCGGCCGAAAAGCGGCGATAATTTTATCGCTATATTAGCAAGGTCACGCTATCGCGTGAAACCTTGCCTTAGCACCTGAAATCCTAACGCCCATCGTTGCATCTCTAATGAGATGCAAAGTGTGCGTTCCTCCCCAGGATAACGGGAGAAATGTCGCAAAGCGACATTTCTCCTATTATCAAGCCTCACGCAAAGCAGCATAGCGACAAGAAAAGTAGTGATAACCTCTGTTATCGCTACTTTCCTTACGCCTGCTTTGAAACTGACTTAACCATGATATCCTATGTAAGGTGGATATCATGGCTAAGTATGTGAGGCCCTATCAGCAAGCTATCGCCAAACTTTGTGGGATTATCGCTGGGTTTCCAGCGATAATCTCACATTTGGCAGTTAGCGCTAGGATTTTTATCGCTTTTGAGATAAGCGTTGCTAATAGCACGCTATCTCAGTGATAAAAATCCATGCTAGGCAGCGATAATTATCCTAGCGCTAAGTGCGCTTAGCGATAATTATCGCCGGTTGTTGCTGATATGCCCCTATGTTAGGTAAAGGTGGCAACATCAATGTGATGTTCTTGGAGTTTGACAGCCGGACCTTGGCCTGAGAGCTCTGACTGGTCCGGTGCAAGGGGACACCCTCCATGTCCTTTAAAAAGGGTGGCGGGGAGATGGGGGATGCTCAAGTTTCGTTACGCCACTGGTGGCCAAAGCTCTGTTCTGCGGACGATGCTTTTAAATGTCTGCGCACCGAATACCGAAACTGCGTAGTCTTGAATCGACCTTTTGGCTCTTCCATCAACTATCAGACACTTCCTGCCCCTTTTTCTCACTCCTGCAGGTTCCCGCTTTCTTTATTTGAGAAGTTTTTTCCATCTTTTCGCTCCCTACTTCTTTCCGCTTTGTGTGTTTTTCTCTTTCTTGCTTGCAGTGAATGTCTGATGAGAAAAAATAAGTGCTGGTCCCCAAAAATGAGTGCCGGTGGCCCCCACTGGCAACCTCCAGGCTCAAATTAAGCACTGCCCATTGCCCAGGACACGTATGTGTGTGCAAGATGACCGGTGGTAACAAGAACTCAGAAAAATAAAAATCACCTTGCTAACAATCACAAACATAGTTATCTCTTCATGCAAATGTTTATTCTGAAAGCTTTTTCCTGTTTGATCAAAAATATTCATTTCATGGTTTCCGTCATGTTTTTCACCTGGATATAAATAGCAGGCACGTGTCAGTTTTTTGGGCAGCGGCTGTCACGCCAGTTGTTTTGACACCACGTCAGAAACACACAAGCAATGAAAAGTTAATCCCTGTTCGCTCAGTAGCAGCTGCCACAGATAACATACAAAGGCACTGTTGCCTCGCAAACTGTATCTTACCCGAAAGAGAAGACAATAGAAACCGTTTAGCTGGATTGTATTGTAAATGCATTTATATAGCGCATACTACCCCAGGCAAGGCCTTGAGGCGCTTTACAGAGAGTAGCACACTACTTCGAACCCAGGGTTAGTGGTTAATCTAGCGATTAATGTTAATTATTTGGATTAGTCATGTGCTCTCAAGAGAAAACCAAGGGCCATGTTTCCAAGGAAGTAACGCAGCGCGGTGCTGCAAGCCATTTGGCTGCGCTGCCCTGAATTACTTCCAAAGCAAAGGGATATGTCATATTTACAACAATATGACATATCCCTGAGCTCTCACCTGGCGCACATTTGGATGCCATGCGCCGGCGCAGGCACTCTTGCACCAGGTGCAAGGGTGCCTGCGTTGCGAGGAGGATTTGCTTTTGTGCAGGAAGGGGCACCTTCCTGCACAAAAACAATCACAAGAGGTGTTTTCCTCTTTCTATGTGTGCTGCAGAATGATAGAAAGAGGAAAAAACAGGGAGAAATAAAAGTATTTCTCCTCGATGCGCCTCCTTACTCCTCCCCTGGGGAGGCATAGATTCTGACACATTCTCAGGTTTACAGAACGTTGTAAATCTGGGAATGTGGCAGAATCTATGGGTGTTGCGTGGGAACACCCACAGCAACACCCATGGAACGCCCCTTTCATGAAAGTTGCTGCGTGAAAAGGGACCGTATTGACACGGACACGAAAAGCCATGCAGGGTGGCTTTATGTGTCCTTGTAAATATGGAGCACCAGATTGTGCTGCCGGTGCGTCACAAAAAGTGACCCACTGGCAGCTCAAGGGGCTTGGAAATATGCCCCAAATCCATGCATGAGCAGACATAGAGGGCCACACTAATGTCTTGAAAGCACTGAAAACAACCTACTTATTTCCACTTTTTAGCTCAATTTAGTTTCACGGGAAAATTTAAAACAAGGTTTTCTGGTTTCAAGGTCGGTAATTGAACCACAAAAGTCAATGTAAACCTAAATTCATTTGGAAAATAAACCACGCCTCTACATAGGCATTCAGACTTCACAGCCTGTTTCATTCTGTTTGGAAGACATTAGTGTATTGCTAACATGCCTCATGGCTTAGTGTATTGACTAAGAGCCTACACCATTACATGTGCATGATGCTACAGTGTGTGTTTGAGCATATGGTGGCCTAAGCACGAAGAGTTAGTTTTGGTATTGTGCGGGAGGCTCAGAGAGGTTACCCAAAAGTGCAATAGCAAACTTGAGGCTGCATTTAAGCATAGAGTAAAGGAGAAAGTTGTGTAAAAGATAAGAGCCCCCTTTGGGTTCAATCTTCAAGTAAAAGGCTACTCAACCAGGAGCGGCCCGTGCAGGTAAGAGCGGTGAAGCCGGGTTGTGGGGAGAGGGGGGAATTCGACAAACAACCAAGAGGGAAAATTAAATGAATAATTAGTTTTCCCTCGTCATCGTCTGTCGAAATCCACCCCCACCCGGCCCCGCCACTCTTACCTACACAGGCCGCGGCTGCACTCAACATGAGAGCGGACCCCAAGTATTTGTTCTTTAGAAAGAAAAATCAGTACATGATAATTATACTTAATTCTGTTCATAGCCCTTTTCTCTGAAGAAGCTCCAGGACGCTCTTGTAGGGTATTAGTTGTGCAATACAAATACTAAATGAATGAATTAATTAATTCATTATTTCATTCATTCACTCAGTTCTTCTGCAAGAATTGCAGAGAATGAGTTTATAGTGGGCTCTACATGGGAATCCTTTCGGTGTCAAGCATGAGGTTCAGAACCGTATCATGAAGCTGAAGTGGTGGGTCATACAAGGGACCCTCCTAAGAGTTGTGTTGGCAATGCTGATGCAACCCTACTACAACCAGTGCTTGCGTCATCATCAAAACACAGCTCATTGGTGTGGTGTTACCAACCAAGTGCAGATGTGTCACTGTCAGTCTTCTGTTTGTCATGCAGCTGTTGATCTTTGTGGTATGCAGTGAGTGGACAGCTCCAGTGGAACCTTGCCCGGGTTCGGCAGATGGACTCTCCTGTGGGTTCCATGAGGCCGTTCCAAGTTCTCGAGAGGTGGTTTACTTGAAAGGAGTGAGAGGTAATGGGAATATGAATGAGGTGCAGAATGAAGAAGTTTCCGGATCCTTACCTCTTCTGGTGTCGTCATTCAGCTTTCGGGTCTCACTGACCCTGACTGTCGCTGCCAGGTCTTTGCAATATCAATGGTTGCTTCAGAGGGCGAGGAGAGCAGGGCAATTTAGCATTAGAGGTTGATGGACACGGAAGTGCGGGATGGAAGACTTTTTAGAGACAGGTGACAGAGTGTCATGGGTGATATTCATGAGTACCTACAGCAAGCTTCTGATAAGTAAGTTTGTTGCTATTCGTAAAACATGTCGGCAGTTCCCTCAGACCACATCAGCAACGAATTATAAATTCTACCCTGCAATGGCGCGCCTTCAAGACAGGGCACATGTGGCCCCCTCAACTGAATTACTAGGAACGGTCTAGCAGCTCTAGGCTGAACTGCTTCCTGGATTTACAGAACTGTGTGGGTCGCCACTGTTTTGTGTGGCTGTTCAACAATAAGTCCCACATTTCGGACCTTGGATACCGGTTCCCATTCTGGCCACACATTTTATGTTCATTGGAAAGAGGTGTTCGGCAGATTGGTATCACCAATGCTTTAACTTTTAGTTTGGGTCTGTTAAATGGCAGCAGTTCTAGTACGTTATGCTGTGTTAATTTACCTTGTGTTATGTAATAAGCATGTGTACATCACTCTTCTTTCATTTGTATGGCCCTCTAACGTTTTACTAGTTTGTCTGCCTTTCGCTGTCCCGTGATCAGGGCCAGACTGGGAACCCAAAGCAGCCCTGGAAATTTTGTCGAACCAGCCCCCTATGGGGGTGCAAGTGTGAAGCACTACTGCTTTTGTTACTGAGGCCGGTATTGCAGTACTGCTGCAAAACAGGCCCAAAGGAACAAAACCGGCCACCACCATTCCAGCCTCCTGGGGAAAAGCCTGATGCCCACTACAACCAGTCCGGTCCTGCCCGTGCGTCTTGTTGAACGGAGTCAAGGTAGTTTGATGTCCTTGGATTTGGTGTTAGATGATCTGTTTTCCATTGTATTGTATACAGTTGGCTCATTTTGACTAATCGGCTGAATGCGATGTGTCAATCCTCTCAGAGTTTTTAGTAGCACAGTATGTGTATGGATCCATGATGTAAAGGACTTCACTGTTTATTGCTGCAGTGCATGTTACACTCTTATGAAGGATTTCTAAATATACTTCAAGTATAGTGTTAGTCACTTCAGACTGGTGTATGGCTTTATGAGATTGTGTTATTCTCGCCAGTGGCCTCATGGCCTGTTAAAAATTAATGTAGACAAGGAAGATCCCCGGAGGAACCCCACACACAGCAGCAAGCTGGTCAATCGCTTATTGGTGCCCATCCAGAATTTGTGAAGGAGGACTTGCCCCTAAAGTGCCTGGCCGTGCTGCACAACGGCACCAGAGTGGCTGCAACTCCGTGCCTTTCTGGGCCATGCTTCAGGCAGTGACTTGGGCCCTGGCACCTGAACTGGAGCAGTCGAAGAGGAGAGGCGCGTGACTGTTCTTAAACGCCAGTGCAACAAAGTAATTAAACAGCAACAAACACATTGTATAAATGCAAACAAGAACTAGGTGGGGTTAAACATTTTTTATATGGAACCCTGAAAGCGAGAGATTGAGTGTAGTTATTTAATTAGCAGACAATAAGGCTTGACTTTCTGTAGATGGACATTTAATATTTTAATCATTCATGGTAGGACAGATTCTTCAAGGTACATGATAAGAATGCATGGATTCAAAGGTTGGACAACAGTCTCCATATGAACTTAATACCAAGCGTGACATTAACGACACTTGTTGGAGCTCAGTCTTGCTATGGAATAAACGTGAATTACATTTGCTGATGGTATCCTGAACCCCTGCAATCCTTGCTAATTCTGCAAACTCTCATTATGTTCAATATCCTCCATTGTTGTTACCAGTGCTGGGGCTCTTACTCTTTTGTTCTTGCTGGAGTTCAATCTTCACTTGATGGATCTTAGCTGGAGTTTCCGTGCCTCGCCTGGGAGCCTCGATGCTCAGAATGCCATCATGGGAGAGCGTGGCCTTGACCAGCAGGGGATCCACGTCAACGGGCAGGATGTAGGTCCGGCTGAACTCTCTGGAGATGAAGCCATGTTGGTCGAGCTTTTGTGGGTGCTGAGCCGTCACCTCCAGTAGGTTGTCCACTGTACGGACTGCGATCTCATCGGGCATGAAATGGCACACATCAAGGAATACCTGGAACTTGTGGTCATTTTTGTTGATCTCTGAGAAACCTCGATCCTCCTGCTTCTTGATTCTGGGTCTGACATAATAGCCATGATACAAAGTGGGAGCAAGAATGTCTTCAGGAGACAGACCTTAAAAGAGAAACAAATAATGTCATAATCATTAGTTAAAAACAGTACCCAGATCACAACATTCGAGTCATCGCATTCATTTTACACCACTAATATTAGCTTTTTGATAGCGGAGAAATGTTTCACTGTAGAAATACTTAACTAAAAACATGCTACGACATCATCTAATTTAAAAAATAGGTAAATACAGAATGTAAGGCAAAAGCGAGAAGCACACTCATATATTAGTTCAAAGTAAAGAAGTCTCATATGGGAAAATTATACCCATCAAAGGATAGTAAACAAACAGAGTTACAAAAACATTGCAATACAGAAATTAGACATCACATAAAATTAGACTTTTTCTGAGAATTTATCCTTTCTTTTCTTGCAGTTTTAAAAGCAGGGACAAGGACACAGCCAATATGTTTCGTTCATAAACATAGGGACTTCCTCAGGGCTTAAAGAAGTTTTTTTATTGTAGTATCCAAAGATTTGAGAAGGAGGTGACTAGGCACTATCCCGTAATGTTCCCAAACATGTCCCACGTAAACTGTATTTTAAGTAAAAAATTACACTTTTCAAGTAACAATGACATCAAAATTCAATCCGATCTCACGTATACAAATCAAGTCACAAGTCCCGGCATGATTGGCATGCAAAGACTCTCGGTTCCTCAGTGTGAACTAGCAGTCGTGTAAATACAGAAGCTTTTCTGTGACAGCATCACATGTAAATGATAGCAAAATACAAGAACTTTATATCATCATCAAATTTAAAGAAAGGCCAGACCAGAAGCTATGACAGAAAGGCATTTGCACAGTGACTTGACCCTGACATTGTGGTGTAGGATATGCCCCAGCGAATGTGATATAGATATATGTATATATATACATATTACCTGCTGGTGGGCGCCAGTAGGTAGTTATAGTTAGGACCATGTTTCCATAGGAAAAGCGTTTTTTGACTTGCCTATATCTTCCTGAAAATTTCCCCCAAAAAGTGTCATAGTAAGTCCTGATGTATGGCAAGTTTCAGGGTGATCAACCAAGCAGGGGCCGAGAAAACGGGGTCCAAAAAAAGGTGTGTTTTCCCATGTTAATTCCTATAGGATGCTTGGTCGAACTTACAGTCCTAACCGCTGGATGGAATTACAACAAATTTGCCAGAAGGATAGATGTTGTTACACAGATTGTGCTTTTTGTTACTTGATGCAAATCCGTTCAGGAGGTCTTGAGAAATTTAAATTGAAAAAGATAGTGATATCTGCGTTCGGGGATATTTGGCGGCGACATTGTGGATAATCACGAATACGTGCGCCAACAGAAATGCTGTAATTGGCTGGCCCCATCCTGAACAGAAAGTTGCAGCCACCTTTTTATTGATTGGGGAACAGTTGCCAGGGCTGAAAATTTCTGTGACAGCTGACATAGGGGTCAGGGTGGTGGTACATGTTTGATAAATGGGTGTGTTAGAAACACAAGTTATGTGTCCAATTTTTTTTTAATCACACATGATATTCGCAACGATGTTGCGATTGTCAGTGCGCACTTCTCATGCACCATTGAGGGGACGTCACGACTATTGACTTCATCGAAAATATTGGTGAAAATATAAACAAAATCTATATATAAATACAAATAATTGCCAACAGTTTTATTTATACACTCACACACCCAGATACACTACATAATGATGCACCCACTCACAGACTCACTCAGACACTGACACACCCACTCACAGACCCACTCAAACACTCAAACACCCACTAACATACCCAATCTGACACTTATGCATCCAGTCACAGACCCACTCAAAGACTCATTCACCCATTCACAGACCCACTCAGACACTCAAGCACCCAGTCACAGACCCACTAAGAGACTCATGTACCCACTTACATGCCCTCTCAGATACTCATGCACCCACTTGCATACTCACACAGAGACTTATGCACCCCCTCACAGACCCCACTAAGAGACTTATGTACCCACTCACATACCCACGCAGAGACTCATGCACCCATTTCTATACCCACACAGAGACATGTGCACCCACTCACATACCCACTCAGGCACTCATGCACCCACTCACATACCCATTCTGACACTTTTGCACTGTCACAGACCCATTACAGACTCATTCACCCACTCAGAGACCCATTCAGACACTCACGCACCCAATCACAGACCCACTCAGAGACTCCTGCACCCACTTACATACCCACCAGAGACTCATGCACCCACTTGCATACAAAAGTGTTGTGGGAGGCTGCAGCGAGAGCAGCAGCCCCCCAGAAATCATTTATTAAAAGTAACCCTGTGTTCCTAGGGCGTATATGTGGAAGTAAATCCACACTTGAATTACATATGTGCATATAAATTTGAATTCATGCATGTGTCTTAACATGAAGCTATTGTAATTAAAACAGAATCTTTATAATGTGTTCTAATGTGTTTTTCTGTCCTAGACTAAACTAGGCCTCAGTTAAGGACTTGACTCCATCTTTATAATATAGCTGCCATTTCATTATGTTCATTGTGTGTTTATTTTTTCTCATTTTACACCACACGAAGCACAATGAACAATGTTTATTTTATATGACATATTGCTCTTGGAGAACTTGCTGAAGGAAGCCGTTTTGCTGCTATTCTAGGCTCTTCCTACTAACGCACTGCATTGCATTAATTCACAATTGTTTTCTGTTGTTTATGTAACTAGTTTATTCTGACACCCATGTATGACATTAGATCATAAGGGGTGAACCACTATTCATACAATGAATTAGTGCTAAGACGGTAGGTGTTGGACTTTGCCTGTTTGCAGGGTCATCCCCAAACGTTTTGCCTTCACCCTTATGTTTTGCTGACTTCGTTTTTTGCTGGCTTTAGCACTGTGCACAGTTTACCACTGCTAATCGATGCTAAAGTGCTTGTGCTCTCTTTTTAGAAACATGGTAGAATTGTCTTACCCCCAATTAGCATATTTAATTTACTTGTAAGCCCCTACTAAAGTGGTACTACATGTGCTCAGGGCATAAAAATTCAATTCTGCAACACTGATTGTGCCAGCCACTTAAGTAGCCCGTTAAACATGTCTGAGGCCTGCTATGGCAGCCTGTGTGTGCAGTTTTTGAACTGCCATGTCGACCCGACAAAAAAAACGTTTTACCACGCCCACACCTTCCTTTTTAGTACATAAACATCACCCATAGCGTAGGACCTGAACAGCCCTGTGGGCAGTGTGCTGTGCATTAAAAAAGTTGGACATGTACTTCTAACTTTTACATGTCCTGGTAGGGAAAATTGATTACATTTGTTTTTCACTACTGTGAGGCCTACCTCTCCGATAGGATAGCATTGAGTGACCTTATTACATTTAATAAGCTGCAATTTCCAATTAGGAACAGGTAGGCAGTTCGAGTTTGGTGTTTAAAGAATTGTAATTAATAACCCTCTTGAATGGGAAAGTCATATTTTTAGTCACAATTCTGAAAATGCCACTTTTAGAAAGTTGGCATTGTCTGGTCCTAACCATCTGGTGCCTGCATCCTATCCCTGGGTCTTATGACTATGTGTCCCTGGCAGTTGGTCTTTGTGTATTGGTCCCAGACAGTGAGATAAAGGGAAGATGGGTGTTGGCAGGATGGACCACTCTGAGTTAATGAGGGATAGAGCTGTCAATTACCACATTTGCACATCACAAAGGCTCTACCTTAGCACTCTCACAAAAGGTTTAATACTTGCCTTTTATGACACCAAAAAAGCTGGGGCAGAACACTGAGGAAGAGGATACCCGACACCTCAGGGTGGTGGAAATCACTAGAAGCTTCTTCCACTTCAAAGTGGGCATCCAGTATAAATATTAGACCCTTAGACCAAACTCTTCAGTACACTTTTGTACCTGTGGACTCTGTCAGGAAAAAGGATGTCTGTACTGCGGAAAGAACTGCGACTGTGCTGGACTGCTGCTTTGCAGAACTGCTGCCCTGCTGTGCTGACCTGCTGCCCTGCCCTTGACTGAGTGAGAATGACTGGACCTGCGTCTTTGAATGCCGGAAACCAGTGACTCTATGGCTAGTTCGCTGGCATCTGGTTCAGAAGCCTAAGGGATATAACAGACTTCCAACACTCTTGACCACAGCACTTGGACTCTGCCATCTGTGAATCCTGCCCTCCAAAGTGGTGCCACCGTGGAACCCATGGAAGCGGGCTTGTAGGTGCTCTGCCAGCCCATCTGTGGATCCAGCAGAACTGACGCATTTCCTCTACAGCACAGCGCGCCTCCGACAGAACCGATGCATCGCCTCTGGTGCCCGACACATCACTGTTGGAATTGACGTATTGTCTATGCTATGCAGACTTTCCTGATGCAAGGATTTCTACAGCCTACATCATCCCATCAGAACTGTCGCTGTGGGATGCATGCCTACACAAGGACATCCCCTCACTCAATGCAGCCCATTACTGCAGGTGTGCAACGCATCTCCATGCAAGGACACTGTCTAGCACATATGGTGCCCATTGGAATCGGTGCTGCACGACACTTCTCCAGACAAGAACATCACCTTGCACTACGTAGCTCCCCGGAACTGCCACTACACAACGCCTTTCCTCACCTGAACCTCGCATTGCCTCTGTTGCGCATTGCATTCTCGACGCAGGACTTAGCATCCTATCACAACCAATATTAAGGTACTACGTACAGCGGGCCTAAGTAGATTCCTGTACCTGGCTGGCACTCCATCGTGGTTCAGTCTCCATTTGTGACTTTGTCCCGGTCCAGCGCCATGATATAACCACAGTTAGCGCTTTGTGCTTTTGGCATTATTTTCACTTAAATCTTTAAAATTCCATATCTCCAGTTCAACTGATTGGATGTTGTTTTGGTCTTGATTTATTTATTACAATTTTCTCTATTTTTCTAAATTGGTGGGTGATTTTTGTGTGTGTTGTTTTCACTTTATTACTGCTTGAAGTGCTGCGTAAATAGTTTACACATTGCCTCCAAGTTAAGCTTGACTGGTATATGACAAGCAACCAGAGAGTTGAGCACAGGTTAATTTAGGGTTTACTTGCGACTTCATCCCTGACAGGGATTGTTGTCACTGTTTGAGTAGGGTTTCACCCCCGTCAACCAGTAACCCAATTTTTGCAGTAGGGTTTATGTCGTTTTAATATATCGCAATATGATATGTTGAAATTATGATACTTTGCTCACACCATGGAGACATTGCAATTCCCATCATTTTCTATGCTGAAATCGACTATATAACTCTCCTGAGCCTCTAGGGATGCTTCGCGATTTTTTGTTGATTTGCTGCGCATTTTAGACTCAGCCAATTTTCCCTGATTGTGACTACTATGCGACCGAAAAATCGGTTTGCACATCTGGCCCTGAGAGCCTTCACTTCAATGATTTAATTAGACTGATGCTACATTCTTCTTTTTCTATTTTCTGTATTGCACTTAAATTTCAATAAACCTTCATGTTCTTTTCAAAATTTCTGTTCTCGAACTCCCTTTTTGAGTCAATTTTTATTTATCGACTGTTTTAAAATGCTATTTTGAATCTTATCTCCAGAGACTTGAGATCAACACTGTTCCCGACCCTGCAATTAGGCAACACTATAATGAAGAAAATCTAAGTGATAGCATATCCATATATTCAGAGTGACCCTAGGAAAAGTTGATGGTGTTTCTAAGCAATCCCAAAGCTGAAGCTTTTGATCTTCAGCGAGGGCCACAGGGCCCTCTTGTGGTTTGGTTTCTGGTTGCATTAGGTGGCTTGTGGAGGTAAAAAAAGCCTCCAATACATTTTATATTGTTTGCAAAGCCAATGGGCTTTCCTTGTTTATTGGTGTGGTCACCTTCAACAAAGCCAATAGGCTTATCTTGTATAATCATGAGGTTACCCTTTGACAAAGCCAATAGGATTGATTTTATATAATAATATGGTGACCCCTTGATAAGCCAATAGGCTTGCCTTATATATGGTACCCACAGTGGGGTTGGGTGTAGGGCTTGTCTGCAACATGCCAGTTATGTTATAATTAAGCATGCTGGTAAGATCATTCTTTGTGGTATAAAAACCTAAATATTCACTGAAAAAAGCACACATTAAGGTGCTGTTATAGTTAGGTGAAAATGTCAGTTAACAAAAATACTAATGAGCTTTATCTTGAGGAAATTTGCTATAGCTTCTGCACTGCTTAAGAATGTATGCATCTGCAACAAGCTTGGTTTCCTAGTATTACTTGTGTGTGCGGAGGGTGTGGACCTTCCACGAAGAGTTGTCCACAGTACAAAGACTGTGCATAGTAAGGATTTCATCACCTAACAGTGTTTGAGAATCTGTAGATAAAAGATTGTGCACAGGGTGATGGCTTTGTGTCATAGGGTCATAGCGAAATAATGGGGCATGGGTGTCTAGAGTGCGTGGCCTCTCCGTGAAGAGGTGTGTATAGGGCAAAGGTTCTGCATAGTAGGGGCTTGGCCACCTAATGGGGTTAGTGTTTCTAAAGGGAGAGAGCTACAGTGTAATTATTTTATACACGCACATGTGTTTATGTAAATTATGCAGGCGGCTGGACGGGGTAGGTGCACAGGATCTGGCACCTGAGAATAACTGTGAGTAAACCAATTAGGAGAGGGGGACCCCGAGAGAACAATAAAGAACCGGTATATGCGGGGTAAATAGCAAAAAAACTCAAGAGAAAAACCAAGACCAGTTCAATAGGTATATATTAGGGCCTAATAGATAGGTACCTGATAGAATGCAAGTCTGAACTGGAAAGGAATGGACAGATCAGAATATATAAAACACTCAACAAGAGTTACAGGTATAAAGATAGACCTTTTGTATTTATTTTACTTTTTGGTTGAAATGCTCATTTCAATTTTTTACAAAAGTTTTTTTTGTCAAGTAAGTACATATATCAATTTTATACAAACAATCAAAACCAATCAATAAATATATCTATTAATCAAAAACATAGTTGATGCCCCACATAGAACTCAAATTCATCCATGCACACACTCAATCAAAACCACATTAATTACATCAAATCAGAATGGGGGTGAGAACAAATTATCCTTAGGTGTTCAAATAGATGTAGTGATTGTATCTCATCCAGAAGAAGCCAGATGGTGCTTTAAGAGGAAGAAGGTCATCGAATCAAGCGCCAACGCGCGTTTCGGTATAGGACCCACACGGGGGCCCCACCTTCATCAGGGCGTAGACCGGGGATAACAGGGGGCAAGAACAAGATCTAGAAAATCAAATAAACATGTATAAAACAATACAATAAAGTAAATTCAACAAACAGTTCAGTATGTTGGCATACATTCATATTCAAAAGAAACATTTATATATATATGTCCAGAACAGTTCCAGTTACTCGCAAATAGCTATCAATCAAAAACTCGATAAATATGGCCCAAAGGGTCCAGTAGTAGCTAAAGAGAGCAAATCACCCCTGATATGTCAGTGTAACGTGATAGGAAACGGTGAGCCCAACCACCAATGTCAAAGAAATAGAGTTAGGCGGAAAAAAGGGGAGAGGAAAAGGACTGATATATCATAAAAAAATCACGTAACAACATGAGTGATTAAAGAAGAAACACCAGACCCAATATTCAAGGTTCTCAAGTGCATAGAGTGGATATTACGCCAGTAAATGGGGGAAACAAAAACCCAATAATAATACATACTAAAAACTAAATCCTTGGAGAGCCGTGGATATCAAACTGCCGAACCTATATGCGAACGCAGTCCGGTGTCCAGAAGGAACGTACAGCCGAGTTCAACAATAAAGAAGATTCCTTTCGTCTAGCAGGACAGTGGACGTGTAGTATATGCTCAAGTCGTAAGCACCAGAAATCTAAGAAAGGCAGTATATACCCTTAATATTAAACAGATTTAACAATATACAGGTTTCTCCTTAGACAAAATATTCCAAAAGGACATAGCTGAGTATAGCGACAAAAAGTGTATACTTAATCAACAACATACTTGGATCAGTAATGACGCCCTCTAGGTGCGAGCAACGAGTGCTTCAAAGGAGGTCTCGTCGGATTGGGAGCGTAAAAATACAAGGTTTAGCACTAACGGATGGATAACCAAATATCCGAGACCAGGATGGTTGCTGGAACGCATACACAAAGTTTCTATGAGAAAAAATAAATGAACAAGCGAAGATAAGTAAAGGCGGCCCCTGAAGCTAACTGGGAGCAGCCTTAAAACAATCTAATTTCTTCACATGCTGTTCTAAAACGATATAGAAATTGCCGGATAAAAAATAAATAAATCATCCGGCCAGGACTGCAACGTATAGACCATCGAGATTAAACAGTCCGCAGCTGATAGAGATATAAGGCGGGCACAATAAGGGTTATATTCGCATACATCAGCGTTGGAAAGCAAGCGTCTACTAAATGAAATGCTGCCGCAGAGCAACTACTAGCTGATGAAGGGTCCAGAACGGGCAAGCAAAATGGGAGTTGTATTTGCGTAACTAGACGTTAACGAATGAACGTCTACTAAATACAGTACAAACACAGGATACTTACTAACTGATGAAAGATCCAGATCCCACATCCATCAATTTCACAGGGACGGCAAAGGAACGGCGTCACTATAACCTTCGCTGGAGGTATTGAGAAACCCACCCATCTCAAATACATGTCGTCAATTAGCCACTAACCAATGAGGCCGTGGGTCAGAGGGGAGAGACTAAACATGGAAAGAGGACTGGTATGAATAAAGCTCTACACGCTGTTCGAAAACATGGCGCCATCTTAGTATGCTTAATATAGAATTGGATGAATGGTAATGCTAAACAACAAGTGCTAAGCATAACAAGTATAGCGGTTTTTGATTAATAGATATATTTATTGATTGGTTTTGATATTTGTATAAAATTGATATATGTACTTACTTGACAAAAAAAACTTTTGTAAAAAATTGAAATGAGCATTTCAACCAAAAAGTAAAATAAATACAAAAGGTCTATCTTTATACCTGTAACTCTTGTTGAGTGTTTTATATATTCTGATCTGTCCATTCCTTTCCAGTTCAGCCTTGCATTCTATCAGGTACCTATCTATTAGGCCCTAATATATACCTATTGAACCGGTCTTGGTTTTTCTCTTGAATAACTGTGAGTAAGACATTAGTAGGGACGAGGAAACTGAGCAGCTCGCACTCAGGATGATGACTGCCTCTTGGTATTTGTTTGCTCATACCTGTCCTCATTATTTTTCCTTTACTAGCCCGGCTAGGTGCGGGTGTCCAACGCTTTCAGCCATTGGAGCAACTCGCCTCACAGTGGGAGGTAAGGACTCCAAGAGAGGTGCTTATACCTCCTTTAAGGGGTTTTGGGCATTGATGAGATGGGTACTGGTGTTTGTGAGGAGCATTCAGTGTGTGGCAGTGTATTGCGGCTATGGATGTATTTCATCCCCTTTAACAGTCGGGTTCCCTGACACGATCTGAGAGGGGTTTGAGCATACCTGCCGCATATTAGTTTTCCTGCTAGTGGGCATTTCCCCAAAATGTTGATGTCCTGCAATTGACGGCACAGTGCATTTTGTGTGTCTCCCAGTGGTCTCTGGCGGGTCCAGGTGCTCGACGGTTATGTTCCCTAGAGCCGTGTGACTGGCCTGCCGGCAGACTCGACTGGGTTGCCCCACATTGCCTGTGCTTGCTGAGGAGACTCTCCTACTGGTCTCGTTGTCTTTTTTCTGTGGTTTTTTGTGCACACGGCTGTGGCACACTATGAAGCATTAAGTTAGTCTAATGCACATTCTTTGTATCCCCTCTCTTTCTGTCCTAGGTTTTGATCAGACGTGTTTCGGGCAACACTTTGCCCTTGATCACTGGCCAAAAACAATATCTAACTACGAGGCCCAGGAGGCATTGAAGCACACGCCCACTGGGGCGGAACTCTGCAAGTGATTACATGAATTCCCCCAGCTGCAATAGTGTTTGTGTCATGAGTGATGTCACTGACCATGTCATGAGTGATGTAATATGTGACGTCATCGGCAGTGCATTGCGGGCAATTTCTATGGTTTTGTACGAGTGAAAAGTCCAGCTAACTATAACGCCCCTGAAACCTATGGTTTTTTCAGTGAATTTCTAAGGTTTTTTAAATGCTAATTCCTAGCTATAACGTGCTTGAAACCTATGTTTTTTTCAGTGAATTTCAAAGGTTTTTTAAATGCTAATTTCTAGCTATGCCTACAGAGATAGGACATGTGAAGAAAGAAGGAAAAACGCACAGAAAGAAAAAACGAAATGCAGAAAGAAGCAACAGAAGTCCTCAAAGACGAAGAAAAGTGCAGGAAGAAGTATAACGTGCAGAAAGAACAAACAGAAGAGCAGAAACAAGCCTTGTTGCAAAATCATCCTGTACCCTCAACTTTTTCAGACGGATACTGGTGGTAACTGAGTCTGACTAACCAGTCCTAGAGCCAGTGCTATGTTAAAAGACACTCAGAATACAGTGAAAACACCTATATACACTAGGGCACACTATGTGTTGGGGTCCCCCTGTGATTAGCATGACCTCCTCTGTAAGCCCCTAGTATATAATAGGGCAGGGGATTAAAACTACCTCTTAAAACGCACCACAGGGCGTGTTTGAACACGTCACCTCATGCCCCGTCCCCTCCCTTCCCCACTGTGTAAACACGCCCTGTAGCCGTTTTAAGTTGGGAGGTTAAGTCCCCTTGAATCCTGAGGGTCCCTAGGGTCCAAGTAGACCACTAGGTACCTCCAGTAAGCGCCACAGAGCTGCGTTGCAGAGAGGTGTAAAAAGTGGCACGGCCTGCACCACCTCTCTGCAACGCAGAGCAGTGGTGCTTACTGGAAGCACCTGGTGGGCTAGTTGGACCCCAGGGTCCCTCAGGATTGAAAGGGAATTATTACCCCAACTTAAAAACGCGCCACGGGGCCTGTGGGCGTTCTGAGTTGAGAGATTAAGTCCCCTTGAATCCTAAGGGTCCCTATGGTCAAACTAGCCCACTAGGTACCTCCAGTAAGCGCCACAGAGCTGCGTTGCATGGAGGTGTAAAAAGGGGCGTGGCCTCAGAACACCTGTCTGCAACGCAGCTCCCTGGCGCATACTGGAGATACCTGTTGGGCTAGTTGGCCCTCAGGGACCCTCAGTATTGAAGGGGAATTAATTCCTCAACTTACAACTGGCCAGGGGGCGCGTTTGCAGAGTGCTGCAAGGAGGGGGCGTGGCCTCCGGTGCGATGCCGGTCTTTTATTTCAGGGGTGTGGAATTTTCCAAATAATCTAGTTGTCCGAGAGACAAAATGCCACTGAGATCTACATGTCCTGGAAAATCCACTTGTCCCACCTACCCCCGTTCCACATCAAACCTAAGGGCTCCGGCTGACAGAGAAAGATTAATATATTTTTGCTTTATTAAAATCAGTAAACCATTGAATGCTGTGCAATAATAATGCTAAAGGAAAACTTGTCAAGCGATATTATCGCGTCCCTGCCCCCCTGCGCCCCCTCCCCTTAACCCTGACGGCAATTCTTTTATTTCTATTCCCCTTTTTTTCCATTTTTTTTGGCTGTGTATTTATTCCCACAAAATACGTACATTTCAAACCATACGTAATGTACTAATTTACCGTCACCCTTGGCTGTGTATTTATTCCCACAAAATACGTACATTTCAAACCATACGTAATGTACTAATTTACCGTCACCCTTGAAAAAACGTATGGGTGGGATATAAGAGGTGTCAGCCAGCGTGCCTCCTGACATTTCCCCCTCACTTTTGCAGCTGGCCAGACGTGAGCCATACGTTCCTTGAGAATCGGTAAGTTGTATCGAAAAAGAAACAGCAAAGTTGGGAGCTTCCTTTAATAAGAATCGTTTTTTCGCCAAATGTACCCTCTTTGCAACATTAATCAATTGTGTAATGTATATTTGTCGGTGTGTTTACGCAGTTATGGGCTGAAAGTTAATAGCTCACTATTCTATATTAGGACTTTAAGTTATAAATTGCAAGTCACCAACGGATGTCTCTTTTGAAAGCATTAATCTGCAGATCTGTTCCCATCCTATGCACTCTGTAATCGACTTCGTACATGTTCTTTGCAGCAGGCATATTAACCCTCTGCACTAACTTCACCGAGGTCACAACCTCAACTATACAAAACACGGATCTTTTCGCCAAATGTACCCTCTTTGCAACATTAATCAATTTTGTAATGTATTTTTGTCGGTGTGTTTATGCAGTTCTGGGCTGAAAGTTAATAGTTCACTATTCTATATTAGGACTTTAAGTTATAAATTGCAAGTCACCAACGGATGTCTCTTTTGAAAGCATTAATCTGCAGATCTGTTTCCATCCTATGCACTCTGTAATCGACTTCGTACATGTTCTTTGCAGCAGGCATATTAACCCTCTGCACTAACTTCACCGAGGTCACAACCTCAACTATACAAAACACGGATCTCTTTCCAGGATGGTAATTCATCACACAAGTTTCCTACACATTTCTGTGAGGCCTGGTAATTGCCGGCAGAAAGAAACGCTGCATCAGGTGCTTCGAAAGCTTTTAGTGCTGGCTGCGCCGTGTGCGACAATGTGTTTTTTGCCCATAAGCCAAAGGAGTGAAAGTGTAGGAGTCACATGTCACCCATACTGGTAGGCAGTAGTTTAAGAGTGCTTGGTGTGGAGAAGCACAAACGCAGAGTCGAAAAAGAAACAGCAAAGTTGGGAGCTTCCTTTAATAATAAGAATCGTTTTTTCGCCAAATGTACCCTCTTAATCAATTTTGTAATGTATATTTGTCGGTGTGTTTATGCAGTTCTGGGGTGAAAGTTAATAGTTCACTATTCTATATGAGGACTTTAAGTTATAAATTGCAAGTCACCAACGGATGTCTCTTTTGAAAGCATTAATCTGCAGATCTGTTTCCATCTGCGGTATGAAGGCTCCGGACCCGCGATGTTAAACCCGCGTTGCGATCACAGCGCGTGAATCTGAATTCGTTGTAATGGGTGTTTCCCCCATGAAGCGGTGGTAGCGCAGCGCGCCTGCTTGCGATACGCTTTTTTGACGTCCTCATCTGAGGCGCCGAGGCGGGCCAGGCCTAGGCTTTTGTACTAATTAATCTACCCACGCACGGTTGCTAAAAATATAAATAAAAGAAAATCGCAGCACCTCCGTCACAATATCACACAATTCAAGCGGGCAAAACTGCTTATTTTACCTGAATGCTTATTGCAAGCCTCGTGGCGGCCACGGACGACTGCTTGCAGAGGCTGAGTGACGTTTTACTCCCCCAGCCAATCACTGGCTAGAGCCCAGTCATGGGCTGCTAGCCAATCAGATGCTGCCAAAGGCTCTCTGAAAGCTTCGGATTGGCTGTGAGCCCCAGAGTGCCCACAGCCTGTTGTTTTAACGTGATGAAAACGTGATTAATGTCTACATGTCCGTCGGACATAAAGAGACAATAAATCTTCTTGCCCGTCAATATAAACAACATGGTTCGGGCGTCGGGCGATATGATTCCCCCACCCCTGTTTCTCTCAAACATGGTTCGTGATATCACAGCAGAAGGCTTTTTCACATGGTAAAATCACCACAATTCCTAAAATGAGTATGGTACCATCAACAAATGATTTATAATGTAACTAAAGTCTTAAAACCTTCTATTAACTGCAATGTTTTTTAATGAGGTGCTATCATGTATATTGGTCCCAAGATGGCTGCCAACACTTCTTGGATGAAGTTCTGACAGCCAATCAGATCTCACGATGAGATGTGTGGTTAGGCTCCGCCCAGATATGTATATGATTTTACTTTTGATTTTCTCAGGAACTACTGAACAGATTGACACCATACATGCAAAAGGCACATGTCTGACCTGAGGACTACCTCTTTGCCAAATTTCAAGTAATTCTGTTCAGCCGTTCGGGCTGTACCTTGGACTAAAGGTCTCTATCGAAAATTGCATGGGGAAAACGCGTTTTGGGACCCCCCTTTTTTCTCAGCCCGCGCTTGACGAATCCCCCCGAGACTTTCAGGGTAGGAGCAGAGCGGAGCGCCCCACATATTTTGAAAATTTCGCGAGGATTCGACAACCGGCGCCAAAGTTATTCCAAATAGAATGTTGCGGATTTCCAATGGAAACACGGTCCTAACTATAACTATCTACTGGCGACCGCCAGTAGATAATATATATATATCAACAAAACCCCTGCTCCCGAAGGAAAAGAACATGCACATGAGGAATGCAAGGAATATGGTTTCTTTAAATTAGATGGGCCTCCCACGACCCAGCAACCAAGATATATATATATATATATATATATATATATATATATATATATATATTCACTGAAAAAACCATAGGTTTCACACATGTTATAGTTAGCGGAAATTTTACTGATAAAAAACCAATGAAATTCCCCCGTTATAGTTAGTGCAGGCAACTATAACTCACGCGACCGCAATCCTCTGCTGATTCTAATACTGTACTTAGACACTTATTTGCCCATGTCTTCTTCCATACATTTTTAGCTATACATATATTACAAAAAAATTTTTTTCATAAAGACACATATGTCATCAGCAGAAGATTGCGGTCGCGTGAGTTATAGTTGCCTGCACTAACTATAACGGGGGAATTTCATTGGTTTTTTATCAGTAAAATTTCCGCTAACTATAACATGTGTGAAACCTATGGTTTTT
This sequence comes from Triturus cristatus, assembly GCF_964204655.1. Lineage (NCBI taxonomy): Eukaryota > Metazoa > Chordata > Amphibia > Caudata > Salamandridae > Triturus > Triturus cristatus. The sequence continues at coordinate 1,042,879,344 of NC_140583.1, forward strand.
CAGTGAATTTGCAAGGTTTTTTAAATGCTAATTCCTAACTATAACGTGTGTGAAACCTATGGTTTTTTCAGTGAATTTGTACGGTTTTTTAAATGCTAAGTTACTTTACGCCATTCGTGGCGTGCGCGCCCACTTAACGCAGTTCGTTCCGTGCGCGCACGGTGCGCTTCGCGCACCGCGCGCCCACTTTACGCAGTTAGTGCCGTGCACGCACGGTGGGCACGCGGTGCGCTACGCGCACCGTGTGCCCACGTTACGCTAGATGGGCCATGTACGCACGATGCGCTTCGCGCACCGTGCGCACATGGAGGACATATGATGCACTTCGTTTTGAAAGGTAATATTTTAATTTTTCGTATATGTTATAAGCCATGCACAAATGGTGCCCTTCGGGCACCATTTGCACACGGGGTGGAGAGAGTGTGGATAATTTTTTTTTATTATTATTTTTTTTTTTTTAATTTTAGTTTATCTCAATTGTAATAAGCCATGCACGATTGGTGCCCTTCGGGCACCAATTGCACACGGGGTGGGGAGAGTGTGGATAATTTTTTTTTTTTAATAATTTTTTACCGTACGCGTACGGTAAGCGTAATCGGCGAAATTACCGAAAAAATAAAAATTCCGTTTTTGGCCTTGGGGGATCTTTGGGGACTCCCTCAACATGGCTATGTGTGTGGGAGCTGTCTAAACAGCCCCTTTACATGTTTTTGTGCTTTATATTTTAAACATCACTCTCAGTGCGAGAGAGAAAATGGCGGCCGCCGCTTCCTGGTTTCGGCCGATTCGAATGTTTACTAAGATCTAAGAGCCAATCAGAATCGCGCTCGCACACGCCACTGTACGCGTACGGTAAGCGTACCGTAAGCGCACCGTAAGCTGGCTCAGATATATATATTGATTTAAAGGCTATTTTCTCAGAATCTACTGAACAGATTTACACCAAACCTACAAAAGGCACTTCCTTGACCTGAGGACTACCTCTCTGCCAAATTTCTAGTAATTCTGTTCAGCCGTTCGGGCTGTAGCCCTGTCTAAAGGTCCTATGGAAAAATGCATGGGAAAAACGCGTTTTGGGACCCCCCTTTTATCTCAGCCCCCGCTTGACGAATCCCCCCGAGACTTTCAGGGTAGGAGCGGAGCGTAGCGCCCCACCTATTTTGAAAAATTCGCGAGGATTCGTCGACCGGCGCCAAAGTTATTCAAAATAGAATGTTGCGGATTTCCTATGGAAACGTGGTCCTAACTATAACTACCTACTGGCGACCGCCAGTAGGTAATATATATATATATATATATATATATATATATATATATATATATATATATTTCGAAAGTTCCTCGCGACGCAAGGATGACGACGCCGTGTTCTGGTCAATAAAAAACTTTTATTGCAATCGGCTGGTAGGACGCGTTTCGCCTGACTAGCAGGCTTGTTCACCAACGACTTGCCCGTTTCTTTGGCCATTTTAAATAAAGTGTTCACATCGTGTCACATGACTAAGACTACTCACAGAGTGTATTGAAAGAAAGACTCGTAGTTTTTGTCATCATAGCATGCATGCACTCAATATACGATAGTCACATAAGATTCGATATCAATTTAGGTGAACAAATAAATAAGTCCTCACTCCTCAGTATATTTCAATACATTACAGATTAAGAAAGTATAATGCCATTAGTTGTGAAAAGTATTTCTTCTCAGACTCATTAGAATAGAAAAAATAGCTCGGAAAGCGCGTCAGTACTACGCTAAAATTTGATACACATAGCAAACGCAAATTCTCAAAAAGTTGCCTGCTTATTTATGAGGTAGAGAATATGTTCCCTTGAGTACTAATATAGCATAAATGGCATCAGTATTTCTTTCGCGACTATTTATAATTAAGCCCCAGTGGGCCGTTAATTCAGTGCATATCTTAAGAACAAATTACAGGTAAATTTCATTCTTTTCCTACACCCCCAGTGGGCTAGTACTACAGTATAATCCCAAATACATTCATGGTTAATCTTAAAGATTGAAATTGTGATTGTGTATCTGATATACAACAACAAATAAACAAAAGATGCAATTAAAAACGGGGCAGAGAAGTCATCAGTGATGTCATGAGTGATGTCACTGACCATGTCATGAGTGATGTAATATGTGACGTCATCAGCAGTGCATTGCGGGCGCGGGAGTTATAGTTAGCTGAACTAACTATAACGGGGGAATTTCAATGGTTTTGTACAAGTGAAAAGTCCAGCTAACTATAACACCCCTGAAACCTATGGTTTTTTCAGTGAATTTCTGAGGTTTTTTAAATGCTAATTCCTAACTATAACGTGCCTGAAACCTATGGTTTTTTCTGTGAATTTCAAAGGTTTTTTAAATGCTAATTTCTAACTATGCCTACAGAGATAGGACATGTGAAGAAAGAAAAAAAAGAAGTGCAGAAAGAAGCAACAGAAGTCCTCAAAGACAAAGAAAAGTGCAGGAAGAAGGATAACGTGTAGAAAGAACAAAAAGAAGAGCAGAAAGAATCCTTGTTGCAAAATCATCCCGTACCCTCAACTTTTTCAGATGGATACTGGTGGTAACTGAGTCTGACTAACCAGTCCTAGAGCCAGTGCTATGTTAAAAGACACTTAGCATACAGTGAAAACACCTATATACACTAGGGAACATTATGCGTTGGGGTCCCCCTGTGATTAGCATGACCTCCTCTGTAAGCCCCTAGTATATAATAGGGCAGGGGGATTAAAACTACCTCTTAAAACAGGCCACAGGGCGTTTTTGCACACGTTAACTCAGGCCCCGTCCCCTCCCTTCACCAGTGTGTAAACACGCCCTGTGTCCGTTTTTAGTTGGGAGATTAAGTTCATTTGAATCCTGAGGGTCCCTACGGTCCAACTAGCCCACTAGGTACCTCCAGTAAGTGCCACAGAGCTGCGTTGCAGAGAGGTGTAAAAAGTGGCACGGCCTGGACCACCTCTCTGCAATGCAGCTCAGTGGCGCTTACTGGAAGCACTTGGTGGGCTAGTTAGCCCCCAGGGGCCCTCAGTATTGAAGGGAAATTATATCCCCAATTTAAAACGTGCCATAGTGCGTGTTTGCACATGTCACCTCAGGCCCCGTCCCCTCCCTTCACCACTGTGTAAACGCGCCCTGTGGCTGTTCTAAGTTGAGAGATTAAGTCCCCTTGAATCCTAAGGGTCCCTAGGGTCAAACTAGACCACTAGGTACCTCCAGTAAGCGCCACAGAGCTGCGTTGCAGAGAGGTGTAAAAAGGGGCTTGGCCTCAGAACACCTGTCTGCAGCGCAGCTCCCTGGCGCATACTGGAGATGCCTGTTGGGCTAGTTGGCCCTCAGGGACCCTCAGTATTGAAGAGGAATTAATTCCCCAACTTACAACTCACCAGGGGGCGCGTTTGCAGAGTGCTGCAAGGAGGGGGCGTGGCATCCGGCACGATGCCAGTCTTTTATTTATTTAAATTTTTTAAGAAGGGGGGCTGTGTGGTTCCCCTTCTTATTCTAATTTATTGGCCCTGATGACCCCATCCCCCAGGGCCTGTCTCCTAATTATATTTTTTTGACTCCAATCCCCAGGGCCGGCCACTGTTTTTTATTATTTTAAAAAAATATATATTTATAGACACACCTAGGACATGCTGGACAAACCGTACGTACCTATCACCATGACGATTTGCGTGATATTCATTAAAAGGCGACTATGCATACAATGAATCCACGTGGAATGTATTTACACCACTAGTGAAGCTCTGACATGTCTGATGCCCTACCGTGCCTAATCCCGGTAGACACCCTTGTCGTTTATTTATACAAACATGGGTAGCTATTGACGGGCACATTTAATACACATGCACACCAAGCCATTCAAAGGGGATTCGACAAAAATTCAACCAAAACTATGCAAGAAACCCCCCTCACAGTTAATAAAACACACATTCACTGCCGGATGTGTAATACTTTTTATTTTACTCTCTGGAAAGGGGACGAACATCACTTGAGAGTCACAGCGCGCTCCTGGCAGAGCCCAATGCTGTGTTACACCCACCATTGCCTGCCGAGTGCCACACACCTCTGTGTTGTATTCCACCAGCCAGTGCATATGCTATGACACTCTGTAGCCCATGTGCACTGTAACACCACCCCGTGAATATGTCATGCCACACTTGTCTTCGCACGGGTTATATTGCCCCACCTAACGTGCCTTCCTCGATGCCTATGTTATAACGCACAGTGCTATGCCATACATATTACAATCTGGGATCCATATCTTTGTCACAGTGCATATGCAACATTGCACTCCCCAGCACATATTTTATATTACAACTTTAGAGACTAGTTAGGTTACACAACACTGCCCTGTGCATATTACACTCCAAGGCGCATATCGCATAGCACGCGCTAGTGCCTGTGCTATCTCGCGCTCTCCAATGAATCTGTCATTGCGCACAATGTATTGCATATTATATTTCACACCCGGTTCATCTTATATCACACTTTTTGGTGCATAGTTTATACCATACACTATATCTAGTTTTCATTTTCAATCGTGCTCTCAGGACTATGTTCTATATAACACTGTGTTCACCTACCCTTTTCACGGGCATTACATTTTGCGATAGGGGGTGGAGGGTCAGGGGGTGTTTCTGCCAAGTGAGCCCGGAGTCACAGTCACAAACATCCTCTTCTTCCTGAATAAAAGTGAGATTATGCTGCATACTTGTTCATATTTTAAGTAGTTCGCACAGACACACGTTTTAAAAACAATAAGTTCCTAATACCCGCCTTCTCTGAACAGTTAGCTTGCTGCCCCATCCCCCTCCTCCCTATCCTCTGTTGTGTGAATCCATGGACTAGCCTCCTCCCTCCTGCCATGCATGGTCTGATGTGCTGCCACTGCCCTCAATTTAGTATGATGTACCAGTCCACTCCTCCTGCCCTCCATTGCCCAATTCTATGCCCCATCATTGACTTCCTGCTTAAACTCTGTGCTTAGCTTGCTGCCCCTATTCTCCTTCCCCCTGCCCTCCGATGTCTTTGTGCATGCCCCTGCTCCATCCTTTTTGCCCACCATGTTCCATGGACCTGCCACTCCTATCTACTCTGAGTGTTCTGTTGAGCTGCCACTCCCCTCCCACCTGCCTAGCATTGTCAGATGACTGTAACCTGTCCCTGCCACCTCCACCCTGCCTGTCCACATGCCATGCCCCTATCCTCTTCCTCCTGTCCTACATGGTCCATTGTACTGCCACACCCTTCTGCCTTCCCTGGTCTGTTGTGCTGCAACTGCTCCTCCTACCTGCCCCGTGCGGTCTGTTGTGAGGCCCCTTCCCCTGAACTTTCTTGTCTGTGCACAGCTCCTGACCCTCCCTTCTATCCTCCATCGTCCTTTGTGCATGCCCCTGCACCCTCCTTCTTGCCCATCATAGCCATTGTGCTGCCACTAACCCTCCCACTTGCCATGCATGGTCTTCTGTGCTGCCATGGCCCCTCCCACCTTCCCTGTGTGGTCAGTTAGCTGCCCCTGACCCCCTCCCACCTTCCCTCCATGGTCTGTGTGTATGCCATCAGTCTCACTGTTGCTCTTCATGGTGTGTCTTGCTTCTAGTGCCCATCCTGCCTGACCTCCATGGCTATCTTGCTGCTCCTGCCCTGCCCCCTTGCCCCCAGCCCTCTGTTTACATGTGCAGACCCCTACTTCCTCCCTCCTGGCTTGTCTGTTCCATTGTAATGCCCCTGATCCGTCCCTCCTGCCCTTTATGGTCTGTTATGCTGCAGCTTTCTCTCCTGTCTGTCCATTATGGTCATCTAGCTACCATTGCCTCTTGCCCCTCTGTTCTCTGTTGTCCATGTGCATGGTCCTGTCCCCTCCCTCTTGCTTTCTATGGATTGTTGTGCTGCACTCCCGTCCCGCATGCCCTGTGTGGTGTATTGTGCTGCTGCAAACCCTGATGCCTGCCCTGCAGGGTCAGTTTGGTGCACCTCTCCATGTCCCTCCTGTCCTCTGTTATCCAAGTCCATGTCCCTACCCCATTTCCTTCCATGATCCAATGTACCATACTTGCGAACATTTTGAGCTTGGTAAGAGGGAGATTTTGAAAAAAAACTGGGGTATTGATTTTCCCCTTTGAGTTACATTGAAAAAGAGGAGATTGTAGACAGGAGACAGCTCAAATAAAGCCCATTTGAGCTTAAAAACATTGGACGTTTCCTGGCTGAATCGGGTCTGTTGGCATGTATGGTTGTACTACCATTGCCTCTTCCTTCTGCCCACAATGGTCTATTACATTGCCACAGCCTCTCTTGCAAGTCCTGTATTGTTGGTTTGTTGCCCCTGCCCCCCTTTCCACTGCCCTCCATAGTCTGTTGTGCTGCCACGGCCTTTCCTGCCTGCTCAGTGTGGTTAAATTGTTGCCTTTGCACCCTCCTACCTGCCTTCAATTTTCAGAGTCCGTGCCCCTGGCCTCTGCCTCTCAACAGTATCCTAATGAACAACTAGATTGCTAACATTCTATATTTATTACAAAAGTGTGGAACGCCTGACGTCATCTTGATGTAATCAAAACTGTAATACCTAGAGCATTTCCTTTAGAAATTACATATATGAGAGGGTCTTAATGGCATCAAATTATGGTTAGTACTCTAAAAGACTAAAATAAGGACATATTTTCTGAGTTTTCAAATAGCGACAAAGCACTTTTAAATTATTTGTTATCTTTATGTTTTTTTATCCAGTTGACCACTTGATTAAATGTTGCACTTAGGGGAGAGGATGTGGTGTTAGTTCCAGAACTGCAGACTTTGCAACTGGGGAACCAGGTTGGAGTTTCTGCTTCAGCTCGACATTCTGTGATTCTGGTCAAATCACTTAGTCTTCCCATGTCTACAACCAAAATGAATTTGTTCTTGTGTGATGTAACCAATGCTCATGTAAAGCACTCCAATACCTGACAAGTCTGCACTATATAACACTGCAAAAACACAAAATAATATGTGTTTTGCACACTTCTGTCATTTGGCTATATTTGGGCTACATCTGGGTGATTTTGGGCTACATTTGGGCTCTTTTGTCTCCGGTGGCCATCTTGGGAGATTTATTTGTTATGAAGTTTCCTAATTTCCTCATGTACAGCAGTCTCCTCAGTAGGAAATGCTTTCAGTTTTTTACTTTGATTCCATCATAAAGGTATTCAGATATGTCACACATTTGCCATAAATTCTGAAAGTTAGCACTCTAGTTACTCATTAGATCACTGTAGTAAAACTACTGTTCACCATGGAAGTCTGCTCCTGGTATTAAAAGTGCATGTTTCAGTCTGCATGTCAGAATTTTTTAATGAAATAGAAGAGGATTTGAGAAGTCACTCAAAATGTGCCCTCATTTTCTTTCTTCAGCATTAATCATAATTTCTATGGCAAAATGAACCCCCTCATTGTGTTCCTTTTTAAATTAAATGTTTTAAGTGTTACCAGTTTATTCCAATCAAGATGGCTTCAGGCGTGCCATACTTTTGTCATAATGAAGACAGTTAGCACTCTAGTTGTTTTTAAGAACACTCTGGGACATTCTGTCATTGGGCTATACTTGGGCTACATCTGGGTGATATTTGGGCTCTTTTGTCTCTGGTGGCCATCTTGGGAGACTTATTTGTTATGAAGTTTCCTAATTTCCTCATTTACTGCAGTCTCCTCAGTAGGAAATACTTTCAGTTTTTTACTTTGATTCCATCAAGAAGGCATTCATATGTGTCACACATTTGCCATAAATTCAGAATGTTAGCACTCTTTTTGCTCATTAGATCACTGTAGTAAAGCTACTGCTCACCAGGGAAAACTGCTGCTGGTATTGAAAGTGCATGTTTCAGTCTGCATGTCAGACTTCTTTAACCCCTTCGATGCGGCGCGGATTCCCCCGCGGTGCTGACCGTTTCTTGCGCGGGCGTGGTCATGACGGAACGGTTCCGTCATGAGCACAGCTCAACCGACGCTCATGACGGAACCGTTCCGTCATGAGCACCGAAGGGGTTAATGAAATAGAAGAGGATTTGAGAAGTCACTCAAAATGTGCCCTAATTTTTCTTTCTGCAGCACTAATCATACTTTTTATGGAAAAATGAACCCCCTCATTTTGTTCCTTTTTAAATTAAATGTTTTAAGAGTTACCACTTTAATCCAAGCAAGATGGCTTCAGGTGTGCCATACGCTTATCATAAGTAGGACTGTTAGCGCTCTAGTTGTTCTTTGGAACACTCTGGGAAGCTGCAGTAGAACACAAAGGAATCAACTGACAGTCTCTGCCCTTGTTGGATGTACATGTTTTACTGAGAATGTCAGACTTCATTCTCACATGACTGAGAAAGATAATGTGAATTTACAGAAAATAAGCTCTCAGTTTAGCTTATAGATCACCTTCCAAACCTCTGTGGGAAAAGCATGAGAAAATATTTTTCTCTCAATCATGATATCCCAGCAGAAGGCTTTTTCACATGGTGAAATCACCTTAGAACATACCACAATTCCTAAAATGAGTATGGTACCATCAACAAATGATTTATAATGTAACTAAAGTCTTAAAACCTTCTATTAACTGCAATGCTTTTTAATAAGGCGCTATCATGTATATTGGTCCCAAGATGGCTGCCAACACTTCTTGGATGAAGTGCTGACAGGCAATCAGATCTCAGGATGAGATGTGTGGTTAGGCTCCGCCCACATATATATATGATCTTACTTTTGATTTCCTCAGGAACTACTGAACAGATTGACACCAGACCTGCAAAAGGCACTTCCCTGAGCTGAGGACTACCTCTCTGCCAAATTTCAAGTAATTCTGTTCAGCCGTTCGGGCTGTACCTTGGACTAAAGGTCCCTATGGAAAATTGCATGGGGAAAACGCGTTTTGGGACCCTCCTTTTTTCTCAGCCCCCGCTTGACGAATCCCCCCGAGACTTTCAGGGTAGGAGCGGAGCGGAGCGCCCCACCTGTTTTGAAAATTTCGCGAGGATTCGTCAACCGGCGCCAAAGTTATTCCAAATAGAATGTTGCGGATTTCCTATGGAAACACGGTCCTAACTATAACTATCTACTGGCGGCCGCCAGTAGATAATATATATTTCGGGCCCTGAGGGATGGGGGTCCCCTGGGCTGAAGTCAACCTGGGGGGGCTGTGCTGCCCTTCCTCCCCAATTGAATTATGGTGGGCCCTGGAGTATGAGGTCCCTGGAGCCAAAATTGGCCCAGAGATGGGGCTGCACTGCCCCCCACCCCATTCAAATGTGGCCTGGCCACTCACATACCCCCAAACAGACACTCACAGACCCACTCAGACACTCACACATCCACTCACAGACCAACTCAGACACTCACCCACCCACTCACAGCCCCACTCAGACACTTACACATCCACTCACAGGCCCACTCAGACTCACACACCCACTCACAGGCCCACTTACAGACTCATGCACTCATTCACAGAGCTACTTAGAAACTCATGTGCTCACTCACAGACCCACTCAGAGATTCATGCACCCACTCACACATTCATGGAGACACTCACAATCCACTCAGATACTCTTACACCTACTCACAGACCCATTGAGACATTCACTTAGACTCTCATGCACCCACACAGACACCCACTCATAGATTCAGACACCCACTCATACACCCACTCAGACACTCACTCACAGACTGACACACACACATGGAGGTACTCACAAACCCACTCAGACACCCTCACACCCACTCACAAACCCACTCAGACATGCATGCACCCACTCAGACACAGTTGCATAGCAAGGGGTGGGGGACAGCACATGTTTTGGGGGCGGCAGCCTCCCCCCACCACCGCCCTGCTCATACCAGCAGCCATCATAGGATGGCAGACGTGGTAATCGCCAGCACCCCCATCCCCCGCTCTTTCATGCGCCCGTCGTAGGAATCACCAGCACCCCCACTCTTACATGCGGCCACTGCAGGGTGGCACACACAGGGGTTGCCACGGGTGGCCAAATGTCTAGCTACGCCACTGCTCAGACACCCACTTACAGACCCACTCAGACATGCATGCACCCAATCAAACTCCTACTGAGACACTTATGCAGACCCTCCTAGGCCCACTGAGACACTTACACACCCACTTGCAGACCCATTGAGACACTCAGATACTCACTCACAAACCCACTCATGTACTCACTCACACGCTCTCAAAGGTTACAGGTTACAGTTAGGAAACACAATTAAAAAACCTTAGAAATTCACTGAAAAAAACAAAGGTTTACAGGCACATTATAGTTAAGAAATAGAAATGATTAAAAAACCTTACAAATTCACTGAACAAAACAAAGGTTACAGAGACGTTATAGTTAGCCTCAGATTTCAGTCATACAAAACTAGTGAAACTCATCAGTTATAGTTACCTGAGCTAACTCTAACTTAAGCCCCCGCAGTGCACTGCTTATGACATTACATATTACATCACTCATGACCTGGTCAGTGACATTACTGATGGCATCACTGATCACATTTCAAATGACATCAGTGACGACTTGCGCCCCTGCCATGCACAGATTTCTCATCAATATTTTATATATATATATATATATATATATATATATACACAGATATATTAAAGTGGGAGGAGGGACACGCAGCCCCCCTCCCTGAGCCTACAGCCCTGGGAATCCCATCCTTCAAGGCCATATATATGTTAAAGGGGAGGAGGGCTGTGTACCCCCCCAAGCCTTATTAGGCCCCAGGGACCCCATACTCCAGGGCAATTTTTTTATTAAGGGGGAGGGGGAACCACATGGCCTCCCTCCCCGAACCTTATAATGAAACGCGTCGGAAGGAATTAGCCTATGCAGAAATAAAGGAACAATTAAAACTCACCGCAGGAGTGCGGCTCAATACTTTTCCACAAGGAGAGGGTGTTGTAATGTGTCAGCGGCGTGGTTCTGCCGCAGAGCGACGCACCGCCAGAAAATGCGCCATGGCTGCCCGAATCTGAACTGTCTTTGGAGTCCATGAAAACGTCAAGGGTCCAGCAGCGCGCTACCAGAGACTGACTCAGGTATGGTCTCCAGCAACCTCGATATTAGGGATGCGAGGGAGCAGCGGTGAGCAGCATTTGACTTTATTTTAATACATCGGAAGCATCACCCACCTGAGGGATTGATTTGTTATCACACCACAAGTTCCAGCATGCCACAGAAAAGGATGTCCCATAATGGCTGCCACTAGAGGTCAAAAACTTTCACATGCAGGCAATTGTTTGTTGTGGTGTTTGATGCTTAACGGCTGCGCCCAGCCGCGAGAGAGGCCCACCATGAGAAGCGGGCCCGAGATGAAGCCAGTCCGGTTTCATCAGCGCAACGGGAGCCTGCGTTCGAGATGGCAGCTGTGAATTATGGCAGATGAAGGGGAGTGATGTTCATCGACCCACTGGGGTTTTAATTAGGTTATTGACTGCACACCAAAAACAAACTCACAGGAGGTTATGATTCCTACACTACTAGGACCACAAGGCCATGTGACTGGCCACGCCCATTGGGGCAGGTCTATGGAAATACAAAAGTGCAGGAAATTTGTGTGAGGTGATTGCAGGACTGATGCCATTGAAGAAGGGAAACAGTGTTCCCGAAACGCGTCTGGCATGGCTGATATTCTGATGAAACGGTCATGACCCTTTTGCCTGCAAGTTTGCTGACATCATTAAAAATCGAAGATTTATACACACCTGTGGCTTCTCTCTTTGGGGCGAACTGTTTTGATGGATGTATATATATATATATTCACTTAAAAAACCATAGGTTTCACACATGTTATAGTTAGCTGGACATTTCACTCATAAAAAACCAATGAAATTCCCCCGTTATAGTTACTGCAGGCAACTATAACTCACGCGACCGTAATCCTCTGCTGATGCTAATACTGTATTTAGACACTTATTTACCCATGTCTTCTTCCGTTAATCTTTAGCTATACATATATTACAAATATTTATTTTTCAGAAAGACACATATGTCATCAGTGATGTAATATCTGACGTCATCAGCAGAGGATTGCGGTCGCGTGAGTTATAGTTGCCTGCAGTAACTATAACGGGGGAATTTCATTGGTTTTTTATGAGTGAAATGTCCAGCTAACTATAACATGTGTGAAACCTATGGTTTTTTAAGTGAATTTGCAAGGTTTTAAAAATGCTAATTCCTAACTATAACGTGTGTGAAACCTATGGTTTTTTCAGTGAATTTGTACGGTTTTTTAAATGCTAATTTATTTATGTATTTTTTTTATATATTTATTTTACAATAAACTACGTATTAAAAATTATTATTTTTTTTTTTTTTGGTTTTCACCCTGCGAATTTTTTTTTTTTTGTGTGTGTTTTTCAGGGTGCGCGCACTGTGCGCGCACCCCCGCGATGTCAGGGACCCCCTGACAAAGGCTAGGGGGTCAGGAACTCTCTACCCTGCCCCCTTTTCACGTTCGCCACCTTCCTTTTTCACTCTCGCACTGAAAACAAACAAAATGGCAGCCGACACTTCCTGATTTCGACCGATTCGAACGTTGACTAACATGTAACCACCAATCAGAATTACGCTCGCGCACGTTAGGGTGCTCGCACGGTGCTCGCACGGTGCGCGCACCCTGCGCGCATATAGATATATATATGCTTTTAAATGCTATTTTCTCCGGAAATACTGAACAGATTTACACCAGACCTGCAAAAGGCACTTCCTTGACCTTATGGCTACCTCTCTGCCAAATTTCAAGTAATTCTGTTCAGCCGTTCGGGCTGTAGCTGTGTCTAAAGGTCCTATGGAAAAATGCATGGGAAAAACGCGTTTTGGGACCCCCCTTTTATCTCAGCCCCCGCTTGACGAATCCCCCCGAGACTTTCAGGGTAGGAGCGGAGCGTAGCGCCCCACCTATTTTGAAAAATTCGCGAGGATTCGTCGATTGGCGCCAAAGTTATTCAAAATAGAATGTTGCGGATTTCCTATGGAAACGTGGTCCTAACTATAACTACCTACTGGCGACCGCCAGTAGGTAATATATTTATATATATATATATATATATATATATATATTTATATATATATATATCTTAAAGAGGGAGGAGGGGCACGCAGTCCCCCTCCCTTAGCCTACAGCCCTGGGATCCCATCCTCCAAGGCCATATATATGTTAAAGGGAAGGAGGGCTGTGTGCCCCCCCAAGCCTTATTAGGCCCCAGGGACCCCATACCCCAGGGCAATTTTTTTATTAAAGGGGAGGGGGAACCACATGGCCTCCCTCCCCGAACCTTATTAGACCCTGGAGAACCTCATCCTACAGATCATTTTTTATTAAAGGGGAGGAGGGCCACTTGATTCCCATTCCGAGCCGTTTTAGGCCCCGGGGACCCCATCCCTGGCACCCACATTAATTAATGGTGGGTGCTCTGGTGACCACCCATGTCACTCACAACACACTCATTAGAGACCACCTTTCTTGGACCAAGCTTGAAGGATCACCCTGGAACTTTCAATGCGTAAACTAGTCAAAAAGTAGCACTTTTTTGGAAAGTTTCGTGGAGATTCATCAAATGGGATCAAAGTTATTAGTAACACAATAAAATGCATTTTCTATGGAAATACGATCCTAACTATAACTACCCCGTGGTGACCGCCACTGGGTGATAAGTTAAACAAATTGTGTATTTGGACTGCGTTGCTGTACGCAACATGTTTTTGATCACCACCCAATTTTATAAAGTCACATTTTTCCAGTACCAACATGAATGCAAGTAAATATCAAATGCCTTGGACGAGTAAATATTACACATCAGTCACTGACTATGCATAGAAATCCATGACATCTTTTATGAGGTCATATAATCAAGAACAGGCTTTTGAGCAAAATAATCTTTACATGTATTATGATAATCACACAATGAAAATCTGGCGCAAACAAATGGGCAGCTGCAGGGCCGGCTTTAGTGCTGGTGGCGCCCTGTGCGACAATTTTGTTGGCGCCCCCCCAATGACCACCTCCACCACGGATTCACTTACTAGCACCCTTTAACAGTGACGAAGTCTCCATAACCACACTCTCTGAGATGCATTGAATTATATAGCGCCACTCATACCAGTGTAGGGTGTCTGAGCACTTTACATCACACACACATTACACAGAGAAAAGCAATCATACATGTGTAAATCAGTGTATAGGAGATGTTACATAAGCCAAAGGACTAAAAGTGTAGGAGCCACATGTCATCCATACTGGTAGGCAGTATAGTTTAAGAGTGCTTGGTGTGGAGAAGCACAAACTCAGAGTCGAAAAAGAAACAGCATAGTTGGGAGTTCTCTTTAATAATAGAATCGATTTCTAGACAAATTAATCCTTTTTGCAACATTGATCAATGTTCTAATAATGTATACTTTGCAGTGTGTATGCTGTTCTAGGATGAAAGTTAATAGCTCACTATTCTATATTAGGATTTTAAGTTACAAATTGCAAGTAACAAAAGGATGTCTCTTTTGAAAGCAGTAATCTGCTGATCTGTTTACATCATACTTACTCTGTAATCTACTTGGTACACGATCTTTGCAGCAGGCATATTAACCCTCTGCACTAACTTCACATAAGTCAAATTATCAACTATGCAAAACGCTGATCTCTCTCCAGGACGTTAATTAATCACAGGAGTTATTGTGACATTTATGTGAGGCCTGGTAATTGCCTGGGGAAAGAAACGCTGCAGCAGGTGCTTCAAAAGCAAAATAAACTTTCAAGCACGGCGCCCCCAGGAAGCCCGCACCCGGTGCAGTGGCACCGGTCGCACCGCCCTAAAGCCGGTGCAGCTGAAAGGTCTAGAATGGACGTCTCATGTGGTGTGACATCACATGATGAAGGAAAGTTGATGGGTCAAGAAGTTCTTCCCATCTATTGTGTCACACAATCAAACATTGTAACTGTACAAGGCATAGCGTACTTGTAAACAAACATCCCTGGGTGATCCCCCTGCAGTTCCAAGTCAAAGTGAAATATCCTCATTTTCTGTCTCTAATAAAACATTACGCTTCAGGAAAAGCGCCCTAACAAAAGAGACATAGAAATCAAATGAATAAATTAGAGCCTAAAAAATGATTAAGGCTTTTTAGAGGGCTGGGAGTAATAGCCAATGGGAAGGTACCAACGAGTATTAAAAAGAGGGAGCTGTTGACGTAATAAAGCGAGGTGCTTAGCGACTACATTAGACTGTATACATTTTGGAGTAGTATGGCAACACGTCCTCCGCCTAGAATAAAGGGTGTACAGGGCCCCCACAGGTTTCAATTGTTTTCCTGTATAATTATACTCAGTCACGTCCTGGGATCCTCTATGACTTTTAACGCTATGACTGTGGATGGGTGGGGGCGTATTGTGTTGTGCACATTATCCCACTGTTATCCTCAAATCAGTGGAACATAAATACAATTAACAATAGATTATCATTATGTGCGAGTGGGTCATACCACTGTCATCCCCATCTCAATAGGGCATAATTCAACTCGACAATACTTCATTTAGCTCAAAGGCTGTTATCAAGGAGGGCAAAAACACACAATCAGTAATTCAACAAAGTGGTGACTGGGAACCTCACAAAGGGAAGTGTGAAGGGATGGAATAAAATTGCTATCAGCGAGAAGTGTTCTTCTTGGCCCTCTTAATATTTTCATGCAACAGAACTGTTAGAAGGTAATAGAATTAGCAGTCAAATGTTCCGATTGGCCCAGGATCACACAATTTGGCCAAGTGGAGACACCAGATCTGAATATATGCCTCGTGCTCAAATAATACAAATCAGGGACTAGAAGAACCCATTTCAAGCCTCCTCACGCGCACTTACCGTCCCCAAAGTTCTGCTCGTAAATCTTGCTGGGGTTGGCGAACTCGTATTGCGCGCTCATGGGGTAGGCGTGAGGAACAGCCCTGTCCTCCATGACTTCGAGATTCGTCTGCGATTGAAGGAGAGCAAACGATTTCCCTGTGAGAAGTCCACGCAGTATAATGTTTTTTCACCGGGCAAATTCCAAAGGGAGGGAAGGGGGTGGCGAATTACCGACCGAAATAGACGGACTCAGACACTGCGACCGAGCCGGCTTACAGAGGGATGAAAGCAAGGCCGCTGCCGCATACCGGTCCAAAATATTGTTTGCTGCTGCAAACGTAACAGCAAGACAATGAAAAGGAAAAGGACAAGCTTTTACTTTCTCTCGAAATAGAATGTTTTGATTCTAGATGTCTGTTTATTGTATGCTAAGCAAGAAAGGAGGCCTCAAGATACAGAAGAAAGATAACAGGAGCAGATAGGGAGCGCAGGTGAAAAAGTTAATCGGGTGAGGGGTAGTTGTAAAGATGGCACAAGGCTTCTATTGGTCTTTTGTTGGTCCATTTGTGCTTAACCCCTTCGCCGCGGCAGGAATTCCGCCGCGGCGCTGGGGGGGGTTTGGGGGCAGCGCGGTGGCGCTGTGCTCGTGACGGAACCACTCCGTCACGAGCCACAGTTGAGCTGTGCTCATGACGGAGTGGTTCCGTCACGTCTCCGCCCACTTGCGCTAATCGCCCGCACAGGCGGGGAATTAGCGCCGCGTGGGCGGAGCGGCCGCCAACGGCCGTAGCATGACGGAGCCACTCCGTCATGAGCACAGCGCAACCGTGGCTCATGACGGAGTGGTTCCGTCATGAGCGGGGAAGGGGTTAAAATTTAATTAAAGCAATGAGTCGTTCAGGGTAATACACAGTATAACTCGTCTCTAGCTGTACAGCAGCATAACGTCACCGAAGAGGTTAGAGTCACAGGGGCAAATTTACAAGGAAGTGACGCATCTGTAGAGATGTGTCACTTTTCCTGTGCCACCCTGAGAAACCCTTGTGCCATCATGGATGCGCCAGATCTACAATTTGGCGCACCAAGGCGCAAGGCTTGACAGATGCATCAGTAATTCTGATGCATCTGGTGGGGCAAAAGTCACGCATTGCTGGAGTCGTGTCGCAAGCACGACGCAACTCCAGCAATGCAGTTTGCGGCCTATTTCCACTACACTGCATCACTCCTTACACCTTCTTCAAGCAGGCATAAGGTGTTGACGCAGTGGCGTCCTAGAAGTGAGGCAGTGAAATCTTGTAGATTTCCCTGCGTCACTTCTACGAGGCTTTTCTGCTTGGGAACGCCCACCCTACATACATTATACCTGACGCAGGTATAATGTGACGAAGGGCTTTGCACCGTGACGCATCTCCCCAGATGCGTCACGTTGTAAATTGGCTGCATTTTTTAGGCTGCCACTGCGTCACAAAAGTGATGCAACGGCGGCACGAAAGTGTCGTAAGGGTCTTGTAAATCTGCCACACAGTGCGTAGGGTAAGCACTTTATAAAGACACAGATCATCGGGGTGATTTATAAATACATTATCACTGTTGAGTGTGGTGAGGGGCCAAGGCTCACAAGTGAGCCATGGCCCCTCCACTCCCCCAATAACTGTATGCTGTTTTGTTCATGTGCAAATGTATTTATGCCATAGCAGTGAAATAAATGTGATCCAATAATGCATTACTTAGAGCAACTATCCTAAGCAACACACATTCATACAATTATTACAACAGTGCAGGTGTCAAATTGAAGTTTATTACAAAGTACAGCAACATTTACATGAAAAACTATTTTACGGTCTTACAGATTGTGTTTAACAACTACACACAGAGGGAAGCAACTCTCTAAATAGTATCAATTTCTCCACTGTTATTTTGTTTCTATGACACAATGGCGAGAAAAAAAACTTCAAAATGTTAAAATATCACCAAAAAATATCCACAATTTTATTGTAATGACCCTATATTCAAAAAGATAAATACATATGTCGACACCAAAAATATTGTTGAAAAAATATATAAAATACAACAATAATAAAAACAATGAAACACAATATATGGTCACTACAGTCAAACTAATAAAGCATACCAATAACTATGAAAAAAATATATTGAACCCAAAAGTATCTACATAATTTATAAAAAATGTTTTAAATGACATTACATTATATTTCAAAATATAAAAAATGTATAAATGAAATATACATATATAATGAAAGATAACACAATTTTAGTGTTTACCATAAATAGTAAAAAAACCTAAGTAAAACAACCTTCCAAACAACCAATTAAATTAAACTTTAAGATAGTTAACAAATAGAAAGACTTTCCCAATTTGAAAAAAAAGCATAAAAAAGATAAAAAAAGAACATACAACTAAATACTTCAGAAAAATCCACCACTGCAGGAAAGTGGAAGGCGGAAAGTGGAAAAGGAGAGGATGTAGCCTTAAGGCTAGAGCTGTTGACCTCGGAGCTGGAGAACCAGGTTTGAGTCTCGGCAACAAAGCTCAACATCCTGTGATTCTGGGCAAATCACTTAGGGGGATATTACCAAGAAATTACGATAAGTATCGCAAAGCGCACTTAGCGCTGTTTTTTTTATCGCTGGCTATCGCTGGATTTCATCGCGGAGATAACGCATTATTATCAACGCTTATCTCCAAGGTGATAGAAAATCCAGTGATAGCGGCGAAACCCAGCAATAGCGCAAGAAATCCAGCAATAAATTCAACGCGCTAATGAAAAGCTTGCTAATAGCCAGGTGAGGACTTAACCTTACAATCCTCCTCCCATTGACTAGAATGGGTAAGTCAGGTTTTTAGCAGGTGTTAGATTCCAGCGATAGCACGGTTAGTGCAAATTTTTTTATCGCTTCACGGGCATTGCTAATAGGGGGAGGCTGTGTTTGCGACTGTTTTCTGTCGCTTTAAGTTGGGAACGCCTACTTTGCATGTCATTAGCGATATATATCGCTGACATGCAAAGCGGCACCAAAACAGTCGCTTTCGCCATAAAGCTGTTGCTAACAGCTGTTAGTGACAGCTTGCTAATAGGCGATAGAAATATCGCCGCTTTAGCGGCAAAAAGTGCCGCTAAAGCAGCAATAAGGCCCTTGCTAATATCCCCCTTAATCTCCCTGTGCCTAACAAAATGGATGTGTCCTTCTATAACGAAACTGCTGCTCATGGAAAGCTCTCTGATACCCGATGTCTCGGGCCTAGTTCGCGCTATATAAAACTCTAAAACAAAAGACAAAAAAAATAACGTGCTGCTCTGCCAGGTTGAAGCCCCAGAGAAGATTGCACTTCAAAAAATACTTAATTCAACTCACCAAGTAAGTAACAGAAATAACTTACCATTACTGTAACAAAAATTATCTAATAAATTAACTTAAAAAATGCTACACATTTACATCTCCAAAATAAAGGTACCTGCACTACAATAAGGCAAACCCAGAAAAAGGAAAATCAAGGCAAAGAATTTTGAAAATCACAAGTCGAAGTAAGACACAGTCGAAAGTAAGTAATGTAATTGAATTACAAAATTAATGTTAAACAAAAAAAGAGTATATGTACATGATTTAAAACTAAAAGAAAACTAACAAAGACAAAAACAATTACTAAATATTATAACAACACAATTAATAATGCTCTTTCTCTCAACAGAACTGCACCAAACAGTAACAGCCAAGAAAATATTAAGAAAACTGCCTCTCAAAAATAAATCAACAAACCAACAGCAGTATAAACAGCTAAAATGTACGTAAAAATGTTAAGCAATAACTTAAAATGTATTAACAACTGTTTAAATAGTCAATGTATTTTATTAAAAAGAATATATTTTATTTATTTTCTAAAACCCATAGGTAAAATGTTGGAAACAGCTACATATATCAAGGAAACTATTTATTAAGTTATGGGGGATATACATATAGCAAGGGGAGCATAACCAGTGAAAACAAAACATTGCAAATGCGCCACATATAACTGAAATGCATGCTATGGCGGGATTACCACCCTAAATAACATAGTAGGAAATGTAGGGTAATAAAGTCACTCCCTAAATTTTACAGCAATACAAGTAAGGAGTCCCCTACAGGACCTAAGAGGGGTCAGTATGAATTCACAAGAGTCAACAGGAACAATACATAAAATATTATCCCACATTTTCCTGAACATGCAACAGTCCAAAATCCTAGTATTCCAAACTTCCTAGACCGAATAGAGCAGCTAAGGAAACACCAATAGCACCCAGAAGATATGAAGACATAGACCAGGGGTATCCAAATTGTTCTGTAATAAGAGCTACCTTCTAATTAATGGATACCTTCCTCAGTTACTAATTGTATTAGTGTTGTAATAGTGACCGCATCAGTCAAGTGAGCATTAGTAGCCACACCATTCAAGTTTACAAGCCATGATCACGTCAGTGCAGGGTAGCCAAAAGGTATATAAAAAACTCTTGGTCAGTTTGGGGTACCTTTACATAGGTAAAACATTCCATGCTGTGATTCATAGAAGTATAAAAAGTTAAAAAATGTAAGAAAGTGCATTCGAACATGTTCTAATCAATAATTTCCTTAGTGTAACTACTAAGCTACTAATAAACTAGCAACCAACAAAAAAGATATAGACGTCTGGTGATAATTTTCAGTTTTCGTATCAAAGGTACATGAGAATGGTAAACAGTCAGAATATCGAGTTTTTATTGTCGACTTGCATTAATATCGAGTGCAAAATATTGGGATACAAAAATATCGCCTGTCAGAATATCATGGTAAAGAATATCGAGTCTAAGGTAAGTAATATCGTTTTTAACAATATCGATGTCATTAATACCGGTTAAAAAAATATCGAAGTCATTAATATCGTTTGCAAAAATATAGGGGCCCATTAGGATATCTTGCCACCACCGGTACCGGCGCTGGCTACCGACGGCCCGGTGGTGGCGGTCTGCCCGCCAAATAACCTTTTTCACCCCGCCATATTAGTATGGTGACGGTCACCGCAGCGAACGGAAAGACTGTCCGCCGCTTTTCCGCCGGTCGGATTGCCGGCGGAATTGCCGGCCTGGCGGAAAAGTCAGACAACATGGTGGCAGTGCCTTGCAGGCACCGCCATCCATATTAGTATGCCTGCGGAGACATGCCTTTCCGTGGAGGAGTCGGCATGCGGAGAATGCCTTCGGGGGCCCTTTGCGGGCCCCCGGGGGTGGGGGGTGGATGCCTGCACTTGGGGGGTACCCATGGTACCCCCTTCATTGGCATGCACAAGGTGGCAGGCACCGCGCGGTGCCTGTCACGGTGTGCATGCCAATGCACAACATGCATATTTTGCATTGCGGTGGGTGCTGCTGACAGCACCGCCCGCCCCAATGTAAGATGTGCTGGATGCGACCGCCAGGGTGGAGGTTGCATCCTAATTGCCATAGCAGGACCGCCGCACCTCTGGCAGTCGGTCCCGTTTACCGTTACGGTGTCCGCCCACCATCGTAATGGGCCCCATAGTTGTTAAAAATATCGTTTTTTTTGTTAGTGTTATGTAATTTAAATGTATGTGTTCTATTTTTTGTCTAAGTATTGCATTTTTTTTTAATATATGTGTTAAATGTTTAAATGTAATTAATTTTATTTTAAGTACATTTTGCGTTTTAGTTCCGTAGCGGGTTGTGGGTCTATAGGGAAATAGGGTGGGAAGTAATTTAATTATAATACATTTATTAATCATTTTTAGAAGTAATTAATTTTATTTTAATTACATTTTGCGTTTCAGTTCTGTAGCGGGTTGTGGGTTTATAGGGGAATAGGGTGGGAAGTATTATGTTACAATTAATTAATTGATATTTTGTATTAATTAATATTTATGTATTTAATATCTTTCATTGTTAATTGTGGTAATTATTTTATTATTAACTATTTATTAATTGGGTGTTAATTCCTATCAATTAATTGGTAATTACATTAAGGTGCCGATTCCGATCCGTTAAAAAAAATGTGCATACGACTCGTATCCGTATATTTTTACGTACGATTCGTACAAGTGCCCTACAACCGGCGAAGTATGATTCGTACGTTAAAAATACATACGAATAGCGTCGGGAAAAGTGTACGAGAGGGAGCCGGACATTTTTACGTGCAAATCGTAAAACAGAAGTCCGAGCGCGCAAGTACGATCCGTACCGCCCGTCCGAATACACAACCGCATGTAAAAGGCCCCGTACGGAGCGAACGCAGTAACACACATGTACACGGGTAAACTTGTGCCCGGGTACGAGTCATACAGCCCCCCCTCCCCCCGCATATTTCAGCACCGTACCACCATATGTCAGCACCGAACCCCCCGTCCGCACTGTACCCCAGCCCCGTACCTGTACGCACTGTACCCCAGGCCCGTACCCCAGCCCCACACCTGTACGCACCACACCCCAGGCGCGTACTCCAGCCGTGTACCTGTACGCACCATACCCCAGGCCCGTACCCCAGCCCTGCACCTGTACGCGCCGCACCCCAGGCACGTACCCCAGCCCCGTACCTGTACGCGCTGCACCCCAGGCCCATCTCCCAGCCCTGTACCTGTACGCACCGTACCCCAGGCCTGTACCCCAGCCCCCCACCTGTATGTGCCACACCCCAGGCGCGTACCCCAGCCCCGTACCTGTACGCACCGTACCCCAGGACCTTACCCCAGCCCCGCACCTGTACGCGCCGCACCCCAGGCCCGTCTCCCAGCCCCGTACCTGTACACACCATACTCCAGGACCGTGCCCCAGCCCCGCACCTGTACGCACCGTACCCCAGGCCCCTACCCCAGCACCGTACCCCAGGCCCGTACCCCAGCCCCGCACCTGTACGCGCCGCACCCCAGGCGCGTACCCCAGCCCCGTACCTGTACGCATCGTACCCCAGGCCCGTACCCCAGCCCCGCACCTGTACGCGCCGCACCCCAGGCGCGTACCCCAGCCCCGTACCTGTACGCACCGTACCCCAGGCCCGTACCCCAGCCCCACACCTGTACACGCCACACCCGCGGCACGTAACCCAGCCCCATACCTGTACGCACCGTACCCCAGGACCGTACCCCAGCACCCTAACCCAGCATTGCGTATGTACGAACCTTACCTACGCGAAAAAGACTCGTACAGAACCAGGACACTGTAAAACAGCACAAGGAGGGTCAATTCGACTCGCACAACACCACAAAACACGTCTACATGACAAAATACATCTCACTGACTGACCTGGCACATCCAAACAGACAAACAGAGGCCCAAAATCACAACCACCTCTTATAACACACCCACCAAAAATTCAAACCCAGCCACACCCACAAATGGACCAATAAAAAGGGCCCACACACACAACCCATGAGCCTTTGCAACAGACCCACTGCTGCCATACCCCACAGACAAACAACTGCACCTTACTTTCTCCTTAACTACACCTTAACTTACACACCTTCACACAACCTCCTTCACAAACACCCCCTCTTCACATTCACACACACACCGTCACATTCACACCCACACACCCACAACCATCCACACCCACACCCCACACCATGCCCACAGACGAGAATCCAAAGTTCACAAGGGTGGAATTGGACCTCCTTGTCAACGAAGTCATCAGAGTCGAGCCACAGCTGTTTGGAACATTGGTCAGACAGACCAGCATAGCCCTAAAAACTAGCCTGTGGCAGAGGATCGTCGATAAGGTGAATGCTGTTGCGCCCATCCGAAGGACCAGGCATGAATGCCAAGCCAGGTGGTACGATCTGCGCAGGGCAGTCAAGCGGAAAACGAACGAGGAATACGCCCAGAGCAACATCACTGGAGGTGGGCAGAGTCTGGTGAGTACACAAACTACTTACGTAACATGGGGGCAATGGCATCCACACCCCAAATACACCAAATGCACGCAACTACCCCCAAGCCCTCACCGGACACAACCACACTCAAAAAGCACGCTCATGCCACCAACATGTCCATGCCCCATTCACAAAGCAAGGCCATGCCATGTCCCAGGCTACACGAAGCACAAACCCAAGACTGGATGTCCGGGATTCTGGGAGGGTGGGCCTCACAAAACACATTGTGACACTCAGAAGCAGACACCAATGCCCTCAGCCCATATGGCCTAGGTACATACCCATGCACCATGCCCAAGGCACAGGGACTGGCAAAGTACTGACAAGGTAGCTGACACTTGGCCCTGCTGTATGCAGCACAAGGCCCTCCTGTGACCATTGTACACTCAAACACCAACTCCACTAGCTCAGATATCTAGCACAGGAACTCACACTCACTGTCATGCCAGCATGCACCATGAGGGGACAGACACATCACCTGGGAGACCCAATGACAAATCACACTTCACACAACAGCAGGCCCGGTCACAACCCCCCCTTACACAAGCACACACCCCTGGGGCAGGCAACGGATTTATCCACTCTCACAATGAACATGTGACACAACAAGATCAATCCATAGCCAAATAAGCATCCTAGCCACAATTCTACAGGTCAAACACTTAGGAGAACATATCAATCTGTCCCCCGCAACATACCCATCCACAAGTGGACATTGAGAGGAATGCTAGGCACATCCAACTACCTGGAGGAACTGTGCCAACTTGAATATGTATGAAACATGGATGTTGCATGAAACAGCATTGACATTGTCTCTCTCTCACACACAGGGCAACGTCATGGATCTCCCCCCAACAATGGGGGGGAACAATCACAGTCCCAGGCTCGGCGTGAAGATGATCCACCGGCAGCGACGACTCTCACCACTCCGTGGATGACCCCGACCAACCTGGACCCTCTGGTGCCCAAGCCCCTGCAGCACCTGCTTCAGGTACATCTGTGCCAACCACCACCCCCATTCCTGCCACATCCCAGGAGACACCCAGGAGCCCTCCTCGCACTGAACAACAGAGCCAGTCTGACCAGGAGGGACAAGGTTCTCCGGGCACCCAGGAGGAGGCAGGCAACCCCACAAATGCCATCCCTCAGGGGTCCCGTAGACCCGATGTGCCCACAACAGCAGGCCAGGCTTGTGTGGGCAGGGGTGGTGGGAGTGGAGGCAGGCGGAGGCACGAACCTGACCAGCCAGCTGAGGGAACCGGTATGTCACACATATGCCACATCCTGGACACATACCGGCGTGACACCAGGGGCATCAGCCAGGTAGTGGGGAACCTCACAGAGATGAAGAGGACCCTCGATGAGATGAAGAACCTGCAGGCCGAGCAACATGCCAGTCAACGACAACACCAAGGACGGATGGAGGCAAGACTGGCTGAGCTCCTGGCGGTGCAAAGGGACATAAGCCATTCACTCCGTCGGATCGCCGACAACATGGGCAACCCTCCCTGTGACACCAGGCACAGACCAGCACCAGCCACAGAGAGGGAGGAGGAGGAGGAGGATTCGTCCGACGGAGCGTCCCAAACATCGTCAAGGCCTGCATCTGAGGGTCCCCGGAGGAAGGTGGGTTGTCCACGGAAAAGACCGTGAGAGGCAGCGGAGCATCCACATCTCCCAGGTCACCTGGCCTGGCACCTGGCCCTCTGGCGCAACAGCAGCACCACATCCAATGACATTCTCTGCCACATGGACTTGCTGGTCACAGTCTGACCAATGATGACCAACACTGTTGTCTGGACTCTGATGACTTCAAATGCCAAGGATACCATCTCCCCCTGTGAACTTTGGATTCCATGCACCCGGTAGAGCACCTTATTTTATCTACCAAAACACGTACCCCACCGCAAATAAAAAGATTTATTTTTTATTATGAGATGTTGCAGTCATTTTGCATTAGTCCACAACATATGTGTGTGTAAATGTCAAACTATGCCTGAGTGTTGAACTAACTCCACCCATCCATACCCTGGGATCTGAGTCTGGTACAGGACACACATGGGTCACAATGTATCATTCAATGCAGACATGGAGCACAATACTCACTTGTGATGGCCTCAAGCTGCTGAGGGGGGGCTTGCAATACTGTGCGGACAGACCTATTTGGAAGAGTATCATTAAGGTGTAGAGGTCATGGCTCATGTGGAGGTTCCCGGGGAGGGAGTCCCAGGTATGTTTTGCCAGGTGGGAGAACTATGTCCTGCATGCTGGAGTACGGTGGATGTTAAGAATGGTGGCCAGGACAAGGTTGGATGCACGGAGATGGCCCAACGGGGTCTCTGATGACAGTGGTACAAGGTTGGTTTGGGGTCGGGGTTGTGGCCTGCCTCCTGAGTGTGGGTGGGGAGTATGAAGGTCATCCTGCAGCAGACAGTGATCCATTGCAGCTATCTCTGCTGGATGGTGATGTGGCTGGGGCGTGGGATGTTGAAGCTGAGGTGTGCAGATGCACCCTGGATGTGTACTAGTTTCCCGGGAGTTTGGATGTACTTGCTCCGTAGAGGGCAGGGCAGTATTTGACACGGATGTTGTCGTGGACCTGGGGGATGGTCTGTCTTTCCTTGGAGTGGATCTATCTGTGGATCATGTGCATAATGCAGAGGGTGTTGCAGCCTGAGGTACAGATGCTGGTGATTACCATGGCAAATGTGAGCGATCAATACATGATGCACACCATCTTGTGTGCGTGCCCACTGGGTGCAGTTGACCCAGCTGTAATGGGACAATCCGCAGATGATTGCCTCAGTCCTGTACAAGTCCAGCCTCAGGTGGCTGATGTTCAGCCATTCATCAATGGATCTCATGCATTCTTGAATATTGGAACTGGCAATGTCGGCGTCTTTGGTGAGGGTGAGGAGCACCTGGCTGTCAATGGCATACGAGCTGATGATGAGGTGCTGTGCGCTTGTGATGGTGGTGAGGGGGGTCCTGGACACACTCTGAGAGATGATACCTGTGCCATGTGCCAGATGACAACACCATACTACATGCAGAAGCCTTGAGTCCCACTCCCATGGCATTGCTGGGGTACAGAGCTGGTGGGGAGTAGGAGGGACATGACCTGGTTGGTGTGACAGGGCCTGGAAGGTGTGGCAGCGCTGTGTAGGCAGTCGGAGTTGCACACTCATCATGCAAAGGTGTTGTGTGTGCGCTTAGTGTATGCCTGAGAGCAGGCGGTAGATATGCGGATGGACATTGCTTGGAGGGTGGCTGCAACATCAGACTGTAGCGTGATGTGGGTCATGCAAGGACATGAGGGTCGTGCAAGGTGCACGTTGCATGTGCAGACGGTCCAGCCTTTGGCACCGCGTGGCCGCAACAGTGGCACAGACAAGCTGATGACAGCCAAATGAATGGGTGGAGGGAGGAATGGAGGAGCATCTTTGAGGCGTGTGTGTTGTCAAATCCGGGAACTCTGTGTGCCCTTGCTGCAGGGGCTGCAGCAGCAGGCGGCATGTCCTGGAAAATATGCCACAAGTTGCACACAAAGACAAGGATGTCAGAAAGGACAACTGCAACAGGCGTATGTAAAGGAAGGAGTGTCCGGTTTTCCATGGCACACCCAGAGACAATGGATGCACAATCACCAAAGATGACTGACACCGGATCAGGATACTGAAGGCCGAGCTGCGCACAGGAAACACACCCTCAGCAGGTGTTGAGGGCCCGTTGTGGGGACCAACATGCCCAAATACATACAAAACCATGGACTTCATGCACAATAGAGATTCTAATCCATGAAGAACAGCATGCATGTTGCTAATCTACACATAGACTCATATGCACAATCTTTGACAACTATGCCAGAGATGCCGCATGCACAGTGGCAAGAGACCTGCATTGACAGAGATGAGGCACCTTGGAGGGTGAGGAACACCTTTATTACTCAGGCTCACACCTAGGGAAATGCATCAATATGAACAGACTCACAGGTCATTTGGCTGAACATGTGGGACCTACACTGGACACCCCCTTCACACCACAGATGCTGTAAATCCATTGAACTGGCACACAAGTGAAGGGGGTAAGCCAAACAACCCCTGCTGCACACGGAGAGGCTGCAATTACCCATTGAGCCTCTTATGAGGATGTCCCACACTATGTCCACCCGTAGCCTCCTGTATGTTTCAGAGGGAAGTTTTACACACATTGATGCCTTCATCACAATCCACAATCCCATTACAGATGACTGTCACATAGGGTGACTATCAATTCATGGGAGTCATGCTACATGTCATGTGCCCCATGGTGAGTCGACATGTATGCATAGTAACAAAACCTGCACAGGAGCAGTGCCCACACATTCCAAACAACTACCACACCCAAAATGCCTTGCTGCAATCCTTACCCAAAGGAGACTTTTCACCATGTCCGTGCATGTAACGCTGATTCAGCACACGTTGCAATACTCATGAGGAATAGCAGGAGCCCAATGATGCCACGAGCAGACAGCATGCGCAACTACCTGGAGATAACAGACACAGAAGAAGTCACCGAAAAGATAGTCAACCGCATGCATGGTCATTTACTCTACAGGAATAAGGTTGTCACCATGCTAGTTTTAAATTTACTGTCTCAGCTACAATGTGTGGAATGACATCATCACTCGAGTGACACATCAGAACACACCTCTAAGTCACTTAGCATACAGTCAGCTGGACACACACATTGCAACGCATGCCACACAAGGCTCAAAGCGTGCACACTCAGACCCAGGGACTCACCATTATGAGAAGAAGTTGGGTATGAGCTGACTCCGGATGTCCTCCTCCTCCTCCTCCTCACTTGCCTCATGACCAAGCCCTTCATCCTCCACGGGTGGATGTTCCTGCTCATCCGGATCCAGGATGAGTGGCACAGCTTTCTCCACTGCCATGTTGTGCAGCATGCAGCACACAATGAAGATTTTGCAGACCTTCACCGGTGCATATGGGAGGGATCCGCCTGTCTTGTGAAGGCACCGGAATCGGCTCTTCAGGAGGCCAAACGTCCTCTCAATCACTCGCCTGGTCTTCCCATGAGTGTTGTTGTAACAGTGATCTGCAGCTGTTCTGGGGTTGCGGAGAGGCGTCATCAGCCATGGCATGTTGGGATAGCCAGAGTCCCCTACATGGAAACATCATGTAAAGAAGTGGGTCAGGAGATGCAGTAAGATACAAAGATACCGCTAAATACAGGACAAACAGAGTATACCCACCAACAAGACATGCTTGTTCGTTGTGCAGCCGCAGCATCATTTGTGGCACCCTGCTACGCCTCATGATGTAGGCATCGTGTGCTGACCCTGGAAAACGTGCACAGACATGGGAAATCAGCATTTTAGGTAGACACACCACAAGGGCATTAATGGAGTGATAATGTTTTCGGTTTCGATAGGCTACCTCCTGTGCCTGTGGTGGAACCAAAGCCACATGTGTCTCATCAATGGACCCAATTACATGGGGCATCCCTCCCAGGGCATAGAACTCACCCTTGACACCTGTCAACTGCTCACGAGTCGGAAAATGGATGAATTCATCCAGGTGCTCCAACATGGCTTCTAAAACATCATGCAGGACACGGCTGAACATGGTCTGGGACATGCCACCAACATCAGCTATGGTGAATTGAAATGTACCGGTGGCAAAAAAATGTAGGGCTGCCATCACCTTCATCTTGGGGGTCAGCGCAGTAGGATACCTGTGTAGAGGTTGGAGGTGTGGTTCCAGCCGGGCGGTCAAGTGCTCAATCAACTCTTGCGAGAAGCGGTAGCGTCTTAAGCAGTCACGTTCCCTCATGGCACCCAAGTCTGGCATTGGTCGGGGGAGAGACGGTGCCCTGCAGAAATTTGGAAGGAATAACGAAGAGTGAGTACATTACAACACCAATGTCAATAAACTGAGCACATGTTCAACAGCTAATACACATCTGTGAAATACAGAGTCTGGTCTGTGCAATGCATCCAGGACACGTATGCCAGCCAGATGAGACTCCTACGAAGAGCCAACTACAACCGTTGATTGTCAAGTTCTACATTACATGCCCTGAAACAAGCTGTAGGCCAGTGTAAGTCAACAGCCAAAGAAATCACAGGAGTGACATACATCCACATATCTGAATTTGAAGGATGTCATCTCATACAGACAGCTGGCGGCAAGCTAGACGCACAGGGCGCATGTCATTAAAACTTAGCAGCTCACACACTGTGCGATGAAGGGGTACACGTGAAAAAAGAAAACACAGACATGGAGACGACGCAGATATGTCCTCATGTCAAAAGAACATGTTCGAAGCATCCAGACACACATAACGTGTGAATCCACATGTGGCATGGTGTGCGTATATGTTTGCCATGGCCATCTACACACAGACACATGTTGGATGCAGCAACAGCAGATGCAGTTGACGGAACACCAACAGCAAGCTCATGGGAACACATGACACACACAACATAGTCACATCGGGCCACGCTGATAGTGAGATGTCAGGTGTTAGTGTCCCTGTCCCTGGAATCAGGGGACAGTTGCGGGTGTTGGTGACTGTGCCATACCAGTGATGCAGTGCTTGACACGTTTGTACTACATGCACACATGTGCAAAATGTGAAGGGGAAGTGTGCCACATAGTGCCCCATCACACATGGCATGTGTACACAGGTCATCACACATCTATTGTGCAAAAACATGAGGAGACATGTGCCATATCACTGCCTGACACACATAGGCCCTGCACAAGAAGGACTGCACTGACAATGACTTGATGTACAGCCGTATGCGAGTCTGAGACCTCCAATCCTTTCCTGTGCACCTCCTATCACCAGTGGAAGATGTGAAACGCACCATACACACGCTCTGAGGGTGTGTGTACGGTACGTATCACTATATTGATGTTGGCGTAGGAGTACGCGTGTGTGCACGGACCGTACACATGTACGTGTACGACCAGTGTGTACACGTACGTGTACAACGGTAGTACACGGACGTGTACTACGTACGTGTACACACTGGTCGTACACGTACGTGTACACACTGGTCGTACACGTACGTGTCAAACGCACTGTGCAACTGGTGCCGTAGGGGTACGTGTGAAACGCACCGTACCTGTGTGTGGATTGTAAAATTACATAGGGGACACATGAGGGACAAGTATTATGGCCTAAATGCATGCTGGTTGTCATGGAGACCGAGTTTCCAGTTCAACTTTTTCCATCAGGTGGCCAGCAAAAGTCGTTTGGAGACAACATACAATGTTGCAAAGTGGTTGTTGACTTGACATGATGCTCAAATTTTGAACCATGCAAAGGCACTCACTGGTGTATGTTTAAAGGGATTGGAGGAAACGTAGGATGCAAATGAGTCTGACCAATCACTCTGTACTCCTGTAAATGAAACAGCCCAGCAAGGCAGATATAAGGCAGCCAGAACCCATGAGAGGGCACTTGCCTGCACAACACGTCATTGGACACCACTGCTGCTGTCATTGCTTCCTCTGTCACCATGTCCAGGTCTGTGGAGAGGGCCCAGCCATTCACCCAGGAGGAGAATGAGGCGTTGCTGGACGTCATCCTCCCACAGTACCCCAGCCTATATGGGAGACCAGGGGAGCAGGTGAGTGCTGACTCCACTAGCTTTGACTGTGCACCTTTTTTGTGACTGTCACTTCTGGCATTGTGTCCAGGTGTGACAGACATGCAATGTTTTTTAGAGTGGGTCCCAGGGGGGGGAATGCCTTATGTCTCTCATGCAGAGCATGATGTAGTTCATGTCTGCACTCCTCACATGCATTGTGCTTACTGTGACAATCACTGCATGGTGCATGGCACATTCAGCCTGGCTAATCCTCTTGGGCATTTTTGTTCTATAGTCCTGATGTGATTCAGTGGTCCCCCCGGTGTGACAGGTGACTGTACCCACAGATGTGTGTGAGTGGAGTTGTGGTGAGAGTGTCCAAATGATGTGTACACCCCCTGGACATTGATGTGTGTGAATGTTCCTTGTCATGTGGGTGAGTGTCTATGTGGAGTGTTGCACCACAGCTGCATGGAGGAGGCAACTGCTCTACCCATCTGATGTGAGAAGGAAGCCGTGCTGTGTCTCTGATGTGCTGAGCTAGCCCCACACCTGTGACACCCCCTAGGCAAGTGGCACATGTGCAGAGTGAGGTTTGTATCCGCTGTTGCCAATGGCAGGTGATTGATCTGTGCCTGTGTGTGTCTGTGTACTCTGCTGAGGTTGCGTCAGTGGCCTGGGGCATGTGACTGCTTTGAGGTGCTGTCCATCAGCCTTGTGTTGCTTGTGATGCACAGTGTGAGCCATGATCAGGGAGTGTGTCGCACCCCTCATGCCAACTGTGTACTTTCAATGCCATGTAGTGCATTGGGGCTTCCCCAGAGGCTAATGTACCTATGACAAAGGTGCTATTAGTTGGCAGCATACTATGCCCTGTTCAAAAAATCAAAGATGTTCAAATGTGTGTCTCTGTGACATGGAGCAGGTGTAGTGATGTTGTCTCGCTTTGTCATCCTCACAGGTAACCGCCTACGATAAGGGGAGAATTTGGAAGCCAGCCGTCAGGGCCGTGATGTCGGTTGAGGGTCGCAGTCGGCGCCTACCCCAAGTGAGGAAACGCTGGCAGGACATCCGGTGCTGGACCAGGAGGATCGCCCGGGTCCTGCTGGGGGACTCACCACCACGCCCCCACGGCGGGCATCGACGACTGACCCACCAGATGAAGCGTGTCCTGGCGGTGGTCTTCCCTGACATGGATAGGCGGTTACAGGAGGGACAGCAGCAAGGAGGGGGTAGGTACATGTGTGTTTGTTGTGTGTCACCAGCTTTAGGAAGTGCTCAGTCGCATGGATACACTGCCAAGGTTTATATGTGCAGTGCATATCGTGTTACCCCAAGTCAACCTGGGTTGTTCTTTCTCCCTTCCCCTCCTTGACATGTGTTCCCTGGTCTGTGTGTAATCACTCTTGCACATGGTCATCTAGGCTGCCAGTTAATCCAAGTGCACAAAGCTTGCCGCATCATGTGTGGGGGTGGTCTGTGACATGTGTTGGTACCTTGCCTGTGCCCTGTCCTGTTCAGTAATTTGGGGGTCCATGATTGTTGGCACTGATGCTGAGTCTCAACATAAGAGTGTGAGGTTTAAAATGAACAGACTTGCAGCATGCATGACCGATGTTGTGGCCTCAGACATGATGTGCATGAGTGGGAGATATGCATAGTGCCGGGACGGTTACTCCTGTTACAGTCAGATCATTCGAGGACCATGGAGCAGTGTGCCCACTACAGTCCCCTGAGACACCTTTTCCTAGGAATCATGTGTGTCATCCAACACTGTGGCCATTCTCGGTGTGTTCAGCATAGGTTGGCCTCTGTGGCATTGCTCCCTGGCCTCATTTGTATTTATGTAAAGTGTGCTACATGTGTCCACTGGACAGGGTGACCCCATTTGGCTTGTGCATCCTCACACTGGGCAGTGCCTGTGTGTCTATTTACAACTATCTGTTGATGGTTGTTTGTCACTAATATGTGTGGTCAGCCTCACGAGGTGATGTTGAGTACATTTAGGAGTTCTTGATGCACATTTTAGTAAACCCAGATTAAGAGGTGTAAGTACTTGCTCTGTCTCAATCACATTGTCTCAGGTAGGGGGGGTTTGTGCGGGCAAGGCCTACATGTCCAAAACTTATGTCTCCTTGCCAGGTCTGACCTGTGTGTGATAATTGTCTGGACAGACACTCAACATGTAGTGACCCAGTCATGTTGTGCAGGGTTTAATGTTTGTGCTTTGCAGCATGTGTCAAAAGTTAAAAGACATGGTTCCTGCTCATCCATTTTTGGCAACGGTGTGTGGTCCAGATGCTACGTAGTTTGGTCTGTGTGTGCTGACATCTGTGTGGACAATCTTGGTTCCCATGCGGGTGTCTCCTCAGTGCAGGTGCTCCTTATTCCGACACAATTGCAGGGCCATTAGCTAATGCATTGTCCTGTGTTTGGACATGTGTGCCACTCCACATGACAGGTAGTGGGTCAGATGTGTTGCCAAATGTGTCATCATGGTACGGATGGCCATGTGACAGGTGGCATGATTCAAGTTGTTAGTCAAGAAGTCTTGTACGTTGGCACTCACTACACTTGTCAACATGTTTCAATAGTTGATATGCGTGACTTTGATGTTTTGTGGTGAGTGACAATAATGTGCCTGCATGACAGATGTCTCCCAAGGAAGTGCACAAGACACCACCTTTACACTTTACTGGGACACGCTGGCACATTTAAAACAAAGGCACAGTTAGGACAAAATTTGTTTAGAGATTATACATATCCATGTTCCCACAGAGTGTTTGCATTTGGGTAAGTCCTTGGTTGTTGCTGATACCAACTTACGAGTGTCAAGTCATCCAGACCACCGTGGTGCCATGTATATGTACTTACTGATACCCCATTTCTTCTTTACAGTAGCTTATTTGATTTAGGCTGCCAGCTCATACAATGACTGTGTAAATGTAGTTTCGTGTGCACCTCCTTGTGTGACTTCTGTTATACAGGCATATGTGTGTTCTGATCAAAAAGTGGCACATTCACACATTCCAAACACGTTGATTGTGTAAAGTGTTGTGATTCCCAAGGGTTCACAATGTATTTCTTTTGGCTTTCCAAATTACTCACAGGTCTCTGAGTGTGAGGACACCTTCAGCATTGGCGTCTGTTATTTGCCCTTGGGTGCACCAATACTGTTTCTTTCACAGTGAACAAGAGGTGGCATGCATTCATAGTCTGGCTGTGCTCAACAATTCCCAGACACCATATCCTCTGTATAATTGGCTATCGAGTTATTTGTTGTTGTGTCCTAATTTTCATTGTTTCCAAGTGGCATGATGGGTCAACCAACTGGGGAGTGCAGGGCTTACATATGTGCGGAGTATTCTAGATGTTACTTATGATGCATTTCCTGATATGCACTGTGACCTATTTTGTTTGGACTCATGTGTCATATGTATACAGGTGTCTGATTATTTTCTGTCTCTTCACCTTGCCCACAGCATCATCGGGGGACAACGAGGGAGACACCTGCACGGACGTGGAGGAGGGATCCAGCACCGATGCCACCAGTGCTGGCGAGTCTGGCGCAGCAAGTGGCACGAAGGGCGAGGGGAGTCAGGCGGAGGACCTGTCTAGTACCAACACCAACTACGATGCTGACGGGTCCGAGGCTGAACTCCCAGAGGGGGCGGAGGCTGCTCCAACAGCTGACAGCATCACTACATCGGTCACCGCCCCCTCCATTCCCATCACCGCCCTCCCAGTTGCTCCGGTCCCTTCTGTCTGTGTAGGGCAACAACATGTCTCCTTCGTGCCAGGCACCGCACCCCCTGCCCCTGTCTTCCCTGATGCCCTCACTGCCGAGTCTGTGGACATTCAGCGGCAGTTGCAGGTTGGCCAGACATCGCTGCTGAGTGTCCTCCATGGCCACACCAGACTGCTGACACAGATGGTGTCATACATGGAGGGCATGTCATCAGCGATGTCTGACCAACGGATGTTGCTAAGGTCCATGGACTCGTCACTGACGGCAGCAGTGAGTCTCCTGCAGCGCTTTGCCCCCCCCACCCCTGCACCATCCACACTTCCCACTCCCATGCCTGTCCCAAGCACACCCAGACATTCCCAGGCACGCACCCCACCAGACACAGGCAGCACACCAACACGGAAGGGCAAGCGCACACCTCCTGTCACGCACACTCAGGGGGAAGAAGGCACATCCACTGGGTCTGGGGCACACAGGCAGACACGCAGCCACAGTCGGAGTCCGCATTCCTCACTCCCCAGTCTCTCCAATGTCACTCCCCTCAGCTCCCCTGCCCCACAATCTGAGAAGGAGGCCTACTTGGCTGTGCTGGGCCTCAGCCCCACTGGTTCACCAGCCCGCAAACGGGCAAGGCACTCCACGGGTAGGGGAGTTGAGTCCCCCCCGTCCACCACCTCCCCCAGTAGCGCTGCAACCCATCCCTCCGACCCTCCCCTCCATGGGGCCTGTGGTTTCTTCGGGTGCAGGGGAGACGCTGGACGAGCTTGCGGAAGTGTGCAGCGCCCTGCTAACCACCACCTTTGGCGCTGCCCCACCCCCTGTGGTGGAGTCATCCGTCCCTGCACCCACAACACCTACCCTTCCCCCTCCTGTCCCTGCGGTGCCTGGTCCTTCCCCACATGATGCCCCCCCCCAGTCGATGAACATGAAGTGTCTAATATGCAGGCAAGCTAGGGGAGACGCGTGGCCATGTGTCTTACCCCCCCCCCCCCAGGACTTCGCATCTGGACTGGCCTATGGCCTTTGTAAATAGTGTCCTTTTATACGTTTTATTTTAATGCTGAATAAAGCATTTTGTTTTTCCTTTGAACACTATTGCTTTTCTGGTATTGATGTTGGTGCTGATGCTCCATGAGTTGGGGTGGTGAGAATGTGTTAGGGGTCTGGGAAATGTTGTAGTCTGCTGCTCATGGGGTGGACCCTGGTATCTGCGTGCAATCACAAGGTCTCTGCAAAGATTCTTTGGTCGTGTATGCTCTTTGTGTTTGGAGACATTGTCCCAAGGAGTGTTCCTTCCTCTGTGGCACCTGACATCTTCCCTGCAGGGAGTTGCACAATTGTTGTGCTGACCTGTGTCTACATTTCCTTGGTGGGTGACGGATCCCTTCAACTATGGCCATGCCTACTGAGCAATGTCTCCGCCTGCATCGTCTGTGCCATCCTTGGTAGTCACTGTACTTGTGTATAGAGTATGTTGCCATGCCTTCATGTAGAAATTGTCCCTATTACGCACTATGCATGTGTGTACTCCCAGCCTAGCACACATATGTTACTTGTTCTGCAGGGTATTTGGGCACCTGACTCACAATTGTGGGCATTGTATCTGTGGGAACTCCACCCTATTCCTTCCAAGGGAGACAACAACTTGGTGGCTGTCCCAGCACCTGTACATTCCTATCAGTCCTGGAATGTGCGTGACAGTGTGTGTTCCCTTTGGCTCTCTTAGTTTAGTAGGCTTTAACATGACTATACAGTCTTGTAACAAATAATCAGTGGGGAGGGAAAAAGAAGCTGTGGTCCATTCGGCTTCCTTATGTTCAATACAAAAAAATCAAAAAGAGAGTGGACCACTTGTCCTGTGTAGCCAGGGTCTTTTTTCTGTTGGTTCCTTCATAAAAGAACCCTCATAACTATACACAGGTACAACGGCGGCATGAACTGGGTTACCGCTTATGTCTCGGTGTGGAGTGAGTCCAGGGTTCTGAGAATAAGATGTTTTCTAAAATATCTAGGGTCTTCTGTTGTGGGAGACTGGTGTATAAACTTTCTACATCCAGTCCCACCAGGTACATGGTGTTCTCATTATAGATCTGGTTGTCTAGTTGATTAAGGAGATCACGTGTATCCTTCAGGTACGTAGGTGTACGTTGTACCAGGGGTTTGAGGAATTGGTCAGCAAACTGTGATAAAGGTTCCAATACTGACCCAATTCCCGAGACAATAGGTCGTCCTGGTGGTGGAGTTCTGTTTTTGTGTGTTTTAGGCAAAGAATAGAAATATGGTATTCTGGGAGATTTTGTTCTTAGAAAGTCTGCTTCGTGTTTTGATATCCATTGATTGATCTGTGCTTCTTCTATCATAGAGTTTATGGTGCCTTGTAGTCTCTTTGTTGGATCATTAGTAATTTTTTCATAGAATTTTTGATCTGATAGGAGGTCTTGGCATTGGGTGTCATATCCTGATTTATTCAGGAGGACGATTCCACCCCCTTTGTCAGCTGGTTTCACAATTATGTTTTCATTCCTGCTTAGTTCTTCTATTGCTAGTTTTTCACGTCTCGTGATGTTGACAAATGGTCTCTTGGACGAGGGTTTGATGTTATCCACCTCTTTGAGAATAGCTTGTTCAAAGGCTAATACTTCTATCGGGACCAAATGGTTGGGTGGACAGAAGGTCGATTTCGGTCTCAGATTGGTATCACTTGTCGGCGCATCGTTCTCTTTGTTTTTGAAGAAAGCCTTCAATTTGATTTTTCTACAAAATTCTGATAATTCACACTTCACTTTGAAAATGTCTAAAGGAGGTGTGGGGACAAATCCCAGTCCTTTGTTTAGTATCTCTTCTTGATCATGAGTGAGTGTGGTATCAGTTAGATTTATCACCAGAGATTCGCGTTGCTGGGGCCTGGTTGGTCTGTGGACATGCTCCTGGTGTGTATCTGTCTCTCTTGTTCGTTCCAGGATACCTCTTTTCTTCTCCCTCTTTGGGTGAACCGACCTCTCCCTAAAAAAGGGGGTCGTTGGGTGTTCATCATGGGGCCCATCATGTGTGGTCCATATTCTAGCCCGAACTAGTGAGAACATCCTGACAGTCACTTTTAATTTCACCTCGCTAAGACTCGCGTCCCCTCTCTTCACGTAACCGCCCCCACTATTCACCATTTGTTAAGCTTATTTTTTACCTCACCTATTTCACCCACGAAAGTAGCTCCTCCAAAAGATTTCATGAAGCAACATTTCATGATCTTGAGTTATCAAATATATGTGAACATAACTTTCTCTACTCTTTTTAGGTACAGATACTATTGATCTGACCTCATTATTTTGAACAAGTGGAATATTTTTTCGCTTTAGGAGCGATAACGCGCCTTCCTACAATTACCGGTCCTGATGAAAGCCTTTAGACCATTACAGAAGGCTGAAACATGTTGACCCCTACACTATGAAAAGTACGGCAGACCAGTAACTCCGTCTCACTCCGCACTTCTTTCTTTTTAATTCTCTGATCAAGCTTTCAAGAATAAAGTTACAATGGAAACAATGACCAAGAGATTTTAACTCACCAGATACGAACCCTCTCACACCCCCTCCCTTATTTTTCATGTCTGGATGCTACTGTTTAACCAGAAGGTCTTCCTCCGGGTGGAGGGCAGCATACATTCAAAAGAAGACCCGATGATGATGCTGCACTATTACACATAAGCGGTAACCCAGTTCATGCCGCCGTTGTACCTGTGTATAGTTATGAGGGTTCTTTTATGAAGGAACCAACAGAAAAAAGACCCTGGCTACACAGGACAAGTGGTCCACTCTCTTTTTGATTTTTTTATACAGTCTTGTGGCATGATCTCAGTGTGTGTATTGTGCTGCATCCGCCAGGGGTGGGTATACATGTGTCATTTGTCATCACACACACATGTGGTGTGTCATGCAGTGGGGGAAGGACATCCATCCTCATGGGAGTGGGACACTGCTGTCAGTGATGTGTTGTTATGGCACTCTCAACATAGTCGCACATTGGGGATGCGTTCATACACCCATGGAGTTGTGGTCATCTGAGGATGATGTACACACCCCCATGTCTCTGTTCACTGCTGGTATTCCTCGGCACCCACCCCCATGTCTCTGTCCACTGCTTGGAGTGATAGGCACCCACCCCTCACATTTCTCTGTCCACTGCTGGGAATCCTCTGCACCCACCCCCATGTCTCTGTCCACTGCTGGGAGTGATAGGCACCCACCCCTCACATGTCTCTGTTCACTGCTGGGAGTGATAGGCACCCACCCCTCACATGTCTCTGTCCACTGCTGGGAGTGATGGGCACCCACCCCATGTCTCTGTCCACTGCTGGGAATCCTCTGCACCCACCCCCATGTCTCTGTCCACTGCTGGGAGTCCTCTGCACCCACCCCCATGTCTCTGTCCACTGCTGGGAGTGATAGGCACCCACCCCTCACATGTCTCTGTCCACTGCTGGGAGTGATGGGCACCCACCCCCATGTCGCTGTCCACTGCTGGGAGTCCTCTGCACCCACCCCCATGTCTCTGTACACTGCTGGGAGTCCTCTGCACCCACCCCCATTTCTCTGTCCACTGCTGGGAGTGATAGGCACCCACCCCTCACATGTCTCTGTCCACTGCTGGGAGTTCTCTGCACCCACCCCCATGTCTCTGTTCACTGCTGGGAGTCCTGTGCACCCACCCCCATGTCTCTGTCCACTGCTGGGAGTGATAGGCACCCACCCCTCACATGTCTCTGTCCACTGCTGGGAGTGATAGGCACCCACCCCCATGTCTCTGTCCACTGCTGGGAGTGATGGGCACCCACCCCCATGTCTCTGTCCACTGCTGGGAGTCCTCTGCACCCACCCCCATGTCTCTGTCCACTTCTGGGAGTGATAGGCACCCACCCCTCACATGTCTCTGTCCACTGGTGGGAGTGATAGGCACCCACCCCCATGTCTCTGTCCACTGCTGGGAGTCCTCTGCACCCACCCCTCACATGTCTCTGTCCACTGCTGGAAGTGAAGGCACCCACCCCTCACATGTCTCTGTCCACTGCTGGGAGTGATAAGCACCCACCCCTCACATGTTTATGTCCACTGCTGGGAGTGATAGGCACCCACTCCTCACATGTCTCTGTCCACTGCTGGGAGTGATGGGCACCCACCCCCATGTCTCTGTCCACTGCTGGGTGTCCTCTGCACCCACCCCCATGTCTCTGTCCACTGCTGGGAGTCCTCTGCACCCACCCCATGTCTCTGTCCACTGCTGGGAGTGATGGGCACCCACCCCCATGTCTCTGTCCACTGCTGGGAGTGATAGGCACCCACCCCCATGTCTCTGTCCACTGCTGGGAGTCCTCTGCACCCACCCCTCACATGTCTCTGTCCACTGCTGGAAGTGAAGGCACCCACCCCTCACATGTCTCTGTCCACTGCTGGGAGTGATAAGCACCCACCCCTCACATGTTTATGTCCACTGCTGGGATTGATAGGCACCCACCCCTCACATGTCTCTGTC
Organism: Triturus cristatus; assembly: GCF_964204655.1. NCBI lineage: Eukaryota > Metazoa > Chordata > Amphibia > Caudata > Salamandridae > Triturus > Triturus cristatus. The sequence goes on from NC_140583.1 coordinate 1,042,919,999, forward strand.
CACTGCTGGGAGTGATGGGCACCCACCCCCATGTCTCTGTCCACTGCTGGGAGTCCTCTGCACCCACCCCCATGTCTCTATCCACTGCTGGGAGTCCTCTGCACCCACCCCATGTCTCTGTCCACTGCTGGGAGTGATGGGCACCCACCCCCATGTCTCTGTCCACTGCTGGGAGTCCTCTGCACCCACCCCCATGTCTCTGTCCACTGCTGGGAATGATAGGCACCCACCCCTCACATGTCTCTGTCCACTGTATTGTATTGTATTGTATTGCATACGTTTTTGTATAGCACAGCTGCCACCCTACGGGTATCCTGGCACTAAGAGACTGTGATGGCATGAAGCAAGCAGAAGAATAGCCAGTGGTCAGGATCGATGCCACCTATTCCTGGCGAAAAAGCCATGTCTTAAGTTCTTTCCTGAAGGCCAGAAGCGTTTCGGCCTGGCGCAGCTTTTGGGGAATCTTATTCCAGAGGCGGGCTGCCGCCGTACTAAAAGCCCTGCCACCCATCCTGGCAAGTTTTACTCTGGCGACAGATACCAGGCTTTGGCTAGTGGACCGGAGGAGTCTCTTTGGTTCATACCAGGAGAAACGTTCGCGCAATGGTAACGGGCCAGTGTTGTGTAGGGCTTTGTAAACCGTGACCAGCGACTTGAAATTGATTCTATCTTTAACAGGCAGCCAGTGGAGGTCCCTTAGTGCCAGCGTTACAGATGAATCACGCTGTCTCCTGAGGGCCAGTTTGGCTGCCATAGACTGTATTCTTTGTAAACCCTGTACGATGTAGTGGGGAGCACCCAGGTACAGTGATTTACAATAGTCCAGTCTGCTCAGGATCACACTCTGGACCACCAGGGACCTGGCCTCGTTAGGGAGTAGTGGGAGAATTTGGCAAAGAGCTCTCATCAGGGCAATACAGGTACCGATTGTTTTGTTAGCCTGAGATTGCAGCTGAAGGTCTTCGTCCACCATGACCCCCAAATTACGGACTGTTTTTGCTGCAGCTATGGGGGCGTCCTCCGGTCTGAGCCGGAACTCGCTCAGAAGATTTGCAGACATTTTGGCTGCACAGCAGTTCAGTAGCTCCGTTTTCCCAGCATTCAGCTGCAATGAATTGGCCTTCAGCCAGTCAGAGACCTTCCTCGTACATGCCTGAAAAGAGCTCAGAGAGACTGCGTGCTCTCCTTCCGTGGAGAACATCAGCTGAATGTCGTCCGCGTAGTTAACCACTTCGATCCCATGAGATTTTATTAAAGGGATCAGGAGCCCTAAATAGACATTAAAGAGGATTGGGCTAATTGCTGAGCCCTGAGGCACTCCATGGTATACCGAGGACCAGGGGGAGACAAATGGTGTCAAGGTCACTGCCTGTTGACGATCAGTCAAATAGGATTGTAACCATTCCAAGGCACGGCCCGTCACCCCCAAACCTTCCAATCTTGCCAGCAAAACCGCGTGACTAACCGTGTCGAAAGCGGCCGACATGTCCAACAGCACCAACACTGAGGAGCTGCCACTGTCAGCTCGCATTCGAAGTTTGTCCAGGACGGTCGTCAACGCGGTTTCCGTCCCATGCCCTGGCCGAAACCCAAACTGGTCCGTATCCAAAAGCAGATTTTCTTCCAGGAAATTAGACAGGGACTTGCTAACCAATTTTTCCAAGATTTTAACTGGATATGGTAGGAGGGATATGGGACGGAAGTTGGCTGGCAGCGATGGATCTAAGGAAGGTTTTTTCAATAGGGGGTGACTATCGCCTGCTTCCAACCACTTGGTACAATTCCTTCATTCAGGGATTGACAGCAGATTTGCCACAGATCCAGGAATGGGAGTGATAGGCACCCACCCCTCACATGTTTATGTCCACTGCTGGGAGTGATAGGCACCCACCCCTCACATGTCTCTGTCCACTGATGTGAATCCTAGGCAGACACCCACCCACCCACCTGCACTCTTGGTGCAGTACACTGCTCTCCTGGGCATACACCCCCCCCAATATACTGGTTAGATGCTGCACCAGGCCCTATGACAACATTTGTGGCGTGTGTACGCCTTGTATCACTAATGTACTGGTGCCCTAGGGGTACGCGTGACGCGGTCCATACCCACGCTCTCAGAGCGTGGGTACGGTCCATACCCCTACATCACCACAACTATGGTGGTACGGACCGTACACTCGCTCTGAGGGCCTGGGTATGGGCCGTACACCTACGTCACCACAACAATCGTGGTACGGCCCGTACCCACGCCCTCAGAGCGTGGGTACGGGCTGTACCCCTACATCACCACAACAATGGTGGTACGGCCCGTACCCATGCCCTCAGAGCGTGGGTACGGGTCGTACCACGCATACCCCTACGTCACCCCAACAATGGTGGTACCGCCCGTACCCACGCTCTGGGGGCGTGGGTACGGGCCGTACCACTATTGTTGTGGTGACGTAGGGGTACGGCCTGTACCCACGCTCTGAGGGTGTGGGTACGGGCCGTACCACCATTGTTGTGGTGACGTATGGGTACGGCCCGTACCCACGCTCTGAGGGCGTGGGTACGGGCCGTACCACCATTGTTGGGGTGACGTAGGTGTATGGCCCGTACCCACGCTCTGAGGGCGTGGGTACGGGCCGTACCACCATTGTTGGGGTGACGTAGGGGTACGCGTGGTACGACCCGTACCCACGCCCTCAGAGCGTGGGTACGGGCCGTACCCCTACCTAACCACAACAATGGTGGTACGCCACGCGTACCCCTACATCACCCCAACAATGGTGATACGGCCCATACCCACGCCCTCAGAGCGTGGGTATGGGACGTACCACCATTGTTGTGGTGATGAGGGGTACACATGGTACGGCCCGTACCCACGCTAAGAGGGTGTGAGTACGGGCCGTACCACCATTGTTGTGGTGACGGGACGCGTTCACGTCCACTTCCGTTGTGGCGGGACGCAGGGATTGGTGGACACGCCCCCCAAAGTGACCAGACCCTGGAGGTACTGTATGTACATGATATATGTGGTATAATTTGGGTAGAGGTTACGTTTCATGCCCCTCCCCCCCCTTTGACCATGGGTGTTGTTCTGACCTTCTGCGGCATCTGCGTCGGTTTCTGTGCACCAGGTCGTAGGCTAGGAGGGCCGGAATTACACGTAGGATGGGGTCCATGGCTGTCCGTCGCTTACAGGTGCTCCTTCTTCGCGTCGTCCTCAAATTCCCCGGAGTTTTTGGCTGCCGTAAAAAATGAGCCGTGCGGAGTGACGTAGGCATGAATCATACTTGCTGGTCCGTAAATTGCTGCCTGACTCCGTCCGGACGGTATTTTTTAGCCGCACGTAGTTTTGTATGAATCGTACGGAAATTGTATTTCTGTACGAATCGTACTTGCTGGTTTGGAAGGAAGATTTCCCGGGTACGAGTCGTACGGAGAATACGCTCCGTACGACCATTCGTACCCGGGTTTTACAGGATCGGAATTGGCACCCAAATATTTGTTCCGATATTTTAGTACTTACCTTTATGTAGATAGGATGTCGATATTTTTGACATCGATATTTATGGCCTGATATTTTGGGAACACGATATTTTGTCATTCTATATTTTGTCAGTGATCTCATTAAAATCTGGTCTAGGATTTTTGCAATATTTACAGGACGTAATAAAGCGCATAATATCTTGGTGAGAGGAGCCGTCACATCCACAAGGGCAGGGTTTGACTATTAGACTCAGTTGAGTTAACAATCCATAAGAAGAAATTAAGCATATTAAATCTCATATGTGTTATGGAAAGTAAAGGTATGCATTTAAAACAAACTCAAGGCCATGGACGTTTTTGTTAGCAAAATAACATGGGCCCTTACTGAGTGTTTAGTAAGATCTGTCTGTCACCTCAGACGGCCTCTACACCTAAATTAGTTGGTGCAAACCCACATTAAGTCAGACTTCATGATCCTATCTGGGTTGTCAAAAAGCTCCCATCTTCCTGATTCAGGGAGGCATCTCCTCATGTACCTTAACCATGGAATAGAGTGCCATTTATCCTTGGGAGAGAATATCTTTCAGAGCCAGCCTATTTAACTTATATTCTGGTCTGGTTCAGCTAGTGATCTGCCTGATAAGGGGGTGCACGGTGCACACCAATGATGTCATTCAAGTGGAGGAGACCTAACTCTTGATGGGCTCTACAGGAAGGTGTGCACTGTGGGACGTCCAGCAATCTTCTACAGAATTTATCTTTGTTTGCGAGTAGAGAGGCAACTCCCACGTAGGCCTCTACATCTCCTCCTTGCATGGCAACTGAAACACATTTGGCCCAATACAGTTTAAGCATTACCCCAGTGGGTTTCTTGCCCAATCTAGTGTCAAAGTAAAAGCGGCTCCAATTGTCCTCATCAAGGTGAGTCTCTTATTCATCAAGAAGGGAGACCTTGTGCAGACACAATCAAAAATAACTTCAAGCCATGGGAAGAATGAAACCCTCTCCAAGATACAGCCATTCGCTGAGAAGTGCCTGTATTTCATGGATTTAGGACCCATTGTCATCACAATTGACTTACTATAATTAGTGAATAAATCTAAGCCTTCCATGAAAGCAACAAATGACTCTATTAACTGCTATAATTCCAGGTCTGCGTTATCTGCATATTATAAAGTGGGTATGGGGCGTGACCTCACCCACAGGAGTTCAACATTTATCAACAATAGGGAACTTTCCAGCTTATTGATATATAGAAAAAGAAATTAGGCCAAAATACAAACCTGGAGCACTCCCTGCCTAACCTTAAATGGCTTTGTGCAAGTATCATCATTATTCTATTGCACCATAGAAGACATATCAAGATGCAGGTCACTTAAAGATTTCACAATAGATAACATGAGTGCCCTGAGCTTGGCCCTATTCACTCTGTCAAAAGCCGAGGAGAGGTCCATGGCCTCGTATTTATGTATTTGCTTGTGATCAAATGCGAGTTCAGCCAGATCATTGATGCTGAGACCAAATCTAAAGGTCAATTGCAGATCGGAGACAATGTCATGCTCCTCTGCCCAGGTTGAGAGCCTTTTGAGAATCACCCTCCCCACAACCTTCACAACTGCATCGCTGTGGTTAGAGTCTTATCAAGAAGGGCCATGGGGGAAACATGGCGGCGGCGAGTTGAGCTGCCGCGGTGCTCCGCTCTTGAGTTCCCGTCTCGGCGTTTTAATTCTTTAAATACAGCCGTCCGCACGAAAAGGAAGTCAGCCTGTCTTTTAATGTCCTAAGCAATTTTGGAAGTTTCATTCTAGAGTGTTTTTGGATATTTTTGCCGCTTTGTCGGATTACCTTGTACGACTACGCTGAGCCTCATGTGTGTGGACGGGGCGTGTCTCTACTTTCTTGAGGCGGCAGACCAGGTTTCCTCTCCGCGTCTCCCGCAGCCTTTGACCTTTTTGGAGCCACTGCAGGCTGTTACAAGCTTGTGGCATTGGAGCCTAGCCGTCCTGGAGCTGCGACAGGGGCGAAAGACCCGCAGCCTCATCCGGGGATCTCGCGGTGCAGCCGCCAGCTCCCGCGTTAGTGTACTGCGTGGAGCAGGAGAGAATGGTAATATGCCAACAACGCTGACAGCAGGTTCCAGGGGGGCCGACAACGATACGGTGGCTTGCCTTGGGTCTGCAGGTAATGGATCCCTGGTGGAAGTTTCAGGGCAAACAAAGAAGGGCAAGCGTGGGTTAATTTGTAAGGGGGCTAAGAAGAACAAAAATATAGAGACTGTAGGAAGTGAGCATGGCCCTGGCTCTGATTTAAATAAAGAGGGCGAGCAGTCTCTCCCAGAGTCAAATTTTACGAGTCCATCAAATAAAAAGAAAGTTTCATCTTTTCTGACTGGGCAAGTTAAAGCTAAGAGAGCATACACGGGCACGGGCAAAGCAGTTGGGACCTCTAAGGGTACTAAGTTCATTAACAACACCGGGTCAAAGATAACCCCGTCTCTTCGATCCTATTTCAAAATAGTTCCACAGGTTCTACATCTTGCGGAGCAGCATCCTGTGAAAGATCTTTCGGGAAATACGCTGATCTCTATGGCATCACTAGACCCCAATGAGGCGACTCCTGTGGATTCTGCGGCTATATCTTGGAGTATGGCAGTGGTTTTGGAAGCTAGCATAGTCACCGTAGATGTGGATAATTTGGATGGAGTAGTTGAGACGGCGGAAAGGGGGGATGTAATGGCAGATGGTGCTTTAAAAGTATGTGTGTCTCCTACCTTCACCTCTGTAATTTCGGACCCTATGCATCTTCTTCCTTCTCCTGCTCTAGCTTTAGAACCATCATCCTTAGTGGTTCCACCTATCTCCCTATTGGGGTCACCTAGTAGAGGGATATTACAGGATGAAGTTTTGCAGGACTGCATGTCTGCTCTCTCCGGCCCTCTGGCTGAGGGTTATGATAGTATATCACTAGTTAACTCCCTACAGGGTCTGTTTACATCTTTGTCTGCAGACATTAAAAAAGGGTTTGAAACATCAGCAGCGAACCAGTCTGAAATAAGAAGCTTCTGTGAGTCTCTTGACAGTAAACTCAGCGGTCTGTCCACAAGAACAGAAGTATTGGAAGATACTGTAACAGAACTGTCCCTGTATCTAGATGAAGCAAGGTCAGATATTATTAAGCTTAAAAAAGAGGACCTGATGTTGGCCGAGAGGATGAAGGCATTAGAAAATCACGCTCGACGCAATAACCTCCGCATTTTGAATGTCCCGGAAGATAGCGAAGGCTCAGATATTAAGAAATATATCATCTCGCTGTTGAAAGAATCCCTAAGATTAGATCAATCAGTGGAAGAGCTAACCTTAGACATTCAGCGCATTCATAGAGATCCTTTCAGGAAAAATCCTCAAAGAACTAAACCAAGGAAGATCTTGGTGAACTGTCATACATATTCTCTTAAGGAGGCTATTCTCAATCTGGCCCTCAAGCAGAAATCTGTGAGTGGGAAGGGGTATAATTTTCAGATCCGCTCTGATCTTTCCAGGACCACCCTAGATAAACAGTGGGAGTTTGGAAGGAGGCTCGAAGCTTTCAGAGGCTATGGTGCAGTGGCCCAGTTAGTTTTTCCTGCTGCATTGAAAATCATGTATAAAAATAAAATGCACAATATTAGATCGGTGCTAGCAGCAGACGAGCTACTGATGACTATGGGGAAAGATAAGGGGGGGTCAGTGTAGGTGTAGTGTAAGTGTAGTGTAAGTGTAGGAGAAACTATTATGAGAACAGACACTTAAATAATACAGGGCTATGTATCTACAGGCTTCTATATTGTAGTACGCAGTAAGCAGATGGTTATTTATCTCTGTGTAGTGATTTTTTATTCTTTTTTTTTTTTTGTGTGTTGTTAGATGTAGGACGGGAACTCAGTGAGGGGCACTACCTTCTGGAATTTCCAGATAGAGAGGGTAAGGGTTTCCCATGGGAGGGTGAGGGGTAGAGTGGGGCACGGGGAGGGGTTGCAAGGGGTAAAAACAAAAAAAAATTCCTCATTTTCGTCCTTGTTTTAGTTTATGTTTTGAAAAGTTGCCATTGCTGGAGAGTTATACGGTCACTTCTTTATTCTCTAGTGAAGAATGCTGCTGGGTTTGTTCCATTTCTGCTTTTGGTTTATTGGGCGATTGGTATGGGTATGGTGATGGTGATGGTGATGGTGATGGCGGGAGGATTCCTATGTTATGAGTAAGTTGAAGATTATCTCTTGGAATATTAATGGTCTGCGCACTAGTCCTAGGAAAAATAAGATAATGCAATATCTCCGTGTCTCAGATGCGCAGGTTATTATACTCCAAGAGACTCATTTAACTGAATGTGAGTTGCTTTCTGTGGTTAAAAAGAATAGGTGGATTGACCTCTGCGTAACGCCATCGCAAACAGCACACATTAGGGGTGTAGCAATTTTTTAAAAGAAATCTGTAAAAGCGAGATTAGTTTCTAAGATGGTGGACTCAGGGGGTAGATGGGTTATTGTATCTGTAATTATAGCTGGATCTCCTATTACCTTAGTAGGATATTATGGCCCTAACTGCGATGATCCTTCAGTCTTGAAAACCATCTTCTCCCACCTGCTCTCGTTTCCAGAGCCGACCATCGTGGCAGGGGACTTTAATATCCTATATTGGACAAGTCCCCGACCAGCAGAGCTATAACTCTGTCTAAAACTAGGTCCTTTCTGCTTGATAATATGAAGCAGCTAGGTTATGTGGATATCTGGAGGGTAAAATCAGGGCAACAAAGAGGTGTCTCATTCCATAACTATAAGTACCATCATCAGTCGAGAATTGACTATATTTTGATTAGTCAAAAATTGGTTAACTTGGTGCAAATTATCTCTTACCTCCCATTACATCTTTCTGACCACGCGGCCGTTTATTTAGAATTGGGGGGCTTTTCTAAAAGCCCCACGAGAAGCTGGACCTTTGATCGCTCTTTGCTTTCGTCATTAGAGGTTATTAACTCTCTTAAAACTGAAGCTCAGAATTTTCTGGATAACAACATTGGTTCAGCTCCCCCGGAGTGTGTATGGGATGCATTTAAGGCGTTTTTAAGGGGCCTGATAACGAACAAGGCCACATGTAAGAAAAAGATCTACAGAGAAGCAGTAGCCTCTTTGGAGGCTGAGATGGCTAGAGTGCCAGCGGAAATAGTCTCGCACCCGGACGTCCTTGCTAACACTCTACAGGAGTGGCAGAACAAGCTAGTTACTCTAAGAGGGGAACTGGGTTCAACTTTGAATTCGCGGGTCCTTGAGAGGTGGGAGGCGAGCAAATTAGCTCCTTTCCAATATGGAGAGGGGGCAAGGAAGTTGTTATCCTGGAAGGCAAAAACCGACCAGGTCAGAAACAATATAGATTCAATTATTTCTGGTGGTGTAACATATTCTGCCGATGAGGATATTAGAGGAGCCTTTCGGGATTTCTTTTGCAACATATATCATGAAGACAAAGATTTTGAGGATATGCAAGTGGAAGACTGGCTGAAGGGAGTACCCCTTCCCATATTGTCTCCTGAACAGAGTACCTCTCTGGATCGGGAGATTGCGCAGGAAGAGGTTAAACTTGCTATTTTAAATTGCAAGAAGGGTAAGGCAACCGGCCCAGATGGCTTGGCGTCTGAAATTTATATGGCTCTGGAGACAACAATTCTCCCTTTTCTTACAGTTTTGTTTAACCAGATTCTTCGGGAAGGATTGTCTCCTCCTACTTCATGGAATAGTGCTTCCATAACCCTAATATTGAAACCAGGAAAACCAGCTACCTGTTGCGGTTCATATAGACCGATTTCAATCCTGAATTCTGATTACAAGGTCTTTGCGTCAGTTCTGGCAAATAGACTGGGAGCAGTAGCAATGGGGATTTTGCATTCAGATCAGAAGGGTTTCGTGAGGGGCCGTCAGCTGTATGAGTTGACATATGATCTTATAGCAGCCATTGATATGGCAACTATGGAGTCTCTCCCATTGGCTGTACTTACATGGACGCCACCAAGGCCTTCGATAGGGTGAACTGGGTGTACCTGTCGAGGGTCTTGGGTAGGTTTAACATCGGGGAGAGATTCCGGCGAGCTGTGAGACTCCTATATCAGAATCCTTCAGCTTCTTTGTTAGTAAATGGAGAACTGTCAAATCCATTTAACATCACGCGTGGTACGCGTCAGGGCTGCCCTTTTTCAACCCTCCAATTTGATTTATTTATTGAGACTTTCGCTCAACGGCTGAGGGATGATCGTAACATCAACCCCTTCCCTTATGGGGGATGGGGAAAGAAAGTAGCCCTATATGCTGATGATATTCTCGTCTTTTCCTCAGAACTACGTACGGCTCTCCCCTCAGTAATTGCTTTGGCTCATGATTTTGGTAAAGTATCAGGTTACGAGATCAATGCCTCTAAAACTGATATTATGGTCTGGAACGATCCTGAACCTGTGGCAGGGGCTCAGTTGAGCTCTATCTTGCGCTATCTAGGCCTTAAAATTGTCAAGGATATAAATAAAATTGTACCATCAAATTTCTCTAATGTTGCCAAAGAATGTCGAAGACTTATGCGATCTTGGTCTTCGCTCCCCCTATCAATTTTGGGCAGAGTAAACTTAATAAAAATGTCTATTTTGGCAAAAATTTATTTTTTGTTTAACACCATTCCCCTTTTTTTTTTAACCCTCTCTGATAACTAAACTTCAGAGTGATAATAGCTATTTCATATGGAATGACCACACACCTAGGATTGCTTGGAAAAAACTTAGGCGGCCTAGAGAGAAGGGGGGTTTGGCAGCGCATGATTTGCGACTATATGCATGGGCATTTCAATTCTCCCATGCTAGGATGCTGCTAAAAATGCCCACAAATTCTGGAATTGGATGCATGTTTGCAGCATTACTTAGAGGAGAAAGTGTGGCCCAGCAAGGTTTTTTGTTTAAATTTGGTGATCCGAAATTTTAAAAAAAAGTGAAACTGAGGGTGTTGCGAGATATGGCAAAAACATGGGTAAAACTTAGGTGCTCTATAAAGATTGGTTATTTTGCAAGTAGGTCACCATTGTGGAACTCACCGGGTAGCCCGGATTGGCTTTTTGATAGTCTTGCAATACCATTGAGAGAGGCAGGTTTTGAGGCTTGGGGGGACTTATTTGTGGAAGGTTGTTTGCTCCCATGGGAGGCTTTGCTATCTAAAATTGTGCCGGGCTTCTCTAGGTTTAAGTTCCTTCAGATTGCAAGTTGGGCACACTCACAGATCTCTGCTAGGGGCAGATTCGTGTTAGGAGGAGACAGTAATCTAGTGACGCACTTACTGGATAAGCCACCAGCCAGAAAGGAGGTTTCACTATGGTATAAGCTACTACTGGAAGAAGTTGATGGCGAATTCCAACTGCCAGAGTTGTTGTGGGCTTCCTCCATTACTGACCAGAATATCGAGAATCTGTGGTTTACATCTTTTAAGATCATGTGGGATATAGTGAAACCTGCTTGGCTTCGTAGGAATCATCTTTTTACCCTACATAGAGCCTACTATTCGCCACAGAGACTTTCAAAATTCTCAAAAGACTCTTCAGTGGCATGTCCTAAATGTGGGCTGATAGCTGCCTCAGATATTCACATGTTCTTTGAGTGCCCCCTTCTGCTCCCTTATTGGAATGCGATAAGTCTCTCACTTTCAACTGCTTTCGGCTTTGAAGTCTTGATAAGTTCTCCTCTCGTAATATTTGGAGTTTCACCTGAGATTCGGGGTCCAGCGAAAAACCTTCTCTTCTATTGCATCTTACTGGCTAGAAGAGAAATTTGTAGAAAATGGATGGATTCGTTACCACCTACCTTGCTGGACTGGCGCACTTCAGTTTTACAAACCTCTAAAGTAGATTTAACAAGAGCTGGAAATCCTGACAAGAGAAGTTTTTGGCTTCTGTTGAATTGGGCGTAATCGGTACATCGGTCTGTGGGGTGTTTTTTTTGTGGTTTTTTTTCCCCATGGTCCAATGATTATGCTGTTTGTAAATTCCATGTGTTGGTATACCCACCAGGGCGCTCTCGACATCAGCAATGGGTATTTGACTGCAGCAATATCACTCTCTCTTTTCTTTTTTTGGTTGTCTTTAGGGGGTGCTATTGGAGTACCGAAACAATACTGGGAGGTGATACCTTATAAATAGGTCTGCACCTCCACCAGTTCTTCTGTGACAGTATGTCTCTCTTCTTGCGCCTCTATTTGGTAACCAAGGGCGAAAAATGAGGACCAAAAAAAAAAAAAAAAGAAGGGCCATGTAAGCTATGTCAGATATCCCTTTAAAATGATTTATCAATGACTCTTGGGGAATATGAGAGGCAACTGTGCCTTAATTTGTGTTGTTAAAGAAAGGCTGTTAACAACCTCCCAAAACATGGTGCTGTTTTTTAGGGTCCGATTCTGATGCGATTAGGAAATCTTCCCGATCAAATTGGTTTGGAAATGGTTTCCAACCAACTCGGATCAGGAGAGGTAGACCGACCGAGTATGATGCATCCAGATGGCTCCAGATACGATTTAGTTTGACTGCCATTGACCTCTATGGGAGCCTCTGTTCCTAACCGCATCATAATCTGGCCCTCGGTTGGGAAGACACATACCCGATCCAATTCGGAAAGAGCAAATGCCATAGGAGGCCTTCCTAACCGCATCGTAATTGGGCCCTAGGTGGGAATGCTTTCCTAACCGCATCAGAATCGGACCCTTAGTGTGGAAGCTGAACTTAATTCCTGCAAAAGCTGTTCCTTAATTAATTTTTTCCTCCTAAAAATCTACACTGTATAGTTCCTTCTACAGCTAGTAATCAGATTTTTGTCCCTTGCAGAGGGTTCTCTGCACCCTGGGGCAACTTTTATCGAACCATCTCTGTATAATCTTGGGGTCAGCAGGAATAGGGAGCATGAGCAAGGAGTGGATCACCTCCACAAGTTAAAAAAAGGCCCCTAAATCCACCAATGGGTTTGTTGAGCACCTCCCGCAGTGATCTAGTTCCAAGGCATAAATCTCCCACAAATGAACAAGGAAAGCTTCCGGGACCACTTTCGACCACCCTAATCTTTTCCCTTGATCACCCAATAATATGTTTAGGTAGGGCTTTAAGTCGGATGAAAAAAATGGGGGGGGGGTCTCATAAAGGGGCGTGACCAATGTAATTAAGGGCATGGCTTAAAACACATAAGCTAAAAATCTGTGTTTAGCATAGTGTGCCACCCGACTTGTATTTTGTTGTTTCTGTCATTGCATCCAGATATGATACAATAATTAACATCATACCTACAAGTCAGGACTTGTGGCTTTGTCAATTGTTGTTAGTTTCATAAGATAAACAGCAGTTGCATAAGATAAATAAGCAGCAACTATGGCTTGCATATAATATTGAAAAAGCTTTCACTTACAGCCCTGGTGACATCGCAACAATGTTGCTGCTCCTGAGTTTCAAAAAGAGAAGGGAAATCCAGAGAGAAAATGACTCTCTTTAAAGGATTTCCCTTCCCCTACAATGCTCATCTGGCATGACGTCATCCCGTAACTTCTCCACTAGTGAGAAGTGAGCAGTGTGAGCACCCGCACATGATGTGCCTGCTGTCACTGCAGTCCGGAAAAAAACAGACTACCTGTGCCAGGGCACAAAACAGAGCCCGATAGAGACCCGTTTCGAGACCCCCTTTAAAAAACTGCTGGTTCTTAGACCCGGTGAGACCTGGCCCACTTAAAGCCCTGTGTCTTGGGTATTGGACTTACAGACACATTTTCCAGTAAGAGAAGCCACCTCTACAACAAGGAAATAAGATTGTGGTCACTAAAACCCATAGTATGTCCCATAACATCCTCGAAATTACTAAACAGCTCACATGAAACCAAGATAGAACCGACCACAGTTGAACAACCCCTACCCGTAAAAGCTGGGGGAAGAGATTTTGGTTCCAGTGAATCAAGTGCTTCATAGGAATAAGGCAAATGAAATTCACAGATAAAAGCATTTAGGAGGCCCACAAACTTGAATGTTCTAAATGAAACTTGTTAGTATTAGACAAAAGTTGGGATCAAAGAGGTGACAATGGCCCAAGCATGGATGTAAATTAAAGTCCCCATCAATATTGTCCAACAATAAGACAAATTCCTAACTCGTTGATTCCCTAAAAACTTCCACAGGATGCCCACTTGTTCTGAAGAAGAGGTCCCGGAGAAAGCATTATAAGAGTTAATTACTGGCAGTTCCCACTTGTCTGGAATATGGCACATTACAACGTGATGTAATACATCGGGTGCCATTACAATGCAGTTGTTAAAATGACCACGTTGTTAGTACAAGATGTATTACAACGCAAGTCTTTACAACGACTTCCACTAGGGGGCGCACTGGACTTAGGAATAGTATTATTTACTATTCCTACTCCAGTTTGCCTAACAGTATGGAAGGTGTTGGAAATGTATTTCCAAAACCTCAGCGCCCCCTAGTGGAATTTGTTGTACAGACTTGCGATGTCATTACATTGCATACTAACAACGCGGTCGTTGTCAGGTCTTTTCCCCTTGTCTGGGAACTGCACAGCAACTGCCTGCAAATTGGATGCTAAAGTTATCAATGACAACAATTCACCTTTGGGTCTTCCTGCAGACGAGTGAGTTTGTAGGAATAAAAAAGGATTGAATACCACCCAATGCGAAAGAATCCCTAGTGTCCCATGTTTCTCGGAGGGCAATTTTGTCTGAGCTAGAAATAATATTTTAGCCACTCTGGGTCTGCTTTTTTTTTTTAAACTGCAGCCCGCAATGTTTCAGCATAAAAATGTAAGCCAAGATTATGTAAGTTGGAGTGAGAGTTAAAATAATTGGAGGAATCATCCAGAGTACAGGCAGCCATCACCTATCCATTCTCTAGTCACTCCACATCCTCCAGCATACTCAACGGTTCAAAGTGATTTGAAGTCTGTAAGGTGCAGGCTCAGGTGTGATAAATTGCCTGGCTGGAAAGGTGTCAATGGAAGCAGGAGACCCTACCACAGTTGTCTGAGGCAGAGAGTGACCACTTACAGGCAAATGGCGAGGAGAGAAGAAGCATAAGGGTAAGAGCTTAATGTGAGATGCAATATGGTGGGACCCGGGAGTGTATGCCACAAAACGAGCCACCATCATCTCATGATTGAAATTAACCACTGCACAGTCTACTTTCCACATTTTCGGGTAAGGCCAATCTAAGGAATTCTTCGTTCAATAATAATGGAATTGCTAATCGAAACATCTGTCCCATATGAGCACTAAACCAGTGAGTGACCTTGTTCTTTAACTGAGTGTCGTTTTCTACCACTCCCTCCTGCAGGTGCTGAGCATTTCCTAATCTCACAACAAAGGGGGTTTCCCCAGGGAGCAGATTAAAGGCTCCATCGTGGGGGCATGGCCACACTGGCATCTGAGATGGACGCACGGCGCTGAAGCTCTGGACACTGCATCCCGCCGAATGCAGTTGCAGGTGGAATTTCAGTTCAAATATGCCAGCTACACTATAAATTATTACCCCTCCTGATGTCGCTGGAAAGCTGCGAGCGGAGTGCTGTGGTGACAGCGGACAACTGTGGGAGCGGTGCGGGCCCAGCTTACCTCGGAAGGAGCCGTGGCGATAGGGGCTGCCGGCAAGCCTGAGGACTGGATTACCGAGCCCTGCTGGGTCCCCGCGGGACCCACCCTTCTCATCCTGACGTGGCCTGCTGAGTCGGCAGTGTACTCCCAGAGCTGCACTACCTACTGCAGCTCCTGGTGGAGGAGGAGCGGGATGAGGACTGCGACACTCCTGATGGCCTACTGAAATTAAGGCCCGGGCATCTCCTGATGCAGCATTGCGGGGCAGCACTGGAAGTGGAGCTCATCCTGACGTGGCCTGCTGAGTCTGCGGTGTGCTCCCAGCACTGCATTACCTACCCCAGCTCCTGATGGAGGAGGGGCGGTGTCTTGCCTTGCCCTCAGGATAATACAGAGTTCCACAAAACACCACTCCCACACGGTGGCTCACACACGACAAGGCAGGAGACATAAAACACAACAACACTTAGAAAAGGGTTTCACTTTACAAAATGCAAAGACTCTCTTTTTAGAATAAGGCTTGGGGTTTTATTTATGCAATGCTCTCTAACAGAAAGTCTTTCCCAGATGCCAAATGAACAATATTCAAATGTATATAGAGATATATATTTATATGCAAGTAATAATAACACACTTGGTAAATAAAACTGTTAAATACATTGATAATAATATGAAATACAAGCAGCAAATAATATGAGATGAAAGTCAAGCAAATAATACTGGACGTCCTGCAAGAAATCATATATATATATATATATATATATATATCAAATGATTACTTTGGATGTGCACTCTGACTCATTCACACATAACAAAAAAAACACCTCAAATGGCCACAGCCACTGGAACCACACATCACAATGGCTCTAGTCAGAAACAAATCACCTGTAACAGCCAGGCAATTGACTCACGATCAGGACTCAAATCCAGATTCTTGTGGCAGTATGTCTACTCCACAAGTGAACTCCCAAGCTGGCTGTCAACAACCCTCAGCTTTATAGTTTCAAAAGAAACTACACGGTTTGAGTGCCTTTCCCTCTGCGCCAAGGAAACTTACTGGACCTGGCCAGTTTCCATGCAAGCATTCCAGGGCAAAAGGATTTCCCTCTACATTTTCACATGTTCCAGCCTTAATCTGAACGAAGCTTACAAAAGAATTCCAGGATACATTAAACAATCTCTCACAAAACAAACCTTGAATGTGATTAACCCAAGCAACCTTCAAACACTCTGGGGGCCTGTCTGCGTGCAGAAAAGCTCAAGCAAGGCAGAGTCAGAATTCAGGATGACATGAGGCCACGTCAAAGCCAATAGTAAGAACTTCATAATACTTCCCAATGTGCAATACAATGCACACTTGTGCACCACTGCCTATAGCACCACATACTTCATCTCTCAATGTACAACATAACACACATTTGTGCACCACTGCTTATAGCATCACATACTTAATCTTTCACTGTACAACACAATGCTCATGTGTGCACCACTGCTCATAACACTGCACTTCGAGACCAAAACGTTCATTCCACACCTCTCTCTCTCTCTCTCATGCTTTCCTATGCACATCCCACACATTCTGTTCTTGGCAAGGTTGTTCTACTGTGACAGCTCCGACTTCAGAACTACGAGAAGAAATCTTCAAGAGAAACAAGGCATATGCAGGACGTCGTACATTCAGGCTAGGATAAAATTACACACCAAAGTCAATTAAAATGATGGTAGTCAAAGGTCATCACGTGGTGTCAGACCATGAGAGTGCTTCTAGGACTACAGGTGCACCGAGGACTGCGATGCTCCAGGTGGCCCATTGAAATTGAGACCCGGTCATTGCGTGCTGTGGCATTGCGGGACAGCGTGGGGATCGTAGAGCATTGTAGTGCATTGACAGGTGAGTCCGGCCTGGCAGAATCTCGGTAGCCATATTGGAACACAGGGGGGCTGAGCTGCAGGGGCCGCATCAGCGCTCAGCGGCCCCTTGGAACTCCAGTGAATGCTACGAGGCATACAAGACTAGTGCTGCATCCATTTAAATACATGCACTGGGATCGCCACAAACAGCTTTAAATGCATATCCTGTTGGGTCACTTCCTTTTTGGCTGCCTCACTGAAACAAGCTGCAATTTTAGGGTGGACATTGCTCTGTAGGTGCCTGGGGTGCTGCTGTATTCCTGTTACTCCTGAACCCACTGCCTATGCTGATTCTGGCAACCTTTTGGGTCAGCCTCCTATACTGATTTGTCTTGTTGTGCGGGGTTTGTCCTTGACTAGTAAGCCAGCTTTTGTGGAGTGGAGAGCTGGTCTGTTGGACCTGCTCGGAGGGGACCTTCCTGATTCATTATGGGGAGGGGTGACCCGAAGCAGAGAAAACTTCCCTTTGAGAGGACCAGGCAGTCAGACAGGCTTGAGTCAGTGTTTGACACGAAGGAAAGGGGGTCAGATCCTACCCTTGACAGACATCTCACGGGGGCTGGCGCCATCATGGCGGAACTGCGTCATGGATTCCATGCAATTGACACTAGGTTTGATACCTTAGCATCACGCCTAGATCGCCTGGGAGAACGGCTTGAGAAACATGATGATCATTTAGATGGTTTAAATTACCCGAGGAAGGGTAAACAAGTTTTCGCAATACTTAACAGATTTGGAGCTAAAATCCTTTTCCCATAGGAAACACATCACCCGCCACAGGACTCCCCCATTTTTGCCAAATCCTGGGGGGCGCATAGATACTTTTCTAGTTATAGCACTTATTCACAAGGTGTGTGCACCCTTATTCATAAAAGCGTACCCTTCAGTCTTAGTGCTAGTCATATTGATAAGGAGGTGGATACATTGCGTTGTTTGGTCGCCTGGCTGACAACGACATGCTCCTTGTAAATGTCTATGCCCCTGATGTAGACAACCCAAATTCTTTCCTTGACCTCTCTTCGACTATGGTCAGATTTGATACTGACACTATACTATTGGGGGTGATTTTAATTGGCCACAAAATCCACTCCTAGATTCCTTCGGTACCCATGCTATTAGTAAACCCCAGGCCACACTCATATTAATTGGCATTAAAGATACCTATTCTCTGAGTAATGCATGGCAACATATACACTCTACCGCACTGGCATACACTTTCTACTCAGCACCAAATGCTGTAATAGACACGTATTGACTATTGGCTGTTATCAGACACCACTCTCTCCTGGTTGAGTGATGTCCGAACACCTCCCGCGCACATTGTCGGACCACTTCCCAGTCTTGGTGGCCCTCAATGTCCAATTTGGTCGAGGAATCATGAGGCAGTGGTGCTTCCCAGGTACTGCCCTCATGGACGCAGTGTACCGCCCGAACTCCATGAATCCACCTTGGAGTACTTCAGCTTAAAGAGTACCTTAGTGTAATGTCAGGCAACTCTATGGGATGCCTATATATAAGAGGTGTATGTATTTAAAAACATGCTGGGGTCCTTAGGGATATAAGAAACAACATAGCACGCATAGATGCCGAATTGGTGCGATTGGTTTACCTTAATACGCAACACAACGACAACTCTCTCTTACTACAACGCACACAACTTCTTGATGAATTCTGATCCTTGAGAAGTTTCCTATCCTGGCAGGTATGCTCGGGTGAGGCATTACGGGGAGGGTGAGCGCTCAAGGCTTACACTGGCGCGTCTACTTCACCCCAATCGGGTTACAGACTACATAGCGGAGCTTTTGCTAGATGATGGCAGCCGGGTTACCACCAACACCACTATTGATGAGTATGGTAGAAGGGCCTACCTTGAACAAAACGCAATCGTGTGGCTGACAGACGCAGAGCGTCCGTTCTTGAGTGAGTGAACCCTTTTCAACAGGACAAGTAGCGCAAGCTATTGATGCTCGGAATGGCTCTAAAGCCCAGGGCTTAGATGGACCAACTGCATATTTTATATAACATACAAGCCAATTCTCAATCCCCATCTGCTAGACATGTACGCAGAGGCCCTGGAGGACGGGGTGTTGCCACCCTCCCTCCGAGAGGTGGCAATCACTCTCCTGCTCAGGCCCGACAAGGACCTCATCGCTGCACTTCAGATACGCCTCTCTTTTTATTAAACATTGGGTATAAAATGTTGGCTAAAATAATTACCACCTGACTGTCGTCACTGGTGGACCAAATCATTGTCACCCACAAGTCCACATTTCACAGTTTATGTACAGTATTTGTTGTATTAAACTAAGTGTCCCTAGACATCCCAGTGGCTGTCACACGCTTAGATGTCGATAAGGCTTTCGAATGTGGAGTGGCCTTTCTTCTGGGCGGTGTTGGAGAAGCTCAGTGCATTAATTACTGTCCTTTATTCCCTACCTGTTGTTCGATTGCGGATTAATGGATCTATAACTTGTGAAATCAGGATCGCTAGGGGTTCACGACAGGGATGCCCCCTGTCACCTCTGGTCCGTCACCTGCAGAACAAACACATGCATCGGGGTCTTCGTTTCAGACCGGAACCACTACTCATTTCATTGTATGCTGATGATATTTTATTGTTCTTCACTCAGCCAACCACCAAAATTACTCCTGTTCGCCACGAAATTGCCTAGTTCGTGAAATTTTCCCCTGACAGACATTACATCGGCGGTGTCCGGTGAATTTCCTCTGCAGTGGTGTGGTGACTCCACTAAATATCTTGGTGTAATACTTCATAGAAATAAAGAAAATGTCATCCACTTAAATTATGGGCGTGCCGTTGACAGACTCGCGACACAAATCGAGTAGTGGAAAGCTATTATTAAAATGATCGTATGCCCTGTTTTTAGTATATTTTTCTAAATATCCCAATCCCTCAACCAAACAAATTTTTCAGTACCCTTCGAAGTTTGCTGCTGCGTCTTGTCAGGGCGGGCCGGCACCCAGGATTCAATGGAACACAATGGTTCTCCCCTATGACAGGGGCAGGTTTGTAGTCCCGGACTTTGAAGTCTACTATCTAGTCACGCAGGGACAGCTCTCATCCTGTTGGTTCCACCCGAATGCAAGGCTTGACTATTCCATTTCCTAAAAAGAGACCAGGCTGCCTATCTCCCACTATCCACAATTTTGCCTAGTGGCCTTAAACTCGACTCTAGCTATTTACAAACACTCTCCAGGACATGCTGGGTGTAGCAGAAACTCAATTGTCTGCTAGGTACTGGCCCATTATATTCCCCTAAATTGCCTTTGATCAGCATTCCATGGGTCCCACCTACCCACGAAAAAGTTGTGCAACATACACATAACAAATTTGACCTACACACGATGGGCGACTTCTTCCCTAATGATCATGCTATTTCACACATTGATGATATCAGATTCTCTGAGGACGAAGCAATGGATCTTTTCATCCTACGCCGGCTTCATGCCATGTTTTGTACATGCGTCCCCACCTACCCCATACCACCCAACAACTTCCCTTCCTTCGACTCTTCTGCTCTCTACCTCAGACGGGAGTAGACTGGTTTATAAATTATGCAAATCTTGTATATCACTCAGAACCACACATGATGAGAGAGTAAGGGAGCTGTGGAGAAATGACCTAAGCCGTGCACTACCTGATGAGGAGTGGCTTTATTGTTGCACACAAGCTAAACTTGTTTCTCCCAATCACCGCCACAAACTCCTCCATTTAAAATTTCCTGCCCTTCCATCTTCCCCCTGAATATTTACTCCCTCGGATTCCTGAACTTAACTTGTTCTATTTATCGCCAACAAAATACACTTTTGACTGATGTCTGATCTGTTCATTTTTCTTTGCAACTTTCGAAAGCAGGTGAATAATTTTATAACTCTTGCTTTTATGTCGTGAGTCTTTTTTCCTCCATGATTGATGGTATTTTCTACTACCCTTACTTTTAACACGTGGCCCTACCTATTCCCTGTCAGTGCTCCCACCTGTGCATATTTGTATTTGCATTCATATAGCGCTTAGTACTTACTATGCAACTTAGGCCAAGGGCACGTTGCATTTCAGTTCAGATGCCAACTAGGGTGCCACTAGCAGTGGGAGGCAGAAAAAGCAACATGGATTGCCCTTGTGGCCTTTGTGTGTGCCACTGCAGTGCTCGCTGCAGTCCTGTTTTTAGGTATGTTGCTTTTATGTTATGATTTGTTATTTTGAGCTGCATCATGTGAAGTTACAGTGGTCATGTCACTGGATTTTCTGCAGATCTCATCACCGCCCAACCAAATATGCAACTAAGTGGCTACTGGAGTACTAGCAATCTATCGGAAATCAGCCAGGCAACAGATGGGTACTAAATGAAAAATTATGTATACTAGTGTATTATCAACCTCCAGACTCACCAGACAAAGCCTAAACCCACAAAATAAAGGCACACTCATTGGCCCTATTAAGCTTGTGCTTGCAGCATAGTGATGCAAGGGAAGGCTTTAATAGCATGAGACCCCAAGCCTGTCTACCCATGCATTGTTTTTTCCAGTTTAACCCCTGGCTCTCCTGCTCCCGCCAGTGCCTACAAATAGCGCTCCAAGACCACTATATAGCACGGGTTGAGTCCGCGCTATATAAAACTGCAAGAAAAACTTTGTGTGTGTTTGAGGACATGCCCCCAGGGAGCTCCAAGTCCTGGCAAATCAAGCAAAAGCTTATTGCTCCAACTGGGTATGTCTGTGCCTTCCATGCAGTGTGGGGTTGACAGAACACAGAAGCAAATCTGCACATAGCAAACATCTGGTCCGATGCCTTCTAGCAGTTAATCAAGGTATCAATACATTTCTGACAAAACAATCACTATTACTACTGTGCTTGCATATTCATTTATTTAATGTTTTTTTTTTTGACAGCATATGAATTGTCTCACGCCATTAATTTACCCCAAACTTTAATATCTTAAATGACTAATGTGATATGTAATGTGCTGACTGTCTAAAAACTTATAAGGTCCCAAAGGCGAGACCTATTGGCTATGCCAATGCTTGTTCTTTTGGGTGCCCGTGGGCCTAGGTCAGGAGGGAAAGCAGGACTCAAGTCTCCATTGTCTCCATTAGCTTAATGCACCAAGGCATGGGATACTGACTTTGTGCCCACCTTGGTATCAGTAAGTGTAAGAACGACTCTGGGAGTGCTCAAGCTTGGTCTCCGAATTGTTTGACAGATAAGTGCTTGACTCAGCCGAAAGTATTACAACAACATTCAATCCCAGTTCCTCTTCGACTGATGTAATCTCCTCAGTGATTGCCCCCACTGCGCACATCAAAAAGCTTGCAAGTGAGGTTTCATTTGAGGTAAGTTGAAGATTTAGAACAGTGGACTGATCAATCAACCAATCAGGTCGTACTTGTAAAGCGTGGCTTATCACCTGAGAGGGTATCCAGGCACTGTGCGGCAGGTATCAGTCGAAGAGCCGGAACTTGAGTCCCTTCCCGAAGTTGGTCAGAGAGGGTGCGGTGCGGTGCGGTGCGGTACGGAGGTGGAGGGGGATAGCGTTCCAGGCTTTGGCGCGGAGGTGGCTGCATGGTATTCTTTGTGAGGGCGAGGTGTGCGGAGCAGAGATTCCTGGGAGGTCTGTGTAAATGCAGGTGGTGGTTCATGTAGGTAGGTCCTTGGTCATGAAGGGCTTTGTGGATGTGGGTCAGAAGCTTGAATTGATATCTCTTCTGGACGGGGAGCCAGTGAAGGTCCTTCAGGTGCTGAGTGATGTGGGTCCATTTGGGCAGGTTAAGGATCAGTCTGGCAGCTGCGTTCTGGATCATCTGGAGTCTCTGCATGAATTCGGCGGTGGTGCCTGCATAGTGTGCGTTGCCATAGTCCAGTCCTCATGGTTTTCCTGGTGCTGATGAGGAGCCACTTGAAAGCTTTGTGGAGCATGTGAAAGCAGGCTGAGGAGATGGTGTTGACCTGATGTTTCGTGGAGAGTTCGCTGTCCAGGATGATGCCAAGCTTGGTCTTTTGGTGTGAGGGTGGGTCCGAACTCCACTGACCACCAGGAGTCATTTCAGAAATCCGTGTGTCTACCGAAGATCAGAACGTCAGTTTTGTCCGTGTTGAGCTTCATGCAGTTGTCCTTCATCCAGGCAGAGACATTTTTTCTACAGTTCTGGAAGTTGGTCTCCGTTAAGGTGGGGCCTGCTGAGAGTGAGGGAGCGAGCTGGGTATCGTTGCCATAGAAGATTATGTTTATTCTGTGCGATCTGACGATGTCTGCGAGTGATGTCATGTAGATGTTGAAGAGGGTAGGACTAAGGGATGAGCCTTGGGGTACGCCGCAGATGGTGTGCTTGGGTTGTGAGGTGAAGGGAGGGTGCAGGACTCTGTGGGTGTGTCCCGTGAGAAAGGATGTCATCCATCGGAGTGCATCACTTTTGATTCCAATCTGGCGTACCAAGAACGATGAGTGTGTGGTGGGAGATGTTGTCTAAGGCCACAGAGAAAACAAGCAGGATAAGGGCAGCTGATTCTCCTCTGTTGAGTAGGGTGCAGAAGTCATCTGTTGCAGCTATCAGAGCTGTCTTGCTGCTGTGGTTGGCTCTGGAACCTGAATGGGAAGGGTCCAGTAGGTTGTTTCTCTCCTGGTGTTCAGTGAGTTGGAGGTTGATGGCCTTCTCCAGAACTTTGGCGGGGAATGGGGAGCAAGGAGGAGGGATGGTAGTTCTGGAGCTTCCTGGGGTCTGCTGCTGGTTTCATGAGGAGCGTTTTTACCCCTGCATGTTTCCAGGCATCAAGAAAGGTTGCTGTGGTTATGGAGGCATTGAGGATGGTGGTGAGCTGGCTGCTGACCTTGTCTCTTCAGAGGTTGAAGAGCTGGTGGGGCCATGGGTTGGTGGGTGCACCCAAGTGGATAGAGTTCGTAAGCATAGTTGTGTTCGATATGCTGAGTTGTTCCTATGCAGTGAGTAGGTGGTTGGCAGTGGTGGTCGATGGGGTGATGAGGAGGTTAGAGGGTTGGAGATCAAAGCTTTCATAAATGGTTGCTATCTTGTTGTGGAAATGGTCGGCGAGTGCGTCACAGAGTTCCTGTGAGGAGGGGATTGATTTTTCAGTGATTGACGGACAGGTGAACTCTCTGTCTATGGCGAAGAGTCCATTGGTTTGGTTGCCACTGGTCTCGATCCAGTGGATCAGGGCCTCCTTTTTGCGACTTTGATCTGGCGTTGGTAGTCGTTGAGGGCTGAAGATGACTCGGTCGGTGTGGTTCCTGCTGGTGTGCCATCTTCTTTCCAGTTGTTTGCACCTGTGCTTCGATGTGCTGAGTACTGGAGTGTACCAGCTGGCTCGTTTGGTAGGTCTCTACGTTTTGGACTTGGTCTGCAGTGCTGGTGAGTCAGGAGTTGAAGTTCTCTACTTCCTGGTCCAGGTTGGTGGTAACGTTGTGCTGTGTGATTCGGAGGGCGTTGGTCCATTGTTGATGAGTGACCATGGTCCAGCTGTGGTAGGGGGAACTGTGGTGGTTGGGAGCAGTGCGGGGATGTCCAGCGAGGGTGAAGTGTACGATGGAGTGGTCCGGCAAGGTGAGTTCCGATGTGGAACTGTATTTGATTTGGCTGCTGGATGTAAAACTGGAGTCCAGCATGCATCCTAATTTGTGCGTGGGGTCAGTGACCAGCTGCTTGAGGCCGATGCTATACAATCTTTCCAGGAGGTCAGTGTAGTTGGTCTCAGTGGAGTCGTCCAGGCAAAAGTTGAGGTCTCCCAGGAAGATGTAGTGTTCGGATTCGATGTTGAGTGGGGTGATAAATTCAGCGATGGCGTCACTGAGGCCAGTTCATGGTACTGGCAGTTCGAATACAAGGGTGCCTTTGATGGTGGTTTTGTCGTTGGTGCGGAGCTGGAAGTTCATGTGTTCCATGCTCTGCATGGTTTCATCATTGGTTATGGAGCAGGTGATTGATTCCTTCTGTATGATGGCGATCCCACCTCCATGTCTGTTGGTGCGGTTGTTGTGTTTTATCTTGTAGCCGATGGGTTTTGCCATGGCAATGTCAGGGGAGGATGCGGGGGTAAGCCAGGCCTCTGTATTGAAGGTCACGTTGGGGGCACTGGTGGAGATGGTGTCTGTCAGGCAGGTAATTCCTCTCACCTGTGTTTCTGCAAAGACGCCCAGGAACTGATGACAAGATCCGCAACTTCCCACAAACACCACCTAAGCATATCAGACTCTATACTACAGGGGTGATCAGGGGAAGAAGGGAGACAAAACAAGGAAAGAAAAAGGGGAAGAATCCCTTGCGCCGTCACAGCATCCAGAAGATTCACCTCAAAGTAACTAAAAGAAAGAAGGAGGGGTTAGCTAATAGGGTGTACACTTGTTACCTATCTAGCCCTCAAAAATCAGTGCAATACCTTAATTCTCCCTTCTTCCTATCTTGAACTGCCAACATAATAATGCGGTGCACCGAGGAGGCTGTGAAAACAAGTAAAACAGAAAACAGGACTATTATACTGAATGTATCTCTAAGGGATGTGAATGGTCATTAATATCTACACTCGTGCTCACCACTTAGTTAATCTCTGCCCTTGTAGAAATTCAGGACACGTTATCTGATACGCCAGAGCTTTACGTGTTACTTCAGTTTCTTCTTATGTAAACAAGAACAGTCATTAAGCAAAGAAAAAGAAATAAAGTAGCGACCTTCTCACTGTTACTGGTGTTCAGGATTTCTTTGTTCGTTCAGCTGAAGTCCGGCACATTCACGGGAGAAATGCATGGATAGCTTGAGGGCGTCTCACTCGGCACTCTGTACCAGCCGACCTCAGGGCAGATAACATTCGGGACCGCATCTAAGTCGCTAGAAGCCAAGGCAACCCCCACCTTAGTGGTAAAAAGTGCAGCACAAAGGGGGAAAACAAGTGGCGGGAGCACAGAGTAGCGGAAGTCCGGCATATGTTCTGAATGGAAAGCTTTCAGTCAGGCCAGCAAGCGGAACACAAGTTCGGCCAGCAAGCGGAACCTACAGCCTCCGTCCCTACTCCACTACGGAACCCCTCCCTCCGTACTTCGGCCGCCGGGACAAACAAAAAATACCTCTCGAGGTAACACAACGGGACTTCTTGAAAGCACTCGTGATCCGGAAAAATTTCTTTGTCTCAGAGTTCAAGAGACAGAAGCGAGTCATTGAGTTCGGGGAAAGCGAGGGGCAGGATTCTTCGTATTCCAGGGTTAGACAGGATACCATACGAGCTTCGGGTTACTGGGGCTTCAAGATCCTGAACACAAAGCACCACGTCCGGGGGAAGCCAGGCTTTTGACTCTGCCTGACTCTCTCGCGCATGCGCAGTCAAAGGCCGCCATCTTAGGTCAGGAGCGTCGGCATTCATGACAGTAAACTCCTCCTAACGACCCTCCCACCGGCCTGGGTTATCGGGATGTCTTCTGTGGAAGGTGCGTAGCAAACGGGGCGCATGCACGTTACTAGCAGGTTCCCACGTGCGTTCTTCTATTCCATAACCTTTCCAGTGTATCAAGTATTGCAATTTGCATCTGACTCTCCTAGAATCTATGATCCTCTCCACCTCGTATTCTGGTTCATCGTCAATAAGCATTGGTGCAGGAGTAAGTGGGAGACGAGTTCCTGGCTCTAAAGGTTTCAACAAGGAAACATGGAAGACAGGGTGTATCTTTAGTGACGTAGGAAGAGCTAATTTCATGGCCACTGGGTTCACTGCCTTGAGTATTTCGTACGGCCCTATGTATTTAGGCTTAAACTTGCAAGATCCTCTCAATGCCACATTCTTCGAAGATAACCACGCTTTATCTCCCTGTTTATACTCGGGCCCTGGCCTTCTGTGTGCATCTGCCCCTTCCTTATACCTGGTCTTTGCTTGCTCAAGATTATTTCTAACTGTCTGATGTACCCTTTGAAGGTCTTGTATCAATTCAATTGCCTTAGGCGTAGAACAAGAGGGGTAAGCGGGTTTGCAGATTGTTCTGGGATGATAACCATAAGTGCACATGTAAGGGGTGGTTTTGATTGATGTATGGTAGCTGTTGTTATAAGCTATCTCTGCCAACCACACCAACTCATCCCATTCACTAGGGGACTGCATAACCTGACACCTAATATACTGCTCAAAGCATTGATTTACCCTCTCCGTTTGACCATCCGTTTGAGGATGGTGACTGGATGACAAACGGGCGTCTATCAGTAACAGGGTACACAATCCCTTCCAGAATTTAGACACGAATTGAGCCCCTCTGTCCGAAATTAAAACTGAAGGGAGTCCATGTAAGCGGACTATCTGTTGTAAGAATATCAAGGCCAGTGTATGTGATGTAGGGAGTCGGGTTAACGGAATGAAGTGAGCTAGTTTCGTGAATACGTCCACTACCACTAATAAGGTAGTATGTCCCTTTGCTGTAGGATGTAAGTCTACTATAAAATCTAGTGAGACAGTATGCCAAGGGCGCGGAGGTGTGGGCAAGGGAAGCAACAGTCCCACTGGTCTTTGGTGGGACGACTTGCCTTGGGCGCATATGTTGCACTGCTGAATATAGAGCTTAGTGTCCCCTCTCATTTCTGGCCACCAGAATTGTCTACGTAGGGACTCTAGTGTTTTCACGTACCCTGGATGTCCTGCAAGAGGATGCGAATGGTTCCATTCTAATGCTTGTCTTTGTAGCTCATTTGTTGGAAGTACCAGACCACCTTCTACATAAAGACACCCAGACTCCTCCGTGACTGTATGTGAACCCGTTATGCTCTTCATATCTGCAGAGGTTTGTTCACGCTGAACCTTTTCAAGGAAGTCTTCTTCAGAGCAGATCCCCCACTATCCTGTCCTTGGCTATAATAAGGGGTGGTTCAGGTTGGGTTTCTTCGTGCTCATAGCCCAAGCGGGATAAAGCGTCTGCCTTCCCATTCTTCCTTCCTGCCTGATAACGGATAAGGAAGTAGAATTCGTTGAAAAATTGAGTCCATCGTAATTGCCTCAAGGAAAGGGCTCTCGCTGATTTTAAAAACTGCAAATTACGATGATCTGTTAGCACCGTAATGGTGTGGTTGGCGCCCAATAAGTACTGCCTCCATTCTTCAAACGCCTTTTTTATGGCCAAAAATTCCTTGTCCCCTATGGTGTAATTAATTTCTGCAGGGGTAAGCTTTCGTGAAAAAAAGGCCACTGGATGCAATATCCCTGTCTGGAGGTCTGACTGTGAAAGGACCCCCCCCACTGCCACTTGGGAGGCGTCTGCTTCTACTACAAACGCGTGAGCAGGATTCGGGTGCCTTAACACTGGGGCCTGGGTAAATGCCTTCTTTAACTCTCGAAATGCCTCTTCAGCTTCCGAAGTCCACAAGAACTTCACTCCTTTTTTCAATAGCGCAGTAATGGGAGAAACCAAGTGGGAAAAGTTACGTATAAACCTTCTATAAAAGTTGGCAAAGCCAAGGAAGCTCTGTGTCTCCTTTACTGTCTGAGGAGCCGCCCATCGGTGAATAGCTGTCACCTTCATCGGATCCATACTAAGTCCTTGTGGCGAAATTATAAAGCCTAAAAAGGGCACTTCTTGTACGTGAAAGATACATTTTTCTAGTTTACAGTAGAGTTTGTTAGTCTGTAGCCTCTCTAATACGTTTCTTACATGTCTTTCATGTTCTGCCATGGAACGGGAAAAAATCAGCAGGTCGTCAATATAAACGATGACATAATCATCAATCATATCCTTGAGGGTTTCGTTAATAAAGAACTGGAAAGCCGAAGCGCATTACACAGTCCAAACGGCATCCCTAAATATTCGTACAATCCATATTTTGTGCAAAAGGCCGTCTTCCATTCATCCCCCTCCCTGACATGGACGAGATGATAAGCTCCACGTAGATCTAGATTTGTGAATACCGTCGCACCCATTACGCGATCAAGAAGGTCAGAAATCAGAGGCAACGGATACCTGTTCTTTATAGTAACCTGATTTAGCGCTCTGTAGTCAATGCAACATCTCAGGCCTCCCTCTCTCTTAGGAATAAAAAAAAGAGAAGAAGAGGCCGGAGAACGTGAGGGACGGATGAAACCCATATGTAACATTTTGTCGAGATATTCCCGGAGATAGATGGTTTCTCTTTCAGTAAGGTTATACAATCTACTGCACGGTATGCGAGCTCCTGCCTGTAGATCAATCCGACAGTCATAGATCCTATTCGGGGGGAGACTAGTGGCTTCCTTTTCATCAAAAATAGACCGAAGATCTCGATACACAGGAGGCAAGGACTCCTCTTCAGCTATAACCGAGGCTACATGGTCACGCCCAAGCACTGAAAGGGAAGGTACATGAGCAGGAGTGTAGTCTGGCCTAAACTCCAATGTTAAGTCTCTCCAATTAATTAGAGGGTTGTGTTGGCGTAACCAGGGTAAACCTAAAAGGACTGGGAACTGTGGAGCACCTATCAGGTCAAATACCAGAATCTCCGAGCGTTTTCTTTCTATGTCTACCCGTAGGGGTACTGTATGGTGGGTAACAGGACCAGAGGTTAAGGTACTGCCATCGATAGTGGTTACGTCCTCCCAAACATTCTTGGATACCCGTTCTATATTGTGTTTCTTGGCCCAAAGGAGGTCAATGAAATTACCTGATGCACCTGAATCGATCATCACCTGGACCTCTACCCTTTGCCGATCCCATGAGAGACAAGCCGTGACAAAGAAATGGCGTGACTGACTTAAGGACATGTCGGAAGAGGAGACAATTAACCCTGAAGTACCCGAGAACCCTGTCTCCTTAGGTCTCGAGTTTGCTAGTTTTCCGACCGTTTATTCTGTTTCGGTCTCACAGGGCATTCTCTAAGGAAATGACCGGGTTTCCCACAATACAGACATAATTTGTTGTCTCTCCGTCTTTGTCTTTCTTCATTGTTTAACGGCCCCTTCAATATCCCTATCTGCATAGGTTCTGTGTCATCAATACCTTTCTCCGTGTCCGGTTTCTTGTCACGGTATGATACCCATTTGTTGTCCCCCTTGCCTTTCTCTCTTTTTCTTTCATTGAGGCGATGATCTATTTTCACCACTAAATCTATCAAGGCGGGACAAGTATCAGGGGGATCTACTACCTGTGCTAAAGCGTCCTTTAAGTCATCCCTTAATCCTTTGTAGAAAAGCGCACTTCGCTTTTTCTCAGGCCAACCAGCCTCGGCCACTAATCTATGGAAGGAAGTGATATAACTGGCTAAATCTTTGGTACCCTGACGTAGATTCAAGAGTTCAGTGTCAGCTGAGTGTGTGAACATATGTTTATCAAATAACTTCCTAAGCTCTCTGCGAAAGGCGTTGTAATCATGTAATAAGTGATCGTCCCTCTCTATGAGTGGTATGGTCCAATTAGCAGCCACACCCCCAAGATAGGAAATAACAAAAGCCACCTTGGCTTGCTCTGTGGGAAAACAAGCAGCCTTGCACATGAAATGTAGTTGGCATTGACTGATAAATACAGCGAATTTAGCTGAGTCACCAAAAAACCTTTCAGGGGGAGCTAAAGGTATAGTTTGGGGAGTGGACACATGTATCACTGAAGGGGAAGCGCTAGAACCTGGTCGGCCTACTTCACCTTCTACTCTCCTGTCCCTCTGCAGTGTGTGTACCCTAGTTGCTAGAGATTGGGTCTCTGCTTGTAGGTTTCCTATCATATTTGGCCAAATCTGCCAACGTCACTTGACTCAGTTCCATGGCGCCTGGGCAGAAGTAATTAGCTATTTCATTTTAGGCTTTGCGTTCTGTCAGGCAGATAATTCCTCTCACCTGTGTTTCTGCAGAAACGCCCAGGAACTGATGACAAGATCCGCAACTTCCCACAAACACCACCTAAGCATATCAGACTCTATACTACAGGGGTGATCAGGGGATGAAGGGAGACAAAACAAGGAAAGAAAAAAGGGGAAGAATCCCTTGCGCCGTCACAGCATCCAGAAGATTCACCTCAAAGTAACTAAAAGAAAGAAGGAGGGGTTACCTAATAGGGTGTACACTTGTTACCTATCTAGCCCTCAAAAATCAGTGCAATACCTTAATTCTCCCTTCTTCCTATCTTGAACTGGCAACATAATAATGTGGTGCACCGAGGAGGCTGTGAAAACAAGTAAAACAGAAAACAGGACTATTATACTGAATGTATCTCTAAGGGATGTGAATGGTCATTAATATCTACACTCGTGCTCACCACTTAGTTACTCTCTGCCTTTGTAGAAATTCATGACACGTTATCTGATACGCCAGAGCTTTACGTGTTACTTCAGTTTCTTCTTATGTAAACAAGAACAGTCATTAAGCAAAGAAAAAGAAATAAAGTAGCGACCTTCTCACTGTTACCGGTGTTCAGGATTTCTTTGTTCATTCAGCTGAAGTCCGGCACATTCACAGGAGAAATGCATGGATAGCTTGAGTGTGTCTCACTCGGCACTCTGTACCAGCCGACCTCAGGGCAGATAACATTCGGGACCGCCTCTAAGTCGCTAGAAGCCAAGGCAACCCCCACCTTAGTGGTAAAAAGTGCAGCACAAAGGGGGAAAACAAGTGGCGGGAGCACAGAGTAGCGGAAGTCCGGCAGAGGAGCTGAATGGAAAGCTTTCAGTCCGGCCAGCAAGCGGAACACAGTTCGGCCAGCAAGCGGAACCTACAGCCTCCGTCCCTACTCCACTACGGAACCCCTCCCTCCGTACTTCGGCCACCGGGACAAACAAAAAATACCTCTCGAGGTAACTCAACGGGACTTCTTGAAAGCACTCGTGATCCGGAAAAAAGTCCTTGTCTCAGAGTTCAAGAGACGGAAGCGAGTCATTGAGTTCGGGGAAAGCGAGGGGCAGGATTCTTCATATTCCAGGGTTAGACAGGATACCATACGAGCTTCGGGTTACTGGGGCTTCAAGATCCTGAACGCAAAGCGCCACGTCTGGGGGAAGCCAGGCTTTTGACTCTGCCTGACTTTCTCGCGCATGCACAGTCAAAGGCCGCCATCTTAGGTCAGGAGCGTCGGCATTCATGACAGTGTCCCAGACTTCAGTGGCATGTTTTCAGAGTGATATGGCGTTGATCAGGAGGCAGCTGAGATGTTATAGGGAGGTCTCGGCAGTCAGGGCTGGTATGGAGCTTGTTGCTTTGATGGTGGTTGGTGCTGGGGTGAAGGTGATCCGGCAGTGAATGCAGGTGAAAGGTCCAGCTGTGGAGCGAGGAGATGCAATGCAGCAGTTTTTGCTTTTGGGGACCAGTTCTCAGAGGTCTGCGGTGGAGTATTTGTGGGAGTGCAGGGGGCCAGGGTTCTCGGCACTGGGCACAGGCCAGGCCCAGATGGGTGCAGACAGGCATGCCTTTGACATGCCTTCAGCTCGCCAGCGGACCGCCCAGTGAGCACGCCCACTGCATTGCTCCACAGCGGCCTCCATAAGTAGTTCTGGGAGGTGGGAGGGTCTGGCAGGCAGGAGGGCGACAGTCGGAAAACATTGGTAGCAGGTAAAATGGCAGGAGTGGGCAAGGCCAGGAACAGGGGAAAAGTACAAGGGAGCTAAAGTGCTGTGGCAAAATAAATATATGAAAAGTAAACAGCACAGTGGGGCAGTTAGAAAAATTACCAAGTAGATACAAATACAAAGTGATATAAAAGACAGAGGGAAAATAAAATAAAGTAAAAATAAGCAGCGCAGTGGGACAGTTAGAGAAATTACCAAGTATGCCTTGAGGTGCAGAACCAAACTGGTGGCTTCGAGGGCTCTGCACAATGTAACAGTCATGAGGTGCGAAGCAGAGAGAAGGAGGTCAGAGACTACTCACTAGAGCGGTGCAGTGACCTCCTTAAGTAGTCCTGCGAGGTGGGAGGGGCTGGCAGGGAGGCAGGAGGCTGGCAATCAAAACAACAGTGGGAGCGGGAAAAACGGCGGGAGTGGGCAAGGCCAGAAACAGGGGAAAGTAGAAGGGAGCAATTCAGTGGCAAATTAAATAAAATAAAAGTAAATAGCACGGTGGAACAGTTAGAGAAATTACCATGTAAATGCAAATGCAAAGGGAGCTAAAATACAGAGGCAAATTAAAATAAAGTGAAAATAAGCAGCACAGTTGGACAGTTAGAGAAATTACCAAGTATGCCTTGTTGTGAGCAGGAACTGCGGGACCGAACCGTGGCCTCAAGGGCTGTGCACAAGGCAACAGTCACTAGGAGCTGGGCAGCAGGGGGAGTGGCGCAGAGACCAAGAAGTCAGAAACTACTTATGACTTATGCTTTCCATTCCTAAGGCCATGTATGCAGGTGGCTCAGAAGTAAGCCGGGTGAAGGGGGTAAAAAGAAACAAGCATTGGCATAGCCAATAGGTCTCGCCTTTGGGACCTTATAAGTGTTAGGTTATGCAACAGTTGCATAACTAAATACTTATAAGGTCCCAAAAGCGAGTCCTATTGGCTATGCCAAGCGGCCGTGTGGTCATGAAAGTGAAAGTGATCGCGATTGCGATCACGATCAAACATCAAAGCGGCCACGTGCACTGTAGCTCTAGGCTGGCCTGGTAGCACTTTTTGGAGCCTTCTCAATAAGTCTCGACAGACCAGCGCATGCGCTGGGCCAGGCGAGACCTAAAAATAAAAGCATAGAGGCCTGGCCCAATCAGATCTTATGCAGGCACAGACCGGTCTGTTTTGGCCTGATCATTGCCCGGGGTCAGCCCAGGCAAGTCTTGCACATGTCCCGATCTGTAGGTGCATTATAAATACATTAGCGTCTCCTCTTCTCTTCACCAGTCGCAACAAACTCTGGACAAGGAAGTCCCAGCCTGAAAATTCAATTAGTCCTTTGGAGGAGCAGAGAAGTAAATCCATTTACTTGCACTGGCATAACACAGTCCCTGTTTTCACTTTAAAATTATAGTAAAACAGTTTTTAAACCTCAATCTGATATTTTAAATAAATATACAACATAACATTGTTTGAAATGAAAGCTAAAAACTGCAAGAATTATTATTTATAAGTAAATAAATATGAAACACAGCACAATGACATAATATAAAAAACAATACTAAATTAAAATTTCCGACCTAAAAACATCATAATAGAATTTAAAATTAAATGTACAATTTTGTAGCTTAAGTCCTTGTAAAACATATAACAAATAAAAAAATGAACAAATTATCCTTTAAAGAGATCTTTAAAAAAATTAAAATACATAACACTAAATAAAGTATCCAATATGACAAAGAAGTTTCTGGGAATCCATCAAAAATCTGAAAAATGTTTTTTTAAATCAATAAATGCTCCAGGTAAACTGAAAAAAACATGGAAAAATCTAAAATAACTTTTGTTAAAAAAAAAACTATTTTTAATTGAAAAAAATAAATGCATCAAGGGTGAATAACAATCTCTGGAATCCAAGTTAACTATCTGCAAACGCACCCAAACGATATTTTCAACCAACTCAATAAACATAGTAGAAACACAAATCAATGAAAAAAATGTGCCCATGCATCAAAAACACATCCAAAACATATAAACTTACATTAGAGAATACCACACTCACCTAACATAACTGATCCAAATTCCAGTAAAATAATATAGAAACATTAACAAGTAACAAGCGACCTAACTCTTAAAACATTCCCCCAAACACAAAACACTTCGAAAATAATTCGAAATTGCGACTGCACAGAGCCTTGAACATTCCAAAATTACAATGACTGATTACAAAAATAAAGCAAGCAGTGAAAAGAAATGTTGGAAATTAGACATGAAAAAAGACTAACATAGAATAGAAAATAATGAAACAAATAAATTAATGTTTGTAGTATTTTTTTGTAGAAAAATATAAAACATGCAAAAAAGTTATAGATGATTTTATTCTTTAAAAATGTGTATGAAATATTATATATATATATATATATATATATATATATATATATATATATATATATATATATATATATATATATATATATTTATTCAGCTACAAAGACTTCACTCAGTGAATGAAGGGGACCGCACTCAGCAAGGTTTTCTCAGTAAAACTTTATTTCATAACCGAGATGACACCACGCGTTATATATATATATATATATAGAGAGAGAGAGAGAGAGAGAGAAATAAAAGATGATACTTTATTTACAGTACATTTTGTATGGAAAAAAATCATTAAAAAAGAGAAATGGTAAACCAATATTTTTATGTGAAAATGTTTAGTAAAACAAGTTAAAATAAACTGTATAATAATAGACAAAAATTTATCTTCACCAATTTTTATAACGTCAAATGTTGACTTTATTATGTTAAGAACAAAATATGAATTTGTGTGAAAACAAATAGTGGAAAAAGGTTGGTGGTATGTATTAAACCTATATTTAATTAAAAAGAATCTTAACTAACTAATGAATTTTCCAAACGTGTATAAGATAAAGAAATGAAAAATAGAATTGTAAATGAAAAATTTGTAATATAAGTTAAAAAAAACTTTAAATTAATAAAATGATGATAACTCTTCCTACTCCAATCTTAGAAATATTGGGAAATTCTAAAACTTTGGGATGCTCAGGATTAATATGTCCATTATCAGCCTATCCACATTGATGAAAGTAGTAGACTTTGGGAGTTCAGATGTACTATTCCAACTTCAGACCTATTCTCACATGGAAAGTGTTGGACTTTGTCGAGGTCAGATTTCCTATTCCGACTCCAATCTTAGTCACATTTGGGGACATGGTGGGCTTTGGAGAACTCAAATGTACTTTTCCTGCTCCAAACCTAGCCTCATCGAGCAACCTGTGAGACTTTGGGGACCTCAGATTTATTATTCCCATTCCAAACTTAACCACATTTGGGAAAACCTTGGGGGAGAACAGGATTACGATTCTCACGCCACTAAGCCACATTGTGGAAAGTGTCAGACTTGGTGAGTTCAGATTTACTATTGCCACTCCGTATTTAGCCACGTTGAGGAAAGTGTCGGACTTTGGGAAGGTCAGATTTACTATACCCACTCCAAACTTAGCTACGCTGTGACAAGTGTTGGACTATTCGTACTCAGGCTTAGCAATCTCATTTCAGAGTTCGCCACATTAGGGAAAGTGTTGGACTTAGGGGAGGTCAGATTTGCTAGTTCCTCTCCATAACCTAGTCACATATGCATTGCTTAATTTGTAAAATATTATGTGCCAGGTCTCTGACCAGGAGTCCACTGCAGCTTGCACCACACATCGCCCTTGTCATCGCTGCCAAAACAACTACTAACCATCTCTCTTGCATGTAAATGCAACAGTTCAGATTATTTCAGGTCCCCAAAGATAATGGAATGGCTGGGGAGACAGGTATTAGCAATTTTAATGTATATTTGATTCCTAAACAACCATTGTTCTGCTCATCTCTAAATTAGATGAGCAGCTCCACCATGTGGTAGACTGTTCTAAGTATGGTGTTGACAATTAGGTGTCAGTGCCGAGCACCGGAAACCAATTAAGTGCTGATTTTGAGCACCCAAACACACCGACTCAAAATAAGCACTGCACGTACGGGGGACTGTTGGGCCTTGGGGGACCTCACATTTACTATTTGAAATCCAAACGTAACCACACTGGGGAAAGTGTTGTACTTTGGCAAGGTCCAATATCTAATTCCCACCCTAACCATGACCACACTGGAAAAAAGTATTGGCCTTTGGAGAGGTCAGGTATACCCAATTCCAAGCTAAGGATCATTGAAATGTTAGAATTTGAGAACCAAGCATTCACAACACCTACTCCAAAGTTACAAACATATTCCTACAATTATAGATTTCAGTTACAAAAAACATGCTCATCAGGATTTACAGAATAATTGAGCTTTCTTTAAATATTAAATATAATTATTGAAACATACACTAAAAATACAAGCTAAAACATAAACAGACTAAAACAGACTATAACAACATTAAAATTAAAAAATTAAAAAATATAACTTTAAATTTAAAATCCAAATTGACTTTTCAAAAATTGTAAAACTCGTTTAAAATTCCAAAGTATTATTTTCATAAACTAACAATTGTAAACAAATTACAAAATTAACTCAACAAAAGATTATCAATTACAAATAAATAAAATGCTATTTAATTTTTTTATTGTATTTATAAAATGATTAAATAAAACATTTCAAATATACATAAAATATAACATAATATTAATTTCACATCCAAGTGTATATGATATAATAAAAAAATGCATATTAAATAAAACTAAAACAAAATTAAAAATATGTAAATTAATTTGGAAAATAAAATATAAAAACACACACAATTACCCAAAACACTCTTATAAAAACAACAAAAATATACTAATATTTTATTACTTTTACAACTATAACATAATGGGGCCGATTCCGATCCGGGTCAGAAAGCACTCCGACCGAGTCGGATCCGGAGTGTTTTCCGACCGAGCCGGACCCCTACAGTCCGACTGAGCGAGTACGATGCGCACGTATACTGTCGGACTCGGTTCGGTCAGACTCCCATAGAGGTCAATGGGAGCCAGTTGTACGACGTGTACATGGGATCCCATTGACTGAATGGGTACGACTCGAACAAGTGCGCCCCTTGCAGTGGGTACGCATAGGTGCCATCCACGCCGTACATGCCTGTGTGAGGGAGACCCATGTGTCTCCCCCTGTGTGCAAATCGTATGGCTGCGGGTGTCGGGGGGTCCGACGCAGACCCCTGAAGTCCGACTCCGGGAGTGTTTGCAAGCCGTAAACTCCGGCTCGCACAGACTGTCCGACGCGTGCATCGTACTGGCTCGGTCGTGAATCGCATCCATTGCACGCCACGGTTAGCTTACGACCGAGACGTACAGAGCGGCTCGGACCCGGAAACGACTCGGTCGGTGAATTTCATGTACTGGCTCGCTCGTACAGCTGTACGAGTCGGGCGGAAAACACGCGTACGGCTCATAGTTTTTCCGTCCGGATCGCGTTCGTTGCTCTTCCGACCCGGCTCGGAATCAGCCCCAAAATGTCATAAGACAATTTGACAACCCATTTCCACACAACAAACAATTACCAAAACTTATAAACCTACAAACAAATCACAGTAAACAAAAAACAAAAAGCCTTCCCCTCCCTTGCATATG
This sequence comes from Triturus cristatus, assembly GCF_964204655.1. Classification (NCBI taxonomy): domain Eukaryota; kingdom Metazoa; phylum Chordata; class Amphibia; order Caudata; family Salamandridae; genus Triturus; species Triturus cristatus. The sequence goes on from NC_140583.1 coordinate 1,042,958,112, forward strand.
CTACATCCTGCTCCTAAACTATATTACACCATATACAAAATACTGAAAAAACTTACAAAAAATATTCTCAAACAAGATAAAAAAAATATTGACTAACAGCATAAAACAACAAAACTTAATACAACATTGGTAAACAATAATACTGACAATATTTTAAAACACTTAAAAGCAAATTCTTGCCTGCACTATTTATGACATCATACTATAACTGCACCAATATATAAGAACCATGATTTTTTAGATGATATAAAAGTTAAAAAAACAGCAACTTTATTTTACCTTGTTGAACCAATATAACCCCTTGCATTCTGGTTTTGGTAAATCGCTTTTGTTAAACCATGCATCTGTGCAAAGTGTAATATGCTATATATCATCATTGTTCAGGAAGGTGAGGAACATCATGGCTCACTTGAGGCTTTGTCTCTCATGAGTCCTGATCCCTCCACACTCAACAATAGCAGTAAATAGCATTTAACATATGTGCTGTATCTCTCTGTGTTTTAACGGGTTGCTATTTCACAAAGTTCCGAATATCACTGAGGGGCCGATTCCGATTCCGGCCGCAAAACGAACTGACCGACACGGATCCGGACCGAATACCGACCGACACGGACCAGCGCCGTACGACCTGTGCAGTACGATGCAACGCGTGTGAATTACAACCGACTCGTACGGCATACAAGTCTTACGACTGAGCCGTAGGGAAAATAGTGATCCGGCCAGAAAACCGACGCGATTATCACCGACCGACACGAACCCGGAATGAAGCCGACTGACCGTACCCGCGATGTACGATTTGCGCAGTATGATGCAATGCGTGTAAAACCAGACCGACTCGCACGGAGACCAAGCCGCATGACCGACACGCACAGACAACCCGGCACACAAGCAATAGAGACCGCCACGACCGTCGCGTACCAAACACAGAAGATAGGCAGCGTGAACGAGGCGGAGAAGCCCGCACGAGACAACAGCAGCGTCCGTTTCCGTCACATGAATGTCTCCTTCATGCCTACGAAACACAAAGGAAAAAAGACAAAAAAGGACCAAACAAGCAATGACACACCCACCACTCCAACTATATAAAGGACTACAATCACTACCATCATCCCTTGCAAACAGGAGACACAGCCAGCAGCAAACACCAGTACACAGCAACCACAGACACACTCACAACTCACCCATCACACAACTCACACACCATCAGCACCTCATACAAAAGCACACACACAGACACCCTGCAAAACCAACACCAACCCACCATCATTTGCACACTCACACACACATCCCTCACCACCACCACCCATCACCATGCCCCCAAAGAAGAATCCAAAGTTCACAGATAGTGAGTCAGAAGTGCTGGTAGACGAGATCATCAGAGTAGAGACACATTTGTTTGGTACATTGGTCCAAAGGACTCCCATCTCACAGAAAACCAAGATGTGGGCGAGGATTGTGGACAAGGTGAACGCCCAAGCACCAGCAAGGTGCACAAAGGACGATATCCAGAACAGGTGGTATGACATGCGCAGGAGGGTCAAGAAACTTATCGAAAAAGATCACGCCCTGAGTCAGTGCACTGGCGGTGGCCCTCCTGCCAAACCAGTCTACTTCAGGACCTGGGAGGAGAATGTGCGGGACATCCTACCACCAGAGAGCATCCATGGCCTAACAGACATCCCAGAGCCTGGTGAGTACACAAACAACATACCCAAGATTGTGTTGCAAGGGGACAGTGAAACCATGCACCGCAAGCAAAGCTACACTAACCAATAGATAATCAGCCCAAGATGTGTATGCCAGTCACACAAACACAATACCTGCCATCTCAGAGTGACTGGGAACTGTGTTATGACATGCACCAACCTACAAACAAATATAGCAAGCCAGTGGCACAAAGCCAAATAGACCCTGCCAGACAGTTTGCCGCCACAAACACAACACCTCATAGTGCATCTGACTGTCAGGAAGGAATATTGGGGATGCAGGGGAAGTGAGTGTATCCAAAAGCATGATGGGGCCTGTAGTCACAGATATGCTCCCCCTCCTGATTGGCCCATCAAGACCTCCCTGAAACATGCCCCCATCACAGGGAGTGGAAAATGACTGACAAGATGGCTGACACTGGCTCCTGCTGTGGGGAGCACAAGGCCCTGCTAGGGCTTGTGTGCAAATCAGAAGCAGGACACCACTGACTGACATCCTGAAAGACAACTTGCACGCCCTACAATGGAAGCATGTTTCATGATGGGAAGGAGGACTGACAACCCTGACCATACTTATCAGCAGGGGGAGACAGTCCCCCCTCAACACAAACTCCACACAACACATCGGGTACAATGCATTGACACACACCTCATTGAAAGATACCCCGAACTGGGTGCTGCTGTGTGAAGCACAGGAGCTCCCTTTGGACTTGTAGCCAAACAAACACCAGGATTTCACAGTCAGCCATCTTGCAATTGCTGTCAGACCCCCTCACAAGGAAGCAGAGTCAAGAGGGAGGAAGTATGTGGATGCTGGGAAGGGGGGTGTAGCCAAGAGTATGATGGGACTTGCAGTCACAGACAACCTACACCCACCCACATGGCCCAGCAAGATCAAACTGAACCATACTTGCCTCACAGGGAGTGGGAATGGAATGACAAGATGGCTGACACTGGGCTCTGTTGTGGGGAGCTCAAGGCCATGCTGGGAAAGGGCCAACAACAAACATCAGGACTTCACAGTCAGCCATCTTGCCATTGCTGTCACACCCCCTCACAGGGAAGCAGAGTCAAGAGGGAGGAAGTATGTGCATGCTGGGAAGGGGGGTGTAGCCAAGAGTATGATGGGACTTGCAGTTACAGACAACCTACACCCACCCACATGGCCCAGCAAGATCAAACTGAACCATACTTGCCTCACAGGGAGTGGGAAGGGACTGACAAGATGTCTGACACTGGGCTCTATTGTGGGGAGCTCAAGGCCATGCTGGGAAATGGCCAACAACAATATCAAAGTCTGTCCGTGACAAGCTGGGAAAAAGCAGTGTACAGGCAGGCATCTGTAAGAAAAGTAGAATAAGTCATGTTTGTGAACCAACGATGCATGTAGAAACATAAATCACATTGTGTGTCTCTTCCAAACGCAGGTGGTGCTGGGCACCCAGCACCAAATGATGAGGATACCCAGTCCCAGACTCTGGTGGACACTGAGCTCTCTGGTTTGACTCTCTCACTCTCCTCTTCGGATGACGACAACCAACCTGGCCCCTCCGGTGTGAGCCATCATGCAGCACCAGCAGCATCAACATCTGCCCCCCCTGTACCCACGCCTCCAGCATCTGGACACCGACAGGGCACTCCCGCCAACACGGACAGACCAAGGCCAATCAACACCCACAGAACAGGGACACAGGACCCCCCGGAAGCTACAGAAAACACCACCAGCAACACCACCCAAGGGATCCCAGTGTCACCTGTGCGTCCCGCCACTGCCCGTGTGGAGAGGGGTGCTGGGAGGGGTGGGAGGCACAGGGCGCGCCTTGCAGAGGGGTCTGGACTGCATGATGACCCCCACCTGGCATGCATCTTAGATGCGTACCAGGATAGCACCGGAGGATTTGGCCAGGTAGTGGGGATCCTCAAGGACATGCAACACAAGCAAGTCACCCACCATGCCCGCATGGAGGCCAAGTGGGATGACATTACTGCGGTGCATCGGGACATACTACAATGCCTCCGCCAGATCAACACACCAACACACCAACCTGTCCACACCCCCCTGTGGGCCCACAAGAGCTGTCGCAACACCATCTGCCAGCACCACAGTGAGGGAGGAGGACTCTGGAGTCCCCTGCACTGAAGAGGCCTGCACATGAGGACCCCTCCCCCCCCCGGAAGAAGAGGGGTCATCCGAAGAAGGACATGTGAGAGGCAGATGTCCCAGCACATCCCCCAGGGCCTCTAAACCTGTTCTGGACAATGTCCTTTGTGCGCAACCCGTTCACCTTGTCCAATTGCACACAACTCGCCCACATGACATGGAGGGTTCATGTTGGGCCAATGTATCAGATGACTGTGGAATTTACTCTGGACATTTCAGCTACCAGCACTTCCAACTCCAATGTGAACTTTGGATTCCCAAACCAATGTACAGGACCCACCATCCTGTGCACTTCCCTCACACATGTTTGTAAATAAACTCACCAGTACACCATACTTGCCTCTGTTGTGATTCCAACTTGTCATGTTCATGGAGATGTTGATCTGCTACACAACACAGTGCATGCGAAATACTGCAACGATGTGACCAAAGTAAGGTGAGTCATGGGGATGTGACACATGTGAGGGAGATACACCACTATGGCAACACAAAACATACTCACCATGGCCATGTTACTGAAACGCATTGGCATGCACAGACACAACACCAACCCCTGTCAGAGGTAACAAGTACACAGGTGAGGTAAGCAGATGTCACTCAGATGTGGGAAGACAGACAATGCACATAACAAAGCGTAGCACAGGTTCATTACACATCAGCAACACGCTTATTCCACACTAGTTGCCCGGTAATTCTACGCAACAGTTGACACACGCTCCCAATGTGTTGGAGAATGGAAGTCCAGGGATGTGTGGTACATCAGTTGATGGGAATTGTCAACTTCCACACTGGTGTTGGCTTCTGGGTGTTGGGGGTCAGTGTTGACCACACAACAGGCAAAGTACCCTGGGAAGGATAGACAAGATACAGTCAAAAGCACAGAAGAACAGGAGAGAAATGCAATACACATGCACAAAACATGTTGCAAGACACCTACACAAACACTAGTTAGCAGTACTACCCTATTGTGAAGTACACACCACCTGAATGGACACATCACAGCACGCATCCAGTCAAGTGGCACACAGACACACTTAGACAGCAACAGAGCTGGCACAACACATTCCAGGCTACATCCATACATTCACATAACAACCCTGGAAACTCACATTTAGGTGAAGAAGTTGTTGATGAGCTGGGAGCGGATGTCACCATCATCTTCATCATCACTGGCATCTTGGCCCAGGCCGGGATCCTCCACAGGTGCTGGGCGTTGGTCATCGTCATCGTGGATGAGAGGCACCTCCTTCCGCACCGCCATGTTGTGTAGCATGCAGCAGACAAGGATTATTTTGCACACCTTTGCAGGCTCATATGGGAGGGCCCCTCCGGTCTTGTCCAGGCAGTGAAAGCGGCTTTTCAGGAGGCCGAATGTCCGCTCAATGACCCTCCTGCTCCGACCATGTGCCTCATTGTAGCGCAGCTCGGCTGGTGCCACAGGGTTCATGAGGGGTGTCAGCAACCACGGCATGTTGGGGTATCCGGAGTCACCTACACTCACAAAAATTAACAAGTAGCTGAGTTTTGTAGGAGTGCGGAATACAACATTGACAAACACACACAATGATAAACAGTCAGTACACACCAACAAGCCAGTCATGCTGAGCTGGCATCTGTGACATCAGCGTTGCAATGCGACTACTCCTCATAATGTAGGCATCGTGCGCAGAACCAGGGAACCGTGCACACACATGTGAGATCGACATGTCAGTAAGACAGACCACCAGAGCATTGATCGAATGGTAGTGCTTCCTGTTACGGTATGCCTGCTCATGTGCCTGTGGTGGTATCAGGGCAACATATGTCCCATCAATAGATCCGATGACGTTCGGCATCCTCCCCAGTGTATAAAAGGCATCCTTTATTTCAGGGAGTTCAGCTGGGCTCGGGAACTTGATATACAGGTTGAGGAATTGCAACATCCCCTCCAAGACATCGCGTACCACCCGACTAAACATCGTTTGCGACATCCCACCAGCAGTAGCCACAGTGTACTGGAAGGTACCAGAAGCAAAGAAGTGCAGGGCTGCCATCACCTTCACCTCTGGGGTTAGTGCTGTAGGGTATGTCCGGCCAGGTAGCAGATGTGGCGCCAACTGCTCCGCCAACTCCGCAATCAGTGGCCTGGTGAAGCGGTACCGTCTAATGCAGTTGCGTTCCTGAGGGGTGTCAGCAACCACGGCATGTTGAGGTATCTGGAGTCACCTACACACACAAAAATGAACAAGTAGCTGAGTTTTGTAGGAGTGCGGAATACAACATTGACAAACACACACAATGATAAACAGTCTGTACACACCGACAAGCCAGGCATGCTGAGCTGGCAACTGTGACATCAGCGTTGCAATGCGACTACTCCTCATAATGTAGGCATCGTGCGCAGAACCAGGAAACCGTGAACACACATGTGTGACCAACATGTCAGCAAGACAGACCACCAGAGCATTGATCGAATGGTAGTGCTTCCTGTTACGGTATGCCTGCTCATGTGCCTGTGGTGGTATCGGGGCAACATGTGTCCCATCAATAGATCCGATGACGTTCGGCATCCTCCCCAGTGTATAAAAGGCATCCTTTATTTCAGGGAGTTCAGCTGGGCTCGGGAACTTGATATACAGGTTGAGGAATTGCAACATCCCCTCCAAGACATCGCGTACCACCCGACTAAACATCGTTTGCGACATCCCACCAGCAGTAGCCACAGTGTACTGGAAGGTACCAGAAGCAAAGAAGTGCAGGGCTGCCATCACCTTCACCTCTGGGGTCAGTGCTGTAGGGTATGTCCGGCCAGGTAGCAGATGTGGCGCCAACTGCTCCGCCAACTCCGCAATCAGTGGCCTGGTGAAGTGGTACCGTCTGATGCAGTTGCGTTCCTGAGGGGTGTCAGCAACCACGGCATGTTGCGGTATCTGGAGTCACCTACACACACAAAAATGAACAAGTAGCTGAGTTTTGTAGGAGTGCGGAATACAACATTGACAAACACACACAATGATAAACAGTCAGTACACACCGACAAGCCAGGCATGCTGAGCTGGCATCTGTGACATCAGCGTTGCAATGCGGCTACTCCTCATAATGTAGGCATCGTGCGCAGAACCAGGAAACCGTGAACACACATGTGTGACCGACATGTCAGCAAGACAGACCACCAGAGCATTGATCAAATGGTAGTGCTTCCTGTTACGGTATGCCTGCTCATGTGCCTGTGGTGGTATCAGGGCAACATGTGTCCCATCAATAGATCCGATGACGTTCGGCATCCTCCCCAGTGTATAAAAGGCATCTTTTATTTCAGGGAGTTCCGCTGGGCTCGGGAACTTGATATACAGGTTGAGGAATTGCAACATCTTCTCCAAGACATCGCGTAGCACCCGACTAAACATCGTTTGCGACATCCCACCAGCAGTAGCCACAGTGTACTGGAAGGTACCAGTAGCAAAGAAGTGCAGGGCCGCCATCACCTTCACCTCTGGGGTCAGTGCTGTAGGGTATGTCCGGCCAGGTAGCAGATGTGGCGCCAACTGCTCCGCCAACTCCGCAATCAGTGGCCTGGTGAAGCAGTACCGTCTGATGCAGTCGTGTTCCTGCATGGTTGCAAGGTCTGGGAACGGCCGATGGACAGCTGGTGCCCTGCAGTACAGAGATGCACAAAGGAAGATGGTCCGTTCATTCACCCATGTGGCCATGACCACGATCACTATCACATGCTAGTTCATGACATTACACAATGTACTGAGGTGTGTGCTGTTGGTCATGGACACATATGTCACCTACAAGACCACCACCTCACATCTCAATTCCACATGTCCACATGAGTCCCATGTAGAGCAATGGCCAATCATCTGGCTGTGTCACCCAACCTATGTGCTGCTGCAACGTTCCAAACACACACCACAGTGACAATTGAGGCCTCATGTCTCCCAGGCATCACAGATCTTTGCCATGCAGAAACCCAGGCTCCCTGTATTACCCCATCAACACAGAAATCGACATGGCCTGGCACGTACACACCACAAGGCAAGCGTAAGTCCCACAGGTAGTGGCCACTGTTGTTCCTGCCGGCCCTACATGTAAGTCTCTTAGACAAACATCCCATCAAGGTTGATGCATATACCACATGGATGTGGAGACTGTCACCCATTGGCAACATTTGATCAGACACATCTGAGACACAACATGCACACAGACTGTGGGTGCACATCAGTATTGTGGCTACAGGTCTCACTGTGGTGTACATGCCATCACCCCCAGGACTCAGGGTGTATGTGACCTGTCCTAAACATATCCAACCTGACACTGTGGCCGTGACTCATACCCATTACTGTCCAATTGCACATCACAGTGGTAATGTGCACAACACACAAAGCATTCTGCCCCCATGTATATGTGCACAGCCTGGGAGTGGCTACACAAAGTGCCAGCCAAAAAACCAGATGTGGCCCCCCCAAACACCCATGGAATGCAGCCTTACATGTTATGGGTCACTGTGTGGCCAATGCTGTAGTGTGGTAGGTGTGAACAGGTGTCCCTGGCCAGTATATGTGTGTTGCAGCCGTATAATAGTCACACTAATGAGGTCCGACGCGGGTGACAATGCATACGCATTGCATGGGTCATGTCCGAGCCGTGCGTACGCTTAGTCATTGAATGCAATGAGGTCCGAGGCGGGTGACTAGCATGCATACGCGTCGGATAGGCATGGTCCGAATCAGGCGTACGCCTTGGCCATTGAATCGTATGGAGACGGGTGCATGTGTATATTCAAAATACGCGTTGTACAGTCAGTTGAACGAGCCGGGCGCACCTATTGGCTCCGGACTGTCATGGAGACGGATGCGGATTCAAAACTTGTACGAGTTGTGCACTGGAAATTCAGTTGGATGCCTACAACAATGTTGCAATTACAAGTGTTCCATGAAGGTGGAGATTTGAACGATGCGGAAAGCGTGTACGAGTCGTACTTTTAAATGGATTGGCTAGATTCATAGAATGCAACCATGTTGGACCTATCACTTGGGACACATGGTGTAGGAGAGTGGCATCGACTGCATAGTTGACCCCAACTTTTTGCTGATGTTTTGACTGTTTTATGACACTAGCCAGGCTGTGGCCCTGCTATCCAGGACCCCAGCCTATCTGCTTCTTCTCTAAACTGATGTGAGTACCCTAGGTACCTTCCAATTGGATACTGAGGATGCCCTATCAGCCCCTTGTATATGGTACCCTAGGTACCCAGGGCATGGGTCCCTCAGAGGCCTACCAGGGGCTACAGCACTTATTGTGCCACCCCGGGGACAGCCATACCAAATGACACCACCAGACCACTACTGTAGTCGGGGTAAGGTGGTGCTTGCACTCCTTACAGCACAGCTTTCCAAATGTTTCATGTTGGTGACACACCTTTTAGAAAATCTTCAACTAGGGACACGGTAACGCGAGCGAGCGCAGCTAGCGAGCCCAAACCACCTCAGGGGGGCCCGGGGGTTCTCCCCCCTGAGAAAATGTTGACAAAACATGCACACATTGACACATGCCCCAGTGATTTACGGCACAATAAGGGGGGGGGGGGGGCGCGACTTCCAACCCTTTCAACCATGCACAAAGTCCACCTGTTGCCTTGCTGAATATGAGGTATACAAAAATCCGTTCAGGAAGGGGGAATTGTGAGTGGTAAAACTATCATTCAACCTATCAGCCGGTCTCTGCGCATTGAACTCAGGTGGGACCGCTTTCCTCATTGCAGCGTGCCAAAAGGCAACAGAAAATAATACAAGTGATATGTTTTTCCAATCAGTCCTTTAGGTAAAATTAACCGGATATAAGACATAAGGACAAATACTTACATGCCATATAAATTGTAAATATCAAAATGTATGGAGACACAACATATCTCACGAAAACCTTTCATTGATTTTTAAAAGAAAAAAATAAGATTTGTAATATAACACACATACAGTCCCAAAACATGTTGTCCTTTATGAGTAACAATGTAAATATGTGCAAGAATGAAAACTTTAAATTAAAAACAACAGCACTTACTATTTTATTGAGATGAATGAGGTAGATACGATGAACACAGCTGGTCAATATTTTGCATTTCGGCATTAAGCATTTTCATGAGTTTCAACATTTGGTAAGTAATGATGAAGGTTCTCTCCGAGCAATGTTATATGGTCAACAATCAGGGGGCTGATATCACATTTCAGCAGGCACTTAGCAGTTTTGGAAAACCTTTCAAAATTTCCTCCTTGCGCTTGGCTTTTCCAAATTGCTCTTTTGTCTCTCATAGCACAAGAATTACAAAATTTGAATGAAAACCAACAGCACTTGTCTTACTATTTTAATGAGAAATATGAGGCTGATAGGATGAACACAGCTGGTCAATATTTGGTTGAATATTTGATAAAGACACTCGCATTTCATCATCAAGCATTTTCAAGCACCCACGTTTCAGTGTCTTTTTACCTATGTTTGGATGCATTTTTGTAACACGAATCCAAAAGCTGTCTAAATCACCCTCTGCATGCATCATGAACATACTTCGATCATTTTTTATTTCAGCTAATTCTTCTTCTTCAGTTAGTGAAAAGTTCCCAGTTGCAAGAAATGGATTTCTGATCCAATCATAGTCTTGGATTTCAACATTTGGAAAGTAATGAGAAACTTTCTCTCCGAGCAATGTTAAATGGTCAACAATCAGCGGGCTGATCTCATTTTTCAGCTGGCACTCTCATTTCCCAAATTTTTATTTTGTCTCTGAAAGCACAAATTTTATCTACTGCTGTTAAGATATTTTCTCCTATTCCTTGCATACTGGTGTTAATTTTATTCGAATGTTCAAATATGTCAGCAAGATATGCTAATTTTGTGCACCAAAGTTTGTCTTGAATTAGATCGCCGAATTCGTGTTGCTGATTTTCCTCAAAAAGCTTCAGCATCATTTCCCGCAATTCGTATACACGACAAAGCACGCGACCTCTTGAGAGCCAACGAACGTCTGTGTGCAGTAGGAGCTTTTTAAACCTTGCCCCCATTTGTTCACAAATATGAGCAAATATTTGTGATTTAAGAGGTCTGCTTTTAATGTAATTGACCATTTGAATCACTTTGTCCATAACTTTTCTTAATTCATTTCCAATGGTTTGCGCTACTAGTGCCTCACGATGTAAAAAGCAATGAGTAAATATGATATTTGCATTTTCTTTCTTTGCTAAAGCTATAAAACCTTTTGTTGAGCCAACCATTGAGGGTGCACCATCCGTGCATATCCTGACACAATTTAACCAGCGCAATTTTTTTTTCTAAAGATGTAAATATATCCTCACCTCTAGTTCTCAAGGGAAGTTCTAGGCAACACAGGAATTGCTCAATAATTCTGTCACTATGAATGAAACGTATAAAAACCAGTAATTGAGCTAACCGACTGACATCCGTTGATTCGTCTAACTGCAATGTAAAGACCATATTATCGTCTTGGAAAATATCCTTCATTTGTAACTTAGCGTTAGCAGACATATCTTGAATACGTCTTCCAATTGTGTTATCTGCCAAAGGGATTTTATTAACTTCTATCTCAAATTCTGCCCCAAACATTGTTCGAACAATAGCACAGCAAGATTGCTTTATGGTGGTTTCGGCAACAGTGTGTGGTTCCTTGTTTTTGGCAATTATTTGAGCAACCAAGTAACTTGCCTTTTGAGCTTTCTCTGATGTCTTCATTCTCTTTGTGAATGATGCAGACTGCTTCCTTGTAGATTTAGAAAGATCAATAAAGTATTCTTCTGGTTTTTCTGACAAAAGGCTGTGTTTTGTGGTAAAATGTTGTTTTAACTTATTTGGTACCATACTTTCATTTGAAAGTATTTCCCCACAAACTAAACACTGGGGCAAGGATGGTTTTCGTTACCAGAAAATGTGAACCCCAGTTTCATATAAGCTTTGTTATATAAACGAGGATTGGAGATTTTCCCTTTACACTTCTTACATGCTGAGACAGACTGCTCAGTTGATTCTTGGGTACTTTGTTCAATAGCTGCTACATGTTGTTCTTCGCAAACGCCATCTTCACCAGCTTTTCGCTTCCTAATTATAAACTTATCCATATGGAGTTTCTGTTTGCCTTCCAGGAAAATGAAGAAATGTGGAAATCTAGAGATAGGAAGAACATGAGATAGGGAGTTTAACATTCTTACGCCTTGCTTACAGTCCTCATTCTCTCTAGTATCCTTGAGTAGTAGATAATCATGTGAAATCAGAGCTCTCAGCATAGGGGGGACAGAAGTAATAACTGCATTGACTCTGGCTCGGACAGACTCAGGATGCCAAGTGAGCTGTCCAGAATCCACAATTATATTCCATCCTTTATCAGAAGGCCCTTACATTTCCATGCCATGGTCTTCCCCGCCAAACTAGATTGCTTACTTTCCTAAAAAACAATTTATGGCTCATTTTTAATCTACTGATTTGAACAGGAAGCAATCAAGAGATAATCACATAAACAACCACATATTCTTCCGCTATGATCCTGAAGACTTTTTGAATGGATCAGAGACAGGCAAACTAAAAGAGGTAGCAGTGCGGCACGCGGAAAACATGACATTGATGGTGGAAGAGCCACGCCAACATTGCCCACGGGAAATTCTAATTAAGTTGGAGAACCACGTTTCTGAAACCTCAAAAATGGTTAGGAAATCAAACTGTTGCCCGAGCTCTGTTGCCATCTTTCAATAATCTAGTTCTAATCTAGTCAATAATATCAAAGGACTTAAGATTGGTCTAGAAAACAACGAAGCAAACACAAGGAGATGATGGACGGAGCGCTGAAACTTTACAGACACTGCCTCCCAGTCACAGATCTGGGTTGAATCCATCATCATTCTTTAGCTCACTGTGCCACCTCAGTTCAGACCCAGCTATATGACAATGAATTTACACTGGAAGAGTAAGCAGTAAACACAGAGCTGGAATCTCAACCAATTTTGAAAGTCAGAAATTTAAACAAAGCATTTACTTAACCACACAAAAACCAAAAACAGCTTGCTTGAAATGTGACTTTCGGAACGTACAAACAACCAGAGTGCAACACTACCTTGATGGCTAACTGACCAACTCTAGTTTTACAGTTATATACACAAACATCTCAATCCACCATATAGTAAGGCTCACTTTAGTGCACAAGTAACAGAGCAGTCATAGAATAGTAAGCATGTAACACAGGTTATTTGAACATGGTTTTTCAAGTGTGCAGCTTTAAAAATGAATGTCTAGATTAGAATTAGAGAAGCCGAACTGAGGCAGCTTGCTTCTGTGACTACATGATCCACACTGATGGGGAAGTATCTTCTGAAATTTGGAGAAGCCTGGTCAGCCCCAGGTCTGTTAGTCTTTGCTAGGCATAAATGTGCATAAAATATGTGACATTTCCAGACTCAAGCACACGCTCTCTCACATACACACACTCACACACACAGATATGACCCAAAGAAGGGAATACCTTACGAATCACTCATTCGGTGTGACGCAACTGCCCTCATTTTCAAACATTGGCCACTTTACTAGCTGTATAATTAACTAATGGGGGGCAGGCCCGGTTCTAGTGGGTGGGCCGGGTGGGCCAGGCCCACCCAAACATGAGCCTTGCCCACCCAAACATGAGACTGGCCCTGGCAGTGAAGTCTTGAAGGCCAGTAGTAAAAGGCCACTTCAATTTAAAACGTTCTTCCGAAGGTTGATTTTATTCCTAGGAGTTACGTGATTGGGCCTGGGCTCTCCCACAGGCACCCCCAATCACGCATCGCCTTTTAGAAAGGTGGGATGTGTCCCCGTCCACTAGTGCACGTACAATTGGGTCACTGGAAGGGGACACATCCTTTCTTTGGCACCGGGCAACCTTAACTGTAACTTTAACCGTTCTGTGGCCTGGGTATTTCCTTTTCGATTCCACGCTGGAGAAAAAAGTTTGTTCATCCTGATTCACCTTTCCTGGCCCGACAGCTGCTTATTAGATGGCTGTGAGGAGGAACCAGCAGGTAAGAGAATGTGTGGCTATTTGTTCTTTTTACAAATCAAGGCAGGCCCAGCAAGACACATACTTCATGTATGCTTCATTTATAATAAAACATGTCTAGATAAATCTGGTGATTAATGATCCTGCTGGAGAGCAACCCTTTGTCCTTTGGTAGTTTTGAAATGCAGATAAACTGTATTTTATGTGGATAGCTCATTGGGTTACTGCCTTTGTCACTTAGATTTGTGTGTTCCTTGCAGTTCAGAAGTTACAAACCTATCATAGGACAGTGACCTATGAACTGTCATCAAAGAGCTGCATGCAAACCTGAATAGTATAGTTAGAACGTAGCTTTTTTTGTGTTGTGATATAGTTAGAACTTTCCAGGTATTTTATTATTCTAATGTTGCTAAAAAATAGTTTGTTTGGGCAGATCTACATTTATGTTAGTAAAACCAACCCCGAAGCACTGGAGACCTCTTTAAATCCTGAGTTTGTGTTTCTCCAGACCACACCCTCTTAAAATATACTGCCCACCAGTATGGGTGACATGTGATTCCTACACCTTGCAATGCTCACTGGTGTATTTGACATTCCCTGTAGACTGATTTACGTACTTGTATAATTCATTGTATCTGTATAATGTGTGCATGATGTAAAGTACTGTGACACCCTACACTGCAAGTAGTGCTATACAACAAATGAAATGCATATGAGAGAGGGGCTACGGAGAGATGAGGGGCACTGGTGGAGGGTGGCAGTGAGGGAATCCGAGAAGGAGGTCATTGGGGGAGGGTCTTCGGAGAGATGAAGGGCACTGGTGGAGAGTGGCAGAGAGAGTATTCGAGGAGGAGGTAATTGGGGAGGGGCTACGGAGAGATGATGGGAGCTGGTGGAGGGTGTCAGAGAGGGTATCCGAGGAGGAGGTGTTTGGGGGAGAGGCTACGGAGAGATGAGGGGCATTGGAGGAGGGTAGCAGTGAGGGAATCCGAGAAGGAGGTCATTGGGGAAGGGTTACGGAGAGATGAGGGGCACTGGAGGAGGGTGCAGTGAGGGAATCTGAGAAGGAGGTCATTGGGAAAGGGGCAATGAAGAGATGAGGGGCACTGGTGAAGGGTGGTAGTAAGGGAATGCGAGGAAGAGGTCATGAGTGGAAGGGGCCACAGGAGAGATGAAGGGCACTGGTGGAGAGTGGCAGAGAGAGTATTCGAGGAGGAGGTAATTGGGGAGGGGCTACGGAGAGATGATGGGAGCTGGTGGAGGGTGTCAGAGAGGGTATCCGAGGAGGAGGTGTTTGGGGGAGAGGCTACGGAGAGATGAGGGGCATTGGAGGAGGGTAGCAGTGAGGGAATCCGAGAAGGAGGTCATTGGGGAAGGGTTACGGAGAGATGAGGGGCACTGGAGGAGGGTGCAGTGAGGGAATCTGAGAAGGAGGTCATTAGGAAAGGGGCAATGGAGAGATGAGGGGCACTGGTGGAGGGTGGTAGTAAGGGAATGCGAGGAAGAGGTCATGAGTGGAAGGGGCCACAGGAGAGATGAGGGGCACTGGTGGAGGGTAGCAGTGAGCGAATCCGAGAAGGAGGTCATTGGGGAAGGGTTACGAAGAGATGAGGGGCACTGGCGGAGGGTGCAGTGAGGGAATCTGAGAAGGAGGTAATTAGGAAAGGGGCAACGGAGAGATGAGGGGCACTGGTGGAGGGTGGTAGTAAGGGAATGTGAGGAAGAGGTCATGAGTGGAAGGGGCTATGGAGAGATGAGGGGCACTGGTGGAGGGTAGCAGTGGGGGAATCCGAGAAGGAGGTCATTGGGGAAGGGGCCACGGAGAGATGAGGGGCACTTGAGGAGGGTGGCAGTGAGAGAATTCAAGGATGAAGCCATGAGGGGGAGGGGCTACGGAGTGCTGAGGGGCACTGGAGGAAGGTGGCAGTCAGGGAATTCAAGGATGAGGCCATGAGGGGGAAGGGCTATGAAGAGATGAGGGGCACTGGAGGAGGGCGGCAGTGAGGGAATCCGAGGAAGAGGTCATGAGGGAGAGCCCGAGAGGTGTCACTTGTCTGATACTCCCACCTCAGAAACCTCCTCTTCCCATCAAAGGGGCATGACATAGAAAAAAACACTTTTATAAAGTGCTCACATATAAAAAGAGATTTGAAAAGAAAATAATGTGTTTTCCTGGCCCTTGTAAGACTAAGGATAGATAAAGGAGGGCCCTGAGCAGGCCTGGCTAGACATATATGTGACAAATCGGGCCCGCAGTGGCCCACCCGAATGCACCCTTGGCCCACCCAAATAAAAAGTCCTGGGGCCGGGCCTGATGGGGGGCCACTTTTATTTGATGCCAGGACTATTTTCTGGCCCAGTCCGACCCGGCTGTTGTGTGTGCATGGAACTGCACCGCTATGAAGGAATATAAGAAGGGTGGCACTGTACTGTGAAATAAATGATGTAGTGAGGAAAAAATGGCACGGTAGGGATGAGGGGCAAAGAGATGCAGCAGATTTATGTTGATGGATGATACGGAAATGGCAAAAGCGGGGTGTTGTAAGAATGGAGTGGATGGCAGAGTGATGGAGGGCATGATGAGAAGTGTGGAAAGGGAGAGACATTAAGTTGGTGATTCGTGGGATAATGGATGCAGCCAACATCATGTGCCTGCCAGGTTTCAAGATTGTGTAATTAAATGATGTGTTTCGTTTATTATGTAGGAGGAAGGTGTTATGGGGGGATGTTTAAAGTGGTGGGTTTTGTTAGTTTTAATATTAATTTTCTACGTTTTATTGTGTACAGAGAGAATAAAAGTTATAATGTGAGCTGCCAGGTTGCTCAGTGATTGTTGCCATGGTGCCCAGGATTTTGATTAGTGATTGCAATCCTGCATTCAGCTATGGTGGCAGCTCTCCAGGCAAGGGAGCTTCATGTAAGTGGTTGGTTGTGAATAAACTCGATTTCCCCTGTTGCAGTTGCATGAAGTTTACTTCAGTAGCACAGAAAATTAAATTAAACTTATCCACTGAATTAAATTCGAAATGCTCTTCGTTTTCTATTCTGGGCTCCAGGAAGCACACTCAGAAGTGATTTTGCTACAGCAAAGTGCCACGCAGAAGAGTGTATTTCTTGGCAGTGGGGCATGTCTTCCACTGCGCGAAGCAAGGACTTTCTTTTCTGAAAGGTGGGTAATTACTTACTGCTGGGTTACAGTGGCTTCAGGTCAGCCATGATTTTAGACTAGAGGCTCCACTGACCCATATTCATTCGTGGTCATGGAGGGGGGCTGTTAATTTCGAGAAATATCAGCAAACCAACTAAAATTAAAACCAAGTACGCAAGGAAAGGGAACGTGTTAAGGAAATAAAGTTCATGTGTTAAACATCTGTTTTAGGAAAAAAAAAGACTATGAAGTTGCAAATAAAATACAGTGCTTTGTCAGGAGCTGTTCAGAAATGAAACACACCACGAGCGGCTCAGGAAACAAATATAATTTATGGGCCCGATTCACAGAATTAACTTAAGACAAAATCCTAAACTTACTACTTTTGGTATTCACAGAAGTTAGGATTTTGTCTTAAGTTTGTCTTAAGACAAACTTAAGATAGACTTAAGACAGACTTAAGACAGACTTAAGACAAACTTAAGACAAACTTAAGACAGACTTAAGTCAGACTTAAGACAGACTTAAGACAGACTTAAGACAGACTTAAGACAAACTTAAGACAAAATTCTAACTTAAGTCTGTCTTAAGTCTGTCTTAAGTCTGTCTTAAGTTTGTCTTAAGTCTGTCTTCAGTTTGTCTTAAGTCTGTCTTAAGTTTGTCTTAAGTCTGTCTTAAGTTTGTCTTAAAACAAACTTAAGACAAAATCCTAACTTCTGTGAATACCAAAAGTAGTAAGTTTAGGATTTTGTCTTAAGTTATTTCTGTGAATCGGGCCCACAGTGTTTGTTTTAGCTTTCAAAATATGCTTATTACGTATGCTACCAAACACTTAGGAATACTAAGCATTAGCTACTCCGAGTCAAACTCATGGGGCCCGATTCACAGAACTAACTTAAGACAAAATCCTAAACTTACTACCATTTTGGTATTCACAGAAGGCACTTACTCATTTTGGTATTCACAGAAGGCACTTACTCATTTCGGTATTCACAGAAGTTAGGAGTCCTAACTTTAGGACTCCTAAATGCCTTCTGTGAATACCGAAAGCCTTAAAATTAGGATTTTTCTCAGTTTAGGAGTCCTAAGGTTAGGACTCCTAACTTTACAACTACTAAACTGAGAAAAATCCTAATTTTAAGGCTTTCGGTATTCACAGAAGGCATTTAGGAGTCCTAAAGTTAGGAGTCCTAACTATACTACTACTAAACTGAGAAAAATCCTAATTTTAAGACTTTCGGTATTCACAGAAGGCATTTAGGAGTCCTAAAGTTAGGACTCCTAACTTCTGTGAATACCGAAATGAGTAAGTGCCTTCTGTGAATACCAAAATGAGTAAGTGCCTTCTGTGAATACGTAAATGGTAGTAAGTTTAGGATTTTGTCTTAAGTTAGTTCTGTGAATCGGGCCCATGGTCAATTTCTTTAAATTTGACCTGTACTAAGGCGCTGCCAGCACGAATGTGAAGAAAGACCACGTTACTGTAATATGCAAGGTTCTGTTATTAAAAGTTATATTGCCGCTTTGCATAGTAAGAGTCTTGGTTTTGTTTATCAAAGTCAAATATAAATGCTCCAATTCAAAAACATTGGCAATGATCTCATTCATCTCACAGTCCTAAACTCCAATGGCAAGTAACTTTACATCCCTGCACAATTACCGCCGTGATTAGTCTCTCTCGTTGACTTTATCAGAACACCCTGCCAGGCTCCATCCTTTGATTACGGAGAGAGGGTTGAAACACTTTTCTGGGAAAAACGTCGACCATTTGCACAAAATGTAACTTTCTGGACAGAGCAGATTATGGCACTTATAAATAGTTCGTGTCAAGTCTTCTGGGCTCCTTTTTGGACACTTTAAATTAAAATCGGAAGAATGTAGAAAATTCCAGGATACTCGTTATGGCCTTTGTATTTTATTTGTGGCTTTACAATTACATTTAAAAGGCTAAAAATGCCGGATTTGCATCGTTAGCTCGAGTGTTTTTTTCAACACTAGCCAGAATGGTAAAATACCCAGGAGCCAAGCAGCTTTGACCTGCATAAATCTACGCTGGAAGGGGTGGGGGTCGTTCGGTCTTTAAACCAACTATAATTACAGGGTGTTCTGAAATCCGACGCACTTGTAAATGCCATCCCGGGCGCCCTAAATGGAGTTTTAAAATACCAAAGATTTCACTTACCGAGTGCCTGGGGAACAGAGGCAGCTCCGTGGTCTCTCCGTGGGAAAGGGAACAAGGCCTCACGCTCGCCTAACGCTTCTCCTTCCTCTCCGTACGTCTCTGTACTGTACTGCGTCACTGCATGCAAGCATGATAAGCCTTAATATGCCGGCCGACGTCATCGCAGCGCGACGCACCCACACAATGGAGGCGACACAGCAGTGTGTCCGGACACACACTTTGGAAAGCACTGCCATACAGGGATATAGGTATCCTGTATCCCACTTAATACAACACATATATCCTCATAGGTCATCCCTAAAGCAGGCCTTGCTAATCCTACAAGGCAGGGTGCTGAGATATGTGTGAGGGGGCACCCCTACCTGAGTAGGGCCCCTCTGCAACCTTCACAAAACCATTGCTGGGTTGTTTGTAGTGTAGCCATACCATATACTCTTAACCGCATTATAAGTAAATCGCGATAGCGTGATAACTTGAGAATGGCTACACAGAACCATATCGTGTTTGGTGTCAAACATGTAGGAATCATACCCCCAATCCAGCCATGGGACTGAGGGCATGATTCCCCCCTGCTAGAGGGGCGATATGGGAAAAGCGGCAGAATTTAGACACCAATTTAAAAGTGCACACATGGTACAAAATGGATGCTACCCGCCACCCACACGACTCTGGCTGCCTGTTGCTGGGCAGAACTCCAGCCACGGCAGCTGGACAATAGGGATGTTGTTGCAGGGAGGTGCTCCCACCTCCCCAGACAGACTATGTGGATTGGAACTGGGTGGGTGCACCATAGGATGTCTTTCAGACTTGCACGTAGGCTTCTCCAGTGCCTACTTCTGCATACACCACCTCAAACCGGTTCAGGGCCATCCTGTCCCCTGCCCAGGTGGGAAACCACACAAAGGAGAGAGGGTGTAGCCACCCTTTCACGCCTGAACTCTCATTGGTGGGCTCTGATCTGGACACTCCCCTAATCTTTGGATAAAGGTGAATACAGGGTCCCCAGAGCCTCAGATTATTCTTGAACTTCACAGACTTGAACTTTGACTTGCTGCTGCACAGCTGAATGAAGAAATCTCCCTTGGGGTAAAGGAGTTACCCCCCTGCTTGGCAGGCACCTCAAACACTGGAAGTGACCCAGTTGGAACCTCGCTGCTCCTATGGACATCGACAACTCTTTCCTACCTTGAGGTGGGTTTCCAAGCATACCAGAGGTCAGTGAGTGTGCACAGCAAAGCTCAGCACCATGGACCCCGTGGGTGCCGAGATCCCCAATACCCCAGGACACCGGCCACCTCTTGTACAGTACCTGACCCCGACAAGTGGGGAAGTTGTCCTTTGGCCCACTATTGAGCCAACCTCTCAGCATCATCTGTGCCAAAGATCGATGCGCTAGCCTGCTCTGGCGACCCGTGGACACATCTTTACGCACACCAAATTGCTGCCTCCCATGATCCCTTGTCTCTCGACTGGTGGGACCTAGCGGAGGTCAATCTTCAATTCCAAGAGTTCCCCTGGTTGCTCCAGGCCTGCTCTTCAGTCTCCTTGCTGGAGATCTTGCTCAGATTTCGTGGGTCTGCACCAGTAGCAGTTTTGTGTTTCTTGTGTGGGTTGCGGTTGCCAAAGGCTTAGTGGTTCCAATTCGGACACTAACACCGCAGCAACCCTCATCCTTTCTGGTACAGTTGCCTTCCAGAAGCTGGCCTTCCTTGATGCCTCCTGGACCCCGTGGCTGATGATCCAAGCTACACCTCTTCTACCTGGAAGCACCCGACATTGAAGGGCTCCTTCTCCTGAGCCCCCTAGTTACTGTGCCATGACCCAGACTCTGTCCCCTCTGCTTTCAGGTCCTTCTCTTCAAGATCTACATTTTCATTCTTCACGACATCGACGACGCTTCTTGCTAGCAGCAGTTCTTCACGTTTTGCCATTGAAAATCAGCCCGCGACCCGACATCGAAAACGACCTATGCACCCGGCTTCCCTGGGGCAGGTAACAGTGGTACCTCGGTACTCTCGTGGGTGTGGGCCCTTCAAAAGCTTAACTCTAAAGTATTGAACTTGAACTCCTGCTAGAAGGGTTTTTAATCTTGTAAAATTCAACCGCGACATTCTCCATAGGCTTTAATAGAGATCCCGACAGTAGCTTTAGCCACTGCACGCGTCTCTCGTGGGTCCCCTTCCTCACTACCTTGGGTGGTTTCACAAGGGGCCAGCGACCCTACATGCCCTAGGTATTGTCTGTAGAATTGTCGTGGTTCTTATACCACTTTTTTGATATATGGTTTGGTCCCCCCCTGGGGCCCTGTGATTCCAGTGCTATTTATTGTAACTATCAATGCTTGTTTGAATTGTATATTCACCTCTAGCCTCATAAAGAGACTAGTGGGGTTATTCCTAGAATAAATACATATATTTTATATATATACCTGTGTGGACTACTCTTTCATTTGGTTATTCAAGAGGTTATCTATGGTAAAACAATAAGCTTAACACTCCTTCAAGACTTAGCCTGAAGGCTGCTCTCTACAGCTACCACTAGGATAGCTTTCTTTAAAGGTTGTCTTTAACCTATCACCATAAGAGTCGAATTGGACTGGTGCAAGGTGTCCCCTATAACTAGAGAACAGCATATGCCAGGCCAACTTCTCACATTGGTGTGCAGCGGTTGGATTCAAGCTTGCCATTGTTTTACCAGATAACAAATTGAATTTCTAAAGTGAAAGCCACTTGGTACTAAAGGTACATATAAATTTAAGCTTAGAATACAATAAGTTCTACTGAACTTAGGAGTTGTGTGTAGAGGGCTTAGCACACCTTGACTACAACTCAAGAAAGGGTTCAGTAGGCCACACCTAGTGTAGGTAGATACACCAGTACCACTACACTAGAAATGTCTTCAGGATCAGGAGCCCATAAGGCCCTGGAAGGACCGTCAAGGGTCCCAGTCAACAAGTATGACAACCTCTCTTTTGCAGAGCTTAGGGATATGTGCACTACTAGGCAAATGAAGACAAACAAAGGTGCCAACACTCAACGTCCCAGGGAAATCCTGCTCATTGCAGACTTCAAGCAGACTCTAGTGTCTGAAGGGGTAGACAGGTTGGGTGGGCATCCTGCTGAAGAGGACACCCTAGTGGTGGACTCTGATGAGGACCAGGAAGAGGAAGTTGAACTTGACCTGGATGAATCAGACCACTCACAACATAGAGGTGATGGCCCAAGAGGCACTCCCTCCATCCCTAATGGGAGAGTGGTGGATCCCAACAGAAGGAACAGATCCCCCTCAGAGGGGTCTAACCATTCTGAGAGATCCAAAAGGACCTCTGCCTCTTCTCAGAGAAGAGAATCGTCCAAGGAGAGGAAATGCAGACTGATCCAGTTTGAGCAAGCCAAGCTTCAGCTCAGGAGAGAACAGTTAGCATTAGACAGGGAGACCCTGGAGCTTCAGAAGGCTTCAAGAAAATGGGGTCTAGAGACCCCTGTTGGCAGTAATAATACTCCTAGAGTTAGAGAGAAAGCTCCTGACAATAGGAACCTGCATAAGATTGTGCCCCCTATCAGTCAGGGGATGACATCCACAAATGGATCACTGCACTTGAGAGGGCCTGTAAAGTTCAGAGGGTCTCAGTAGAGCAGTGGGCAGCAATCTTATGGCTCTTCTTTGCAGACAAAGGAAGAGACAAGCTCCTCTCTGTCAGAGAAGAGGATGCAGATGATTATTATATCTTGAGAGATGCTTTAATAGATGGGTTTGGCCTAACCACTGATCAATACAGGTTAAAGTTCAGAGATACCCAAAAAGCACAGAATCAAGATTGGGTAGACTTTATAGATTGTGCTACTAAGGCTCTGGAAGGTTGGTTAACTGGCAGCAAAGTAAATGATTACCAAGGATTGTACAATCTCATTATGAGGGAACAGATCCTTAACAATTGTCAGAATAAGCTCTTGCATCAGCACCTGGTGGACTCAGATCTGACCTCTTCCCAAGAATTGGGAAAGAAGGCAGACAAATGGGTCAGAATCAGGATCAAGCAGAAGGTCCATCCCTTGGGGGGTGCAACTAAAAAGGAAGATGCCAAAAACTCTGAGAAGGGTGGGGAAAAGGGAAAAGACCAGCAGTCTTCAACAGGACCCCCAAAATCAGCATCTGATAATTCCCAATCCAACAAAGCTAAGCAGCCAAGGAAGCCATGGTGTAAAATCTGTAAACAGAAAACCCATTTGACTTCAGACTGCAACAAGGCCAAAGACTCCACAAGTACCACTACACCTGCTCCTAAGGCATCTGTTCCCCCTAGTCCAGCTATAGGTGGTGGTACACAGAACAAGGGGACAGTAGGGTTGACCCTGGGATCTGGAGGGGAATCTGGCCTAGTCAGAATGCCTACTCAGGCTGTATTAGTTTGTGATGGGGACCTGTCCCTATTTGTAAATCCCAGTGGCCTGGGCAAATACAAGCAACAGCCTAGAATAAATGGAAGGGAGTCTCTAGCTTACAGGGACACAGGGGCTAGTGTCACCATGGTGACTAAGGACCTTGTGGACCCTAGCCAGATCATACTTGGAGAAACTTACCAGGTGACCAATGCAAGCAATGTCAGTACTAACCATGCTCTGGCAGTTGTTAACTTCTCTTGGGGAGGGGTAACTGGCCTAAAGAAGGTTGTGGTGAGTGCAGACCTACCAGTAGAATGTTTGCTAGGGAATGATTTGGAGACCTCAGCATGGGCTGAGGTGGAGCTAACTACCCATGCAGCGATGCTGGGTATCCCAGCAGAAGTGTTTGCCCTGACAAGGTCAAAAGCAAAGCTGACACAAACTGAACAGGCCTTGGATCCTGGAAAAATGGACCAAGGACCTTCCAAGAGGAGGAGTAGCAGGGGTAAGGCAGTGCCTTCCCCCCAGGATCAGTCTGAAGAGACTCTTTTAGCAGAAGAGGATCTGACACCTGAAGAAGGAACATTCCCAGATGAGCTTGAACCTGATCAGGTTGAGTTCTTGGGGACAGGGGGACCTTCTAGGGCAGGCTTGAGCCTGGACCAGCAGAGCTACCTCAATCTTGAACCCCTCAGACAGCAAGCTACTGCTGAGGCTGCCGGGAATGCTAGTGGAACCCATAAGATATATTGGGATGATGGACTCCTGTACTCTGAGGGTCGAGACCCCAAGCCTGGTGCAGCCAGGAGGTTGGTCATACCTCAGAAGTTCAGGGGCTTCCTTCTCACACTGGCCCATGATATTCCCTTGGTAGGACACCTAGGCCAAAATAATACTTGGGACAGAATTGTCCCTCACTTTCATTGGCCTCAAATGAGTGAGGACTGTAAGAGTTTCTGTAGCTCTTGCATTACCTGCCAGGCCAGTGGAAAGGCAGGTAAATCCACAAAGGCCCCCCTGATACCACTACCTGTGGTGGGGGTTCCCTTTGAACGGGTAGGGATTGACATAGTTGGTCCCCTTATTTATTTATTTAGAAAGTTTTATAGAGCGCGGACAAGACCCTTGCGGGTATCAGAGCGCTTAACAGTAAGTAAAGTTTTTATACATAAACAAAAGACGAATTGAAGCATCTATACACAAAACATGTTACACAAGCAAGGTGATCAGGTACAACATGACGCTATCCTCATGCGACAAGCAACAGGAAGATGTAATGTCAAGATTGCTTAGCAGGTCCCTTGTCCTAGTTAGGGTAATGGCCGCGCTATAGTAGTTCGTCACAAAAACATTGGGCCTTATTCAGGTGAATTTGGCCATGAGGATTGATTTTACTTCCTTTTTGAATGAGACAGTAGAGGGGTTAAGTCTGGTTTTGGATGGCAAAGCATTCCAGATTCTTGGTGCCATTCCTGAGAAGGTACGGTTGTATGTGTTTTTCTTGTTGAATCGCTGTGGTTTTAGTAATAGTTTTTCCACACTTCTGGAAGATCTGAGCCCACCAGAGATAGTCAGCTTCTGTGTTAGATATCTAAGTGTGTTGTGGTGCATGGCTTTGTGCGTCATACACGCTATCTTCAAGTGAATTCTGGCTTCCACGGGAAGCCAATTTAGTGATTTGAGGTCTGGTGAGATGTGTACATTTCTTTTAGAACCGGTGATGAGTCTCGCTGCGGCATTGATTGAGGCTCTTAGTGGTGCCGTAGTTGCTTTGGGAAGGCCGCAGAGAGAGACGCTTCCGTAATCCACTCTGGGGATAACTAGTGCTTGTACTGCTTGCTTGAAGTCCTTGCTTGGTAGGAAAGGTTTCAGCTTCCTCAATGTGTTGATCTGGTAGTTAGCTCCCTTTGTAGCATTGCTGATATGTTTTTGCATATTGAGGCATTATTTCCAGTGATTTAGCTGAGTCAACGATGGTAGGTTGAACATTGAGTGCCGTCAGGTGTTTTATCCACTCTTGCATTACAGGGACTTGGGCGGGTGGAGCTATAAGCAGGAATCCGGTTTATTCGGGCATTTAATTTGAGATGGTTTTTTGCCAGCCATATCTGGGTGTCCCCAAGCGTTGTGTTGAGCAGTTTGATGTCTTCTAAAGTGTTGATCTTGAGGTATAGTTGCGTGTCATCCGCGTACATGTGGTAGTGCACGTTAGATGCTTGAAGAAGTTCGGTGAGGGGTTCCATGAACGGGTTAAACAAAGCCGGGGATAGAGAAGACCCTTGCGGTACTCCTAGTGTTACTGGTACGGGTTTTGACATGGTGTTGTTGGCCTTGAATTGTTGTGTTCGATTTTGGAGAAATGAGGTAAACCAGTTTAACACTGCACCTGATAAGCCCATTCTATGCTTCAGGAGATCCAACAGGTTCTCGTGCTTGACGGTATCAAAAGCTGAGGATAAGTCTAGCAGGATGAGTAGGCAGGCTCCGTTTTGATCCAGGATTTGTAGCGCGTCATCAATTATGTGTGTCATGGCTGATTCAGTACTGTAACCTGCTCGGAATCCTGATTGGTATTTATTCAACAAGTCAAAGTGGTCAATATGCCTTGTCAGTTGGAGGTGTACACATTTTTCCAAGAGTTTGGCTAGTGTGGGGATGTTGGAGATAGGGCGATAGTTGTTTAGGTCTGTCGGGTCCGCCGTGGGTTTCTTTAGAATGGGTGAGACCTGCCCCATTTTGAGGGTGTCCGGGATGCAGCCTCGTTGAAGTGAACTGTTTATGATCTTAGTCCAGAGGGGCAGAAGTAGTGGTGTTAGGTCTTTAACGGCTTTTGCAGCTATTCCCCTTAGGACCATCACAGCACATGTGGTGGCAAGGGCCCTCCTGGGAATCTTTTCCAGGGTGGGTTTCCCTAAGGAGGTCTTATCTGACCGAGGTACAAACTTTATGAGTAGTTACCTCAAAGCAATGTGGAAGGAGTGTGGTGTCAACTACAGGTTCACCACCCCTTATCATCCTCAATGCAATGGGCTTGTTGAGAGATTCAACAAGACCCTTAAGGGTATGATCAAAGGGCTCCCAGAAAAGCTTAGGCGAAAATGGGATGTTCTTCTGCCCTGCCTTCTCTTTGCATACAGGGAGGTGCCACAGAAGGGGGTTGGTTACAGCCCTTTCGAACTTTTGTTTGGTCACCCTGTTAGAGGGCCACTCTGTCTAGTAAAGGAGGGATGGGAGTTACCTCTCAAACCCCCTAAACAGGATATTGTGGACTATGTACTTGGTCTCCGCTCCCGGATGGCTGAGTACATCAAGAAGGCGACAAAAAACCTTGAGGCAAGCCAGGAACTGCAAAAAGCCTGGCATGACCAAAAGGCTGTATTGGTGGTGTACCAGCCAGGACAGAAGGTATGGGTGTTGGAGCCAGTGGCCCCAGCAGCCCTCCAAGACAAATGGAGTGGACCCCATACCATTTTGGAAAAGAAGGGAGAGGTCACCTACTTGGTGGACCTTGGCACTCCCAGAAGTCCCCACAGGGTACTTCATGTAAACAGACTGAAACCATATGTGGACAGGGCTGACATGGGCTTGCTCATGGCAACAGACGAGGGACAGGAGGAGGAGAGTGACCCTCTCCCAGACCTGCGCTCTCACAACCCTGATGATGGGTCAGTAGATGGTGTAGCCTTGGCAGGCAGCCTCACTGCCCAGCAACAGTCTGACTGCTGACAAGTTCTACAGTCATTCAGGCATATGTTTTCACTGACTCCAAGTCAGACCACCTGGTGCACTCATGAAGTGGACACTGGGGACAGTCTGCCTGTGAAGAATAAGATCTACAGGCAACCTGATCATGTCAGGGACTGCATAAGGACAGAAGTCCAAAAGATGTCGGAATTGGGAATCATTGAGCTCTCAGATAGCCCTTGGGCTAGCCCAGTAGTCCTTGTACCAAAACCTCACACCCAAGACAGTAAGAGAGAGATGAGGTTCTGTGAAGACTACAGAGGACTCAATGCAGTCACTAGGACTGATGCACATCCCATTCCCAGAGCTGATGAGCTCATAGATAAATTGGCCTCAGCCAAATATCTGAGCACATTTGATCTGACAGCTGGCTACTGGCAGATAAGGTTAGCTGAATCTGCAAAAGCCAAAACTGCATTTTCTACCCCTGGTGGGCATTATCAATTTATTGTGATACCCTTTGGTTTGAAGAATGCACCTGCCACTTTTCAAAGGTTGGTGAACCAAGTCCTCTCAGGCCTGGATGACTTTAGTGCAGCATATCTAGATGATATTGCTGTCTTCAGCTCCACCTGGGAAGATCACCTGATCCACCTGAGGAAAGTTTTGGAAGCCCTGCAAAAAGCAGGACTCACTATCAAGGCTACTAAGTGCCAGATAGGGCAGAGTCAGGTTGTGTACCTGGGCCACCTTGTAGGTGGAGGCCAGGTTCAACCACTACAGAGCAAAATCCAGACCAGCTTTCTTAGGCCTGACTGGTTATTACAGAAGATTTGTCAAGGGATATGGATCCATTGTGACCCCCTTAAATGACTTAACCTCTAAGAGGATGCCCAAGAAAGTTCAGTGGACTGTCAGCTGTCAGAAAGCTTATGATGACCTAAAACAGGCAATGTGCTCTGCTCCAGTGCTCCAAAGCCCCAACTACTCCAAAGAATGCATAGTTCAAACTGATGCTTCTGAGGTGGGGGTAGGTGCTGTATTATCACAACTGAATGAAGAGGGCCAGGAACAAACAGTAGCTTTTATTAGCAGAAGGTTGACCCCCAGAGAGAAACGTTGGTCAGCTATAGAGAGGGAGGCCTTTGCTGTGGTCTGGGCCTTGAAGAAGCTGAGGCCATACTTGTTTGGCACTCACTTCATTGTTCAAACCGACCATAAGCCCCTCCTATGGCTAAAACTGATGAAGGGTGGTCCATTTCCCTACAGGGGATGGACTATACAGTGGAACATAGACCTGGGAGCAACCATGCCAATGCAGATGGCCTCTCCAGATATTTCCACTTAGAACATGAAGAATCAACTGGTCAAGGTTAGTTTAATGTCCCTGCGTTTGGGGGTTATGTAGGAGAGTGGCATTGACTGCATAGTTGCCCCCAACTTTTTGCTGATGTTTTGACTGTTTTATGACACTAGCCAGGCTGTGGCCCTGCTATCCAGGACCCCAGCCTATCTGCTTCTTCTCTAAACTGATGTGAGTACCCTAGGTACCTTCCAATTGGATACTGAGGACACCCTATCAGCACCTTGTAGATGGTATCCTAGGTACCCAGGGCATGGGTCCCTCAGAGGCCTACCTGGGGCTGCAGCACTTATTGTGCCACCCCGGGGACAGCCATACCAAATGACACCACCAGACCACTACTGTAGTCGGGGTAAGGTGGTGCTTGCACTCCTTACAGGGATATAGGTATCCTGTATCCCACTTAATACAACACATATATCCTCATAGGTCACCCCTAAAGCAGGCCTTGCTAATCCTACAAGGCAGGGTGCTGAGATATGTGTGAGGGGAGACCCCTTCCTGAGTAGGGCCCCTCTGCAACCTTCGCAAAACCATTGCTGGGTTGTTTGTAGTGTAGCCATACCATATACTCTTAACCACATTATAAGTAAATCGTGATAGTGTGATAACTTGAGAATGGCTACACAGAACCATATTGTGTTTGGTGTCAAACATGTACGAATCATACCCCCAATCCAGCCATGGGACTGAGGGCATGATTCCCCCCTGCTAGAGGGGCGATATGGGAAAAGCGGCAGAATTTAGACACCAATTTAAAAGTGCACATGTAGTACAAAATGGATGCTACCCGCCACCCACACGACTCTGGCTGCCTGTTGCTGGGCAGAACTCCAGCCATGGCAGCTGGACAATAGGGATCTTGTTGCAGGGAGGTGCTCCCACCTCCCCAGACAGACTATGTGGATTGGAACTGGGTGGGTGCACCATAGGATGTCTTTCAGACTTGCACGTAGGCTTCTCCAGTGCCTACTTCTGCATACACCGCCTCAAACCGGTTCAGGGGCATCCTGTCCCCTGCCCAGGCGGGAAACCACACAAAGGGGAGAGGGTGTAGCCACCCTTTCCCGCCTGAACTCTCATTGGTGGGCTCTGATCTGGACACTCCCCTAATCTTTGGATAAAGGTGAATACAGGGTTCCCAGAGCCTCAGATTATTCTTGAACTGAACAGACTTGAACTTCGACTTGCTGCCGCACAGCTGAATGAAGAAGTCTCCCTCGGGGTAAAGGAGTTACCCCCTTGCTTGGCAGGCACGTGAAACACTGCAAGTTACCCGGTTGGAACCTCACTGCTCCTATGGACATCGACGACTCTTTCCTACCTTGAGGTGAGTTTCCACGCATGCCAGAGGCCAGTGAGTGTGCACAGCAAAGCTCAGCACCGTGGACCCCGTGGGTACTGAGATCCCCAATACCCCAGGACACCGGCCACCTCTTGCACAGTTCCCGACCCCGACAAGTGGGGAAGTTGTGCTTTAGTCCATTATTGAGCCAATCTCTCAGCATCATCTGTGCCAAAGATCGACGCCCTAGCCTGCTCCGGCGACCCTTGGGTGCATCTTTATGCACGCCAAATTTCTGCCTCCCGCGGTCCCTTGTCTCTCGACTGGTGGGCCCTAGCAGGGATCAATCTTCGATTCCAAGAGTTCCCCTGGTTGCTCTAGGCCTGCTCTTCAGTCTCCTTGCTGGAGACCTTGCTCAGACCTCGTGGGTCTGCACCGGTAGCAGTTTTGTGTTTCTTGCGTGGGTTGCGGTTGCCAAGGCTTAGTGGATCCAATCTGGACACTAACACAGCATCGACCCTCATCCTTTGTGGGACAGTCACCCTCCAGAAGCTGGCCTTCCCTGACGCCTCCTGGACCCCATGGCTGATGATCCAAGCTACACCTCTTCTACCTGGAAGCACCCGACATTGAAGGGCTCCTTCTCCTGAGCCCCCTGTTCACTGTGCCGTGACCCAGACTCTGTCCCCTCTGCAGTCAGGTCCTTCTCTTCAAGATCTACATTTTCATTCTTCACGACATCGACGACGCTTCTTGCTAGCAGCAGTTCTTCACGTTTTACCATTGAAAATCAGTCCGCGACCCGACATCGAAAACGACCTATGCACCCGGCTTCCCTGGGGCAGGTAACAGTGGTACCTCGGTACTCTCGTGGGTGTGGGCGCTTCAAAAGCTTAACTCTAAAGTATTGAACTTGAACTCCTGCTAGAAGTGTTTTTAATCTTGTAAAATTCAACCGCGACATTCTCCATAGGCTTTAAAAGAGATCCGGAGAGTAGCTTTAGCCACTGCACGCGTCTCCCGTTGGTCCCCTTCCTCACTACCTTGGGTGGTTTCACAAGAGGCCAGCGACCCTAAATACCCTAGGAATTGTCTGTAGAATTGTCGTGGTTCTTATACCACTTTTTTGATATATGGTTTGGTCCCCCCCTGGGGCCCTGTGATTCCAGTGCTATTTATTGTAACTATCAATGCTTGTTTGAATTGTATCTTCACCTCTAGTCTCATAAAGAGACTAGTGGGGTTATTCCTAGAATACATACATATATTTTATATATATACCTGTGTGGACTACTCTTTCATTTGGTTATTCAAGAGGTTATCTATGGTAAAACAATAAGCTTAACACTCCTTCAAGACTTAGCCTGAAGGCTGCTCTCCACAGCTACCACTAGGATAACTTTCTTTAAAGGTTGTCTTTAACCTATCACCATAAGAGTCGAATTGGACTGGTGCAAGGTGTCCCCTATAACTAGAGGACAGCATATGCCAGGCCAACTTCTCACACATGGCACAGAGTCTGCCTCTGCAGCACAAATATAAGGCTGTCTGGCCCCCAGGGAGCTCACTTGCCTGCACTACATGCTACTGGACCACATCCCTGCTAACACTGCTGCTGTCTCTGTATCCTCTGGCTCCTGCTATGGCACGTACGCTGGAGAGGGCCCCAGCCTTCACTGAGGAGGAGAACCAGGCCCTGCTGGACGGGCTCCTTCCACAGTACAGCAAGCTCTATGGGAAACCAGGGGAGCAGGTGAGTGTGCAGTCCACTGACTTCCTAATTATGCATGTTGTCTGACTAGCAGTACTAGCAGTGTGTACACCATTGGCAAGCATTCTCACTGACTACTTTCATCCCCCAAAGTGTGTGGGTACATGTAATGAATAGGTTTCCTGCTGCTAAAGTGCATTATTGCAAGCTTAAACTATCCAGGCATTGTTAACATGTCAGACATGCAGGTGATTTTTCCTTCCCCATGGTTGCACTACCTGTGTAATTCATTCCCCTTTGTGATGATGACATGTATATCCAAATGTGTGCTGCAAAAATCTGGGGTATGTGTGTTAATGTACTTTTCACTTTGTCATCCTCACAGGTTGATGCCCACCAGAAGCAGGAGATCTGACCATCGCCCGGGCTGTTCGTTCTGTGGGGGTCTACAAGCGCCGGATCCGCAACTGCCAGAAGAGGTGGCAGGACCTTTGTGGCTGGACCCGGAGGATAGCTAGAGTCCAGCTGAAGCTGTCACCTCCACGCAGGAGGGGCGGACACCGGACCCTGACCCCCCACATGCACCGGATACTGGCAGTGGTCTTCCCGGACCTGGATAGGCAGCTGAAGGCCAGACAGCAGCAGGAAGGGGGTAAGTCCATGCCTAATCTGTGTACTATGTCTGACATGCTAATATCAGTCTTTTGGCCTGGTCACACTTCCACATTACGTAGGTCTTGTAGTAAAATACTCAGGTCCCTCAATTGTGTGATGCACCCTCCTCATCTGTTCCACAGTGTATTGCTTGTGTCACTAGAGCACTGTGTCCCTGCAGTCAGCTATGCTTCAGCTGCCGGTCAGCATCTGTTCCTGTGACTCTGTTGTGTGTTACATGGGTGGGTCAATTGTTTACACAATGCCTGAGATCTGACATGTGATCTGTGTGTGCCCTTGAGATGTGTACCAATTGCTGGTCTGACTCGCAACATGTGGCTGGGGTATTCCAAACAAACCCATGCAGCAGAGGACTCCAATTTTGGGGCTTCAGGAGTATGTATATCAAGTATGTCACACTTGCTTAGCCACCTGACTACTGTCCAGGGCCAAACACTGTTTCATGTAGACATGGCTCCTCAAGGGCATTTAGAAACACTCTGTAATCCCACTCCTGTGTATGAAATTGCAGGTTGTGCTTAGTGGCGTGCTATCAGGTGTCTGCCTCTGTGTCATTAGGGTGTGGCTTCTTGTTATGTACAACTGGTGTGTCCATGATTCAGAGGGTCAGCATGACATCTGAGATGTGACTGTGAGAGACAAGACCTGTGTGACATATAGGTGTGTGAACATCTGACAACACACAATGGTGTATGCAACTGTGTCCTTCATGCAGCTGGGTTACATGCATGGCAGACTGTGATGTGTTAGTGTACAGGGATTTGTGTTTGCACAGACTCATATGTATGATTTGCATGATGTGGGGTCTTCTGGGCTCTGGATATGTTGTTTGCATGGGATCGGCAAGTGCGCCGGTCATGTGGAGAGTTAGCTTTACACCTGAGCTAGGATTGTGAGTCAGTGCATATTGTTGTTGTCTGGATGCCCTGCCCCTGTGACAGGAGACAGTGTTGACTGACTTTCAGGGCATCCCAGTGCCATGGCATTGAACATGCTATGAGTGATCCTGCATTGTGTTCAAGTGTGCACCATGCACCCCATTGTGGCATTGCCCATCAGAACATGGGTACATCATAGTGTGTGTTGCTGGCATCCATCACAAGCATGTAAAATGAGTCTCTGCCCAGCCCTTCATCCGGACACCTGTACTGAGTCAGTAGCAAGAGATGTGCTGTGTGTATAGTGACATACTCCTACATGTTCACTTGCATGTACAACTAATGTGTGGGTGGTGCATGTTGGCACATTGGGGTGTTAGCATACAACATGCAATGGACATATGTGTGAAAGTCAAGGAGGGATATGTTTGCCATGGTTGATGTTGAGAATGACAATTGTCTTATTCTAAACAGTGTTGGCCCTTTGAGCTGTGTCTTCAGCTGATGATGCCAGGGCTTGCCCTGTGATGTGATGTACTCACTGTGGTGTGTGCAGTCGGTGCAAGTGATTGATGTTGTTCTCTTACTTCCTATTCCTATCCAGATACATCCACGGCCACAGGAGGGCACAGCTGCATGGACCAGGAGGAGCCACAGAGCCTGACAGGGACAGAAGGAGAGGAGTCGGTGGACCCAGTGGCACGGAGGGCTAGTGGAGCCACACAGAGGAGTCGTCAGCACCATCACCCCAGCTGAGGGCCACAGCAGCTCTGAGGATGACTCCCTTGTGGAGGCGGGTGTCAGCAGCCACCAAACCCCAGCTAGTTAGGCTGTCCCTGCCACCGCCACCGCCACCACCACCACCACCACCCTCCCATCGGTTCCCATCCCAGAGGTCCCTGTGGGCTCCCGTGTTCATGAGCATGTCTCCTTTGTGCCAGGCCCCTGTGTCCCCTGATGCCGTGAGTGAGGAGTCTGTGGACTTACTTCGACAGATCCATGTAGGGCAGACGTCGATGCTGAAGGTCCTCCATGCACACACAGGTCTGTTGACACAACTGGTGTCATTCATGGAGGGCATTTCCTCGGGCATGTCTGCCCTACAGAGGACCAATCAGTCCGTGGCCTCCTCCCTGATGGCAGCAGTGTCCCTCCTCCAACAGTCCCGCACCCCTCCTACCCCTTCACCACCCACGATTCCTAGCACCCTGCCTGTCCCAAGCACAGAAACCCCCAAACCAAGGTCTAGACGTGCACACAAGCAAGCGCTGGGGACTGATACCACACTCACAGGGGCTGGTTTGCAGACACACACACAGTCATCCACAACC
This sequence comes from Triturus cristatus, assembly GCF_964204655.1. Taxonomy (NCBI): domain Eukaryota; kingdom Metazoa; phylum Chordata; class Amphibia; order Caudata; family Salamandridae; genus Triturus; species Triturus cristatus. The sequence goes on from NC_140583.1 coordinate 1,042,992,627, forward strand.
ACTCCGCAGTCCTCCGAGACCTCTCCCTCCCAGCCCCCTTCCCTTGCCTCACCTGCAACCCCATCTCACCAGAAGCTCTTCCTCTGTGACCTTGGCCTCTTCCCCACTGACCCAGCAGATCCTGATTACAAGGGAAAGAGGAAGTCCCCATACACAGAGGGGAGTGCCCCTCACACCCGGACACCCTCCCCCAGGCGCAGTCAGACAGAGACCCCCACCCGCAAGTCCCCCCGGCGCCAGAAGAGCAAGACCCCCCCGCCACCACGCAGCTCCAAGGCAAAGTCTCCGTCCTTCATCCCCCAGGCCACCACTCCAGAGGTTCCCCCACCACTCCCTGCCCCGGGTTCCCCACCCACAGATACACCACCCCCAAAATGCTAAGGCCACCCCCCCTAGCACTTGCTCCTCCACACCTGGTCAGACAGTTAGTGCCACTGATGTGGGGACTGTGTCCCCCCCTCGCCCTGCCGACCTCACCTGTCCCCCATTCCGCTCCCATGAATGTAGGCACTGTATTGGAGTCCACGACCACCCCGTCTGACTTGGGCACTGCGGTGGTGAGCCAATCCACTCCATCTGACCTGCCCACTGGAGTTGTGGCGGCACCCACCCCATCTGACTTGTGCCCCACAGTTGTGACAGCACCCACCACTTCAGTCAGCTCCACTGCAGTTGCAAGTGTCTCGCCTGCATCCACCGCCTCTTCACTGCCTCCTTCTGCTGCTCCCTGATCCTGTCCCTGCGGTGCCTGGCCTGCCCCCATGTATGCCCCTCCGATGGGATGACCCCGGTCCTTAGCAGTGCAGGCAAGCAAGGTGTGACAGTTGTCACTCTTCTTCACTCCTTGGCATTTGGACATGGACTGGCCATTGGCCTTTTGTTTGAACAGACGTTTAACTTTTAATATGCTGAATAAAGATTTTTTCTTTATCCCTTTGAACTAGATTTAGCTGTACATTATGTTGATGATGTTTAACATGCTCTTGCACCTGTGATGCTTTGTTTACAATGTTGAATACTGATGTGTTGCTGTGAGGTACTCCCTGTGGTCCATGAGATATGTATCCTATTCTGGTGGGTATCCATGTCATCCTTTGCAGCTACCTGGGTGTGTCAGAATCAACTATTTGTGGACATCTCTCTGTGAGCATTTCATTTGCATGGTCACATCTCTGGCTTGCACTCATACACATATGATGTGCCTCCCATTGTCCAATTTGTCACTTCCACAGACTTTGTGCTCATCAACACTGGACCTACAGGTGTGGGCATCATTGTTATAGGAGCAACTGGGTCCTCTGTGCACCTTGCTAGACATATGTTTTGGGTATGTGCAGATTACTTAGGGGAGTCTCACGTACCCAGGCTGTTGTGACCAGAGCCTTCATTGTGTGGTAACTGATGGCTGACTAACCAAGTGTTCTGCAGACATGAGTGAGACTTGCAGTGAATATGTTTGGCACAGCTGGGCCCCCACAGGAGTTGGGTCCCCTCAAGTAAGTGTGTTGTCCAGTGACATGGCCTGGGCCCATGGTGTGTGTTGTATGAGCATGTGTGTGTGTCCACATCCCTGTTCATACACAGACAGTGTTCCTTTGATATGTTCCTGTTGTTGATGCTTGCTGAGTGGTACTGGGTTCATCCCACAACTTTTACAATGGGCTTCCAGATGTTTGGGTGCATGACACACTACTGATAATTGGTGCATCATCATTGGGATTTGTCAGTTCTGAGTGGTGATGATGTTGTCAGACACAAATGGGACACAGTCAGGGTTCCTCAAGGCACCTGTTTATTTGCTAAATCATGTAGTTGTCCCTAGGTGGTAGTTTTCAGTGATTGAGACAGTTGTATGTGTGTGTAACTGCTCCCACTTGTCGGGTTCATGGCTGTGATGCTGGCAGGTGTCAGCATGTGTGCCTTGTGGTTCTCCTTGGCTTCTGCATTGTCCTGGGACTGTGGCAGGGATTCTGAAGGTTACGTGAGCTTTGAGGTCATGGCCATGTACCACATACTGTGCAGTATGTCTGTCATTCCCCAGGGTTGTAAACTGTCCTTGTGTGATGTGTCTGTGCACCTTAGTTCCTCCCTTCATCCTGTGTTTGTCATGGGTGCTTGTGCAATGTCACCTGTCCATGTGGGCATCACAAATACACATTGTTGCAGTTCAGGGTGTGTGGTGTTGAGGGTGGACTGATGTGAATGTTTGCATGGATGGTCCCCTAGCTCACGTTTGTCCATGGATGAGGGGCCATGCTGAGTGATTTGTGTTTGTGTATTTGTGATGTACGTTTGTGGCACAGGACACATGTCTGGGTTTCCCAGTTTGTACGACATCTGCCTTTGTCATCACAGTGGAGGTGTCATGCATGCTTGTGTCATCCCACTGTCTGGTCCCTGGGGGTAGTGCTGTTGTGTGTCAGTCTCTTGCTGTGTTAGTTGGTGTTCATTCCAGCTTGTGTCACATGTGTCTGTTGTGCTCCCTCTCATCTCCCAATCCCTGATTGCCCACTGAGGGTATCCCAATGATGGTTTACTTTTGTATGGCACTGTGTCCACATCTGTGTCACTGTGGTTCAGCCCCCCTCATGTGTTGTGTAGTTGCCTGGAGATACTGTGACACACACACACACACATGCTGTGTCAGATGTTCAGTGTGAGTTTGCCTGTTTGTGTTTGTGCATCTGCACCAGTGCATTGGTATTGCTGTTGTGGGCCTTTGTCTGGATGCTGTTTCTGTGATTTTGCATGCTGTCCCTGTGAGTCATATCACATCATTGTGCACATTCATCCTGGTTGTTAAGTGCCATTGCTGGCATGGAATGTGAGTTTGTGAGCTGACACCTACAGTCTACACATGTTGTTTTGATTGGTGTGTCTATTTTCAAGATGTGTGCATGCTTGGTGATGGTCACTTCTGCTCTTGTGTCATTGTACCCTGTATGCATTGTCAGCCCCCATGTGTGGTGCTTGCCTGCACATGGCCGAGAGTATGTTATGTTTTCACAGCACTGTTAGCCTCACCACATCTCTGTTGGGAGGGGACACAACCACTAGTTTGTCCCAGAAGTGTTTGATGTGTTGGGAGCAGGGATCATACATGCTGTTTGTTATTTGCAGCTTTGACCATGATGACACTTACCTTTTGGTCACTGTGATGAGGGGGGGTTTAGTCCCCATCACTACAATGCTCAATATCTGCTGCATTTTGGAAGCCCACACTTAACTTCTGTTCTACACAGTGAGGGGGTGTTATTTTTACATTGCCACAGTGCTATGGTGATGCTTGCCTTGTGTATGTCACACTCATGTGTTGGTCACACATGTGCTGTTACTTAAATTTTATGTCCGTAGCCATAATCACTGTTGTGGGCATTTGTCACAGACTACACACTGTTGACATGATGTTAGGGGGATGTATTTTGCGGACATACCTGATGTTGGAGTATGCTGGATGTGTTGCGCATCACCCATCCTATGGCTGGGGGTGGCAGTAGTGATGGGCAACATAGGCCCTATGGCTGGGGGTGGCAGTAGTGATGGGCAACAGGTCCCGAATGGGTGGGGCTGGAAAGGGTGATGGGCAACATCAGCCCTATGGCTGGGGGTGTCAGGGGTGATGGGCAACATAAGCCCTATGGCTGGAGGTGGCAGTAGTGATGGGCAACATGAGCCCTATGGGTGGGGGTGGCAGGGGTGATGGGCAACAGGTCCCCTGTGAGTGGGGATGGCAGGGGTGAAGGGCAACATCAGCCCTATGGCTGGGGGTGGCAGTAGTGATGAGCAACATGAGCCCTATAGGTGGGGGTGGCAGGGGTGATGGGCAACAGGTCCCCTGCGAGTGGGGGTGGCAGGGGTGATGGGCAACATAAGCCCTATGGTTGGGGGTGGCAGTAGTGATGGGCAACATCAGCCCTATGGGTGGGGGTGGCAGGGGTGATGGGTAACAGGTCCCCTGTGAGTGGGGGTGGCAGGGGTGATGGGCAACATAAGCCCTATGGCTGGGGGTGGCAGGGGTGATGGGCAACATAGGCCCTATGGCTGGGGGTGGCAGTAGTGATGGGCAACAGGTCCCCTATGGGTGGGGGTGGCAGGCGTGATGGGCAACATCAGCCATATGGCTGTGGGTGGCAGGGGTGATGGGCAACATAAGCCCTATGGCTGGGGGTGGCAGTAGTGATGGGCAACATAAGCCCTATAGCTGGAGTGGCAGTAGTGATGGACAACATCAGCCCTATGGCTGGGGGTGGCAGGGGTGATAGGCAACAGGTCCCCTGTGAGTGGGGATGGCAGGGGTGATGGGCAACATCAGCCCTATGGCTGGGGGTGGCAGTAGTGATGGGCAACATGAGCCCTATGGGTGGGGGTGGCAGGGGTGATGGGCAACAGGTCCCCTATGAGTGGGGGTGGCAGGGGTGATGGGCAACATAAGCCATATGGTTGGGGGTGGCAGTAGTGATGGGCAACATCAGCCCTATGGGTGGGGGTGGCAGGAGTGATGGGCAACAGGTCCCCTGTGAGTGAGGGTGGCAGGGGTGATGGGCAACATAAGCCCTATGGCTGGGGGTGGCAGTAGTGATGGGCAACATAAGCCTTATGGCTGGGGGTGTTAGTGGTGCTGGCCATGCAACCCCTATGGTGGGCTGTTATTAGTGGCCAGGATGTGGATCCCCTGTGTGTGTGCCATTTTGCGGGTACGTGTCGTTTGTTTATGTGGTAGGTGTCTGACTTATCCCCTTGCGCCGTTGGTTCTTGATCTGGTCATAGATGTAGAGTACTGGTATGACCTGCGCGATGGGATTCATGATGTGTTCGTGTCGTTCACACTGCTTGTTGCTCCGTCTCCTACCCGCTGCAAGCTGGTCCGTCTCGTAGCCGTGTATTGAGCTGTGGCGCTGATATGCTTGTTTTCCGGATGCTGTGACGTGCCGTACGTGGCGACCCGTCCAGCACGTAGGAAGTACGCATCATACTTGTCATGCCGGAAACTGCTATGGATACTGCTTCCGGGCGACTCGGTTCAGCGTTAGGAGTTACGGCTCGGACGGAGAATGGAGCTTGAATCACAGCATACGTGTCGGTCGTGTTTTTGGCAGTTATGCACATCGTACTTACTCTACAGGACGGTCCGGCTCCGGGTACTTGTCGGTCGCACTGTAAGGCTACGTACAGCTGTCCGACCGGCTATCGGAATTGGCCCCTGAATGTTTCACCCATTTCTGTGAGCTTCACTTCCTCTCTAATAATTATCACAGACACCACAATTTGCAAATTAGATCAGGCAGATTTGGTCATCCTAACTGGACAACAATTAGGAAATTAACTCCAAGAAACGATTACATTATTATCTAAGCTTGGGTATTTAAATTATATATCAAAATGAGAAAAAAAAACTTTCAACCAACGCCTTCCCCATAGTGCAGCACTGTTTGCTAAAGTGCTTTGGCACCTCTTCAGGGCATGAAGAGATGTATTAAATGCAACTACAATACAAGGAATATTAACACAGGCAAAAAGCGATCATCTCACTGATAATGCCTGCTCATTAATGCTATTGGAACACATAAAAAGCATCTGAGGCTTAGATTGCATCACCGGTCACCGTGACTTTCTCTTCTTTTAATCTTTCTATGGTTCCTGATTAAAATCCAAACATAAGCAAACACCAAATATGCACAATGAATCCAAATATTACCATCTGAGCCTTCTGAAGTTGCACTCCAGGCAAAACCACAAATATAAATTATGCTATTCAACCACTCTGGTAAAGTCACACTTAAAAAGCAACTTGAACGGTGTGTTTTACCAAAAGAACTTGTTTGCCTGGTAGTCTGGTAGGACAGATCTGCAATGTTATTGAATTAGTGTGGTGGACAAACATTTAAGTATTTAGTTCTAAACCTGTTGGTGGTGTTCTGTAAGGACTAGAGGCCAGGCAAGGAAACGTATTGAGTAAATACCCCTTTTATGCAGATCTGTGTTTATACCACAGTCTTTGGTTCAGATTCTGATAACTGAATGCAGCTTTGCAAAGTTGAAAAACAACTGCATTACCGTAGAGCAATAGAGATATAGCTGGTATTATTGATGGTTTACATACATTTTGTACTTTGTGAACTTTTGCAAAATGTATGGGTTTTTTGCATGTTGATCATATTTTCCCTACACTTTTCGCCATGCAAAGTGTTCCTTTACATTTTCCCTGCATCTTCACTCTAATCAAAGCCAGTCAAGCTGGAAATCGTATATACAATCTTTATTTCGACAACTTTTTCTTATTTCTTTTCCCCAATGCATTACACTGAGAAGCACAATAACTGTTCTCAGTGAAGTATGTCTCATGTGGAACTATGCTTTTTGTGTTCATTATTAATATGCACCATAAATTAAGAAGAAAATCGAAATTTTAACACAGTTGCAACAAAGTTAGAAATTTACCAAAGTTGCCAGAAACAGGGGCGGCTCCTCCGCTATGGGGACGTGCTGTTCTGTGGCCGTGGTGGCTGGGGACTCCTGATTCCAGCATCTCTTGCTCTCCCAGGAGGGAGGAGCAAGTCGTCAGTGTAGCGCTCAAAAGCGCTTGAAGTCTCCCGCAGCGCGGGATGCGCTGTTCTGTGGCCGTGGCGGCTGGGGACTCCTGATTCCAGCATACCTTGCTCTCCCAGGAGGGAGGAGCAAGTCGGCAGTGTAACGCTCAAAAGCGCTTGAAGTCTCCAGCAGCGCGGGACGTGCGTGGGCCGCGCCGGGCAAAGCCCGGGCCAAGGGCCGGCCCATCGTTGCCCGTCATTGTCAGGAAGAAGCAGGGCTGGGACACCTCTCTTTCTTTTGACTTATGGGCTGCATTATTGAACTCCCTCCATGGAAACCTGCCAGGACCCAAATTAAGTGAGTCTTTGACTGTGAGGTTAATGAAAAACTTTTGAGGGGTGTGGGTTATTACTTGGACTGTTAAGTGAACCAGCTAGACTGTTTTGTTCTTTTGAACTCCTGGCAGCCATGGACTACTAGTTGATCATCTCCCTTTATTGGCAGCCATGGCTCAGTGATTACTGGATTACAGTCTCATTCTAGTTTTTTGTAATTATCGGAAATAGTTTGTAACAAATTAGTCTGTTCTCTGCTAGGGAAGGCATGTCTAAGAGGAAGCAACCCATGAAAGGCTCCAGTGGGGGGCAGCGGTGACTACTCTAGAATCATTTTTGACCAGGGCTGCAAATGTTTTATCTAACAAAATTGCGAGACTTTCACTGGAACTCATCAGCCTGCCCTTAAGCCCGATACCATTAAACACCTCACCCCATACTGTGCAAAGTGAGCCCATGCCATCACCATTGGTTGACACCCATTTGATTGATGAAGTTGATGGCAACCAAGATGAGGACCCCTCCTTATTTGAGCCACCAGTAAAAAAGAAAAAAGGTGGAGACAGGAAAATAGCTCTCCAGCCAAAAAAGCAAACTGTGTTATCTATTGAAGATCAAATTAATGTGGGACTGGAACAAATTGTTTATAGCCTCTTTTTAGAAGTTGAAGAAATTATAAAATCGCACCTTAGCCCTATTCTTGTCAGGCTGGATGAACTAGAATTACTACTACTTCAGGCAAATAAATGTCTTACTGCTAGTACCCCGGTCTGCATGGGTTTAGTACCAAGTGGACAGATTTGTCTGTTAGACTGACTACGATAATCACTCACAAACTATGGGGTTGTTAACTAACAATAGTAACCCAAGGGTACGAAAGGTGTCACAGCAGTTATCAAGAGATAGTATGCAGAACACAGGTTGTATAGGCCTACAAGGAATGACTGGTCTTCCCGAAAATTGCATAGCCCAAGAATTGCCTCAGACCCAGCCCCAGCCCTGCGTAATCCTCTTGGGGCTGCGCCTGAGGAGCCTGGTCTGACGCATGGAAATGAGTCCAGTGGCCCGAGACCTGTTAAACCCAATAGCCTGGTGAGTCCGAGATCTGAAGTTTTAGACCTGCCCCCTGAGTCAGCCCTGCTTGTGACTGTCCTAGTAGGAGTTCCACCTCTACAGGAGAACACCATAGAGACAACAATGGACCTAATACTCAAGGTAACACACTGGCTGAGCAAAACACAATCATATGGTTGATCTTTTGCCCCCACATCATTTTGGCCAGAAGAGTTGGTTGGGTAGGGAAATTCACAAGGAAAGATAGGAGTGGGGATTGCATTGTGGTTAATGTAAGCCACCCTGCACACGTAAGAGCCATGTCACAAGGCCAGATGGCGTCTACGGGAATACAGGTTTTCCCACTTTCCTTACTCTATCCAGAAGGGCCACTACACCCCAGGTTGGAGGGCAACAGATTAATTCAGCCCCAAGGGGGAGCATCACAAATACAAGTAGTGAGCTCTACTAGGAACACATTAATTCCCCTCTCAAATAGATTTGCACCATTAAGGGATTTGGACAGTGTGGATTGACGGTCAATCCCTTCAGTGATAACGGCTAGTATGAGTCATCCAGTAAAAGTACAGTCGATTAGTCTGTCCCAACCACCTTGTGACAAAGTGATAGATCCTTTGGTGTGTACCTTTATGACATGGAACATTCAGGCCTGAAGGCAAAAAAAGATGATGAACAGTGGTTAGTGGTAATAAAGGCGGGCCACATCATTGCACTCCAAGAAACCTGGGATACTTCTGACTCCTTTGTAATGGATGGTTTTGCCTCATTTTTAAAATCTGCATTCCCATCAACTGTAGGAAGAGCGAAGGGTGGCTTGCTTACCCTAATTTTGCTTAAACTGTCTTGCACTATCACAGGTCTTCCTAGCCCCTCTACACATCTTTTATCTGTATGGTTCGGTGGGGGGTATTACGTAGTGCATAGGTGCATGAATGAGTGTCTCACTGTTTGTATGGGTTGAAGACAGCATGTGTGCAGGACTGTATGGGTGGATGAGTGTGTGCATGGGTGTGTTAGTGAGTGAATGACTGTCTCAATAGTGTCTTTATGGGTAACTACATATGCTTTAAACTAGTATATGTGACTATTGGTGTATATAAGTGAGAGTGAGAGATTGGAAGAGTTCCTGTATGAATAAGTATGTGTTTCTATCAGTGATTGTTTAAAAGACTAACAGGCACATGCATCATCATAGGGTTTTGCGATTCCTTAATTGCGATTATTAAGGAATCGCAATTAAGGAATAGCAAAACCCTATGCATGTAGGAATCGCTATTCAAATAGCGATTCCTTAACTTTCCTTAATTGCGACTAGCAAATTGCGAGTAGCAATTAAGGAATGCCGTCCCATTCATTCCTATGGGCCTCCTGGCCCATAGGAATGAATTGTAGATTGCATGAGCAATTTGCGAGTACCAGTAGGTACTCGCAAATTGCTCATGCAATTTCAAGGGTGCAAGGGTGTCAAAATGACACCCTATTGCACCCCTGAAATTGATATGTGCACATATGTTGCACACACACATGCTCTAAGGGCATGTGTGTGCGCAACATGACACTTTGAAAAATGCACAAAAGTGCATTTTTCAAAGTATTTGCAAATTACCATGAAGTTCAACTTCATGGTAATTTGCTCCCCCTATTAGCGAAATCGCTAATTTTTTAACTTTAATGCATTGCATTTAAGGAATCTCAATTTGAGATTCCTTAAATGCAATCGCAATTTAAGGAATCGCTATTTAAAGATTCCTTAAATTGCGATTTTTGCATTTGGGATGATGCATCCCAAATGCAAAAATACCGGGAGCAAAGGGTCAGATTCTGAGAATCTGCCCCTTTGCGACCGGTTTTTGTGTTGATGCATGTGGGCCATTGTATGTGTAAGTTTCTGTAGAGGTAAGTGTGGTGGTGTGTGTATAACTGTATATGCAAGTAAATAGATGTTTGATTCTTTATTAACATGAGTGACTATGTGTGTCAGTAACTCTATGGATGAGTGGCGTTGTGTAACAGGATGTATAGGTGTATGAGTACATATGATGAGTGAGTACATGTATGAGTGACTGTATAGGACTGTTGGTGAATGAGTGGATGTGTATGTGGATCTTAGAATTACTGAATAGGTTGCTGCAACTGGTATTGGTATGTCCATTGTTTTGAACATTTTAGTTTCTATTTTTGAATGTGTGTCTCAAAGGTTAGGGGGAGAGGAGGTCTGCCACTCTATCACAAGGATGATGTCATCAGTGATGTCATTTGAGATGCCATCAGTGATGTCATGAGTGATGTCACTGACCATGTCATGAGTGATGTAATATGTGACGTCATCAGCAGTGCATTGCGGGCGCGCGAGTTATAGTTAGCTGAACTAACTATAACAGGGGAATTTCAATGGTTTTGTACGAGTGAAAAGTCCAGCTAACTATAACGCCCCAGAAACCTATGGTTTTTTCAGTGAATTTTTAAGGTTTTTTAAATGCTAATTCCTAACTATAACGTGCCTGAAACATATGTTTTTTTTAGTGAATTTCAAAGGTTTTTTAAATGCTAATTTCTAACTATGCCTACAGAGATAGGACATGTGAAGAAAGAAGAAAAAACGCACAGAAAGAAAAAAAAGAAATGCAGAAAGAAGCAACAGAGGTCCTCAAAGACGAAGAAAAGTGCAGGAAGAAGGATGACGTACAGAAAGAACAAACAGAAGAGCAGAAAGAAGCTTTTTTGCAAAATCATCTGTACCCTCAACTTTTTCAGACGGATACTGAAATTCAATAATAGACCAATCAAACATTAAAGGAGGCCACATCCTTGCATTATTCAATTATGTCATGTCACGAGATGGAAACAGTTGAGATCAAACACTCTCTACGCTATAAATATAGCAGAGGGCTTCATCTGACACTGATCCTATGCTTGGCACACATATTATTATTGTTCATTTGGCTGACACATGAGCCGCATACGCCTGGAGCCATCTGGCGGTGACGCAGCTCATTTGAGAGAATTGTGGAGTTACTGGTTGAGCCTGCCATGTGGACATACAAATGTCTCCTAGACGGTAATTCTCGGGAGGGCTGGCTGGTGCCATATTTGTATACATTGTAGGTAGCTGCCTTTTGGTATCACCAAAAGAGGGCACATGAGGTGTAAAATGCAAGAAAGGACTTTAAAAATGCCTTGTTGCTATTTAAAGGTGAGTGCCCAAATAGCAAAATTTAATTTTGCTTGGGGCTGTGAAAATTCTAGCCGTTGGCCTGGCCCTGTGTTCCGGAGCCTTCAAGCTCTGTTGGAGGACCAGGGGATATTTGCTCAGGCCTAGCACCTTTGCTTCAGTCTCTACCACATTTTTGTATTTTTTTTAGATTCTTATATGCTTCATTGCAAACCATGTTAAATGTGTGTTGGAATAATTATCTGTATGAATGGAATATATCTTAAAAGAAACTACATTTTTCGTGAGAAGGATTGCCTTTTAATGGGAAGGGAACAAGTGTAGGTAAGGAGGGCAATGAGCACTATCTGGGTTATTGATTGTTTCCAAACGTGTAATAAGTTAATACAAGTATTTCTGGAGCTGCTACCCCCTCTGAATCTATCCCTTAGCTCTCTTCCACTCCAGAAATTCCTCCTCTGCTCAATGCCAGCCCCTTTTATTGTGAGAGAGAGTACAAGCAGCCATTTACCACTAGTGCTAGTGGGGCTTCAGGCTAAATTGGGGCACCACCATGCAGCCGACTGAATGCAAATTAGCCCATGAAAGACATTATGGGGCACTCCTTGCCAGGAGCTGTGAATAATAAATGAGCGGCTTCGGATGCTCATTTATTCTTCTCTTTTTTTATTTTAATGCTGGTGTCCTGGTCCCACCCGGGACACCCACAGTTTTTTATTTTTGTAGTGGGCCATGGGAGAGCTCTTGGTACCCCACTGCCCTGGTGGCTCCCTGCAAGCTTCCCCTTAAAATGTCCTGGTAGTGAAAAACTCCTAAATTCGTTTTTCACTACTGCAAGGCTTGCCTCTCCCATAACGTGATATTGGACTTACCTTATTAAATTTAATAAGCTGTAACTTCCAAATGGGAGCAGGTAAACAGTTCATGTTTGGTGTTATAGGAACTGTAATGAGCAATGCTGTTTTATGGTAAAGGTGGATTTTAAATTACAATATTGAAAATGCCACTTTTAGCACGTCGGTATTTTCCTGCCTTAGCCATTTAGTGCCTGCAGCCTGTTTCTGGCTCACATGACTGAGTGTAGCTGACAATTGGGCTTTGTGCATTCCTCTTAGTCAGCCAGACACAATAGATAGCTTAGGAGTGCATGGATGGGCCATCCCTGGCAGGATGGAAAGGTGGAGCTGGGCACAGCTCTACTTACTCTTGAATAGGCTGTGTCCTAGCTCCACACAAAGGGGTGCATACCCCCTGTAGTTAGTCTGGAGCCAGGGCAAGAGAGGAGGGTAGCCTGTGCATCTCAAAGGAAAACCTCTAGAAGCTTCTCCCACTTCAAAGGAGGCACCAGGCATAAATATTGGACCTTAGACACCAACTCTTCAGTACACTTCTGGACCTGTGGAGACTCTGCCACGAATAAGGATTGCTGTGCTGCTGAAGGGCTACCATTCTGCTTTAATTCTACCCTGCTAGACTACTGCCTTGCTGGACTGCTGCCTTGCTGGATTGCTGCCCTGATGCCCTCCTGCCTGAGAGAGATGAATTGGACCTGAACCCAGGATTCACAGACTGACACCAAGGGCCATTGCCCTGGCTAGGGGAGTAGAGCTGCAGGGACATACCAGGCTCCCAATCACCTAAACCGGCAGCCAGTTCCAGATGGATCAAGCCTCTGTCCCCCAAGTGGTGCCCCTCAGGTTCTAGAGACTTGTTGTGGCCTCAGTGGAGCTCAATTGAAGTTTTTGGGCTCTTCGTGACCGCAAATGGGCCTATTGGTGCCAAAATCTTGTTGCTTGCACTGCCTGCCAATGCAAAGTTCCATTAACCCTACCTTTCGCACCACAGCATCGATCGCTTGCAGGAATTGCCACCACCAAGCTCCTGCCTGACCGCCTGTGATGAAAACAGAATCTTCGCGCTACAGTCACAATCATCCGTGATGCCCAGCCTGCTCTTCGCACCACAACGACGACCATCCACGATGCCTCCCTGCTCCTTGTGACCCCCTCCAATGCGAATGGGACTTTTTGCGCTGGATTAAGAAGGTAACTTTTCAGTGGGATTAACAGAGTCCCTGTATATGGCCCTTGCTCCATCATGGTCGGCCAGAACTTGTGACTTTATCCTGGTCTTGTACGACCAGATAGCCGCAAGTGACACTTTGGGTATTTTGATGTCATTTTCACGTACATTTTTAAAATTACATATTTCCAGTTCTACTGATTGGATTTTTGTCATTTTTGTGTCAATCTGTTTATTAAAATGCACTCTATTTTTCTAAACTGGAGTGTGATTTTTCTTGTCCTGTGTTTTTATTTTATCACTGTTTGAAGTTCTGCATGAATACTTTACACATTGCCTTTAAGTTAAGCGTGACTGCTCTATGCCAATCTACCAGAGGGATGAGCACAGGTTAATTTTGGGTTTGCTTATGCCTTATCCTGTCAATGACTGTTGTTCTTGCTTGGGTAGAATTTCACCTCCCTTAATCAGTGACTCAATTTCTCACAGTGTTCATGTTTGTCACACTTCATCATAAATAAAGAATGTTAGCACTGGGGTATCAACTGACCGGCTGTTGTGTGCTGTTGGTAGTGCCTGTTTTATTAAGAATATCAGGCTTTATTCTCACATGACTGAGGAAGATAGTGTGAACTTATAGAAAATGCCCTCATTTTAGCTTCAAGAGCACCTTCCACAACGTCTATGAGAAAATCATGAGATAAACAGTTTTCTTGCAAACATGTTTCATCAAATCTCAGCAGATGATCAGCGTTTTAGACAGTGGAAAATCAACTGAGAACTCACCAGAGTTCCTACAATGAGTATAAAACCACCAACAAAATTATTCATATTGTGACTTAAATGGTTTATCACCCCTCATATATGTTCCTTCATATGTATTCTAAAACAGGCTCACTACAATGCATTTCAATGGGGACCATGACCGCAGAGTCCTATAATGGCTGCCACAAAATGTTGTCCAGTTTGTGGTCACCCAATCAAGGCGGTGTTCCCTTGCGATGCACCAAATGCCCCTGGGGTCAGGGGGTCTTCAACCTGCCCCATATATATTCTTTTTTCATTTTCAGGATTTGGGGACCATGTCCCTCAGTCCACTAAGGGCTGCCACAACATATTGCTCATGTTGTGGAGGGCCAATCAGGATTAACTAGTCCTATTTTAATTGGCTAGTTGGTGCATATCTAGACACCAACAATTCAAATATACCTAACTTTCTAACCCCTTCATGCCCAACCCATACCCCTGTTTTGACACTAATTTCTTGAAACCGGCTAAATGGATTTACACCAAATCACAAAAAGCTCGCTTTCTGAGTAAAGTTGTAATTTTTTACCATAAGTTGACGTCATTCTGTCAGCTATTTTTTCTGTGTCCAAGAGTAACGTTTCCAAGAGAATTAACATGGGAAATCTGACTTTTGGACCACACCTTTGTCCTGGGCCTGGATTGACAGATCAGTGCAAAACTTTCCTTGAAGAAGTTGAGGTGAATTCAGTGTTTTTTTAACGTTTTGTGCAGATTCGTCACACATTGCCTATGTTTTTTTTTTTAAACATATTTTATTGGTTTTCTTAATATTACAACTTCCGCAGTCATTAGTATACATCATAACATATCAATACCGACAGATTCAGCAAAGAAGCACAGAAATAATAAGCAGTGAGACAAATAGCTGTGAGTTACCAGTGGCCTAATCCAGCAAGTGTAACCTTTATGTTTTCGATTTGTTGCAGTATCCGTAGCACCGCCAGTGCTCCTGCCCATTTCATGAGTGGTATTTTTTTTTTTTCCTTAAATTCGTTATTAGGTTTTCTCCAACCCGTTCGCTCACCTCCAAACCAACAGTTCTACATTTCGTCCACCACTGCTGAGGCGAGGAACCGCACATTAAAAATAACTGAGATCAACAATGTCTGAGTTCACCACCGTGGAAAGTCCATTATCTTCAACATTATCTTCCGATGTCTCTTTTGATATGCATTATCAAATCCAACTGTAGGAAATTCCCCCTCCCGCCTCCCATCCCCTCCCCCCATCCCAAAATCCCCCCGTCATGCCCGCCCCTCCCTGCCGGGTCAACGTAACTCGAGGTCCATGTATCGAAGTACTCATGCGGGGCCGCCTTCTGTCTCGCTCCCCTGTCCTGGGGTCCCCCCCTCTCCGAAGGACATCTCGGCTGCACTGGATATGGTGACTTGGGAGGCCTGTCCCGCTATCTCCTGCATCATTGCTCCCCATGCCAGTAACACCTCAGGCAGTTTGGCATCCCTCCTGGTGCTCCGTATGTGCCACTCCTCGGCTAAGGCCCACTCCCGTAAATCTGACCTCCATTTTGCCAATAGCGGTCCTTGCTGTGTTAACCAGTGAATTGCTATACGCCTCTTGGCTATAACTAGCCCAAGGGTCAGGAACCGCCTGCTTATCTTGCGTTTCGGGTCCCGCGGAATCAAGCCTAGTAGACATGCGCGGGGATCCAATGCAATAGTCCATCCGGTTATCCGGGTCAGATCACCAAGAACCGCCACCAATACTTCTGGATCGATGGGCACGTCCAAACCACATGCAGAAAATCTGCTGGATCATAGCGACATCTGGGGCATTGGGGGTCCACATCGCCTATGTTATTAGCAAAACAAAAATGCTTTTCCTATGGAAACTCGGAGCTAACCATAGCTACACAGTATTGACTGCCACTATGTCTTAGTTTGGGTCCCTCCCCCTGAATTCTTGGGTTGCAGGGTGGAATTGCCAGTCCCCAACAACCGCTGTTTGCCCGGGGTGCCCTGCCCCTAGCGAATCCATCCCCCACTTCCTCTTTGCATGCCCATTGTACAGGGCGGCCAGGAGGAAGTGGCTCAGACCCATTTGCAGGAATCTGGGGTTTGAGAATTACAAGGTGGCACTCCGCTCCCTCTCAACTGATGCCTCGTCCATGGTGGTGGTATGCGGGGTAGCCACATTTTTGGGATGCGCCTGGATGATCCGCTGCAAACTGTTAAAATCCCATTAGAGCCAGGTCATCGAAGAAACATGAGCTTTGGTCCCTGCTTTATCTTGAACTGTTTTAATGTTTTACTATCTGCCTACTATTATTATTATTATTTTTTTTTTAAACCTTTTTTATCGCTTTTAAATCATTTGTTGTATAAATGGATCTTAGGACGCTTGTAAATGTACCTACTTTTATGATATTTTTGTTATATCGAATAAAGTTATACAACAATAGTTATATATTTGCGGAAGCATGCTGTGACCCATTTGTTTTCTTTAGAGCTCTCACCAGAATTGCAGACTGATGGGGTTGCCAAATACCAAGTCTGGCTAGTTTTAAATACACCTCATGCCTCTTTTTTCAACCAGTAACACTAGCCTACTTGTCCCTTCCTCTTACTCTGGCATGCTCTTTTCCTTCCCTTCTTTCACTCTCTCTCTCGTTGTATATTTATTCGTTCTTGCTCATTTTTCTGCCTTTCTCTCCTTTCCCTTGGGTCAAAGTCCCTTGTTGAAAAAATAAGTACCAGTCCCCAAAAAAGAAGTGCCATTTGTCCTCACCGGCACCAGCGGTGCAAATTAGGCAAATAGTGTATTTGCATTGTATATTCTCCTTTAGGGTACTTCCTTGTCATTCAAGCAATACAGAAACCAACTCGAGGAAGCAGCTCCTTGTTTCAGTCATTGCGGTTTCCTATCTTACCTAAACAGAAACTGCTACCAGGTAACACTGAATTGTTTTCATTCACTGTGGTTTTATTCATCTCAAAAATTCAAATTGCACTGCATTTTTATCATAGTAGGCCCATTTCACAAGCTCCTCTGCAACCTAAATGTCACTTAGGAGGACATAAACAACATTTGAAAGGTATGCAAACAGCATCAAACACCCAATAACTGGTACATTTGCATGAGTTCCTAGACATTTTGTAGGCACTTTTCCACTCAATGACGGCATGTAACACAACGCTTTTTAAAGTCAACATACGAGCTTTGCTTCACTATTCCTGGGTGCTGTGAAGTGACCAGAAGTTCATATGCTAGTGCTTTACAAAACTAATGAAATAAATAAACCATAACATAATGACATCTTCTAATATGGCACAACTAACAAAAGCAGTTGTTAAAAGGATCTTACTGAGGCCAGGGGTTCATGTTATAGTAAGGTCACTTTAGACAGCTACAGTGCTTAATTTGAGTTGGTGCTTTCCGGTGCTCAGTACCTGCAATTACTTGGTATCCGGTGCTCAGCACCGGCACTTAATTGTCAACAATATACTTGGAACAGTCCACCATATGGTGGTGCTGCTTATCTAATTTAGAGATGAGCAGAACAACTGTAATTTAGGACTACAATATACATTAAAATTGACAAAACCTGCCTCCCCAGCCATTCCTTTAGCTCTGGGGACCTGTAATAATCTGAACTGTCGCATTTACATGCGAGAGAGACGATTAGTAGTCATTTTGGCGGCGATGATAATGGCAATGGGTGGTGCAAGCTGCAGTGGCCTCCTGGTCGGAGCCCTGGCACTTCATATTTTACAAATTAAGCACTCCGCAGCTAACTTGTGTTATCAAAACAAACGGCCATACGATAGTACCAGATAGCAAGCAAGTGACCTTAAATGCCTTAATGCAGTCGGGGAGGGAGCGCCCAAGTGAAAAATGTAATTATACCTGGTCCTCAGAAAATCCTTGCATCAGAGCTGCTGAGGCCCAACTAGTTCAAGTGTCAATAAGGGCACAAAACAGATGCAGCCTCTCTCGATAGGTGCTGGGAGGAGCTGTCTACAGTTTGTTCTAGATTTCTATGCACCCGTTGATACAGTGAGCAAGAGGTTCTCACTCATAACTTGAGAGGCTGGAGGGACTTTTCTGGAAGGCTCTTGAGCTGGTTTTCTTCCTTCTTGACAGGAATGTCCACTGTCTATCCAGGAGGACAAGCCCCAGGGAAAACTGAGTTCGCCTTCACAAGGAAAACCTATATATCATGAAACTAGATGGAACTCTGCCTAGTCACTGGTTGTCCTGGAAATCTGGTGTGAGTTTAACCCTCCTGTCCTTGACAACAACTTTGGAAAATCCAAATGAGACTGTCTTATTACTCGCCTGTGCCACTGGGCCCTCTCCCATGACCTCTGTTGCTCCATTTGTATTGTTGGTGTGGCCAGTGCTTCGTTTCCAAAAGAAACGGTGCTGGTGCCCAACTCTCTGCCTAAAAGCCCGCAGTGCTCCGATTACTAAAACTGCGCCATCTTCTGTCCAGCTTTCTTGCCACTCTAGTCCCTTCCTACTAGACACTCCCTGCCCCATATCTCACTCTTGCAGGCCCCTGTTACTCCTTTCCAGACGGGTTTTCCGTGTTTCTCTTCCTCCTTCATTCCTGTATACGTGTTTTACCCTCTCTAGGTCTCGTGAAATGTCAGATGAGGAAAAATAAGTGCCGGGCCCCAAAAGTGTGTGCCGGTGACCCCCACTCGGCAACCACCGGCTCAAATTAAGCACCAGGTATTGCAGAAAGTGGGAGACCATTGCACATCCCCCTCATGAGTATGGCAACGATGCACAATGGTATCGCCTATTGCAATTTTCAAGACAGCTGGAATATGTCCCCCTTAGACTCGAGAGGGCGGATGTTGCACGGGAAATGACTCCTGAGTCCAACAAATACAGAATTGTTGATAAGCCACAGGGAAACTTGCTGTCAGTCCAGTGAAGGGGGGGTGGGGCGAACTCTTTGGGAGACCCCCCTCCCGGGTGGTGCAGTCCAAGAACTTAGCCTTCGACTGGCACCCTAGCCTGAAGTTAGAAGCATTATGATTAGAGTTCCTGGTTTTATGGTATTTATATTTTTGTCATTTCCGTCTGTATTTATCCATATTTATGTTTTGCTAATTTTACCTGTATTTATCCATATTTATTTTAGGTTTTGCGAAAAAATGAAGCTGAAATGTGTATATTTCTGCATTTATTTGACCAGTTAATGTGCAATGGTCCCTGAACGCCTGACAGGTTTCAATGATATATACACAGTCAGATGGTAAAATATGCACTTGTAAGAAAATATGTACATTTTAGTTTCAAGGTGTTGCAAATCTACTGCTGGTTAAGCCTCTTTACTAAAATCCCTATATTTTTGTGTTCCCCTTGCCTGTCAATCCACACAGCTATTGGCCGGGCAGTGATGACTGACAGCATTTTAGAATCACTCAAAAACAACCCAATTTCCGTTTTTATCCACATTTATAAATACAGACAGGAAAATAAATGGATTTCTGTCTGTATTTATCTGTGAAAATCAGTTAAAATGGAAAACAGGGAGCCTTAATTATGATTCTTTTATTAATCAGATATCACAGAGAAGGGAGAGAGTAATCGACATTCTCTTAAGTCATCCCTGTCTTAAATAATACAACATTAAAATAAACAGATGGACAATTTAGAATCTTAGCATGTAAATTTATCTTACGTGGATATCTGACAAAGCCGGCACGGGTCTGCCCTTCTGGGCCTAGTTTGGTCACCCTTGGTGGGGAGGCTGTGATTCTTTTACTTGTGAAAAGAGTGGGTTATGTGTGTGGGCATGTTCACAGACAACCTGTCTACTCTGCACACAATTTGTACAAAACTACTGACTGTCAGCCTGGTAGCCCAAGAGAGGCATGTGGTATCCGAGCCAAGAAGGACATCAGCCAAATTATGTTATGCTGGGGATTGTTTTTATAATAACACCCTGGTTGCCGGTCAGCAGTGCCCCGCTCGACGCGTATTTTTTGTATTCGTGAAGTAGTCGCATACAGTTGTGTCCCCAGACGCCCAGCCCCATGGCACCCCCCAGAAACAATCTTTGCCGGTTGAATGCAACGAGACAGTGCGCGAGATAATGAAAACCCCTGAGCCCACAGTTCCAGAAGGTTCGGGCGGTGGGCGCGCGGGAGCGCGCCGCGCCTATAAAAAGGCCCGGTGTTTGGTCTGGCCACTTGTCATCTTTTCCTCTCTGGGCTGGTGGCACCTGTGAGCGACGGGCCATGGACATCTCCATCCAGCACCCTTGGGCTCGGCGCCCCTTCTACTCCTTCTATAGGCCCAGCCGGATCTTTGACCAGAGCTTCGGCGACCACCTGCCCGAGATGGACCTCCTGCCTTCCGCAGCGGTGGGCAGCCCCCTGTACTTCAAGTTTCCGGTCTTCAAGGCGCCGAGCTGGGTGGAAGGTGGACTCTCGGAGGTAACGGCCCTCAGTGTTTATTGATGCACGTATAGTCTCCGCTGCTAGAAATACATATACTGGAGTTTATAAAGCACCGGCCTGGAACGGAAGTACAGTATAACCTGCGGGCCTGGGAATATTCAGGCAAAAAGGGGGCTTCCTCATAGTTCAGCCCACGGGCCTGGGAAGTCATTCTGTGCCTTATCAATGGTGCGACAAGTACATTCAATTAAGTGCTGAGCATCCAAGGCGCATAAAGTTACATAAGCAAGATCACACAATTTATTACTGGCAGAATAGAGATTTTAAAACTCAGCTCTGGGCTGCAAAGAAAGGCAGCCCAACCAGACTAGTGCTAGCAGTGTGTGGTTGTGTATGCTTCTTCAAAAAGTGCCATGCCACAGGAGAACATAGCATAACTAAGGGGCAATATTATGCTCATCTTATTTCTGTCTGGTGCTCACTTCTGATTGAAATGATTCCAAGCACTTATGCATATGTTGGTGAACACACACCGAGCATCTGTGAAAGGTGCTGTATTGAGAGCACTGGAGAAGGTCAGGCCAACCAGAAGCTTTTGTGGGGCCCCAATCAGAATAAAAACGGGAAACAGCCTTTACGACGAGGTTTTACCTCGTTGTGCCTTTACCGCGCATGTTTTTAGCCTGCATATTTTACAAATACATTGTTTTTATACATAAAAACAATGCGTGGTAACGGCATGCGTTGTAAAAGCATGTTCTTGGTAAAAACATGTGTGGTAAAAAATGTGTGGTAAAGGCATACGATGTCTTTACCTTTGTTGTACCGTCGTACAACCAACTAGTTGTGGGGTCCTTGCCCAGAGAACTTGGTTTCTGTGTCAGCTGGGCAATACATTTCTCACAGTGGAAATGACTACAACGTGAAATTCAACATCACCTTGGAGTGAATCATAACAACATTTATTAATCTTTAACACAAAACAAGCATGTTAAATAACAGCAGAATTGTCTGTAATAATGTAAGAAGGTGCTCCAAGGGGGTAGGAGGGAATGTGCAGCAAAGTGCAAAAGTGAAGGTAGGTGAAAAAGGAAGGGCAATGTGCAGTGCATACATCAGAGCAATATATGGCCTATCCAGCCACTTTCAAGGCTAAACATATTAAAAACCATGATATACAGGTGATACAGCGAATCTATCACTGTTCTCAATATAAGGCAAAATAGTAAAGCCGTCAACGTTTCGACCCCCAGGCTCCATGTAGGGGATTCGGATCCTTACAGTGGGGTCTTCATCAGGACAATGGGAGACACCCTTCATCCACCTGGAAGATTCGGTGGAATTATTTGTGTGGGCCCTTTGCTCCAAGGTCAAGGAGAGCGGTCAAAGTCTTGTGTTATGTTGAAGATGTGCCAAAGCTAAATAAGACAAACCGTCGGGCTGAAATAATCAATATGCTCTAAAAACGATCTTCGCACTCCAACAGCGTCGGAAAAACTATTCTCAGAGTTTTTCCAACGATGTAGGAGTGCGGAGATCGTTTTAGCCTTGAAAGTGACTGGATAGGCCATATAGTGCTTTGATGTATGCATCGCACATTGCCTTCCTTTTTCACCTACCTTCACTTTTGCACTTTGCTGCACATTCCCTCCTCCCCCCTTGGAGCACCTTCTTACGTTATTACAGACAATTGTGTTGTTATTTAAAACATGCTTATTTTGTGTGAAAGATGAATAAACGTTGTTATGATTCACTCCAAGGTGATGTTGAATTTCATGTTCTAGTCATTTTCACTGTGACCTCTCTCCTTTTGTACCGTACCTACCCAGGTTCAGTGGAGTTTTGGGTCCCCCCATTGATTTGTAACTCAGATAAGCTGATGAGCTGGCTTCTAATAAACATTCATTAATTGTTTACGGGCCTCTTATGTCTGCAGACAAAATGCCCATCAATAGCACTGCTACAAATACCATGAGAGAGGGGTGTGAGCTTTCAGATGGCATGCTCAAGGAAAGGAACACTCAAAGGAAAAAAAGTTGAATAGTAGAACATGCAGAGAGAGGAACACATTGGAAAACAATGAGCATAACAGAGAAAGATATGAAGGAAAAAGAGAGGATGAGAGGAAAAAAGATGGGTAGATACAAAGGGAAAAAGAACGAAAGTGACAGAAGGGTGACGGGAAGGAAGGAAACGTGAAGAGAAAGATGGAAGAAAGGTTAAAGATAGAATGAAAGTATAAATGAATGGCTGGATGGAGTGAGAGGCTCGACTGGCCAAAGTGTGCATGGATGGGAGTATTGAAGAATGCACTGATGAAACAGAGTGAATGAATGGATGGTTAAAAGATAGATGGATACATGGACATATTGATGAGTGGATGGGTGAAAAGATGGATGGGTGTGTATGTGTAAAGGTGAAAGTATGGGCAGATAAATGAATGAATAGATAGGCAAATGGATGGCTAGATGGACGGCGAGCGAAAGAAACTCTTCTTAGGAAGCTTGAATTGGCTATCTTCGCGCGCTCTGTCTGATTTGAGATATATTTCAAGTGGGGGGTATTTTAATTTTCTGGCTACTCACTTGATCAGCTTGACCAAACTGTGTGATTCTAGACAATTCCTTTTCTTCACTGTGCTTCCTTTGTCATTATCATCACGTTTGAGAGCACCATTGAAACATTTCTATTAATGATGCACGCCGGAAAAAAATTCCTCTTGTATATGGCTATAAGGCCATAATGTTGCTCCAGCTATAAAAATATAAGCCTGTACAGGGTGCACAATGCAACTGACTTGCTCTTGCGGTATTAATAAAATCACTAGGGCAGAGGAGAGTGACTCCCTAATTCTAATAAAGGCCACTGACTCCAGTGATATAATCTAATGCACAAAAGTGAAACAATCAAAAATGATTTTTTTAATTTAAAAGTTCTCACCCTGCTCTAAGTATAGTGATATTCAGCAACACTTGTAGCAGGGTGGGATGTCGGGACTGAGCTAAGAGCTGTTCTCCTCAGCCTACTGGTGCTGCCCTGACATTCAGGCTGCAGAACAGATGGAGCAGTGAAGAATGATGGGACCCGGCTGTCACCGCTTCACTAGCACTGCTCTATTGGCACTGGTAGCGAGGTGGGAGATTCTTGGGTACTGGGCGCACATCATGTGCTCTCAAGACCTATGTGTGCCTGTCACTCACACCTAGTCAGCTGCAAGAGTGGCATGTCAGCTTGGGTATGGCCTGTTTCATAGCATAGGCTAGGAGTAAATGACATGCACTGTGAAACATGCAGTGCTTAATTTGTGCCGGTGGTTTCAAGTGCTCGGCACCGGCATTTCATTGTCAACACCAGCACTTATGACAGCTGCCACATGGTGGCGCGGTTTGTGTGATTTACAGATAATGAGGGCAACAGTTGTTTTATTAATTCAATATACATTAAAAATAACCAATACATGTGTCCCAAGCCATTCTTATAGCTTTGGGGGCCTCGAACAGTCTGAATTGCCACACTCGTTGGAGTGTGATGATTAGTAGCTGTGTGAGTACTGTCATGGCTGTGCTGACGGTCAATGGGTGGTGCAAGCTGCAGTGGCCTCCTGACGAGGGCCCTGGATCTTATTTCTTTTTACAAATTAGCACTGGAAACATGATGCGCATGCCTCCAGCCTTGCCTATAGTGTGCCCCGGGGCATGGGGAAATTGCCCCGCCTGCCCCTCCGTCTGAGGGTGTGAAGCAGGTGAGCACAGCACCACAATAACTCCACTCAGTGGAGAAGTGTGGCTCAATGGTTAGAGCGGCAGACCCTGATGCAGAGGTCTGGCCCGGGACCAGGGTTCAATTCCCCGCCTCGGCGGGTCTTGGGCTAAAAAATTCCAAGGACCTGATAATTCTCGCCTCTCTGCCTATTCCAATCATGGAGTCCCACTCTGCAACTCTGGGCAATAGCTTGCTTAATCTCCACAATGGCCCCCACAACGCTAAGGATGCCTGGCCTCCACCTTGGGGGTGCCCAGGAGTGGGCACCTCACAGGGAAAGCCAGGATGGGTTCCACAGCGGTATTCGTACAAGCGCCTTGAGACCCTTGCGGGTGAGTAGTGTGCTATACAAGTATTAATTTACATTTACTCAGAAGTAAGAGAATAGTTTAACCTCATCAAGTGGCTTCATTGCTGAGACTGTATAAATGGTGTAAACTGCTGCGAAGTGACAGGTACGTGGAGATGTGGACACCTGCTTGCATGACTGGATAAGATGAATAAAGTAACAGGAGATAATCCACATATATCACTATCTGCGGGCAACTTTCAATTAGTGAAAGACAATGAACCAGTCTTCCAATCTCTTGCACCAATCAAACAACTTTTATTTCCTCAACGCTGCAATGTATACGTTTGATTTGAATTCACATGCATTTCACCACATATACCATAGAATAGACTTGTAATGCCATCGCTCCAGAAAAGCCTAACACTACTAATACTTTTAAGACAGCAATGTACGTACTGATCCAGAGCACCATTTATTTAATTTCTCTGCGCACTCAGGGGCAGATTTACTACTTCTGGCGCATCTCTGCTAATCAGCAGGGATGCGCCAGAAGAGTTTCGACGCATCTGCCCACCCGTGCGCTACCACTGATGCGCCGTATTTACAATGCGGCGCACCGTGGCGCACAGATGGGCAGATGCGTGTCGCATCCCCCCGCGGAAAGGCGGCGCATTGCTGGAGTTGCGTCGCAAGCGCAACGCAGTTCCAGCAAGGCTCGGGGTACCCCTATCCCTAACATGCTGCGTCAATCTTTACGCCTGCTTCAAGCAGGCGCAGGGTTTTGTCGCAGCATGGCTGTAAAAGTGACTGAGTGAAATCTTGTAGATTTTACTCAGCCACTTTTCGGAAGTCGTTCCTGCGCCGGAACGCCCCCCCCCCCCCTGTGCAGGAACGCCCACATGTGGCACAGGGCTTTACAACGTGACGCATCTCCCTAGATGCGTCACGTTGTAACTAGCCCACAGCATGGCGCTGGCTTTGCGCCGCCGCTACGCCACAAAAGTGACACAACAGCGGCGCAAATTTGGCATAAGGGGCTTGTAAATTTGCCCCTCAGTTTTAGTAGTTACTTCCAAGAGGCAGTGGGGAGTAAAGCGGTTCTTCCAACTTTCCAGGCCTTTCCAGTGCAGCATGCGGTTTCCATCTAGACACCCAGAATCTGGAACAACATCCATGTATCCATCAGGATCCCCAGCACTGCTCCACTTTTGGAAAGAGTTGAAGATGCACCTCTTTAAAGAACACTACACCATGATGCAGCAACAATCCAATAACCAGCTCCCTGTCCTGTCTCTCATTGCCAGTATGCTTGCCTTTGACCCTTTATAGTGCTTTGCGGCCTTTGGTTAGGTTTGCACTGTACCTGTCCCACATACATACATTGTAGGAAAGTGCCCCTTTCTGTATGGTCACCCCCTCCCACTTTTTGGTCCAAATGCTTATGGCTATGACTCTGAAAATGCACTGGAATCTGCTGCCCAGACCCCAGTGCCTGTGCTCTCTCCTAAAACTGTTAAGTTTGACTAGGTAAATTGGCAAAGACTGTACCCGTTATAAATCTCTAGCGCATGGTAACAAGAGGACTCAGGGCATTGATTGTAAAGGGGTCCTGAGGGCTGAAGCACGGTTTTGTGCCACCCTGGGTGACCCAAGCTTGCTATTTCAGACAGCAGGAGCAGTGCACACTGCTCAAACTCGACGGTGCCCTCACCATATGTGGCACAGTCAAATGCATTACCTTTACTATATATCAGCCACCCCTAAGGCAGGTCGCCTCACCCCAGGAGGCAGTATATTACATGTGAGGGCATATAAGTGCAAACCTATATGTCCCTATAGTGGTTTCCTCCATTGGAACCTACTATAAGTGTTAGTGGTCCATAGGATAACATGGGCTGCCACCCGAGATTGGCAGCTCTATTATGGTCCCACTAAAATTTGTCATGCCTGGTATCAAACAATGTACCTTCTCACTCCTGACATGATTCTCATGCCCTGGTTGATGTGTTATGCACCCAGGTGGCACCTTAGAGTTTGCCCACCTGATTGTCTCAGCTTCTCTGTGCTCTGGCTGACCAGCCCGCACTTTCCCTCACCTGCTGCTGCCAAGACAGGATTGTGACCTCCTCCCAGGCTGTGTCATCACTCCCAGGAGCCAGGAGCAAAGGCTTGGGCAGGAAGGAGGTCACACCTCCCTCCTCCCAAGCAGGCCAGTGAAGCGGTGAGCTTCAAAGGCTGCACCACTTCTGATATGCATCAGGGACGACTATCAGTGGAGGAAAGAGCCCTGCCCCAGGTACAATTGCACCAGGGCAGGTGGGAAATTAGCTATGTAGGGAGGTGTATACCCACAGCAGGCAAGCCATACCTCCATGGTGAGCAACCTGGTCTGTACACTTCAATTTGATTTATGCCATCTTTAGGAATGACAGTCTAGAGGGTTTTGGGTAGAAAAGGTGGCCTACACTGCCAGATGCAGTCTCCTGAGGGGCAGACTAGCTGCTGGGGCTAGCTACCCATAGGCTACTAGCTCCCAGGCCCCTAACTCCCCATAATCTAGGATTTAAGAGACCCCCATAACACCAGAACCTCAGATTTGAACAACTTGCATCAAGGAAGGACCAAGAGGAGACCCATGTTGCCAGTAACAGGGCTTTGCCCACAGCAGCAAACCAACAGAAGGAGACTTTGTCTGTGTTACAACAGACTAGGAACTTAGTGAACTTAGTGAACAGCTCTCATCCTTGGCTATAACTTGGCCCTTCCGAAAAGAGGAACCCCTGTGGAAGCCAGAAGCACACTCACCTCTCCTGGACTAGTGCCACTAGTCCCCTGCAAACGGAATGTAAAAACACTCACCGGATCCAAAGAATCGGTGGACATTGGGCCCTCAGTGGGATCACCCAAATCTTGGTGGTCCAGTGCATCTTGTCTGTCCTGAAGTTTCAGCCTGTTACCTCACCCCCCTGGACCCAGTGAAGTTCCAGTACCTTTTCACTGTGCTTACCACTGTCAAGGCTTGTTGGTCATCAATCCAGTTACCAACACCCACACTCGATGCTGCATCTACAAAGAACACCGCGCAACCATCATCCGATGTCAGCAGCTGTGTATCTGTTGTGTTTTTGCATTGTGTTTCTTGTAGTACTGTGTAAGGGGAAAATCAGCACCATCGCAGCTTCTGATCAACACCAAGCCAGGACAACTCTGCTACCGGACTCCACGGGCTAGGTAAAATTGATCTAACTTTTGTGGCCTGGTCCTCAGGCCTGCATGGCCTTAACCCTGTAAGGGTTCCATGTAACTCAACCAGCAAGTGACTGATTGTCACTAATGTTTTTTCTTAATCTTTTTAAGGTATTTTCCTGCACTTATTTAATATTGCTTCAAAAATCTATAACTCCAGTTATATGCATGATATTATGTTTTTTTTTAGGTGCCTAAATTAAGATAAAAATACACTCCATTTTTATAAATTGGTGACAGATTTCTCTCGAGTCGTACCAATCACTTATCATCCATGTTGATACTCTGAAATGCTTAACACATGTTCCTCTGGTATAGCCTGACTGTTCTTTGCCACTCTCCCGGGACTGAACTAAGGATTTCTTTGTGTGAATCCAAGGACCATCTTTGGAGCATTGTGATAATATTACATGGTAAGCCTACCCAGCCAGACCACATGATGTTCCACTTTCCTACACACACATATCCATCACACAATATCTGTTAATGTGTGAGGTTGAAATTAACATTCAAGTCTCCTGATTCCAAATTGACAACTTAAAACTTAGAAAGCGTTCTTGTCCTCTACTTCGGCTCTGTATGAAACTGGTACAACCAAATGTGTGAGTGCGTCAATGACAACATTTTGCAGTCAGATCCCTCTTCTCATCACTGACACATGGTATTACTATGAGCACGGAATTCTGCTGCAACACAACTCAATCTATTTATCGGGCATGTTAAATTAACAGAAAAAGTAGGAACGCTCACCAAATGCCAAAAATTGAGACTCTGTGGAGCTTGGCATGGAGTCCCAAGACATTCTTAGACAAACAACAATTAGAATCAGTAATTATAGATTTGATAAATCTCTTTTTGCTATGTTCTGTATATAGGGTTTTGCAGGCAGTGGCGCTCCTCCGCCATTGCGGAGGAGCCTCATCCCACTGCATGTCGCAAAGCCAGCAAATGGAAAAAAAGAAAATTGCCGGCTCTGAGCCATCTTGCGAAGGGAGGGGCGAGCCATGGGGAGGAGGGGTGCTTATGCACTTCCTAAGTACGCATATGTATTTGCCCGGCCGTCTCAGGCTGATCAAAACACACATATGCACTTAATTACTCCAGCCCAGCTGCATTGAACAGCCGGGCTGGAGAAACCCCACAGACTTTCGTGCCCACTCAGGCCAATCCCAGGGCTGCTCTGCAGCACGGGGATTGGATGGGAGTTTGTGTCCAAGGGCCTGCTGGGACCAGGAAGAGGTGAGAAGGAGCAACGCAGGATGCGGCGTCAGGTGAGTTAAAAAAATTATTATAGTAACGCATCTACCCCGCACACGCTCCCCCCCTTATCCTCCCCGCACTAACCCCACCCACCACTCCATGTTAGTGGCGGCCGACACTGTTTTCAGGTATAAGCCATTTGCTCCAAAATATAACAAAATGAGGGCTGTCACAGGAGAGCAATATGCTTACTTACAAGGCAGCAATCTACCAGTTCTTTTAGGACAAGTGAGTTAGATTTGTAGGTCCACTCCAGGTATAAATTCTCAATTCTCTTTCGAGAATGTTCTATATCTGAACATAATCTTGGTGAAGATGCCCGATTTTTTCCATGGTTGTGAGGCAAATTTTTATACATGTGAGAAGGTGGCAGGCCTAGGGCTCGGAAAATTAACCTCTTCGTATTTATGAATATTTTCTGCACAGGACACACAAGGAAAGTTCGTTTAACACAAAGGTACAACAATATACAAGCCTGCAAGCTGTATAGATATCTCAGTGGGTTGTGCACAGGCGATTAACTTTATGGCAACCCTTCCACCTCCAGTCTTACCCTCCACTGTAGGAGTGACTGCTTAACATTACCAGTCTTAGCATCCCCTTCTGTCTTAAAACTTGCTTTCTTTAATTTGCTGTAAGATCTATCTCAAAGTGTTTGAACCTGCACAAGTTCAGACACAACTCTGGCATGCTTTTTTACACTTCTCGATTGGGGGGGGGGGGGGGGTGGGAAGGGAGGGTTTGCATAGGTCTCTCGGTCCAGTAATTCCCATCTTTCTTGTGCTTTTTGTGAACATATTCTTCTTCTGTACCCCAGGAACCCAAACGAGTTGCTCAGATTCACCCCAAGAAAATGACAGACTGAGGAAGCATTGAAACCTATAGCTTAAGCTATAGTGTTACTTCTTCGACCTCCTGGATTCTGGCAGATCTACTCAAATCAGTGTTCCGTTTATTCAGGTGGTGGGCCCCAACATTCATTTTTGGGGGCCAATACATATTTTTCATGTTGAGACTTTGACCCATCAGAAGAGAGCAAGGCAGACAACGAAGGAAGATGGAGTAAGACAAATATACAAAAACAGTGGCAAAGGCAGATGGCAGAGATGAAACAAACCTACAAGAGTGGGATAAAGAGACAGGAAAGCCCTCTCACTTAAAGTGAGCATTAGCATTACTAAAATAAGGTATGGTCTCTGACATAGTTGTGGCTGACTGGTGTCTCAAGATGTGGAAGAATTGGATCAGCAGTATATTACAACATTAGAGAGGAGCAAATGGCTGTTTCTCAGTGAAAATTGAAATTAATGTGTTTTTTGCTCAAAATGTAGAAGCATTTGTTGAAATAGCTAAAGTGACTGCGGATCATAGTTCAATGACATAACACAAAGCAAAATACCCCAACAAAAACATAACGACACAACAACAAAAAGTAACTAAAACAGAATGCAACCAAAGTGCAACAAAATAACACAATGCAATAATGAAACATAAAAACCCAACAGTAGGAAAACATATCACCTCCACAATAAAATGGAACACAAACAACAACACACCACCACATAACTTATAACAAATCACAGCACGACCCAAAAATGCAACGCAAAAAGAACAAAAAATCTGAACATAAAATAACACAATAGCACACTTAAAAACAGAACACAGCAACACCACAAAAGCTCAAGCATAATACATGACAATGACACCATAGGACACTATTACGAGAGGACAACAATATTCCACAAAGTAAAACCACACAACAAAACTACAATAATAACACAGCACCATAACACAATAACACCACACCACAACTACCTAACACAAAAACACAAGACCTAACTCAATTCAATTGAAAATGTGTGCAAGTGTGCTGTCATGTATTGCTGGGTGTATTATTGTGTTAGTGTTGTGCAGTGTGCTGTGTTTTATTAGTGTGTTGTATTGTTACGTTATGTTTTCATGTTAATATGCATTCTTTTTTCATTGCAGTGTTCTAGTTTTTGCATTGTGGTGCTGTATTGTATATTGTCTGTTGGTTTATTGTTGCATTTTGTGTTGTTTCTTTTTTAGTATTGTGCTCTATTGCTTATTAGTGAGTATTATTATAATATGGTGCTGTGGTGTTCCTGCACACCAATTGTAGTGTGTCTTGAATATACACACATATTATTGTCACACATCACCACCTACATAAATACTCTTAAAAATGCCTTAGATATCATCAAGGGCATGCAGCAGCACCAGTCAAAAAGGTTTTGTGAACCAGCCCAGGAAGTCTTGAGTGGAGAGAGAAAAGGAATTATGAGGTGGGATCAAAAATAGGCAACCTTGGGATTTGTCAACGTACTCAATTGGCAGTACTTTCTCCTTAGAAAAACTTTGGGACCCTGCAATTTAAGCATTGTGGGTCAAGACCCAACAAAAGCATGAGGAGTCACCCCAAGAACATATAAGACTAAGGGCAAAATTAGACCTAAGTATCTAAACTTGACTACCTTCTTCAACCCCCTGGACTATGGCAGATCTAATCAAATACACATGTAAAGAAATGTTAATGAATTCTTGGCTAAATCTGGCTTTAAAAAAAAAAGATGGCTTAATTTAATTTACTTCATTTTGGGTTTACATATGGTGCAGACTGATGTGGAGTCCTTTACATTGGTCAGGTATTTGCACACTGAGAGCTGGAGGTGACAGTTGGCAAGACAGAAGGATAATTACAGAAGAAACAGCTTACATATTACATAATTGTGTCTAGAACATCTCGAATGGAGAGGGACAGTTACAGGGGCCTTGTGAGTCATCCTTTGTATAGGCCAAGGGTCACTCTAGGGAGCATTCTAAGAGTATGATTCTTGGGAGGCCTTATAAGCTTGGAAATGAAAATTGGACAAGTGCTACAGCATAAGGACCTGATGTGCAAATACTCTTTTCAGGCTAGGTTTCAAATATTTTTCAAAACTCATTTCTGTCCCAATGCTTTGGTCACTGGTGTTATTCAGTATTTACATCAGGCATCTCCCTGAATTCTGCACTTCTCAAGGATGTGTAGTGCTAGCAGCGGACCAAGAAGGTCTCATCAGAGACCTGCCTCATATTCCCTAAGTGACTTATAAAAACAGAATATTGTCAAGAAACAGTAAAATTCTGCATTAAAATGTGAAACACCAAATCATTTTTTCCCCGCTGCTTCTAGAACCATTCTCTTTGGATGAGCACAGGAGGCTCAAATGGTGATCAATTGTCCATATTCAAAACTATTGTAATCTAGACAGGAAACAGAAGATGGATGCGTCATTGATGGCCAATGGTTAGGGTTTACTATGGAATGAAAATATTAAGAAACATCTAGCACTCTAGGATATCACGGAATTCCCTTACCGAGTTGGTTGGTGAGTGGTTTGTGAGACTTTAGGAGGCTTCTCTTGCTTGGTAAATTATCTTAGGGATCATGATGGATGCACCAAAATCAGAATTTAGTCCCTATTCTGTAGTGAATTTTGGATCCCTTTGGAGCTATCGTGATGTTAGCAGACAACATTATGGTGTACCTCAGAGCAGGATTCGCTTCATCGAGATCCAACAGTAAACATTAAAACAATTATAGTTGCTGTCACCTCACATAACACAATACTGAGTTTTGTGATAAATATCAACAGATGAAACCTGTCAATTTTTATCTGGTAAAAATGCCTCTATTTTCCAGAACAGTAAGCATCAAAATCTGCGTGTTATTTTCTATAAACTCAGAATTGGGTGGCATTTATCGCACCTGAAAAAAGAATCTAACTTAATGGAGTAGGATTATATCAGATGCAATACATATCACACCATTGCCGGACCATTCCTAATAAGTGCCTATATCCTTGAGTTGTATTTGCACTGCCTTGAATTCAAAGTTAGGGATGTAATTATCATTGACTTAGATTAACTTGTCAATAGTTTGGGGGTTTTTTTGCTATAAAACTAGGGCAATATTTTTATGTAATGCATGTAAAAAATATCTCATATTTTCTCACTTATAGACGTCAATGATAGTCTTGTGCATGATCATTGGGTTGGCAGCTGCTCCGAGATAATGTCACTGTGGTGGTTACTGCTAGCTAAACTGGTTTCAAATAAAAGAACCAACTTTAAAAAAATGAAAAATTCAAAATGAGTATAAAAGAGTAAATGAAAACACAATGGCAGAAGCAGGATCTAGTCATGGTTAAGGCCACACCCTTTCTCTCCAAGATTTGTAAAATTATGTGGGAAAGTTATAAGTGAGTGGTATTGAAATGATATCATTGTTCTTTTACCAGGTGGCAGTTTTCGAAAACCTACTTATACCAATATCTGTTGGTGGTGTCTTCGAGAATGCAGGAGCAACTTAGACGAGTTGTGGCAATATTGTGGGCAGGTCGAAGAAAGACACCACCC
The DNA here is from genome assembly GCF_964204655.1 of Triturus cristatus. Lineage (NCBI taxonomy): Eukaryota > Metazoa > Chordata > Amphibia > Caudata > Salamandridae > Triturus > Triturus cristatus. Next base: position 1,043,025,927 of record NC_140583.1, read on the forward strand.
TTACATAGGAGTTCACCTACAATTAATATGTGAACATTCCAAACAATCATGGGCATTGGTGGGAATTAGTAGGGTCTGGGAGATAAAATTGGGGCCTCATTTATGAGGCCCCTCGCACCGCCAAAACATCAATTTTTGTGACGTTCTGTGGTGTAGGAGCCTGCTCCATATTTACTAGGCAGCACTGAGACACTTTTTTGGCTTAATGTTGCCTCGTGAATATTGTTCCCCTTAACACAGTTTTCTGGGTTTAAGGGGCATGCATTAGTGTTGCTGGGGGTGTTCCCAACAACATCCATGGCTTTTTGACAATGCCCCAGATCTACGAGAAATCGTAACTTTGAGGCAACACCAAAAACGTACTCCTCACCAGGGGAGGCGTAAGGGAGGCACAACAAGGAGGCATATCTTTATTTCTCCTCCTTTTTCCTTTTTCTATGTGTGCTGCATTCTGTAGCACACTTAGAAAGAGGAAAAAGCCTCTTGAGATTGAAACCTTCCTGCAAAAAATAATCATCCCTGCAATGCAGGCACCCTTGCACCGTGGTACAAAGGTGCCTGCATTGGCGCACAGCAGTCCATTGTGCGCTGGGGCAGGGCAAAAGGACCGGAATGCGCCATATCTGATAAATACGGCACATTCCTGCCCTTTTCTATTGCCGTAGGGCAGCGCTGCAGGAAGGCCTGCGGCGCTGCCCTACGGCAAAACCTCATAAATGAGCTCCCAAATGGGGGCTGTCTTGGCACAGCCAGCCACCCACCTCTCTTTTCTACCTTACAGAATAGACTCAATATTCATGTAAGTTTGAAGGCAATGTTGGTTTCCACATAAATCTGAGCTTATTGCACATAGCAAACAATTCACCGTCAGCTGCACAATTTGAAAGTTCAATTGAAAAAAACATCAAACCTTAAAAAAACAAGGAGCACCACAATTAGGCAATCATTTGGAAGAGGCCTGGGCTGCCGGAGGGTCACTTTTTATGACGATCAGGTGGCACAGGCCTCTCAATCATATCTATGAGGTGACGCAAAGTCACCCTGCGTGGCTTTGCATGGCCTCATGGATATGGAGTAAGTCAAGGCAGTTCAAAGTGCTGCCTTGCCGTACTCTGTGTCAAGGTGGCATTCATGGGCGTTGTGGTGGGTTAGGTGATTTCTGCGTTGTTCGATGCCGCCAGTGGCCCAGTGGGTGCCTGAGTGGCCTTTCTGGAGGTAGATGGGTGTCCATTACATCCCAATTAGCAACGGCAGAGGTGTCACTCCCTTTCTCTCGCTGGGCCGGCCAATTAATGTGTGCAGATTGAGCGGAGGCAGGGGGCCTGAGCAAAAGCGGCCCCACTTGTTTCCAGGTGTGTTTCACCGGTGTGAACTAATCGGTGAATTTTTTTCATCCCCCACCTTTTTTATAAAATTTCGCCGAAGCAGTGTTATGAGTAGGCCTGGGCGAAAATTTCGTTCCGTTCGCGGAAATTGCGATAATTTGACATTTTCGCGTTCCGCGGAGAGCGCGAAAATGTCAAAAATTCCGGTTTCCGTAGCTTGGCGATAATTTGTTTCTTGCTCGCGCTGTAAAATAATACATTCTCGCGCGCGCGCGATCGCCTTACCTGAATCCCTGCGTTCGCCGACAAGTTTTCTTGATCCGGTCGCGTTCTCCATGAGATGTTGTATTGTTTTTAGCCATTTGCGCTGTCTCGCGACAGTTCGCGCCTGCAGTGACGTCATGCGTCGCGCGATCACGTCTTTCTTCTCGCGATCATGCACCGCGAGACAACTCAAAACAAGATGGCCGTGCCCGCAAGCAACCACTTGGGTAAATTGGCGACCCGCAACCATGCAGAAAATCTCGCGAACATGCCGGAAAAAAACTTCCGCATCTTCGCGATATTTCCGCTTGTTTGCGATAATTTTAAACATTTTCGCGATAATTTGCGAAAGTTAATTTCGCAAATTCCGCCCACCCCTAGTTATGAGGAAAGGCAATACGAAAATGTGGGCCACTTTTTTGAGCGTGCCCGGGCCGATTTTTAATCCCAATTCAACCCTGGTGCATACCCTATAAATATCCCAAGGGTTCCAGGAGGTGAGTCTCAGATAAGGTAAAACACTGTTTCCTCTCCTGCCAGCATGTTGCGCTCTCAGGCCATCCATCGCAAAGACTGATGAAGGGATGCCCTTTCACTTGGCTCCAGACATTCCAAACGGCATTGTATTAGCCTCTGTCAATCTGGGGTGTGCTCTGACTCAGTCAAGGGATCTGGATTCCATTCTACATGTGGAAGTCTGCTCTGAAATGTCCCAGTCCACCTATAACAACCTGTTTTAGCTTGATGGCAAAAGGTTACTCCTTAAGGTGGTAAAATAGCGAATTGGAATAATGAATCTAACACACAGACCAGAGTGTGCTTAAAAAACAAAGAACCTTTTAAGCCTATCATTATTTTAAGGTTGATAAAATGAGCACCATGGGTTCGGTTTATTTGACTTTTCAATCCATTAGTGCACTAATGTTTCAGTTGCAATGTCGGAGGTTCCTCAGATCTAACTTGCTTGTCCGACAGTGCCATCTAGTGAGTACTTTTTTAAAATAAATGTGAGTGCATGTCATGGATCAGAATACCCTGTCACTTCTCAGTCTTGTGATGCAGTACAAAACACATAAAATGGCTGAAAATTCTTCAGCTCTAACTTTCGTGTAACCATTTCACTGCTTTTCCTCAAACAAACAAATAAATACGTTTGATTCAGGTGTTCTGACAACGTTTAATTTTCTGTATATAGCCTTTAAGCTACAGGTGTTTGAGGTATAGACTAAGGGCCCATCATGGTCATTTGGTGACCAGTGGCAAGGGACTGCCATCTAAAATTGGCCTCAAGACAAAACAGGATGCTATGGGTGTGGGCCCGGATCGCATATGGCCTCGTAAAGCCCTGCTTGACTGGAAAGAAAGACTGTGACAAGTGTGGTCTGCACAGATGTAAGGCAGCAGAACAGATGCCAGTGAATGTTGTTTCGGAGTAAAGTGATTTGACTGAGAGTATGAGGGGGTGTGGTGAAAATGACTAGGATGAATGACAATTCTGTAATTTAAAGACCCTGTCACCAGTTCTGAGGCAGAGGGTGTATGCATTCTCTGTTGATTTATTCCAGTTGCATAATATCCATTATTACTGAGGATACCCTTGTACAAAAGGTACATTCATGAATATATTACCTCTGGATGTTAACACCTGGTGGGTAGGGAGGAACTAAATGGAACTTTAGACTTCTTTGACGGGCAGATTAACTTAAAAGAATGCCGTTTTTGAGGAAATATCCACGTTTTCAGGCAGGGCCCATACTTCCCAGGTTGGCACCATAAAGGGAGGGAAGGCTGGCACAGGTAAGAGCGGTGGGAGGGGGAGTCAAAAGATAATAGGATAGGTAAAATTGAATTAAAAAATAATAATAAAACCACTTTGATGATGCGGCGAGCGCAAGGTAAGTTGTTTTATTATTTTTTTTATTACATTTTACCAATCATGTCGTCTGTCGATTCCCCCCACCTCTCTCATCTGTGCCGGCCGGGCCTGCATGTCTTGGCATCGTGCTAACCCGGTGGTAAATATTAGATTCTCTTACTGTCCGAGTGTAGTATCCTGGACCAAATTGTACACGTGCAAGAAATCACTTTCACACATAGGGAGAGTTTTGAAGTGATATTGGGAAAGTTGAGCAAGTTTGATTTGAAGATCAAGTGAAGTCTAATGTTTCACTGAGGAAGGATAAATTGCCCTTAAGTATTTGGGGAGAACTGGCCACACCGCTTAATAAGCTGTGTGAGCAAAGGGTAATCAAACTCAGTGACAGGTTATTGTGGTTGTCACCAATCGTTGTAGGATTGTAGAATGCTGTTCGGTCTTGCATCGACCACTGCAGTTTTTCAGAGGTTGATGGGGGAAATTCTCAAAGGAATCAAAGGAGTTCTGGTCCTCAAGGACATGCTTATCTATGGGAAAGGTGAACAGTAATCTGCAGAGAGACTGCAGCAGATGTTGGCAAGAATGAAAGACGAAGGGTTTTGTTTCTGAAAGAAAATGCACCTTAAAGGTGGAATAGGAAGAATACATTGAGTGCATAATTGTGAGTGAGGGAGCTGCTTCAAGGCTGGGTTTGCTGAAGGTTTTTGAGGAAGTCCCAGGTCCAGTCAACAGAGAGCACTTAATGTCATGCAAGTGGCCGGCAGAACTTCATGACAAGTTTCTGCAGAGTTTTGCCTATTATTTGAACCTTTAATAAGGCTTTTAAGAAAGGAAGACAATATGTATAGGATCGTCAGGAACAAGTGGTGTACGAAAAGTACTTCGTTATTAGCACCAGTGCTCAGTCTGTTTGTGCCTGGGCATGGAGTGATAATCACGATACTTGCAAGTGGATGTTGACTAGGTGCAGTTTTTGACACAAAAAGTGATTAGGAAGGAATGTGCTGTAGTGTTTGCTTTCTGCACCCTGCGACTTTCACAATCCTTGACCTGTGGCTTGAGGGATAGCAACCCAGTTCCTCTTACAAGTCAGTCAGTCAGTCAGTCAAAGCTTTTATTTCGGTAAAATACCATAAAAAGACATAAATACATAAATACATTAAAAAACATGATTAAATAACATTGTATAGAGTGAAATCCATTAAAACATTAAAACAGTTCCATAGAACAAACACCATAAAAACAAGATCTGTTCCACGAAACGGGAAAAAAGTTAGAATTGATCCAGGGCCAGTAACATACACATATACCTCAAAGTACTATGATGATGGACAGGGTAGTACTGACTCAGGGGGCTGAGTAGCAGAAGACAAAAATTTGGACCTGGCGAACCACATTGAGAGGAGGAATTTAGCCATTGCAAACACTACCAAAGGGGTGGTGTCATATTTCAGAATTCTGAACACCTCCTTGTAGTCCCTAAGGCCCCTAGACTTGCATAGCTGGATGATCCATTTTTTTCGTGCAATATTGTATAAGGGGCAAAAGAGAACAACATGCAACTCTGTTTCGCGAATGGCAGAGCATAGGGGGCAAGAGCTAACGAGGTTTGCAACGTTAGACCATCTATGGGTGAAATCTCTCAGTGGAAGGGAGCCGTGTCTAAGCTGTATATAAAGTTTCTTAGCCAGAGGAGGTTGGATCACGTCTAGGAAGACTTCAAATTGGGGGCTGCACTTAATATCCAGAAAGGTATCAGTGAGCCTACCCAGGGAGGAATGGAGTAAGATACCCTTCCTAAAGGATTTCAAAACCTCCCTCAATAAGTTCTTCGAGATTGTACAGCAGGTCACTTCCGGTGCAGACCATAAATTCCTCATCCCTATTAGGTTGCAAAGGTTTTTTATGTGGGCAAGCCAGGGGATCTTATCCGAATTGCCCCTTGCCAAAATGTCTCCGAGATCGAGCCTATAGCTTTCCAACTCGGGCGTTGACCAAAGACGCCTCCAGAACTGAAGAGGACGATTCAGGGCAATCTCTTCTATGGAAATCAAACCTAGATCCCATCTCAGAGGGATTAGTGGGGTGCTGACAGGTAAATTCAGCAGTCTCCTAATAAAGGAATTCTCAATAGATGAGAGGGAGGCGGGGGTGGAATATCCCCATAATTCAGCACCATAAAGTGCTCCTCCTCTGGCTTGTGATTTGTAGATTTCCATCGGGGGGCCCAGAGGTTTGCACGAAGAATTATTAAACACCTTCAGGATACCCCCCACTGATTGGGCTAGTCTCAAATTAGCCTTTGCCAAATGGGATCCCCAATTCATTTTATCATTAAGGGTCACCCCAAAATAGTCAAACGTGGCAACCCTATCCAATTCAATCTCTCCTAGTTTGGGGTGGGGGCAGTTAAGCGAATTGGAACCAAACACCATAAATTTGGTCTTAGAAAGGTTCAGTTCCAGATCCCTGATTTTACAAAACGAGCAAAGGGCCTCTAATGTACGCTGTATGCCCATGTAAGATTGAGATAACAAGAGCGTATCATCAGCGAACATCAGGGCCGGGACCTTACGACCCGCCAAAACAGGGGAGTCCAGGTTAGCGGAGCACAAAAGGTACTCAATCAGCCCATTAATGAAGAGGGAGAAAAGGGTGGGGGCCAGGACGCAGCCCTGCCTCACACCCTTCTCTACCGGGAAAGGCCTAGAAAGTTCCCCGCCTCTCCCATATCTCACCCTTGCATAGGTGCCTAGGTGGAGACGTTTGAATAAGTGGCAAAGATAGGGAGGGGCACCCATCTCTAGCAAAATGGCCCAAAGTTTTTCCCTTTGCACCATATCAAAAGCGGACCGAAGGTCCACAAAGATCAAATACAAGTTACCGGCACCCATGCTGACTGTTTTCCAATAGATTAAAAGTAATCTAAATAGTTGATCAATAGTAGAAACCTTAGCTCGGAATCCCGCCTGTAGGGAGGTTAGAATGTGTTGGTCCTCCATCCAGAACTGCAGTCTGGATAATAGGACTCGGGCAAACAGCTTCTGAAGAACGTCAATCAGGCTTATGGGGCGGTAATTGGCTGGGTCCAAAGGGGAAGATTTTTTATGGATGGGAATAATTTCTGCACCCAGCCAGGTGTCCGGGATCCTAAGGCCCTGCAAAATAGCATTAAAATATACACATATATAAGGTGCCCAGATTTTTACATCACTTCGGTAGAGGTCACCGGGGATCTTGTCGAGCCCTGGAGCTTTCCCCACCGAAAGGGAATTGAGGGCCAATTCAATCTCTGGGAGAGAAAAGAGGCTAGACTCAGTTTCTACCTGGCTCAGCAAGTCCATTGCAGTATCAATCTGTAAGAGGCCTGCAACGTTGCTAGCCGGAGGGTTACTGGCCGAGAAGAGGGGTTGGAAATGGGCGAGCCAGACCTCCTCACTAAGATTAGGAATAAATGCTGGGGTGCTGGCTACCGAGCCCGATCGAACAATGTTCCAAAACGCCCTCGAATCACGGTCAGCTAGAGTTTGGAGTAAATTTTGCCACCTTAGATCCTCCCACTCGGCTTTTGCTTCCTTGATCAGGTCTTTATAGGTGGCCCTGGCTGCCCGGATACTGGACAGCGTGCCCTCTTTCACTTCTATTAGCAGGGCAGACTTGGCCCGCCTACAGGTACCATTGAACCAATGCTCGGGCCTAAGGGGCCTTGGTTTTGAGACCATGGGGTTGTAGGAGAAGAAGCTAGCCAAACTACCAAGAAAATCCTTATGAATAGTCTGGAGTTCAAAAAAGCGGGACTGCGGAATATCCCCCGCAGGACTCAAAAGATGGAGGACTGCTTCCAGAGAGCAGGTCACAGCACTATATAAATCAGCCAACTTTAGATCGTCAGTCGCAACCCTTTCCCACCTGATCCGTCTGCCACCTGCCACTAGGGCCAAATTCTCACTATGTAATGGAGATTGGGGCCTAGAGGATTCACTACCACCTAGATTGTTAATCAGTTCCAGAGACAATAGGTTGTGATCGCTGTCGGCCCTTGGGATAATAGAAAAAGAGGCCAAATGGCCCCAGAATTCTACATTCACCAGAACATAGTCAATGGACGAACAGCTCCCAGCTCTGTTAAAGGTAAAAGACCCCGGAACGTCCGGGCAGAGTCTGCCATTGCAGGCCCGCAAGGAGTGTGCAATGGTAAGCCTATTAATCTCGAGGGCAAGGGGGGAGAGACGTTTGGCCGGGTAGGAAATGAGATCAGGGATTAAATAAATTTCGTCCTCCTCACAGGTAGGGGAAGGAATCCCTGGGAGAGGTTCGAAGTGGCAATTGAGATCTGCTCCAATAAGTTTATGGGACGCCTGTGGAAGAGAATGTAGAACATTATCCAGGGCGCCCAGAATCGTCAAACCTAACTGAACCGGCTGGGGGCGCAAGTACACATTTATAACTGCTAGTGAATAGCTAGCAGGAAAAGTTAGGAGGAGGCATAGAATATCAGGGGACTTTGAATCCAGTGGCTTTACTGAACACCCCAGGTGTGTTGCAACCCAAACAGCTAGACCCCCTGAAGGTCTCCCACGCAACCCCTGGACTGCTGGGGCTGCAAAAGATGCGTAACCCACCCTCCGAGGTATAGACCGTAGCCAGGTTTCTTGAAATATACAGATGTCATATTTGTCCATTAACTCTCCCCACTCGGGATCAGAGAGTTTGGACTCTAAACCGGCCACATTCCAGGACCCAACTAATGGTTTCCGGAATGGTATACAAGGTGGGCTGTCAACCGGAGGGGTGGGAGAAGGGGGGCTGTGGGAAGCAGAATGGACAAGGGGGTTCGACCCTAAATAGCCCACTGGTAGACAGGGAGACAGGGACAGAGGAGAAAGGGGCTCGGGGCCATTCACCGATCCCGGGGCAACCTTCGTCATTATATCATAAACATCCTCAGCCTGGCTCCCCCCCACGGGCGTCAACTCTCCCTTGTAAGGACTCGGTTGTAGTGGTCAGTCCACCTCATTTAGCGCACCAAAACGGTTTTCAACCGGGATGTTAAAATACGAAATGTGTGGGGCCTGGTGGAAGTAAGGTAAATCAGCTGAGACCAAAGTGTTGGAGATGGAATAAAAATACCCCAAATGCAATGCCTCAATAGCACCCCTTCTGTACTGCCCTCCCTGCATCAGAATGTAATCTACTACTCTGGGGTCCCTAAAGTTAATCAAGACACAGTCCCCCCCTATGTCTTTTGAGCGGGTCCCTAGCCAGTTAACCCTCCGAACGTGAAGGATCTCCCCTCTCCCTACTCCCTTCAAAGGTCTATTTTTGGACAGCCAGTGGATGACTTTGTTTTTTAGTTCAAGATAGGATTCCCCCCTTCCATTCATTACCGATGGAACTCCCGTGAGCACAATCACATAAGGTGCTGCCTCCGGAGGAAGCTGGACCAGAAGATGAGAATCTTCCAAGCTCCGGAGGGGTCGGTCCCCCCCCTCAGGTAGGCGGGGACCGGCCCCGTCTGTGTTCCGAGAAACTAAATCCCTGCAGTGGGTTGGCAACTCATGGGTTGGAACAACAGTAGGGACTCGGGGCACAGTCAGGGACAAATGAGGTCCAGCGTTGAGGGAGGGGGCAGTTGAATGCACCATAGGAGGCTGGCCCAGATCCGTGGACACCTGGGTCGGGGGTAAAGGTGGTTGAGAAAGGGGGGTAGAATTAGATAGATTTACTTGAAGACTAGCACCCTCCGAACTGCCCAAATTGGCCTTAGGGTCCTGGATAGGCTGCTTCTTCCCAAAACCTTTAGAGTTAACTAGGGAAACCAACCTGTCAATTTTGGATGACAGGGATTTAGCCAGGAGGTTTAGAGACTGATCTATGTGTGACTGGAGATCAATTAAAAGAGTAGTCGCCCAGGTCGGAGGGATAGAAGTAGGGGGGCGAAGGATCGGGGCCGAAGGGGGAGAGCTGTCTGGAACAGGGGCTGGTAAAAATCTCCTCTTTCTTAATTTCTGTTTTTTTTGTTTTTTCCTTGGCTTAGCCTGCTTTATAGGGGCCACAATAGAAACAAAGGAGGATGATGATAACCCCTCTTCCACTAGCGCTGGCTCATCTATTTGAGCCTGAGCGCACGGTAATTGTGTGAATGAGGGCAGCATAGAAGACATGGCATCAGGATCCACCTGGTAAGAAGAATAATCAGACAAACCATCTAGAGGGGGGGCCATATTGAATGCCGGTGTAATCGACAGCCGTTTTTCTGTGTTTTCAATGGCTGTAGCCACCACCCCAATTGTCTTTTGCAGCATCTTGTCAATCGCTGTAAGACTCGGGAACTGAGAGGTAGAGTTCGCCAGTTGTCTAGTCATCGGACGACTAGCTGTAAGTTTGGAGTGCTTCCCCATGATTCTAGTGTGCCCACGACAATAAGCAATGAAAACCTTATGGCACAAATCGGTAAAATCCACAATAAAAAGGAGCACACTCTACACCAAAGCTTAGAGGAGGGGCCCAGCCCGGCCTCCTCCGGCCCCGGACGGCCACAGACGGTCCCGCCCTTGTCCCGGGCTTAGCCCGGCGTCGCCCGCGCGCGTCCCGCGACGCGGAGAGAGCCGTGCACTTTTAAGCGCCTCCGGGCGCGTTTGGCGGCGTCAGCGGCCGCAAGGTAGTCTGGGGGCTGTAGTCCCCCCCCGCGCTCGACCGCGATGTAAAGTGGCGGTGGCGGGGGAGACACGGAGCAGAAGGGAGCCCAGGAGCTGCAGCGTCGATGGCGGAATGCAGCAGCAGCAGCGGTATCCCCAGCAGGTAGGCAGGAATCTTCCCGGATGTATTACCCGCTCCCCCGAGGGAGCCGTGCACTTTTAAGCGCCTCCGGGCGCGTTTGGCGGCGTCAGCGGCCGCAAGGTAGTCTGGGGGCTGTAGTCTCCCCCCGCGCTCGACCGCGATGTAAAGTGGCGGTGGCGGGGGAGACACGGAGCAGAAGGGAGCCCAGGAGCTGCAGCGTCGATGGCGGAATGCAGCAGCAGCAGCGGTATCCCCAGCAGGTAGGCAGGAATCTTCCCGGATGTATTACCCGCTCCCCCGAGGGAGCCGTGCACTTTTAAGCGCCTCCGGGCGCGTTTGGCGGCGTCAGCGGCCGCAAGGTAGTCTGGGGGCTGTAGTCTCCCCCCGCGCTCGACCGCGATGTAAAGTGGCGGTGGCGGGGGAGACACGGAGCAGAAGGGAGCCCAGGAGCTGCAGCGTCGATGGCGGAATGCAGCAGCAGCAGCGGTATCCCCAGCAGGTAGGCAGGAATCTTCCCGGATGTATTATCCTCTTACAAGTGGCCACAGTCCCCGTATCAGGATAAAGTGGAGTAGGGAGCACCTGTCAGAACTTAGGGGAAGAAGTCGCACGGTTTAAGAGAGAAAGAGAGAGAGAGAGAGAGAGAGAGAAGAGGAAGACAGAGAGAGATGGCAAGACTTTTGTTCCCAGCACGAAACAGGTGCGAACTGGGGGGCTTATTTATGAGAGCCTTGCATCACTTTTGCACCAATTAAAGTGGTGCATGCGTGACGCAGGGCTCTCATAAAGATTTATTAAGCCACTCAAAGCAACCCTGTGTGGCTTTGAGTGGCCTCATAAATCATGAGTAAGGCGACGAAGCACCAATCGCCAGGGAGGCGTTCCATGGGTGTTGAAGTGGGGTTTCCCTCGAAAGACCCATGGAATTTGACGCTGTCCCATATTTACAAAGTGATGTAAACCTGGGGAAGTGCCAAATCTGTACGCCTCCTGAGGTTAGGCGTAACGAGGAGAAATATGTTTATTTCTCCTTGTTTTCACTCTTTCTATTTGTGCTGCTTAAGCACACGTAGAAAGAAGTAAACTCCTCTTTGGACTGTTTTTGTGCAGGAAGATGCCCCTTCCTGCACAAACACAATCCTGCCTGCAACGGAGCATGGTGCAAGCGTGCCTACATTGGTGCTGGACTACCGAAACGGTGCCAGCGCAGGCAGAACGGACAGGAATGCACCGTATTGCTTAGATACTGTGCCTTCCTGCTCTTTCACTTTGGCATAGGGCAGCGCAGCCATAAATGAGGCCCTAAGTGTAAAGGTTGGGACAACCAATGTTGCCAGAGAGAGCCTTCAGCATCCACTGATTATTTAGAGTGCTCTACCCTCTCTGACCAGAAAGTCAAGTTGCGCTCTCCGGTAGCTGCAGCAGCGTGCATCGACCCGACCTTGGAAGAAGTTGTATTCCATGATTGTAATCTCCACTGCAAAGTTCTCCATCTCCTCCATGTGGTACATTTCCTGACCAACCGATGTGACGTCTCATGTCGAGGTCTGACAGGGACCACCGGATCTGTCCTACTCAGTCATTGACAAGGGGATGGTTGCTTGAATGTTTGCTGTGGATACATTGAATATGTATGTACAGAGAAGAGAGTTTCAGATTCAGACCAATCACAAACCAGGTGGTTTAGATTAAGATTAAAGTTATTGGAGTATCATTTTGAAGTGGAACACGTTCTAGGTGCCAAGAACAGGAAATGGAATTGCTGGTCAAGGATACTAGCATGTGAGGCAGAAGTACTGGACAAGGCAGGCATAGAGGACTGTGATTGGCTTCTGGTGAGAGTAGTGTGGCCAGGCGGTCGCTGGGTTTTAAGAGTGAAGAGAAGCTATGGGGAAGGATCCCGAACATTAGGAAGTGGTGTTATGTTTCAAAAAGAGTTAGCGAAGAGAAGCTTGCTTCCAGGCACATTATATTCTTCCAGCATGGTGAATATGAAAAGTTCCATAAAAGCAGGGTTGAAGTTCTTTTAAAAAATGTTTTTAGGGTTGCTGTTTAGGCAGGACATGTTAGGGCCTATCGGAGAGGTTAAAAGCAGGCTACTAGATTTGCCCACAAAGGGCCCCTAGGCATGGCATAAAACAAGAAAACGTTAAGGGGAGATATTTGTGATGGTGGTGGATGGTTGTTAAGTTGTGTAGGAGTTCCCTGAAAGTGATATTTCCCATACAAAATTCCATCTGGACTTAGCAAGCAAAAATATCCAGAAGAACACACTTTATGAAAATTCCCCCTCTTTGAAATATTTTACTACAAACTCCCCTAGTTGAGATTTTTTTAAAAAGTGGAGTTGAGTAAAGTTATGAATCAGGCCATTTTCACAGACTGTGCAAGACCGAATCATGCCAATCACGTCCAGCTTCAAGGGCAAAGTTTGAAATGTGTTCCATCATAATTACTTGTATGTCATCCATATATGGTGCACGTTAATGGAGTATGAACTGAAGGACATTGCTGTGGGAGGTTAAGCATGAAAGTTACTCGTGAATTGAGGCATCAGTGTATATGAGACTGTTCTCACCTCGAGGAAGATATTGATATGATTCCCACTTGCTATTGGTTTAGACCTAATAACGTTTCCCCCAATGGCATGTTATGATACAAACATAAAATAAAAGTAGAGGAAGAAATGTAATGAAGACACTGAGCTAATTAGAGAACAGGGTAATATGCTCCTATATGGGGATGGCCCTATCATGCTTGCTGTTTTAGTCATTCATGACACACACAGTCTTACTCTCACCAGCTTGTGGTTATTTCTAATGCGCATGCGTTGCATTTCATGCATTTCAGTGTGCACGTTTCTTTTTTAGATGCGGTTTGACAAGGACAAGTTCTCCATTAACCTGGATGTGAAGCATTTTTCCCCCGAGGAGCTACAGGTGAAAGTGTTTGGCGACTTCATTGAGATTCATGGGAACCACGAAGAGCGGCAGGTATGTAGGAGCATCTGTCTGTTGCTAATTCGGTATCAGGTAATGGGCGGTGACCGCAACCACTTCACATTCAGCGGTGGGTGCAAATCGCAGAACAGGCCCACAATTCTAAGAGTCCAGGCCCTTACTTATTACCCTCCTCAGGAGGACAGGAACATAGGGCCTGATTACGATGTTGGTCGGACTGCCAATGACAGGCAGCTGGTGGTGGCCCGACAGACCGACAGTCCTTCGGTCTGGCCGCCAGATCATGCAGTCGGACCCTATACTGTCGGAGTCCACACCGCCGCCTCTACCAGGATCTCAGGTCCTGACGGGGTGGCGGTCAGAGTCACGGCCCTTAATGGTGTTGGTGCCCAGCCAGTCACCACAGTTGGGATTTTGATATCTCTTTCGTGGTGGTAACACCGCCATGTACAGGCTGGTGGAAAGGGATATTGGCGGCCCCAAACACGGTCCCTGTCTATTGTGGGCCACTGCAAAGTTGACCTGGGGGCACATGGAGTGCCCCCACTCACCTCCATGCACCATGTGCCACACGGTCCTTGGACGTATAAGAAATGCTCCTTTTCACGGCGGCTTGTGCTGCGGCCCTTTTCCTGCTTATCGGGTGGTCTCCTGACCTCCGCTATAGCGGGCGGCAGTCTTTTCACCCAACATCGTACGGTGTCATCCATTCCAAACTATTAGACAATTGAAAGCCTAGGGTTTAAAACAGGATGATGTTCTTTAAGGCAAGACGATACAGGAATGTGTTATCCAATATCTGACAACTTCAGTTATTTTAAACAGGTAATTGAATTATCTGATTTGTTTAATAACATTATATTTTGGTTTTCTGTGATTCAGCTCACGGATATAAGTCACTATCCTGAATATTTGGCAAACAAGTGAAAGAATTTTGAAACTTGGATGAAGTGACATATTTGAGTATATAGAATCATAGACACGCAAAATGTACTTGTATTAAATAGATTATGCAATTAAATAACTACATTGCAGTTATTGAATATATTAGATATTCAGAAACACATTTATACATAATGTTGTCTTCACCTCTTTCTTATCTTTCCAGGTTAACTTACACAAGAAGTGAGCTAACCTCTAATTTGTGGAACTGAGAGAAGCTATGACTTTCTTACAATTTATACTTAATCTAAATTCTGGCAGGTTCCTGAAGTGGACAAAGGTTGTTGGGCAAGATTTTAAAATCCAGTCTATTTCTGAAATCCTATCGATTAGAACTAAAGAATTGGAGGCAGTTGATTTAAACCCATTAGCAATATCTAAGGCAACTCCTATTTACGAAGCAACCATCAGCCAGATGGGTTCCTATTTTCAGATCAGGCAAACTCCAAATCATAAGTATAGAAACAAAAAAGGGTCCAACTCCTGGTTTACTAAGGGCTGCAGAATAAAGAGGAAAGCCTTATCTCTTGCCCTTAAAAGAAAAATTCCTTCTAAAATTAGAGAAGCTAGGAAAGAATACAATGCTGCCATTAAAAATGCCAAACGCGATTGGGAGGAATCGTACTGGCAGGCACTTAAAGATGCCTGCAACCCAAGGGATTCTGCAGTCTTTTGGAATTTGATCAAAGCTGCTGATTCCAATGGTACTATTCCAATACCCAACCATATTACTAATTTAGAATGGCACGCCCACTTCTCTAAATTATATTCACGACAGGACTCCCTGGATAACCAGCAGCTTGCAGAATACGCCCACTATCTACACTCTGCTGATGAAGTCACATCTTTTAACACCACAGAAATTGTAGACACAATTAATCGCATCGTTCCTGCTAGGACCAGATGGTATTCCGGGAGACTTACTTCGATTAGAAGCAGTCAGATGGGTTAACTATATTTTGCTCTTGATCAACCTAATTGCTAAGGGTGCACCAGTCCCAGACTCCTGGAAAGGAGCCGAAGTAGTTCCAATATATAAAAAGGGGGACAAAGAGGACCTTGCCAAATACAGGCCTCTAAGCCTGATAGATGTCATCCAGAAGGTGGTTGGCAGGGTTCTCCTACACAGGATTCAGGACTGGGCTGAAGATGGCAGTATCATCTCTCAATACCAAGCGGGGTTTAGAAGGAACAGCGGGACTATCGATCAGGTCTTTCGGCTGCTCCTCCTCTACTGAAAAGTGGTAGTGATTGGTAGGGGCAGCCTATATCTTGCCTTTATTGACCTCAAGACCGCGTTTGATTTGGTACCCAGGGGGAAGTTGTGGTCAGTTTTGGCAGAAATGGGCATCCCACCACAAATCTTAAATCTATTGATTGGCTTACACGAGGACAATTATGCGCGGGTAAGGTGGGGCTCCCAGGGCCAAGTCACTGACAGGATCATGGTTAGCAGGGGGGTCCGCCAGGGGTGCGTCTTGGCTCCCACCCTATTCTCACTATATGTGAATGGGGTGGTTGATTTTTGGGGGAAAGATCCTGCCGACGCACCCACTCTGGCTGGTGACAAAATCGCGACCCTCCTCTTTGCCGATGACACATTGCTCATCTCCAAAACTCCAGTTGGTCTACAGAATCTGCTAGATAGATTCCATCTTTTCTGTACAATTCGTGGCCTCAAGATATTGCTAAAACGAAGTTTATGGCCTATAACCCTTATAAACAGTTTAGAACTAGCCTTACCCTAGATGGAACCCAGTTAGAGAGAGTCAAAACCTTTGATTATTTGAGGGTTAGACTCTCTGATAAGATGAATTGGAGATTCCATCTGGACAAAATGTTGTTAAATCACAAGCGAGTAGCAGGAGCCATCAGGAAAGCACAAAGCTTATCATTAAGCAAACCGGTCACTCCTGCCCTCGCGGTTTATGAGAGTAAAGCAGTGAGCTTGGCCCTATATGGTGCCGAACTCTGGGGGTTCGACAACACTGACGATATCTCCATGTCTGAATACAAATTCCTTAGAGAGCTAGTTTCACTTCCTACCAGTACTCCCCTGAGACCAATTTTATGTGACATGGGCAAGCGCCCCTTTAGTGACATTGCCAGGTCCCGCCCCTTGTTCTCTTGGGCACGCTTAAGGCGGACGCAGGAGCTTTCTGGGTATGCAGCAGCACTTTCAGAGGTCTTCACATTGGACCTAGGTAACAAAGTTAAATGGTTGGTGAACCTTAAGAAACTACTAACTGATCTTGGGCTGTCCGGGGCATGGGCGAGCCAGATCCCTCCGGCAAAAGAGGAGCTCAAACTACTTTACTGGAACTGGGTAACTGATCGGGAGTTAAGAACTCCTCATTTGGGAGAACTAACTGAGGAGTACTTCTCACACAAACAACACAGCTGTCTCGAACCATATATGGACTTTATTCAAGTCCCAAGAGATAGAACCCTGTACATTCAATTTAGGTTGGGTTCCTTACCCTTAAACTCGTTTACAGCCAAATGAAATCCATTAAAACCTTCACCACAATCATGCCCATGCTGCCCTGCCCCGGAGGAAAGTACTGCTCATTTCCTCTTTGCTTGCCCAGCATACAAACTGGCAAGGGCCAGATGGTTAAAACCAATCTGTAGAAACCTTGGCATAACAAAACATTTAGTCGCCCTCCGAATCTTAAGAACAGTCGGCACTCCACTGCTGGTCTGCGGGGTGGGTAAGTTCTTAGGACATGCATGGAACAAGCGCCAAAAAATACTAAAAGAAAGCTTTCTGGAGTGAAACTGTCATATTGCCAAATTGGAATTATTAGGATGTTCTGTTATATTGTTTTATTCCTATGAATTTTTATCCATTTTGTGATATAATGTTTCTAGATGGATCAATTTATCTAGTAATTTTAAATCTATAATTAATTCTTCTCTTCTATAACTGTTGTGTTTCAGTATGCACAAGATGCAGAATGTTTTTATGGCATTTTACTTATCGAACAAAGCAATTTCTGATTTGTTTTTAGCATACACCTCTTTAACTTTTACCATGATAAGATGTGGCATTGCGCACTTTATGTACTGATATGAACTTATTATGTACCAGCACTTTATCACATATCTTGTGGCAGCTCATACCTCATGCATCCTTGGCACCTTAATGCATTAGCACTTTATAATTGGTTAATATGCTATGTGAACAGCTCAATGAGAAAAATCTGATTCAATTTAGACTATCAAGGATAATTTTTTTTTTTAACAGTATTTCATACAATAGGCATACTTGTATTTATTTGTACCGGAAATTGGCCTTAATCTTGTCATTATTTGGCTTGCTAACTTATTCTAAACTAATCGTGTTGTTATGTAGGAATATTGTTAGCATATGCGTGTATTAGCATGCTTTTATGGTGTTCTCTTTTACATGCACCGAATAAAGCTGATTTGACTTGACTTGGCTTGACTTAATCTAAAGCTATTTCGGGTTTTCGACCTAAATTGAGAAAACAACCTGTGCAAATCTCTATAAAATACCAAAATACTTTAACAAGACCAAAACAAGACAATAAAATGAAAGCCACACTATATTGCTCCAACAACCATCACACTTTGGCAGAAAGTGAAGAATGCAGTGATTTGCCTTCTCTACGACCTAAGCAAAATAGATTACAGGGAATCTACTGAAGACCTCTGCATGTGGTATGGAATGAAATCCACAGAATAACAATCCTGGCAGCCAGGTGCAGGAATTCCATACTAAGCCACCCTGCATGGAACATCATGCACAGGAAAGTCGGTCTAAGATGGCCATGGGCCTTTTTGACCATTTTACAGACTACAACACCCCAGGCAGACAGAACTCCATCAAGTAAAATGATGAAAGTGTAAGGTAGCTATGCAGCCCATCCATTCTGCTTCTTAGAAAAGCAGTTGGTCATTTATCCCCACTTTCTTAAAATACCAGCACTTCATTTGAGCTGGTGTTTGACGGTGGGGGCCAATGATTTTTATGCATCAGACATTTACTGAAAGCAAAAGAGGGAAAAACACTCAAATCAGTAAGACAGAGGAAACCGGAACCTCTAAAAGTGAGCTAAATTGGCTGGGAGTGTCTGGTAGTGGATAAAAGAGGTAGTGTTTCCCCAGGGGCTGGTCTGAAACAATTGCCAGGGCTGCTTTGGGTTCCCAGTCCAGCCCTGGCTGCACTGGCTCCGTTTCAGTGCAATGGTGCAAGGGTGCCTGTGTTGTTGGCAGGATTGTTTCTGTGCAGGTAGGTGCACCTTCCTGCACAGAAACAATCATAAGAGGTGTTTTCCTCTTTCTATCTGTGTACAGACATAGAAAGAGGAAAAGAAATAGGAGAAATAAAGTTACTTCTCCTCATTACGCCTCATATTAGGAGGCGTAAGGCTTTGGTGCTTCCCCAGGTTTACTAGCTCTTGTAAATCTGGGTAAGTGTCCAAATCCATGAGTGTTGCGTGGGAAAACCAACCACAATGCTCATGGAATGCCTTCCAAGTGCAAAGTAAGGCAACTCAGCGATTTGCGCTGCCTTGCCTTACTCCATGTCTATGAAGCAATTCAAAGCTACGCATAGTGGCTGTAATGGCCTCGTAGATACGATTTTGTGATTAGCGCCACTGCAGCGTCACAAAAAGTTACTCTCCGGTGGTACAAGGGGATCGTAAATATGCCCCCCAATTTGCAAATTGATGTAGACTAAAATCCATGTTCAATACTGGCTGGATGTGTAAAACATACTCAACCTCACTCACTTGATACTAGAGAGGTTTGCTGAGCTCCTTGCCTTCACCTGGTTTTAAGGAGCGTCTGCACTGCGCAGTCACCCATGGTCTTCCTGTCCGATCAGTTGAGTTTGCCATCTCAGGACTTTGGCTACGATTTTCCCATTATAGCGTGCTGGCTTGGTGAGAGAAGGGTACAAACAATAGCATATCCAAGCAGCAAAATAGACATTCTGCAGTTTTGCCTGAGCACAGAGAAAGTCTGTTTAATGGAAAGGCTATCAGAAAATAATTTTGGGGGCCCATAGCAGAGTCCACGTCCCCCATGGGCCTCTGCTATGTGGCCAGGGGGGCACCCCCCCAAACATCCGTGCACCGTGTGCCAGGCACCACATGGTGCTAGGCACACGGTGCATGGATGTTTACAAACATTCCTTTTACTACTGCGGCTTGTGCTGTGGCCCTTTTCCGGGCTGCAGCACAAGCTACAATAGTAAGAGGCATGTTTCCAACCGCCTACACAGTGGTCTTGTCATATGGCAGCACCGACTACTTGTCGGCCAGTCTCCATCCTGCTACAATGGTGGTCGGACTCTTATCCGACCGCCATCGTAATGAGGCCCTTTGTGTGACACTTGGATGTTCACAAACCCAATGACTTTGGTGATGGTAGCAGCAGCTCCACTCTGAAAATTGTTCCAGCACCACTTATGACTTGATGAAACTGCTAACTGCCTCATCAGAAATTGCATACCTCACCTACTGAACTGCATTGTGCAGTCGAGGCTCTAAGGCACTACACACAACCAGTAGCGTAACAAAGCTCGACGGGGTCCCCCTGCAAAATACACAGAGGGGGCCCTCCAAGCTCTGGACCCAGTCAGCAGCTCTCAGCCAGGGACCCGCCACCTGTGCACAGTGCCGGAGGGGGGCCCCTGGAGCTAGGGACACCCTCTTTACAGCGGGGGCTAATGTTACGCCACTGCACACAACTCAGTCTGAGCAGCAGCCCTACAATGGCACACAGAAGGCTCATTAAAGGATTGATCAGAAAATCAGTGCCAGGAGGAAAGGGGAAGCTGGTGAGAAAAGATATGTACCAAGAAACAGGAAGAGGCTAGAATTTTGTTTACAGCAGCAAGAGGGTGGGATCATTATTCCAAGTGAAGGAGAGATGAAAAAGAACAGTCGTGATCTGGGTTCCAGATCTAGGTCTAGTCCTTTTCACTCAGGCAGCACGGCAACAGAGTAGCAGCCCTTCTTGCAGAGCAGCACAGCAGCTCTTTTGAGTCTTCCACAGGTCCAGAGGTGTACTGAAGAGCTGGGTCTTCAGGTTTATGCCTGGTGGCCACATTGGAGTAGGAGAAGGTTCTGGAAGATTCCACCCCCAGAGGGGCTTGGAAATTCTTGCCTCTCTGCCTTAGCCCCAGCTTTTCTGGGGTCACAAAAGACTAGTGTCAAACCCTTTGTGAGTGTGCCCAGGCAGTTCCTTTGTGATGTGCAAGTGTGGTAGGAGGCAGCTACTTCACCTCGTCAAGTCAGAGATGGCCCATCCTGCCAACACCTATTCCCTTTGTCTCACTTTCTGGGAGCAATGCACAAGGACCAACTGCCAGCTACATCTAGTCATGTGACTCAGAATACAGGCTGTAGGCACCAATTCATTAGGTCAAGAAAATGGCAACTTTCTAAAAGTGTCATTAAACATAAAAAAATTGTGACTTAAAATCCGACTTTACCATTAAAGAGGGTTTTAAATTGCAATTCTTTGGACACCAAACTCGACATTCCTACTTGCTCCTAATTGAAAGTGAGCACTTCTTAAATGTAATAAGTTAACTCAATGTTATCCTATGGGAGAGGCAGGTCTTGCAGTACTGGAAAATAAATTTAGGAGTTTTTCACCACAGTTAGAGTGACCAGATCCCCTGGATGTCCAGAGACAGTCCCAGTTTTTAGAGGACTGTCCCAGTATCCCAACACTTTTCTTAGTTTTAAATACAAGTCCCGGTTTTGGGGACAAAAGTCAAGTCCTGTTGCAGGGATTCTGCTCATGCACAGAACTATGCGCAGGAAACTAGGACCTCAGTGAATTGTGGTGTACCAAAAACTCACCTCAGTACCCAGAACCCCTATCTGACTAGCATCAGTGTCTCATTCGTTCTCCGTATCATCTCAAAGCTACCAATGATTAGACAACCCAGAACAAGCGACTTTGAGTGCTCTCAGGAATGGTGGCAATCAGAAACACCTTTTCGTTATTATTCTCATATCAGTAAACAACAAGAGTAATCAGAAACACAGTAAAGTTTAAAATGTTTATTTTTAACTAGGTGAACTAGGTGCCCAAGGTGCAGTACTTTGGCTAACATAAGCAGACAAATGATTAAAAACAAAACCATCAGCATTGTTACAATACCATAGAAAATGAAGGGAGAAATCATATTACAAATGATAGTGGAATACAACCACCCTCCCTTTCGCTAGTAAGCTAGTTTTATGAAACTAATAGAAGGGTTAGGGATGTGAACAACAGACCGTTCTCATATGAAGAAAAAGCAAGCAAGCAGTTTTTCTTGTAATAACAGCTACCTCCAGTGTCGTGTGCAAAAGCAGCAAAGTGGCAAGATGGCGTTTTACATCTAAAGCGCCTATGATAACATAGCAATGTGTGCACATAGAACCCCGTCTCCACTACAGTCCTTCTTCAAAACAGAATTGAAAGGTTTGCTCTCCTTTCATTGGGCCTCTGAAGCCTTAAATAGTTAAAAGAAATATATCTGTTTTTGTCAGGCAGCACACAAGGAGGTCCACTCCATGCTCCAAGGAGAGAAGGAGAGACAGAGTGGGGAGGAGAACAAGGATGGTGCAGGGTGGAGGGCCTGCCAGAGCTTAATTTATATCTATGTATATAAGTTTGGATGATGTCATCATTGATATATATATTTTCACTGAAAACAACACAGATTAAAGTAACATTATAGTTAGGTGAATATGTGAATATGTCAGACAACATTAACCTTTTGAACAAAAAAAGCACAGAAGTTCTCCAGTTACAGTTAGCAGAGCTAACTATAACTTGATCCCCACCATGAACTACTTATGACCTTACATATTGCATTGTTCATGACGTGTTCTATGACATCATTGATGGCATCACTGATGCTATTACTGATGACATCATCCAACGAAAGTCCTAGTTTGCTTCATAGTTTACATAGTGGTGGGGAATTTCCATATTATTTCTCTACCTAATTTTTAACTGCCTGTGTCCAGCTAATGGGTGTAACTGTTTGTTCATGTGCTGCTAATGCATCATAGATGTTTAGAGGTAATGAACACGTTATAACTCTTTGTATTGAAGAGCAACTCTGTGTGTAGATGAGAGTTGATAACTTGTGGCAGGATATTCCACATACATTATTTGGCTCTGCAGAATATTTTCAACAGGGCAAAGATTCTATGTAGTAGATACTAAGTATTGTAAGCAGCCATGACTTATTAGACAGAATTGTCTTAGCATGAACATTTCTGCATAACGTAGAAGACTGTGTGCACCAGGTACTAATATATGTAAATGTGATTATTTTGCTTCTGAAAATTGGCTATATGTAAAGTTTTCACCACAGTATGAAGGCTCCAGGTAGTATAATCTTTATGTAACCTTCAGACCTTGGTAATTTTACATGAATAGTGTCTTTTTTGACAAGTATAAATAATCCCAAAGCAAGAGTAGTTCTGGCTTAAGACAGCTGCACAGCTGCTAGTTCTACAAGGTAATAGTGGTCTGCACTCACCCTCTAATGATCAAACTACTCCAAAACCATAAATACATTAAAACAGAAAAAACACATAAAAGGGAGTGCCTCAAGAGTCCAACAATTATATAGTAGAGGTTGTTCTCTGTGTTTAATACGACATGCCACCACCGTCACTAACCTTCTTCTCTGTGACGGTGGTGGCATGTCGTATTATCTGGTCTGAGCTTACAGAACCCAATGGGGTGTGGATATTAAGCTGTGATATTTATATATCGTCACCTGGTATTTCCCTACAACAATATACGAGTGTTCCACATATTTCAGAGAGAACTGATCCATTTTACACTTAGACTTCCATGTGACATTGCTTTAAAGAAATACATTAAACTCGATGCAGTCCTCTCGCAGGATGAAACACGTTGGCTGGGCTGTTTCTTTGATGTATTGAAGAATAATAAAGAGAATTGTTTGGAGACTTCATACCACGGCTCCCATATTACTTTGATCTTGAAGAAGAGTACATTGATATTGACATCATGGAACTATGTGTACTTCGTGAAAGTAGGAAAGAAGAAACAAAGAAAACAAACTCTACAATATAATTGTTGGACTCTTGAGGCACTCCCTTTTGTGTGTTTTTCTGTTTTAATCTTTTTTGACAAGTGTTGCATTGAGAGTGCACTATTCGTAGTAGATCATTTTTAATGCTTTGTGGTGTATTTCTCAGAAAGTTTTACTGTCTGTAAACGATTTAGTACATATTAAACTCTCTCCATAGAGTAAAGACTGTTTATAGTACCCCCTTTTCTACTCATATCAACGTAATTTCTCAATGTAGGTCGGTGACTGTGATGGCATTCATTATGGAACAGATGTTGAGTACCTTCAGGAACCTGGCTTCCTCTGAACAATTGTATACAGATTGAACATTCCATATATATGTGGTGGATTGTTTAATGTTGCGTCCTTATTGAAAGCAGCCCTGGGAGTGGGCTCCCCAGGGTCTATAATGGCTTGGGGAGGGGGGCCGCTCACCCTCTCCCCTTAAATAAACAATGCAGCCCTGGGGGTTGGGCTCCCTGGGGCCTTTAATTGAAGATTAAGGCCCAGCTCACTTTTTTCTTTTTGGTCCAGCAGGAGTCCTGCAGGATTGCTGCAAAAAACACAGATTTGTTTTAACTTTGGCCCCAAAGGGTAACCCTCTGGGTCCCCCCCCACGGGGCCTAGGCGGGGCAGGGTATCCCTATCCTGGCCCCTTATATATGTGTTTTTTTACTTCAGGACAGGGGACTAAATCCCTGAGTCCTGTCAGCAACATTTTACTTATGTTGCTGGCAGCCAATCACAGTTCTCTACTTTTAAAATGGTTCTCCTGCAAGTCTCTCGAGCCTATTGTGAACCCAACCATCCAGAAATCCAGAAATCTTTTTTGTTGTTTTTAGCCTTAAATGCTCAAAAACTACTTTACGGATTTACACCAAATCACAAAAAGTAAAATCTGCTTACCAAGATCTAGCTTCTTGTCAAATTTGGTGTAATTCTGTTCAGCAGTTTTTGCTGTAGCCCTGTCTAAAGAAGTCTATGGAAAATACATGGGGATTTGCGTTTTGGAACTCCCCTTATTTCTTGGCCCGCTCTTGACGGATCTCCCCAAAACGTTCCATGCACTTAATAGTCAGAAAGTACCATCTTTTTACAAAGTAGCGTGGAGATTTGTCAAACAGTGCCAAAGTTATTAGCAACATAAAAACGCTTTTCCTATGGAACAGATGACCTAATTATAAATACAGAGTTGCGACTCCCCTAGAGTAGGCACTAAACAGCCCACACACACACACATTTACAATGCCATGCAAAAAAGAGGGCAGGCCACATATAGAATTAAGACTAAAGGTTTTAGTCCTGCCTTTATGCCTGACCTGTCCCAGGTTTTGCTTCTCAAAATCTCAGGACATGTCAAAGTTAAAAGTCAATGTCCAAAATTTACACTGCATCCTAGCCTGTGTGCTGTTTACGACCTTTCCTAATGGTGTCTTATATGTCTTAAAAAGTAAGGTTTAGGCCGAGCAAAAAGCTTATTTAGCTAGGTCGAAATGGCAGAATAAAATTGCACACACAGGCTGCAGTGACAGGCCAGAGACATTTTTAAAAAGGCTACTTAGGTAGGTGGCCCAATAACTGCTGTAGGCTCACTAGTAGCATTTCATTTTTCAGGCCCTGAGAACATGTAGTACCACTTTACTAGGGACTTTAAAGTAAATTACATTTGCCAATTGGTGTAAGCAATTTCACCATGGTTAAAGGAGAGAGCACAAGCACTTTAGAACTGGTTGGTTGTGGTAAAGTGCCCGCGTCCTAAAGCCAGCAAAAACGCAATCAGAAAAAAGGGGGTGGAAGACAAAAAACTGGGGGGAAACCACACCATGGATGTCAGGTCAAATATTTCCTAGTGATAAAAAGACAGCCATATGACTTCCAGATGATGCTGGTTAATAGCTGCTCTAAATTTTGATTCACTAGAGTTCTTTGATGAAAGATACGCTCTTCGTTGTAAATATAAACCCACTAACTTAATATGGGTTGATGATGTTAAAGTTTCTCTGAAAGCTAAACTTGATAGATCTCGATTGCCAGACACACAGTCTTGTGGAGTGACACAACCCTTAATGCAAATTACAGATATGTTGGATCTTGTGGACTTGTGGAGGGTCCATAATGAAAAGTAGAGACCCTATTTATTTATTCAGAAGTACATGATTCTTAATACCTGTATCAACTATTGGCTTTTCACTGGACCAGTAGCATACTGGACTACTAGAATTGATTATCTCTCGAGAACTCTTTCTCATCACATCCCTATGTCTTTGAACCTCGATATCCCCACTCGAAGTTCCCCCCCAAGGACTATCCATGGTGCAGTGTTTAGGGAAGAGCTACATTTCAAATTGAAGAATACTTAAAAATAAACAGTGAATTGGTTCCAAGCCGAATCATGGTCTGTAAGACGTTTAAATCCTACAGAAGAGGTATGACCATATCTAATCTCTCAGGGGTCCTCAAATCCTTCAGAATTACAGTGCACCAGTTAGATGCTAAGATATCCTAGCGGGCATGCATGCTGACCCAATTAACACCAGTACATTGGCTGAAATCAACAAACTATGAATTACTTATGAAGATTTGCAGACAGTAGCAAATACACACTGGCCCAGTGCTATGCTGAGGGAGAAAGGCTTAATAGGTCAATTCATTCCCCTCAAGAGAGATCTATATATACCCCCACTACCTGCTCACCCTTAGACACTAAATCATACAAATATGAAGAAATCCAAGCAACCTTTGTAGATTTCTATGCCTCTACATTATCCATACCATTAAACTCCATTGAATTTTACTCAGATGAGATGGCCATGGCCTGTGTTTATGATGATATTAGACTCTCTTTAGTAGAGGGGGTGACATTAAATCAGCAATAGACCTTTTTTGTGGTAAAGCCTCAGAGGCTGCAGGCTCAACATCCGAGTTTTATAAAGCTTACAAAGGCAATCTTGCCCCACAACTGTTAGACATGTGTCTTAAGGCTCTTGAGAGAGGCCCCTCCCACACACTGCTGTTATGTTAAAGCCTCGGATAGATGAGGAACAATGTCAACCTTAACATCCACTTTCTCCTTAATTTAGATGCGAAAATACCAGCTAAAGAACAGTAAACAGGTCGATTGGATTGATGAATAAACTAGTCTTGCCAGACCAATCTGGATTTGGACACAGCAGGTCTATAACCCACAATCTTAATGCTCTCTTCTCTCTGATCACCTAGGTACACCCAGATGATCACACCACTTCTGTGTCTCTTGATGCCGAAAAGGGCAGGTCACAGTGTGCCCCCTAACGAAAATGTGCAATTCCTGAGTGCACTGTCAGTATTTACAATCAGGTTCCTTAAGCCTCGGTTTTTGACATTCATTGTAAACCAGGGAAGTCCAACCTGGTCCCAGAAGAGCCAAAACACAGCCAATTTTACAGGCTGCCCAAATAGGAGACATTGCAACCCTCTGAATCTAAATTGAGCTCATTTACAAAATGCAGGGATATCCTGAGCATCTGGGGCCATATTATAACAAGCAGCATTTTCCTTGTTAGCTCCGGGCACACCTTTCAAAAGGTGCGATTAACCCTCTCAAGGAGAGTGCACCGTATTTGATTGAACGCGCTGTGAACTTGTGTGGCCCTGCAGGCAGTGCATTCAAGTGAAATACGGAGCATCTTTGAAGCAGCTGCTCTGTGTTTCCCTGTGCAGATGGAAACCCGCCTGCAATTTTAAGAGGGGTGAGAGATCCCCTTGCAGGTGCATGCAGTGAGTGACTGCACCTACTTGCAAGGAGATATCTAGGCACTTCATATGACCCCATTCACCTCCTCCATAGGGCTGCCATCAGGGGGTGCACTGACAGTGCACCATCTTTTAGGTGGCGCACTGTGAGCGTGCCTCCGGACAGCTTCTTTACCTTTGCACCCACGTCTATAATACAATGTGCATGTTCAGACGCAAAGAGATTCCCTCATTTGTATGGGTCACGTCCCCATGCAAATAAGGGAATGCCTTCTGATGATAGCACTGGCGATATCTTTGCGCCAGCGCTATCTGTATTACAGAAGGGGCTGCACAAGCATCTGCCTCCCCTCCTCTAATACCGAAGTGCCCCGGAGGCACACAAAGCAGGCTCACGTCCATTACGCCCCTGGGGCAATTTATATTTTATGGCCCCTGGTATGGACCTGGGATTCCTAGCACTATGCCATGCACATGTTACATTAAGACAGTACAAATATCGAAGGTTGACATTCAATGAACAAGGGATCTATTGGCTTTTCAAGATACAGTGGCTTTTTATCAGACATTCAGCCACTAATTGGGACAATGCAACATTCCAAGAGATTTGATTAGATAATTTTTCCCTATGTTTTCAATTGTGTACTAAGTTTACTGTTCTATTATTATTACAGTGTCAATAAGAGTTAATTAGCTATACATGTACGCAAATGTACCTTCAGTGATGCTAATAGCCATGTCTTTCTGTTCAAGGACGAACATGGCTATGTCTCCAGACACTTTCACCGGAAGTACAAGGTTCCCTTGGACGTGGATTCGCTGTTGATCACCTCTGCGCTGTCGTCAGATGGCGTGCTGACCGTGACGGGACCAAGGAAACTGGCTGACGTACCTGAGCGCGTCATCCCAGTAACCCGCGAAGAGAAGCCGGCAGTGACTGGCTTCCCAAAGAAATAGGGCAACGTTTCCATTCCGAGTCTTTTCAAGCTGGGGAGCACCTATCTGTGGAAAGGAGGGTTCGCACCAGTAATGCCAGGCTGCATGTGTTTATGCGCCATGTGCCCCTGCACAGGTTTTGAGTCCTGTTTACTAAACTCAATAAAGTATCAAATAAAACATTATCGTTTCTGACTGTGATTGTCTTTCACGTGAGGATGTACATGCACTTGTAAAATGTGATGTGTGTCCTTAAAAACCAGTGGAGATCCGATCTAGATGTGACTTAAATTATTACTTTATGAATATACCACTATATGAAATGGCAGCTTATAGTATGAGGCAGATAAGTAAAAGAGTGTCTTTGAGAAGACAGCAAACTTTGATATAACGTGGATTTTAAATTGTCATTTTCTAGTGAGTAAGGGGCAAATATTTTCCATAGAGAGTAAGGGGGTTATTTATGAGAGCCCTTGTCACCTTTGCACCACATAAAGTGTTACATGCTTGTTGCAGGGCTCTCATAAACAATTATGAAGCCACACAAAGCCACCCTACGTGGCTCTAGTGGCCTCATATATCATGGGGAGGGCGACGCAGTACAAATCGTTGTCACCTTACTCTGCGCCCAAGAGGCATTCCATGGGTGTTGCGGTGGGGTTTCCCACGCAAAACACATGGAATTTGATGCTGCCCCAGATTTACAAAGTGATGTTAACATGAGAAAGTGCTGAATCTATACGCGTCCCAAGGTGAGGCGTAAAGAGGAGAAATTTAATTTCTCCTCGATTCTACCTCTTTCCATGTGTGCTGCCGTAAAAAGAGGTAAACTCCTCTTTGGATTGTTTTTGTGCATTGTTTTGTGCAGGAAGGTGCCCCTTTCTGCACAAAACAATCCTGCCTGCAATGAAGGCATCCGTGCACCATTGTGCAAGAGTGCCCACATTGGGGCTAGGCTGTGGAAACAGTGCCAGCACAGGCAGAAAGGACAGGAATGCACTGGATTGCTTAAATACTGTGCATTCCTGCGCTTTCACTTTGGCGTAGGGCAAAGCTGCCATGCTGCGCTTCCCTACACTAAAATGCCATAAATGAGGTCCTAAATGTCTGATTTGGTGAATGTTGTTGTTAGCTGTGTGCAGCAGTTCAATGGCATGTTGCATATGCTTTGGTGGTTGTAAAGCACACCATCCATTCATCAATATGCCTTGAGCGGGCATGCTCCATATTATTAAAATACATTCTTTCTATGTCAATTCATAAGTGTAGTTTGAAATTGCCCATAAGACTTACATTATTTGAGGGAGAGCAGGCAGTGGCGGCTCCCCCATTGGGGCGTGGGGGCGTCGCCCCACTGCTTTCTCGCGGTGCGAGAAGGCAGAAACATAAACAGTAAAATCGACCATTTATGTTCCTGCCTTCTCGCATTGCGAGAAAGCAGAAGTGCCTCTGTGCTTGGTTGGGGGCAGGAGGGTGGGCGGTCCTGCTCGAGGGCAGGGGGGGAGTGGCTTACCCACTGTTGTGGGTACTGACTGTTTGGTCGGCCCTGAGCCGACCAAACAGTCAATACCCACAATAGTGGGTAAGCCACTCCCCCCTGCCCTCGAGCAGGACCGCTCACTCTCCGTGTTTCTCTATGCAGAGAAAATGTCCCGGCCGGGGCGCTCGCCTGCTGTGCCTACCAGCGCTTAGATTGGTGTGCGTTGTGCGTTGCGTAGGGGAGGGAAGCAGGAAGCTGCCTGCTTCCTGCAGCAGGAACACGAGGACTCACCAGTGACCGACGGCCTGGAGCGGAGGCGGTGCAGTACCCCGGCACTCACTCAGGTAGGTTTAATCATTAATGTTTGATTTCAATTGTTAGTTTATTTCCCCCCACCCCCTCCCCCCCGCAACCTCCCCCTCCCTCCCTCAAGCATGCCGGCCGCCGTTGAGAGCAGGGCATCCGTTTTATCTCATTTTGCTGCGAGGACATTCCTTCAGCTAATCCCCCTTTCCTCAATCCACAAAAAAGAAGGGAAGAGAGATTGACCCTTCCCTCAGTCTCCCACCGATTATAATACTCACTTAACGAGAAGGACTTGAAAATAAGGGTAATGATTTTTTTTATGTATTACCCTCTAGGACGTGGGCCAGCCGGTCCCCTCCTAGTAAAAAAAATCTTCTTTTACCCATGAACAAAATCACCCTCTTCTGACTGGTGTTAAACAAACATGCCAGGCTTAGGTTTTCAGGTGTAGTATTGAACCTGTCATGTGACTTTTTGAAGGCATGTTAGTCTCCCTGGTTGGAATTATACTCAGTGCACAGTTCTTCTCTGTGGGAAGGGCAGTTGAATAGGCAAAAGCAAATGTTTTCTTTTTTTGTCTGCATTGAAAACATTTTTCATTTTTATGTGGAAAAAAGCCTTCATCTTCACTCACACCGAATCTGGGCGTGATCTACACCCCCCCCCCCTTTCCTAGACATGAAGTTGCTCCAGCCCTAAGCTGAAGTAAATATCCAACGATTGTGAACATTCACCATCTTACATGCCCAACCACACTTTGTTCGGTCACTTCACAGAACCTGCGTGCAATTTACGAATGCAGATTTCTACACACTCTAAAACAGAGATACACAGTAGTAAAACCATTAATGCCTATCAGGACTCAATTTGTGAATTCCTGACAGTTGTAAATGAGAGAATTTTAGGACTTGTTGTATTTAATCCACAAACAAAAAATATACAAAAGTCGAAGTTTTAATTTTAATGTGAAGGTTGGATCTTTTCAAACTGTAGTTTTCTTTCTAAAGATGATGCAATATGTTAGGCTCTATCATATCACCTTGTCTCTCTTTGTCGGTGCATACCACTGCACCCATTGAGGCCACTAGCCATGCATAGATTCTTTAGTTAAGTAGTTTGTATTGAAGATAAATGCGCACAAGATAAGCAATACAAATTAAGCCAGTAGGAGTGAGTAATTTGAAAAACATGTCAGCAAAAATAGAGGATGTCTATACGATAAGCTAATACTACGGAGGGAGGAAACAGAGTTTAAGTAGTATAAACAGTGAAAAAACTTAACAATTGGCTAAGAATAATCAATAATAGGTAAAGCATAATAAAACACTAAGAGGTATAAAACTCCTAAAAAACGTAATAGTGCAGATATACAATTTAAGTAGGCGAGTGAACATTTTTATGAAAAGGGGGAGAAGGAGAGAGAAAAAGAAAAAGGATAGAAGGAGAAAGAAAAGAGAAGTATAGGAAAGAGAGAGGACAGAAAAAGGAGAGAGAAGAATAAGATGTTAAAATAGATAGAAACTATGATGATGCTGATAAGAAGGATGTAAAGGGTAACCATAATAGGTCGGACTTAATTTGAACATGAATGGAGGATTGAGGGATAGAGGCAATTCTATGTTCATCACATATATAGTTCCACCAATGAAGAAAGGATAGTTTAGAATTATCTTTCCAGCAAGTGAGTATGACTTTAAAGGCCACAGCAAGGAATAAGTCTAACAACGGAGAGGGGGGAGTGACTAGATCAAAATCTGGTGAAACAGTACCCAAAAATACATTATGAATATTAAGTTGTACATTATTAGAAAAGATCCGAGTACACTTTGACCAAATCTCTTTCCAAAAGGCATAAACCTTAGGACAGTAAAACAGTAGGTGTACTAATGAGCCTTCAGCCTTAGAGCAAGACCAACAAGATGGCGTGACCGAGTGATTAAAATTATGAAGTAAAAGAGGAGTAATGATGACTCTATTAAAAATAAAAAAGAGGGATTGAGTGAGATTTGCAGCTTTGGAGGTTTTGAAAAGTTTCAGCCAGAACTTATCCCAATGTGATACTGATAGAGTCAAGGAAAGGTCATGTTCCCATTCTAGCTCCGCTTTGGATTTAACCCTTGTGCAGATAGAGGTAGATGGAGATTTATAGATATAAGAGGCACTAGGAGTAGTGTCAAGAGAAGTGTGAAATAATGAAGAGTCAGAAGGAGAGGAAGGAGGAGTTGGAGGAGAGGAGAATTTCTGTAAACACTCTTGTAAAATTGGGACTAGTGTATCATATTGTAGAATACAGGAGTCAGGAAGATTGAAGGTAACTTGTAGCTGATGGAAAGAGAGAATTACATTGTTGACAATTAGCTGATGTACAAAAAGAAGGCCCTTTTCTTTCCATTGTTTGTAATAGAATGATTTGTGGCGAAATTTAATGTACTTATTAAACCAAAGGGATGATGCTAGAAAAGAGTCATAGTTATTCATGTTCTTAAAGAAAAGCGTATGCAACAACATATGGGAATGTTTCAAAATAGGGTATTTAGAAATAAAAGTACAGTTAGACATGTGTACAACATCTCGTATTGAAAATTCATTAAGCAAGGAGCATTCAACATTAACCCACGCAGGCTTAGGCAAGTCTTGATAATCCCTAGACAAGGCAAAAAATTGACGAATCAAGAATGCATTATGATACAAATTAAAATCAGGGAATCTTACACCTCCTTCATTTTTAGGACGAATCAATTTAGCTAGAGCAATACGTGCATGCTTGTTATTCCAAAGAAACTTTGTGCATAGCAAATTAATCTGGGAGAAATAATATTTAGGAATTTTGAAGGGTAACATAGATAATATAAACAAAATCTGAGGAACAATCATCATTTTGATTGTATCAAGTCTGCCCCACCAAGAAAGGAACAATGGAGACCATAAATTCAACAAATTAGTAATTTTAAGTTTTAAGGCAGAGAAATTCTGGGCAAGTGTATCACGAATGGTGGGGGTAAACCATGTACCAAGGTATTTTATTTTCTGGGGACACCAAGTGAAATTAGACGATTCAAACATATATCTGTTAAATGAAGGATTTAAGGGTAGAATCTCAGTTTTAGAGAAGTTCAGTTTGTAACCTGAAACCTTAGCGAACGCTGCAATTTCCTTCAAAAAAGGGGGCAGGGAGGAAACAGGATTAGACATATAAATAAGGACATCATCAGCATATGCG
Organism: Triturus cristatus; assembly: GCF_964204655.1. Classification (NCBI taxonomy): domain Eukaryota; kingdom Metazoa; phylum Chordata; class Amphibia; order Caudata; family Salamandridae; genus Triturus; species Triturus cristatus. Next base: position 1,043,058,842 of record NC_140583.1, read on the forward strand.
GACAGTTTAATTTGTTGAGATTTAAGATTAAAACCAGTAATGAGAGGATTACTTCTGATACGTTCCAGAAATGGTTCTAGACATAACAGGAAAAGTAATGGTGAAAGAGGGCATCCCTGACGTGTACCTCTTTGAAGGGAAAAATAAGGGGAAAAAAGACCATTAACAAAAATACAAGCTTTGGGGTTGGTGTATAACAGCTTAACATAAGAGATAAACTTCGGACCAAAGCCAAACCATCGTAAGGTGTGAAGCAGAAATTCCCAATTAACACGGTCAAAGGCTTTTTCAGTATCCAGGGATAGAGCCGCTAAAGGGGAGGGATATTTTGTACTAAGAGCAAGGATATTGGAAAACATTCTGGCATTATCAGAGGCCAAGCGACCTTTAACAAAACCAACTTGGTCTGGATTTATGAGAAGGGGAATAATTTTCTCTAAACGAGAAGCCAATATTTTTGCAAAGATTTTACATTCATAATTAATTAATGAAATAGGACGAACATTTTTACAATAGGAGGAATCTTTATCTGGTTTGGGGATTACAATGATAAGAGCTTCCAAAAAAGAACCACAGGCTTGGGAATTGGAGATAAAAGAATTAAAAAGTTCTAATAATTTGGGTGCAAAAATTGAGGAGAAAGCAGAAAGTAATTCAATGGAAAAACCATCTGGGCCTGGAGCTTTTGCCTTCTTCATAGATTTAAGTGCATCAGATAATTCTTGTAAGGACACGTCATCTTCAAGGGGTTGAAAAATATCCTGGGAAATTTGAGGCTTAGGGATATCCCTGAAAAAAGTAGCAAAATCATCTTCAGAGGGATTGGTGGTTTCCGTGTAAAGTAGCCTATAATATGATTGAAATGTGTCAATAATGTCTGAATCAGATGAGAGGAGAGAGTCATCAAATTCTGAATGGAGTGGGCCAATGGCTTTTCGTTCTGTTTAGGTAGTTTGCCAACATTTTCCCGGCTTTATTTTGGCCTCCATGATATTTCGACTTAACCTTGAGGAGAATATTACAGGCCTCCGTTGTAGCAATCTTATTCAGGGTGGACTTGGCTTTGATTAACTCTATGCATATTAGATTCTGATTGCTGTACTTGAGCTGCTCCCACGAATCAAGATAAGGATACCAACTCAGTTTTGGCCTCCCACTGCAAATTCCTAACATTTGCAGAGCAATTAAAAGTTTCAATTTTGCTTTTTTCTATAGATACTTTTAATTTTGTAAACAGTAGCTGGCCCCCGAGCAGACATCGCGGACCCTAGTTTAAGACTACAGACACTGCTTTAGAATTTTTTTAGCAGCAGGTGCATGAGTGGTCACTGACACTTCTGTCACACAAGCAGGCAGTTTTCTTCCACCATCCAGTAGCAACTGATAGGGAACGGTGGCGGGGGGGAGGTGGGGGATTAGGAATAAAGAAATGAAAAGCAAACCTACCTGGTCGTCACTGTTGCCAGCCACCACCTCTCCCCCAGCAGGAACCAGGAAGCACACAGCCTCCCAGAATCCCCTGACCAATCACAACACTGCCTTACAGCAGTGTTGTGATTGGTCTGAGGGCTGTGGTTCGGTGCTCAGAGAGGGACTGGGAGGCTGTGCATGTTTTCCACGCAGGCTGTACAAAACAGCCTGTGGAGAACATGCAAAGTGAGCATGACGGTTTGGCCAGCCCGAGACAGCCGGCCAACCCGTCATGCGCACTTAAGGTGCAGCCACCACTCCTCCTCCCTCGACATCAGGGGAGCCCGGCTCCGCCCTGCCCTAACAACCTGGCTGCAGTGCAGCTGCAATACTAAAAATAAAATGATAATAACGCTCTGTTATTATAATTTTATTTTTCGTTTGCACTGCTTTAAAGCAGTGGGGCGACTCTCCACCCTTTACGGAGGAGCCGCACCAGCTACCATCAACTCTTAAAACAATTCTCCACAGAAGAAGAACAGACTATCATAAACATATTTTATTAGTTATTGAAAAGACAGCCTGAAATCACAAGAAAAATGCCTATGCAATATTTTAAGGTTCCCATCCCACACATACAGTAGTTAAGTATCCGAAACAATTTCTGAATTTATTTTACACTATTTGTCGCATTCAGCGCTACAATTGTTAAAATGACTTGGGACTACTGAAAATCAGCTCTTGGGTCTAACTGTGAGCTGGGGACCCCATACTATTTATGTTCTGAAGAAATATATGTGTTCTGTTCATATATACATCAATACGCAAATCTTTTTTTTAATCAATATGATTTATAGTTTTTTGACAATTTAAGCACGATTAAAATGTGCTCTGATAAACAAATACTTTAAATTTATATTAATATTTTCCCTTTTAATGTGATAAAAATACAGACAAACCATGTTCCTGATCCAAAATGGAGCGGGGCCCAACTGTAATGTTCGTTTTATGCAAATACAATGGAAATGTACTGCTGTGACATGTATTGTTTGAAATCAACGCATAATGTAACATTAAACAGAAGAACTTCAACAGAAACGCTTACTGCTGCTGAACCCCACCCCAGATGTCTCAATCCAATTAAATCACTAACATACTCCTTATGTCACGTCTCTCCATCAGACATTTTATCAATGAAAAGCTGGAGGAAAGCATGGGAGTGGAAAGAGCAATAAGTGTGCAAATACCATAGGAATTGTGTTCACACACTTATTTCTTTGTACGCCTTGTCTGGAAAGTTTCATAACAGAACTTAAAGTAATTTAAGGTGTAGGAAGCACTGTCTCAGCCAGCCCATTAAATACTTTGACTTTGGGAGTCAAGGGGATGATCAGTGAAGACAAGTCCTCCGCCGAATGCCAGCATACAGGAACTATTTGCATTTTATGCAAGATGTACGACCATTCCGGTTTGCGAGTCGCAAATTTCGCTTTTTTGCGACTCGCAAAACGCAATGTACTAATGTGTCTTAGACACATTTAGGGATTCCCAATGGGGTCGATAATGACCTGTCTCATCAATATTCATGCGGCAGGTCACAATTTGCGACCCATTGGGAATGGGCAAGAACACAGGGATGGTGGCCTGCTGTGGACAGCAGATAACCATGTCTCTTTAAGTAAAGCAACTTTATTTTTCAAATACAGTCTGTTTTTCTTCAAGGAAAACGGGATGCGTTTAAAAGAACAAAAGGAAAATGTTCTTTTCATTTTGTAAGGGCAGGCAGTGGGTCCGTGTGACCACTGCCTGCTCTTAAAAAATATTTTTGCATACATTCACGAATTGCGAATGGCTTACTAGGTAATTTAAGTAGATGGCAACTGCAATTGTTTTGCGACCGCTTTTGCAAAACAATCATACATACCAGTGATACTCGCTATTGGGAAGGGACGCTCTTGGCACACCCACTTCCTAATAGCGACTCGCAAACCCTATTTTGCAAGTCGGTAATAGGTTATAGAATTGCAAAATAGGATTTGTACATACCCCAACCCCTTTTAGCAGTTGCAAATGGCTGATTTTCCGCTTGCGACCGCTAAAAAAGGTCGTACATCTAGCCCTTTGCTTTTTCAGAAGACAAACCCTCAAAGTAGGGGGTCTGTTGTCTGAATAAACAAGACTAATGTCCTAGGGAGAGACATTTTTAGGTCTCGCTTGATAGTTTTAGTGCCATGCGAAATCTGTTGTCTCAAATAAATCTAAGAAAGTGGGTACGTCACCCCCTTTCATCCATTAATTTAGTTTGGGTCAGGCCACTTCAGCCATAGCTTTCAGACTTTGCCAATCACATCTTAGCTGAGTGCAGAGGAGTATTTTTCTCTCACTCTCATGCTATTGGTCATTGTGTATCACTGCGACTTCTGAGGGATGCTTCCAATAGAATGCAAGGGGGCATTGTTTAAGGTAGCAGGAGCTATTTGCTTCAGTGTGGTAGCTATCTTAAAAAGTAAGCTCCCCCAACTAAAATCAATACATTAGTAAAGAGAGTTGAATTATATTTGGTAGGTATCATCAAGAAAATCATGCTTTCATGCATGAAAGAAAATAAAATAAAATATATGAAACATGATCATATTGATCAGTAAGACCTGACGATTAAGGGTGCATTTCTTTCAGTAGCACCTGAAATCTTTGAACCAGAAGCTGCAACACCTTGGGTTCACTGTTCTGTTGTCATCTGTGCACCCAGATCTCCTAAACGCAAATAGAGCACCGCCATCCTGACTTGTGGTGAAAGCAGTTGCTCTCTGCATGATCATGGTGAGGCTATCCAATCTGTCCTATTTCTATGTTTCTTACTGACTACTAAACGAAAAAGAATCAGGACTGGGATACGCCTATCGGTCTGTACATTCTGATGCCTCAATAACAAAAGAGTGTCCGTATGCAGCTCTGCCATCAAGCAACCTTTCACTTCCAGTTTGTTTTGTTTGATCTGTCTGTGGATAGCATGTGGCATGAGGCATTGGGGTCTCTCAGCCTTTGTTCACTTCCTCCTGAAGAAGGTTACTCATCTTTAGAGTGGCGGAAGACTGTTCCTTAAATATTAATGGTCTATGATGTTTATTTGCACGATTCTCGTTTACAGCTGTAAGCCGGGCTCAAGCCATTCTTCAATGTTGGTGAATAAGCATTGTTTTAGTGAATGTGTTGCAAAAGGGGGAGGAGCAGATGCGCAGCAGTTGCTGTAGTGTACCTTTTTGTGGTGATTTTTATTTAAGAAGGCCATGCTTAGGCTGTGTTTAGATTGACTTGAGGTCATATAATGTCTTAAATTCCACAACCATATTCTGCTAATCCTTTAAACTTGACATGGTGCATTAGAGGATAATTCCCTGCAGTAGCACATAATTCAGAGATTGCCATTGTCTTCCCTTAGGTACCTACTGCACTTCCCTCATGACCACTGGCTCTTAGGCTGCAAGGGCAGTGCAGCAAACAGAAAGTAAATAATGCTTTTTAAGTGTCGCATTTACTTATTGCACTGCTTACTCATTGTCTCTCCTCTAACCCGTCATGGACAATAGGAAAATGATCATGGCCAAAGGGCTGGGAACTCCCACTCTTTTCCCCAGGTTTGGCCCCTCAGGAGTCTCCTATTTGCTGTTGAGGTTCTGGTTGGGGGAGAGGGAAAGGAAACTTTTTAGGTTTCGCCAGCACAGCGCTTGCGCTTTACTTGTGAAATCTATTGTATTTAATATATCTTAAAAGGGACTTACATCCCGCCTTCCTTTTTTATTGCTCTGTGTATTTGTCACTTTTCTTTTCCTCCTTTTCATTGGGTGAAGGTGTTCTATTTTCTGTTGTTCCTTGTGTCTTTTTCTTATCAGTCTCCCGTGGCTCAAGTACTTATTCTCATCCGTCACTTGTTGCTATGATGGGTGGAACTACTTTAATTTGCCTGCTGCTCACACAGCATTGTTTACCTTTCATTATCTTCCCCTGGTTACACGCATTTGCATTGTCGTACGACTGCACGCATTTAAAATGTGCTTTCTAACAGCATTTTGTTGCCTTTCTATGATGACTGCACATATTTAGAGTGTGCTTTCCGGCAACTGTTTCTTGTCTTTCTCAGATGACTTTAAAAAAAAAAAATTGTTCTCCTTCAGCCAACCACTTTAAACTAATATTTGACTGCTTTCTTTTGAAGATGATTCCTTTTAATAAATATCCACATGGCTGCACGCATTGATGGCTAGCTTTAGGGCAGTGTGATTGGTGTGGCTGCACTGTGCACTGACATGGAGGGGGCATTGACATCAAGGGGGGAAGCAGTGTTTAGCAGTAATGTAGGATTTAAAAGCACCTGCTGCAGAGTTCTTTGTGCGTCCAGCTTTCAGGCAGCAATAAAAATGTCATGATAACTGTTTTGATTAATGTTCCTGCTAGAGAGAGAGATCAGAGTTTTGTCTAGTGGCAGTTTTGACTCACCATAAAGTAGCGCAGAGGGTTGATATGCCTGCTGCACAGAACAGATCTTTATTTTATAAGGATAGCTATAGTGCTTTAGTAAAACCAACCTTTACCAGCGCTTTAAAACAGTTAAATGTATTTAAGAGGGAGGCTATGGAGACATGAGGGAAACGTTTGCAGGGTGGTAGTGAGGGAATCCAAGAAGGAGGTCATATGGGGGGGGAAAAATTATTAGCGAACTGGGCACCACCAGCGGTAAAGCCAGCCCTGCACCCATTTAAACATACTCAAACTGTTATCAGTTAGGACACCACCTGGATAGAAAAGGAATTAGATATCCACTCATTTCTTACCCTGCCTGTAACCGAAAACATCCAAAACTTTAGCACCTCGAGCATGCCTTCCTTCTGGCTTGAATCGCACTAGTGCATGTGGCTGCTGCACAGTTATGTATAGAGAACAGTCTACTTTAAAATATTTTTCTTGGTGCTTTGTGACCGGCTTTCTGATTGCGTAGGCGAACTTCTGAATTGGAGTAAAGCCTGATTAATCCAACACTATTTCAGTGTAACTGAACACTGAGGAGCGGACGGTGGGAACGTGCATGTGCCAAACTTTCGCTCCATCCTTCTCTAACCCTCAGTTGTCCCATGTAAGGCAGCATTGAGCATTGAACAACTATTCACAAGGCTACAACTTACAACAACAAAAAACTTGTCATTAATCACATAGGCGAAACCTAATGCATTTACCAATGCTTGTTATCATCTGCAGCCTCTTCCCAGCGTGATAAAATAAGGAAAAGACTGCTGTCTGTCTCAGCTGTTAGGGACTACATCTCAGAATGCTGCCTCCACTTGACTGTTGGCCATTTTAAAAAGCTTGGGCTTAAAAATGTTTCTCTTTTTCCCATTAGAGGCTTTTTGAGTTTGGGCTGCCTATTGCCCCCATGCCATGTGCAGTGCCCAAATGCAGGCGACTTTGTCCTCGTTCCAGGTGTGGGTTCAGAGCTCTAGTATATTTCTGGCCAGTGACATTCAGAAGGGAAGCAGCGCATGGTGACCAGGGTAGTACAGCTAACTTAACCCCTTGCATGCCCGCCCCTTTCCCCGCCCAGTGCCGCGCCTTCCATTAGCGGGCGGAGTTCATGACGAGCTGGACTCGTCATGGGCACAGCGCCACCGCAGCCCATGACGAGTCCAGCTCGTCATGGGCACTGAAGGGGTTAAAGTGCAAAAAGTACAGCCCCTACTTTCTTTCTGTCACTCGACTTAAAACCCAACAATACATAAACACAGGTTACACTGATGATGTAATAAGCAGCACCTTTGTAAGAAGAGCAGGAGTAATGGAACTGCAAAATCAGCCGAGTTGATGAGTGTGGACTAAAGAGAGTGTTGGAGCCACACAAATATTACAATAAATTGAATCTGGTGCTAGAGAAGTGGCTTATCTGCATTGAAGGAAGTGTGGCTGTTGTTTCGTATTGCACTATGTTACCAGTGTTTGATTTGAGCTGGTGGTTGCCAGCGATTGCAGGGGCATAGCTTAGTCAACAAGCATTGAAAATGCAATAGGTCTTGCCTTTGATTAAGTTAAAGCCATTTACTTTGCTAATAGTATTGTATAGCAAAGCAAATGGCTTTAACTTAATGAAAGGCGAGACCTATTGCATTTTTAATGCTTGTTTATCTTATGCAACTAACAACCATTGACGAAGCCAACAGTCCTGACTCTTTGTAGGTATTATGTTAACGGTTGTATCATATATCTGGATGCGATGGCAGAAACAGCAAAATACAAGTCGGGCGGCACACTATGCTAAGCACAGATTTATAGCCTACGCGTTTTTAAGCCACACCCTTACTTACATTGGCCACGCCCCCTTTAGACACTCCACCCAGTTTTTTTTATCCCACATAAAGCCCTGCCTTACATCAAAGGCAGTGGAGGTCGGCACTGCTGCAGTTAAGATTTGTTTTCACCCCGAGGGTGAGGGCAAAAATGGAGAGCCCAAGATGGACCCGTCTCAGCCTCTTCTTGTTAGAGCTGTCGGTGGTGAGCACCGGCAGAACCCGGTTCACTTAAAGCCCTGGGTGAAACTACTGCACACTTAATAGTTTTGAATTTTGAAGAGACGTTTATCATATTGTTATCTGACGTTGATTGCATGGCTCGGCTCGTGCACGGACTCTTAGAGCCAAGGCCGGCCCGTGGCTCGACTCTCCCAGGACGGTTATGGGGCCTGGTGACGCCATGGCCTTGCTGCCGGGAGCCCGTGGGCAGTGACACCCTCGTGGCATGGGGGGCGGGGGGTTCGCGGTAGCTTCTGACCTCTACGGTGTGTTGTTTGCAGCACCTGCCCCTCCCCCATGACTCACGCCTCCGGTGCTCCATGAAGCCCTCGGTGATCCCGTAGTTGTATCTGCAGAATCTGTACATTTCGGCCCGCGTTTGCTCCATGAGTGCCTCGTTGCTGTTCCAGTACTGGGCGTCTGGCTCCCCGAACTCAGTGTCAGCCACAAAGTACCCCACGTCGCTGTTGAAGTGTATAAACTGCTTCCAGTTGTAGGAGTAGCGGTCCAGGAACCAAAACCACTGAGAGCCGTTCAGGAACTGGCACTCAGACTTACCCTGTGCCACGAAGTCCACTGCGGAGAGAAGACGAGACGAGAATCACACTGGACCTGAGGGGCGACCTGAGCCCTCTAAAGACAGCTGGGGAGGGACATGAGCTCACAGGAGAGACGCAAACACTGAGCATTAAGAGACACAGAGGAGGGTTTCTGAGGCAGGAGGGAGGCGATGATAACAGAAGAGAGACACTCTAAAGGCAGGTACCCTGAGGGAAGAGACAGGGAGGAGAGAATGAAATACCCTGAGGGCTTACAGACACACAGAGGAGGGATTCTGAGGCAGGAGGGAAATCCTGCTAACAGAGGAGAGACACAAACACACTGAGGGCAGACACCCTGAGGAAAGGGAGAGTCAGGGAAGAGCCAGGTGACGCAAGCGGAGCGGAAGAGAGACATAAACACTGTAAAAACACAAAAACTTAGGGAACAGAAGAGACAGTCAGAGAAGAGGTAAAGTTAGTGAAGAGACGCTCTGAGGGGAGGTACACCTATGGAAGATACGCTCCGAAGTCAGGTACACTTATGCAGCGCAAAAGGCAAGTGCAGTCCCGAAAGTGAAAGAGGACCGCACTGCAGCCGATCTCTTGTCTTTATGGGGCCATGTGTTTTAACACATGGTCCCATAAAGATAAGAAATCCTTTGCGATGAACGGAAAGCAGGCGAGCCCGTCCAAGTGGGACGGCAGAAAAAGCCAAAGGGAGGTAACACACACAGCTCTTTTCCAATGGCTGGCCACCGTTTAGCATAAACAGTGACGCCAGCCAATGGAAAAGAGAGGCGGGGCTTAAAGCCCTTTACTGAAACTCCTCCAAAACATTAAATCTCCCAAAGCGAGCTGCGCATGTGCGCAGCCACGCTAGCCGAGACCTAAAAACGTTCAGTGGGCGTGAGTCAAAGATTTCCCAACTAGCAACATGGTGGACCCAACTGAAAAGAGTAGCGACGGTCTGAGGTCACTGAACGGGAATAACAGACAAGCTTAGGGGCATTATTTTTAAGTTATTTAGTAAAGCAATGACATTCTTGGTAGCAATAATATAGTCTTAAGCCACAACACAAGTTAGCACAGAAATCAAAGAATGGACTATTTATTTTCAAACTGCAGTAAGCTATAACTAATGTTTTTTAGCATGTGCTTAACAGGCACAACAGTACTCCTATAATTGGAAACAAACAGTTTTTACCTGAAAAATGTATTTGAGTGTTTTAAGTTTACTCCTACACCCAGGTCACTGTGTCACAAAAGGTCAAAAATGTAAAATGAAAAAAGAATACTTTAAAAGGAGTGATTCGCTTTTTTTTTATTGTTTCCTGTTCTTGCAACTTACTCTGATGTCAGGGACGGCATCTGTGCTGGTAGCACCCAGTGCAGCAATCTTTTTCGGATCCCCCTTCCCCCCCAGTGACCTCCTTCTCCATTGATTTCTTTACTTCAACCATCCAACGTTGCTATTCGCCTCTACATAGCCCCTCGCGCAAATGCATTTAATTTGTTTTATAGTGCTGTTCATACCAGCGTATGGTGTCAAATCCCACACAAACTATACAGAGACAATTAATCATACATGTGTAAATCAGTCTGTAGGAAATGTTACATAAGAAAATGAGGATTGCAAGGTGTAGGAATTGCATGTTACCCATACGAGTGGGCAGTATATTTTAAGAGTGATTGGTCTTAAGAAACACAAACTTAGGATTTAAAACACCGTTGGGGTTGGCTATACTAATGAGACTGTATTTCTATCCAAAACAACCCTTTTTTAGCAACATTAGGGTAGTGAAAGACTGGGGAAACAAACTTACCGTTCTAACCTATACCATGCAGTATGCATGCAGCTCTTTGATGACAGTTCATAGGTAGTAATTAGTAGGATTGGTATTTCAATCAATCAATCATAGCATTTATAAAGAGCACTACATACCAGTGAGGGTCTCAAGGCGCTAGTGAGGGGACGCTGCTACTGTTCGAAGAGCCAGGTCTTGAGGAGTCTCATGAAGGTTTGGAGGTCTTCGGTCTGTCGCAGGCGGAGGGGGAGGGTGTTCTATGTCTTGGCGGCGAGGTGGGAGAATGATCTGCTGCCGGAGGTCACTCTTCGGATGAGGGTACGGTGGCGAGGGCGTGGTCTGCGGAACGGAGCTGGCGGGTGGGGGTGTAGAGGCTGAGTCAGCTGTTGAGGTACGCTGGTCCGGTGTTGTGGACTGCCTTGTGTGCGTGGGTAAGGAGCTTGAAGGTTATCCTCTTGTTGATGGGGAGCCAGTGCAGGTCTCTCAGGTGGGGTGTGATGTGGCTGCGGCGAGGGACGTCGAGGATCAAGCGTGCGGAGGCATTTTGGATGCGTTGGAGCCGTTTCTGGAGTTTGGCCGGGGCTCCTGCATAGAGCGTTGTCGTAGTCCAGTCTACTGCTGACGAGGGCCTGGGTTACCGTCCTTCTAGTTTCAGTGGAGATCCACTTGGAGATCCTGCGAAGCATGCGGAGGGTGTTGAAGCAGGCTGAGGAGACGGCGTTGACCTGCTTCGTCATAGAGTGGGTGGAGTCGAGGATGACCCCTAGGTTGCGTGCGTGGTTGGTGGGTGTAGGGGGTGCTCCTAGTGCAGTCAGCCACCAGGAGTCGTCCCAGGCCGAGGGGGTGGATCCGAGGCTGAGGACCTCCGTCTTGTCCGAGTTTAGCTTCAGTCGGCAGTTTCTCATCCATTCGGCGACGGCCTTCATTCCTTCGTGGAGGTTGGTTTTGGTGGTGTGGGGGTCCTTGGTGAGGGAGAGGATCAGCTGGGTGTCATCGGCATAGGAGATGATGTTGAGGTCGTGCCGTCGTGCGACGTGGGCGAGCGGTGCCATGTAGACGTTGAACAACGTTGGGCTGAGGGATGAGCCTTGGGGTACGCCACAGATGGTCTTGGTGGCTTCGGAGCGGAAGGGGGGGAGGCAGACGCTCTGAGTTCTGCCGGAGAGGAAGGAGGTGGTCCAGTCCAGGGCCTTCTCTTGGATTCCAGCGTCGTGGAGGCGTGTTTGTAGTGTGCGGTGGCAGACCGTGTCGAAGGCGGCTGACAGGTCCAGGAGGATGAGGGCAGCGGTTTCTCCGTTGTCGAGCAGGGTCCTGATGTCGTCGGTGGCGGCGATGAGGTCAGTTTCGGTGCTGTGGTTGCTGCGGAACCCGGACTGGGACGGGTCCAGGATGCTGTTCTCCTCAAGGAAGCTTGTCAGTTGTTTGTTGACGGCCTTTTCGATGACATTCGCCGGGAACGGAAGCAGGGAAATGGGTCGGAAGTTCTTGAGGTCCTTGGGGTCCGCCTTGGGTTTTTTGAGTAAGGAGTTGATCTCTGCGTGCTTCCAGCTCTCCAGGAAGGTCGCTGTCTCGAAGGAGATGTTGATGGTTTTCCGGAGATGGGGTGCGATGGTGCTGCTGGCTTTGTTGAAGATGTGGTGTGGGCAGGGGTCTTCCGGGGATCCGAAGTGGATGGTGTTCATGATCTTGATGGTGTCGTCGTCGTTGATGTTGGTCCAGGTGAGCAGGCGGTTGGTGAGGGTGGTGGTAGCGGGAGCGGGGGTCTCAGCGGTCGCCGGGGTGGTGACGGCATCAAAGCTGTCGTGGATATCTGGGTGCTTCCTGCTGCTGGCCGGGACTGGAGACAGGAAGAAGGAAGAGGACGGAGGAGAGGCGGTGGCCACTGGTTCAACCAAAATCTTTTTTTTTCCATCCCCCCGGTCCACCACACCCGTCCACTAGCAGTCGCTACTGAACTCAGCCTGTGCTATCACGTACTCCCTGTTCCTGGGCCCAGTTATCTTGATAAAATAAACACATGATTACCTGCAGCAGGACCAATAATGCTGCCTTGTAACCGAAAGAGCAATTATTTGGGGGGTGTTCCACCCCATACACCCCCCCTGAAAATACGCCCCTGGGTGAGGACCACCAGCACTAATTTTTTCTTTTAGATATTTACAGATCTCGAGAGAGGGAAAAACACAGAGAGGGGAAAGATGCGAGGAAGAGAGAGACAGCAATACCATCACAAAGAAAAACTAGAATTTGCAATGCAATAGGTCTCGCATTTCTGAGAGTTAGAGCTATTGGCATTGTAAATGACAATGCCTTTTATTTATGTGTTGTTTTTAAACAGATAAATAAAAGGCATTGTCATTTACTATGCCAATAGCTTAAACTCTCGTAAATGCGAGACCTATTGTATTACAAATGTGTGCTAGAAGCGAGCATGTCCTGCCTGCAGCAGGCAGGACAACGCTATTTGAGAAGCTAGTGCTTGAAGGCTGTAATTAAAGCCTGCCGAGCAAAAACACAAGTAACAGGGGGTGTCGCCATGGGAGATTACAAAATGAGACAAGGCGGTATCAAGGAGGGACTACTAAGCCTTTTAACCAATGAACAGCCACAGTTTACAGTGGACAATGACACAAGCCAATGAAAAATGTGGGCAGAGAGTGGGCGGAGCTTCAAGTCCCTACCTTAATAGAGCATGCCTCGCAGAGCAGTGCATGCCCTGCCCAGGCTTGACCTACAAACAGAGCCTGCAAAAGTGAATTAAAGGGGCATGGAGTGTATGATTGCGGAAGTTAATATGAATTAGGTAGATTCAAGACCACACAGCCTTGGTAGTAGGTGCACCGACGTTTAATTGCACTGGCTGGGGTTCTGCACAAAGCTTCAAGTGCGGGCACTCCTGTTATAAATTAAGCCCTGTATGTTACTAATGCACTAATTTTTGCCTCACTGACAACATTGCAGCTGCTTCAGTTTTTCGATTCTCTTTTCTTCTGCTCCATATTTCTTATTGGAAAGGGAAGTATTTCATCTATTGTTAAATGTCTTTCAACAGATTTCAAAGAATACTCCCCACAGAGAAGCTTCTGCAGTGGTTTTTAAAGCATATTCAGTCTGCACCAAATGTCTTTGGTTCTGTCCATTACAGTAATACCACACTTCCCCTTTGCCATCTTTAAGATTTTGTTGAAAATGGCACAGCAGGTGAAGTCCAGTCATCATTGTCACAAGCGTCCCCCATAAAAAGGTAAAGTACAATCATCCGCAGTGCAAGCTGCCTTAACACAGAGACCAAGTACACACTGGCATCCACCCTGCAAGATTCCCTTGTATTCAAAGCAAGAAGGTACAACCATTAATAGCGAAAGCTTCCCTCACACACAGAGCAGGTGCACTACAGGCATCCGTTGTTCAATCTGTCCTCCCAAATAGACAGAAGTACAAACATCCAGACTAAAGGCTTCACTAACAGAGGGATGGTACAACACAGGCATACGCAGAGCAAGCTTCCCTCACATATAGAACAGGTATTTGCAATCACGTTTCCTTAACACATATACCACATACAGAACACAGATGCTTGTCCCTAAGACAGGTCCCTACTGCCAGCGTCCTTCACACATAGAACAGATACAGAAGGGCATGTTTCCAGTCTTCAGACGTAGTTGGCATTGGCAATACCAGTATAAGCTTTCATCACACACAGGCACACACCAAGCAGGCACAGTACACATCTGCAGTCCAAGCCTCCTTCTTCTTACATACAGAGGAGGTGCAATACAGGCATCAGCAGAGGTGCTTAATTTGCACCGGTGGATTCTGGTGCTCAGCACTGGCACTTAATCATCAACCTCAGCACTTTTCATTAGCACCAGTTAAGGACACATTCATTTATAGTGAATTAAGTGATTTGCAAAGAATCACAGGATGTTGAGCCAACACCGAGACTCGGCCTTGTTCCCCAGCTCCGAAGTCGGCAGCTCTGGCTATTATGCCACATCCTCTGCCCACTTTTATGGTTAGTAGTCTGTTCTGTTTTAGACAGCGCTAACAGGAGAAATGGGCTGGTGCAAGCTGGCTTCTGACAAAAGCCCCAGCACATATAATTTTTACAAATTAACCACTGATAAAAAGTAAAAGCATTCTCACAACAAGTGCAGGACAATTACCCATATTGCAGGCTTCCCAAAGCACAGATGAGGTATTACAATCACCTCCAATGCAAGATTCCTTTCTACAGAGTAGAAACAGAACAGGCCCTCTGAGGAGCAAGCTTACCTCCCAAACAAAGGATCAACAGTACAGTACAGACTTTCCTTTGCTCACACACACACTTTGCAGAGCACTAGTGACAGCAGTGCAAGCTTTGCACATGGAGGAGAATACTAGCACTTACACAGCAAGCGTCCTTTAGCTCGCACACAGAACACGCAAAGAAACTACTGCTTTGAAAGTTACAAAGACAGACTGGGTACAACAATGGCAAAAGATGGACACGATTCACTCACACAGAGCTGGTACAATAAAGTCATGCATAGTGCAAGCTTCCCTAACACACAGAACAGGTATTAAAGCATGTTTCTCACACACAACAGTGTCGTCCAACGTTGAGGCTTCTAAGCACCGACACAAGTGAATCTGTGGTGTGTGCGGTGGACAAGTTTCTCCAGTGGAGCTGGGCCAGTAGGGCAAAAGCATCGGCATAGTTCCTTTCACTCCTCACACCTTAGATTTTTGGATTTTATTAATTGTTTTTATATATTGTTCAACTTGTTTTTAAAACCTTTTTAATGTGTTTTTAACATGTAAATGTAAAACATGATTTGCATCATATGTGTTATTTTTAATGTGCTTTTATGGGTTTTTTCTAATAACCGAATAGAGCAATATTTGAATAAAGGATAAAAAATATTATGGGGTAGAACTTTGTTAACTATATGTTAGTGCATATTTTCTTTCCACTAAAGTCCCAGGCTGTGGGTGGAAAACCTCACGCAGATATTCAGCCTCCCCTGTGCCTCTAGCTGTCACCACCAATTAACTGTTTAAAAGGCATAGGCAATTTTTCTCAAGTGTAAAGGCCTGATTTAGATTTGGGCTGTATTGCCATCGTCCCAACGCTGCGGTGGTTTCAAGTACTCCACCAAGCTGTGTGCAGTCTGCCCACCGTACCTAGATGTTGCAGAAATAGGTAGTGTCCTGCAGTTGTCTTCTCTGCTGGTTAACAGTACTCCATCGTCGTCAGGCCGGTGGACTTGCATCAAGCCGATTTAGATTTTCCCGTTGTGCTGGCAGTGTCCTGGCGGCGGAGTCCTGACGGAGTGAGGCCATGGTAAGTACTACTTATTATCATCTCAATACACATATATGCTGTGAATCTGTCAATATATATATATATAGAGGAAATATGCACTGCCCTTTTTCTTACATATAGCATTGCAGACCAACAATGTAAACACTCTATTGAATGTACACCCACACCCTTCACAAAAGCCTACCCCAGATCCCAGCAACAACGGGGAGGATGAGGGTCATGATCAAGTAGAAGCAGCACAAGATGGATCTGTATAATGGCGTTCAAGACAGAACTGGTCATGGGACTCCAAAAAAAGGTGAGTTTTCACTTCTTTTTTACCACTCTGCCAACTCGAGCTTGGAGGTTTCCCCACCACAGTTGCCTGGATGGAAAGGCACATTTTAATCTGGACAGCAAGAATCTTCGCGGACCTCTTAGTGACTGCAGCTTCTGCCTCCGACGCGTCGACACGGGAGAAAGATTCTGGCAGAGGTGGCTGTCTTCCCTCCCAGTGACCAGCCAACATCTAAATCGAGCGGGCGATCCACCAAAACAGCGGGTGGGAAGACTGCCGAAAAAGCAATGGCTGGACCAGTCCCGCCATGATCTAAACAGGCCCTAAGTGTTTCTGTAGAATGCTCAGACTTAAAGACAGTCCATCCTCTACACCAAAATATATGCGTATATCTCTGGGGGAAAATGTCATCACAAGATAAGGTTACATGTCCCCCACCACTTGTTTTGTGCTTGCTGAATTTTATCTCTGACACCCGGGGTCTCATTGCTGCGCATGCAGAAAAACAAAAAAATGGACATATCAATTATTCTTATTATCTTTCATTTAGGGGCGGCTCCTCCATTTGAGTGGAGGAGTGTTGCCCCACAAGCCCCAGAGCGGAAAAAGAAAACAGTAATAAAGTTTATTTATCATCATTTTATTTTTCAGCAACCCATCCTGAACTAAGTGTCATGGCTGGGCAGGGCCAGCGCTGCCAAGTGGCAGTAGCAAGGAGATGTGCGCTTTATAATGTGCATGTCTCTTTGGCCAGCCGTCTTGGGACAGAGAGCCTGACGTGTATTTTAAAGTTCTCTAACCGAGCTTAGTCTAGCCGGGTTAGAGAAAGCGCAGACCTCCAGTGCTCTTAGCAGCGCTGGAAGAGCCTGCTCTATCCAATCCTGGCTCTGCTTTCATGCTGTGAAAGAAGCGCCAGGATTGGGTAGTGCAGTTTCCTGCATCATGAGCTTTCTGGAAGACACCCGAGGGAGGAGGACATCCCGCTGCGAAGGTAAGTGAATTGATTTTTTTTTTTGCCTCACCACCCTCGGTACAAGCCAGCCAGCACTGCAAAGCCAATTGTACTGACAGGTTTTAGGTGTATCTCAGTTGTTGTGTTATATATCTGAATGCAATTACATCTTAGAGAGAAGCCAAAATACTGGTCGTGTGGCTCACTATGGGAATCAGAAATTTATTTTACACAACGTTCCCTTTTAGAGAGCCCCCAATATTTTCATCTCACTTAATGTCCTGTCTGCACATATTTCTATATGAGTGATTTCAGCAAGCAGCTGTGGGTGCTTCCCGAATCCTGGTCAGAGCATTTTCTTCCACAGTTGATGCTGCATGCAGTGCATGCCATTGCGCAAGCACACACTTTAAAGGGCCTGAAGTTGTCGCGCTGCACGATTTGCAAATAACAGAAACTGATGAACACATTAATGCAGTAGGAAGTGGGGCCGTTTTAATGTATTTAATAATTCCCACTGCTTAGAAGCCATGCTTTATCACTAAATTCATTTGCTTTAAAATGCACCATTCGCCAATATTTTTTCTATTTTTGCTCAGGAAGAGAACCCACTCTGGACCCCACATCTGTCCATTAAGCTTGCTCGCTTTGCTCACAACATAAAATTACCCAACTTTTACACACTATCACTTTCAAATGTCACCAGCTGCCACTGCTTGTGGGCACTCACTTTAGTTGCCGAATGCTTGTTATCTGTGCATTTGATTTACCCTGAAATCGCCCTCCTTCTATTTTATTGTTTGAGAGTTGCATTCCCCTCTCTGTTAGTATGAGGCCCTAATACCGTAGGCCGTCCCTTGCAGCAGACATCAAGTTCCAGTTTGATTCTATGGAGCAAGATGGCCTGCACAGAACACATTTCACGTTCTAAATAAAATTTTTGGCCTAATGTCCTTATCTGCACATAATAGTTAAAAATGCCATTCTGCTCAGCGATTTTTTTCACTTACTGGGCTGCAAAGTAACGCTAGCTAAACGGTGGTAAACTAAAGTTTGTAAAAGCTTGCTGAACTGTACAAAAATACTTTTTTATTAAACCGCAGGTAGCTCAGTGAGTTAGATGCTCACCCTATTAGTAATCGTAGGGTTTTAGAAATGGGATTTTTGGTTGGCTAGGGCATGTGCCAAAGTCGGGCAGAAACCACCACTCTAGTCAGGATAAGGGAGTTACACTCCTAAAATAACCCCTGCTCACCCCCTTTGGTAGCTTGGCACGAGCAGTGAGGCTTATCTTAGAGGCAGTGTGTAAAGCATTTGCACATAACCAACAGTAATACAGTGTAAGCACTACAAGGGGACACCACACCAGTTTAGAAAAATATCCACTTTTTTAATACTAAGGACAAGATCAAAAACGATAAAAATCCACAATACAGTACTTAAAAATCTTCAGTTATCAAAATACGTTTGCAAAACAGTTCCTTGATGTCGATAGCTCCGTCTGGGGCTA
This sequence comes from Triturus cristatus, assembly GCF_964204655.1. Taxonomy (NCBI): domain Eukaryota; kingdom Metazoa; phylum Chordata; class Amphibia; order Caudata; family Salamandridae; genus Triturus; species Triturus cristatus. The sequence continues at coordinate 1,043,077,200 of NC_140583.1, forward strand.
TCGCGGCGTCGTGAACAAACAAATTCAAACAGTTTTGGCTGACCACAGCGTTACGGGCCAGCTGCGGTGTCGGGAAGACCCACAAACAGTACCTTTTAGTATTGCAGGGCGTTGGCGACCTCTCATTGAGCTTCCGAAAGCACGGCGTCTGCAGGCGTCGGTTCCGGAGGTCAGAGCAAGAGTCATCGGGGCCCTTGAAGTCACACGCATTGCAGATCGAACTCCTCTCCGATGAAGTCAGGGGCGCTGGCGTCGGCAGGCGTTGAGTGCGAAGTGCAGCAGTGTGGCGTGCCGTGCCCTCAGGTCATGGTGCGAGCAGCGGCTCGGTGGAGGCGTCCAATGGCATTGTCGGTGAGACCAGGTTCGTGGTGCGAAGTGAATGTGGTGCTCGTCGCGGTGCTGGCAGGTCGTGGTGCAAGCACCGGCGGCGGCGTTTCTGAAGCGCTGTCGTCGGCTGATGAACTGGAGTCGATGGTGCCGGCGTCGGTAGGCCAAGGCTGAGGTGCGGGATGAGGGCGGTGCATTGTGTAAGTTTACGAGCGGTACCCTCAAACCATGGTGCAAGCAGCTGCGTAGATTTCGGCGTGGAGCGCCTTCGTCGGGGTTACCAAGGTGTCGTCGTGAAGCGAGGCGGTGCGGAGTGTGGTGCCCACAGGTCGCGGTGCGAGCAGGGGCTCAGTGGTGGCATCCGCAGGCGTCGTCAGTGAGACCAGGGTCGCGGTGCGGCATTGCGGCGGTGCCCTCTGCGGTGCCTTCAGGACACGGAGTCAGCAGCGGCTTCGTAGACGGCGTTGGGTTGCTTTTTCCTCTGTTGCAGCACAAAACACACAGTTCCCAGTGCTGAGGGCAGAAGAGCTTGAAGTCTTTGCTGTTCCTGAGACTTCTTGAACAGGGGGCAAGCTCTACCTCAAGCCCTTGGAGAAACTCCCAAAAGTAGATTGCAGAAAGTTCAGTCCAGTCCTTTCACTGCCCAAGACAGAAGCAGCCACTGCAGGCCAACACAGCAAAGCACACAGCAAAGTGGCAGTTCCTCCTCACAGCTTCGCCAGCTCGGTAGGCCAAGGCTGCGGTGCGGGATGAGGGTGGTGCATCGTGTAACTTTACGAGCGGTACCCTCAAACCATGGTGCAAGCAGCTGCGTAGATTTCGGCGTGGAGCGCCTTCGTTGGGGTTACCAAGGTGTCTTCGTGCAGCGAGGCGGTGCGGAGTGTGCTGCCCACTGGTTGCGGTGCGAGCAGGGGCTCAGTGGTGGCATCAGCAGGCGTCGTCAGTGAGACCAGGGTCATGGTGCGGCATTGCGGCGGTGCCCTCTGTGGTGCCTTCAGGACACGGAGTCAGCAGCTGCTTCGTAGACGGCGTTGGGTTGCTTTTTCCTCTGTTGCAGCACAAAACACACAGTCCCCAGTGCTGAGGGCAGAAGAGCTTGAAGTCTTTGCTGTTCCTGAGACTTCTTGAACAGGGGGCAAGCTCTACCTCAAGCCAGAGCCAGTTCTGCCTTCTCTGGTGTGACTTCCTGGCAGGAGGTGGAGACGGCATTGTCAGAGGCAGACCAGGCCCTTTGAGGTGCGAGGAAATCTTTTCCCCCAACACCAATTTCAGCCCAGGTCTAGTCAGCCTTTTCCTGACACACCTAGACTATCTGGAGCCACTCCTGCTCCCCAGCCTTCTGTCATCAAAAATCCAGACAGGCAATCCACATTCCAGCAGAGGCTGACTGAGCAAGAAAATACCTACTTTCTAAATGTGGTATTTTCAAACACAGAATGTAAAAATCACCTTCACTTAAAGATGCATCTTTAGATTCTGAGTTCAGGCATACTAAACTTTATTTTCCTAGCTAGTTCCAAGGGCCAGTTATGTGTATAAGACGTTATGTCCTATGGGGAACAGGTATCTTTGCAATAGTGAAAAACGAAATTGGCAGTGATTCACTATCAGGACATGCCACACACACCAGGGCATGTCCTACCTTTTTACATACACTGCACCCTGCCCACAGGGGTACCTTGGGCCTACCTTAGGGGTGGCTGACATGTAAGAAAAGGGAAGGTTAGGGCCTGGCAAGTGGGTGCACTTGCCAAGTCGGCATGGCAGTACCAGACTGCGCACAGGCTCTGCAATGGCAGGGGAGAGTCACATTTACGTGCTGTTTGGGTGGGTGGCACAATCCAGTGCTGCAGCCCACCAACAGCATTTGATCTACAGGCCCTGGCACACGCAGTGCACTTTACTAGGGACTGACACATAAATCAAATAAGCCAATCATGGAAACCCCAATCCATAACACAGTGTACCACAGGAACACTTGCACTTTACCACTGATCAGCAGTGAGAAAAGTGCACAGAAACACTAAGCCAGCACAAAACCGGGAGGTCAGAAAGCAAAATCTCAGGGGAAACACACCAAAAGATACCAAGTCTAACATAGGGTTACAGTGAAATGATAACCAAGGGTAGCTGAGGGAGAAGGATCTGCCAGTCACAGAATACTTCCTGGACAATGGGTGGTATTTCCCCGATAGTTAAGAAATGTGAATGACTGCCATGGCCTCACATTGTACCCCAGATGTTAGTTAAAGTTATATAGAGAACTAGCAGAAGATGGCTACGGCATTTTCCTCCTTTTACCAACATCAGCTGCTTGTAACGTATAGTTAACAGCAAAAATGTGATATGTAAAACATGACAGACCTGTCCTATTCTTTTTCATGAAACCAGTATGGGGGCAGTGTAGGGAATATCCAAATATCCGAGTCAAGGCAAAAGGGAGAAATATGTGTTTTAGTAAAGACAGTTATCTGATGAATGGCGATAAAGGTGGCCCTATCTTAATGCCCTTAACATTAATGCCAAAACACAAGGATTGATTTACAAACATTGAATGTTAAAAACGTTAAGGCAATGCACATTTTACTTAGTCTTGCATTCCCAAAGAGTGTTAGTTATTTCATCACGTTGTGTTTCTGTTGTATCATTTTGAGCATCGTATTGCTCTTGTATAGTTGATACTTTGAGCCATGCCAGGTCTTTATGAGGGGCTTTGATTGACAGCTCTGGCGCTGAGGCTGAAGGTAAAGCAAAGTGCCTGTCAGTGGGTTGGCCCCTCTGCTGAGCACACAGAACAGCGGTCATGTATTCCAGTTGTAATTGTAATTCTATGAATATATGTGTGACGAGGGTACACAAATGTCAACATATTTTCATGGCAAAAGGAAATAAAGTGCTTAAATATGAGTGAGTGGACTATATGTTTTGCAGTGGTGATGTCAGGGTGATGCGTGGTAGTGTATTCAGGGACGAGTGAAAAAAGGGTGCTGAAGAGGAAATAGAGGCGGTTAAAGATTTACAGATGGACGAGATGTGCAGAGAAAATGGGCATGCATATCTAACATAAGAGCACATACCTGAAGGCTGAAACTCCTTTCACAGGCCTCAATACTATTTAATTCACAGACTCACAATTTCAGAAGTGAAACATTTTCAATATTAATTATTGCCTACTGGCAGTAGTGACACGTGGCCCCGGACCAATATTCAAATAACTAGTACTCACATGCACGCAGTGTACTTGTCGGCAATGGCCTTGAGAGACCGACTGTCTGTTTATTTATCTCTTCGGGTTGTGCTCGGCCCTAAGAGTGTAAAGTGGCTAGAGTGTATAGTAGAGGCCGGGTGGCACTCTACATCCTTCCAACTATCAATGATTTTTAAATAAATGTTCAAACATCGAGCAAGGGATACACAACGTCTCTCAGTCTTTGGCTGGGAGCCAGGTTTGGCCAGAGACCATACTTCTGTTTTTGTTTTCTCTTTTGCTTTCATACAGAAATGTGCTATCTCTATGGTCTAGGAGACAATACAATAGAAATCAACAAGAGCGTTGCCCCAAAGACCCTGGAATCGGGGTAGAAGGGCATGCTCAAGAGCCACATGACTACCTGTCAACTTGAAGAACAATCTCACAGTGTGAGGAGGGGGTGAGGCCTTGAAGGGGGTGGGGCCTCATGCCGAGAAGTACCTAGGAGGCACATCTGAACCCCATCATACCCCGCCTCCAAGCCTCCACCTCTACCCCCAAAAAAAGCTTACCGAGGCTGGTGCCGATGTCCTGTGGTGTTTTCACACCCCTTAATGGACATCGGCAGTTCAAAGCCTCTCGAAAACGAGCTGAAAAACACTGTTTACAGTGGTTTTCAGCTCGTTTTCCCTGCCACAATGTGATATCAATTCCTCCCCGGTCAACCGTGTGATGGGGGCCGATATTGTGTGTCACACTGTGGCACCGTGTGAGTTGGCAGGTATGCACATGCAAGCTCACACACCGCACGACCTCGCAAGTATATGAAATGTTATAAATATAGCAACCTTAGGGCCTGGTAAAGCGCCTTATTGTATTTGCATTTACATAGCGCTGGCTACCCCTGAAGATGCCTTATGCATTGTTAGAGGGCTAACCGTACAAATAACAATACGAAATCCAGAACGTATTTTTTAACATATCTTATGGACACAGCCCCTGGGCATCCCTGAGGATTGTAGGACGACTGAGTCAATGCCCATTTAATGTGCCTGGGCTAATATATTAGGATGTTGTGTCATACATAGCTTTTTTTTTTTTTGCAAATGTGTGTGACAACAGAAGGTGCCCCTTGCGTGCCCCTCCCCGTAGTGGTCAAGTGGTCATATGAAACCGTAGACAGGGTAAGTAGGTATCCCTCGTGAGTGCATCCATGTTAAATTTGCCATGTATTCAGGAGTGTTTCACTAATTATTACGAAACATTAGTGGGTCTATATTTCATGCCTCGAATAGGCATGAGCCAGTGGATAAAGTAAACAAGCAATGGCATAGCCTATCGGTGTCGGCAATGGGAGTGCTTAATTAGGGCTATGCAAGAAGCACTTTATTATTGGAACAACTTGAGTTTGGTTGCCATGTCAAAATTATTGCCTGCATAAAGCGCTGTGCATTGGTGTCACTTCATTTATGAAAAGCGCCTTTATGTTCCAACAAATATGTTTAAACATTGACTACTATAATGCCTACTTTGAAGTGAATGGCTTCAAAGCCCTGGACTGAAGCATGGCGACTTTGACAAAGTATAGTCAACAGGCAACAAATAGGCCCCCTTACCTAAGGTATCTTTAGAAAGGTTGGTGGAAAGAGCTGAGAAAGACAAACTGACTGTTGGACATAGCAGTACAAAATATTTGAAAGAATGTAATATAAACAAACTGGGGAACGAGCTTGTAAATGGAACTTTCGATCCAGTGTTTGCCCTGCAGGAGGAACGAAGCGAGGTTGGGATTTAGTTTTAGTCCTGTTACGTTTAGTTTATTTTCTGAAATTCCCTGACGCTACTGAAGGGAAGGGGGTACCAGCACTATGGTAAAGAATACTCACCAAGGATCCCACCCAGAAGGCTCCTGCTAAGGCACAGCGTCTCGAAGCAGAGCGCCACCATGCAGCAACCCAGATCCCAGGATGATCTGCAGTGAGCAGGGCGACAGCAGCAGCCTTGCTGGCAGAAGTCCTACAGAAGAGCAGTACTGGGATAATGGAAGGGGCAGCACTGGGGGCTGCAGGTTATGGAGCAAGGTTTCACATCTAAAGAAACTTGCTCGTATGCAATCCTCTCGAATAACATGTAATACTGTAACCAACTTGTCCGTGTGAACTAAAATTGCACCACATTTTACATATTCCTATCTAGGGGAAGTTTTACTATGTGCTGTCTTAAAAAGTAACCCGAGTGTTCTAAAAATGGCCGCTTAAAACACAGGAACTTTTCTGCGCATGCGTCTACCACATCACGATCGTGTAACGTTCTTCTGTCGCTTGGGGGGAATCTTTGCAGCTGCGCAGTAGCTTCTAAAATGGCCGCTTTAAAAATAAAACACTAATGCGCATGCCGAGCTGAAACTAACCTATGCACATACTACTAAGTTATTAATGCAAAAGATTTGTTAAGTAAATGGGGTTAGAGTAGAAGTAAGTGGTATACAGTGAATTCATTTATTTTTGTATTCTAACATGTTCTTTTCTGACTTTATTAATAGTTCATATTTGGGCCTTGGAGGGTGACCGTGTCTCTGTTTCCATGTGACCTTTACACATGCACAGAATGTCTACTTGCCTGAACAAGTGAACTAATTTTGATTGACTGCCAAACTCAAGCTCAGCAAGGATATGGGAACCTAACTTTCTGAACCCTACGAGAAGAAATTAATGCAACATTGTACAACAAATTTATCGATCATAATATGAGATGCTTGTGGGAATAAAGCTTGTGGGTATTAAAATTAAGGGGAGGAGAATTAGACAATAGCTTAAAGAAAAATCATGCACTTGGTATGGTGTGATGTCCTCATCCCACTACTTGTCCCAATGAAATTGCGGGTGAACATGGAATTGAAACATTTGGGGGTGGATCATACACTTGAATTTATTATAACAGAGGTAAGTTATAGTTAGTTAGACACACTTGATGCTGAGATGCTGATGCTTTGCTGAGATGCTGCCTGATTTTGCTGCAATCTGACTGATGAATCCTACACTAGGGAAAATTTGCGGAACAACAGAGGGGGCACATCTAGGGAAGGGTCCGGACGTGCAAGACCCGGAGAGAGTAGCACCAGAGAGGGGTGTAACGCTGACGTTGCACTAGAAGAGGTCACCTTTCCCTGTACCGTACCTGTCCTGAATCCTTGACTCTCTGATGTCGGGGTTCTCACACCATTCTAGGTAAATATATCTGTAAGGTAAATGCTCCGTACTTGATCTCTGTCCTTTCTCTCCTCAGGTGCTGTCATTGCCAGAGCTTATTAATGCAAACTTATTATGAGCTAACTGTACTATTTTCCTGATGGAGATTTCTGGTCTATTCATGTGTATTTGATTCGACTCACAAAATCAATAATTCAGATAAACTTTTAAAACTCCTTCTGAGTCTGTGGTTCTTTAGAATAAAAGCTCATTGTTGAATTTTTCCTTCCTATTCTAATCTACTACTAGATCCGTCGACAGTGCATTTTACTCAGGAGACAGGATTGGTAAGAATACTGGTATAAAGGTTTCCTACGGTAAACAAATTGATGTCCAGTGGGTATTTGCCAGCTCATTTGCGTGTATGAATGTGTATGGGCCCAAATGAGTGTTGTGTGTATGAATGTGTTGAGCTGGTAAACTCTGCTGCATCACAGGTCCTGGCAGGCACAGGAGGAGGAATTGGTTGCTGCAGCCCCTGGGGGCACAGCTATGGGGCAAACAGAAGCCAGGCAACAGTATGGGATTTAAAAAAAATAAAAACAGGGCTCATCGCTATTTCAAACACACTTCTAACGTATGGCCGAATCGGTCACCCATTTAAAAAAAATAAAAAGTTGCACCAAAACAATGGATGAAAATGGCCACTGACGATCTTTAAAAGTATTTGGTTGGTGCTCTCGGGGAAGGCTAAACACTGGAAGAGGCATGACATGCATACCCTCGACAAATGGGGAGAATGAAAAATGGAGCGAATTTTGTGCCCGCGAATGGGAAGACTATGGGCAGCCTGTAAGCCCACATAGTAGATACAGCATGTCTTTTCGAGACAGCGCATGCGCGCCGTCTAGAGCCGAGACCTAAAGAGTAGGTTCACTGTTAAACATTGTTTAGTTATTATCCCCTAGGTGATATGACAAAAATAATTGACTTGAAACGTAAGACTTATTCTTATCGCTTTGCCTACATACACACTTATTAATTTAACCTTTACCAAAACGGAAAGTATTTCCCACATAAATTTTCTCGACATCACTATTGTAGTTGAGAATGATAAACTACAATCCAGACCTTTCAGAAAGGATACGGCATGTAATGCAGTGCTTCATGCCTAAAGTGCACACCCTCCTTCACAAATCAAATCTATCCCTTTGGGGAAAATGATAAGAATAAAAAGAAACTGTAGTGACATAAATATACTAGATGACGAACTAAATACAGTTGAAAGGAGATTTATGGCCAGAGGCTATAATAATGCAGTGATCAAAAAGGCACGCTATACTGTCAATAAAATGGACAGATCACACTTACTAACAGGCCATGCTAAAATCAAGAAACAGACATGTAAAAAAAGATTAATCAGATTCATCACACCATACTCAATCGTCAGTACGGACTTATTCAAAATTTTGAATAAACACTGGCATCTATTAACGGATGACAATAAAATATTAGAGGTAGTGGGACACAAACCAAACATTACATTTTCAAGGGGTAACACGCTCAGACAATCATTGTGTCCTAGTTTCATTCCAACTACTCCTAACAGGACTTGGTTACCAGAAAAACCCAAAGGTTTTTTTAAATGTGGGACTTGTAACGTCTGTCCTTTCGCATTAAACAAAACTAGAATCTTCAAATACAATTCGGAAAGAATCCATACAGTGAATGATTTTATAAATTGCAATACGAAGTTTGTAATTTACTGTATCATCTGCATATGTGGGAAAATTTACATAGGAAGTACCATCAGACCTCTTAAGGAGCGAATATAGGAACATATTAGGGCAATAAGAAACAACAATGCCCAATACCCGCTAGCTTCCCACTTTAACACCATGCATAACCTTACAGAGCTGATTAATATTACTTCTCATGGCCTTGAAGTAGTATTGCCGAATTTGAGAGGTGGCAACAGAATTACCAAATTGAGACAAAATGAATGTAAATGGATCATCTCTCCTAGAGCAGTGGAACATGGGATTAACATTGACAAAGAATTGTTTGAATTTTTGTAACTATATAATGTATCTGTAATCATTAATAGCTGTTTCAGATTCAATACAATGATGTATGGTTCTTGTTAAACAATATTGTACGTGACAACCACCAAGCACTTGCTGTTACTATTCTTGACTACCTAACCCTATTCCACAATCACAGGGGCTCCATGGTCTCCTTTCTCGTACATTACCTGCTGGCATCTGTCCTTTTCTATCCTTTCACCTATTATGCGTAACTTCGATGGTAGATAGAGGGTAGCCCGCCAATGAAGCATTACTCGGTGCACGTAATATTTAACCAGGGACATTTCCATTTAAACTTCGGGATTATTGCTTGGTCAATTGAGATACCATATACTGTATCTTTACCGTCTCTTTGTTGACAGTCACAGACACAGGGAAATACGGACATTATTGAAATATTGAAATGCATACGTATGTACTATACTTTTCTTTTACTATTTTAATAGTTGTGACATACGCCAATATATAAGCTATCAGACTGTGCATGATAAGTACATAGATTTACATTTTTTTCACTACTCAACTTCACTTACTGACAGAACGTATATTTGATGATGGACATGTTTTTGCCCATATATATATATTATTGGAGTGGCCCCACTCGACCTACTCGGGTTATTTAGTTATTACTACAAGATGGCCTCCATTTCTCTCATACTAGTACTGACTGGGGTCCTCCTAGTCCACTTTTCATTGCCATTATTTGACGGACTTTCTATTTCACACACACTGGCGGGAACCCTCCAGCGTGAAGACGCCAACGACAGGATGAGGTGATCATATACATGGTTACGAGGTGAGCTTACAGTCCAGGAATACTGCATATAGAGTTGTGGTTTGCTTTTAGTGGTGTAACAGAGAGAACGCTACGTTTTTCTACTCGAAAATTATTTCACGGGTTTTCGTTTGACTCAGTTTACTCGTTTTTGTCTTGTGTATATGCTACCCGGTCTTACGTGTGCAGGCTTGAAACTCGCCAGTTATTTGAGTCTACCATGAGAGTCGTTTATGTCTGGATCAGGATTGTAAACGATTCTTCTATCCTTAGTATCCAGATTGTCTATTATTTAGTATTTGTCTAAACGACCGTGATACGTCATCATGGACTTAGTCAATGTGGCTGCGTTCTGAACATTGGACACCTACTTGTCTAACAATAAACGAATTCAACACAACAACTTTATCAAGACTGGAAAATGATGTGCATCTTTATATGAACTTGATAATCCATGGACAATACCCAAGGAATTAGTCAAATTAGGGTATCATTATACTATCCTGGTGTGCTACGTTGCCTTTCTATTTGTTTGAAAATCTTTGAATTATTTGTAGTCGCAAAGATAATTAATACTCTTACTGGATGAGTATTCGGCTTCATGTCAGCACCCATTATTACTATTTGCAATTGTTACTGTTTGTTGGCATTACCTATGTACACCAAATGATGTGCAGATCCTTTCAGCATATCCACCAGGTTTTTCCGCACTACACAACACACTTAACCTGCCTCCTCTACCCTGATGAAAGCCCAACACCGTTTAAGGGCTGTTGAAAGGGATCGAATGTGTTGCCACCTGAAAAGTGATAAGATTATCGAGACATAAACTCTAATCTTTTCATCTTATTTTTAAATGTTACTCCTGCCCAGTGTACCCTAAAATGAAGGGAAATCCTGTGGTTGTTTTAACAGTATTCTTGATCCCTCATTTATCCAGTGACATTTATCTTGAATTCAATCACACTGAAGTTGAGGCCACCTGGTATCATCTTATCAGGGTTTCACGAGATAGCCTATGATGAAGCATGCCACAAAATTTTGGATGAGGCTGTATTGTCCAATATATATATAATACTGTTTTTTAGGCTCCTCCTGTTGCCAGTTACAGCCTGTTTATCTGACACATCGCATTCTTGGTGTGGTTGATGAATGGTATAGAAGACATGCGATAGTGAAAATCCTCTTTCTCTACTTGGGGTACACTGATTTAGCGCAGCAGGTCAGCCGTGAGAGTATTGTAAGAAGCAATCTTTGCCTCAATACGAGTAACTTTCCCAGAAATTCTGGGCATTAACATGGCTGAAAGCCTATTATACGACAAAAACGTTGTCTCACCTATCTTAACAGAACCGCCATTGATCGGTGACTCTACACTTAATCAGACCATGGCCCAGATTTGAGATTGGGACACTTTGAGTGAATTCAAAAAGACACAAGTGAAAACTATACTTCACATTGCAATTATGATCGACTATCTCCATGAAAACATGACCCCATGGGGAGTAACAGTAACAAACAAGCCTAAAATCTTCTTCAAAGATAAGGAGTTTCAAAGAGACTGGTCTCTGATAGCAAGGACATTCACCAGATACTAGTTAGTCTTGATTATTATTAGAAATTGGGTTTCTGGTTTGCTAGGTTATGCACCTAAGCCAGGCAGAACCCACCACTCTAGTCAGAGTAAGGAAATTACACACTCGAGATAACCCCTGCTCACCCCCTTTGGTAGCTTGGCATGAGCAGTCAGGCTTATTCCAGAGGCAATGTGAAAAGCGTTTGTGCAACACACTCACACCAATGACACAATAAATACACCACAAAAGAGACTCCACACAACGTTATATAAAAATATAAAATATATCATACACAAACTATAGCCCAAAACATCATAAAACAGTGATGACTTTTCAAACTAGTCAATTGTCATAACATCCCAATGAATGCAATAAAAGAAAGGTTTCTATGTTGCACATGTCTCAAAAACACCATCACTGCGCATACAATGTACATCCTGAAATGATACTCAGTATCCTGTGAATCCAAGGCAAAAACGACATATATCATAGCATCAAGTCATGAAATGCAGCAGTTAGGTTAGGGAGAGAAAACGCCTGAATCACTAAACATCACTGTACGTAAATCACAAAATATCCCTATAATGACCATAACTACTTTGCCGGTAGTGCAGTATTGTTTTAGAGATCACATGTGATCCCGCTATAATCATAGAAGGAGGGCCTGGTGCCTCTGCATGGCTATTACTATGATTACGGTGTATTGGGGAGCGTCTCCATGACAATACATGGATTTTACCAGCCAGGCATAGGCCACAGGAGCATCTGAATATGTAATATGTTCATAGGAATATGGCAATTCTAGGACAAAACGATAACTTCCGTCAAGGCTTCCCCTAGAGTACCAATGTTGAGAAAAGTTGCCTTTAGCCAACCAAATGCCAAGGAATGTGTCCCCCCTCCCCCCCCCCCCTCCCTCCCGGCACATCCCACGAGAGAAGAGAGAACACCAATTGTAGAGCACATGTGGGGAGACCTCGCCCATTATCCTCCCCACACTCACTTCACCACGGGAGCTGCCCACGAATGCGCAGTGCTGATGCCGAGCCCGGCACCTTCCTGTGCAGGCGGGTGCGGCTTCCCTTGTCCCGCCACTCAGGTCTACCGTCTGCCACGACCAGCCTTTCCCATGCTGAGGAAGCAAAGCGAGGTGTAAACTCGGCAGCCTGTCCCAGTAATGCTGCATGTTGCAGTCTCCCTTTCTGAAGGGGGCTGTGTTCTAGAGTTTGGCATGAGCTGCTTTCAGTGGAGAGCGACGCGCTGTCCGATGCAGGAAAAAAGCTCTCACAGCTCTTGGCGAAGGACTCCCCACTGATCCTTAGAGAAGAAGATGAAAGGCCCGCACATCAGGTCTGGCACAAAATGAAGTGCTCCACTCAGGTCCTTGCAAGTGAGGGCATCCGGGAGTGTTCAACACACACTGAAAGGTACAAAACACAAGGAGCCTCGAACAGCGCTCACCATGCGCTAGACTGTCAGGGACAAGGGGCATAAACAGCACTCTTTGGAGAGGGCACACAGGGGGCAGAAGGCAGGCAGGCCAGCCCATGCGTCCATTTGCAGAGTGTAGCGGTCTCTCCAAAACCCCAGTAGGCATGCAGGCCAGCACAACAAAGCAAGTAGTCCAGATGGCACCCCCTCCTGGCAGCACAGCAGTCCTCTGGTGCAGCATGGAGAGCCAGCAGAGTCTGGTTACAAGTCACAAGCAGTGTCTAAAATCATGGGGTCAAAGCCCCTGTACTTATACTTAAAATGTCTTTGATGTGGAGGTAACTTCAAAAGAAATCTTAAAAGTGCACACCACCCACATTGAATCCCAGCCCCACCTCCAGACATCAGCAGGGGGTAAACAAATGTAAGTGCGCCCCACCTCCCTCTCTCCCAGCCCATGATTACCATTCAGTGTGCAGATGAAACCCTGTTACACTTAACTCTTCCTGTGTGATGGCTGTCTGGAAAGTATGCACAAAGCCCAGCTGTCACTCTGCCCTAGACGGAGAATGAAGTCAGGCTGCAAAGCACAAGAGTCATAAGCAAGGTGAAATGCCCACTTTCTAAAAGCGTTTCTTGTCATAAGGTTCACGTAATGTGAAATAGAGATTTTCTTTTAAAGTAACGGGCATGCGTGCATATGCACATTGACACACCTGTATACAGCACATTTATAGATTATGCTGTCAGTTTAACAGAGTTACAGTCAACTGTAACTTTTTGTTGCATCTTTGTCAGCTTGGTTTCACCATGGTCCCCGCTTCGGGGTCTAACGGTATCCGGTACGTTCCAAGCTGGCATACCACAGACAACTTTATTTTTTATGCTGACTGCACATTAGTCCCAGTGCTTGCAAAAAGGCATGGATGATTATTTTGGGTATGAGTGCCCACGTGAGATAGTCCCCAAATAAATGATGCATCCCTTTAATCCCCAATACAGGATAACATTCCCACATTTATAACCAACATCACCGACTCCAGTCGAGTTGAGAACATAACCCTCCTGGAGACTTTTACCCCCCACTCTGGAATCTCTCCTATCTATTCTAGCCTCTGTGGAAAGTGGATCGCCACTCTACCCTGCACCACTTAACATTTTGAAAATGGCAGTTTACACAGTTGCCCAGGGGATCAATGCCTCCTTCGCCTCGGGTTTGGTCCCCCCATAGTGGAAGAGAGCCATGGACAAAGCACTAATAAAGAAACCTCATCTGGACCCCAATGACCTAGGTAATTACCGGCCTATTTCGCTCCTCCCTGGAGAGAGCAAAATCGCAGAAAAACATGTTAATTATATACTTTCTGCATTACTTGAGTCCCACGATTTGCTCCACCCATCACAAACAGGCTTCCGTCCTCACCAAGGAACCGAAACCGCTCTGTTAGCGGTAGTGGAAGAATCAAGAAAGATCCTCGACTCAGGAGGCTCATCCTCTATTATCCTCCTTGACCTGAGTGCAGCCTTTGACACTGTGAACCATCAAATTCTGGTTCATCGTCTCAGGAATGTAGGAATGTCAGGCCAAGCTCTCTCCTGGCTCCAATCCTTCCTGAAAGGAAGGTGTTTTCAGGTGTTTGAAGATGACATCACCTCAGATCCCTTACCCTTGCAGTGTGGAGTCCCCCAGGGCTCCTCCCTGAGCCCAACTCTTTTTAACGTTTAAATGGCTCCTCTGGCGGACATCGTCACCCCTTCCGGGATCCACATAGTGTCTTATGCTGATGACACGCAGCTGGTCGTAGCACTAAATCAAGCTGACCAGTCACCCACTGACCTCCACTCCTTTTTGGAGGAAGTGGCTAAGTCTTTCCCATCTTAAGCTCAATGGTGACAAAACCAAGCTGATGATGCTCGGTAACCACTTAAGTGTCAACCTTAATGCCTTCTGGCCAGCCTGTATGGGTATGGCCCCGGTCCCAAAACCTGAAATAAAAAGCTTAGGCATCTGGCTAAACCAAGGCTTCTCCTTCAAAACCCAAGCCAGGAAGACGGTCGCCTCATGCTACGGTCTGCTTAAAATGATCTGTAAAGTACTCCACCTATTCCCATTCCCAGCAAAAGAGCTACTGATACAGGCTCTGATCCTATCCAGGATAGATTTTGACAATGCCCTTTATCTGGGGGCCCCCAATGCAGTGGTCGCGAGACTTCAGATTGTTCAGAACGCAGCGGCAAGACTGCTTACCGGTACAGGCCATCGCTGTTCTGCTAAGCTCGCATTGCGCTCCCTGCACTGGCTCCCGGTGCAGGAGAGAATCAATTTCAAAGCCCCCTGCGTGGCCCACAAGTCTCTGGAAGGGAACAGACCACCCATCATCAAAGCCTTCATCTGTTCGTATAAAGCCTCCAGAAGTCTTCTCTCCGACACGCTTCATCTGGCAGAAGTGCCCAGAATTAAGAGAGCCAGAAGCGGGGGCAGGTTTTTCTCATATAATGCCGCCAAACTCTGGAACACTCTCCCACTTCACCTCCGTAGGGAACCTAACCACCTCATATTCCAAAGGCATTTGAAGACCTGGTTCTTCCCATAATTTCTGGTCACTTACTTGGTTCCGCTCAGCGCTGGGATGCTCCCGGGTAGCCATACGCTTTACAAGAACCCATTCCATTTCCATTCCACATGAGAAATTCAAGTGCAGGACCTAAAAGAAGTCCTATCTTGAACACCAACAGTTACGGTTTTTTTCAGCCTTGCACGTTACAAGCACTTACCTGATAAAGGAGAGTAGTATATGACATCCGTTCTCTTCCAATTGTAATTTCAGCCACTGGATATTTCAGGCGAATAAACATAGCTAGTTCTGCGCCAGGCCCAATAAATCGTCTTTCTGAATGGTATGTCAATGATGTTAAACCTTTTCTGAACTTTCTGAAGATATGGCTCTTCAGTGCGAAGAGGTCATCTAGACACTTTTTGGGCAATTAGGCAGGGGTGCCCCCTGCATAAAGATATGTTTACTAAAAACAATGAAGAGAGAATGACACGATCACCTACCCGTTACCTTTTATTTTTACATAGAAGTAATCCTCCAGCCCTGAAGAAGACCTTTGCTCCAAAACATACAGACCCTCATTTACAAGAAAGTGCCGCAGCACGACACCACAAGCCCTTTGGCTGCGCCATGCTGCGGCATTTTCAAAGTACAGGGATGGGACATAGTTACAATAATATGTTGCATTACTGTGCTCTCCCATGCACTGGCGCACAATGGGCTTCCATGCACCGACGCAGGCACACTTGCACCATGGTGCAAGGATGCCTGTGTCACAGGGATGATTGTTTATGTGCAGGAAGGGTTCCCTTCCTGCACATAAACAATCTGAAATGGTGTTTTCAACTTATATATCTGTACTGCATTAGCACACATAGAACTTGCAAAACACCAATTTTGTAATGATTGTTTATGTGCAGGAAGGGACACCTTCCTATACATAATCAATCACCAAAGGTGATTTCCTTATTCTATGTGTGCTGCAGAATGCAGCATGCATAGAAAGAGTAAAAAAACAAGGAGAAATTATTACATTTCTCCTCGTTGCGCCTCCCTATGCCTCCCCTGGGGAAGCGTACCATTCAGACGCATTTTCAGGTTTATGATTTCTCACAAATCTGGAAATGTGTCAGGTTCCATGGGTGTTGCGTGGGGACACCCACAGCAACATCCATGGAACGCCCCTTTCACGGTAAGTGCTGCATGTAAATGAGCCATACTTACAAGGACAGGAGACGCCACGCTTTTCCTGTCCTTGTAAATATATATTTTTTTTTTTAATTTTTTGCTATTTTTAAAGCGCGCAAATACCCATACAGGTGTCTCGGCGCTGGTGATCACAGAACTCCCTACAATATGACGGGGGGGGTTAGAAAGAAGAAAAAAGCCATGTCTTGAGGCTTTTTCGGAATTTAAGGAGCGTAGGAGCAGTTTTGATATGGAGTGGGAGGGTGTTCCAAAATTTAGCAGTGGCTGTAGTGAAGCACCTGTCTCCCCAAGAGGCCTTTTTTGTCCGAGGGACATGCAGCGTGAAGGCTGTGGAGGATCGAAGGGTCCTACGTTGCTCCAATGGGCGAAGAGCTTCTTTTAGGAACTTAGGCCCTGAGTTATTAAGGGTCTTATAGGCAATACAAAGAGCCTTAAATTTTATTCGGCTCCTGATTGGGAGCCAATGGAGCTCTTTGATGTGATGGGAGACAGATGTGAATTTGGAAATAGAAAGCAAGGTTCTGGCCGCAGCATTTTGCACGGTTTGGAGTTTGTTGAGAACTCCTTCCTGAGCATTTAGAAGCAGAGAGTTGCAATAATCCGTTCTTGAAAACACTAAAGTGCTGATGAGTGTTTTGCCGGCTGACTGTGGTAGGTAAGGAAGGAGTTTCTTGATTTTTTTGAGGGTGTAGAAGGCAGATGATACGATGGTATTGGCGTGATGGTGGAAAGTCAGTTTATTATCAAAGGTGACTCCCAGGTTGCGGACCTTAGCCACCGGTTGGGGGGGGGATCCCAACTCCGGTGGCCACCATTGTGGGGACCATATTGGTCTCAAGCTCCCAAATGTCATCACCTCCGTTTTATCGGAATTAAGTTTGAGGCAGTTTGATGACATCCATGAGCTTATCGCCTTCATTCCCTCCTGAAAGTTGGCTGCCACGCTTGCTCCATTATTGTACACCGATAGTACTAGTTGCGTATCATCGGCGTACGTGGTAAGGGGAATACCATAAGATTTTATCACCCTCGCTAAGTCCGAAACATAGATATTAAAAAGCGTCGGACTTAGCGAGGAGCCCTGTGGAACGCCGCAGGGGAGCGAGAAGGTCTGGGAGGTGAAATTACCCATTTTGACAGTCTGTGGACGATTGGCGAGGAATGAGGCAATCAGATCTTTAGCTGTTCCTCCTATTCCCAGGGCTGCGACACGGTCGATCAGGGTGACATGATCGACCGTGTCAAATGCAGCGGAGAGATCTAGGAGTATCAAGACGGCCGTCCCTCCCTTGTCCATAGTTGTTCTGATTTCGTCTGCGGCTTTCAATAGTGCTGTTTCTGTCCCGTGTCCCTGCCTAAAACCGAACTGTGTGTCATCGAGCAAATTGTTGTCGTTGATGAATTTTGATAGCTGGATGTTCATGGATTTTTCGAAAATCTTTGCTGGAAATGGGAGACATGCGATGGGTCTATAGCTTGCTGGAATGAGAGGGTCTAACGTTGGTTTTTTCAGCAATGGCTTTATGATCGCCTCTTTCCAGACTGAGGGATATATACCTGTTGCGAACATAGCATTGCATATGGTAGACAACAGAGGGGAAATTGCTTCCGGGCTGCGGTTGAGAATGGACGGGGGACATGGGTCGAGAGGGGAACCGGATTTAGTGCTAGCTACCAGACGTTGAATGTGTTCCTGGTCCACGGAGTTGAAAGATAATAAGGTTGGCTGAGTGCCCGTAAGGAGCGGACTCGAGGATGGTAGGAGGGCAGAGTGAGAGAAAGTCTGAAAGATGGACCTGACTTTTTCCTCGAAGAAGCTGGCCAAGGCATCTGCCAGTGATTGAGAGCCTTCTAAGGGCGGCGTAGGGGGGTTGGATAGAGTGGTAACTACCCTGAATAGTTCTCCTGCTGAGTTCTTTGCCTGATTGATTTGAGTGATAAAGTAATGGCTTTTCTCAGTGGTTATCGCTCTTTTGTAGATGGAGAGGGCATTTTTATAGTTTGATTTGTCTGCAGGGCTGTAGTTGTGACGCCAATGTCTTTCGAGGTTCCTGCAGTATTGTTTCTGCATGCGTAGAGCCTCAGTGAACCATGGGGCTGAAGGTATTTTTCTGTTCCGGTGTAATGATTTAAGTGGGGCTAGCTTGTTACAGGCCATATCTAGATTTATCAGATAGTTAGAGGATGCTTTAGTAGGGTCATACTCATTGGGGATATGATTATCCTGCATCATCTCTGCTAATTGGGTAATATTAATGTTTTTCCAGTCTCTGTATGTTAAACGAGCTGGTGCAGTAACGCTCGGTTTAGTGGGGTTTATTTGCACTGTAAAAATAATAGCGGAGTGGTCGGTCCAGATTAGTGGAATTATTTGGGTGACTTTTACAAGAGGACTGTTAGTAAATATACCGTCTAATGTATGACCTGCCTGGTGAGTAGGGGAGTTAATAAGTTGCATTAGGCCTACAGCTGAGAGGTCTGCAAGAAGCTGCGTAGTGTCATGGTTATTCAGAGTCTCAAGGTGAAAATTGAAGTCACCTAGTAGCGTAAAATAAGGGGCGTCGGCGACTACTTCAATATATATTGAGGCAGTAAACTGTGCCGCCAGTGCGTCACAAAAAGTGATGCACCAGTGGCTCAAGGGGCTTGTATATAAGCCACTCAGGCTCCACAACAAGGTTGAAATGTGTCGACATATAAGACTAAGTGACCAGAAGTCTTCCATATCACAATAAAGAAAGGAGTACTTTATACAATAGGCGAAGAGTGTGTTAATACCTCTACGACCTTCTGAAAGATCTCCGACCACAACAAGGGCCTAGCAGTATCATTTGGACTGCCCAATTTAGGGTCATAACATGTCCACACTGATTTAGAACATGCAACCTTCATTGGACTACATTGTAGGACACTTTTTTTACAAACACGCACTTGATGTAATCAGATTTGGTAAACATGCATACATGTAATGTGCTTTTGTAATAATTTTGTATCTTTGTGAATATATCTTTAATTTACAATGTTGTGCATATCAGGATTCATATAAATTGCACATCATTTGTCTTTTTAGCACACTATTAAAAGTCTTACGGCTCTTGTTTGAAGTGAAAACAATGATATCAAATGATAAATATATTTTTTTTAATGACAGGTCTTCTCTTCACTGTATGTAATATACTGCGTGCACAAATTGATTTCAACAACAGACATGAGGTACCTGAGTGATCGAGGACAACATTTGGAAATGCATATTGGTCAAAAATGACAATGAGAGGTGTGAATGAATTAAGCTTTTCCGCTTAAGAAAAATAGGATCGATGGGGGGGTACCCGTATTTTCCTCAAACACTTTCTATAAGTGGAATTTCTACTATAGTGATAAAAAATCCAGCTACACCAATGAGCAGGATTTATCACCACTGTTCCAAACATGCCAAACATGGCAACGCTATTCATTTCAGATCAGAAATTACCATTTAAAAACATGTAAGGGAATTTCCAATGCTAGCCTATGAGAGGAGCAGCACTCACAGCAGTGGGAAACCAAATAGGATATTTGTCACCATCAGGACATGCCACACAATAAAGGCACATGTCCTACCTTTTATCTACACAGAACCCTGCCCACATGGCTACCTAGGGCCTACCTTAGTGGTGACCTATATGTAGTAAAAGTGGAGTTTTAGGTTTGGCAAGTAATTTAAACGCCAACTCAATGTGCCAGTAAACTGCGCATGCAGGGCCTGCAGTGGCAGAGGCCTGAGACAGGTTTGAAAGGCTACTTCTGTGGGTGGCGCAAGCAGCGCTGCAGGCCCACTAGAAGCATTTAATTTACAGGCCCTGGGTATATGGGATACCACTGTACAAGGGACTTAGCGGCAAATTAAATATGGCAAACAGGTGTAAGCCAGTCATACCAAGTTTAAAGGAGAGAGCACATGCACTTTAGCACTGAATAGCAGAGGTAAAATGCCCAGAGTCCTAAAGCCAACAAAAACAGGTCATAAAAAAATACAAGAGGAAGGGAAACAGTTTGGGGATAACCTGGCAAAAAGGGACAGATCCAACAATTATCAAAACAGAAAAGAAGCTTTTGGTCAATCTTGTTATAAAAAAGAACAGTTATAATGTGCTAAAGTCTCAAATCAGTACCACAACTTTCCAAAAAGAAATTGGAAGAGGCAAATAAGAATTCCAAACTGTTAGATCTGGGGGTCTCTAGTTGGCAGGGTAGGTACCACTGTCCAAGTAGGGACCCTTGCTTCTAGTCAGGGAAAGGTGGATACACTGTTAAGATAACCCCTGCTCACCCTCTAGGTAGCTTGGCCTGAGCAGTCTAGGCTATCAAAGGCAATGTGTAAAGTATTTGTACCAACACTCACAGTAACACAGTGAAAACACCACAGATTTACTTCACACCAGTTTTAGAAAAATAAGGTATCTTTACTAAAAACTTCACAAGACCAAATACTACAGACAAACCAACATATAATTCAAAAAGATTACTTCAAAGATAGTTCAAGAGCTTGCAGAAGGTACTCCAGGATGTAAAAGTCAGTGTCATGCACAATGCGACTCTCAATGCACAAAATGAGACACTTTCGTGCCCAACAGTACCTGTAGTTGCGATAAGGTTCCCAAAAACTATAACAAGGAAGCTTACAAAGGCGATGCGATACTCCTGAGATCCTGGGGAGGCTTTGCAGCAGCCCTGCTTCACGCAGCAGAGGTGGATGCGCCGGCTCCGATCTGTAAGGGGAGGATGCAATGACTTTGGCCTTCGTTGAGTAGGTTTCTTAGGGGGAAGCTTCACGCACAGGTTCGATGTGACACGCTTCGATGTGGCACGATGCGCGGCGCAGCGTTGTCTTCCGGCGCCGCAACTCTCGATGCACCACGGAACGGGACTCTGCGTCGACGCACCCGATGACTGGAGACTTTCACGCACCGGCAGTGGTGCGGCTCGCAAACTGGTCCTGCGACGACCCTCGCAATGTCAGGAATCTTCACGCTTCGGGACGATGCTCGACGCACTCGGCGATGCGGGGACCCTGCGTGTTGCGATGGTGCCGCGATGAAATTTTCCACGCACTCTCGTTCTTGCGACACGCAATCGGATGATGCGTTGGGTACCAGTTGCTCTTTTTCACGCTTCTGCTTCCCAGCTCCCAAAACACAGCAAAACGACCTCCAGAGGCCCCAAGACTGGGCAAGCACTCCAAGGCAGGTCAGAACTCTCTTAGCAGAGTTCCAGGGGAGCTGGTGGTGAAGTCCTTTTGTTCCTGGGACTTCTTAACTGGGAGCCAGCTCTTCTCAGGCCCTTGGAGATCAGAATCAAAAGACGGGGACACAGCAAAGTCCTTCCCCTCTCCTTGGCAGCAAAGCAAAACAGCAAGCAGGCAGTCTTCTCGTCTTCAGTCCTTTTCAGCTTTCTCCTTGGCAGAGGTTTCTTCTTAGTTCCAAAGTGATCTAAAGTTTTAGGTGTCTGGGGTCCTCTTCTTATACCCCTCCAAGCCTTTGTCTCTCTTTGTTCCAGTGGGGGGATTCCCCTGCTCAAACCGGTTCCTGGGTGTGCTCTGCTCTGGAGCACCTGGTTCCTTTCAGAGTGAGGGGCAGGGTCGTTAGACGCTCAGCAGGAGGTGGAGCCTTCTTTGTGCCAGCAGAGGCAGAGTGCTCAGCCTGGCCAGCAGGGGGTTGAGCCAGCATTGTGTTGGCAGGGGCAGCCCTATTCAAACCCAGGGACTACTCCTCCCACCCATCTAAAGCAGATCTCCCTATTCACCCTGCTGCTGACTCATCCTGGCTCCTGGAGCCACCTAGCCCATCACATGACACCAGTCAGCCAACCAGCACACAGGCACACAGGAAGGTTAAACAGGAGAATAGCTACTTTCTAAAAAGTGCTATTCTCACACAGTGAATTTAAAAACCATCTTGCTAAAAAGATGTATAATTAAATTCTGAACACAAAGATACCAAACTTGGATTTTCTATCTTGCCCTTATGGGAAGATAGGCATGTAAACAGCCTTCCCCATTCTATCCTATGGGCAAGATAGCCTCTCAGCAGTGAAAAACGAAAATGGCTGTAATTCACTACCAGGGCATGTTACACACCTCAGTACATGCCCTACCTTTCAGAAACACTGCACCCAGCCCAGGGGGGTACCTAGGGCCACCATAGGGATGCCTGACATGTACAGAAAGGGAAGGATAAGGCCTGGTCAGTGGGTGCACTGGCCAGGTCGACATGGCAGTCCTGGACTGCACATAGGCGCTGCAAGCAGGCCTAAGACATTATTTTAGCGCTACTCCTGTGGGTGGCACAATCAGTGCTGCAGCCCACTAGTAGCATTTGAATCACCAGCCCTGGCACACGCAGTGCACTTTACTAGGGGCTAACAGGTGAAACAAATATACCAATCATGGATAACCAATCAATATAGTCCAATTGCCAACAACCACGGGTCAGAAAAAATAAAGGAGGAAGAAGCAAAAAGTTTGGGGATAACCCTGCAAAAAGGGCCGTTTCCAACACAACCCCCTTCCAGCCTAAAGCCAGGGTAGACCAAGCGATACCTCGATGGGATTCCCTGCTTAGGGCGATAGAACACGGAAACTGGCCCAAACAGCAGAGCACTATTCCTGTTCTACGCCTTCCTGAACCCGGTTGGATCTCTCCATCCATACTCTCAGGGTCCACCAAGCCAACCCATGTGGAACCCTTCTCCTCACCTGTGGACACCACCTGTGCAGCACCTAGCCTTAACTTGCTCACAGATGTGTCCCAACAGACAGACAGCAAGCCACAGTGACCACTGACAGTGGTCAGGGATGAGACCCAGGACTTATTCCTCTCAGGGCCGTCAAACCCTTGTGGCGTCAGAGGGTGGGGGGCAGTAGCCCCAGGTGCTTGGCACCCTTTGTCCACTCCCTTCCCTGTCAGGTCAGGTCTGACAACCTGGCACTGACCGACCAGCCCCGGGCCTGTATCCGGTGGCTGGACAGGAGGCTGGGGTGGACTGTTCCACACCCGGTCCTCCTCTTCCTTGGGGCTCTGTACCCTCCCACCTGGAGCGGTACCCCCTTCTAGAATAGTCAGGGCACCTGTGGCAGGTGTCCTGCACCATTCGCCCACCAGTTCAGGGGTTCTATCCTGCAACTGGGATCCCAGGTCAGGGGGGACACCCCGGACCTGGCCCTCCAACCTAGGGTCTACACCCTTCAGGTAAACCGGGGTCAGAGGCGAGCACTCCCTCCCTCTGCACCCCCTCCCAGAGTTCTGCACCCTCCTACTCAGAGCGGTACACCTCAAAGACAAACTGGTAGAGACACTGCTTACAGATGTCCCTCCCTCCAGTTCAGGACCTCTCTCCAGCAACTGGTCTCCCAACCTAGGGTCTAAACCCTCGGGTTGCACCGGGGTCAGAGGCGAGGACTCTCTCCCTCTGCACCCCCTTCCAGAGAGCTGCACCCTCCCCACTGGAGGGGTACCCCTGGAAGCCAAACCGGTCAGGACACAGCTTACAGATGTCCTTCCCCCCAGGTCAGGCAGATCCTGAACCTGGCCTCCCAACCCAGGGACTAAACCCTGCGGTTGCACACCTGCCTGACATGCCAGGACTTCTGGGGACTCACACAGTATCTCCCCGAGGGTGACACATGACTCATGTGTCTCGTGACAGTCTGCCTGGCGCAGATCTCCCGGCCCCTGTCCACCTGACAGTGCGCGAGGATCCCCCAGGATAGAAGTGGTGTCACCATGGTCACTCCTAGGGGACTCAGCCCTTCTGGCTGGTCCCTGACCCACTGGTTCTCCCACTGGGGAACACATCCCCCTCTCACCCCTCAGTCTGGACTTCTGCACCCTCCCAACTGGAGCGGTACCGCCAGACACCAGAACCACTGGAGCTCTGTTTACAGAGGCTCCAGGTTCTCCTGACACTAGGAGATCCTCCTCAAATGGCCTACTAGCACGGTCTAGGCCCCCAACCTGGTGTTCCCTTAAGGAACCCTCCAGGCCCTGAGACTGGGTTTCGGGCACCTTGGGACCCACAGTCCCACACTCACTCCTTCTCCACTGAGACAGGACGTGAGCCCCTACACCCCTCCATCTACACTGGGACCTAACCGGGCTACACTGAACCTCTTCCACCTCACAGGTCTGGAAGATATCTGGGCCACTCCTTTTGGGATCACTCCCCAATGCCTCTCCAGACCTTTTGGCATCCAACCAAAGGTCTGCCTCCAACGCAAGCTCTCTGGGACCAGAGAACTCACACTCCACCGGGTGTTGGCATAGCTCTGGAAAACAGGGACTTAAAATATGCTCTCCAACAAATGAATCACACAGCCCCCAACAGTTGTTAACCAAGCTACCGTTTGCCTCACCCTCCAGTGCCTCACACAAGTACCTCACACCACTCTCCTGAGATTGGCAAGACAGTACCTGACTGTCTCTGTCACACAACTGACACTCTTCTGGGCTGTCTCCACACTCACACACCAAGGTTTCTACCATGGGGGAAGCCCTCTCCCTGTACCTCTCATCTAGGGTCAGTAGAGTGTCCCTCCCACCACTAGGAATATGGTCCCCTGTGCCAGTTCCCCAATCTACTTCAGGGACACTGCACCCCACTGGAACTACATCATAAACCTGAACCCCCTGGTGTATGTCAACCCCCTCCCTCAAGTTAGGCGCCACATCTCTGGTCGTTTGTACCTCTCCCTCAGCACTGGATATTACAATCTTGCTGCCACCATCTGAGCTGGACTCCACCTCCAACTCAGCAAAGCTCACTTCTTGAGATACCCATTTTTCTTCTTCAGCAGAGACACTCATGGCCTCAAGCCTCTCGAGCTCCAAATCAAGCTCCCTTATCCTCAATTCATGAGCCAGAAGCAATTTCTTCTCCTCCAATGCCTTTTCTACTTCCAATTGCTTCACTTTCATTTTCATTATTTCTAATTCATGGTTTCTCACCCTTTGATTCTCCTCCAACTCCTCTGGAGTGAGCCCCCTACTGGAATGGGAGCTGCCAGCCCTTGAGACTGGTCCGACCACGGGCAGATCTTGGGGAATAAAACCATTCTCTTCATCTGCATCATCTTCCTCCTGGGCCTCCCAACAGGCCTTCACGAATCTTTGTAGCACATCTTTTCCAGATCCGCTTTTCACCGGGCAACCAAGGTCTTTGCAGAATTGCCTGAGCTCCTCAATCCTGTACGAATACAGATCCTCAATAGAAAACTTCAATTCTGCCCTCTCACTTGTTGTCACCTGAGACATGATGCTCTTGAAGAGTTACTCAAAAATAGAAAAATACAGTATGTGGTTGTCTATTGGTCTGCACTCCTAGTGATGTACACCAATTACTGTGGGTCAAGTACAAATACAAGTTCAATCCTCACCGCTGACCACCAATGTTAGATCTGGGGGTCTCTAGTTGGCAGAGTAGGTACCACTGTCCAAGTAGGGACCCTTGCTTCTAGTCAGGGAAAGGGGGATACACTGTTAAGATAACCCCTGCTCACCCTCTAGGTAGCTTGGCCTGAGCAGTCTAGGCTATCAAAGGCAATGTGTAAAGTATTTGTACCAACACTCACAGTAACACAGTGAAAACACCACAGATTTACTCCACACCAGTTTTAGAAAAATAAGGTATCTTTACTAAAAACTTCACAAGACCAAATACTACAGACAAACCAACATATAATTCAGAAAGATTACTTCAAAGATAGTTCAAGAGCTTGCAGAAAGTACTCCAGGATGTAAAAGTCAGTGTCTTGCACAATGCGACTCTCAATGCACAAAATGCGACACTTTCGTGCCCAACAGTACCTGTAGTTGCGATAAGGTTCCCAAAAGCTATAACAAGGAAGCTTGCAAAGGCGATGCGATACTCCTGAGATCCTGGGGAGGCTTTGCAGCAGCCCTGCTTCAAGCAGCAGAGGTGGATGCGCCGGCTCCGATCTGTAAGGGGAGGATGCGATGACTTTGGCCTTCGTTGCGTAGGTTTCTTAGGGGGAAGCTTCACGCACAGGTTCGATGCGACACGCTTCGATGTGGCACGATGCGCGGCGCAGCGTTGTCTTCCGGCGCCGCAACTCTCGATGCACCACGGAACGGGACTCTGCGTCGACGCACCCGATGACTGGAGACTTTCACGCACCGGCAGTGGTGCGGCTCGCAAACTGGTCCTGCGACGACCCTCGCAATGTCAGGAATCTTCACGCTTCGGGACGATGCTCGACGCACTCGGCGATGCGGGGACCCTGCGTGTTGCGATGGTGCCGCGATGAAATTTTCCACGCATTCTCGTTCTTGCGACACGCAATCGGATGATGCGTTGGGTACCAGTTGCTCTTTTTCACGCTTCTGCTTCCCAGCTCCCAAAACACAGCAAAACGACCTCCTGAGGCCCCAAGACTGGGCAAGCACTCCAAGGCAGGTCAGAACTCTCTCAGCAGAGTTCCAGGGGAGCTGGTGGTGAAGTCCTTTTGTTCCTGGGACTTCTTAACAGGGAGCCAGCTCTTCTCAGGCCCTTGGAGATCAGAATCAAAAGAAGGGGACACAGCAAAGTCCTTCCCCTCTCCTTGGCAGCAAAGCAAAACAGCAAGCAGGCAGTCTTCTCCTCTTCAGTCCTTTCCAGCTTTCTCCTTGGCAGAGGTTTCTTCTTAGTTCCAAAGTGATCTAAAGTTTTAGGTGTCTGGGGTCCTCTTCTTATACCCCTCCAAGCCTTTGTCTCTCTTTGTTCCAGTGGGGGGATTCCCCTGCTCAAACCGGTTCCTGGGTGTGCTCTGCTCTGGAGCACCTGGTTCCTTTCAGAGTGAGGGGCAGGGTCGTTAGACGCTCAGCAGGAGGTGGAGCCTTCTTTGTGCCAGCAGAGGCAGAGTCCTCAGCCTGGCCAGCAGGGGGTTGAGCCAGCATTGTGTTGGCAGGGGCAGCCCTATTCAAACCCAGGGACTACTCCTCCCACCCATCTAAAGCAGATCTCCATATTCACCCTGCTGCTGACTCATCCTGGCTCCTGGAGCCACCTAGCCCATCACATGACACCAGTCAGCCAACCAGCACACAGGCACACAGGAAGGTTAAACAGGAGAATAGCTACTTTCTAAAAAGTGCTATTCTCACACAGTGAATTTAAAAACCATCTTGCTAAAAAGATGTATAATTAAATTCTGAACACAAAGATACCAAACTTGGATTTTCTATCTTGCCCTTATGGGAAGATAGGCATGTAAACAGCCTTCCCCATTCTATCCTATGGGCAAGATAGCCTCTCAGCAGTGAACAACGAAAATGGCTGTAATTCACTACCAGGGCATGTTACACACCTCAGTACATGCCCTACCTTTCAGATACACTGCACCCAGCCCAGGGGGGTACCTAGGGACACCATAGGGATGCCTGGCATGTACAGAAAGGGAAGGATAAGGCCTGGTCAGTGGGTGCACTGGCCAGGTTGACATGGCAGTCCTGGACTGCACATAGGCGCTGCAAGCAGGCCTAAGACATTATTTTAGCGCTACTCCTGTGGGTGGCACAATCAGTGCTGCAGCCCACTAGTAGCATTTGAATCACCAGCCCTGGCACACGCAGTGCACTTTACTAGGGGCTAACAGGTGAAACAAATATACCAATCATGGATAACCAATCAATATAACAATTTATACAGAGAGCATATGCACTTTAGCACTGATCAGCAGTGGTAAAGTGCCCAGAGTCCTATTGCCAACAACCACGGGTCAGAAAAAATAAAGGAGGAAGAAGCAAAAAGTTTGGGGATAACCCTGCAAAAAGGGCCGTTTCCAACACAAACACAATCAAAAATTTCAACATTTCAGAAAGATATTAGCAGGTTTTCTAATGAGTCTACTTATCCTTACTCAAAAGATGACTTATCGTACAATGGCAATGGCCAATTTCCTGTTTCTTCACAGAGTACCGGTTCACCTGAGTCTGACACCAACACAAGTGCAAAATTCAGATCAAGGAGCAGGAAAGGCCCAAGAAGGGGATTTCTTCCCCCACAATCATTTGTTCCTTATCCGACACGGGAACCCCACTGGGGGTGGCCACTAACATACCGCTTCCCTTCTCCTCTGCATATGACACGGGAATGTGAGGCCTAACCTCTTTTTAGAATGCATCAGAGGCTGGGGAAGGGAAAATATAAAAGACCGCAGGGTCTCATTGAAAGAAACCGAAAAAGTACAAAACATAGTTACCCATAACAATCCGCTTCAAAGCACCAGCAATAATTGATTAATGATGAGGACACAGTGATAAATTGAGTGAGAAAATCCTAACCTATCCTTAGAACTATGCATGATATGGCATTGCTGGCTTCCAGAACATAAGAGGTAGCCCAGAAATGGCCTCTTTTCCAAATATGACCAAAGGAACTGGTCAAAAAACATCACAAGTGGCCTCCAGATCTGCACATATAACCAAAGATGGGGTCTGCAGAACTGGACATCGTACTCCAGATGCTGCACCTAATAACAGTTGAAGTGTCACAAAGAATACACTGAGAGGATCATTAAATACATAAAATGGGACTTCGGGCATTATCCAGATAAGAACAACAGAACTTCAGATATGGCATTATATAACAAACTTGGTTATTTAGTTTGCAGGATGCGAGTCTTACACCAATAATAGGTCTACATTTGACTCCTAATTGGGAACCAAGTACCCCTTGTAGCCCTTGACTCTCTCAGGGTAGCGAAGCAGAGGAGTGCAAGGGCTTCTCAGGCGAGGTGGTCTGGGCCATCTCAATTTGCTGGCATGTAATAACAACGCTCAATAAATGATTATCCAGTCAGGGATTTTTTTAAAATAGGAAAAGTATGTTTAATACATACACACTACTAAATAATACACACTAAAGTACAAATATAAACATCAGGTAGGTGGAAATACATTTGGTGACATTCTGAAATTAAATGTAATCCCTAGAGTATAATGAATAGGCCTGGGGGGAGTTTGTGGTGTTGCACTATGCGCAACTCCACAAAGTGACTAAATAACCCTGCCCGCGCTACACGTAGTTCCACAGGCGGGTGGAGTTTCCCAGCGCACCCGTTCGCATTGTATTTGATGCCAAATGCAAAGTGGAGTATATCATCTTGTTCAAAATCACGTGCGATAGCACCACACGGTTCGCATAGGCGCAGCCATCTTGTTTTCTTACTCTGTTTATTTATTGTATTAGCGTGTGTTTCTGTGTCTGTGTTTTTTTTCTTTCTTTTTTTTTCATGACTTTTTGTATTTTTGTTTCTTTTTCCCTTTACTTCCTTATTTCTTCCTTCCTTCCTTTTCCTGTTTCTTTTGTTTACCCCACCCAGCTCCATAGCAAATAGGGCGACGAGGGGAGCGGCGGTCCCAGAACCCCCTAACAACCAGCAGTAGCAGCCTTCTACCTTGCGGGTGAAGGCACCACCAAGGGGTGCAGCCCTGGGCAAACTTTTGTGAGGGGGAGGAGGCAGCATTGTTTTATTCATGCAGCGCCACATCCCCTCCATGCTTGCAGCAGGTGGCAGGCCTGGCAGTGGGCCCCCTTTGCAGGAGCGTCGGCTGCATTGGGGCAGGGTGCGCAGGTGTGTGCGGCGCACCAGTCAAGTCCAGCATACCATCCACCATCTGACGCACCACTGGGCGTATAGATTAGACACAAACACGACCTGCTTGACCTGCTAGGCATTGAGATTCCGGGGCTCAGTGAGTATTAATAATTTTTTGTTGGTTTTTTTCTACAATTATAACATTTTTTTCTGAATAACATGCTGCTCACAATCAGAGGTAAGTTATATTTAGTTTACGTTAGAATATTATTATTTTGTGATCCCGTTTCAGCTAGGCAGGTGCTCGGCACTACCTAATCGTACTCATCGGTGCTCACTTTGACTGTTTAATTAAGAAGCCATTGAAAACTCTTCTGTCCTGCTGTCACCGTAGTGAATCAGTGATATCAGTGAGTTAGCGTTCTCTGTGACTATCTTTATGTAGCATCGATGCACTGCAAAAAAGGGAGACTGAGTTGATCCATCAAGGGGGTCGAAAAATTTGATTGGAATCAAAGATCATTCAATGAAATGCATTAGTTTCAATGTATGTTTTATTAAGGAATTTAGGAATAGGGATTTTAGGATTAGTATGGCCAACTCAACAACAGTCGAGAGACTCGATTCTAGTACTATAGGCGATCTGTGTTTTTTAAGTGCCATGTGTCTGCATTTGCCTGTCATTTGTGGAGATTAACTCTACCACTAACCTATTTTTAATCTTCTTTATTCACATCAGCACCCATGGGCAAGAAGAGGGGCAGCATGGAGGCGGATCCGGGCCGAAATAGTCAGGAGACGCCGACCACCAGCTCTGCGGCCGAGGGCTCTGCTAAGTAACTCCTAATATTTATCATTATTTATCATTATAAGTTCCCCAATGTTGGGTTTTATGATTGTTGTGGGCTTAGGGTAGAATCTTGGGGTATTGGAATGCTGGTGCTGGGTTCCAGGACAGGAGCTGCTGCCTGGAGTCTGGTGTTGCTAGTGAGAAAAAAGGTTTCTCTAAAACACCCTTACCTGCCGTCTTCCTTGCATCTAGCAACAAGGACGAATACGAACCCATGCATGCAAAGCACCATGGACTAGCTCTTTTTCCTCTGCTCACTATGCTACTTAAACTAAAAAATTGTTATACTGTCTCGTTCTTTTTCCAACTGGCCTATCCAATTTTTGCCTAATTCTTGTTATCCCTGCATTATCCTTTTATCCATATTTCCATATTTCATGTTTTTTTGTGGATGACTTTCTCCTGTCTGTACTAGTCTATACTTTTCTTCTGCTTTGTTGGTAATCTTTCTCTCTTCCTGGTATAACTTAATTTAATTTAAAACAAGTGTTCGCCGGCATTGGTGAGACTCTGCCTGATATAACTGTACTACTTGCATGGCACGTACTTAACCCCTGCACGCCTTCACAGGGCTGGCCTATACACAACTGCCTCCTGTACACGCTGCGGCCACGACCAGGCGGATTTCTTCCATATGGTCTGGGCATGTCCCCAAATAGCACGATTCTGGGGGGGAATTGAAGAGGAACTCACAGAAGTCTTGGGTTGGGAGGTTCCCCATGACCCACGGCACACGCTCCTGGAGATCAAAGACAGGCTGGATGAGTCCAGAAACGAGAAGCTGTTTTTTAACACAACTATGGTTGTAGCAAAGAGAGACATAGCCGCCACACCTCACGAAATGGCGGGAGGGGGTAGATTGGTATTCTACACAGGAAAAACCTATGTATGAAGCGCAGGGATGCCCGAAGAAATACTGCAGGGTGTGGGGCAAATGGCTGGGTATTGTGGCTTAAATCTGGGTCACCTGCCAAATGTCTGTATCATGAAAGACTTCACGGGGTCATGCGGAACAAGGTTAATCATCCAACTGAATGGGAATTGTCGCTCCTATTGTAATGTGCTGTACTGCTGGTTTTTGTTACCATATCTAAAAATCAATAAAATTGTTTATAAATTAAAAAAAACGCACAGAATATTGTTTACGATTTGTCTTTTTTGTTTTTGTTTTTTTTATTGATATAGCCACTCCTGCTGGTCCACTAGCTGAACCTACAAGGCAGGAGACAGTGGTACGGCTGCGGGAGCAGAGGCTGGACACTATACAGGCAGAATATCGCCAGTTGGTGGCTCAGGAGGAGAAGGCTAAAATATCTGCCCTGGACACTGGCTCACACAGCCAGCCACAGCTGCCAGCTTCCCAGCGAATACATCGCCGTCACCAGCTGCCAGGGCCCAGGGCCTGAACAGCCACTGCTGCTCCCCCTTCCGATCAGACCGGCTACTCCAGAGCCACCTCCTCCAATTCAAACTCAGATGGAGCAGAGCCTAAATCGCCTCCAGAGCCGCATCGACAATGCCCTCTTTTAGACCTTTTTTAATTTTTGGTTTTGGTGGGAGGGACTTTTGTTGTGGGTGGGGAAGGTGGGAAATGGGATGGGAGTTGGGACTGGGAGTTTGAACTGTGACAGTTTTCTTTGGACATTGGTGGGGATGGGGCAATTTTTGGGGGGAGAGGGGTGGGCCTGTTGTGGATGGCGAGGGTGGGGTTTTATTTAAAATAAAATAAAGGGGAACATTTTATTTCTTCACAATTTATGCCTGAAGTAGTTTATTTGTGTTTTACTTTTACTTTGCCTTTTTATACAGCCTCTTTTTTTCTAATATGATTATAAAAGTGTATACCGGTTAGTTATAGTTAGTTATACCTCTGTAACTATCTTGACCATTAGGGGGTTGCTGCCATGACCTATAATGCCTACAACACCCTAGATAAACGTTTTCTTATGCAGTAGCAGTTCCTTGCTTACTTACCAATGTAACTAGTTCACTTCACTCCATAGTTCTCTTACCTGAATATAGATGAAGCAATAACAGGGAAGGCATCACACTTCACAAGCGAGATCTGCACTCCCACCCAGGTGAGCTCCAACTGAAGGATTAAACGGAAGGATTATCCATCAAAGGTAACGAAATGGAAATAAAAACACTGAGTTTGTGGGTTATAAATGATGTCAAAGCTTTACAAAGAACTGAGACCCGACTACTATGTGGCACAACAAAGATTAACTGATAGTGATAGAAGAACAAAAAATTGCAAGAGTAACTTCTTCTTAGCAATGGGGAGCTAGTATTTAATTAACTAAAACTAAAGTTACAAAATTCCTGAGTCACGAAAGTGGACTCAAAGTCGGGAGTGGAGAAGGTTAATTATTTACACAACAAAAGCATGAATGAGGATGCTGACGAATGATGTTCCCCGAAATCTAAAATATGGAAATATGGATCACTTTTATGTATGGGTGAGTAAATGGGGCCAGTGTAGGGTATTGCTTAGGTGAGAGAAGATCCTGCACTGAGTTGGTGCTGCTTTCACCACATCCTCCCTACCAACTGTGTGATCAATGTATGGTGTAAATTAAGTCACACCTCAATAAATCACACAGCCTGGGGGAAGAGGGTTCGGGGTTTGATGAATGGATGGGAAAGGGAATTTGGGGAAAGGGTTGACAAGGACAGACACTACACAAAGACAATGTTCATCAGGGCATGAGCCGCACACTATCATCAATCTGTTGTGGAAGGAGATGAAGGAATGAGTATGAGGAATTCAAGAAAAAAAAGACTTACAATCGTGCCTTCTCAGGCATGGCGCCGAGGATCTGGAACTCTCTCCCCCCCCGAAGTCAGGGTAATCCCTTTCACTGTCTGCTTCAAAATGGAAGTTAAAGGACTCTTGATGAAAAAATATTTGCCTCAGTCCGCCTTCCCCACTTGACCTATGGGTCCAGAGCCGTGGTTTGTAGCCCAGAGGTTTTGCTCACGTAACTGTTGGACATTTTTAATAATCTTTTGTACATTCGCTCTGTTGACTGTATGTTTGCCTATACCCTTCCTTGCTGCATTATCTGTAAAGCGATCGGATATCCTCAGTGGTCATGTTCGCGCTATATAAAACTTTATAAATAAATAAATATGACACAGTTAAGTTAAATATATTGCAAACAGTCCGTCAGCTCCTAGAGACCCAAGTTATTATATTATTATTAGAGCTCCTGGTTTTATGGTATTTATTTTTTTAATATTTCCATCTGTATTGATCCATATTTATTTTTGGTTAATTTTATCTATATTTATGTACATTTAATTTTGTTGCAAGCAAAAAAAGATGCTGCAGCTAATATTTATTCATATTTATTTAAAAAGGCAATTCGCATTTGAATGTTATAGATTTCGATAGATTTATGTAGATGGGTGAATGGGTTACTGCTTTTAACAAAGACATCCTTTTGTTACTTGCAGTTAATAAATTGCAATCCTCATAATATAGTGAGCTATGAAGGACCTTGTAACCCTCACTGTCTTATGTAACACATTCTACACATTGTTTTACAGACATATCAATGTATAATGTGTGATGTAAAGTCCTCTGACACCTTGCTTTGGGATGAGTAATGCTAAAGATCTATAAAATAAATAAAACAAAATGGTGGTATTTAAATTGTTATGTGTGTAACTACTGGGACAGACCAACATATCTGACATTCTTACAGTGCATGCATATCTCTTGGATCCAGGACTGAAAAAAGTCAAAAGCATGCCCTCTTAAGTACCTGTGAAGTGATAAGCTGTGTGCATTTGTTTTCCTTCAATTACTTTTAGGCGTGCATCTTTCCCTGCCCTTATAGCTCCCGGCCAGGATACCTAAACAAAAGGAGGCCTAATGGCCCCTTAACTTCGACCTTTGTTATGGGCTCGGCTGAAATCCGATAAGCCCTCTTCCTGCCTACACTCGGACAGGCTCATCTTCTTGTTACAGAAAGCAGTAAAGTTAAACATATGTATTGCCATTTTTCCATTTCTATTTATAAATACAGACAAATTAAAAATATTTTTCAATCCGTGTTTATACTAAAAAATCTGTTTAAACGGAAAACCGGGAGCCTTAATTATTATATATCTAGATGCTCTGTCACCTAGGTTTGAGAAATAGTAAATACAAATTGTGGAGGAGTGAAGTGAACCCACACAGTTCTAAAAAATGATTCTTAAAAGAGAAATGCTACTGTATTGTCAAATTGGGTGTTGCATCTGCATTCTTCTTGGATTTACTGTCAATCTTGGGTGGCTGGCTGAAGCGGTCTGGTAAGACAAGCATGGATATTATGATGCTTTGCCTTTTGTGAAGGAGTAGAGAAGGCCTGCAGATTGTAAAACAGAAACAATATTGTAGAGTCAAGGAGAGGGACAGAAGGTAAGCTTCATGAGGAGTTTACCAAAAAGACGCAGAGGTGGAGAAAGACCATAGCTGCCTACAATAATTCACGTTATGACTCGTGTGCGATCAATTAAGTGAGAGCAATAACAACAACCAACAATTACAGAGAAGTGGCTGCATGTGCCAGGCTGATCAAACCCGCAATTGTCATCATCATAACATTTAGCCTAGCGAGTGCACAATGTGATGATACAACATCATCACGTCTGTCTCCAGTTATCTACAACAGGCCCCCCACCCAACCACAGAGTTTCAAATTTTAGCCAGCCAGCACACACGCTCAGCAGCATTGCATTTCCCAAATCAAAGGACCATACACCAGTCCACAGAGTTGAGTAGGCCTCTCAGAATCATCATCACCATGTTGGTTTACCTGAAGGTGAGGCACGCTACTCGTTAATGGTGAATTTATTTTTCACTATACTGCTTACTTATGTCCCACTGAAACTGGGCAATGTATGTTTTTCTATTCCATCGTCGCTGGGCGTGACGGACTGTGTGTACTGTGGGCGGTGCGCTCCCCATCTATGTGCTGGGCCTGAAACAGGGAGCTTGGGGTCTTGTGACTGTGTCTGTCCTCAGGTCTTTGAAAAGCTGCAGTGCTGGTGTCAGAACCCAGGGCCGGTGTCGTTTGACGCGCCATTCCGGGAGACTACACGTTTTTTGCCTGGTTAAAATCGCACAGGAGCGAGATTTTGTTACCAGGCAACCATACTCAAACAGGAGGATCGCTGCTGTAGCGCGTTGGGTTTCCCTGCAGTCACCATGAAACACTCGTGCAATGAGCACCATGTGGAAGCACCTCCAGAGGATGAAGTGGAGGAAGTGCTCAAAATTTCTCGTTTTTAGCTGCAGGCTCTGATTAAGGAGGCAGAGGACTCGGCTGTGGGGGACTCCTCTGTCTTAAACTGTCCTCAGCTGGCTGGGGCAGAGGACAACGGTAACTTTGAGCCCGGGGCAAATACGTTCAGGGCACTCAACTGAAAAAACTCTTGTCCCATGTCAGAGATGGGCTGGGATTTGGTGAAAAACCCCATATGGAAGATGGATTTTATTCTCAATATGATGCAGCAGATAGTAATGATATGCCATTTCATGATGTGCTTAAGGCTCTGCTGCCTAAAGGAGTGGAAGGACCCTGACAGTCTATTCCATGTTTTTTAACCAAACGTTATGTGTTGCAGGACATTGATGAGTTTTTCCAACAGACTCCTAAGGTGCACACTATGCTGGCTACCATGACATCGTCTTCCAGTTTGGCTTCAGAGAATTCCAAGTTGTCTGATGTGGATGACAAAAAGTTTGAGGCTTCCCTTAAAAGATCATACGCAGCTGCTCATTTCTCCATATGGGCCAGTATGTATGCAGCATATGCATCTAAAGCCCTGCTCAAAGATTTTCAGACTTTACATGATATGATGCAGTCTGACGAGGACTGCACGGCAGTCCTGGCTAATGTGGAGTTGCTATCACTGTTCTTGTCAGATATCACGTTTGATAGCCTTTGGGCAGCTTCCTCATTGGCTGGGGCTTCTATTATTGGTTGGAGATTATTGTGGTTGAAATTGTGGAAGCTGAAGGTTAGCCAGTGTGCCCTGGTTATGAAGCTTCCTTTTACTGATAATAAGCTTTTTGGACTGGAACTGGATGATCTTGTGCAGAAAGCTGTGGAGGAGAAGAAGGTTTTGAAACCTTTTCAATTTCATATGGGCAGATGCTCTTTTTTCCAGAAAAAGCCTGTTGTGGCGTCTTTGGACAAACGGCCCTTTCGTGGCCAGAGCCGTGGTCGGGGGGCTGCATTCGCTGGAAAATCCCTAAGGAACTTTTATGCTGGAGGTGAGCAACCACCCAAATGAATATCATGGGGTGGGGGCACGCCAAAGTTTTTTTTATCAGTGGCATGTCACAATTTCCGATGCATGGCTGCTACTGATTGCCAGTCAG
This sequence comes from Triturus cristatus, assembly GCF_964204655.1. Taxonomy (NCBI): domain Eukaryota; kingdom Metazoa; phylum Chordata; class Amphibia; order Caudata; family Salamandridae; genus Triturus; species Triturus cristatus. The sequence goes on from NC_140583.1 coordinate 1,043,114,341, forward strand.
GGCTATCAGATTCTCTTCCGGGCATCCCTTCCGGGCCCCTTGGCTACCCTATTGCCAAGGGGAAAATTAAAAAGACTAGCCATGAACCAGGAGGTTCAGTTTCTTCTAGAGAAGAGGGCGATCATCCCTGTGCCTCCCTTACTAAGGAGAAAGGGACTTTATTCTCTGCTGTTTTTGGTTCCAAAACACGATGGATACCTACGGCCTGTTCTGGACCTCAAATAGCTGAACAAAGATCTCGTGGTGGAACACTTCAAGATGGTTTCAGTCCAGTCTATTGCTCCTTTGCTGGCGCAAGATGACTTCCTGGTAACATTAGACCTCCAGGACATATACTTTCATGTCCCTGTTCATCCATCGAGCCAGAAGTATCTTCGATTAGCTGTTGGAGGAGACCATTTTCAGTTCCAGGTCTTGTCCTTTTGGTCTGGCTACCTCTCCACGAGTCTTTACCATGGTATTGGCCCCAGTGGTGGTGCTTTTTCACTTACAACGTATATCGTGTTTTCCATACCTTGGTGACTGCCTCTTCTCTGCTCCTTCTTTTTTAAGGCTCAGTAAGACCTCCAACTGGTGCTAAAGACTCTGTGGGACTTGGGCTTTCTTGTCAACTTTCCAAAATCCCAGTTGGTGCCAACTCAGTCAAAGCTGTTTATTAGGGTCCTGTTCGACACATTGCAGGGGTTGGTTCGCCTTCCAGCACAGAGATAATTGGCAATTCGTGCCTCAGTGGATCATCTCCTGGGACAGTCCCCCATGTCGGTCAGGGCTTGTCTGAAAGTCCACGGTGGCATCAACTGCAGTGGTCCCGTGGGTACGGTTTCATCTCAAGCCCCAGGTGAATCATGTCCTATGCTTTTGAAGTCCCGCTCACGCAAGTATGACTATCTGATCCCAGTGACACCGGCAGTCAGGAACACTTTGACTTGGTGGCAGCCAGAGGCGAATCTGGCATGCGACATGCCAGTCTGCTATCCCCCACCAGTATATCTCATGACCGATACCAGCATGTGGGGTTGGGGGGCGGTCTTCTGAGATCAGGAGAGGCAAGGTTCCTGGACGGCTTGGGAAGCTCGTCAGTCCTCCAATTGGAGGGAGTTGTCAGTGGTCTGGCAGGCCCTGAGGGTTTTTCCCGCTCTGTTGGTAGGCCAGCATTTTGTGGTTTGTATGGACAATCAGGTCCCCAGGTCTTTTCTGCATAGGCAAGGGGGGACCCGATGTCAGAGTCTGAATGACTGTGCAGCTCAGATGTTTGCTTGGGCCCATCTTCTTGCTCTTTCTGCTGTGTATGTTCAGGGGTCGCTCAACATCCAGGTCAACAGTCTGAGCAGGAACATGCCATCTTTCGTGATGTGTCTCATCTCAGATCAGGTGTTCAGTCAAGTGTGTAGGGCATTCAGGAATCTGTTTTGCAAACGGCAATGGTGTAATTGTTGCCTGCTGTATCCGATTTTAGTGTTGGTGTGCTTCTTGCTTGGTATATCCTGACAATTTAGGACTGGGACTAGGAGGATGAAGGTGAGAGGGTAATGTCCTATTACTTACCGATAATCTTCATTACACTGAACCGGAATCCTTCTCGTCCCAGTCCACATCCCTCCCTCCCACTGTTTTTCTCAGACTTGGTATTATATAGGAGGATGGGTGGGGCTTTATCTTTCTATCATAGAGATAGAAGCCAGCTTTAGGCTGAAGGGATCTAAGATCCCTAGCGTGTAAATCTCTCTCAGAGGAGGAAATGCCTCACAAGTCAGGACTGGGATGAGGAGCATTCCGGTTCAGAGTAATGAAGATTACCGGTGAAAAGTACGAGATTACGAATTGAGAGCTAAATTCCAGTCCCTGAACAAGCAAGAGTTTGCACAGAGATCGGAATTCTGAGTTGAATGATAATTATTACACCCTCGCAATTTTCCCCTGAAAAGTTCTGGCAGGTTAAACATGCTGTAACTTATGGGGGGCGTTCGGCAGTGGAAGGCCCAGAAAACAATGCAAAGCATGAGTAATTCAGTGTGTAATGCCTCCTTTTCATGTGTTTGCCACACTTGAATTATCACTCTGGCTGAATGGTATATACCAAGTGTGGTAAATAACCCAACCTTTTCGTTTGTAATGAGTACCTAAGTGTAGTAATAATAAATGAGAAGTATGTGGCGAACGTGCAGTCAGGTTAAGGTCATGCTGTGTTTCTTAATTTTTTTTACGGCTGTATTTAATAAAAGTTCAGTAAGCAAAAGGTAAAAGTGTCCTTTGTTAGCATCACATCTGTCTTTGCAGATCTCTCTCTTTTAGGACATATCTTGCCCTGAAACCCTATAGGTGCAATAGGGCCTCTATAGAGATGCAGTGTATGCATGCAGCGCTGCACAGTGCCTCTATTATGATACTTGTCATCTAGGCCGTGTCCCTCTCTCTCTTTTGGTACACTATATTATTGTATGGGAGCTCATTGATTCTTGATGGTACACTGCCTCCATGCCCCGGATCTCATGGACTAATCTATTTGCATACATTGCTGTTCTGTTCTTTGCCTCCATTGCACAGGTATGAGCTGCTCTAGTGACACCCTGCACATGTATTCAGGCTCAGCACAACAGATGCTACTGTGTTATGTACAATTGTATTTAGGGTTCATTTATAAAGTAACTCACTGAAAAGTGTCAAGATATTGTCGAAAAAGGCCCTTTGGTAACAATGACATTTTTAGTCCTGTTCAATAAAATATGGAAACATTTCTCAGCAGTTTGAATAAATGGTCCTGTGTTCACAATTGTGATCTTTTGATACTATGGGGTATATTTACTACGAAGTGGCAGAGCGCGACCTTAGCCTCTCTGGCTTAACACCGCACTCCGCCACTTCTGAAACTCAGGGCTAATTTACAACAATATGGTGCAGCTCTGCGTTTCACCCTGCGCTAAATTTAGCAGCCTTGCGCCAACTCAGGTACCCTTGCACCATAGTGCAAGGGTATCTGCGTTTAGTGGGAGATTGTTTATGTGCAGGAAGGTGTCCCTTCCTCCACATAAACAATCTTTAATCTGCGTTTTGTAACTTCTATATTTGCTGCTTAATGCAGCACACATAGAAGTTGCAAAATGTCATTTTTTTTAATTGATTGTTTATGTGCAGGAAAGGTCACCTTCCTGCACATAAACAATCAATGGCCTTTTACTGTTTCTATGTGTGCTGCACAATGCAGCATATATAGAAACAGCAAAAATGAGGAGAAATTACACTTTTCTCCGTGTTACGCCTTTTTAAGACCAGGTTTTCCCTTCCATTGCTAAAGTAAAAGCCCCCTCTTCTTTGGCAGAGCTCTGTCAAGAGCTGTCCGAGTTATTCTTCAAGAAAATCCAGAACATTTATAAGCAATTCGTTACGCAGGTCACTTGGGGCTTGGGGAAGTAAATCCTATTCAACCTGGCCCAATTCTCACGAGGTTTGACCCTATTTCCCTGGAAGACTCAGCTGCAGATCTTGCACTTTGCAAATCTGGCTTTCGTTTGGATCCTTGCCCTCCAGCTATCTCAATTCTCATTACTGCTGTGGTTAACCCCGTCTTCAATATATTGATAAATACGTCCCTCGAATCTGCAGTGGTTCCTAAAAACTGGAAACAAGCGCTCTTGCTCTCTCTGTTAAAAAAAGCCATTGGCCGACCCAAAAGTCTTAATCAACGATAGGCCGATTTCTCTTCTCCCCACAATTGCTAACATTTTGTAGAAAAGAGTCAAAAGGATGCTATCTCACTTTCTAGAATCTAATGTACTTTTGCAAAATTCACAGTCATTTTTTTGTGCGGGTTACAGTACAGAGTCTGCCCTTCTCAGGGTTTCAGAATTCATTAAGGAAAATCTCGATCGTAGCACGCTAGTTATGGTCATGCTTTCAAACCTGTCCTCAGCATTCAATACTGTCTCCCGTGCCATCGTGCTAGACAGACTTGAGAAAATTGGAATTAAAGACCGGACTGTGCTCTGGCTCAACTCCTTTTTGAAAGATCGTTCTCAAGTAGTCTTCCTGTTTCCTTTCACCTCTTCATCTAAGCCTCTTGAGTGCAGAGGGCCCCAGGGCTTGGCACTGAGCCCCACCCTTTTTAACATTTATATGGAGCCTCTGGCCAGACTTGCTGAGTCTTGGGAGGTGTGGGTGGTTTCTTATGTGGATGACACCCAGCTCCTCCTGGCTTTCCAGAAAAATGTGCCAGCAAGCCTTGCTTGAAGGCAATAGTGCAATGGATGAATGGGAGCGGTCTGAAACTTAATTAAGAAAAAACTGAGATCCTTTTTTTTCGCCACCACATCCGCCCTGGATGCAAATGTTTGGTGGCCATCAGAATTAGGTACTCCCTCTCCCTGGTGTTTGTGGTGAAGAACCTCGGAATACAACTTTACTCCAATCTCACCTTTGAGCCTCAGATTAGGTTTCTCCGTCACTTGCTTTGCCACTTTGTTGGCTCTTTGGAGGATGCTCCACTGAATCTGGAGGATTGTCGGAAAACAATTGTTCATGCTTTGGTCACCTCCAGACAGGAATACTCCAATAGCCTGTATTTGCGCCTGCCTATGTTGTTAATTACACAGCTCCAAGCTTTCCTCAACTCCACTGCACGCCTAGTCCTGAAGATCTCCTCGCGTTCGCCAGTTTCTCATCACTTCCGGTACCTTCATTGGCTCCCTGTCATCAAGAGGATTCAATTTAAGGTTCTCACCTTTGCCTATAGGGCCTTCTCTCATAAAGGTCCTCTTTACACCAGGAGAATGCAGAAGCCCCACTCACAAACCAGATCCAATAAACTAAAACTGTTCCAAGTTCTTCGCATTTAGAAAGTAAGATGAGGTGGGCGTTCCTTCACACACCTGGCTCCCAAACTTTGGAATGCCCTGCTACTTGGTCTGTGGTGCAGCCCTTCTGAATCCTGCTTCAGACAGAAAAACAGACAGCTGCGAACTCTAGAAATGACATGGTTGAAATTGAATTAAATACAGCAGGATATCATCTGACACTGGGGTCAATCTATTTACCTAGCAAGCAATAGGACATAAACAATAGGGCTTCCCCACATAACCACTCTGTTCCTGGGTGAAATTACAAACCAAAAACACAATGGAACAAGAGGGACTTGAATGTCTATTGCTATATCAACCATGACACCATTCATTGTCACTGGAAATAATTTTTTATCTCTTGTATTCACCATATTCTGTACAGAGTTTGTAATCTCATATTCAGACATAAAATACATCAAACGTAACAAAAAAAAGTAACAATCTCACATTAAATGAGATATATTTTGCTGTACGTTTCCTTGTGGCTTCCTATATTTTTGCAGCAAAGGGGAGCTTGTCCTCCCAGTTTACATATACAATCCAATTCTTAGTTGTTTTAAGTGAAGAACGAAGTCTTCTAAGGATGTGCCCAAAAATGGATCAAGAAAGTAGAGTTTAAGAGTCTGGAGCAGATTATCCTAAAATCAATTGAGCTAGACAGCAGTGTAGTGCTGCACACTTACCATGCGAAGGGTAAAATGTAGGAATTACACTGGAATTACGATTTGTTCATTCTTTGACAATCCCCACATGATCTCATGCCTTGCGAGCTCTTATATGTTATTACTGTGGGTGTTACTGCATAGAGTGGCCAACCGTGTTTATAGCGTAGACGTTAGAGTGACCGGCAATTAGGCGCTGTAACAATGTCTCCTTTTGTAACATCGATCAGGGATGTACCTGGGTGAGATCAGGGATGTATTCCAATTCACAGTGTGCAGCAACAACAGTAATTGAGTTATTAAAGCACTTCAAATAGTGAAGAAAAAAAAACAGTTTAAACTGAGGCCATGCGCTGCATTTGAGGGACACTTAAAACATTTTTCCTGCTATTGAAATGTGTTCACAGCACTCATCCTTCTTGCTCAGTGTAGTTGTCACCACTAAATTTTAGACAACGAATGTTAAAAACAAAACGACCCATGTGGGTTGCCTTAGTGTAGTGCCTGAAGGTGCATTAAAATACATACAACCACTCAACACCATAAGCAATCTGACAAAGCAGACCTAAGGTATCCCCCCTCCCCCCGGCGTGACAAGGGTGCAGTAGGGCCCTACTGCACCTTCAAAATTGGGCCTCTCTATCACTTTGTTGGGTAGTTTAAAAAAATCCAAACTTGAAGCACAGAGGACAACTCCGAGCCCTGGGTTCTGGAGCCACTGCTCCTGCTGTGGCATTGATAACCAAGAACCCAGAAACAAGGGAGCGTTTGTCAACAAGGAACAAGAAATCAGCTGCTGAACCAGTCTGTGACATTTCTACACTTTTCATTCTCAGGAGGCCCTTTATTTGAGCCATTTTCTGCATAACTTGTTAATTAGAGGTCATCAGTGTGAGAATAGGACCCCTCAGTTATGTTGCTCAAAGCTCGCCTTAATAGGCACCTAATAACTAAAGAGCAGCGAACCAAAACAAAATGAACGAAAACAACCCGTGAGGAAATACTGGACTTTAAGGAATGTGCCTAGGGCAGGTCATGAACCAGGCATATGTATAGTACCATGGCTTCATAACACTCATGCAGCCTCCCCGGCCTCCTCCTGCTAAACAATCGCCAGTACACAACAAGCATTGGCACGGCCGATAGGTCTTGCCTACGCAAGAGCTATTGGCTTCTGCAAAGTGTTTTAACCATTATGTACCCCAGTGTGGCTGTTGTTCAGCATGGCTAAAACAAAGTGGTGTACAGTAGGGTGGGGTAAAATGGGGTAGAGTGGAATGGGGCAGATTGGTGTAGAGTGTAGTAGGGTAGAATGTGGTAGAATGGAGTGGGGTACATTGGGAAAGATTGTAGTGGGGTACATTGGATTGGGGAGCTGGGTAGAGCAGTGTGATAGGTTGGAGTCGGGTAGGTTGGAGTGGAGCAGGTTGGAGTGGTGTGGGATATATTGAGATAGATTGCAATGGGGTAAATTGAATTGGGGTAGATTGGGGGTGGAGTGGTCTAGATTGGAGTGGAAAGAAGTAGCTGGGATTGGAGTGGGGTATACTAGGGTGGCGTAGATTGGGGTGGAGTGGAATGGGTTGGATTGGAGTAGAGTTGGTTGGGGTAGAGTCTTGTGCGGTAGATTGTAGTGGGATAGATAGGTATAGATTGGGGTTGAGTGGGGAAGATTAAGGAGGGGTAGCCTGTGGTGGGGTAGTTTGACATAGAGTGGAGTATGGTGGATTGGGTTGTGGTTGTGGATTGGGATGTGGTTGAGGATTGAGGTGGTGTGGGGTGGATGGGGGTAAATTGCAACAATCAAACCCAATCTACCCTGCTACAATCTACCCCAAACTGCTAAAAAGGGGAGTGGGGAAGATTGGGGTACATTGTAGTGTTGTGTTATGAAATTGACTATCGTAGAATTGAGTGACGTAGTGTAGTATGCATTGTGTGATAGTGCACTGCATTAGACAACACATTTCCCATTGAAATGACCATTACATTTGCACCAAATACGGTTTTACTACACAGAAACATTAATGTGTCCAAATGTCATCACCTAGTGTATTGATGTGTTTTGATCATATTCAAATATTTCTGTCCACCACACTTCAGGATTACAAAAAAATGCACTTCATTTGAGCTCATTCTGATATATTCTGAAACATCAGCAGAGTTCATTTCTTTGTGTGTCCTAGAGAAAAAAACGTCCTACACCCTCTCCTCTTACATGGATACTCAGCACGATTGTCACATAAATTCTCTCACTTTGAAGTCAGGAAAAGAAAAGTAAACAGCAAGATGCTTTAGAAGAGAGAGCTTGACATATGACCTCTGTCTTTGAATGCACAGCAAATGTGACAAGATAAACACAAGATTTGAAGGCCTGTTTAAGGAAAAGGAGTTCATGGAAGAATCCAATAAACAAGGTTTGGGTAACGGGAATATGAACTCAAACTGGACAGCCTAAAAACAAATAAATCCAGCAAATACAAATGAAAGAAAATGTGAGTTACAAACAGTAGCGACTGCTACCAATCGGAAGTGATGGGGCGGGGCAGGGGGGTGGTGGGTTCAGGAAGGAACAACATTTTTTTTTTTAAAACACTTACCTGGGCCGTCCGGCCACTGCCTCTTCTCCATCCTCTTCTTGCTGTCTCCACCAGCTGCAGGAAGGAGCAGGAAGCACCTGGGCTCCCAGGCTCCCCATACCCAATCATAACTCTGCAGTGCAGCGTTGTGATTTGTCTGAGCCCGAACTACTGTGCTCAGATAGGAACTGGAAGGCTTTGCATGTTCCTCTCCAGGCTGTGTAAAGCAAGCCTGGTGGGGAAGATGCAAAATGCACAGGACTGTTTGGCCGGCTCAAGAGGGCCCGCCAAGCAGTGATGCGCACTTAAGGAGTGCAAACCACTACTCTCCCTGCTTTGGCCAGCCCCGCCCCTCCCCGAGAGCCACTCACATCAATTGGAAAAATAAAATTATAATGATTCGTTATTATCATTTTATTTTTCCTATTGAAGTCAGTGGGGCGACGTTCCTCCGCCTTAACGGAAGAGCCGCCACTGGTTACAAACCACAAAGCCAATGTTCAGCTTTCTGAATGTCTCAAAAAGGCTTTAGCAGACCACACAGCTGTGCTGTCTGGTAGGCTTCGACCTAAAAAGCAGTAAGTCTGCTGTGATGTAAAATGGCAGCACTGAAGATTTAATTGGATTTTTTGTTTACTGTCCATTCAGCTGTGCCCGCTGGTTACCTATTTTTGCAATTTTACAAAGCAAATTTAAGACTCACAGCATCAGAGCTCTTTAGATGAGAACCAGACATTCCGCATTATTTTCAACACTGGTAGGTTAAGTAATGTGTCCAGAATGTGTATGTAATATGTGCTTTAGTGTGGCTTGCACCTCACCCAGAAGAGTATCCTGGCGCCGAAAGAAAGACTATGCAGTCCTGGCTGGGGCCTATTGAAATTGCCAGGTTTTCAGTCTATGTGGAATTAAAGCACTCTGTGGCTGCTCTGATGTGCATGGAGAAGTCTTTGGAAACCGGGTACGAGAAAGCGTGTCTGCAGGCTCTGGCTTTTCAGATGCAGGGGACATGGGTGAGTAGCACTTCTTTAAGTCTTAATTCTTTTATTCATAAAAATCACATCTTCTATAGAAAATAATCAAATCTTTATCTTCCTGAGCCAAGAGTCTGTCATTGTAGAAATAGTTCTATACAAAATTACTTTCTTGTGTTTGAGGACAACATGGCCTACACATGTTTCGCGACTATGTAGTGTCGGTTCATCAGGGTTATAACGATGATCACAAAACCATAAATCTATGTTTATATTGACAGCGTTAACAAATAAAGAACATTGACAAAACCAGTTAAGATAGAAAGTAAGAAGAGAAAAAAATCATACAAACAACTAATTAAATATACAAAATCACAAATAAAATGAACAATAGTATAATCCAAGCAATCAAAAAAGGTGCGACTGATAATAGCAGATGAAAGTAACATCTAGTGTATTCACCTGCAATTACACATGTGAAAGTTTATCAGAATGCAGAATGTACAGAGAACACCATAGGAAATATATGTGCTAATCCCTGAGAGCTATTAATACATCAATCAATGCCATCAACGAATAGAAAGCTGAACACCCGAATTTATCAGAAATGAAGACTGAAGTGTAATAAACACAGATGGTAAACAGTAACGGAAGAATCTAAACAAAGGACAAATGTATGAATCAAAGAGAAGGAAAGCCTGACTCAGCGTATTTTCCTGTATGAAAAAGAAAAATCTTTCTACAATTGTTGAGAAATAAAGATGGATATCAAACAAAACCTAGCTGGGACACAAAACCTCTCACACAATTAATTTACAGGTGGAAAAAAGTGTACAATCCAATTGGAAATAAATTATTCGATCTGAAAGCAAGTGAAGGAAACAAAGAAACAATTAGAATGAATCTCTAAAACTCTGATGTCTCTTATTCTATAAAAATATTATTCTATAAAAATATTATTCTATAAAAATATTCATGTATGGCATACCGCCTGAACAATCACTCGTTGAAATACTTAAAATATAAAATAGACCAGCAATCGGTGGTTCTGTTACTTTCATCATGGGTGTGAACCTGCGTTCTAGTTGTTCGCAATGGTATTTGGAGAGTCTCAGTTCTTCTGTGTACTAGCTAGCTTGAGGGGTGGTGATATTTTTGAGTGGGACCAGAGAGTCTGCACAGGAGGTGCTCCAGAGAAGTTGGTGAAAACCGGCTCAAGAGGGGTGAACTGCAGTGCATGAGGGGTCCTTCACAGGTGAGTCTGAGTGTGTTTAGGTCTTCCAGGAGGTAGTTGTTTTTTTTGTTTGATTTGATCCTCCAGATGAAAATTGAAGTCACCAAGGATGATGAAGGAGCTAGAGTTGAGCTCCAGTGAGGAAATTAATTCTTACTTACTAAGTGCATGTTGGTGTTTCTGAAGTTGGATTTTGGGCCAAGAGGTCAGCAATGCAGGCCCCCCTACCTCAGGGGTTGCTGGCGATGTGTGGAGATTGAAGGCCAGGTGTTTCAGGAGGTAACTGGAATTTGTTTTTTGAATTGGTTGAGGTGGTAGAGCAGGTGTATGTAGTCGCTATGGAAGATAGTTATTCCTCCACCGGGTTTGCAGGTTCTCTTCTGTGTTGCGATCTTGAAGCTGGGTTAATAACTGTGGTGATGTCAGGTGCAGAATAAGGGGTGAACCAGTTTTAAATCAGGAAGTGAAGGTCTGATGAAAGGATGTAGAGGAGGTAATTTACTTCGATGGCGTGTCTAACAATCAAGCGAGTATTGAGGAGTAGCCATCTGGGTCGAGTGTGAGAAGTGTGTGGGGTGTCGAGTAGGGTGCGGGTGTGGGCACGGGGAGAGGAGGAGTGGTGAGCAGGTGATTTTGAAACGGGGCACGCAGGAGGAATGGCATGCGGCACAGGAAAATTTACCTACAATGTTGGAGGGAGGGGCTCAGCAGCTTAAGCTGAAGGGCATCCTGTGTTCAGTCTGCAGAGGTCATTGGGCAAATCTGGGATTTTGGTAAGTGGGAGGAAGACCAGGGGTCCTGGAGGATAAGCACAGCAGTGGGCGTGGTCCGGCAAGGAAGGGCTTGCCTTCAGCCAGCCAGGAGTGCAATGATTGGGCTCAAAGGGGTTCAGCCCCCCTCCCCTCGTGTGTGTCAGCTCAGGCTGAGACGGCTTCCCGGTCACACACACAGCCGCACCAGAGTACCTCACAGGTCTTTAAAAGACCATTTACTTGTTAACAAAGCTTTGTTGTTCTTTCACCCCTTCTTAAATCCCCTGCATCTTCATCTGCCGATTGCTGGAAGAATTAGCCCCCCCCCCTCTCCCGAAATTTTAAATACAACCCCCTCCCCCCTCGAAATTTCAATCTAGTTATGCCTCTGCCTTTGGCACATCTTTAGTGTATCACTGGTGCACACAATGAGCACGTCTTAGCTGGGGCTCCCGTTAAGTAGGTGCAGGAGTGGGTGCGGTGAGTGGACAGGATGGAGGAGGAAAGAGTGGCAGGTAAGCAGGTGAGTACGCAATATGAGGAAAAAGGTGGAAAAGCCGAAGAGGGGTGAAAGGGGGGAAAAAAGAAAGTTGCAGAGAACCGGGATGCGTGGGAGAAAAGAAAAAAAGAGTTGGAGAAATTAAACTGGCAGAGAGCATGAAGGGAGAAAGGATGCAAGAGATGGTCAAAGCAGGGGCAGGCGGGCTAGACGAGGCAAATGATGTGCAGAAGGAGGCATAAGCTGTAAAAAAACTGACAAAAGGCAAAGAGCTGTCATTATTACAGTTTTCCATTCACTCTTGCACTAACTGAAAGCAAGAGTGACAGAACATGAGTGAATGAAAAACAAGCAAAAAAGACAAACGGTGCAAAAAGGTATAAGACCTCGAAAAGAATGCAGGATTAATAGCACAAGTGTGACTGGAAAACGGGCAAAAAAGGCAGAAAGGTAAAAAAGTAAGAGCAAAAAGAGCAAAGCGAGAGTGAGAGAGAAAGCAGAGAGAAGAGAGAGTCAAGAGAGCGGGGCTGGGAGCCTCAGTGCAGTGTGGTGATGAGGCGGGTTCGAAAGAGCACATGATGCAGCACAGGTAAAGCTGGCAGGCAGGGCCAGACCGCTCCTATTTAACCCCTACGCCGTGGGGGTAATTCCCCCACAGCGCAGGGGGGAGGGGGGGACGCGGAGCCGCGGTGCTCGTGACGAGCCCAGCTCATCATGAGTCACAGTGGAGCTGTGCTCATGACGAGCTGGGCTCGCCACGACTCCGCCCACTGATTAATTCGCCCTCACAGACGGGGACTCAATCGCGTGTGGGCGGACCGCGGCTGTTATGACGAGCCCAGCTCGTCATGAGCACAGCTCCACTGTGACTCATGACGAGCTGGGTTCGTCATAAGCATGGAAGAAGTTAATACCAGGGGGGGGGCAGATTTACAAGCCCCCAGGGCCAGACTGCCTATCGGGCGTTTTGGTATGCTGCCGAGCTGGGGGCTGATGTCACTGCGGTGGGGGCTAATTTCGTTGATGGAGACCTGCGTGTGCTTCGAAATAAACAAAGCAAAACGAATTTTGTTCATCACACACAGGTCCCCATCAACAAAATCAGCCCCCAGCTCGGCAGCATGTCAAAACGCCCGGTAGGCATTCCGGCCCTGCAAGCCCCTTGCGCTGCCAGTACGTCACTTTTTGTGACACACTGGCAGCGCATTTCTCTGCCCCATATTTACAAGGACAGGAAAAGCCACCCTGCGTGTCTTTTCATGTCCTTGTAAATATGGCCCCTTTATATGCAGCACTTTGCGTGAAAGGGGCGGTCCATGGGTGCTGCTGTGGGGGTTCCCATGCAACACCCAGGGAACGAGACACATTTCCAGATTTACGAGAAATTGGATACCTGGAAATGCGTCAGTTTGCTACGGTGGCGATGTGAGGTGCAAGGAGGAGAAATATTTTCTCCTTGTTTCTTTCCTCTTTCAATGCATGCTACATTCTACAGCACACATTGAAACAGGAAAATGCCTGTAGTGATTGTTTTTGTGCAGGAAGGTGCCATCCTGCACAAAAACAATCTCCCCATGGCGCAGGCATTTTTACACCATGGCAGCTGTTTGTGCGCCAGCGCAGGGGAGACCACAGGAATGCGACATCATTGTAAATATGTCGCATTCCTGTGATATGAAAGTGTCGCGCTGCAGCACTTTCTTGTAGATCTGCCCAAGGATGTTGAGCTGAGGTCAAAAGTGAACTTGGCATCCCAGTTCCAAAGTAGACAGCTCTATCCATTATCCCACTTCTCCTCCGTGTTTGCTCAGCATCTCTTTGCTATTCACTAGCCATTGTTGATTTTGTAGCTGGCTGTATCATAATATAAGTATGTTTTTTTTCCTACTGAGTTTTATATAGCGCAAACTTGACCTGAAGGTATCAGAATGCTTTCCATAGCACCAGTTGCGTTACATGAGGACACATTCATTTTTTAGGTCGAGCCTAGCTCAGCGCGCATGCGCTGTCTAGGAGATGACCTTTTAGAATCGGTCTGCACTTTTCTAACACTCGTGCGTGTGGTGGCATCCACCTTGTGGGAGCGAGCAGCGGCGCGCAGGGACCATCTGTTTCTAACTAGCGTGGCCAAACCCATTCGTTTACATTTGCCTGTCTCGCTGTCGCTTTCACTTTCGTGCCCTGTAGTCTATGTGCCAAAACTGTCGCAGTACATGTCCCTACTCCTGAAAGTGTGTATTCTTACGAGCCCATAATCCGAAGCGTCTCATCCTAAGACTCAGCATGTTAACGATCCTATGTTGATGAGATGCGGACCATTTCTCATGTACATGCAGTTGCTAACATTTAACTTAATTTTTGTTTGTCGTCTTTCCCTTTCCACTCCCACTCGGCCGTGTTTTTTCTCCACACCACTCCACTCCAACCATGTTACTTCTTCCCTTCTTAACCCTCACCCTCCCTTTGTCCGTATTAGCCATTCCCATTTGAAAAAAGCGATATGAGATGCCCAGCGCTGGCCGCATCACAGCGTTTTCTGCTGTCCTGTTGCTTTTTTCCCTCCCACCCTCACTCTCATGTCCTTTTGTTAAAACTGCACACACTAAGTGATATATTGCAGGATGTGCAGAGGAACAGTTTAAAAGAACCTCTAAAAGGGCACCATGGACGCTGCTTCGAAAAGGCTTACTCCTTGTAGGCATTTCAGTGACAAGATTCCCAAGTCTGTGCATGCTTTTGTGAGCCCACAGTGCTCATGCATTGTTTAGCAGTGCCTCGAACTGCGGTAGAGAGGTACATCTTGCCGTTGTGTGGGCTCTGACTATGTCAATGCATTGGCACACCAAAGATTGCAGATTGGAGATTACACGTCATGCAACAACACACACAACAGGAGGCTGGTACACATGGATTGAAAGAAAAGCCTCAGCAGGGTGCGGCAAGTAAACATACAAGACAAGCATTGGCATAGCCAATAGGTCTTGCTTTTGGGACCTTATAAGTATTTAGTTATGCAGCACAATATCCTTGGTGCAACAACATCAACTGTTGCATGGCTAAACATTGCTGGAGTTGCGTCGCACTTGCAACACGACTCCAGCAATGTGCTGCCCTTATGACAAAAGATGCGACACGCATCTGTCTATCCTTGCGCCACGGTGCGCTGCATTCTAAATGCGATGCATCCGTGGTGGCGCAAGGGTATTTTTGCGTGTTGCATCTTTACTGGTACATCCTTGCTAATATGCAGAGATGCGCCAGTACTTGGAAATCTGCCCCGAAATATATACATGTATATGTGTGTATGCATATGTATGTATATGTAAATGAAATTATATATATGTATATATATATATATATATATATATATATATATATATATATATATATATATATATATATATTTGCTGAAAAAAACAAAAGTTACAGGGACATTATAGTTGAACTCAGATTTCAATTGTACAAAATTGTAGAAATTTAGCAGTTATAGTTATCTGAGCTAACTATAACTTACGCCCCCACAATGCACTGCTTATGACTGCACATATTGCATAACTCATTAGATGATCAGTGACATCACTCAGGACATCACTGATTACATCATTCAGTGATTGTGTTTTTCTAAACTTTTAAATGTTAAACATATATACTAAAGAACCACAAAAGTTGAATTAGTATATTTTCTGTATTTCTGAATTCTTTAATTTTTGTAAAAAAAAAATTCAAAAATGTATTGTCAACAAGTGCGGCACAAATTTTACATAATGTTCCCTAAACAAAAGAAAACTACATCAAAGCAAAATTGGATAACTCTGGGCAATCACAAGTAAACAACATATAAACAATACATCAGCCAAAAAGAAAAAAATCATCAAATCTTGGCATTTATCAATATCTCAGAAAATAGATACAAACGTTCTAAATGATCCAAATGTACCTAAATGAACAGCCCCCATATTGCCTCCAACTTCATCATAGAACAAGATCCCCTTGCCTTAGCTAAGACTTTTTCCATCTCATACGTTTCTTTAACCAACAACCACCAATCATTTATAGAGGGGGCTTTGGAAGAGATCCATACCCGAGCAATTGCCAGTCTAGCAGCAACCAACAATAGTGAAGCGGCTGTAAGTTGATGACTCACTATCTTAAGACCCGTCATAATATCTATGACCATCGCTGATGTTTCTATCCCTTACCTTTGGGGAAAAACTTGGTTGATCTTCTACCAATACATTGTTAGTTCAGGACAAGTTACAATCATATGTATAATGTTAGCTGCATACAAATCACACCTAGGGCATTTTGTCTGATCACTACCCCGACCCGACACAGACCATTTAGAAATTCTTTCCGGCGTATAGTACAACAAGCATATAGTGCGAAATTGCTGCAATCGCATATTGACTGAGTGCACTGACTTCTTTATAGTGCTTAGTGCATGTTGGATAACGGTAGGTGTTACTTCCATCCCCATAGTCTTACTCCAACAATCTGCGAGTCTTCCAAAATCATTTTGGGTAGAATTTGGGATGCATATGTACATTTGGCTTATAGCAGATTTTACCTTCTCATTATAAAGACAATCCCAGATTTCAGAACTAGATACTTTATACAAGTTTAAATGCCTCACCAAATAGTCCCTAATCTGTAACTATTTCAAAAACATACAATCAGTCAGTTTATACTACATCTGCAAGTTCTTAAAAGGAGTGAAGGTATTATGGTCATAAAGATCTCCTAAACAGGTAATCCCATACGTGGCCCAGCGTTTGCCAACAACATCCTGAAATATTTCTGGGAGCATCGGGTTACCCCATAAGGGGAGCCTTTCATGATAGAATGACAAATTACATCTTGTAAATATAGCACGCCATATAAAAATGCAGTCCCTTATGGTCTTAAACTTGACTCTTTTAATATAATTTGGGTCATTAATCCTGTATAAATACATATTACTGTCCTCTCCTAAGATAAATTGGTGGGAAAGAATTTAAGCTCAGAATTTAAAAGGCTGCGAAAACGCCCAGCAAAAGCAGCCCAAAAATATTTCTTGAAGTCAGGAAAGTCAAGGCTACCCTGTTCATATGGGAGCTTTAACAAATCAATAGCCCATCTGGCGCGTCTGTAACCCCAAATAAAACTCCCAGGGCACCCTCTAGTTTCTTAAAAAACAAATTCGGAACCCGCAAAGGAATAGATCTAAATAGAAATAAAAACTTGGGCAGCATTTTCATCTTTATAATATTAGTACGCCCTACGATACCTATAGGAAGTTTATGCCACTTCCTTAATATTTTAACTGTATCCTTCAATAAAGAATCATAGTTTAGAGAAAATATCTTATCTATCTGCGCAGATAGCCTGACCTCCAAATAAGTGGCCACAGAGCATACACCTAAAGTTGTTTTCTCCTGTTCAAAATTAAGTAGTATTTGTGTTTTCTTAACATTTAATTTATACCCTGAAATAGAGCCAAACTCAAGTGATTCATCCTCGATACCCTTAATAGCTTCTGCTGGTTCAGTTGTGAAAACCTCAATATCATCTGCGTAAGCGATAGCCTGAAGCGATGCATCCCTTGACACAAATGGCAGAATTCGGGGGTTAGATTGTAAAGCATAAATAAACTGCTCAATTTATAAAGCAACCAATAAAGGGGAAAGGGAACACCCCTGTCTAGTTCCACAGAGAATCGGAAAAATTGTTGACTGCAAACCTAAATATGACAATTTAGCTTGGGGCTTAATATACATAGCTTGTATCCATTGTTTAAAATTGCCATTTCACTACAAACACATCAAGTACAGCCCATAAACAATCACATCCTACTGCATCGAAGGCCTTCTCGGCGTCTGAAAGAATCATCCCCAAGGGAATTGCCATCCTTCCAGCCATATCGAATGCTCCCACTGCCAAATTGACATGCGCTGTGGTGTCCCTACTTTGGATAAAACCATGTTGGTGAGAAGATACCAACCCAGGCATGACTGGCGACAGACAGTTTGCCAAAATCTTTGCAAAGATTTTAGCATCTACGTTAATAAGCAAGATTGGCCGATAAGAGCCATACTCATCAGATGGCTTACCTTTTTAAAGAAAGAAAACAATCTGTGTAGTATTCCAAGATTCTGGTACCTTTCCCATAGTACCTATACTCTGTATAACTAAACTAAATAATGGAACTAAGATGTCTTTGAAAATGTTTGAAAATTCGATAGGTATGGATCTTCTCCAGCTTGCTTTCCAGATGGTAGGGAAGATATTGCCAAATCTATTTCTTCCCTCGTAACTTCACCTCTCCAATAAAGCAGATGTCTCTTCACTCACTATTGGAAATGTTCTACCCTAAAGGTACCACCATATATCCTCCTCTTCCGGATTTATCATTGGAGTATATAACTCCTTATAAAATGTAGAAAATTGTTCAAGTATCTCCTGTGGGTTAGAATACAGATTGCCATTGGCCCCCTTTATGTTTCTTATTTGAGTATTAGTTCTATCTTGTGCCACTTTGTAAGCCAAAACCCTGCCTATTTGCTTTCCATATTTATATTGTGTGAAACGAGACTTATGGTGCCTAACCGTGATTTCTTCCCCCCTAAATATCTTCTTTACAGTCAATCTAGCATCCATCAACAAAAGAAGGAGCTGTTCCTGATCAGTAGTGCCTAATAACTGCTTGGATAGCCTCCTTCTTTGCCAAGAGTTCTTCAATTTTTTGACATAGATTATGTGAGTGGCTGTGTGTATCCATGTGTGAGTGGGTGTCTGAGTGCCTGTATGGGTGTGTGAGTGACTGTATGGATGCATGTGTGGATGTGTGATTAGCTGTATGGTTAAGTGTGTGGCTGTGAGGGTAGCTGTATGGGAGAGTGGTTAGTTGTATGAGTAGCTGTATGGGTGAATTAGTGGCTGTATGAGTGAGTGAGTGGGTGAGTTAGTTGCTGTATGGGTGTGTGTGAGTGAATAGATGTGAGTAGTTGTATGGGTCTGTGAATGGGTATGTGAGTGATTGTGTGTGTAGGTGTATGCGAGGCTGTATGGGAGTATGAATGGGTGAATATCATTTGAGATGTCATCAGTGTTGTCACTGACCATGTCATTTGTGATGTAATATGCGAGGCCATAAACTGTGCATTGTGGGGCGTATGTTACATTTAGAGCAGGTAAGTATAACTGCTGAATTTCTATATTTTTGTACAATTAAAATCTGAACCTAACTATAATGTCCCTGTAACCTTAGGAATTCACTCAAAAAAACAAAGTTGTTGTAAATATAATTTCCTGTCATCTGGAACCTTTCAGAGTGGGTGCTTGTATAGGTTGGTGGGTGGGCGTGAGTGCCTTAGTGGATGTGTAGTGTGAGTGAGTGGCTGTTTGAGTGTCTGTATGGATAATACAAGAAATAAATCAGACACCGCAGATCAGATTCCACTCCAATAGATTAACAATGCATTGATATTCAGTAAGGATTTCAGATTGTTTTTCAACGTGGAATACAGGAGGGAATACACTTAGTTTGTGTTTGCTAAGTCCAAGGAATTAAGAATCATTTGTGATTTACAAAAGTGTTTCAGCTGGGGCACCTGCTATGTGTGTGTTTGTAACTGCTTCCCATTGACATTTTATTTGTGTGCACAATGAAATTCTCCACTCTGCCAACATCTCCTTCCACATGTATGTCAATGATTCTCAGATCTACATTAAAATCTCCTCTCTGAGGAGATCACCTATCTAAATGATGCCCTGAAACTGACTGTCAATTGGCTCGCCAACAACCAGCTCAAATTGAATGCCCAAAAAACTGAGTTTCTTCTCATCTCCCCCCCCCCAAAAAAACTAATGACATCCTGCAATGGACTAACTCCATCACAGCACTCAACTGCACCCCTACCATAGTGGGTTCTGCCAAATCTCTCGGGATTACTTTGGACCGCAACCTGAATAAGACTGAACATATCAACACAATGGCCAAAACTGCCAGATTGCATCTGAGCTACTTGAGAAAACTAAAACCCTTCCTTGGAACTGCCGACCTACAAACCGCTGTGCAGGCGTTAGTTATTTCCAGAATCGAATATGGCTGCTCCACACTATTTGGCTTACCTAAGACTTCAACGCCCCCCCTTAAAGCTTGCCTCAACGCAGCAGCTAGACTTGTATCTGGCTCAAGAAAATTTGACCATATCTCATCTCACCTGAAGCCTTGAACTGGCTTCCCCTTGAAGACAGAATTCAACTCAAGCTGGCCTGCATCACTCACAAAGCCTTGTACACGAATTCCCTGGCATATCACGCCCAGAAAATTGTGTTATCTGGGAGATCCAGAAACTCAGCTCCTCCAGAGACCTTGTGCTCCAGCCACCCTGCTTCTGCAAGATAAAAACATACAATTGTGCATTTTCCGGGGCTGCACCAAGAATCTGGAACTCGCTTCCCTCCTCCATCAGAAGATTATCTTCTCTGGCGCTCTTCAAAAAAGAAGCTAAATCATTCTTAATAAGCAAATTCCTCCATAACGCTCCCTTGGTGCACATACCGCCTTTTCTTGATTTATCTCAGCGCTTAATCTCCATTTTTGTTTGACTTTCTACATGTTACATCCTTCACTCCTTCTAATGCTCCCTGCACCATTTATTGTATCTCTTCTTTGTCCTATCGTAATCAAGTCGCTCGCTAATTTTGGAACTGTATTGACTCGTGTATATCCATGGCTTTGTCCCACTATTATCATTTTCCTAACCCTCTTCCTTGTATTTTGCCTAGGCCACCCTGTACTTGGAACTGTACCATTTAATGTATATATCCCTTTCCTGTGTCCTATTGTATTCAAGTCGCTCACTGTTTTTGGAACTGTATTGTCTCTTGTATATAACATTGCTTTGTCCTACTCTTGACATTTCCCTAACCCCCATCCCTGTATTTTACCTGTGCCATCCTGTACGTAATGTATCTTTCCTTTTAAAGCGCTCTGATACCCTAACGGGTCATGTTTGCACTATATAAAACTTCAAATAAAATAAAATAAATAATAAAAATGAGCATCAGCACCATAGCGCTAGTCTCCCTGCTGCCCATATAAAGCACGCTGGCGCGAACGCGCAGCGTGTGTTGCGATCAGCAGTAGTACGGTTTGAGTAGGCCACGGTCTGCGATAGTGCATACTTTGAATGTTTAAATTTGTCTGAATATTTTAAATACTTTAATCATTGTGGTGGCACTTGTTCTTATATTATGTTTTAAACGTGCTGTTACTTTGATTTTAAAACCTCGGTTTTAAACTTACTTACCTCACACTTCAGACGCCAGGAGCACTTCTCCCGGCTCCACTCCCCGGTGCGCGGTGCTCGTCCGTGCGAGCGGGCCCACCCCCATCCTCCCGGCAGAGGTTAGCGGTCTAGCGCTAGTCTCCCTGCTGCCCATATAACGCACGCTGGCGCGAGCGCGCAGTGGACGCGCGCAGCGGGCGCGCCGGCGGCACGCCAAAGGCAAGCCCGTCCGCGCCCGTCCGCGCCCGTCCGCGCCCGTCCGCGCCAGGAACGTACCAGTGGCAGGGCCCCCTGCTGCTTCTTACCCCTTACACTATACACGGGCCAGGCTGTTGGACTTGCAGGTGGTGAAATCCATACACTGATTCCCCGTCTCTGGGCAAGACGATTTACACAGGTACTTTTGCCCTGGTTGTTGTTATTCTGTTGTTAGGGAGGTCAGTAATAAGGGCACAGGGATGGCTAGTCCGTCTTGCATGATTAGGGACAGTGAGGGGGTAGGGGATGGGCATCACGTCGGTCCTTGCGATACTCAGAGACGAACCACTGTCCCGGAATCACTGGCAAGCTCAATGAATCATTTGGTGGGCATCCTCCTCAACTCCCGTTCTGTGACCAAACATAAATATGAACTCAAATTGCTTTTGACCTCCCACTCTCCTGATTTGGCCTTCATCACGGAAACGTGGACCAGTGCGGCTTCCTGCCCAGACTGGAATATCGCCCTGCCCGCTGGCTATGCGCTACACTGTCTTGACAGAAAGGATGGCAGAGGGGGGGGCTGCGTTCGATACCGTGAATCATGCTGTGCTGATGCAGCGTCTAAGGGAGGTAGGGATTGTGGATCGGGCCTTGGCCCTTCTCTCTTCCTTTCTGGATAATCGAAGACAAAGTTTAAAGTGGGCCGGCTTTCACACGGCCAATTTCGCTCTACCATGCGGCGTCCCACAAGGTTCGGCTCTTTCCCCGACTCTTTTTAACATCTATGTCAGACCTCTGGCTAGTCTGGTCAGGAAACATGGTTTTATGTTGGTGTCCTACGCGGATGATTCACAATTAGTGATATCAGTTGTGGATCACCCTGATCAAATAGCGGCCAAATTCCATGCCTGTCTTTCTGATGGGATGGAATGGATGCGCTCCAGTTTTTTAAAAATCAATACTGAAAAAACTGAAGTGATGGAGTTCGGGAAAGGTCCCTCAGTCTGGAGCACCCTATGGTGGCCTTCGGCGGCTTGGCAATGTCCCCTCCGGGTCACTAAGGTGAGGAACTTGGGGGTGATCTTTGACGAAAAGCTGAACATGTCAGCCCAGGTCAATAGCCTAACTTCATCATGTTTCCTCCTGTTAAAAACTCTGCGGAAAATCCTCCCATACATCCCTTTGGCGCTACAGAAAATTGTGATGGCCGCCTTATTCATGTCCAGACTGGATTATTGTAATGCCATGTTTTTGGGTATCGACAAGTTCCAGGTTGGAAAAATCCACTCTTTGCACAATGCCGCGGTTCGTGTAATTCTGAACCTTCCCAGGGGCTGCCCTACCTCTGCGGGCAGAAAATCTCTTCACTGGCTGCCGGTTCAACAGAGAATCGAGTTTAAGGCACTCTGTTTGGTTCACCGGGCCCGCTTTGGTGGGGGCGCTAATGATGGAATAGATAGGTTTATACCTTACATCCCGCCCTGTGCTTTGCGGTCGGCCAACCTTGGTCTTATCTGTATTTCCAGATTTAAACTAGCAAGATGGGGCGGTCGCTCTTTTGCCATCTGTGCAGCTAGATTATGGAATCATCTGCCAGTGGAGATGCGACTTCAACCTAGTTATGCCCTTTTCAGAAAGATGCTTAAATATTGCTTATTCCAGGTCCAATAATTAATTCATTTCCCGCTGATCATACATACCATAGCGCCAAGACACCGTTTGGTATTCGAGCGCTTTATAAGCTTCTTTTATACTTATATACTTATAATGAAAGCAGATTTTCTCCAAGAAGAGTCCACAATTTCTTCATAAATGAGTACTTTGTCGCAGTACTTTCTATTACTTAATTAGTAACTGCTACAGTGTTGGGTAAATATCTAGTCCATACTCAACCTCATGCTTCGTAAATGTACCTATAGTGCAATGTCTGCAGTGACATCATGTGCATTTTTTGTAAAGATTTTTTTTTTACATGTGCATGATCTTCTTGAAATTTTCAGAACCTGCTGTTTAAAAAAAAGATTTCTATTCGCAAATCCTTTTCAAACTGTTTCGATACATACTTTCTTGTACCGCAGTAACTTCGCGAAACCAGCGTGATTTTTTCAAACACTTAAAATGATATATAGAGGTATTATAATTTATATTTGAGGTAAGTGGTTTCCTAACATTATGTATTAATGTATATACTCATAAGTGTTATAATGTTACACATATATTTTAATATATATTTCAGTATTTGCTGTGACGTCATTGCAAGGTCTGTGCGAATCCTATGTGACACATAAATAAAGGAATGTGGTCGGTTGAAACAGTATGCATGTTTATGGAGAGGAAGTACCCTCACACTTTTGTTTTTTACTTCTGGGTGTAGCTGTGTTGTTTGACACCTCTCAGTACAGCATCACTTTCATGATTTTTTTGGGTGGCATTCTTTCATTTTAAAAATGGCAGCCTCTCCATCCAGTCAGGCATCGGACCCATAAGACTACAGTAGTTCCACTGTGGAGGAACAGCTGCCAAAAAGAAAAGAAAGCATGGTTTGGGCATTCTTTACTGTCCCTTCTGGGGTAAAAAGGTGTTGCGAGACAAGCGCAGTGTAAGCTGTGTTCAAAAACCCTATCAAGAGGTATGGCTAAGAAATAGTCTTGGGACCATGCTCAAGCACCTGCAAACTATTCACCCCACCAATGTCTTCCATGAAGAAAAACAAAGAGAAGCAGCATAAAGACCTGATACGGGGAACTAGCTGTTGGAGGACACCATTGCTGTGCCTGGAACTAAAGCCCTTCCTGCTGTATTTCAAGACTTGGTAGATATGAGTACATAATGCAGGAAGTGCAATAAAGTTTTGTCTGTGGACGAGAGGTCTTTTTCTGCTATTCTTGAAGCAAAAAGGTGCCAAAGGTGTTTATTTTGTTTTATTTTATTTTTTTAAATAGTTGCACAAGTTTTGTGCATGTTGTTTTTTAGTTTCATTTTCCCAGTTGCTTTTGTTAATGAAAAAATTACACAGCAAAAAAAAATGTAAGCTTCAGAAACAGCAACCAAAAAACAAGTAAAAAAAAAGAAATGCCTTATCTGGTTTAACCTCTTCAGCGCGGCGCGGATTACCGCGCCGTGCTGAAGGTTCGTTGCGCGGGTGGGGCCTTGATGGAGCGGTTCCGTCATACGCACAGCGCGACCGATGCGCATGATGGAACCGCTCCGTCATGCGCATCGAAAGGGTTAAAGAAAGAATAACTATGTTTTTTGTTGGTATGTCATTGTAAACACCTGTCAGTATATGTCTATGTATGTTTATGTTTAAATGGCTGTTTGAGTCATCGTATGTTGGTGAGTGAGAGGGTGCATGAGGGGCTGTATGGCTAAGTGGGTGTGTGAGTGGGTGTATGGGTGGATGAGGGAGTTTGTGAGTGGCTGTATAGGCCAGCAAGTATGTTTGTGAGTACCTTTATGGGTGAGTGAGTAGATTGGTGACTGCCTATATGGGTGACTGATTGGATGTGTAAGTGGCTGTATGGGTGAATGGCTGTGTGAAGGGTTATATGAGTGAATGACGGTGTAGGAGTGGTTCTATGGGTGACTGAGTGGGTGTCTAAATGGATGTATGGGCGAGTGAGAGCATGCATCAGTGGTTGCATGAGTGAGTGACTGTATGGCCGAGTGAATGGGTGTGTGTGTGAGTGGCTGTATGGTTGAGTTAGTGACTGTGTGAGTGACTGAATGGCTAAGTGAGTTTGTGTGTCAGTGTGTGTATTGGTGAGTGAGAGGGTGCATGAGTAGCAGTATGAGTCGGTGGCTGCATGAGTGTCTCTATGGGTGAGTGACTTTGTGAGTGATTGTATGAGTGACTGTATGTGAGTGCTGTAAGGGTCTCAGTGGGTGTAAGAGTGGGTGTATGAGTTAGTGAGAGGATGCATGAGTAGCTGTATAGGTGAGTAGATGCATCAGTGTCTGTATGGGTAAGTGAGTCTGTATGATTGTATGAGCAACTGAGTGACTGGCTGTATGACTGAGCAGGTGTGTGAGTGAGTTTATTGGTGAGTGAGTGGCTGTATGGGTGTGTGAGTGGTTGTATGGGGTGAGTTAGGTATATGAGGAGTGGGTGGGTGTATCAGTGCCTGTATGGGTTAGTGAGTGGATGCATTAGTAGAGAATGGGTGAGTGAGTGGGTGTGTATATGGCTGTATGGATGAGTGAGTGGATGCATGAATGGATGTATAGATTAGTGACTGAATGCCTGAGTGGCTGTATGGGTGAGTGTGTGAGTGGCTGTATGAGTGAGCGACAGAGTGTGTGGGTAGACAATGAGTAACTGAGTGTGTGTATCAGTGGCTGTAACAGTGGGGGAAAACAATTGTAAGGATTGTAGGGAACAAAAACTGCACAGTACATCACTATAAATAAGTGACACGATGCATTGCACTCACTACAATTCACTATTCAGTTGTTTTACCTACATTTACCACACCAATGCAAACAAACATATTTAAAAACATTTTCCATTATTATACCTGGTACGCTACTGCGAAAAAATGTAAACCACACTTGAATTTTGAAGATCTTTTTAAAAACATCACCCTTAATAGGCCTAATTATGTCTAAAACACTGATGAGCCACGTAGAACAAACACTATCCATCTTTTGTTTCCAGAATACTCCTTAAAACTTTGGCTGAAGAAACAAGAGGTAAGAAATTCCTAGTTTGAAAGTCAGTTTTGG
Organism: Triturus cristatus; assembly: GCF_964204655.1. Classification (NCBI taxonomy): domain Eukaryota; kingdom Metazoa; phylum Chordata; class Amphibia; order Caudata; family Salamandridae; genus Triturus; species Triturus cristatus. The sequence goes on from NC_140583.1 coordinate 1,043,140,071, forward strand.
TTCGAATGTCATTGCATTCCGCCTATTCAGTTTCACTCTTTAAATAGACTTTATAGTGCCCAGACGTTACATTATCTTCTTCGTGAAAGATAATAGCTATAGTATTATAAGTTCTTCCAGAAATTGATAATTGTCTGGCTTTGAAATTTGTAATTTTGGATTCCAATTTAGACCCATCTGTTCTGCTTTTTTGTTACATCAATAGTATCTCCAAGTTTTTTGTAGATGCAAAGTAGACATAACATCTGATCTACAATTTGGTCACACACACTTTAATATGGAACTTTGTCAGACCAGCACATAGAAGTTTAGACAAGCCTAATATTGTGCGGAACCGACACACGCCTCTTCTTGAGACTCTTTTCAGAAGGGTTACGCTCAGCAACATCTTATCATTCAACAATTGGCACTACCACTGGGATTGCAGCCTTTTGTAGTGAGGCCGGTCCACACGAATTTCTCGTAGGTTGGCCCCTGACGAAGGGACATTTTCATCCCGAAATGCATCGGGCATTCATGAACAAAAGTCTATTTTGTGCTTATGGACTGAATCATGTATAATCATTTGACTGAGATTACCATTGTGGATATACCTATATACACTTGTTGAAAATTGTATATATTGTTTGTTTGATCATGTGATTTCATTATGATTGATATATAAATTGGAAACTCAGGCGTACCAATGGTTTAATGTATTCTATGTTTTTATTATTTGTCTCACAAGAGACTTGGGTATTAGCACCTAGTGAACTGTGCACGGCACCATCAAATTAATGTACTTGAAACAGTCTCTACAATTTGGTCAGGGCATGTTTTGATTTGCGTTCTTTATCAACCTGTCAAAAGGCACAGTTTTTCAATGTGGTAGTGTTGAGTACAAAAGCTTTCAGAATTTATTTGAGTGATAGATGTAAATGAGCATTCTTCACAGCCATGATTCAATTTTTGTCCGACCAAATAAGTCATCAATATATAAGTTCTGTCACTGAGTAAGATCAAATGAAACAGTGCAGAACACAATCTCTTATCTAGTTTTTGTTGAAGTTGAATTAGAAGATGTGGTAAATGAAACAGTACATTAAGAAAAACATTTGCATAGCGTTTGACACCAGAACTGTTTTCCCGCTGGTGGCCGGCAATATCGTCCGTTATTTTCCACTTTTTTCTTCTTAACACTTTCTAGCTTGTCCTAGTTTACTTTCTTTTCTTGAACATCAGTCAACTCTTTTGTAAACTTCAGTTTTGGACAGATTACCCATTTCTCATGAATAGGGTGCTGACCTAAATGAGGAGCGCATGAACTTCTTTACTGATTGCATGCTCTTACACAACGTGCATCAGCACTAACTTTCCTATAATCAAATTCAACTAAAAGCGAACCGGACAAAGTTCTAACTTGCGATAATGCTACATATGACAAGCGTTCTTTAAATACTGTACTCCCAATGTTAATAAAAGCTGTGGCCACACTTAATATTGAGATTTATGGATAGTTACAGAATATGCTAGAGATACTGGAAACTTGCCGCAGCACATATAAGTCCTTTACAAGCAAAAAACATACAATGCATCGGCCAATCTACTTCACGTCTTCAATCTGATCAAATTTTGAGGCTAAGTACCACACCTCATCCTTATTTGGAAAATTAATTAAATCAATAACTTTACCCCTAGCACCGTTTACTAACCCTTTCTCCACATTTAAATTACGCCGCATAATTACTCAACACTTTTTGCATAAACACTTTTCTAATACTGCAGTTCTCGATGCAGACTTCTCCAAAGAATCTAATTTTGCTTGTAGTTTATCAGTTAGTAGGAGAGTTACTCCCTGGTGTTCCATTTTATCGATAGCTGTAATTTGTAAAATATCTTCTTTTTTCAGCTTCAGTAATTGTTTGTTGAAGTTGGAGCACTCTTGAAATGTAGGCATTAAACACTGTTAGACCTGGTACCATTGGTGTGAGTCTCCCTTCCATTGTTTCTGATTGCCTCCTCTGTTTTTGATATGTTTTGCTGGTTTAGATGCTTCAGGCCCTTTGCCACTGCTATTCAGTGCCACAGTGCAAGTGCTCCCTATGTTAAATTGATGTATGGACTCCATGATTGGGTTATTTGATTTACTGGTCAGATCCTAGTATAGTGCCCCATGTGTGCCCAGGGCTTGTAAAGCAAATGCTGCTGGTGGGCTTGCAGCACTGGTTGTGCCATCCACAGAAGCAGCCTGTAAAGTGTGTCTCAGGCCTGCCATTGCAGAGCCTGTGTGCAGGCTAGTACTGCCATGCTGACTGGGTAAGGATATTCACTTACCAGTCCCTAAACCTTCCCTTTTCTTCATATCAGACAATCCTAAAATAGGCCCAAGGGCAGGGTGCATTGTAAGTATAAGGTAGGACAAGCCCTGGTGTGTGTGGTATGTCCTAATAGTGAATTACAGCCATTTTTGTTTTTCACTATTGCAAGGCTACCAGTCCCCATAGGCCAGAATGGGCAGTTTTATTATAACACCTTATAATCTTAACTGACCCAGGGAACATGGTAGAAATTCGAGTTTAGTATCCCTGAACTCAGAATGATAAAATACATCTTTTAGTGAAGTTGGTTTTAACATTGTGTGTTTGAAAATACCTCTTTTAGAAAGTAGGTATTTTCTTACCTGACCATCCAGCCTGCCTCTACTAGCTTGTGTATTGTGTGTCTGGTTTTGTGAGTGACAGGGGCTGGGGGATTCCAGGAGACAGGGTGAGTCAGCACAGGGCTGAATAGACCTATCTGCATGTAGAGTGGTGGTAGGAGTCGCACCTGGGTCTGAATAGGGCTGTGCCTGCCTTCCACAATGCTGACTCCACCTCCTGTGGTGTGTCTGATGTCCCTGGCCCACCCTGCCAAAGGAAAGAAGGAGTCCTGTAAACAAAGTGCTCCAGGACTGCACAGAACAGGTTTGGACTAGGTACACGCCCCTCTGCCTTCAGAGGACGAATGATTAAGTAGTATAAATATGGGGACCCAGACCCCAAGACTTTAGATCACTTCTGGAACAACAAGAAGAACCTCTGCCAAGGAGAAGAACCAAGGAAGCTGTAGGAGTTGGACTGCCCCCCTGCCAGTGTGCTGTGTTGCTGGGTTGGCCTACAGTGGTGTCTTCAGTACCAAGGAGAGGAGAAGGAACTTTCAAAGAACTTTCATCATCTTGCAGAATATTGCTCCAAGGGCTTGAACTTTTGCTTGCCTCCTGCTGAAGTCTCAGGGACAAAAAACTTCACCACCAGCTCCCCTCTGAATTTCCTTGCTGGGAATTCTGTCTGCAGAAGCCTGCGTGTCACTGGGAGCTGGAAGTGTGACTCAACGAGAAGAAGGTGTCACAGTCACAGCTGTTACCATCGCATGGCCGGAGAAACGTGTCGCCGCCTCAGAGGTCGCCACCGCATCACCAGCGAAGCGTGCCTTCGTCAAAGCTGTTACCCGACGCATCACTGGAGAAGCGTGTCGCCGCCGCAGAGGTCGCCGTTTCATCACCGGAGAAGCGTGTCGCAGGGCCTGCCGTGGCTCCAAAGTGCCAGGCGGGCACGCATAGTCTTCACGTTTATCGCATCGCACTGGATTGTCGCATCGCATCGAGGCGCCATCTTGTCGCATTGTAACCGGAACGCAGTACGAGAATCAACGCATCACCTTCTCTCCGATAAGGACCAAGATGCATCCCCTACTCTGCGCAAGCATTGAGGTGCAACGCATCGTCTCCCCGAAGCAAGGAACCGGCACATCTCCATCCCTGCGAACCTTTTGTTTGTTTTGCGTTACGCATCCAGGTACTTTTGTGAGAACTTTGTCGCATTTATCATCAACTTGAATTAAGTGACTTCTACCATCTTTAAGTCTATTTTGAGTACAGTATTGTGGATTTTTGTCATTTGTGGTCTTGTGTTAAGTTTATATACAGAATAATTATTTTTATAAAACCTGTGTGGTGTCCATCTGTAGTGTTTTCACTGTATTACTGTATGTGTTCACAAATGCTTAACATACTGCCTCTGAGATAAGCCTGTCTGCTCGTGCCAAGCTACCAAGGGGGTGAGCAGGGGTTATCCAGTAGTGTAATCCCCTTTCCCTGACTTAGAAGCAAGGGTCCCTATTTGGTCAAAGGTACCTACCTCTGTCAACTAGAGACCCCCAGTTCTGACAAGCACACTATGGATTTTTCTTTTCTGTTGAATTATACATTAGTTGTGCTGCTGTGCTGTCAGATGAAAATAGTTTCTTGGTAAGTTGACTCTCCAAAGCACGTTTCCCCTCTTTTGTCAGAACTCCTACTCTAATGTCTTTTAGGATATCTCCATATTCTACATCAGATGCTTGACACATACTCTTCACTAATCCCTTGTATTCGAAGTTTAACCAAATATTTAAATTTCCAATACTTTTGAAAGAATTTCTTGTTTCATTATGGAGAAGTGTCTTGAAAACAGGCTGCCCTTTCATGAGGGTGATTTGCAGTCGGTCACTGAAGACAATTAAATGATTTCTTCCAAACAGCCCATCATACTCTCTTTTTAAAATCTGCTGCATTCTTAAGTGTACGAAGGCAAGCAGTACGTTCAAAACCATGCTCACCTCATCGATGATTAAAAGCTTAAGTTTCTTCAATACTTTTGACACCTCATGACAAGCTTCACCAGATAAAGTCTGGTATTCCAGTTTGTCATGTTCAACAGAAAGCTTAAGTAGTTGGTATAAAATAATTCCTTTAATGTTTAGGCAGCTAATCCAGTTGGTGCTGTTACTGCATATGATAAATGTGATTCTGTAGTCCTCAGTAGATAAGCAATGAGAACTTTAATTAGAAAGCTTTGCCCAGTGCCAGCTTTGACCACCAATATATAGTAGTATTTGCTTAAACGAAGAGCATTCACTTTCTATTTTATCTTTTACTTTTATATAGATTTCTTTCTGTTCGTCGTTCAGTTGTGCTACAAAGTGTTCAAAATCAACACTTTCCTCTCTTGTCAAAAGGAAGGGGAGGGGAAGGAAGGTTCTCTGCAGGGTTAATACTGACTAAAGGATTACAGGTCAACTCCTTCCAGTCCTGTATAAGCTATATATTAAACACAGACTGTATTTGAGGTCAATCTAGTGTTTAATGCATTTACCATAATATGATGTAATATGTGAGGTCATACAAAGTGCATTGCAGGGGCATAAGTCATAGTTAGCTCAGGTAACTATAACAGTTGAAGTGCCCTGGTTTTATATAAGTGGAATCTGAGCCTAACTATAACTTCCCTGTAACCTTTAGTTTTATAAGTGAATGTAACCTGTAACCTTTTGAGACTGAGAGTGTGAGTGTCTCAATGGGATTGTGAGTGGGTGTGTGAGTGTCTGAGTGGACCTGGGAGTGGGTTCATAAGTGTCTCACTTGGTGTGTGAGGGTCTCATTGTGAGGAGACGTGAGTGTCTCATTGGGTCTGTGAGTGGGTGCGTGAGTCTCTCAGTGGGTCTGTGAGTAGGTGTGTGTCTGAGTGCTCTATGTTGTGCCCTATTCTGCTGTTTTGCCTTTCATGCCCTCTATTTTGTCTTTTCTGCTTGTTTTCTGCTATTCTGCCTTTTCTGCTCGCTTTATGCCCTATGTATTGCCTTTCCTGCTCGTTTCTCTGCCATCTATTTTTCCACTTAAAAGCCCAGGGGACCCCCACCTCCCCCGGGTTTTACTGATATTAAGGAGGTGGACCACGGGGACCACCATCCATTTAGCTCTAAGAGCCCCAGGGACTGCCACCTCTCCGGGGCTTCATTTTTACCAAAGGCAGAGGGCTGCATGGACCCCCTCTCCTGGGACCTTAATGTGCCCCGGGGACCACCACCTCCCTGGGGCCAAATACTTTAATTCAAGTGGGAGGAGGGCCACGCAAACCCCCCCCCCCTCCCAGGCCGATTCCTGCCAGAGGACCCCATCCCCCGGACTTAAAACCTATAAAGTTACCCCTCTAGCAGGCCTTTACAATCCTGAGGTCAGGGTGCTTGGTTGTAAGTGAGAGAGTGCCACTGCATGAGCAGAACACCCCTGCAGCCTACGGAGTCCATTCTCCTGGGTTCACAGTGAGACAGTCATTTACGACATACAGAGTGGCATTATGCGACCGCATGATGACCAACTCTAAAACGGCTGAAACTAACCCTATCGTGTTTGGTGTCAAACATGTTGGAATCATACCCCCACACCAGTATCCAGTGTGGGAGGTATGATTCCACCACTCAGAAACGAGCTTCATGGGGTCCCTGGTGTTCCCGGTACCAGCCTTCTAGTCCCGGGCAGCTCAAAATAGTTGCTGTCGACCAGACACATTTCTGCCCTCCTGCTGGTGAGCCAAGCTTGAGCAGGAGAAAGCAGAACAATAGGCATCCTGTCACAGGGAGGAGTGACCATCTCCCAGACAGGATTTAGTGTATTAGGGTTGGGTATGTGCGCTTGCAAACGACTGAAAGTCTGCATTAGAGGCTCATGTGGTGTCTCTGTGTATAGTCCAGTTCAAACCAGTACTGGGAGCCGTTGTCTCCTGCTCTGGCACGAAACTGGTCAAAGGACATGGGAGTAATGTCCCCACTGTCCAGACCCTCAGGAGGGTCCCCTGAATCTGTCCAAACCTCTTCTGTGGGTGCAAAAGGGCTTACCTGGGTGTAGGACCTTAGATTCGACGTGGACCAAAAACCATTGAACTTTGACCATCTGGAAACTCTGGACTTCGCTGAACTTCGTTTGCCCCTGACTCGTCTCCATCTCAGTCTGAAGTATTGTCTGTGCCCATGCACCATACAGGATACATGCAGGACCTGTGGAGCATCAAAGACATCCAAAGATATCTCCCTTGGGGTGAAGGAGTCACTCACCTGTATTCTCAATCACCGCAAAACTGCTGTCTGGTCTGCTGACCCTTTAGCCCCTATGAACTCCAAAGGCTTCAGCAACACAAAAGGTAGGTTTCTACATCTATTGATGTCTGAGCTGCTCTCTTACCAAGTTTCAGGTCAGAATACCTTGTGGGGGCATCAATACCCAAATGCCTTTGCACTGCATACATTTGCAAGTGCATATGCTTGTTGGCTTTTCCCGAACAAGTCCATTGGGCTCCTCGTAGCCCCAACCTCTGGGACAATTTCCTATCAAGAACTCCGGCCTCCTTGCACCAAGTGCTCCGTAGGCTGTTGTTTGGTGAAATCGCTTGAGGTACTCTCGCGACTCCTGTGCCTCCGGCCTGTGGGTCCACTTGAGGGTCAACTTTGGTTTTTTTTGGGGCTCCCCTGGTTGCTCCAAGCCTGCCCTGACTCCCCTGGCTGTGGTGAGTCTCACGGACCTTGCTGGTCGGAACCGTACATATCCTTGACCTTCTGCGAGGGTTGCCGTTGCCAAGGCTTGTTGGTGCTCCCGCAGGACACTGACCCCTCAGTACTTGACATCCTTTGTGGGACAGCTTGTATCCAGCTTCTGTTTGTCCTTGACATCTCTTGGTATCCGTAGCTGCAGAGTCAAGAACACCATCAATGCACCTGAAGCACCCGACATCGGTGGGCATTCGTCTACCGAGCCCCTGGTCACTCCTGGGTGACCCAGACTCTGTCCCCTCTGTTTTCAGGTACTCTTCAACAAGAATCCACCATTGGATTCCATGGACATTTTTCTTCCTTCCAGCAGCGGCTCTTCTTCGAAGTCCTCTATGGGTTTGATGGCGGTTTCCAAAGCCACTTTAGACCTATGCACCTGGCTTCCCTGGGATAGGTAACTTGGGTATCTCAGCATCCACGGGGGGGGGGGGTGACTCTCCAACCTCCTGTCTTCCACGGGGTTTCTTTGAAGTCCACTGTGAAGGGTCCTCAAACTCTAAAATTTCAACCGTGACTTTACCATAGAAATGTACAGAGCACGCGGTCGTGTTCCCACACTACACCCTTCCTCCGGGGGTCCCTACTTACTCACCTTGGGGAGTTCCTTGGGGTCCCAGAGATTCTACGTCGTCTCGACACTGTCTTTACTCGAGTCGTGGTTCTTATTCCACTATTTTACTATATGGTTTGGGCCCACTGTGTAGTACTGCTATTTACTGTCATTTCTGTGCTGAAGTATTGTGTGCTTTGTAATTATCTCCGTGTAGGAGATACTGTGTCTGTGTCGTACTGGAGAGTGTTATATTAAAAAATACATATTTTTATACCTATGGTGTGGGTCTCCTTTCATTTAACCAATACTATAAGGTTGCATTCTGGTAAAAACAAGCTGTTTAACATTCCTTCAAGACTAAGCATGAAGGCTGCTCTCCACAGATACCACTTGGATAACCTTCTACGGTTATCTTTGACCTCTCAAATCACCATAAGGGTTGTTTGGACTGGTACAAGGTGCCCACTTTAATTAGTGGACAGCATATACCAGGCCAACTTCTCACATCTGTCTAGCGGTTCGGGCTGTAGTCGTGGTTAAAATCTCTATGGAAATTAACAACGGAAATAAACTTTTTTTGACCCCCCCCACTTTTTCTTGGCCCCCGCTTCACAGATAACCCTGAAACTTTACCTGCTTAACTAGAATCACCGACACACTTTTTTGGGGAAAAATTGTAAAGAATTGTTATACAGAGCCAAAGATATAGGCAAGTCAAAAAACAATTTTCCCATGAAAACCTGGTCCTAACTATAACTACCTAATGGCAACCCCTAGTAGGATATATAACAAAGCAGTAGTAGTGAGAAACGCTGACAAAGGCGGAAACGTGGTTTTGTGGAAAAGAGAAAACTACCTTAAGGAGGCAATGAACCACTGAGAGGACAAATCCTGTTATGGAAACAGCAACAAAATGACCTGGAGTGCAGTACAATCATCATTTCGGGTAAAACTGATGGCTTGGCAAGAAATGGGCCTGTTGACAACTGAAGAATATAAATATTCGTGGACAACAAATCCATCAATCCCCATATTGTACTTCATACCAAAAGTGCATAAGGACAGAACAAATCCACCGGGATCATATCAGCTAAAAATAGTATATTTGAAAATACTTCTAAATATGTGGACTTCTTTTTACAAGAACATGTTCAAAAATTGGCCTCGTATATCAAGGATACAGGGGACTTTCTGGCTAAAATGAAAAATTTCCAATGGCATGATGACTACCTTTTAATCACCCTAGACGTAACCTCACTTTACACGTCCATCAAGCACAATGACGGACTACGAGCCTTGAAGTACTACCTGGCAAGAAGAGGACCCCCATATGCAGAACACAACAAAATGATTATCAACATGGTTGAATTGTGTTTAACAAATAACATCTTTATGTTTCAAAATGTATTGTACCAACAATTGCGTGGGGTTGCCATGGGGGCCAGTTTCTCCCCCAGCTACGCGTGTTTACACATGGGCTGGTGAGAGGAGCTGGTTCTCATGGCAAAATACACGGAAGCACTAACGAATCATGTGAAGTGCTGGAGGAGGTTCATCGATGACCTGTTTTTAGTGTGGCGTGGTACAGAAAAGGATGCAAGAGAGTTCATTGATTCACTTGACAAAAATTATTTGAATCTGAACTTTACCGCCAGTATGAGTAAGACCAGTGTAGTATTCTTGGACGTTTAGGTGTACATAGATCAAGAGAATGTGGAGACTAAATTACATAGAAAACCTACGGAAGGAAACGCAATCTTACATGCCAGTAGTGCACATCCCAACCACCTAATACAGAGCATTCCTTATGGCGAGCTACTGCGCATAAAACGAATATGCAGCAATAGCGAAGCCTTAGAGTCAGCACAACAGGAATGTATTAGTAGGTTCAAAGCCAGAGGTTACAGTAACAAATGTCTAGGAAAGGCTCTAACTAAGTGCAATCTGGTTGATAGGGAAATGTTAATGGACATAAAACCAGAACAACCTACCCCGATGAAACCTCAAGTGATGTTAGGTTTATTCTGGATTATAATCGACAGGAGGTAGCAGTGAGAAAAATTATCAACAAGAATTGGTATCTCATAAAACAGGACCCTATAATAGGTAAACAGTCCCCAAACAACCATCCATAACATGCAGGAGGGGTGTATCTATGAAAGATATGCTAGTGGACAATGACCCATGTGGCACGCCAGCGAAGGGATCTTGGTTGGAGCAAAGACAAGGATTCCACAAATGTAAGGTCTGTAAAGCCTGCCAACATGGGGTGTCCACTACCAACTACTCTACTCCTTTTCGTGGGCCAAATAATGAAATTACTAAGGCTTTAAACTGCAAGATAGATCATGTGGTGTATGTGTTGGAGTGCCCGTGCAAATTAAGATAAATTGGGAGTACCATCTTACCGGGGCACAAACGGGTGCTCCAACACATACGAGCCATCAAAAACCATGATCAGTCATATCCGGTGGCACGCCACTTTCAGGAAAAACATGAAGGCAATCCTAAAGATCTTAGATATTTCCTCATTGATTCAGTTCCGAAAAACAAAAGATGAGTTGATAGGGAAAAATCCCTCAGATTATTAGAGATGCATTACATCTTAAATTTAGACAGTAAACATCCTAATGGGCTGAACAGTTCGGAGGAATTACATGCAAGCCTATGAGATCTATGGTGATTGCCTCAATTCACATTTGGTCAGTTAGGTTCTTCTACCAGTAACAAAATCTTTGAAAGTCAAATCATGCATGATATCAGTTAAGATCGCACAAAAACATGAAAAAGAATAAAATCCGCCTAAAGTATTTGTACTGTATATAAAAGAAAGATTCCCCCTACAGGCTTTTAAAGCTACCATTTCTTTTAACTTGGCACACCTTGCACTTTTTCCCCCCTTTTTTTGCACAGGCGCCTTTTTTGCACAAATACATCCACTTATAGTGAGGTCGACCAATTTTGGTCAAGATTAACTACAACATAGATATAAGTTTGGCCAGATTTTATACACATTAGGGCAAAAATCAATTGATAGTGAATAAACAAGATAGATCAGGCAATTGGGCAACTCCAAGGGTCCAAATGAAAAGGTTAGACATCCAAGAATGAATTGGAAACAGAGCCAATGGGGATTCATCCCAATATTCTTAAAAAAGAGGCGTGGCCTTGGACTTTGTGGTGTGATTTGTGTATATATACTTTAAATGTAGTTTTGCCCAACATTACATTATTTATTCAAGTATTTATCTATATATTTATGGTGATTTTATAAATATATGTTCATTTGATATATACTGATGATAATTTATGTGTGTGTATATATTTATATTTATATATATTTATATATTTATTTATTTATTGAAGTAGTTGTGATCTAACAACATACATCAATTAGAAACTAACAGTTTGATCAACTATCTTGTTATGGAAAGAGCAAAGCCCTATCTGGTCTCCAACAAAATGTATTTAAACAGCGTAATTTGCACAGTGTGTTAGCAGGTGGATTAAGGTCCAATTGATACCTATTTTGCCGTGGGGATTATCCCGGTACAAAGGAGATACTACGATAGAAGTTTATGGATGTTAAAGTGTATTTTAATACAATTTATTTTAGTAAGCACTTAGCACTTTTTGCACAGTAACCACGTGGTACACATTTGCCCAATTACAATCAATGATAAAAAACGAAAAAAAGTGTAACCTTTAAAAAGAAATGCTATTGGTAGAACCGCGTCATGTGATCAAGTGCCCAGGGAGGGATGAAACGAGTTATGGCTGCCATTTGTCTGTGAAAACATCCTGAATAAACAAACCGGTATTTGACAAGAATCCTGTGGTCCGTGCTCTTTTTGTTCCGGCTGTGGAAAATACGAGAGAGAAGAGTGCTTTTGGATATATATATATATATGCCGCGTCATTATCCTTTTTGTTAGCGATAATATATATATATATATATATATATATATATATATATATATATATATATATATATTATCTACTGGAGTTCGCCAGCAGATAGTTATAGTTAGGATCGTGTTTCCATAGGAAATCCGCAACATTCTATTTGGAATAACTTTGGCGTCGATTGACGAATCCTCGCAAAAGTTTCAAAATGGGTGGGGCGCTCCGCTTCGCTCCTTCCCTGAAAGTCTCGGGGGGATTCGTCAAGCGGGGGCTGAGAAAAAGGGGGGGTCCCAAAACGCGTTTTCCCCATGCATTTTTCCATAGGACATTTAGTCCAAGCTACAGCCCGAACGGCTGAACAGAATTACTTGAAATTTGGCAGAGAGGTAGTCCTCAGGTCAGGGATGTGCCTTTTTCTGGTGTAAATCTGTTCAGTATTTCCTGAGAAAATAGCATTTAAAAGCATATATATATCTATAAGCGCGCACCGTGCGTGTACTGTAAAACTTACCGTACGCGCACGCTGCCGTGCGCGAACGCGATTCTGATTGGTTGTTAGATCTTAGTAAACATTCGAATCGGTCGAAACCAGGAAGTGTCGGCCGCCATTTTGTCTCTCGCAGTCTGAGGGGGTGAAAAAGAAAGGTGGAGAACGTGAAAAGGGGGCAGGGTGGACAGTTCCTGACCCCCTAGCCTTTGGCAGGGGGTCCCAGAAGGACCCCCAAGGGCCAAACTTTCCTTTAATTTTTTTGTGAAAAATCGCGGAGTACGCGTAGCGTGCGCGTACGGTAGAAAAGGAAAAATTCTGCGAACTGCGCCGTACGGTACGCGCACGGTGAAAAACCTTAAAAAAACAAAAAAAAACAAATACATAACTTAGCATTTAAAAAAACGTACAAATTCACTGAAAAAACCATAGGTTTCACACATGTTATAGTTAGCTGGACATTTCACTCGTGAAAAACCATTGAAATTCCCCCGTTATAGTTAGTGCAGGGAACTATAACTCACGCGACCGCAATCCTCTGCTGATGACGTCAGATATTACATCACTGATGACATATGTGTCTTTCTGAAAAAAAAATATTTGTAATATATGTATAGCTAAAAATTAATGGAAGAAGACATGGGTAAATAAGTGTCTAAATACAGTGATGTAATATCTGACGTCATCAGCAGAGGATTGCGGTCGCGTGAGTTAAAGTTGCCTGCACTAACTATAACGGGGGAATTTCAATGGTTTTTCACGAGTGAAGTGTCCAGCTAACTATAACATGTGTGAAACCTATGGTTTTTTAAGTGAATATATATATATATATATATTCACTGAAAAAAACATAGGTTTCACACATGTTATAGTTAGCTGGACATTTCACTCGTGAAAAACCAATGAAATTCCCCCGTTATAGTTAGTTCAGCTAACTATAACTCGCGCCCCCGCAATGCACTGCTGATGACGTCACATATCACATCACTCATGACATGGTCTGTGACATCACTCATGACATCACTGATGACATCTCAAATGACATCACTGATGACATCATCCAGTGAATGTGTGTTTTTCTGAAAATTAAATATGTTTTATATATGTATATCTCAAGGTCGATGGAAGAATAAATGGGTATATAAGTGTCTAAATGGATGATTTGTTTTTGAAAAATAGATTGTATAACTGACTGATTAAGTGTATCTTAGTGAATACATGGCTTAGTGAGTAATGTTTAAATATGTAAATATCTGTATCAGTCTCTCACTTTGTGTATAAGTGGCTGCATGGGTTGGTGAGTAGCTACATGGGTGTCTATATAGGTTATTAGTTGGTTTTTTGAGTATCAGTCTGAGTGTCTGCATGGTTCGGTGGGGGGTATTACGTAGTGCATAGGTGCATGAATGAGTGACTCTCTCTTTGTATGTGTTGAAGACAGCATGTGTGCAGGACTGTATGGGTGGATGAGTGTGTGTATGGGTGTGTTAGTGAGTGAACGACTGTCTCAATAGTGTCTTTATCAGTAACTACATATGTTTTAAACTAGTATATGTGACTATTGGTGTATATAAGTGAGTATATGTGAGAGTGAGAGATTGAAAGAGTTCCTGTATGAATAAGTATGTGTTTCTATAACTGATTGTTTAAAAGACTAAGTATGTGTAAGTTCCCATAGAAGTAAGTGTGGTGGTGTGTGTATAAATGTATATGCAAGTAAATGTATGTTTCTTCCTTTATTAGCATGAGTGATTATGTGTGTGAATAACTCTGTGGATGAGTGGCATTGTGTAACAGGATGTATAGGTGTATGAGTACATATGATGAGTGAGTACATGTATGAGTGACTGTATAGGACTGTTGGTGAATGAGTGGATGTGTATGTGGATCTTAGAATTACTCAAGAGGTTGTTGTAACTGGTATTGGTATGTCCATTTTTTTGAAAATGTTAGTGTCTATTTTTGAATGTGTGTATCAAAGGTTATATTAGGGTGAGAGGAGGTCTGCCACTCTGTCACAAGGATGATGTCATCAGTGTTGTCATTTGAGAGGTCATCAGTGATGTCATGAGTGATGTCACTGACCATGTCATGAGTGATGTAATATGTGACGTCATCAGCAGTGCATTGCGGGGGCGCGAGTTATAGTTAGCTGAACTAACTATAACGGGGGAATTTCATTGGTTTTTCACGAGTGAAATGTCCAGCTAACTATAACATGTGTGAAACCTATGGTTTTTTCAGTGAATTTGCAAGGTTTTTTAAATGCTAATTCTTAACTATAACGTGTGTGAAACCTTTGGTTTTTTCAGTGAATTTGTACGGTTTTTTAAATGCTAATTTTTGTATTATTTAATTAAAAAAAACTTTTTTTTATTAAAAATAAAATTACTATGTATTCATTTATATATTATCTGAATCTTTTTATTTGTTTTTGTTTTTTAAAAAAAAATTCAATTAGGATAAAGTTGAACAGTTTTTTTAATTTTTGCAATTAATTTTTCTCCACTTTTTTTTTTATATATATATTCTTGGGGTGCGCGCTCTGAGCGCGCTCCTAGTACAATTTCGTAAGATTTTTATGAATACCGTCGTACGTTATTTACGTACGCAAATATACGTCATAGTGCGCGCTGGGAGCGCGCACCCAGTACGTATGCGTACGTACGTACGCATGCGTGCGTGCGTCCTACGCGCTCCACGCGGTTTACTTCCGCATACGCTAAAATTACGCGCAATAACGGTCGCGTATACGCGTGTTCAACGTATGCGCGCTAGGTACGCGCATATGACGTATGCACATGCGCTCCTACGCGTTCGCGCATAAGTAATCATGAGGTGCACGCTCGGAGCTTGCGCAGTGCGCGCACCTCGGGTTTATGCATAATAAAACAGCACTTCTTATTGGTTATCATTACTTTCAGTTTCTAATTGTTTCAACACCACACCCAATCCCCTCATGGCAAGTCATGTGATCAAGAATCATCACTTTTGATTGGTTTGAAGTACTTTCAGTTCCAGATTCTTCCCAAACCACACCTACTCCCCTCATTATTAGTTCTGATTCCTTTGGAGAAGGAGCTATTCTGTTGTTGAGAGACTATGGCTGAACAGCAATCATCTTCAGACAGTGACCAGGACACTCTTGAGAGGCAGAGGATCAGGAAGCAGAAAGACAGCTTTATATGGCAGTTTTTCACTTTTCCAGAGGGACAAAAAAAGGTAAATGCACCTAAAGTTACATGTGTACTTTGTCAAAAAGTCTTGTCACGTGGGAATCCTAACAAGAAATATTCTTTTAGCATTCACACTATGTTGAGGCGTGTTGACAAAATGCATCCAGTGACTTTTCGTCGAGCTTCTGGAGCAAACACTCCACCTGCTCTACCGACGACATCTGCAGCAGCTCAGCCGAGCACATCTTCGGAAGCTCAGCCGAGAACTTCTTCTGCAGTGTGCCTTTGCCTTCTTCCACACCTCGTTTTGGACTACCTTGTTTTGCTAGGTTGTCCACACGCTGCACTGATTGCGGTAAACTTATTTCTGTGTGTGAGACCAGTCTTGATCTCATTCAGAGAAAATTTGATGCCCATGAGTGCAGTAGGCCATAGATGGTTTTTCTTTTTTTTCGTTTTTCTCTTCCTGTTTCCCTCCATTAACTCAAGGGCTCTTTTAAGAGCCACTTATAAACTTAACCCCCCACAAAATTTTTGAGGGATTTTTTTTTTTTTTTTTGAGGTGCGCGCACGCAAGGTTTTTTTTAATTTTTTTTTTTTTTTTAATTTAAATTACAAAAAGAGGTGAAGAAATGGAAGCATGAAAAGGGAGGATTGAGTAATACTAATATTTTTCACTTATTTAAAAAAATAAAAAAAAATCGAATTTTTTTTTTTTGAAAGTATTTTGCAAGGGAACAGATTTTTTTTTTTTATTTTTTCTTTCCAGTTCTGCAAAAAAAGAAAATAAGTATTAATATTCAATCATACATTACAAAAAGCATTACATGTTTTTACATATTTTACAAAGCAATTTTTTGCCCTTTTTTTGCTGTTTTCAGAATTTTTTATTTTTCACTTAAAATAGTGAAAACAATTGTATTCATCATTTAACAGCGGGCAAAAAAAAAACAATCTGAAAGATTGCTTAATAAAAGCCCTAAAACTTTCCTCACTAAAATATACCTTGTTAGAAATATTACATATATATTACAAGTACTTCTCTAGATGAATAAAATTTTTCTAGACAAACCGTCTTTAAACCTTGTCGCAAAAGCACACATGCCAAAATAATTTCTGTCAAAGGAGTCCACAATTGTTTTTATTACTTTTCCTTTAGGCCAAATAGTAATTTCAAAATCCTTTTTAAGTGATATCTTCAATTATAATCCTTTAAAATTACAAAAAATGCTTCCTTCAGATGCAGTTTTTAGTTTTCAAAATTTAGGTTTCAGAAAAATTAAGTAAGAATTGGGTAAATCATAAGGCAAACGTTGCTTGAAAATCAATTGGGAATCATTACACAGTGTCCAGCCTTTTTCACACTTAAGATAAACTGTGTAATGTCCAGAAGTTACAGTAGGTCCTTCATGAAAAATTATTGCAACTGTAACAAAAGTTTTTCCAGAATTTGATTATTGCTGTCCTGTAAACTTCTTTATTAAAGTGTCCAATTTTGAACCATCATTTCTACAACGTTGCATCATTAAAATTACATACTGACCATATTTCTGTAAAAATAATGTAGAAAACATGTCTGATTTACATTCAGAACATTCCATGTTGTGATTGGCATCTTTAACTAATTTACTAAAAGTCACTGATTTACTTTGTGGTAATGGTAAAAATATGAACCTTTCTGAATCAACATTACTACTACATGTGTTCATACAGTTTTCACAGCAATGTTCCCATTTGTAAGAGACACCAAATAAGTTTTTTACTTCTACTCCTTCATCTTCTAGTACACTCAAAATATATATTAAGAATTCCTGAGCATCTTGCTGAACATTTTCTTTAAACTGTGTAGAACCACAACATATATCTAAAAGATTTCTAACATCAGTAGCACTTTCTATTTCAGTTTTATCAGTACTCAGCTTCTCAAAAAGGAGACTCAGCAGAAAACACAATCTTTTTCCATGATTTACTATTATCTGTTCTAGCAACTTTTCAAGATAAAATACAACATTCAGCACTACATTTGCATAGCAGTTGACACCAGAGCTATTTTCAAAATGGCAACCAACAACCTCTTCAAAACTGTCCTTTTTCTTTTTCCTTGCTATCACATCACTGTCCTTTTTTTTTGTTCTGTTCATCCACATTACAGATATTCTCAAATCTCCTTTTCCGACAAACAACATGTTTTTCAATCACAGGATACTGACCTAAATGAGGAGCATAGGTTCTTCTTAATCTGTTATACTCCTTTACACAGTTTGTATCAGCACTAACTTTTGAGTCATCAAAGTCTATCATAAATAAACCAGATAATGTTTTCACTCGTGACAAAGCAACATATGCCATACCTTCTTTAAACACAGTAGAACCAATGTTTACAAAAGCACTATCTACAGTCAATCCTTGAGACTTGTGAATAGTTACAGCATATGCTAGAGAAAATGGAAACTGCTTCCTACGTACATATAAGTCTTTCACAAGCATGAAACGAACTGAACAACGACAAATGTCTTTAACTTCTTCTATCTGATCAAATTTTATTTTTAAACATTCAATTCCATCTTTTTTCTGGTAATTAATAAAACCCACAACTCTTCCCATAGCTCCATTCACTAAACCTTTTTCTACATCCAAATTTCTCCTTAAAATCACTCGACAATTCATGCAAACATATAGATTTTTTTCTAATCCAGCTGTTTTGGAAATATTCTTCTCTAGTGAATCCAATTTATTTTTCAGTTTGCCTGTTAATGTAAAAGTAATTCTTTCATGCTGAATTTTGTCCTCTGCTTCCATTTTCTTAATCTCTTCCTTTTCCAGTTTCAAAAGTACCTCATTGAATATTGAGCACTCACGTAGTGTTGGCATTAAGCAGATTACAGTATTTTTTTCTGCAATGTTCTGGTATATTTTCTCTGCAACTATTTCTTCATTTGGAAATAAGTTATGTAGCAACCGACTCTGTAATGCTTTTTTGCCAACTTCTGTGAGTAGTCCAATTCTGATATCTTTCAGAATACTTGCATAATCTTCGTCGTTTGCTTGTCTCATATTGGTAGTGAGTTCTTTGTACTCAAAGAACGACCAAATATTCGCATTACCAATGCTTCCTAAAGACTTCTTCGTGTCTTCATGTGTCACAGTAATAAACACTGGTTGTCCTTTAACTGGAGTGAGCTGCAGAAGATCCCCAAAAACTATGACGTGTTTACCTCCAAATAACACGTCATAGTCTCTCTTAAGTATTTGTTGCATTCTTAAATGCACAAAGGCAAGCATTAAATTTGAAACCATGCTCACCTCATCAATAATGAGAACTTGCATCTTCTTCAACACTCTTGAAACTTCGAGGCATGCTTCTCCAGTTAGCTTGTGGTATTCTATTTTGTTCTCATGCTCCACTGGTAACATTAGCAAGCGATGTAAGGTAATTCCTTTTATGTTATAGGCTGCTAACCCAGTTGGAGCAGTTACCACACAAGACAAATTTGAAGCTGTTTTTTGCTGTAAGTAGCTTCTGATGACTTTTATTAAGAAACTTTTACCAGTTCCAGCTTGTCCACTCACATACATCCTGATTGGTTCAAATGATGTGCATGAGCACTCTTTCTTTTCATGTAGTAATCCATGATCAATTTTTTTGATGACTTCTTCATAAATTTCTTTTTGTTCTTCATTCAGTTGTTGTTCCAGATTTAGTAAGTCGATTGAATCTTCCTGTGCTTGATTCATAGCCGTTTCTACTTCAGTCATGGCTACTGCAGCTTCCTTTTCTATGATCGGTTGTCCTAGGGGATCTTGACTAAGTGTTACTGAACTTTGGCTGTCTTGAGAACTGTCTCTAGCTACTTCAGCTGCAATTTTTGCTTCCTGTTCATTTTCTTCATTTAACATTTGGACATAAGTTGTGAAAGTACTGCATTCTATGCTGTCTTTGCTAGCATTAAAAAAATCTTCATAGCTTTGAAATTCTCCCAGTAGTTCGTCCTCTGAACGCCATGGTTTAAACAGCTGTAAAAGAGCCAAGTAGTAAAATTCCTTTTTGTCAGTAGTTTCGCAACTGAGCTTCCTGTGATTTATCAAACTTCCTTTTGTTTGCTTCACCAAACATCCTTCCTCACCAATGACTTTATATTTTCCATTGTTGATGTCTTCTGTGGCTTTCCGTGAATAAATGTAGTTCTGCAGCACTTCATAGAGACACATGTTCTCAAGATGATGACTTCTCTTTGGGTAATATGTGTCCACCATGTTTGATTTCAAAATATCTGTACTTTCTGGGTCATTCTCGGCCAACTATTCAATTTCTCCAACAGATTTCAGTACCCGATTTCTCATTCCTGCAAGGCCTAAGCTTACCCAAATTATTCTTCTGGATTTCGAGTAAAGACTTGCAGATGATAACCTATCTGAGCATTCGTAGGATCCAATTTCTCGATGCGATAACATCTTTAAACTGAAACTGTACAGCTTCTTACTGACAGTCTTCTCGTGAGAAATCTCTTCCCACATTTCCTTCAATTCTGTTTTCTCAGATTTAGTGATGTAAGATGTCACATACCGAGCAACAGCAATAGAATTGTCTGCCACATACTGAATATCCATGTTAGCATTCCACATGGATAAAATGACTGGGTTGAAGTCATTTATAAATTTTGACTCTTCATTTCTTTTTAGGTTGTAGGTATTTTTGGGAGATTTTCTGGTTATAGTATGTCGCACAGCTGACATAAAACTGTTGACTCTTCCTTTTGAAAGAACAGGTCTAGGAAATCCAAATCGACACTTTGTGTAGAATTTATCTTTCGTCTTGTACTTCCGTCGACAGTATTTTCCACACCGATGACTTTGGAAACGTAAAACTTGCTCTTTTAACTTTTTCTCTTCTGTGCTTTTAGGTATAGCACATGTTGCATATTCTTCAATGAAAGATAACACTGCTTCATCAGTATCTGTTCCAAACTTTGGGGCATCCTTGATCCACAACAGCATATGAATATGAGGAGCACCTCTTGCCTGGTACTCTTTTCTCCAAAAGAAATCCACTACTTCTCCAAGAGGTGGATTTTTTTTATTGCAGATAAAGGACATCATAGCCTCAAATCTATGATTGAAATATCTGCAAACATTAACTGGATCCAAAGAGCACAATTCTCCAGCTGTCTTGTATTCAATGTTTTTAATGTTTGAATTTGCCTCTCTTAGAAAATCCAGTAAATCATCCCAAGCGTACTCGGCACAGCTTAGGGTAAGGAACCATGTTGGAGTTCCTAAATTCCGTAACATGCATTTTAATTCACCATGGCATCGGTACCAATATTCATTTGTCCCACGCTGACAAGCCATCAGATTGATCAGTTGTGTTTCCAAATGATCATCTCGGTGCTGCACTTTCTCCATAAAATCCTTAGCAGACACATTTTGTAAATGTACTCCACTTTTTAAAATGTGATTTACTGCATAAGATAATGCAGACAAGTCGCTTTCAAATAAAAGATGGAACAAATAAGGAATACTTTGACGAAATCTTGGATCTTCTGCATATAGTCTTGTAGTCCGATACTCAGAAGCTGGAATCTGTTCTGGACGTTCATCGTATCGTCCTCCTTTTCCTGTAGGAAACAGCTGGGGAAAACATCGAGCTTCCAAGCTCTCCTCCCATACACTCACGGGAGTTGCTTTTGCTTTCTTCATCTGAAACAGATCAATAGTGTCTCCCATAACTTCTTTTGAATGAAGAGGATGTATGCTAAAATGTTCATAAATTTCTTCTTCCTTTGACTTGTCCACTTTTTCAATTTGACCAGTTGGTGTTTCTGTGTCTTCTTGTAAATCTTCTTCTTCTTCCTCTATATAAATTGATTCATACCATTTATTCTTTTTTTTCAAATACAAATTTGCTCTTTGTACTTTTCGTACATCCACCAGCTCTTGCCAAATCTTCTTATTCTTTGTAGGTACACCATTAACCAGAATTACTAATGGTTCAGTTTCCAAAGTATCTGCATCAATAGTTTCCATATTTTTTTTCAAATCCAAGGGCAAATACACCACTCTTCCTTTTAAACCTCTCAGTAAATCAGAAGAAGGTAATTTACCAGTTTTGGGCTCCATACGTACTATGGTCTGGAATGGATGAACACATTGAATGAGTATAGACTCATATGTATTTAATTCAGAAAGTTCGGCAGGAATAGCATCCAATTCTAAATTATTATGTACAGCTCTGGTCGGCATTCTATTTTCTTCTAACTTATTATAACAGTATTTACAAATATGCTGATCTTCACCCAATTCAAAACAATTTTCAAGAAATATATATGTTGCAAAATCCTTCCACTTATAATTATCTTCATTTTCACTTTTTTTATACAGATCAACACTCCTTGTTTGAATTTTATAATGACTTCTGCGGCAACAAATACAAGTAATATTTGGTGTTTCATTAGAGGTGATAGTAAATTTTGTCATTTCATCCTCAAAATTTTTAGTAATAATGAGTTCTAAATTCTGTTCCTCATTTTCCTCATTTACTGTGTCCTTTTCTGCACTTTCTTGTTCTGGACCAAAGTAACAAAACTGAATCTCATCAGTAACCTTCACTACATCTGATACAGATCCACGGAACAGAGCATTATTCAACTCATTCAACTTTACTGCTGGACTTTTAGCAAAATACAATGTTCTCACAAACTTTCTCATTTCAGTATGATGAACAGCCAGCATCCTAAAATGATGAAAAACACTTTTACACACTTTTCTAGATAGACAAGCCAGAGAATGTCCCTGCAAACCAGTATTTTCTCTCACTCTGCATGGATCTAGTGTTTGAAGCACCTTCATCTTCTGTTTTACACTCTTTTTACTATATTCTCTTAGAAAGTCACGTAATTTATCAATAGATTCCTGACGCACAGTACAAATACTACTACAGTTCCAAGTGTACACTGGGCTTTTGGACGTCTCCCCATAGCCTCAGCAGCCATTACTTCTTCCTCATTTCTTGGGACCATTTTCTCTTTTTGCATCACACAACCATCCTTAACTTCATATGCTCTACCATTGGTGTCAACTGCATGCAACAAACTATTACTTTGAAGATAACTCTCTTCATTAAAAAATGGTTCAGTACTTGAACTGTGTTTCCATTCTCCCAAGAACACTTTACAAAAGTTACTTTTTTTCACTTCTCTTTTCCTTTTGCTTTGTGACTTCATTGCATTCACTAATTTTTCTAATCTACGCATCCTATTCAAAATTAGAATAAAAAGTTTTCTTTTTATTTCCAAAGCCTTACATACAATATTTTCTATAAAAAAAAAATTCTTAATAAATTTTGATTTTTTCTTATATTTTTTCACATCCTTTAGCAAATTTAACATCACTCTTCTCTGAAACATTTTTCGACGAATGTTTTTAAAATCTAATTTTCGTGTTAAATCTGTTTGACATACTTCTGATTGTACATTAGCTTTTTTGCTGTTGACTGTGTTGTTGCTTTGTACATAAAACTCTCTTTGTTTTACAGTTATTTTTGCCATTTTTTTGTTTTTTGAAAATCTTTTTTAAGAAATCTCTGCACTGCTTACCAGTAGACTTTTTCTTTTTGCCATCACCAGCTTCTCCTGCTATTTTTTTTTCCCCAGTTTTGTCCAGATATACTTGTTGTTGCTTTTCTTTCCTTTTTCTTGTCCTTAAAGGCATTTTTTTTTCACTGTTGCTCAGCAATACCTGCAAGGAACTAAAAAAAAATCCTTTTTGTAATTATAATTCATTAAAATATTTTTTTTTACTTTTCATTTATTTCAAATGTTTTTCCATTTGTCTCTCATTTGTGATTTACTAATTTGTGCACAGTACTAACCACCACAGTTGAAAAAAAACAAGCTGCCCCTTTCCTGCAAGTGCATTTTTTAACAGAACAACTGCAACACAAATTATATCTGTGGCCACAATTCCTGTGCACACACAGCCTCATGGTGTGCTTCTAAGCAGAAAACAGAATTTGATTTGCAAATTCAAAGCACATTTACTACTCTGGTAGATCAAGTGATAATTGCTGTTACAGCCTTACACATTTTACCTGGAAAATCACAGAGGCAGAAAAGAGCACATTTCCTAACAGCTACTTCATACCATAAGTATCTGCAACCTGGCTGAGTGTTTAGAGTAGAGCAAAGAAAAAGAGGCCTTGGTGACGTTGAATGTGTTTGCATTACACACAGACCTGAGTAGTACGCATGGGAGTGTTGGAGAAGCTGCTGCGTGTGTCCCAAGAGTGTGTTTCTGCAGACTATGTATTGTCAGCTGCAAGAGACATGAGCAAGGAGATTTCCAGAACTGCATGAAGACTACAGGGATGTACGTAACAGTGCATGTGTGCTAAGGGATAATTTGTGTAAACACAACAGGCTGCCCCTTTCCTGGGACTGCAATTCTTACTGAACAACATCTTCACAAATTAAATCTCTGCCCACAATTCCTGTGTGCACACAGACTCATGCTATGTTTTTTGGAACAAAACAGTGTCCCTGAATAGTACCAAATTACTGTTACAGCCTGATACATTTCCCTTATCATTTACAGAAGCAGAAAACAGCACATGTCCTAACAGCTCCTTAAGACCATGTCCATGTGTTACAGGGTGAGTAATTAGACTAGATCAATTTAAATGAGGCCTTGCTGACGTTGAATGTGTTTGCATTACACAGTGCTATCTGAAACAGCACACAGAGCTGAGTACTACACATGAGAGTGTTGGAGAAGCTGCTGCGTGTGTGCCAAGAGTGTGTTTCTGAACACTGTGTATTGTCTGGTGCAAGACAGATGAGCAAAGAGACTTCCAGAACTGCATGAAGACTGCAGGGATGTATGTAACCCTGCATGTGTGCTAAGGGATAATTTGTGTAAACACAACAGGCTGCCCCTTTCCAGGGACTGCATTTCTTACTGAACAACATCTTCACAAATTAAATCTCTGCCCACAATTCCTGTGTGCACACAGACTCATGCCATCTTTTTACACACATAACACAGGCTGCCCCTTTCCTGGGACTGCATTTCTTACTGAACAACATCTTCACAAATTAAATCTCTGCCCACAATTCCTGTGCGCACACAGACTCATGCTATGTTTTTTGGAACAAAACAGTGTCCCTGAATAGTACCAAATTACTGTTACAGCCTGATACATTTCCCTTATCATTTTCAGAAGCAGAAAACAGCACATGTCCTAACAGCTCCTTAAGACAATGACCATGTGTTACAGGGTGAGTGATTAGACTAGATCAATTTAAATGAGGCCTTGCTGACGTTGAATGTGTTTGCATTACACAGTGCTATCTGAAACAGCACAGAGCTGAGTACTACACATGAGAGTGTTGGAGAAGCTGCTGCGTGTGTGCCAAGAGTGTGTTTCTGAACACTGTGTATTGTCTGGTGCAAGACAGATGAGCAAAGAGACTTCCAGAACTGAATGAAGACTGCAGGGATGTATGTAACAGTGCATGTGTGCTAAGGGATAATGTGTGTAAACACAACAGGCTGCCCCTTTCCTGGGACTGCATTTCTTACTGAACAACATCTTCACAAATTAAATCTCTGCCCACAATTCCTGTGTGCACACAGACTCATGCCATCTTTTTACGCACATAACACAGGCTGCCCCTTTCCTGGGACTGCATTTCTTACTGAACAACATCTTCACAAATTAAATCTCTGCCCACAATTCCAGTGCGCACACAGACTCATGCTATGTTTTTTGGAACAAAACAGTGTCCCTGAATAGTACCAAATTACTGTTACAGCCTGATACATTTCCCTTATCATTTACAGAAGCAGAAAACAGCACATGTCCTCACAGCTCCTTAAGACCATGTCCATGTGTTACAGGGTGAGTAATTACACTAGATCAATTTAAATGAGGCCTTGGTGACGTTGAATGTGTTTGCATTACACAGTGCTATCTGAAACAGCACACAGAGCTGAGTACTACACATGAGAGTGTTGGAGAAGCTGCTGTGTGTGTGCCAAGAGTGTGTTTCTGAACACTGTGTATTGTCTGGTGCAAGACAGATGAGCAAAGAGACTTCCAGAACTGCATGAAGACTGCAGGGATGTATGTAACAGTGCATGTGTGCTAAGGGATAATTTGTGTAAACACAACAGGCTGCCCCTTTCCTGGGACTGCATTTCTTACTTAACAACATCTTCACAAATTAAATCTCTGCCCACAATTCCTGTGCGCACACACTCATGCTATCATACATACAACAGGGTTCAGCACTATTGAAAAAGAGTCCGTTGCAATTAAAGGAATGTCCAAGGCGTAAAACTGATTTTCAAACGAATTCCTTTCTTTATTTGGTTTTTTTCATAGGCATAGAATATCACAGCCTTGATAACATGAGAAAGCCATAGCCAACGCGTTTCGTCTCCTACAGGGAGACTTCTTCAGGGCTATAGAAAAAATACAGAATATAATTTAATACCTAAATTACCAACAAAATATATACATACAAAAACAAGACATTCTAAAAAGTTAAATTTATACAGCAGTTGTTACAACCTGTACATCATATTGGATGGTGTGCCATCCAAATAATATATTCACATTTAGAAGAAAGGGAAAGGAAGAGGAAAAAAGAAGAAAGAGGGCCTATATGACAAAAAACTTTATACTAATAACTCCGAAATTTCATTAACATGTTTATGCAAATGCAACATTCTCATGACCTCAAAACGTGGACATAATGTCTCATTGCTAATTCATGTCATAACATAAAACACAAAAGATCATAACATCAATATCGATTTAAATGAATGTGGTCATAACCACATACATTCCAGTAATCAAAAATTATAAAAAACTGTTAACACAAAACAAAATCAGAACCTGTAAACAAACATATTGTAGACTATATTTCAATTATTAGTACATTCATAAGCTTTGTTGGATTAAACCATTGTTGCTAATCCCTAAGGTTGTTTTCACTAACCATTTTGCTTATGTAATACGCAAATGTATTATAGAATATATTTCAATTATTAGGGCATTTCTAAGCTTTATTGGATTAAACCATTGTTGTTAATCCCTAAGAATGTTTTCCCTAACCATTTTGTTCATGTAATACTCAAATGCTTTCAGTGTCATAGAACCCGAAAAACAAGCAGAATATATGACTTATTGTTTTCAGTGTGTGCCTGATATGTAAGAGTACAGATTTAGGATGGGTTCATGTCAGATGGCTTAGAGATGCATCCAATAGGAAAAAAAATTGGTCATATTTGGACTTACCAAACAATTAATTGATAGAATTTCCTCAGTTCAAGGATAAAAGCCTTTATCCGGATGAAGGCAAATGTAAGCCTTCGTTCAACAACGTTCAATACCTATCAAAAAATATATGTAGAGGCCAGTATTTAGATACTCTCAAAAGACTATTCCAATATGCATTGCAGAAAATGTCCTTCATAGTTCCAAAACTAGTATTTAACTTATTTAGTAAACGGAAGGTATTAAGCTGCACCGCAGAAATAAGACAAGAACACGGTATAAAAAATCTTTTTTAAAAAGGCTAAAGACGTATCGGAAATGTTATGCACAGACCAAGTGATACTCAAAAACTATAGTACTAACGAACATTCGAAATTAGAATGTAAAACCGAAAAAAATATATGTAGACGAAATATAACAAAATATGTATTATATTATTGTGGCTTAAGTACACTCACCCGATAAGACTCAACACTCTAGTAAGTTTTCCCTTGTCGCAGACTTGGATAAGTTTAATACTCCAGAAAAAGCTTCTTTAAATCTCCCGCTCCATAATATGCAGTATCTAGCAAATGATGAAAAATAAGAATCAGCGACCTTAAAATTACGGCGGCCATCTTACGGTGACAAAATATTAGCTGGTATCAATGGGTAGCTATTATGATAATCAGGCTAAACGTAAATATATCAATATAATCTGAGCGAAAAAACGTTAGACATAAAATGCAGGCTTGAGAATTCATGAATCCTTAAAAAATAACGTGTTCCCAAGAACCTGTCTTATATTAAATAAACCCTACGCAATGAGCACCTAATCTGTACTGAAATGTTACGTCTAAAAAATCCTTACCTTAGCGGCGTGGTAGCCCGTAGCCTCGTCTAAGCGGTCTCGACTGTCTAGCAAAGCACCAAAATATACGCGTATTTAAACCCTCCCATTACCGTAATGAGAAACACCGGACAAGTAAAAAAATGGAAGACGGCCGCAAACACTAAGGAAACGCTGAGTTACGCGGCGACCATCTTAAAACAGCAGGAAATGTATTACTAAAATGTAGCTGTGTACCATAAAGATACGATTCAGATCGAAACATTTTAAAAAATCTATTGTGTTTGATTAAAAGACAAACAATATCTAATCCAAAAATGTTTGTCGAATTAAATACAAAAAATGACAGCGAACGCTCACATAATGAAAAAACACCCGTGCGTTAGCATATATAAAAACCTATTATTCCATACTAGATAGGACTTGATGGACAATTGACATGAACGCTTAGGTACGGGAAAGAGAAAGAAAAAAGGAAAGAGAACAACGGTGGCCATCTTTAAGACGACGTACCCGTTTGTAAATCCTAGAATAGATACGACACCAAAGAACCCAATGATACATTATATCAGTGAAAAAGTAGATGACAAAATCACAATATGTAAGAGGAATAGCTAGAATTGCTCCTCATTAATATCTTAGGGTTTCTGAATGTGTAATATAGATGTTCAAGTGACATCTACAAGAATGAATTTTAGTACGACCAATCATGCTATAAAGAAAATAGGATATCTCCTAGTCAAGTAGCAATTTATAGGGAATACACCCTCTCACAATGGATAATGCATGCAAAGATTATTCATAAATGCACAGATGGTGTAAAGAAAAAAGGACATAAAGTATCAATATAAGATGAAACATCAGGGTGGTAATTACAAAATTGCAAATCATTCATACAGCAGTGTACAACATATCCAATAGTGAGTTACAAACCAATCCCACAGGGCGTGATACAATCTATATATCATTCATCAGTAATAAGACATCAGCATCATATTGAAGGCTCAATTGTTTCAGAGGAAATGGTGTAATTCATCATTAGCATTGAGACCAAACTTATTTGACCTCAGACGGCAAATCCAGGAAGCCTCATGATTGCCTGAGTAGCAATTCTCTATTTCCTCCTCTCTCTGGCATTTTAACATGATCAATGCCACAGAAGGTGATGTTCTTGTCATTAGGATGATCATGATGTATGTGTAAAGCAATGGGATATTTAGAGTCACAATTTCTTATTGCTCGTACATGTTCCTGAATTCGCAGTTTCAAGTTGCGAATACTGCTGCCAACGTAAACCTTATCACAGGAACAAGTAATCATATATACTGTGAATGTCGTATTGCAATTGATAAAGCAGTTTATTGTGAACTCTCTCGATTGTCCACTCCTGAATTTTTTAAGTTTGTTTATACCATATTTGCATATGGAGCAGCTTTCACATGTGTAAAAACCATGGGTTTTTTTCGGCAACCATGTGCAAATGGTTTGTGTATCCTTGATGTAACTAGGACTAAGTATATCATTGAGGGTTCTATTCCTGCGATACACTACTCTGGGTTTGTTCGATACTTAATTTAAATGAGGCCTTGGTGACGTTGAATGTGTTTGCATTACACAGTGCTATGTGAAACAGCACACAGAGCTGAGTACTACACATGAGAGTGTTGGAGAAGCTGCTGCGTGTGTGCCAAGAGTGTGTTTCTGAACACTGTATATTGTCTGGTGCAAGACAGATGAGCAAAGAGACTTCCAGAACTGCATGAAGACTGCAGGGATGTATGTAACAGTGCATGTGTGCTAAGGGATAATTTGTGTAAACACAACAGGCTGCCCCGTTCCTGGAACTGCATTTCTTACTGAACAACATCTTCACAAATTAAATCTCTGCCCACAATTCCTGTGTGCACACAGACTCATGTCATCATTTTAAGCACATAACACAGGCTGCCCCTTTCCTAGGACTGCATTTCTTACTGAACAACAACTTCACAAATTAAATCTCAGACAACAATTCCTATATACACACAGACTCATGCTGTGTTGGTAGGCACAAAACACAGGCTGCCCCTTTCCTGAGTTATCAATTCTTACAGAACTAATGCTTTTTTCAAATGTGCTGCCATTTTCCTCTCTTTTCTTTCAAAGTGATTTCTGCTAAATGCTAACCATCACAATTAAAAAGAAGCTGTCCTTTTCTTTCAACTGCAAGTCTTACTTTTCAACAGCAACACAAATTAAATCTCTGTCAACAATTCTTCTCTGCACACAGACTCATGGTTTGATGGTAGGCACAAAACAGTATTCCTCAATGTTACCAGTACACATTAACTTATGGTGAAAACATACTCCATAATATTTTACATATTCAAAACAGTTAAATATCTCGCAAAACAGAAAATGTAAATCACAACTTTAAACAAATAATCATAATTCTTTTTTTTTATATCAAAATTAACCACAAACACCCCCTCTCAAACTCATAACTCACCTTTAAAATTAGTTAGTTGTGAAAGAAATGTGGCAGTCACACAGCAGTTTATCAGACCAGAATCTCTGAGCTGAACACCTCTCTCCTCTCAGCAGAACCAGTTAATGGCACAGTTTCCCTCTCTTTTTTCACACATATACATGTTAATTTCAAATCTCAGTGCTTCCCACATTTTTTCAAATGAAATCACACATTTCTATTGGTTGAAAACTTCAACCCCTTTCCAAATGTACCCTTCCCCCAACTTGACTTCTGCCTGCTACCATAGC
The DNA here is from genome assembly GCF_964204655.1 of Triturus cristatus. Lineage (NCBI taxonomy): Eukaryota > Metazoa > Chordata > Amphibia > Caudata > Salamandridae > Triturus > Triturus cristatus. The sequence goes on from NC_140583.1 coordinate 1,043,170,434, forward strand.
AACAGGTCATGGAACACAGGTGTGAGCAGAGAGGTCAGAAGTTCAGCAGACAATGTTTCATTTCCAAAGAGCAAGAGTGCTTGACTTTTCAAACCTAACAGCAAATCCAAACTAATGTTCTTTGTTCACACATTTTTCTGAACCAATACAATACATGCTTTTTAAAATTTAAACATACAGCCTAGATTTTAGTGTAGAATGGTTTGAAACAGCCAATGAGTTCTTTTTATTAAAAAAAGTATGTGTGCCCCCATTTTTCAACTGTCTTTCATTTCTTTTTGCCTTTCTACTGAAAGACACCTCCTGAGTGCATCCAGATCTCCTTTGAAGATGTTTACAGTGTGGATTATAGGTCACAGCTATGTCTTCTGGAGTGAAAAATTTGCAGAAAAAAGAGGTATGGTGAGAGACCTTGCTTTGCCAAATGTAGACATCAAATGGATTGGTCAGAGAGGGTTAAAGTGGCACCAATTAATGCCTTTGGTGAAAACCTTTCTACATCTCCCACAGCCTAACCTTATTATTGTGCACTGTGGTGGAAATGACCTAGACATTTTAACTGGGGTAGGTCTGGAAATGCTTATTAAGGACACCTTTGTGCAATTGATGTCACTTTTTCCACAAACTGCCTTCGTATATTCTAACATATGCCAAAGGCAAAAGTGGAACTGGTCCAACCAATTTTGTCCGCAGATTGACAAAGCAAGGAAGCACGTCAACAAATCTATTTCTGCTTTCCTCAGAGACTATGGTATGGGTTCTATATACCACAACAACTTGCGTTACAACATGCAAGACATTTATAGAGGAGATGGTGTACACTTCACTGATGAAGGAAACAGAGTCTTCCTCTTGAACTTTAGACTCTGCATCGGTACTTACTTGTAGGTACCAAAAAACAAACAATAAACACAAGGGCTCTTTTTAGAGCCACCTTATATCTAAACACTTAAATGCGATTTTTTATTATTTTTTTTTTAAAAGTTTTTTTTCGGGTGCGCGCTGGGTGCGCACACTCGGCGATATTTTTTTTCAAAATATAAATCTTTTTTTTTGCCCTACAAGGTCCTACTGTGACCCTCTTACAATGCCTAGTGGGTCAATATCTCCCCACTCTGCCCCCTTTTCAAGTTCTCCACCTATGTTTCTCACCCCCTCTTTATGCGAGAGACAAAATGGCGGCCGCCGCTTCCTGATTTCCACCGATTCGAATGTTTACTGACATCTAACAACCAATCAGAAGTGCGCTCGCGCACGGCAAGGTGCGCGCACAGGACTTGCTCAGTGCGCGCACGGTACGCGCGTACAGATATATATATTGATTTAAATGCTAATTTCTCAGGAAATACTGAACAGATTTACACCAAACCTGCAAAAGGCACTTCATGGACCTTATGGCTACCTCTCTGCCAAATTTCACATAATTCTGTTCAGCCGTTCGGGCTGTAGCTGCGACTAAAGTCCCTATGGAAAAATGCATGGGGAAAACGCGTTTTGGGACCCCCCTTTTTTCTCGGCCCCCGCTTGACGAATCCCCCCGAAACTTTCAGGGTAGGAGCTGAGCGGAGCGCCCCATTAGTTTTGAAAGTTTCGCGAGGATTCGTCAACCGGCGCCAAAGTTATTCAAAATAGAATTTTGAGATTTCCTATGGAAACACGGTCCTAACTATAACTACCTACTGGCAACCGCCAGTAGGTAATATATATATATATATATATATATATATATATATATATATATATATATATATATATATATATCACTGAAAAAAACATAGGTTTCACACACGTTATAGTTAGGAATTAGCATTTAAAAAACCTTGCAAATTCACTTAAAAAACCATAGGTTTCACACATGTTATAGTTAGCTGGACATTTCACTCGTGAAAAACCATTGAAATTCCCCCGTTATAGTTAGTGCAGGCAACTATAACTCACGCGACCGCAATCCTCTGCTGATGACGTCAGATATTACATCACTGATGACATATGTGTCTTTCTGAAAAAAAAATATTTGTAATATATGTATAGCTAAAAATTAATGGAAGAAGACATGGGTAAATAAGTTTCTAAATACAGTAATGTAATATCTGACGTCATCAGCAGAGGATTGCGGTCGCGTGAGTTATAGTTGCCTGCACTAACTATAACAGGGGAATTTCAATGGTTTTTCACGAGTGAAATGTCCAGCTAACTATAACATGTGTGAAACCTATGGTTTTTTAAGTGAATATATATATATATATATATATATATATATATATATATATATATATATATATATATATATATATATATATATATATATATATATATTACCTACTGGCGGTCGCCAGTAGGTAGTTATAGTTAGGACCCTGTTTCCATAGGAAATCCGCAATATTCTATTTGGAATAACTTTGGCGCCGGTCGACGAATCCTCGCGAAATTTTCAAAATAGGTGGGGCGCTACGCTCCGCTCCTACCCTGAAAGTCTCAGGGGGATTCGTCAAGCAGGGGCTGAGAAAAAAGGGGGGTCCCAAAACGCGTTTTCCCCATGCATTTTTCCATAGGACCTTTAGACACAGCTACAGCCCGAACGGCTGAACAGAATTACTTGAAATTTGGCAGAGAGGTAGCCATAAGGTCAAGGAAGTGCCTTTTGCAGGTCTGGTGTAAATCTGTTCAGTATTTCCTGAGAAAATAGCATTTAAAAGCATATATATATGTGGGCGGAGCCTAACCACACATCTCATCCTGAGATCTGATTGGCTGTCAGCACTTCATCCAAGAAGTGTTGGCAGCCATCTTGGGACCAATATACATGATAGCACCTCATTAAAAAGCATTGCAGTTAATAGAAGGTTTTAAGACTTTAGTTACATTATAAATCATTTGTTGATGGTACCATACTCATTTTAGGAATTGTGGTATGTTCTAAGGTGATTTCTCCATGTGAAAAAGCCTTCTGCTGGGATATCATGATTGAGAGAAAAATATTTTCTCATGCTTTTACCACAGAGGTTTGGAAGGTGATCTATAGGCTAAACTGAGAGCTTATTTTCTGTAAATTCACATTATCTTTCTCAGTCATGTGAGAATGAAGTCTGACATTCTCAGTAAAACATGTACATCCAACAAGGGCAGAGACTGTCAGTTGATTCCTTTGTGTTCTACTGCAGCTTCCCAGAGTGTTCCAAAGAACTACTAGAGCGCTAAAAGTCCTACTTATGATAAACGTATGGCACACCTGAAGCCATCTTGCTTGGATTAAAGTGGTAACTCTTAAAACATTTAATTTAAAAAGGAACAAAATGAGGGGGTTCATTTTTTCCATAAAAAGTATGATTAGTGCTGCAGAAAGAAAAATTAGGGCACATTTTGAGTGACTTCTCAAATCCTCTTCTATTTCATTAAAACATTCTGACATGCAGACTGAAACATGCACTTTCAATACCAGCAGCAGTTTTCCCTGGTGAGCAGTAGCTTTACTACAGTGATCTAATGAGCAAAAAGAGTGCTAACATTCTGAATTTATGGCAAATGTGTGACACATCTGAATGCCTTCTTGATGGAATCAAAGTAAAAAACTGAAAGTATTTCCTACTGAGGAGACTGCAGTAAATAAGGAAATTAGGAAACTTCATAACAAATAAGTCTCCCAAGATGGCCACCAGAGACAAAAGAGCCCAAATGTAGCCCAAATATCACCCAGATGTAGCCCAAGTATAGCCCAATGACAGAATGTCCCAGAATGTTCTTAAAAACAACTAGAGCGCTTACTGTCTTCATTATGACAAAAGTATGGCACACCTGAAGCCATCTTGATTGGAATAAACTGGTAACACTTAAAACATTTAATTTAAAAAGGAACACAATGAGGAGGTTCATTTTGCCATAGAAATTATGATTAATGCTGAAGAAAGAAAATGAGGGCACATTTTGAGTGACTTCTCAAATCCTCTTCTATTTCATTAAAACATTCTGACATGCAGACTGAAACATGCACTTTTAATACCAGGAGCAGACTTCCATGGTGCAGTAGTTTTACTACAGTGATCTAATGAGCAACTAGAGTGCTAACATTCAGAATTTATGGCAAATGTGTGACATATCTGGATACCTTCATGATGGAATCAAAGTAAAAAACTGAAAGCATTTCCTACTGAGGAGACTGCAGTACATGAGGAAATTAGGAAACTTCATAACAAATAAATCTCCCAAGATGGCCACCGGAGACAAAAGAGCCCAAATGTAGCCCAAAATCACCCAGATGTAGCCCAAATATAGCCCAATGACAGAAGTGTGCAAAACACTTATTATTTTGTGTTTTTGCAGTGTTATATAGTGCAGACTTGTCAGGTATTGGAGTGCTTTACATGAGCATTGGTTACATCACACAAGAACAAATTCATTTTGGTTGTAGACATGGGGAGACTAAGTGATTTGACCAGAATCACAGAATGTCGAGCTGAAGCAGAAACTTCAACCTGGTTCCCCAGTTGCAAAGTCTGCAGTTCTGGAAGTAACACCACATCCTCTCCCCTAAGTGCAACATTTAATCAAGTGGTCAACTGGATAAAAAAACATAAAGATAACAAATAATTTAAAAGTGCTTTGTCGCTATTTGAAAACTCAGAAAATATGTCCTTATTGTAGTCTTTTAGAGCACTAACCATAATTTTGATGCCAATAAGACCCTCTCATATATGTAATTTCTAAAGGAAATGCTCTAGGTATTACAGTTTTGATTACATCAAGATGATGTCAGGCGTTCCACACTTTTGTAATAAATATAGAATGTTAGCAATCTAGTTGTTCATTAGGATACTGTTGAGAGGCAGAGGCCAGGGGCACGGACTCTGAAAATTGAAGGCAGGTAGGAGGGTGCAAAGGCAACAATTTAACCACACTGAGCAGGCAGGAAGGGCCGTGGAAGCACAACAGACTATGGAGGGCAGTGGAAAGGGGGGCAGGGGCAACAAACCAACAATACAGGACTTGCAAGAGAGGCTGTTGGAGGGAAGATCTATTACGGGTCAAGGAAGCTAGGGGCGGTCCCCAGATCCCCGGGAGCCACCACAGAACTGAGCAGGAGAGTGAGTCAGGGACAAAAGGGGCACCTTAATTTGAGCCGGGGTGCCTAGGAACGCTTGCTCCAAAAATGAAGAAAACAGACATATGAGACATGGAATTGGAGGCAGAATACAATGGCAGTTTAATGAGAAGATGCAACTTCAAAGAAACCGCAGAATAGAGACATAAAGTACAAAATACAGAATCCAGATAATCATACAGCTGTCATAATATTCTCTGTATCTCAATTAATGTACAGACAGAGAGAGAGAGAAAACACATCTATAAATGCATCATGAGAAACAAGTTACACCAAGGAAAATGTTACCTAGGAACACTCACGTTTACTCTTAGAGCAAGCATTCCTGCAATTACAATACAAAATCTTTTAAATGCAAAAGTAAAGAGAACAATGGTTAAACATAACATGACATTTCATATAGGTAAAATAGAATAAGATACTTCAAGCAAAGCAGAGCAAGACATTTTAAGCAAAGGAAGACAAGAGCTCCCAGCTCTTGGGGAAAACCTGCACTGCCTGTTAACCTACATACAGACGGCGAGGTAGTCCGTCGATATCTGTGGGTGCTCCCTTTTTATATCATTTTGTGGGCTCCTTTGCACGCTACATCTACCTACGTATGCTACCCAAAAGCTTCGTCTGCAGATTTTACCAGACATTTCGTCATTTACCCACTTAATGCTGACAATGGACTGGGTGAAAAGGTCAGTCTCTCAGGCCAATCGCTTATCGTAAGTTCCATAGAGCAAGCAGAAAATAATGGGTATTGTACGGGAATTCAATATATTCATGTATAAAATCTCCTCAGTTCTCCTAACTTGACGGTCTGCGGTTGCCACTTCCTTAAAAGCGGGAAACCTGCCCAGGAAGCAAGTACCAGTCCAGGATGCAGCCTACTGTATGTCGACAGCTTCAGGGGGATGTTGAACTTTGATACCGAGCACGGAGCACTCGGGTAGGGTGGGGGCTACTAGTTTGGATCAGAAGGCCTCGCAGACCTGCCTTCAGACTGCTATACACTAAAATTGCAGAGCTATGGTCAATTTAACAAAGAGGCCTACATATTGAACAGAAGGGCCTACACAGGGGTTTTATGCTGGCTGAGTGGTAAGGATGTCTCAGGATAATTATATAGCAACACAGGACCCGCTGGTCAATTTAATACGGCCTACAAATGCAGCTGGCAGGGCAAGGACAAGGGTCTCATACTTCAGGTGTGGACAGAACGGGCCAGGGGCCCCCTGTGATACAAAATCTACCCTCCTTCAAGGCTGTGGCAATGTAATAGACCATTGTGGGCAGAAGGAAGAGGCAATGGTAGTACAACCATACATGCCAACAGACCCGATTCAGCCAGGAAACGTCCAATGTTTTTAAGCTCAAATGGGCTTTATTTGATCTGTCTCCTGTCTACAATATCCTCTTTTTCAATGTAACTCAAAGGGGAAAATCAATACCCCAGTTTTTTTTCAAAATCTCCCTCTTACCAAGTTCAAAATGTTCGCAAGTATGGTACATTGGATCATGGAAGGAAATGGGATAGGGGCATGGACTTGGATAACAGAGGACAGGAGGGACATGGAGAGGTGCACCAAACTGACCCTGCAGGGCAGGCATCAGGGTTTGCAGCAGCACAATACACCACACAGGGCATGCAGGACGGGAGTGCAGCACAACAATCCATAGAAAGCAAGAGGGAGGGGACAGGACCATGCACATGGACAACAGGGGCAAGAGGCAATGGTAACTAGCTGACCATAATGGACAGACAGGAGAGAAAGCTGCAGCATAACAGACCATAAAGGGCAGGAGGGACGGATCAGGGGCATTACAATGGAACAGACAAGCCAGGAGGGAGGGAGTAGGGCTGGGGGCAAGGGGGCAGGGCAGGAGCAGCAAGATAGCCATGGAGGTCAGGCAGGATGGGCACTAGAAGCAAGACACACCATGAAGAGCAACAGTGAGACTGTGATGGCATACACACAGACCATGGAGGGAAGGTGGGAGGGGGTCAGGGGCAGCTAACTGACCACACAGGGAAGGTGGGAGGGTCCATGGCAGCACAGAAGATCATGCATGGCAAGTGGGAGGGTTAGTGGCAGCACAATGGCTATGATGGGCAAGAAGGAGGGTGGAGGGGCATGCACAAAGGACGATGGAGGATAGAAGGGAGGGTCAGGACCTGTGCACAGACAAGAAAGTTCAGGGGAAGGGACCTCACAACAGACCACACGGGGCAGGCAGGAGGAGCAGTTGCAGCACAACAGACCAGGGAGGGCAGAAGGGTGTGGCAGTACAATGGACCATGTAGGACAGGAGGAAGAGGATAGGGGCATGGCATGTGGACAGGCAGGGTGGAGGTGGCAGGGACAGGTTACAGTCATCTGACAATGCTAGGCAGGTGGGAGGGGAGTGGCAGCTCAACAGAACACTCAGAGTAGATAGGAGTGGCAGGTCCATGGGACATGGTGGGCAAAAAGGATGGAGCAGGGGCATGCACAAAGACATCGGAGGGCAGGGGGAAGGAGAATAGGGGCAGCAAGCTAAGCACAGAGTTTAAGCAGGAGGTCAATGATGGGGCATAGAATTGGGCAATGGAGGGCAGGAGGAGTGGACTGGTACATCATACTAAATTGAGGGCAGTGGCAGCACATCAGACCATGCATGGCAGGAGGGAGGAGGCTAGTCCATGGATTCACACAACAGAGGATAGGGAGGAAGGGGATGGGGCAGCAAGCTAACTGTTCAGAGAAGGCGGGTATTAGGAACTTTATTGTTTTTAAAACATTGTGTCTGTGCGAACTACTTAAAATATGAACAAGTATGCAGCATAATCTCACTTTTATTCAGGAAGAAGAGGACGTTTGTGACTGTGACTCCGGGCTCACTTGGCAGAAACACCCCCTGACCCTCCACCCCCTATCGCAAAATGTAATGCCCATGAAAAGGGTAGGTGAACACAGTGTTATATAGAACATAGTCCTGAGAGCACGATTGAAAATGAAAACTAGATATAGTGTATGGTATAAACTATGCACCAAAAAGTGTGATATAAGATGAACCGGGCGTGAAATATAATATGCAATACATTGTGCGCAATGACAGATTCATTGGAGAGCGCGAGATAGCACAGGCACTAGCGTGTGCTATGCGATATGCGCCTTGGAGTGTAATATGCACAGGGCAGTGTTGTGTAACCTAACTAGTCTCTAAAGTTGTAATATAAAATATGTGCGTTGCATATGCACTGTGACAAAGATATGGATCCCAGATTGTAATATGTATGGCATAGCACTGTGCATTATAACATAGGCATCGAGAAAGGCACGTTAGATGGGGCAATATAACCCGTGCAAAGACAAGTGTGGCATGACATATTCACGGGGTGGTGTTACAGTGCACATGGGCTAGAGAGTGTCATAGCATATGCACTAGCTAGTGGAATACAACACAGAGGTGTGTGGCACTCGGCAGGCAATGGTGGGTGTAACACAGCATTGGGCTCTGTCAGGAGCACGCTGTGACTCTCAAGTGATGTTCGTCCCCTTTCCAGAGAGTAAAATAAAAAGTATTACACATCCGGCAGTGGATGTGTGTTTTATTAACCGTGAGGGGGGTTTCTTGCATAGTTTTGGTCGAATTTTTGTCGAATCCCCTTTGAATGGCTTGGTGTGCATGTGTATTAAATGTGCCCGTCAATAGCTACCCATGTTTGTATAAATAAACGACAAGGGTGTCTACCAGGATTAGGCACGGTAGGGCATCAGACATGTCAGAGCTTCACTAGTGGTGTAAATACATTCCACGTGGATTCATTGCATGCATAGTCGCCTTTTAATGAATATCACGCAAATCGTCATGGTGATAGGTACGTACGGTTTGTCCAGCATGTCCTAGGTGTGTCTATAAATATATATTTTTTAAAAATAATAAAAAACAGTGGCCGGCCCTGGGGATTGGGGTCAAAAAAATATAATTAGGAGACTGGCCCTGGGGGATGGGGTCATCAGGGCCAATAAATTAGAATAAGAAGGGGAACCAAACAGCCCCCCTTCTTAAAAAACTAAAATAAATAAAAGACTGGCATCGTGCCGGAGGCCATGCCCCCTCCGTGCAGCACTCTGCAAACGCGCCCCCAACAGGCATCTCCAGTATGCGCCAGGGAGCTGCGCTGCAGCCAGGTGTTCTGAGGCCAAGCCCCTTTTTACACCTCTCTGCAACGCAGCTCTGTGGCGCTTACTGGAGGTACCTAGTGGTCTAGTTTGACCCTAGGGACCCTTAGGATTCAAGGGGACTTAATCTCTCAACTTAGAACAGCCACAGGGCGCGTTTGCACAGTGGTGAAGGGAGGGGACGGGGCTTGAGGTGACGTGTGCAAACACGCACTATGGCACGTTTTAAATTGGGGATATAATTTCCCTTCAATACTGAGGGCCCCTGGGGGCTAACTAGCCCACCAAGTGCTTCCAGTAAGCGCCACTGAGCTGCATTGCAGAGAGGTGGTCCAGGCCGTGCCACTTTTTACACCTCTCTGCAACGCAGCTCTGTGGCACTTACTGGAGGTACCTAGTGGGCTAGTTGGACCCTAGGGACCCTCAGGATTCAAATGAACTTAATCTCCCAACTAAAAATGGACACAGGGCGTGTTTACACAGTGGTGAATGGAGGGGACGGGGCCTGAGTTAACGTGTGCAAAAACGCCCTGTGGCCTGTTTTAAGAGGTAGTTTTAATCCCCATGCCCTATTATATACTAGGGGCTTACAGAGGAGGTCATGCTAATCACAGGGGGACCCCAACGCATAATGTTCCCTAGTGTATGTAGGTGTTTTCACTGTATTCTAAGTGTCTTTTAACATAGCACTGGCTCTAGGACTGGTTAGTCAGACTCAGTTACCACCAGTATCCGTCTGAAAAAGTTGAGGGTACAGGATGATTTTGCAACAAGGCTTCTTTCTGCTCTTCTTTTTGTTCTTTCTGCACGTTATCCTTCTTCCTGCACTTATCTTCGTATTTGAGGACTTCTGTTGCTTCTTTCTGCACTTCTTTTGTTTCTTTCTGTGCATTTTTTCTTCTTTCTTCACATGTCCTATCTCTGTAGGCATAGTTAGAAATTAGCATTTAAAAAACCTTTGAAATTCACAGAAAAAACCATAGGTTTCAGGCACGTTATAGTTAGGAATTAGCATTTAAAAAACCTCAGAAATTCACTGAAAAAACCATAGGTTTCAGGGGTGTTATAGTTAGCTGGACTTTTCACTTGTACAAAACCATTGAAATTCCCCCGTTATAGTTAGTTCAGCTAACTATAACTCGCGCGCCCGCAATGCACTGCTGATGACGTCACATATTACATCACTCATGACATGGTCAGTGACATCACTCATGACATCACTGATGACATCTCAAATGACATCACTGATGACATCACTGATGACATCATCCTTGTGATAGAGTGGCAGACCTCCTCTCACCCTAATATAACCTTTGATACACACATTCAAAAATAGAGACTAAAATTTTCAAAACAATGGACATACCAATACCAGTTACAACAACCTCTTCAGTAATTCTAAGATCCACATACACATCCACTCATTCACCAACAGTCCTATACAGTCACTCATACATGTACTCACTCATCATATGTACTCATACACCTATACATCCTGTTACACAATGCCACTCATCCATAGAGTTACTCACACACATAGTCACTCATGCTAATAAAGAATCAAACATACATTTACTTGCATATACAGTTATACACACACCACCATACTTACTTCTACGGAAACTTACACATACTTAGTCTTTTAAACAATCACTTAAAGAAACACATACTTATTCATACAGGAACTCTTTCAATCTCTCACTCTCACATATACTCACATATATACACCAATAGTCACATATACTAGTTTAAAACATATGTAGTTACTCATAAAGACACTATTGAGACAGTCATTCACTCACTAACACACCCATACACACACTCATCCACCCATACAGTCCTGCACACATGCTGTGTTCAACCCATACAAACAGTGAGTCACTCATTCATGCACCTATGCACTACGTAATACCCCCCACCGAACCATGCAGACACTCAGACTGATACTCAAAAAACCAACTAATAACCTATATAGACACCCATGTAGCTACTCACCAACCCATGCAGCCACTTATACACAAAGTGAGAGACTGATACAGATATTTACATATTTAAACATTACTCACTAAGCCATGTATTCACTATGATACACTTAATCAGTCAGTTACACAATCAATTTTTCAAAAACAAATCATCCATTTAGACACTTATATACCCATTTATTCTTCCATCGACCTTGAGATATACCTATATAAAACATTTTTAATTTTCAGAAAAACACACATTCACTGGATGATGTCATCAGTGATGTCATCAGTGATGTCATTTGAGATGTCATCAGTGATGTCATGAGTGATGTCACTGACCATGTCATGAGTGATGTAATATGTGACGTCATCAGCAGTGCATTGCGGGCGCGCGAGTTATAGTTAGCTGAACTAACTATAACGGGGGAATTTCAATGGTTTTGTACAAGTGAAAAGTCCAGCTAACTATAACACCCCTGAAACCTATGGTTTTTTCAGTGAATATATATATATATATATATATATATATATTACCTACTGGCGGTCGCCAGTAGGTAGTTATAGTTAGGACCACGTTTCCATAGGAAAACCTCAACATTCTATTTTGAATAACTTTGGCGCCGGTCGACGAATCCTCGCGAATTTCTCAAAATAGGTGGGGCGCTACGCTCCGCTCCTACCCTGAAAGTCTCGGGGGGATTCGTCAAGCGGGGGCTGAGATAAAAGGGGGGTCCCAAAACGCGTTTTTCCCATGCATTTTTCCATAGGACCTTTAGAACGAGCTACAGCCCGAACGGCTGAACAGAATTACTAGAAATTTGGCAGAGAGGTAGTCCCTAGGTAAAGGAAGTGCCTTTTGTAGGTTTGGTGTAAATCTGTTCAGTAGATTCTGAGAAAATAGCCTTTAAATCAATATATATATCTGAGCCCGCTTACGGTACGCTTACCGTACGCTTACCGTACACTTACCGTAAGCTTACGGTGGCGTGCGCGAGCGCGATTCTGATTGGCTCTTAGATCTTAGTAAACATTCGAATCGGCCGAAACCAGGAAGCGGCGTCCGCCATTTTGTCTCTCGCACTGAGTGTTGTTTATCAAACATGATGGCCAAAAACATGTTACGGGGCTGTTTTGACAACTCCCTCCCATATAGTCATGTTGAGGGAGTCCCCAAACATCCCCCAAGAGCAAAAACGGTTTTATTTTTTTTTCGGCAATTTCGCGGGGTACGCTTACCGTACGCTTACCGTACGCTTACCGTAAGCATACCGTACGCTTACGGTAAAAAAATAAAAATAAAAAAAACACTATCCACACTTACCCCACCCCCTGTGCTTTTGGTGGCCGCAGGCCACCAAATGTGCAGGGCTTATTAATAGAGAAAAAAAACGTAATTTTGGCAACATGAAATTATAAAATCGAAAAAAAAAAACACTATCCACATTGACCTCACCCTCTGTGCTTTTGGTGGCCGAAGGCCACCAAATGTACAGGGCTTATTAAAGTTGATAAAAACCGTGCACGGAACGAACTGCGTTAAGTGGGCGCGCACGCCACAAATGGCGTAAAGTAACTTAGCATTTAAAAAACCGTACAAATTCACTGAAAAAACCATAGGTTTCACACACGTTATAGTTAGGAAATAGCATTTAAAAAACCTTGCTAATTCACTGAAAAAACCATAGGTTTCACACATGTTATAGTTAGCTGGACATTTTACTGATAAAAAACCAATGAAATTCCCCCGTTATAGTTACTGTAGGCAACTATAACTCACGCGACCGTAATCCTCTGCTGATGACATATGTGTCTTTATGAAAAAAAAATATTTGTAATATATGTATAGCTAAAATTTAATGGAAGAAGATATGGGCAAATAAGTGTCTAAATACAGTATTAGCATCAGCAGAGGATTGCGGTCGCGTGAGTTATAGTTGCCTACAGTAACTATAACGGGGGAATTTCATTGGTTTTTTATCAGTAAAATGTCCAGCTAACTATAACATGTGTGAAACCTATGGTTTTTTCAGTGAATATATATATATATATATATATATATATATATGTCCCCAAATTCTTGCGGATAGATGGAAAACGCACTCACAGGATTGTAATTTCCCAAATTCTTTTAATATTTCCAGGTTGAAGACACAACCGATGCGTTTCGTTATCCCTGATAACTTGATCACGGTATGGATGGGCTACATTCAATTCAGCCAATAAAAACCATTTACAAAACCATGTGACTTGTGATGCAAAACATTGTTTATATGATGGATTGTGGGTAATGTAGTTTATTTCTGTTTGTTTGTATTAGTCTTTCTTTAGTTTTTGTTTTTTTGTTATTATTTTGTTTTTATTTTATATTTTATCTTAAGGACATCTTTTTTAATTTAATTTAATGTTTTTATATGTGACACCAATCTATTTACACTCCCCTATTTTAAACATATAAAGCCATTCCTCTTTAAAATAATTATATCGATCTTATCGGGCAACTTAATTTAGAATCTTTTCATATATATATTTCAAGGGGGGTTATGTTTTTATGCCTCACCATTATTAGTGAATTTCTCACTATAAGAGTACACAGTTTCCTAAAATAGGATATGATTTGGGTTTTGTCCAATTTGCTATTTGCATTTTTTTCCCAACTGTCTTTCATTTTTGGCCGATTATTTAGCCCCCGATGTTAAGATAAGAAAAAATCACGCCCTCCAGTGGGCCTCTGATTAAATATTTGCCCCAAAAAGCAGGGCTTTTAGGACCCATTCCACCTTGCTGCAGATAATCTGCCTGCAATATCAATTTTGGATGGGATACAAACACACCCTCCAGTGGGCCTATAATTAATATCCTTTCATTATCCTAAATTATACCTTATTTTTGTTGGATTTAATTTTATATCTAGGACTATCATTAGCATTTGTTACCATAATCTCCTGTGTAATCCTAATTTGTACCTCATTATTTCTGAATTTATATATTTAGGTTGCCCCGGGTCTAAGATTTAAAACGAGGGGGAGAAAAGAGAAGATTTTTTTTTCCCCTTTTTTGTTTGTTGATTGTTATGTAAAGATGTATTTTTTGATTATTTACTGTACATTAGAAACAAACATTCAACTTAAATTATCAAAAAGAAGAAAAAAAGAGAGAAAAAGGGATTTGTTTCTCCTCCATCAAACAACCGTCTATTTTGACACAAGAACAGGTTAAAGGTGAATGTACATCTCCTCACTTTGATTTAAACCAAACGGTGTAAAAGTTCTGAAATTCAGTATTTGCCTGGACTCTCTTTGCCTCAGTTTCTTTTCACGATTTCCCCCTCTTTCACAGATAGGAACAGTTTCAAGTGCGTAAAAAGTCAAAGATTTCCTGTCTCCTTCATGGTCAGTCTCCAAATGCTTAGATATGGCGTTGCTTCGATCTCTATTCACTGTTGCACGTACGTGCTCAAGAATCCTCTTTTTGAGTTCACATATTGTGCTTCCTATGTATTTTAAGGAACACGGGCACTCTATCACGCAACCACGAATTGGCTTTTGCATGTTATTAGGTCTCTAATTTGCCATGTTTTATTGTTTGGCAATTTTACTTGTATCATGTTTTTGGCAATCTGGCATACCTTACAGTTGTGACATTTTATAAAGCCCTTTGTTTTTAGCCATTGTGTTCCTTGTGATTTTCCAAGGCCTTGGTAATGACTGTGGACTAATTTGTCCTTGAGTTTTAATGCCCGTCGAAACGTTATATTTGGGTGAGTTCCCATTATTTTTCCTGCTATTGGATCTAATTGTAACAGTTTCCAATTTTTTCTTAATACCTGAACAATTTGTTTAGATTCACAAGAATAATCCATAATTAGTCTTACTGGTTCCTTGGACTTCTCGGCATATTGTTCCTCGATTTGTATTTTGGGTTTTGTTTTTAACGTATCTTGTCTTGTTCTTTGGTTTGCTCTTGTCCAACCTTTTTTAATGATGTGCTCTTTATAACCACGATGTTTGACTCTTGATGCCGTTTTTTTACTGTGTTTTTCCAACTCTGTTTCTTCTGAACATATGCGCCGGATTCTCAGAAATCCCCCATAAGGGATGTTTTCAATCACTGATGTTTTGTAAAAGCTTTCCGCATGTAAGGTGGCATTTGTAGATGTCTCCTTGCGATGTAGTGTTGTTTGCAATTCGTTGTTGTGTACATAAATTTCA
Organism: Triturus cristatus; assembly: GCF_964204655.1. NCBI lineage: Eukaryota > Metazoa > Chordata > Amphibia > Caudata > Salamandridae > Triturus > Triturus cristatus. The sequence goes on from NC_140583.1 coordinate 1,043,185,858, forward strand.
GTGTCCAAAAATGTTACTTTTACTTTGCTGATGGTATAGGTAAACCTGATTTTAGCATCTGTTGAGTTTAAAATGTCAAAATATTCATGAAACTCCGTGGCTGTACCATCCCATATGATTAGAAGATCATCTATGTAACGTAGCCATTTGGCGGTTTTGTTAACATATTTATCATTATTGGGGTGCCATGCTAGTTGTTGTTCCCACCACCCCATCACCAAACACGCGTATCCAGGGCTAAATGAGAATCCCATCGCACATCCTTTTATTTGTTGGTAGATCTCTTCACCAAAACAAAAATACATTTTGTGTGAGACACATTTCAATCATGTCAATTAACATCTGGTTATGTTGGTTGTACTGTATGTTGCGTTCTTTCAAGAAAAAACAACATGCCAAAAGACCAATATTGTTCTCAATGTTGGTATATAAGGATATTACATCCATAGTTATAAGCATATTGGAGTCCTGCCATGTCAATTATTGGAGATGTCTAAGCAGATCAGTGGTACGCATTAAAGTAAATATTAAAACAAAAATAAATAATATAAAATATATAAAACAATTAATGCTACAATATCTATTCAAGGAACATTAAGAAAACTATAGGAGTCTAAGAATTAAATATAAATATACTGTTCCCACCCTAGTTTATAACAGAATGGAAAGTGTTGGATTTCGTAAGGGGTAGATTTGTTCATTCCTACTCCAGTCACAGCAATAATAGGGAAGGTGTTGGGCTTTGCAGGAGTTAGATTTACTATTCCTATTCCAGTCAATCCAACAGTAGGGAACGCATTGGACTTCAGAGTGGTGAAATTTAGTAGTCCCATTCGAGTCTAAGTAACGGTAGGCAAAGGGGTGGACTTTGGAGGGGTTTCATTTACTAATCCTACTCCAGTCTACACAGCAGTAGGGAAAGTGTTGGCATTTGCAAGGGTTAAGTTTACTATTCCAATCTCAAACAACGTAACAGCAGGGAAAGCATTGTATTTTGGAGGGGGTAAATATACTTTTCCTACTACAGTCAGAGCAACCGTAGGGAAAGTTTTGGACTTTGGAGGGATATTATTTACTATTCCCACTCCAGTCTGTGCAACAGTAGGGAAAACGTTGGGTTTCATTGGGGGTGAAATTTGCTATTTCCACTTGAGTCTAAGTAACAGTAGGGAAAGCATTGGACTTCAGACGGGTTAAACTTACTAATCCTACTCCAGTTTACACAACAGTAGGGAAAGTGTTGGAATTTGGAAGGGTTATTCTAAGTTCAAACAACGTAACAGCAGCTAAAGCATTGGATTTTGGAGGGGGTAAAATGTACGATTCCCAATGCAGTCAGAGCAACCATAGGTAACGTTTTGGACTGTGGAGGGGTAACATTTACTATTCTCACTTCAGTCTGTGCATCAGTAAGGAAATCATTGAATTTCTGAAGGGTGAAAGTTACTATTCCCATTCCACACAGATCAATGGTTGGTAATCTGTTGGACTTTGGAGGGGTAAAATTTACTATTCTCACTCCAGTCTGTGCAACAGTATGGAAAACATTGGATTTTCTGAGGAGTGAACTTTACTATTCCCACTCCAAAGAGAACAATAGTAGGGAAAGTATTTGAGTTTGAAGTGATAACATTTGTTATTTCCGCTCCAGTCTGTGCAACATTAGGGAGAGCGTTAGATTTCAGAGGGGTAAAATTTACTATTCCCACTCTAAAGTAGAGCAACAGTAGAGAAAGTGTTGAACTGCAAAAAGGTTGACTTTACTATTTCTACTGCAGTCTAAGCTAGGGTAGGGAAAATAATTCACTTCAAACACATGACAAATATAAGTAAGCCCATGAATGTAGAAAAATTCTGAAACTCTAAATAAAAAACTATAATTAACATAAAATATATGTTTAAAGAACTAAAACAAATAATCAATTTACATAATGATTATTCATGAAATATAACTAAAGAAATAATTATTCCATAACTTTCATATTTAAAATAAACTAAATAATGAATTGCTAATGAATTATTCCTTAATTAACTTCTCATCCTAGACCTCTACAAACCTAGCATCCCAGAACTAAAATAAAAAAAAACATTCCACAATTTTGGATTTGAAATTCAATTAAATAATTAATTTAAAATGATATTTAATAGTCAATTAATTATTCCTTAAGTAACTTCCAACCCTACAATACCGAATACAAACTCAGAGGCTCATTTGGATAGTGCGCGGATCGCCACCGCCCGTATGGCGGTGGCGATCCTCCCACTAAAAACCACCCGCCACATTACCATGGCGGGGGGGACCCCGGCGGACAGAAAGACCGTCCGCTGGTTTTCCGTCCGGTCGCTGAGTCGATCGGGCGTTAAAGCATCTAACATGGTGGCGGTGTCAGGGAGACACCGCCATCCATATTAGAATGAATGTGGGGATGTGCCTTTCCGTAGCGGCATTGCCGCCATGGAAAGGTAGGCGGTCTTTGCCATTGGGGGCCCGTAGCGGGGCCCCAGGGATTCTGGGGGTGGGGGGTGCACATGGGGGGTTACCTATATTACCCCCCTGCAGTACTATGCACAACATGGCAGGCTCCGCGTGGTGCCTGCCACGTTGTGCATGGAAGTGCACGACATGCCTTTCTGGCATTGCGACGGACTGTGCTGAGAGCACCGCCCGCCGCAATGTCAGGAATGCAGGATGCGCCCGCCAGTGTGGCGGGCGCATCCTAATGTCTGCAACGGGACCCCCGCACCGATGGTGGGCTGTCCCATTCTCCGACAGGTTGTCCGCCCGCCATCCTAATGACCCTCCTAGTATTCTGCAACTAAAATAGACATAATTTAAGACAGTATTCCGTATTTTACAGAATCAAAAATCAATTTCATAATTAGTTAACCATTAATAATAAATGGTTAAATATTCTTTAATTAACTTCTCACTCTACACCCCTACAAACATAGTAGCCTGTAACTAAAATGTAAAATATAAAAATAAGTACTACATAAATTACATAAGTAAGAATCAATTAAATAATTCATTAACAATTAATTGTTAACCAATTATTACTTATTTCACTTTCCACCCCTAACCCCTACAAGTCCAAACAGTAAACAAATAACATATAATGAAAATAAATCAGTATTACAAAAATTACATAGTAAATACCAATCATATTATTAAAACAAAAGTATAAAATAAATCTTCATTATTTATTATCATGTTACTTTCCTCCCTATTCCCCTACAAACACATCTACCCGCTCCAGCACTCTAAATTACTAATACAATTATTGAAAAATTCTAACTAATTGAAAATTACAAGCAATATTTTAAAAACAATTAGTAACATTTATATAAGCAAGAGGCAACACATAAAATTATAATATCAACTATAATATTAAATACATTTAAAAAGCAATATTTTTAACCACTATATTAATGAAAACAATATTAAAACATTGATATTATTTACAAAAATACCTAAAAAAATCATATTCTTGTCAATTATATTTTTTGCATCACACTATGAGTGTGTTAAGGAGCTTAAATTCTGATATATTTCCGTCTTTTTTTTTTTTTTTTTGAAAACCTTTATTAACCACAGGTGCATCAATTGGCAATGTACAATCCTGCGCCAGAGCATCAGGTCGGCAATGTTTGAATATACACAGTCAGATGATGAGACACAGCCATTTAGCCGACAACCCGGAGGTCCGGCGGCGGAGGTCAGCTGAACATATGTAGAGGAGTTGGGTGTGTACATTGCGTATAAGCGAGTCAATGGTGCTTTTCTGCTTTTTGTCGCGTCGCTTCTCCTCTAAAGCGCATTGTCTGCGAGTGAGGGGGGCGCTGTGTGCCAGCCCGCAGCGCAGCGTCGTCAACCAGCCCCTAGGCTCATAGGAGGAAGTGCGCTGGGCGCCGGGTTGTCCGTCAGGTGCCCTGATTTGCGGGCATCGGAGTCCCTGTGGCCCGTGTGTGGCGTGGGCTGGAGCGCGACAAGGAGGTTGCAGCATAGCTCGCAAGGATGCGCGTGGCGACCGTCGCTGTGTTAGAACACGGGGTCTGCCAGGGAGCTGAGCCAGTCGCCAAACTGCTCCCCGGGTGCGTAACATAAACTTAGGGGTCAGGGCCAGGGTCGAGAACTCGGGCGGGGGCTAGAATAAGAGGGGTGGGGGGGGGGGAAAGTGGAGATCTGCCTGCAGCAGTGTGAAAGGAGATAGGAGCTGCCCAGCGGGGCGAAACCGGGCCGTGTGGGAGGCGCGTCGAGTGGCTGGTCGCGAGGGGGGGGGGAAGAAGAGGGGGGGGGAGAGGGAGGGGGCCAGGGGGCCATCGGAGGGGAGGGCCTAGGGTCCGCAGCGCTTTGTGTTCGCAGTCTAGGACTGCCCGCTCGCGTGAGGGAGGTGGTCCTCCGCGTCTAGTGTGGGGCATCTGTGCGGGGCGGAAAGATTCTGGCTCCTTGGGTGTGCCCCTGACCCAGTAGTGTGTGCGCCCTCTCGAGCAGCAGCGGCAGTAAGGCCCGCGCGCGCACCATAGCACAGAGCAGGGGATATCTAACAGTAGCAGCCTGCCGCGCAGTATGCGAGGTACGCCAGGGGAATAAGCAGGCAGAGGGGGCCGGGAGCTATCCCCGTCAGGGTCTCAAAGATGTCGCCATCTAGCTAGTAGTGTGTAGATGTCCACCCAGTGTTCAGGTTATCCCTCGGGTTCGGCAGGCCGTCTGAAAGGTGGCAAGGAGGCCATCCCAAAGGTGGGCGATGGGGAACTGCCTGAGTCCCGCAGTTTCCTCACGTAGGAGCACTGCACTTTCCGCTTGCACCCAGTTTACGAAAGAGGCCCTCCAGTGCCTAATGTGCGGGGGGGTCGTCGCCTTCCAATGCTTGGTGAGCAAGCGTTTGGCCGTTACAAGCCCCATGTCCCAGAAGCGCGCCTGCACCTTATTCGCTTTCGTGCGCTTGTATAGGCCTAAGATACATGCCTCCCACGTGCGCGGCAGCCGTCCATCCGCACCGCGCTCTATCAGTGACAGCACGTCGCCCCAGTATGCCTGCACGCCAGCGCAATGCCAGAGCATATGTAAGAGGTCCGCTCCTGGTGACGAGCACCGTGGGCAGGCGGCGTCCGTCCGCGAGAAATATCTATTGATCTTCTCAGGGGTGAGATATGCTCGCTGTAGTATGTAATATTGTATGAGTTTGAAGCGGGGGTTGCGTGGAACATTGGTCGGGCCAGCCAGTATCATCGCCCATTCTTTGTCTGTCCAGTCTCTGCCCCTGTCCGTCGCCCAGCGTTCCCTCAGCATCAAGGTAGACAGTCGCGAATGCGCTAAGAGCGCCTGCACCAGCCAGTGTATGACATGTGCGCCATTTCCCATGATATGCAGATATTGGATGAAGGTATGTGCCGGCGGCTCCGTCGCCATGTCACCCCAAGAAGCCGAGAGCGTCTGCATGAGGGAGGCATGCAGGAGGAACTGTCCTGCCGGGAGCGTCGTACCTTCGGCCAGAGCGGCGAACGTCAGCAAGTCGCCGTCCTCATACAGGTCACCTAGCGTATCTACTCCTGCCTGTTCCCATCCTGTCAAGTGGGCCTCCGTGAGGGGTCCCGTCGGGCCAGGCATGCCCAATAGTGGTAACTCTGGAGCGTACGGTGTGGTCGCGCGCGTGAGGCGGAGGCACCTCTGGAAACACCTGCGCGCCACTGCCAGGTAAACCTGGGAGGGGCAGGGCGCACGAGTCAGCGGATGGAACAGTGTGTGGACTTGCGTCCGTGTCCAGGCAGCCGTATGCGAGGCAGTGTCCTCTAGTTGCTTGCCGCTCAGCCACCCCGCCACCCATTGCATCTGTGCCGCTAGATAATATAGCTCCATATTGGGGACCGCTAGGCCCCCAGCGTCTGTGGGCATGTACAATTTGGCCAGCGCTACACGCGGCCTCCCCTTGTTCCAGATGAGGTTGCGCAGCAATTTCTCCAGGTCGCGGAATAATTTGGCGGGTACATACAAGGGTAGGTTTGCAAAATAGTACAATAGGCGGGGCAGTACTATCATTTTAGTCAGTGCCACCCTACTAGGCACGCTGAGGGGCAGGGTGTTCCAGTAGCTCACTTGTGTACGCACAGATGTGATCGCTCTGAGGAGATTCCCGTCTAGGACATCCGCCGGGGCTCTGTAGATCCGAATCCCCAGGTGGCGGAAAGTGGTGGGGTACCACCGCAGCCTGTCCCCTCCCAGTCGGACGTCGCACTCAGGCGTCTCCGGGTCAAAGGGGTAGGCTCCCGACTTGGCCCAGTTAACCCTCAGGCCCGATATTGCCTCGAAGGTGCGGAATACATCAGCGAGGGAGGCAGGGATGGCGGTCATGTCTCTGACGTATAGTAGCAGGTCATCCGCATATAGGGACATCGTGTGCAAGCCATCCGTCAATGGGATTCCCCATTCCAGTCCGTGTATCCTAAGTGTCGCAGCCAGGGGCTCCATTGCCAGTGCAAACAGCAACGGCGACAACGGGCAGCCCTGGCGGGTGCCCCTGCGGACCCGGATGGCGTCCGAGAGGATGCGGCCCGTGCGGACCCGGACGGTCGGCTCGCTGTAAAGCAGGGCGATCATGGCGTTGTAGCCCCCCCCCAGCCGGTATTTCTCTGTTACTGCTCTCAGGTACGGCCACTCAACGGAGTCGAAGGCTTTCTCCAAGTCCAGTATCAGGCATCCCGCCCTTGGCCACTGCTGCGTGGCGTATTCCTGTACCCGGAAGAGCCTGCGGATGTTGTAGGAGGTATGGCGTGTGGGGACGAATCCATTTTGGTCCCGATGCACAAGAGCTGGTACATGAGGGGCCAGCCTCCTGGCCAACGCAGAAGCAAGGATTTTATAGTCTGTGTTTAGCAGAGCCAATGGGCGGTAGGAGCCCACTCGCGTGCCGTCCCTGCCTGGCTTAAGTATAGAGACCAGCGTGGCTTCATTCAGCGTCGGGGGCAGGGCAGCTCCCTCCGCCGCCGCCGCATACATTCGCAGGAGCTCCGGGATTAGGATGTCCGAGCCAGCCTTGTAGAATTCAGCCGGTAGCCCGTCCGGGCCCGGTGTTTTCCCGTTAGAGAGCTGAAAGTTGGCCTCTCTAAGCTCGTCCGCCTCCAGCGGAGCGCCGAGTTCATCTTGTTGAACAATAGTCAATTGCGGCATCGGCAGAGGGGAGAGATAGTCTGTGATAGCAGTGTAAGGGACCGCGAGTCGGGAGCGGTACAATGCGGTATAGTGGACAGTAAAAGTGTCATGGATACCAGCTTGCGTGTACACCAGTTCCCCCCCCTCGCCCAGTATAGCCGTCACTGGTGCAGAGCGGGCTTCCCGTGCAATCAGCCACGTTAAAAGCTTGCCTGGTCTATCCCCAAGGCGGTGAGTCCTCGCCGAGTGCGCGGCATAGTTAACATTGCGAAGTCGCTCCAGGAGGCGCGCATGTTCCGTGTGGGCATCATGCAGTGGGCCCCGTCTCCCTCCGCAGCCTCCCCCTCTCGCGCAAGCAAGTTCGCTTCCAGCCTGGTAAGGTCTCTCTCTAGCTGATGTCTTATCTGCCCCTGAGTGCGCAGGCAGTGGCCTCGTATCACGGCCTTGAAGGCGTCCCACTCCACCCTCGAGTCAGTTGCTGTGCCAGCGTTGTCCTCAAAGTATTGCGCGGTGCGCTCGAGCAGGGCAGCGCGAAAAGTCGCATCTAGCAGCAGTGCTGGCTGCAGGCGCCATGTGGGGACAGGGGGGTGTGGGCGGGCCCAGGCTATGGACATAAAGTGTGGATTGTGGTCTGAGTGTGTGCGGCCCATGTATTGCGCGTCCGTCACATGAGGTAGGAGGTCTGTGGATGCCATGAAGCGGCCGAGGCGGACATGTAAGTCGTGAGCGCCAGAGTAATAGGAGTACGTCCGCGTCCCTGGGTTGCGCTGTCGCCAGACGTCGTGTAAGTCCCAGTGCGCGGCCCACTCCAGCAGCGCCTTCGTGGCTCCCCTGGTAGGGGCGTTAGCTGGGGGCGGGGAGGAGCGATCCAGCGTGGTGTCTAAGGTGCAGTTATAGTCGCCCCCTATGATCCACGAAGTGTCGTGCCAAGTTGCCATAGTCAATGATAGCCGCGCCAGGAAGCCAGCCTGTTCAACATTTGGGGAGTAGATGGACATCAGTGTGATATATTGGCCATCTAGCCTGCCTCGCGCGGCCGTGTATCTGCCCTCGCTGTCTATCGCAGTGTCCGTGGCCTCCCACGGGGTCCCTGGGCGAATCCATATTAGCGTTCCGCGAGCAAATGAGGAGTATTCCGTAGCGTACAGCTGCCCTCGCCATCTACGATGGAGTGCCCTCACCTCGGTCCCATTCAGATGGGTCTCCTGGAGCAGCGCTACGTTAATCTTGTGCCGCTTTAGGTACGAATAGATATGGTAGCGCCTAGCCGGTGTGTGCATCCCCCTGACATTCCAGGTGCATATTTGTGTGCTAGCCATGGTAGTTCTGTGTGCGGGGATCTCCCTCAGCCCCCAAGAGCGCATCTCCCATCTCGGGGGTCCCCCAGGGCCAGCGGCCCGCTCCCACCGCGCAGCTAAAACGGGTGATGTGTATGCAGTGTCGTGATCTCCAGCAGGGTGAAGGGAAAGGGAAAAAAGGGTGCATAGAAAGCCGGAACATGGCAACTAAAAGAGAATTTGTAGAATACCAAAAGGTCGGCTGTACAACGGGTCGCCGTCCAAACACTCGAGCGAGCTTACGAACTATACAGTCTCGGGGGGTGGGTAATGTATCTTCTGAGCAACAATGGAAACAATGCAGATTTGGAAGCGCCTCGTATGCCTCCCGGGTGCTGCGTATGTGCTGCTGTCGGCCGGCAGGCGTCTGAGGGCCATAGTTCAAGGCCGTAGCAGCTGTGTGCCCGGCCATCAGGTCAGCGGGGGCTGGAGCGCCCGCGGAGGGGGGGGGGGCACGGGCATGTCCCCTCTCAAGTCACGCTAGGAGTAACAAGTCGACCATGCGGCACCAAAGGGCGTCTCTGCATGTCTGTAAATCGGGTGTGCAGGCCGTGTGATCATAAGTAGAAAATGTACTCACAGTGTCTGGCTCCGTGGGTGGACCCCTCATAGTGTCGACGGCAGTGGCGCCAGGGCCCTTCGGCAAGTTCAGTCTCGCAAGGGGGCCACCCAGCAGGGATTCCGGCAGGTCGGCGGCTCGCGTCAGGCGGCAGCCCATCACCGGGGCGCCTCAGCCGAAGAGGTCTGCCGTTTGCGGTGTAACCTCCGGGGGCCCCCCAGAGTCTTGTGTGTCCGGGATGCCGTAGATCACCTCGTCGTCTGTCGAGTGTACCGTCGGGCTGGCGTCCGGTCGAGTCGACGACGCCGGGGAGTTGCTGATCTCTGCCACCCTGCGCAGGGCGTCCCGCTGCTCCTGTTGAACGAGGTCCACTGGCGGGGAGCGGCTCGATGCCCCCCCGGTTGGCGGCGGCGTGGGCGACCCGCGGCGGCGTCGTCGTCTTGGTCCCCTCGTTCTCTCCATCGCGCCTGCTCCCGTCGTCCGTCGTGGCGCGTCTGGCATCCCGCCATCGAGCCAGGCCTCCGCTTCCTCGGGGCTCGTAAAGAAGTGGGTTTTGTCATGCGCCACCACCCGCAGCTTGGCCGGGAAGAGCAGCGAATACTGGAGGGCCGCTTCGCGCAGTCTTCGTTTGATCGTTAGAAAAGAGTGTCTCTGCCTCTGCACTCGCGCCGTGTAGTCCGGGAAGAACATCACTGTCGCGTTGTCAATGGTGATTTCCCCTAAGGTTCTGGCCCCCCGCAGGATGGCATCGCGGTCTCTGTAATTGAGGACCCGGAGGAGAAATGGCCTAGGGTTAGAGCCCGGAGGAGGTGGTTTCACGGGCACGCGGTGGGCCCTTTCCACCACGAAGTGCGGGGAGAGTGTGTCGTCTGGTAGTAGGCCTCGTAGCCAGTCCTCAACCTTGCGGACAGGATTCGCCCCTTCCCATCTCTCCGGAATGCCCACCAGGCGGATATTGTTCCTTCGTGCCCGGCCTTTCGCATCCTCAGCCCTGCCTTCTAACAGTTCCACCCGATGCAGAAGGTCCTGCACCCCGGCTTCTGTCCGTTTCGTCGCCGGCTCGACCTCTGCCATGGCGCCTTCCAGCGCGGTGGTGCGCGTTTGCAACTTTTTATGATCGGCTCTGAGGTGCGTTAGGTCGATTGCCACACTGTCTATGCGGGTCTCCAGGGAGGTGCGCGTTTGCTGCAGCGATTCCTCCATCCTCTCCATGGCCGCCAGGACGCTGTCCAGTTTCGCCGTTACTTGGTCGGCATCCATCGCGGGCGTCGCCGTCTCGTGCCGTCTCCTCTCCACTGCCGCTCCCGGTCTGGAGCGGGTTCGCGCCCCTCTAGGCATGGAGCCGGCGGCGCGTGCAAGACGCCCCCCCCGTCATCGAGGGGGGTAGGGGGGTTCTGCTCCGTCGATACTCCACTCCAATGCAATGCAGGGGGAGCGGCCCACCTCGCCCTGTCTCACCGTCGCAGCCAGCCAGGCCGTGCCGCCATCGCCACGTGTTCAGGGGTCCCAGCCAGTGAGGGGTCCGGTCGCAGCTGGAGCAGCGCCCAGCGTCTCCCTCCAGTCCGCAGGGCACTCCTGTGTCCCTTCTCCCGCGTCGCCCCTCACCTCGGCTCGTGGCGCAGGGGTCACGTCATGTGGGTGTCCATAAGGCCCAGGTCGGCGCTCCCACAGCGGCTCCAGGGCCCACGGGCGGCGGCAGCGTGTAGCGGCGCGTCGTGGTGCTGAATCGCCACCTCCAAAGGGTGAAAGCCGCCTCAGTGCGTCCACTGTCCCGGCAGAGTGCAGTGCGGGGGGGGGGGAAGAAGTGAGGTCCGTGTGCGCCCTCTCAGGTCCGGGGGCGTCCTCCGCCGCTCCCCCAGCGCACCCCCAGTCCACGTAGGGCGCGACGGCTACCCTTGACGCGTAGTCGGTTGTCGCTGGGGTCCAGGCACGCGTCTCACTCGGAGTCCGGGCGTCGCCAGTGGGGCGGTCGCGTGTTCTCGGGGGTGTCCCGGTTCGTCGCTGCCCTCTCCTTGGCGTCACAGGGGGGTCCCCAGATGAGTCCAGGCGCAGTTTTTTACTTCACCAGGCCGCCCACGCCGCGGCCGCAGGCCGCCGCCCAGCGCCGCAGCAGCCCCCTCTCAGATTGCAGCGTTGGGCCCAGGGGATAAGGCAGCGCCTCGGGCTCGCGTAGCTGCGAGCCGCGGCCGCGCGTCCGGCAGAGCGGCCGCAGTCCCGCCTGTAGGGTCGGTGCGGTTCTCCACCGCCGATTCTCCGCAAATTTGGCCAGGTGACAGAGAAGGCTCCGTGGAAGGCCCGCCGGCCAAAACGAGCAGTATTCAGGATCGTTTTGGCGGAGAAACGGCCCGGGGAAGGAGGGCTCGAGCGGGAGCTCTACCCGGGCACGTCCGCTTCCATCGCGTGCTTAGCCACGCCCCCCCTGATATATTTCCGTCTTTGGATCATTTTTAAAGCAATATTTTTTCCAAACACCCTGCTCATGACCGGTGCGAAGCTGGGTGTTACCCACATTGTACAAGTAGATCAGTAGGACTGTACACCTGGGTTGTGCACTATCCCCCATTCTGAGTGTAAGGTCCAGAAATTTCTTCAACTCCCCAAGTGAAGTGGGAGTCCACCAGTGTTCCCTAGAATGAGGCCTAACAGTGCCCTCATGCTCCTTAAGAAACTGTTTGGCACAGAAATATGTTTGGTGCACAAAGTCCACATTAAAAAAGAAATGGACCTCGTAAATAGGCAAAAATTTGCTGTATCGACTTTACATCCAGCGTATGCAGTGAACAGGGAAATTGGGGCTGCACTAAATTGGGGGGCTGCCAAGACATCACTCGACCTGTGCTTGCTGTTGCATGTGCCTGCTCTTTGAACTGGTCTACCCCGCTACTGTCTCTCCACTACACCGATTGTGCTTGCAAAGGAACATCATGACTTATGTGACCATGTTCCTCAGAATCCCTGGAAGACTAGACATCGAATGGAACTCTGACGACTGGAAAACGCTTCCAAATTCTGCCCATTTCCTTTTCCACAGATGCTGTCTCAATATCTTATCCTACATCAGCTGTCATCCATACCCTGAGTTAGGGCCTGGGCAGCAGTCATTCACCATCTCTTCTGACTGTCTAAAATTTGTCTAAAACCTTCTTTTATAAAACAGTGTGCTATGTATAAGGCAGAAGTATGGATGGGTGGATGTGTGCATCTATGAGACGTGTAGGTCAGTAAATAAGCAAAAAAAGGACTGATCTTATTGATGCAGCTTCCCCATAGACACAAAAAAACAAAGTATTATTTCACCATGCTCCATACCCAATACCACAACATACTTCAAAGTACAATGGGTGAGCCCACTCCAACCACTGTTAATTTGTTATGGCACTAACATTCAGCAGAGACAATCTTAGGTGGGAAACAACTACATAAACATATCTGAATCAGACAGAGACAAAAACTAGGTTTGGGCAGGAAAATAAGTATTCCCCATTAGCAATCAGATGGCTAAACAACCATTTGAATGGACAAAAGGTTGGCAGCAATTGATAGACTTACTTGTTAATGGTTGTTACTTCATGGCTTAGGCAAAACTTTATTATTGGGGGAGCTGCTGGGCCATTTCCAGTATAAAAATAACTTACTGAAGGCAAAAATCTAGCTTTTATCTTAAGAAGCACACATTTGCATAGCAGCCCCTGCAAATGAAGTCTCCTACCTTGTGTGCGGAAGTGCTGCTTGTAAAAATTCACAATGCTATTAATCACAGTGAAGTTAGCTAATGGCAGAATTTGTCTGACTGATTGCCCCAGAATAATGCGCATGACACAGCAGCCCAAATGGACGAAGAGGGCTGCCTATAAACCTCTTGAATAAATAAACACACACAAAAAAGTAATCCCCTCAAGCTGTATTTTATTAAAAAGGGGAGGAGGCTGCACAGGCCCCCCTCCCCAAACCTTCAAGACCCCTGGGACCATACCTTATTTAAAAGGGGATTGAGCATGCAGCCCGCATTCCAAGGCCTATTATGGCCCCGGGTATCCCATCCCAGGGCCTCTCTTTATGAAAGGTGGGTACCCTGTGCACTCCAAGGGTACCCACCAACCAATATGCTGGGGTACTGCGGGGGGAGCCGAAGGGGCCCCCCAGACCCAGCCAGCTTCACATAATGCTCCCAACAAATGAGAGCAACTATATGTTTTTCCTGACCGTGATAGTGGGGGCAGGGAAACTACTGTGTCCCGGAGTTGGGCTCACTAGGAGACAGTCACTGAACTGGCACCAGGGGATGGGTTCCCTGGGGCCTTTAGAGGCTCAGAGAGGGTTACCGCATAGCCCACTTCCCTTTTAACAACAGTCCCTAGATCTTGTTAAGGGTCAGGGATGGAGGCCATGCAGCCCCCTTCCCCATTTATTTATATTTTGGGCAGTATGATTTGGTCCCCTTGGCTGAATTAGGCTCAGGGAGGGGGCTGCTTGCCCCCTCCCTTCATTAATTTCTTGGCCTGTTGTCCCTGGGGCATTTTTACACAGGGGAAGGGGGTGCCACGCTGCACCCCGCACCTTTCTAAAGCATTTCAGCCCAAGGGTATGGGGTCCTGGTACCTTATTAGGCTCTGTAAAGAGAGCCATGCAACCCCTTTCCCTTTATTGAAATGGTGTCTCTGTGGGGAATAGAGTGTTCTGGGTCTTTTCAGGCTCGGGATGAGGGCCGTGTGCTCCCCTCCCCATAATAACATATCATATCGGCCCTGGGAGATGGGATCCCATAACTTCTATCCGAACCTAGCCCTGGCTCACCCCAGGGGGCATTTTTTGGAAAGGCACAGGAACCCACGCTTTAAAAAAAAAAATTGGAGTGGAGTCCCCACCAACAGGCCTAGAGGTTCAGGGTAGTCGTACTCTGCACCTATGCCTTTTTTTTAAATTTCTTTAGGACTTGGGACTGAGTCCCGTTTGCTAAGATGGCTGCCACCAGTTCTGGTTGATGTGGTGGGAGACAATCAGATTTTAGCAGGAGGCCTGTCGGATCAGCAGAGGCTCTGAGTCCCTAGATACACAAAGTTTTTAAGCATTTTTACTTAGAAACTACAGAACAGATTTACACCTAATCACAAAAAGCACTCTTTCTGGAGCAAGATCTAAATTCTGCCAAACTTGGTGTAAATATGTTTAGCAATTTGGGCTATGTCTAGCATTCCTATGGACAACTGAATAGGGAAAACGCATTTAGGGGTACCTGATATTCTCAGCTACCACTGGACGGATCACCCCAAAACTTTCCATGTGTAAATTAGTTAAAACATAGCACTTATTTTGAATGTTTAGTGGAGATTTGTCAAATGGAGCCAAAGTTGTTAGCAACACAAAAAATGCATTTCCTATGGAAGCACAATCCTAACAATAACTACCCAGGGCGACTGCCACTGCTTAATATATATATATATATATATATATATGTATATATATATATATATGTCTTCAGAAATCGCTGTGAACAGCCGCTCACGCTCCTTGCGACGCCGGTGCCAGCAGCGGTCACAGCACCGCTAAATATATTTTCTACACGGAAGTCGTCTTGCACAATTACGAGGAAAACTCCAGCGGCACACCATAGGACGAGTCCAATAAGAAGTTTTATTGTCTCACAAACCAAACAGTACGACGCGTTTCGGCGAAGCCTTTGTCAAGTAAATGACCTGTGCCCAATTCCCCATAGAAATAGGGGTCATAGTTCATCAACAGTGAAAAGATACTTCTGTATACACAAGCACTTAGAAACAGACAGATTATAGCGTGATACGTCAGGATATCTTAGAATTCATTATAAAACAATCAGGGCTGTTTCCACACTATAATCAAAAATCATAAATTTGAAACAAAACGTGATGTTTTTTGTGTGTGGCGGCGCGCATAATTAGTAACATGATTATGGCATATAATTGCTCTGTTAAAATTCACCGTGCGCTGCCATAAATCCACAAATAGGCATTTTTAAAATGCCAACACGATTAGGCATAGTCGTTTCCGTATATTCTTAGTGCATGTGCTACGAAATCTTCAGAGCCATGCAATTGCATATATCGTCTTAGATAACAATATTCCTAAGAAACTGCAAAATACGGCTAGAATGATGGGCATAAGAGTATTAGTATATTATTTCTAATCATGTGTACATATATTAATATCGTTGATATGATGCAATTCTGGGTACATTACCCTTGATCGTCATTTGTCGATTGTGAAGTACAATTTTGCAGTTTCTTAGGAATATTGTTATCTAAGACGATATATGCAATTGCATGGCTCTGAAAATTTGCTGTTTGCTGTATGCTGTTTGCTATGGCAGGGTGGGAGCCTGGCGGCTCCCGCCCTGCCATAGCAAACTTGGTTTGGATTTTGAAAGAGAGAGCAGGGAAAGCTGCTCTCTCTTTCAAAATGCAAACCAGATTGCTTTTCCATACGGGGAGCTTCATGTTAGCAGCTCCCCATGTGGAGAAGCAATGCTGGCTCCTAAAGGTGGCGGGGAGCCGGCTGGGACCGTGGTGGCATTGGGACTCCCCCACGGTCCCCAACGTTGTATATAGGCCCCAGGGGATCGGGTCACCGGGGAGAATAGAAATTAGTGGTAGGTGCCAAAAAAATTTTTACGGTAAAAGTAGGAGTCGCGCACCCAGTGCGGCGCTCAGCGCGGCCCCCTGGTGTGCACCCACTGGGTGCATGGCTCCTAAGGCATTGGGTGCATGGCTCCTAAGGCATTGGGTGCACGATTCCTAAAGCGTTGGGTGCACGATTCCCCCCAAAAATGTGAAAAAAACAATGAAGCAAATAATATAAATATATTTAAAAAAAATAGAAAACAAAAAAAATTAGAGTTTCAATATTTAAAAAACCTTTTTTTTCAATTTATATTAAAAATATATAATGTAATTTAAAAAATAAAATATGTAAAGCTAAATAGTTAAAAAAATGTAGAAAATCAGTATAAAAAAATTACATTTAAAAATTGTCATTTAAGAAATCTTTAAAATTCACTGAAAAAACAATAGGTTTCAGACATGTTATAGTTTGCAATTAGCATTTAAAAAACCTTTGAAATTCACTGAAAAAAACATAGGTTTAAGACATGTTATAGTTAGGAATTACCATTTAAAAAACCTTAGAAATTCACTGAGAAAACCATAGGTTTCAGGTGTGTTATAGTTAGCTGGACATTTCACTTGTACAAAACCATAGAAATTCCTCCGTTATAGTTAGTTCTGCTAACTATAACTCGCGCGCCCACAATGCACTGCTGATGCTGTCACATATTACATCACTCATGACCTGGTCAGTGACATCACTGATGACAACACTGATGACATCTGAAATGACGTCACTGATGACATCACTGATGACATCATCCATGTGATAAATTACTGCATCTTCTCACACCCTAATTTAACTGTTGATACACCAGCTCAAAATTTCAGACGTCCATTCTGAAAACCATAGATACTGCAATACCAATAACTACATACCCACTCATTAACTCTTAGGTCTACATACACCTCCACTCACTCACCTGTACAGTCACTCATACTTACAGTCACTCTGTACAAGACTATCATATGCATTTATACACCTACATAGATACTCACACACCACCAATCATCCATAGAGGTACTCTCACATCTAGTCAGTCATGCAAATAATTAATCACACTCCCATTTACTCACCCATGCAGTTATACACACTCAAGTTCACTTACTCATAAAAATAGTACCACATTCTTACGCTCTTATACAATCATTGATACAAGCACACACTCATCCATACAGCCACTCTCACAATCACACACTCTCACATATCACCACTTATATACTCTTACACATATATATACTGCCTTTCACATATGTAGTTACTGACACATGTACAACTGAGATGTACATTCAATCCCTAACATACATACACTCACTCAACCATACAGTTCATCACAGATGCACTTTTAAAACCATGCACCCATAGAATCACCCAGTCACAAATCTATGCACACCCTAGCCACACAAACACTCAGGCACCCATACAGATACTTAGACAACCAATCAATAACCCATATAGACACTCATATAGCTATTCACAAAACCATGCACTTATAGAGTCAGTTACGCACCTAGAAAATCATCCATTCACACACTTGTACACCCACTCATTCTTCCACAGGCCTTTCACTATAAATATATAAAACATATTTAAACTTTTCAGAAAAACACACATTCACTGGATGACGTCATGAGTGATGTCATCTGTGATTTCATTTCAGATGTCATCAGTGATGTCATCAGTGATGTCACTGACCATGTCATGAGTGATGTAATATGTGACGTCATCAGCAGTGCATTGCGGGGGCGCGAGTTATAGTTAGCTGAACTAACTATAATAGGGGAATTTCTGGGGTTTTGTATGAGGGAAATGTCCAGCTAACTATAACACCCCTGAAACCTATGGTTTTTTCAGTGAATATATATATATATATATAAACACATATATACATCTCTCTCTCTCTCTCTCTCTCTCTATATATATATATATATATATATATATATATATATATATATATATATATTCACACAAACTTCCTTTTCAAAGAGGAAAGTCGACGCTTCGTCTGATACGCAAACTTATTTTATTTTGTCAGCTAAAAGCTTTTAGCTGACAAAATAAAATAAGTTTTTGTGAATATTTTCGGCCCGTGCTTTGGAGGCCCGTGCGTCGACGCGCCCTCTGGTTTGGAGGTGGTGGGCATACCGAAGCATTCAGAGGAGCAATATATATGTATATATATATCTATATATATTCACTTAAAAAACCATAGGTTTCACACATGTTATAGTTAGCTGGGCATTTCCCTCGTAAAAAACCAATGAAATTCCCCGTTATAGTTAGTGCAGGCAACTATAACTCACGCGACCGCAATCCGCTGCTGATGACGTCAGATATTACATCACTGTATTTAGAGACTTATTTACCCATGTCTTCTTCCATTCATCTTTAGCTATACATATATTTCATTTCTTTTTTCAGAAAGACACATATGTTATCAGTGATGTAATATCTGACGTCATCAGCAGCGGATTGCGGTCGCGTGAGTTATAGATGCCTGCACTAACTATAACGGGGAATTTCATTGGTTTTTTACGAGGGAAATGCCCAGCTAACTGTAACATGTGTGAAACCTATGGTTTTTTAAGTGAATATATATATATATATGATTCAATCCTCTCACCTGAGAAAGGAAGAGTCGCACTCCTTATGGTGACCAATTTTATTAAAAAAACGGCAGTTCCTTATGCATTTCGGTCACGCATCCGAGGAATACCACGGCATCGGCAGACTCTCTGAGCACTCACAAACAGTTGCTTTTGTTTCTAGTGTTTGCCCCCTGGTGGGCGCCTCGATCGGCTCACATCAAAGCATGATGGTATTTGTAGTGCCCAGATTGTCCGTAAATCGTTGCCCTCTGGTGGGTGATGCCATCAAAGTTCTTTATTTGCTTTGGCCACCTGCTCCCTCGCACACAAAAATTTGCGTGCTGGAGTCCATCCAAAGTTCAGTCTCTGGCGGCACCAGCTGACCCTAAACGGCTTTTCACCAAAATACAACAACGGTCCAATTCGGGTCAGCAATGGCGCTCCTTCTTCGGTGGTGCGTTAACTCACGGCTGGACCAAGCCGAAAAATATGATTCAATCCTCTCACCTGAGAAAGGAAGAGTCGCACTCCTTATGGTGACCAATTTTATTAAAAAAACGGCAGTTCCTTATGCATTTCGGTCACGCATCCGAGGAATACCACGGCATCGGCAGACTCTCTGAGCACTCACAAACAGTTGCTTTTGTTTCTAGTGTTTGCCCCCTGGTGGGCGCCTCGATCGGCTCACATCAAAGCATGATGGTATTTGTAGTGCCCAGATTGTCCGTAAATCGTTGCCCTCTGGTGGGTGATGCCATCAAAGTTCTTTATTTGCTTTGGCCACCTGCTCCCTCGCACACCAAAATTTGCGTGCTGGAGTCCATCCAAATTTAAACATTACTCACTAAGCCATGTATTCACTAAGATACACTTAATCAGTCAGTTATACAATCAATTTTTCAAAAACAAATCATCCATTTAGACACTTATATACCCATTTATTCTTCCATCGATCTTGAGATATACATATATAAAACATATGTAATTTTCAGAAAAACACACATTAACTGGATGATGTCATCAGCGATGT
Organism: Triturus cristatus; assembly: GCF_964204655.1. NCBI lineage: Eukaryota > Metazoa > Chordata > Amphibia > Caudata > Salamandridae > Triturus > Triturus cristatus. The sequence goes on from NC_140583.1 coordinate 1,043,205,155, forward strand.
CATTTGAGATGTCATCAGTGATGTCATGAGTGATGTCACTGACCATGTCATGAGTGATGTAATATGTGACGTCATCAGCAGTGCATTGCGGGCGCGCGAGTTATAATTAGCTGAACTAACTATAACGGGGGAATTTCAATGGTTTTGTACGAGTGAAAAGTCCAGCTAACTATAACGCCCCTGAAACCTATGGTTTTTTCAGTGAATTTCTAAGGTTTTTTAAGTGCTAATTCCTAAGTATAACGTGCCTGAAACCTATGTTTTTTTCAGTGAATTTCAAAGGTTTTTTAAATGCTAATTTCTAACTATGCCTACAGAGATAGAACATGTGAAGAAAGAAGAAAAAACGCACAGAGAGAAAAAAAAGAGATGCAGAAAGAAGCAACAGAAGTCCTTAAAGACGAAGAAAAGTGCAGGAAGAAGGATAACGTGCTGAAAGAACAAACAGAAGAGCAGAAAGAAGCCTTGTTGCAAAATCATCCTGTACCCTCAACTTTTTCAGACGGATACTGGTGGTAACTGAGTCTGACTAACCAGTCCTAGAGCCAGTGCTATGTTAAAAGACATTCAGAATACAGTGAAAACATCTACATACACTAGGGAACACTATGCGTTGGGGTCCCCCTGTGATTAGCATTACCTCCTCTGTAAGCCCCTAGTATATAATAGGGAAGGGGATTAAAACTACCTCTTAAAACGCACCACAGGGCGTGTTTGCACACGTCACCTCAGGCCCCGTCCTCTCCCTTCCCCACTGTGTAAACACGCCCTGTGGCCGTTTGAAGTTGGGAGATTAAGTCCCCTTGAATCCTGAGGGTCCCTAGGGTCCAACCAGCCCACTAGGTACCTCCAGTAAGCGCCACAGAGCTGCGTTGCAGAGAGGTGTAAAAAGTGGCACGGCCTGGACCACCTCTCTGCAACGCAGCTTAGTGGCGCTTACTTGAAGCACCTGGTGGACTAGTTAGCCCCCAGGGGCCCTCAGGATTGAAGGGGAATTATTTCCCCAACTTAAAACGCGCTGTAGGGCGTGTTTGCACACGTCACCTCAGGCCCTGTCCCCTCCCTTCCCCACTGTGTAAATACGCCCTGTGGCCATTTTTTAAGTTGGGAGATTAAGTCCCCTTGAATCCCTGGCGCATACTGGAGATACCTGTTGGGCTAGTTGGCCCTCAGGGACCCTCAGTATTGAAGGAGAATTAATTCCCCAACTTACAACTGGCCAGGGGGCACGTTTGCAGAGTGCTGCAAGGAGGGGGCGTGGCCTCCGGCGCGATGCCGGTCTTTTATTTATTTTATTCTTTTACGAAGGAGGGCTGTGTGGCCCCCCTTCTTTTTCTAATTTATTGGCCCTGGGGACCCCATCCCCCAGGGCCTGCACCCTCATTTTTTATGTTGAAAAAATTTAATTTGGCCCTCCCAAGGCCTTAATCGGCCCCGGGGACCCCAACCCCCGGGTCATGGCCTTCTTTTTTTTTTATTCTTTAGGAGGGGGGCTGCGTTGCCCCCCTCCTCAGGCCACTTATGGCCTCGGGGACCCTAACCCCCGGGGCCGGCCTTTGTTTTTTATTATTTAAAAAATATATATATTTATAGAAACACCTAGGACATGCTGGACAAACCGTATGTACCGATCACCATGACGATTTGCGTGATATTCATTAAAAGGCGACTATGCATACAATGAATCCACGTGGAATGTATTTACACCGCTAGTGAAGCTCTGACGTGTCTGACGCCCTATCCTGCCTAATCCCGGCGCCCCCCCCCCCGGTGGGTACTCTCCAAGTAGACACCCTTGTTGTTTATTTATACAAAGATGGGTAGCTATTGACGGGCACATTTAATACACACGCACACCAAGCCATTCAAAGGGGATTTGATAAAAATTCAACCAAACTATGCAAGAAACCCCCCTCACGGTTAATAAAACACACATCCACCACCGGATGTGTAATACTTTTTATTTCACTCTCTGGAAAGGAGACGAACCTCACTTGAGAGTCACAGCGTGCTCCTGGCTGAGCCCAATGCTGTGTTACACCCACCAGTGCCCACCGAGTGCCACACACCTCTGTGTTGTATTCCATCAGCTAGTGCGTATGCTATGACACTCTCTAGCCCATGTGCACTGTAACACCACCCCGTGAATATGTCATGCCACACTTGCCTTCGCACGGGTTATATTGCCCCATCTAACGTGCCTTCCTCGATGCCTATGTTATAACGGACAGCGCTATGCCATACATATTACAATCTGGGATCCATATCTTTATCACTGTGCATATGCAATGTTACACTCCCCAGCACATATTTTATATTACAACTTTAGAGACTAGTTAGGTTACACAACACTGCCCTGTGCATATTACACTCCAAGGCGCATAACGCATAGCACGCGCTAGTGCCTGTGCTATCTCGCGCTCTCCAATGAATCTGTCATTGCGCACAATGTATTGCATAATATATTTCACGCCCAGTTCATCTCATATCACACTTTTTGGTGCATAGTTTCTACCATACACTATATCTAGTTTTCATTTTCAATCGTGCTCTCAGGACTATGTTCTATATAACACTGCGTCCACCTACCCTTTTCACAGGCATTACATTTTGCGATGGGGGTGGAGGGTCAGGGGGTGTTTCTCCCAAGGGAGCCCAGAGTCACAGTCACAAACGTCCTCTTCTTCCTGAATAAAAGTGAGATTATGCTGCATACTTGTTCATATTTTAAGTAGTTCGCACAGACACACATTTTAAAAACAATAAAGTTCCTAATACCCACCTTCTCTGAACAGTTAGCTTGCTGCCCCATCCACCTCCTCCCTATCCTCTGTTGTCTGAATCCATGGACTAGCCTCCTCCCTCCTGCCATGCATGGTCTGATGTGCTGCCACTGCCCTCCATTTAGCATGATGTACCAGTCCACTCCTCCTGCCCGCCATTGCCCAATTCTATGGCCCATCATTGACCTCCTGCTTAGCCTCTGTGCTTAGCTTGCTGCACCTATTCTCCTTCCCCCTGCCCTCCGATGTCTTTGTGCATGCCCCTGCTCCATCCTTTTTGCCCACCATGTTCCATGGACCTGCCACTCCTATCTACTCTGAGTTTTATGTTGTACTGCCACTCCCCTCCCACCTGCCTAGCATTGTCAGATGACTGCAACCTGTCCCTGCCACCTCCACCCTGCCTGTCCACATGCCATGCCCCTATCCCCTTCCTCCTGTCCTCCATGGTCCATTTTACTGCCACACCCTTCTGCCCTCCCTGGTCTGTTGTGCTGCAACTGCTCCTCCTGCCTCCCCCGCGCTGTCTGTTGTGAGGCCCCTTCCCCTGAACTCTCTTGTCTGTGCCCAGGTCCTGACCCTCCCTTCTATCCTCCATGGTCCTTTGTGCATGCCCCTGCACCCTCCTTCTTGCTCATCATAGCCATTGTGCTGCCACTAACCCTCCCGCTTGCCATGCATGGCCTTCTGTGCTGCCATGGCCCCTTCTACCTTCCCTGTGTGATCAGCTAGCTGCCCCTGACCCCCTCCCACCTTCCCTCCATGGTCTGTGTGTATGCCATCATTGTCTCATTGTTGCTCTCCATGGTGTGTCTTGTTTCTAGTGCCCATCCTTCCTGACCTCCATGGTCATCTTGCTGCTCCTGCCCAGCCCATTTGCCCCCAGCCCTCTGTCTCCAGGTGCAGACCCCTATTCCCTCCCTCCTGGATTGTCTGTTCCATTGTAATGCCCCTGATCTGTCCCTCCTGCCCTTTATGGTCTGTTATGCTGCAGCTTTCTCTCCTGTCTGTCCATTATGGTCAGCTAGCTACCATTGCCTCTTTCCCCTCTGTTCTCTGTTGTCCATGTGCATGGTCCTGTCCCCTCCCTATTGCTTTCTATGGATTGTTGTGCTGCACTCCCGTCCCGCATGCCCTGTGTGGTGTATTGTGCTACTGCAAACCCTGATGCCTGCCCTGTAGGGTCAGTTTGGTGCACCTCTCCTTGTCCCTCCTGTCCTCTGTTATCCGAGTCCATGTCCCTACCCCAATTCCTCCTGCCTACCATGATCCAATGTACCATACTTGCGAACATTTTGAACTTGGTAAAAGGGAGATTTTGAAAAAAAACTGGGGTATTGATTTTCCCCTTTGAGTTACATTGAAAAAGAGGAGATTGTAGACAGGAGACAGATCAAATAAAGCCCATTTGAGCTTAAAAACATTGGACGTTTCCTGGCTGAAACGGGTCTATGGTTGTACTACCACTGCCTCTTCCTTCTGCCCACAATGGTCTATTATATTGCCACAGCCTCTTTTGCCAGTCCTATATTGTTGGTTTGTTGCCCCTGCCCCCCTTTCCACTGCCCTCCATAGTCTGTTGTGCTGCCACTGCCCTTCCTGCCTGCCCAGTGTGGTCAAATTGTTGCCTCTGCACTCTCCTACCTGCCTTCAATTTTCAGAGTCCGTGCCCTTGCCCTCGGCCTCTCAACAGTATCCCAATGAACAACTAGATTGCTAACATTCTATATTTATTACAAAGTGTGGAACGCCTGACGTCATCTTGATGTAATCAAAACTGTAATACCTAGAGCATTTCCTTTAGAAATTACATATATGAGAGGGTCTTATTTGCATCAAAATTATGGTTAGTGCTCTAAAAAACTAAAATGAGGACATATTTTCTGAGTTTTCAAATAGCAACAAAGAACTTTTAAATTATTTGTAATCTTTATTTTTTTTATCGAGTTGACCACTTGATTAAATGTTGCACCTAGACGAGAGGATGTGGTGTTACTTCCAGAGCTGCAGACTTTGCAACTGGGGAACCAGGTTGGAGTTTCTGCTTCAGCTCAACATTCTGTGATTCTTGTAAAATCACTTAAACTCCCCATGGCTACAACCAAAATGAATTTGATCTTGTGTGATGTAACCAATGCTCATGTAAAGCACTCCAATACCTGACAAGTCTGCACTATATAAAACTGCAAATACACAAAAATGTGTTTTGCACACTTCTGTCATTGGGCTACATGTGGGCTACATCTGGGTGATATTTGTGCTGCATTTGGGCTCTTTTGTCTCTGGTGGCCATCTTGGGAGATTTATCTGTTATGAAGTTTCCTAATTTCCTCATTTACTGCAGTCTCCTCAGTAGGAAATGCTTTCAGTTTTTTACTTTGATTACATCAAGAAGGTATTCAGATATGTCACACATTTGCCATAAATTCTAAATGTTAGCACTCTAGTTGCTCATTAGATCACTGTAGTAAAGCTACTGCTCACCACGGAAGTCTGCTGCTGGTATTAAAAGTGCATGTTTCAGTCTGCATATCAGAATGTTTTAATGAAATAGAAGAGGATTTGAGAAGTCACTCAAAATGTGCCCTAATTTTTCTTTCTATAGCACTAATCATAATTTCTATGGCAAAATGAACCCCCTCATTAGGTTCCTTTTTTAAATTAAATGTTTCAAGTGTTACCAGTTTATTCCAATCAAGATGGCTTCAGGTGTGCCATACTTTTGTCATAAGCAAGACAGTAAGCGCTCTAGTTGTTCTTCAGAACACTCTGGGACATTCTGTCATTGGGCTATACTTGGGCTACATCTGGGTGATATTTGGGCTACATTTGGGCTCTTTTGTCTCTGGTGGCCATCTTGGGAGATTTATTTGTTATGAAGTTTCCTAATTTCCTCATTTACTGCAGTCTCCTCAGTTGGAAATACTTTCAGTTTTTTATTTTGGTTCCATCAAGAAGGCATTCAGATGTGTCACACATTTGCCATAAATTCAGAATGTTAGCACTCTAGTTGCTTATTAGATCACTATAGTAAAGCTACTGCTCACCAGGGAAGTCTGCTGCTGGTATTGAACGTGCATGTTTCAGTCTGCATGTCAGAATTTTTTAATGAAATAGAAGAGGATTTGAGAAGTCACTCAAAATGTGCCCTTTATTTTTCTTTCTGCAGCACTAATCATACTTTCTATGGCAAAATGAACCCCCTCATTGTGTTCCTTTTGAAATTAAATATTTTAAGAGTTACCACTTTATTCCATTCAAGATGGCTTCAGGTGTGCAATACGTTTGTCATAAGTAGGACTGTTAGCGCTCTAGTTGTTCTTTAGAACACTCTGGGAAGCTGCAGTAGAACACAAAGGAATCAACTGACAGTCTCTGCCCTTGTTAGATGTACATGTTTTACTGAGAATGTCAGACTTCATTCTCACATGACTGAGAAAGATAATGTGAATTTACAGAAAATATGCTCTCAGTTTAGCTTATAGATCACTTTCCAAACCTCTGTGGGAAAAGCATGAGAAAATGGTTTTCTCTCAAACATGATTCATGATATCACAGAAAAAGGCTTTTTCACATGGTAAAATCACCTTAGAACACACCACAATTCCTAAAATGAGTATGGTACCATCAACAAATGATTTATAATGTAACTAAAGTCTTAAAACCTTCTATTAACCCCTTGAGTGCCCATGACGAGATGGTCTCGTCATGGACCGCGGTTGCGCTGTGCCCATGACGAGACTATCTCGTCATGAGCCCCGCCCGCTAATGAAACGCCCGGCACAGGGCGTGGAAAGGGCGGGGCACTCAAGGAGTTAACTGCAATGCTTTTTAATGAGGTGCTATCATGTATATTGGTCCCAAGATGGCTGCCAGCACTTCTTGGATGAAGTGCTGACAGCCAATCAGATCTCACGATGAGATGTGAGGTTATGCTCTGCCCAGATATGTATGTGATTTTGATTTTGATTTTCTCAGGAACTACTGAACAGATTGACACCATATATGCAAAAGGCACATGCCTGACCTGAGGACTACCTCTTTGCCAAATTTCATATAATTCTGTTCAGCCGTTCGGGCTATACCTTCGACTAAACCCCCCTTTTTTCTCAGCCCCCACTTAATGAATCACCCCGAGACTTTCAGGGTAGGAGCTGAGCGGAGCGCCCCATTAGTTATTAAAATTTCACGAAGATAAGTCAACCGGCGCCAAAGTTATTCAAAATAGAATTTTCAGATTTCCTATGGGAACTCGGTCCTAACTATAACTATCTACTGGCGACCGCCAGTAGATAATATATATATATATATTCACTGAAAAAACCATAGGTTTCATATACGTTATAGTAAGGATTTAGCATTTAAAAAACCTTGCAAATTCACTGAAAAAACCATAGGTTTCACACATGTTATAGTTAGCTGGACATTTCGCTCATAAAAAAACAATGAAATTCCCCCGTTATAGTTAGTTCAGCTAACTATAACTCGCGCGCCCGCAATCCACTGCTGAAGACGTCACATATTACATCACTCATGACATGGTCAGTGACATCACTCATGACATCACTGATGACATCTCAAATGACATCACTGATGACATCACTGATGACGTCATCCATTGAGTATGTATTTCTCATGAATTTTAATATGTTTAATATATATAGGGAAAGGCCTGTTGAAGAATGAGTGGGTGTACAAGTATGTAAATGGATGATTTTCTGTGGTGCGTAACTGACTCTATAAGTGCGTCATTAAATGTGTCTTACTGCAGACTAGTGACTAAACTGTGTAAATTTTTTGTTTGTGTCTGTATGTTGGTGTATAATTGGCGTCATGGTTTTGTGAATACCTATATAAGTGTCTATATAAGATATTGATTGTATGGGTTCCTGATTGTTTGTGTGGGTAGGGTGTGTGTGACTCTATGCATAGATGTGTGAGTGGGTGATTCTATGGGTGCAGGGTTTTAAGAGTGCATCTGTGAGGGACTGTATGGTTGAGTGAGTGTATGTATGGGTGTGTTAGGGATTGAATGTATATCTCAGTGGTACATTTGTGACTAACTATATATGTGAAAGGCAGTATATATGCGTGTAAGAGTATATAAGTGGGTAGATGTGAGAGTGTGTGATTGTGAGAGTGACTGTATGGATGAGTGTGTGCTTGTATCAATGATTCTATAAGAGCGTAAGAATGTGGTACTATTTTTATGAGTTAGTTAACTTGACTGTGTTTAACTGTATAGGTGAGTAAATTTGACTGTGTTTAATTACTTACATGACTGAGTAGGTGTGTTAGTACCTCAATGGATGATTGGCGGTGTCTGAGTGTCTATATAGGTGTCTAAATACATATGGTAGTGTTGTATGGAGTGACTGTAAGTATGAGTGACTGTACAGGTGAATTAGTGGATTTTCATGTAGACATAAGAGTTAATAAGTGAGTATCTAGCTATTGGTATTGGAGTACGTATGGTTTTGAGAATGTAACTCTGAAATTTTCAGTCGGTATTTGAAAGGTTATGATAGGGTGTGAGAAAATGTGGTAATATATCACATGGATGACGTCATCAGTGATGTCATCAGTGATGTCATTTGAGATGTCATCAGTGATGTCATGAGTGATGTCACTGACCATGTCATGAGTGATGTAATATGTGACGTCATCAGCAGTGGATTGCGGGCGCGCGAGTTATAGTTAGCTGAACTAACAATAACGGGGGAATTTCATTGGTTTTTTATGAGCGAAATGTCCAGCTAACTATAACATGTGTGAAACCTATGGTTTTTTCAGTGAATTTGCAAGGTTTTTTAAATGCTAATCCCTAACTATAACGTGTATGAAACCTATGGTTTTTTCAGTGAATTTCAAAGGTTTTTTAAATGCTAATTCCTAACTATAACGTGTGTGACACCTATGGTTTTTTCTGTGAATTTGCAAGGTTTTTTAAATGCTAATTTTTTTTTATTTTTTTTTATTTGTTTTTTTAACAATATGCTACCTATGTATATAATTATAGATTTACTGTATCCTGCAATATGAAATGGCTCACCTTTTTTAAAAAAATGTTTAGATATAGTTGAACAGCATAGTTAATATCTTCTACAAACCTCTAAACATTGTTTTTTTTTTTTTTAATGGATTTTTACCGTGCGCGCACCGTAAGCTTGCGGTGCGCGCACGGTACAGTACAAGTACGGTGCGCGCACGTACTTTGCATGTGTACGTGCTTCGTGTGCGCATGCATACGCGATTTACGTATGCATGCGTACTTCGTGCGCGATGCGTACGCGCGGGGTCTGTACGCGCATGCGCGCGATTTCTTTTTGCGCATGCGCGCATACTCCTTACGCGGGACCGCCATACGAGCATGCGCGTGTGCCCTAATGCACATGCGCGCGTGCCTCTTATGCACGTGATCCTTACGCGCATGCGCACGTCTTACGTACGCGCATGCGTATTTGTACCGTGCGCGCACCGTAAGCGTACGGTGCGCGCACGGTACGTCATGTGATCAAGAAACAGAACTTTTCATTGGTTTAAAGTAGTTTAATTTCCAGAAACTTCCAACACGAAACACCCATTCCCCTCATTATTTCTTCTGATTCCCTGGGAGAAGGAGCTGAACTGTTTTTGGGATACAATGGCACAGCAGCAATCATCTTCTGGGAGTGAGCAGGAGAGCCTTATCAGACAGAGACAGAGGAAAAAGAAAGATTTTTTTGTCTGGCAATATTTTACATTTCCAGAGGGGCAGAAGAAAGTCAATGCTCCCAAAGTCACCTGCAAACTTTGTGGGCGTGTCTTATCTAGAGGAGATCCTAAGAAGAGGTACTCTTTTAGTATCTTCACTATGTTCAGGCACATTAGGGATGTACATCCTAAGACTTTTGCTCAAGCTACTACAGCAACCCCTCCAGCAGCTCAGCCGAGCACATCCGCAGAAGCTCAGCCGAGTACATCATCGGCAGCTCAGCCGTGCACTTCCTCTGCGGTGGGAGCGTCACCCTCTTCTGCTCCTCTGGATATTTACCCTCGGTTTCAGAGTGTACATATAAGGTGCAATACTTGCTATGCTCTTATTGCTTTTGGGGAGTCCAGTATTCCCCTAATAGATAATAAGATACAGCAGCACAAGTGCGGCACCTTATAATATTGCCATTCTTTCCTTCCTCTGTCCCTGTATTAACACAACGGCTCTCACATTCTTTTTATTTTTTTAATCATTTTTTTAAATTTTTTTTCCCGCCGTGCGCGCACGGTGCGCGCACCCCTTGTGTTTTTTTTTTAAATAAAATGTTTTTTTCACCCTTCATGGTCCTTGAGGGACCACAAGGGAAATGAGAAAAGCAGAGTGAGGAAAAGTGAAAAAAAGGGAGCATGAAAGTAAAGGGGTGAGAAATACAGATATTTCAAACTTACCTGACCAACAAAATAAATTAATTATAAATAAATGTTTTTTTTTAATTGCTAGAAAAAAGGATTAATTTTCCTAAATTTTCTTTCTCGATCTGAAAAAAAAGAAAAAAAGTATTAATATTTAATAATACATTTTAGAATACAGTACACATATTTTCATATTTAACAAAGTAATTTTTTGCCCTTTTTTTCTGTTTTCAGAATATATTGAATTTCACTGCAAATTGTGAAACCAATTGCATTCATCACTTAACAGCGGGCAAAAAAATTAACAATCTGAAAGATTGTTTAAAAAAAGCCCAGAATCTCTTCTCAGTAAAACATACCTTTATAGAAATGTAACATATTTAATAAAAATATCATGTAAGAACAATAACTTTTTGCAATAAATATCGTCTGTAAATCTTGTTGCTTAAGCACATACACCAAAATAATATCTGTCAAAGAAGTCCACAAGAGAAATATTTTTACCTTTCCATGAGGCCAAATGGTAATTTTTAAAAAAAAATTGGTGAAATATCCAATGGTAATCCAATAAAATCGCAATAATGGTTTGTTCAGATGGTGCAATTTGTATCTAAAATTTTGGTTTTAGAAAAATTAAGTAACAATTTGGTAAATCATAAGGCAAACATTGCTTGAAAATCAATTGAGAATCATTACACAGTGTCCATCCTTTTTCACATTTAAGATAAACTGTTATAGAAGGTCCATCATGAAAAATTATTGCAACTGCAACAAAAGTTTTTCCAGATATTGATAATTGATGTCCTGTAAACTTCTTTATTAAAGTGTCCAATTTTGTACCATCAGCTCTACAACGTTGCATCATTAAAATTACATACTGTCCATATTTATTTAAATATAACGTTGAAAACATGTCTGATTTACATTGAGAACAGTCCATGTTGTGATTGGCATCTTTAACTAATTTACTAAAAGTCACTGATTTGCTCTCTGGTAATGTTAAATATATGAACCTTTCAGAATCAACATTAGAGCTGCATGTGTTCAAAAAGTTTTCACAACTATGTTCCCATTTATAAGAGAGACCAAACATATTTTCTATTTCTACCCCTTCATCTTCCAGTACCATAAGCATATACATCAAGAATTCCTGTGCATCTTGCTGGACATTTTGAGTAAACTGTGTACATCCTGAACATACATCTAAAAGATTTCTAACATCAGAAGCACTTTCTATTTTAGTTTTATCATTACTCAGCTTCTCAAAAAGGAGACTCAGCAGAGAACAGAATATTTTTTCATGATTTACTATTATCTGCTCTTGCAAAATTTGAAGATAAAATAGAACATTGAGCACTACATTTGCGTAGCAGTTGACACCAGAGCTATTTTCAAAATGACAACGAACAACCTCTTCAACACTGTCCTTTTTCTTTTTGCTTGCAGTCACATCACTCTCTTTTTGTTTTCTCTTCTGTACATCCTCATTGCAGATATTCTCAAATCTCCTTTTCCGACAAACAAAAACGTTTTTCAAACACAGGATACTGACCTAAATGAGGAGCATAGCTTCTTCTTAATCTATTATACTCCTTTACACAGTTTGCATCAGCACTTACTTTTGAGTCATCAAAGTCTATCATGAATAAACCAGATATTTTTTTCACGCGTGACAAAGCAACATATGCCATACCTTCTTTAAACACAGTAGATCCAATGTTTACAAATGCACTATCTACAGTTAATCCTTGAGATTTGTGAATAGTTACTGCATATGCTAGAGAAAACGGAAACTGCTTCCTACGTACATATAAGTCTTTCACAAGCAAGAAACGAACTGAACGACAAATGTCTTTAACCTCTTCAATCTGATCAAATTTTATTTTTAAAAATTTAATTCCATCTTTTTTCTGGTAATTAACAAAACCCAAAACTTTACCCATAGCTCCGTTCACTAAACCTTTCTCTACATCCAAATTACGTCTTAAAATTACTCGACAGTTCATACATACATAAAGATTCTTTTCTAAACCGGCTGTTTTCTAGATGTTTTTCTCTAGAGAATCCAATTTACTTGTCAATTTGTTTGTCAATATAATAGTTATTCCTTCATGTTGTATTTTATCCACAGCTTCCAGTTTCACAATCTCTTCATTTTCCAATTTCAAAAGTTCTTGATTGAATACAGAGCATTCATGTAGTGTTGGCATTAAGCAGATTACAGTATTTTTTCCAGCAATTTTATTGTATATTTTCTCTGGAACTATTTGTTCTGTTGGAAACACATTACATAGCAATCGACTCTGTAAAGCTTTTCTGCCATGTTCTGTGAGTAGTCCAATTCTGATATCTTTGAGAATACTTGCATAATCCTCATCATTGGCTTGCCGCATATTGGTAATGAGTTCTTTGTACTCAAAGTATGTCCAAATATTCACATTACCTATACTTCCTAATGACTTTTTCGTGTCTTCATGTGTAAGGGTTTGAAAAACTGGTTGTCCTTTAACTGGAATAAGCTGCAGAAGATCTCCAAAAACTATAACATGTTTTCCTCCAAATAGCACGTCATAGTTTGTCTTTAGAATTTGCTGCATTCTTAAATGCACAATGGCAAGCATTAAGTTTGATACCATGCTTACCTCAACAATGATGAGAACTTTCATTTTTTTCAATACTCTTGCAACTTCAAAACATGCTTCTCCTGTTAGCTTGTGGTATTGTATTTTGTTCTCGTGCTCTACTGGTAACATTAGCAAACGATGGAGGGTAATTCCTTTTATGTTATATGCTGCTAACCCAGTTGGAGCAGTAACAACACAAGACAAAGTTGAATCTGTTTTTTGCTGTAGGTAGCTTCTAATTACTTTAATCAAGAAACTTTTTCCAGTTCCGGCTTGTCCACTCACATACATTCTGATTGGTTCAAACGATGTGCATGAGCATTTTCATGTAGTAATCCGTGATCAATTTTTTTTCTGACTTCCTCATAAATTTGTTATTGTTCATCATTCAGTTGTTGTTCCATATTTGGTAAGTTTATTAAATCTTCCTGAGCTTGATTCATAGCTGTTTCGACTTCAGTCATGGCTATTGCAGCTTCATTTTCTACGATTGGTTGTCCTAGAGCCGTGATTCCCAAAGTGTGCGCCGCGGCACCCCGGTGCGCCGTAATGAGGAGCAAGGGGCGCCGCGACCACAATGCGGAGGGAATGGCTCTTTGCGTGCAGACAAAGGGCCGCTTGTAAAAACGATAGCTGGACAAAGTAGACTCTTCTACTTTGTCTAGACTAAAGTGTAAGGTCTTGAAAGGTCAGCACACCACACAAACTTCAAAATACTGTCAGCTTCTGGTGATGTATTCTAAACATTCCCGAAAGTGTCAATTAATCAATAGCGCTAGTAAAGGCTTTCCGGAGTAAATTACACAGGAGGAGACGCAGACTTCCTAACGTAAAGCACACCTCCGATTAGGCTCGCTTTGACACTCAGATCATATTATTGTGCTGGCATGGTACTGTGTTGAAAACTGTTACACGTTTTATGGCGGGGAGCAGACAATTGTTCTCTGAAGAGTGTCTGCTTGTTTTTAATGCATGTGCATTTAACTGGCACAAAAAGAAAATATTATTAATGCCCGCCCTTGCACGGAAATGTAATTAATCTAGGAGAGTCATCAATTTGCGATTTAATTGTGCGTGAGACATATAAATGCTGCAGTAACATGTTGAGATCGAGTTACATTATTTGACACGTTAAAGACGGATAAAATGCAACGATTTGTGCTGTTCGGGTTGTAAAATACTGAAACATGGTCCATCTGCTACTTTGGATGCTTGCATAAATATGTTAAAAGTCTGTTTTCGCACATTTATAGGTAAACGAGCCAGATAAAGTCACCCCTTACATCCCCGAGCATCCCGATCGCTCACAGACTACCCTGCCTTCAATTTAAGCTTGGAAAGATCTCTTCGGTGTTATGAGTGCAGAAATCTGTCGGAAAAAGGGCGTGTGAGGCAGAGGGCAGAGAGTCGTTCTGAGTGGAGTGACTTCTGACATTTCACGGTTTGATGACTAGAAACCTACTGATATCAGTACAAATGTAAAGGTTCGGTGTAGCTTACTGGGACTTTTGCATCCTTTGAAGTACGTGGTCCTATGATATGATTGACAGTAATAGCATGCGGCTGTCATACTCTCGCTCTGACCAATGTAAGGGCACATTTACTATTTTTTTCGCGTAACACAGTGCCTTTTCGAACCACAACCATGTCGAATACACATGAACCACAAATCAGAAGTTAAACAGAAAAAATATGCACTGAACAAACTTACTGGGTTATCAAATACTTTGCAAAGAAAAATCCCAGCTGCTAGAGCAGTACGCTCTTAATGGTAACATGCACAATGCATACAAAGTACACGTAGACTCGTAGAGGTAAAAAAATTGCAATAAATGGCAGACACTCAAAACACTAAAACAAAAGTTACGTTACATGAGGCAGTGGTGGCCGTTGTGCATGTATCAAAGGCAATCAAAATACAAGGGGTAGCAAACGATACGTTACAAAAGGAAAGGTGACGAGTGCATGTTACAAAAGAGTAGAAAGTACAAGTAGAGGTATAATACTACACTAAATGGCACACTCAAAACACAAAAACACCCTGGCAAGGGAGGGATTCCTGTGGGGTCCGTTCAGTGACTGTGTTGCACGGCATGCTCTCACTGACATTGCAGCTGAGGTTGTCTGTAACCAGGGGGAGAGGGGATTCACCGGTTTATTTTCAGCTCCCCCTTGCAGTGAGCTTGGCCCTCATAGTGCAGACCCGGTGTGTCTAATATACACAGAGTGCAACCTCTTCACCCGAGGCCGCAGTGACCCCTGACCTCCATGTGTCCAAAGCCCACATCCCTTGGCATGCGGGGTATTTAACTAGCTCGAGCCTCAGCACTCACTCTTAGAAGAACTAGCACTTAAGTGCAGAAATGCACCTGAACAGACTGGGACATAAATTAACCCAGAAAAATGTTTTTGGGCAGCTTGTGGTGGCGCAAAAGACTGATCCTTATCCAAGATCTTTTTTTAAATGTCGAGTTACACATATAATGTCTAACAGACGTCACAGGCAGTTTAATACTACAGCGCCTGGAAGAGTAACTTGGAGCATTGTTTGTCCGCAGCAGTAAATTATGCACGAGGTGCAGTTTGAGTCCTATGGCACAGCGAGTTTGGGACCCACATCTTAGCATTCCTATCCTATTTAGGGAGACTAACAGGAAGCACAAAACCTGATTGAAGTAATACTTGAATTAATCGGTTCAGTGTTGCCATTGTCTGTGCGTCTTTGCTCCGGAGAATGGGTCTTTTGATTGTAACGTAAACATGTCCGTGGGTTACTGCGTTTGGCAGAGATTTCCTTTTGTTAGTTGCAGTTTACAGTGAGCTAATAACTGTCATAAAAGAACTGCTGGCAGACTTCAAGGTATAGATTTAGAAGATATGGGTTTTCCCCCCAGACTTTCCTTATTGAAATGTTGAGCAAATGGTTCACTTGTGTACAAATCTGTTCTTGTCATTAAAGTGAGGTTCCGTGAAAACTGAACCCGTGTTTTGGAACTAATGGTACCGTGACGATTTTGGTATTAGTCAATCACAAATGATGAGTTTAGTATGGGCGAGTGTTTTCGCAACGCTGCACTGAAGGATTTGTCATATATTGCTGGTTTTCGTGTTCAAACCTACGGGTTTCATTTTGTGCACGACGTCCATTTTGTATCATTGCCCTCACATAGTCAGTGAATGGGCGATGTCCGAGCGATGACCCTGTTTGGGTAACCTCACGAGGACACGTATTCCTTAGTGCACGTTCTGCTGAATTCCGCATGACTTGGCGAAAGCTGACTCTGCCGCCCGAAGCTGACCCTGCCACACCGGTTTTCTGTCTTGTCCTGCTTGAGCAAGATTACTGACCCTGATACAATAGACCACGCTTCTTTTATTTGCCTACGAATATGTCTTATCTGACTCTCCTATTTTCTGCATCTGTCCCTGTATTTCCCTCTAGCCTTTTATAATGAGGAGGTGACCAATTTTATTATGGGGCGGTCCGGCCTTTCAATAGAGGGATGTCAGAATTGTGTGATTGAAGGCCGGACACCTGGAGATGGGAATATGATGTTGTGTGATCTTATTG
Source organism: Triturus cristatus (assembly GCF_964204655.1). Classification (NCBI taxonomy): domain Eukaryota; kingdom Metazoa; phylum Chordata; class Amphibia; order Caudata; family Salamandridae; genus Triturus; species Triturus cristatus. The sequence continues at coordinate 1,043,221,519 of NC_140583.1, forward strand.
TTTGGAATAAAGAAACGGGAATAATTGTAAACTTGTAGGAATGTTTGCCCGAGGCATAATATTCAGTATTTAAGGAGCGACCTGCTTTGTACAAATCGAGCAATCTCCGTAGAATCTATCTCGTATGATACTTCTGTGTCTTCTGTTCCTGACTGCAGTCATTAAAGACGATCTTTCGACGTCAGAGGATGAGTCCCGTGTCTCTGTTTGTTTAGTACGCCAAAACAGGTGAACCCCGAAGGTCTCAGGTGTTGTCCCCTGGCACCGCTGGGTCTTAAAAATTGCCCAGTCCTTCAGTTGGCACCCAAGCGTGGCTCGACATCGAGCGGTCCCGGTCCTAGCCTGAAGATTGTGAGGAGCTTCGTGTGAAATTTCCGAGGGAGGTGCACCCCACTTCATCGATCCATGTATGTCGCATAAGTGGTCCGAAGGTCTTTCCCCGCGAAGGTTCCCACTTCCAGACGGCTGCAAAGGACTGGCGCCCTGACTGCCGACCTGTTTTGGAGCCTGGCGTAGTCCTTAGTACGGCGAGACGATAGACGGGTCTTCCTGGTGACGTCATTGATCTTTCAGTTAAGTATAAGTGGGTCGCTCCCAGTCCTCAGGTTTGTTCCTTGGTTTTGTTTGGTAACTTGAGTTCTTTGGTCCTTAATTTTGGTTTGCATGGTTCCATTGCATTTGGTTTAGTTTGGTCCTTAGGATTCTTTGGTAGCTGCAGTTCCCAAAAACCGAGGGTCTTGTACATTTACGAGTGTATCGGTAGAGATAGCCCCTTGAAGTTTGAAACTCGGTTAGTGAGCGAAGATGCCTAACCGTAGTCTTGGTTTCTTGTCTTGTCTTGGATGTTGCAACAAGGATTCCCGATTGGAGGACTCTTGTACGATACTTCCGGTTGGAACTCTGACTTATGAGCTCTATTCGAAGCATGGTGTGGGCCCTATCACGTATAATGCGGTATGGGTCCACTATACGAGGAAAGATGGTGTTCTCAGATGGCCACAACAAGGTAGCTTTGAAACTTCCGGCGATGTTTGACTCCTTTCGTCTATGGCGCAAAGAAGCCAAGCAGAAAGAAATCAAACAGGCTAAAAAGGATAAACGAGAAAAAGGTGTCACGATTATGCAAGCTGCTAGGCAGTTTAAGGAAGATGAAGAAGAAAAAGCGATCGAGATTTCCACTAGACAACGTAGCATGGCAATTGATAAGTGCTACCCTGTTTTGCCATCATGTCCCGATCAGCCGATAGAGGACCCCGAAAAGGATCCTCTGATGTCTTATTTATTGAAGTTGCCACCTCCTTATGTACAAAGTCCTACAGCTCTTTTGGTTCCCCCTGCTGTACAACCGGCTGCTGGTCAGCCTTTGGTAGTTCCTCCTCCACCACCTGTTCCTGCTCCTGTCCCTGCCCCTGTTCCTCAGCTGGGTTATGTTCCTCCGGCACCCCCTCTTCCTGGGTTGCCTCTTTCGTCTTCAACTACTACACCTCACCTTACTACGTCTTTTACTCCTGTTTCTGTTACTCCTTTTGCTCCTTTGCTTTCATTGAACGCTGTCTCTCCTGCTCTTATGTCTATTTCACCTTCTGTTCGTCGGCGAGTAACCAACACCGTCCCTAGTTTTCTGACTCCTCTTTTTGGGTCGCTAATTGCGCCCGTCGTTTCTGATTCCACGCAGAGACGTAGCCAGCTCCCTGACCCTGGGGAATGAGCCTTATTAGATTCGATGGCTCATAGGTGGATTTTGAAACCCGATAGGTATAGTTCTCGTATAGTTTACGATACATTTTCTCAATGGAATGAACCGACTCAGAGGTATGTGTTTGAGGAGATGTTTAAGTTGTTGCGAGATGAATGGGATAACGACGAATTAGACTCAGCCCCTACTGAAATGCTCGAACTCCAGAGTCAATTTGCGAAAGGTATGATAGTGGGTTCTGAAGCTAGACATGCGTTAGAACGGCTTCTTGCCTATAGGTCTGTACTGACCTCTAGAGCTTTGTTTGCGAATGATTCTTCGGCAACGAAGACGTTAGGACAGTATCCTATGAGAGAGGTCCCGCCAGTATGGCGTGATGCGGTACAGGCTGATGCAGGGACAGGTATTCAGGCCGCTCCAGCACATTTTCAGAGAGTTTGGATACATGTCCCATGGAAAAGGTCTGAAGTATTAGCATTAAAACAGACTTTGCCAGACCCACGTAAGAATCCTGCTGGTTACTATAAGGAATTGTCCCAGACAGTGGACGCTTGTATTATGAACATTGCAGATATTGAGATGTTGTTTGGCAATGTAGTGCCACAACCGATATGGGCAAAGATCCGCCATGAGGATCATCCGAACGAGTTAGGTGGTACCTGGACGGCTATTTTAGCTGCGGATGCTCTCCAAGTAGGAGGTGCAAAGCCTGAGCCCCTAGTAGCGGAGTTACCGAATAGGATAGTTAATTTGATGAAGACTTTGATGCCAGCGTTGAGAGTTAACTGGGATAAATTGTCGGCTTGTAAGCAGAAGAAGGATGAAAGTGTGTCCGACTTTTTCACGCGATTTGAAGAGACTTTTGTGGACCACAGTGGTCAAGACATGAGTTCGGAGGGAGGCCAGAGACTATTTGTCGATAAATTCGTGTTTAACTTGTTGCCTGACTTGTGCAACAAATTGAAAGACTCAGAAAGTGCTTGGGCTGTTTCTTCAACGGCTCAGATTCTAGCTACAGCCCAATATTACGAGAACAGAGATAAGGAAGAAAAGGAACGAGTAGAAAAGAAAACGAAGGACTTGAAGACTAAGGTGTTGTTGCAGCAGGCGTATCCGCCTCGCTCGAATCAGAACGATTCGCAGCAACGTTCGCAATTTCAGCAACAGACACAGTTCCCGAAAGTACCACTGAGACCAGAGTATTTCGCTCCTCGGCCCTTGTTAGGATTGAATCAATGTGCATACTGCAAGGAAGAGGGTCATTATAAGAACGAGTGCCCTGTTTTGCGACAACTTATGAATGGTGTGCCAGTTCAGAAAGGTCGTGGTGGTTTTCAACAAGTCTCTAGAGGTAGAGGACGTGGTGTTGCGTTTTCTCAGAATGAGCGTTCTCTTCCGTCACAGAGTTCTCTTAATTGTTTTGATCAATCGAAGGTGCAATCTGGTAGATCTCCACAGTACCATGTAGATGATTACTATGTCGAGGGCGAGAGTGCTGCGTATAATGATTGCTAGGATAGCCATGGACAAAGAGAAGGAGTAGTGTCAGTTCCAGTCGATCAGAGTGGGCCTTACGTTTCAGTAGCTATATCAAGTGTGGTTGAGCCTTTTCTGTTGGATACTGGTGCGGCAAAAAGTTCAATCATACATTCTAAACTCCCTGGCGCACCTTTGTCTGGCTTAACGAATGTCTCAGTAGGATTTTCTGGCGCCCCTGTTCGTAATCCAGTCTCTAGTCCTTTGTCCCTTTCAATTGGACCATGTGAGTTAGAAGCACCGTTGATTTTGACTACTGGTTGTGGTGAGAACTTGTTGGGTTTGGACCTGTTGAAACGATTGTATGTGACGTTGCATTGTTCCCCTTCGGGAGTACAACTTACATTGGGTAGGAAAGTGATCTCTCCTATGTATGTGTCGACAGATAGACTTCCACCAGAATTGCGTTCACTCCCTGAATCTCTTTGGGCTACGGGTCCTAATGATGTGGGTCTTTTGGAAATTCCTCCATATGTTGTTCAGCTTAGACCAAATGTCAGATTACCGCGAATTACGGAATATCGAATTTCGAGCGATGGTGAACGAGCACTCTTAGCGATCATCCATGATTTGATCCAGAAGGGTGTGATTGAAAAAACATGAGGTAACGTGTGTAATAGTCCTGTTTTGCCGATTTTGAAACGTACCGATTCTTCCCAACCTCCTGTGTATCGGTTTGTAATTGATCTTAGAGAAGTGAACAAGATTGTGGTTCCACAGTTTCCTGTGGTTCCCGACATTACAGCTTTATTGACATTGATTCCTGCTTCAGCTGCCTGGTTCTCGGTGATTGACTTGAAGAATGCCTTCTGTAGCATCCCGATAGCAGAAGAGAGTAGGGACATTTTTGGTTTCTCCTTGGGTGGTCGTAGCTTTAGATTCAAGCGCACACCTCAAGGTTATTGTGAGAGTCCTTCGATATAGTCAGGCTCTGAAAAGCCAGCTTGATACCTTTGTGTTACCTGTTGGTGCTGCTCTGATCCAGTACGTAGATGATCTTTTAGTAGCTGCTGATGACAAGGCAACTTGCAAAGCGGCTGCGATTTCCTTGCTACAGCATTTGTCTGATTTACATCATAAGGTGTCACCTTCTAAGTTACAATATTGTTGACAAGAAGTAACCTACTTAGGTCATCTCTTGTCAAATGAGGGAAGAAGGTTGACCCCGGAACGAATTAGAGCAATTGCTCAAATGACTGTGCCAAGCACTCAAAGAGAAGTACGTGCCTTTTTAGGTATCACATCATACTGCAGACAATGGATCCCAAATTTTTCCTTGTTAGCAAAGCCTTTGTTAGCTCTCACGTGCAAAGATGTTTCGAATCCTCTGCCTTGGTCTGATGACTGTCAGAAGAGTTTTTCTGAGTTACACGACGCGTTGTGTTCAGCTCCTGTGTTGGGTACTCCCGACTACAATAAGCCGTTTACACTATACGTTCACGAAAGAGAGGGTTGTGCGTTGAGTGTGTTGACGCAACAATTTGGTGATAAACAGCATCCGTGTGCGTATTTTTCTTCGACTTTAGATCCAGTAGCAAGAGCATTGCCGAGTTGTCTTAGAGCGACAGCGGCAGCTGCTGTGTCTATTCGACAGTCTGCTGGTCTGGTCATGGATAATATGTTAGTTGTAATGGTTACACATGCAGTAGATACTCTATTGAACAGGACGAAAACTCAACATCTTACGAGTGCTAGGTTGTCAGGCTATGAGCTGACACTCTTGACAAGCCATATCCAGATTAAAAGATGTAGTGTGTTGAATCCAGCCACATTGTTGCCGACTACTGTAGAGTCGAGTGATTCAGAACCACATGATTGTTGTTTGCGAACTGAAGAAGAAACGAAGGGTCGGATCGATTTGAAAGATACCCCGTTGTCAGATCCAGATGGTACTTTGTATGTGGATGGTTTGTGCTTTAAGTTGCCGAATGGTGATGTGACTGCTGCGTATGCTGTGACGACATTGATTACGATTGTTGAGACTGCGAGAGTAAGTCAGAATTCTGCACAAGCTGCAGAGTTGATTGCGTTGACGAGAGCATGTGTCTTGGCCGAGGGAAAGAGAGTGAATGTGTTTACCGATAGTCAGTATGCGTTTGGTGTTGCACACAGTTTTGGACGATTATGGAAAGAGAGAGGATTTTTGACGTCCCACGGGACAAAAATACAGCATGGACAATTGGTGAATGAGCTTCTGGAATCACTTACTTTGCCAAAGCAAGTTGCGATTGTGAAGTGTAGTGCGCATCGGAAGGTTACGGATGAGGTTGGTCGTGGTAATGCGTTTGCAGATGAGGTTGCGAAAGAGACGGCAAAGAACATGATGAGTCGAATGTATGTTGCAAGTTCTGCAAGATGGGTTACGGATGCTGGAATGTGTGAAAATACGATTGAGAGTGTGAAGTCAATTCAGAAGGAGGCTACTGAGAGTGAAAAGAATGTGTGGAAAGAAAGTATGGGTAAATTGGATTCGACTGGTTGTTGGATTGATCTGTCTGAACATCAGAGATGGATGTTACCCGATGCAGTGTGCCCTAATGTTTTTGATTGTCTTGATAACTCTGGTGGGTGGAATTGTTTTTGGTATCCAGTTAATTTTTGTACCTGCTATGTCTACGGTGCCTCCTGACGTTTCTTTTTCCGCTACTACTGCTTCTTCGCATTCCTTCCACCCTTTGCCTGAACACGAACAAGCTAGACGTTCTGAGTTTGTAAACAATTTGTTTATTCAACTCCTGCACCAACACCAACTAGTGATGAATATGACTAATTGCTGGGTGTGTGGTTTGATGCCGCATACCGCTGATAAGGGTATCCCGTATCTAGTTCTGCCTTTTAACTATAATGGGTCATCGTGGGCATTCCAGACTATGTTCCTTTTTGCACTTGAGACCTATCCCCCACGACCACCGTGCTCCACAAAATATAGCTCCAGCAATAAAGCCTTGGTAAGAGGAGTTGCCGATATGAGTAGAGATATCGATGCATATTCATCCATTCCCAAGGATGAGTTGCGAGCTTATGTGGGTTGGAATGCGACTGGGTATAGCATTAGTCTGGGCGAGAAACAGTGCAAGAGTTCGTCTCCGATTTGGGTCGTACACCACTTAGGTCGTTTTTGTTTGCAAGGCAATGGTCAGAATCCGAGAGCTCAGCTAGGGAAGAGTGACTGTACTGAAACGTACGTTTTCCCATCACAGTCTTCCCCTGCGTTTTTGGCTGATAAGGGTACATACTTTGTCTGTTATGATCGAGCATACACATGATTGCCCCCTGATTTTTCGGGAACATGTTATGTTGCTAACTTACTACCGCCGACATTTACTGCTGCCTCTGATTATCACAAGACTAGAGTTGTGAGAGGTGTTGTTAGTCAGGAGGATACTGCTGGCCAGGAAGTGGGAGACTTCTTCATGGGTTTCCTGCCGTTTTGGGGACCTTTGGTCAATAGTAGGAACCTGAGACAACTGACTCGTGTAGTTGAATCCACTGTTAATGTAACGGCTGGTGCCCTTGGTAACTTGACAGCTGAGCTTCAAGCGGATCGCCTTATGACGTTGCAGAATCGTATGGTTCTAGACGTTGTACTTGCAGATCAAGGTGGAGTATGTAAAGTGATCCGATCGAGTTGCTGTGTTTTCATTCCGGATAATGCTCTGACAGTTTATGAGGCCATTTCCAAATTGCATAAGATCTCTGATTCTATACATGTGGATGAAGGAGAGTGGTCGCTAACTGGATGGGTTTGGAATCTATTATCTGCGTGGGGATGGAAGATTCTGATGGTCATTGGGGTTGTTTTAGTTGTCCTGTTTTCATGCTGTCTCTGTGTCCAGTGTGGTCCTGCCTTATGTGGCCTTTGTGCTGCGACATGTATAAGAAGGCCGCCTGTTACTAGAGAGGTACTGATGGAAAGGATGATGCTTCAGCAACACCTCAGTGATTTGATGAAAATAGGTATCGACTCAGATATCGATTAGTGCTTGCCTATGTAAGGGCAAAAGGAGGGTCTGAGGTTCCGTGAAAACTGAACCAGTGTTTTGGAACTAATGGTACCGTGACGATTTTGGTATTAGTGAATCACAAATGATGAGTTTAGTATGGGCGAGTGTTTTCGCAACGCTGCACTGAAGGATTTGTCATATATTGCTGGTTTTCGTGTTCAAACCTACAGGTTTCATTTTGTGCACGACGTCCATTTTGTATCATTGCCCTCACATAGTCAGTGAATGGGCGATGTCTGAGCGATGACCCTGTTTGGGTAACCTCACGAGGACACGTATTCCTTAGTGCACGTTCTGCTGAATTCCGCATGACTTGGTGAAAGCTGACTCTGCCGCCCGAAGCTGACCCTGCCACACCGGTTTTCTGTCTTGTCCTGCTTGAGCAAGATTACTGACCCTGATACAATAGACCACGCTTCTTTTATTTGCCTACGAATATGTCTTATCTGACTCTCCTATTTTCTGCATCTGTCCCTGTATTTCCCTCTAGCCTTTTATGATGAGGAGGTGACCAATTTTATTATGGGGCGGTCCGGCCTTTCAATAGAGGGATGTCAGAATTGTGTGATTGAAAGCCAGACACCTGGAGATGGGAATGTGATGTTGTGTGATCTTATTGTTTGGAATACAGAAACAGGAATAATTGTAAACTTGTAGGAATGTTTGCCCGAGGCATAATATTCAGTATTTAACCCCTTCCCTGCTCATGACGGAACCGTTCCGTCATGAGCCACGGTTGGCGTGTGCTCATGACGGAACGGTTCCGTCATGACAATCCTGTCGGCGGCCGCTCCGCCTGCGCGGCGCTGTTTCCCCGCCTGTGCGGGGCGACAACGCAAATGGGCGGAGTCATGACGGAACCGTTCCGTCATGAGCACAGCTCAACTGTGGCTCATGACGGAGCGGCTCCGTCATGAGCACAGGCCCACCGCGCTGCCCCCCTGCCCCCCCCAGCGCTGCAGCGGAATGTCCGCAGCAGCGAAGGGGTTAAGGAGCGACCTGCTTTGTACAAATCGAGCAGTCTCCGTAGAATCTATCTCGTATGATACTTCTGTGACTTCTGTTCCTGACTGCAGTCATTAAAGACGATCTTTCGATGCCAGAGGATGAGTCCTGTGTCTCTGTTTGTTTAGTACGCCAAAACAGGTGAACCCCGAAGGTCTCAGGTGTTGTCCCCTGGCACCGCTGGGTCTTAAAAATTGCCCAGTCCTTCAAAAGAGAGCCCCAATCTGTTGTGTTACATTTGAAATTCTGAGTTTGTGCTTCTCCAGACCAAGTACTCTTCAACTATACTGCCTACCAATATGGATGACATGTGAATTCACTCCTTGTTATCCCTTGTCTTATGTAACATGTCCTATACACTGATTTGCACATCTATGTTTGATTGTCTCTGTGTAATGTGTGTGTTATGTACAGTGCTCTGACACCCTTCACTCAGAACCGGCTCTAGGGCAGTGCGACCGGTGCCACCGCACCGGGTGCTGACTTCGCACAGGGGCGTAAATGCAACAAAGGCGCTGCCTGGCCCTGCCTAGTCCTGCTGGCCCTGCCTGCCTCAGCTGTGCCTGGCTCTCTGGCCCGGCCTCACCCTTTTGACCCCAGCTTTTGAACTATTGTTGTGAGGTTAAAAAAAGTTGCATGGAAACATATTTGGCTATTAATCTTGTATCGCTTCACACTTAACACATTTTTATTAAACAGCTGTTATCTTCGTATTTTCTTACAAATATCATTATAACACCTTCATTGCATCCAAATTAATTTAAGGAAGACAACAGGAAGTACTCCTGGTCGGGCTTACATCCCCCCCCCCACCCACCCGCCCACCCAGAAAAAAATGGTGGGGAGCCACGGCCAACTGCCAATTAGGTCAAGGGAGCCACGGGTCAAAAACTTTTGGGAACCACTGTCCTAGAGGATCTTGACTGAACGTCCCAGAACTTTGACTGTCTTGAGAACTGTCTGTAGCTACTTCGGCTGCAATTGTTGCTTCTTGTTCAATTTCTTCATTTAACATTTGAACATAAGTTGAGAAAGTACTGCATTATATGCTATCTTTGCAAGCATTAAAGGAATCTTCATAGCTCTGAAAATCTCCAAGTAGTTCGTCCTCTGAACGCCATGGTTTAAACACCTGTAAAAGTGCCAAGTAGTAAAATTCCTTTTTGTCAGTAGTGTCACAACTCAGCTTCCGGTGATTAATCAAACTTCCTTTTGTTTGTTTTGCCAAACATCCTTCCTCACCAGTGACTTTATATTTTCCATTGTTGATGTCTTCTGTGGTATTCCGTTTATAAATGTAGTTCTGCAGCACTTCATATAGACACATGTTCTCAAGATGATGACTTCTTTGTGGGTAATATGTGTCCAACATGTTTGTTCTTAAAATGTCTGTACTTTCAGGTTCGTTCTCTGCTAAATATTCAATTTCTCGAACAGATTTCAGTACCCGATTTCTCATTCCTGCAAGGCCTAAACTTACCCAAATTATTCTTCTGGATTTGGAGTACAGACTTGCATATGATAATCTATCTGAGCATTCGTAGGATCCAATTTCTCGATACGATAACATCTTTAAACTGAAACTGTATAGCTTTTTACTGACAGTCTTCTCGTGAGAAATCTCTTCCCACATTTCTTTCAATTCCGTTTTCTCAGATTTAGTGATGTAAGATGTGACATACCGAGCAACAGCAATAGAATTGTCAGCAACATACTGTATCTCCATGTTAGCATTCCACATGGATAAAATGACTGGGTTGTAGTCATTTATATATTTTGACTCTTCTTTTCTTCTTAGGTTGTAGGTATTCTTAGGCGATTTTCTTGTAATAGTATGTCGCACAGCTGACATAAAACTGTTTACTCTTCCTTTTGAAAGAACAGGTCGTGGAAATCCAAATCGACATTTTGTGTAGAATTTATCTTTACTCTTGTACTTTCATCGACAGTATTTTCCACACCGATGTCTTTGGAAACGTAAAACTTGCTCTTTTAAGCTTTTTTCTTCTGTGCTTTTAGGTATAGCACATGTTGCATATTCTTCAATGAAGAATAAAACTGCATCATCAGAATCTGTTCCAAATTTTGGGGCATCCTTGATCCACAACAGCATATGAATATTAGGAGCACCTCTTGCTTGGTACTCTTTTCTCCAAAAGAAATCCACAACTTCTCTAAGAGGTGGATTTTTTTTATTGCAGATGAAGGACATCATAGCCTCAAATCTATGATTGAAATATCTGCAAACATTAACCGGATCCAATGAGCACAATTCTCCTGCTGTCTTGTATTGGATGTTTTCAATATTTGAATTTGCCTCTCGAAGAAAATCCAGTAAATCATCCCAAGCGTACTCAGCACAGCTTAGGGTAAGGAACCATGTAGGAGTTCCTAAATTCCGTAACATACATTTCAATTCTCCATGGCGTCGGTACCAATATTCATTAGTTCCTCGCTGACAAGCCATCAAATTTATCAATTGAGATTCCAAAAGATCATCTCGCTGTTGCACTTTTTTCATAAAATCCTTTGCAGACACATTCTGTAGATGTACTCCAGTTTTTAAAATGTGATTTGCTGCATAAGATAGTGCAGACAAGTCACTTTCAAATAAAAGATGGAACAAATAAGGAATACTTTGACGAAATCTTGGATCTTCTGCATATAATCTTGTAGTCCGATACTCAGAAGCAGGAATCTGTACTGGACGTTCATCATATCGTCCATCTTTTCCTGTAGGAAACAGCTGGGGAAAACAACGAGCTTCCAAGCTCTCCTCCCATACACTCACGGGACTTCCTTGTGCTTTTTTCATCTGAAACAGATCAATAGTGTTTCCCATAACTTCTTTAGAATGAAGAGGATGTATGCTGAAATGTTCATAAATTTCTTCTTCTTTTGACTTATCCACTTTTTCAATTTGCCCAGCTGGTATTCCTGAGTCTCCTAGTAAAACTTCTTCATCTTCATCCATATAAATTGTTTCATACCATTTATTATCTCTTTTCAAATATACATTTGCTCTTTGTACTTTTCGTACATCTACCAGCTCCTGCCAAATTTTCTTATTCTTTGTTGGTACTCCATTAACCAGAATAACTAATGGTTCAGTTTCCAATCTATCTGCATCAATTATTTCCATATTTTTTTTCAAATCCAATGGCAAATAGACAACTCCTCCTTTTAAACCTCTTTGTAAATCCGAAGGAGGTAATTTACCTGTTTTGGGCTCTATACGAACTATAGTCTGAAAAGAATGGACACATTGAATGAGTATAGACTCATATGGATTTAAATCACTAAGTTCTGCAGGAATTTCAACCAATTCTAAATTATTATGTACAGCTCTTGCTGGCATTTTATTTTCTTCTAACTTGTTATAACAGTATTTACAAATACGGTGATATTCACCCAAATCAAAACAATTTTCCAGAAATAAATATGTAGCAAAATCCATCCACTTAGTATTATTTTCTTTTTCACTTTTTTTTTATAGAGATCAACATACCTTGTTTGATTTTTATAATGGCTTCTCCGGCAACAAATACAAGTAATATTTGGTCTTTCATTAGAGATGATAGTAAATTTTGTCATTTGATCTTCAAATGTTTTAATAACAGTGGGTTCTACATTCTCTTCCACATTTTCCTCAATAACTGTGTCATTTCCTGCACTTTCTTGCTCTGGACCAAAGTAACAAAACTGAATATCATCAGTAACCTTCACTACATCTGATACAGATCCACGGAACAGAGCACTATTCAACTCATTTAACTTTAGTGCTGGACTTTTAGCAAAATACAATGTTCTCACAAACTTTCTCATTTCAGTATGATGAACAGCCAGCATCCTAAAATGGTGAAAAACACTTTGGCAAACTTTCCTAGATAGACAAGCAAGAGAATGTCCTTGCAAACCAGTATTCTCTCTTACTCTGCATGGGTCTAGTCTTAGAAGCACCTTAATCTTCTGTTTAACACTCTTTTTACTATATTCTCTTAGGAAGTCACGTAATTTATCAATAGATTCCTGTCGCACAGTGCAAATACTACTACAATTCCAAGTGTACACTGGGGCTTTAGGACGTCTCCCCATAACCTCATCAGCTAACACTTCTTCCTCATTTCTTGGAACCATTTTCTCCTTTTCCATTACACAACCATCTTTAACTTCATAAGCTCGACCATTGGTGTCAACTGCATACAACAAACTATTACTTTGAAGATAACTCTCTTCATTAAAAAATGGCTCAGTACTTGAACTATGCTTCCATTCTCCTAAGAACACTTTACAAAAGTTAGTTTTTTTTCACTACTCTTTTCCTTTTGCTTTGTGACTTCATTGCTTTTACTAATTTTTCTAATCTATGCATCCTGTTCAAAATTAAAATGAATATTTTTCGGTTTATTTCCAAAGCCTTAGAAACAATTTTTTCAATATATTTCTTTTTTTATAAAATTTGGTTTTCTTATATTTTTTCACATCCTTTAGCAAATTTAACATCACTCTTCTCTGAAACATTTTTCTATGAATGTTTTTAAAATCTATTTTTCGTGTTAAGTCACTCTTTCTTACTTCTGATTCAACATTGGCTTTTCGTATTTTTTGTCGACTCTGTTGTTGTTTTGTACTTGAAACACTATTTGCAGTGCATATTTTCTTAACATTTTTTCTTTGTTTGAAGATATTTTTTAAAAAACCCTTAGTCTGCTTACCAGAAGTCTTTTTCTTTTTTCCAACATGAGGTTCTTCAGCTATTTTTTTTGGTCCAGTTTTCTTCAGCTATAGATGTTGTTGCTGCTCTTTTCTCTTTCTTGACTTTATAGGCATCTTTAATTAATTTCACTGTTGTTCAGCAATACCTGAAAGAAACTAAAAAAAAATACCTTTATGTAATTTTAATACATTACCATTTTTTTTCAGAGCTTTTCAAATCCTATCACATGACCTGTCCCTTTCCTACAACTGCAAGTCTGACAGAACAAGAGCAACACGTATTAAATCTGTAACATCAATTCCTGAGTGCACACAGACTCATGGTGTGATTCTAGGCAAAAAACGATTTTAGTTTGGCAATTTCAAAGCACATTTACTACTGTGGAAGAGTAAGTCATAATTACTATGGCAGCCTGACACATTTTCCTTATATTTTAAAGAGGCAGAAAAGAGTACACGTCCTAACAGCTACTTGAGACCATCAGCATGTGTTACAGGGTGAGTGATTAGAGTAGAGCAAAGGAAATGAGCCTTGGTGACGTTGAATGTGTTAGCATTACACACTGCTATCTAAAATACCACACAGAGCTGAATAGTAAGCATGAGAGTGCAGGAGAAGCACCTGTCTGTGTGCTAAGGGCGAGCTTTCGGAGACCATGTATTGTCAGGTGCAACACAGATCTGCATGGACGCTTCCACAACTGCATGAAGACTGCAGAGATGTATGTAAGACTACATGTGTGGTAAAGGTTAATTGGAGTTTTGAACATGTAGGTTCTACCTCACCCATTGCAGGAGTGGAAGGAAAATGTACCATGCTAATTTCAAATGTGTGAGCATTTGCCTCTCATTTGTGAGAAAGTGATTTCTGCTGAATGCTAACCATCACAGTTCTTGAAAACAAGCTGCCCCTTTCCTGCGAGTGCAAGTCTAACAGAGCAAGAGCAACACGAATTAAATCTCTGTGAAAAATTCCTGTGTACAGACAGACTCATGGTGTGATTCTAGGCACACCTTAACTTATGGTGAAGACATACTCCATCTTATCTGACATGTTCAAGGCAGTTAAATATCTTCCTTTACATAAAATGTGTTAGACCTGGCATCATTGGCATGAGTCTCTCCTCCATTTTTTTCCGTTTGCCTCCTATGTTTACAATGTTTTTGCTGGAATATTGCTTTGGGCACTGTGCCACTGCTGATCAGTGCCACAGTGCAAGTGCTCCCTATGTTAAAATTGTTACATTGATTGGTGTTACCATAATTGGCTTGGTTGACTTACGGTTCAGACCCTAGTCTAGTGCACTGCGTGTGCCAAGGGCGTGTAAGTTAACTGCTGCTGGTGGGCTTGCAGCGCTGGTTGTGCCACCCCCAGAAGCAGCGTGTAAAATGTGTCTCAGGTCTGCCATCGCAGAGCCTGTGTGCAGTCCCTGACTGCCATGTCGACTTGGCAAGGAAACCTACTTGCCAGTCTCTAAAACCTTCACTTTGCCACATTTCAGACACCTCTATGGTAGGCCCTAGGGCTGGGTGCATTGTGGGTAAAAGGTAGGTCATGCCCTGATGTGTGTGGCATGACCTAATAGTGAATTACAGCCATTTTCGTTTTTCACTATTGAAGGGCTACCTGCCTCCAATAGGCCAGACTGGGCAGACTGATTATTAACTCCATTATAATCTATATGACTCAGGGAGCATGGTAGCAGGTCGAGTTTAGTATCCCTGAACTCAGAATTTAATAACACACCCTTTAGGATGGATGGTTTTTAAATTCTGTGTTTGAAAATAGCCCTTTTAGAAAGTGGCTATTTTCTTGTCCAACTATCCACCGGTCTCTGCTGGTTTGGTGTGTGTGTCAGGGGCTGGGTGGCTCCAGAGGTCTGAATGAGTCAGTGTGGGGTGAATGAGGCATCTACACTTAGAGTGGGGGAAGAGTAGTCCCTGATAGCCTGCCCTGCCTGACACAATGCTGGCTCCACCTCCTGCCGGGCGACTGATAGCCCTGCTCCTGCCAGTGACAATACTGGCTCCGCCTCCTGCTGGGCGGCTGAGGACCCTGCCCTGCTCAGTGAATAGGCCAGGTGCCTCTGCCTGGCAACACCCACAACAAACCCAGGATGGGGGGAATTTGCCTGCCTGGACAAAGGGAACAAAGCAGAAAAGGGGTATAAGAGAAGGACCCCTGAACCAAGAACTCAGATCACTTCTGACAAGGAAACCTCTACCAAGGACAAGAAGCCTGCTGATCTAAGGACTTGCCTCCCCCTTCTGCCAGTGTGCTGTTTGCTGGGGGGAACCTGAAGCTGCTTCTTTATTTTTGCCAAGGAACAAGGAGAGAGGAACTTGGTGTGTACTCTCAAAAGCTTGCTAGAAAATCTCCAAGGGCTGGAAGAGTGCCAGCCTCCTGTTGAAGTCACAGGGTCAAAGGACTTCACCCTCTACTGAATTGCTGGTTGCTGGAAAGTGTCATTTCCAGTGCACAGGGGAAATCTGCAGTCTCGACGCCGCCGACGCCGCTGAATCCAGCTCGACATCGTGAGTAACGGCTCCAGTGTTCCGAGTCTTCGACGCCGGGCCCGATCGACGCCAGCAGCAACGCCAGGAGTAGTGAGTATCGGCTCCAGCTCCAAGTGACCCCGTCTTGATGCCGGTATCGACGCCGCTGAGTAGTGAGTATCGGCTCCAGCTCTAAGCGACCCCGTCTCGACGCCGCTGCTGATCGCATCGACTCGACACCCTTCTCGATGCCGTGAGCGCTGCTCCGGCCCGACACCTCTCGACGCCGCTGCAGATCGACCCGAATCCGAGGCACGACCGACGCCGACCTCGACGCCGACATCTCGACGCCGTGGATCATCGTTTTCTTCATTTCCAAAGGTACTGTGTTTGGGGGTTCTGTTGCGACTCCAGGCTCGACGTAGCGCTCCTCGCGGTCGACGCTGAACCTTGGGAATATCGTAAACTCGACGTCGTGTGACTCCTGTGGGGGTCACATTGTTGCCAAGAACTGTGTTTCAGAAGAATACTTACTTTTGTTGCTAAAGAACTATTTCCTAAGAAGAAACTTTACCTGAACTATTATTTTTCCTTCCAAAGAGTATTTATTAAGATTGTGGTATATTTTTGTCGTTATTTGGTCTTGTGCTAAGCCTTATATAAAAATACTATTTTTATAATAACTCCTGTGTTGTGTCCATTTGTAGTGTATTCACTTTATTACTGAATGTGGTCATAAATGCTTAACACACTGCCTCTGAGATAAGCCTGTCTGCTCTGCCAAGCTACCAAGGGGGTAGCAGGGGTTATCTGAGTGTGTAATCCCCTTGCCCTGACTAGAGTCGGTGGGTCCCTATTTGTCAGAAGTGCATACCTCTGCCAACTAGAGACCGCCAATTCTAACAAAATGTAAAACACAACTTTTAAAGTGGTAGGAAAATGTACCATGCTATTTTCAAATGTGTTTGCATTTGCCTCTCATTTGTGAGAAAGTGATTTCTGCTGAATGCTAACCATCACAGTTCTTGAAAACAAGCTGCCCTTTCCTGCTAGTGCAAGTCAAACAGAGCAACAGCAACACAAATTCAATCTCTGTGAAAAATTCCTGTGTAAAGACAGACTCATGGCGTGAGTCTAATCACAAAACAGTTTTTTTGGTTGATACCAGTACACCTTAACTTATGGTGAAGACATACTCCATAATATCTGACATGTTCAAGGCAGTTAAATATCTTCCTTTACATAAAATGTAAAACACAACTTTTAAAGTGGTAGGAAAATGTACCATGCTAATTTCAAATGTGTTAGCATGTGCCTCTCATTTGTGACGAAGTGATTTCTGCTGAATGTTAACCATCACAGTTCTTGAAAACAAGCTGCCCCTTTCCTGCTAGTGCAAGTCAAACAGAGCAAGAGCAACACAAATTAAATCTCTGTGAAAAATTCCTGTGTACAGACAGACTCATGGTGTGATTCTAGGCACAAAACAGTTTTTTGGTTGATACCAGTACACCTTAACTTATGGTGAAGACATACTCCATATTATCTGACATGTTCAAGGCACTTAAATATCTTCCTTAACATAAAATGTAAAACACAACTTTTAAAGTGGTAGGAAAATGTACCATGCTATTTTCAAATGTGTTTGCATTTGCCTCTCATTTCTAAGAAAGTGATTTCTGCTGAATGCTAACCATCACAGTTCTTGAAAACAAGCTGCCCCTTTCCTGCGACTGCAAGTCTAACAGAGCAAGAGCAACACGAATTAAATCTCTGTGAAAAATTCCTCTGTACAGACAGACTCATGGTGTGATTCTAGGCACAAAACAGTTTTCCTGGGTGATACCAGTACACCTTAACTTATGGTGAAGACATACTCCATAATATCTGTCATGTTCAACGCAGTTAAATATCTTCCTTAACATAAAATGTAAAACACAACTTTTAAAGTGGTAGGAAAATGTACTATGCTATTTTCAAATGTGTTTGCATTTGCCTCTCATTTCTGAGAAAGTGATTTCTGCTGAATGCTAACCATCACAGTTCTTGAAAACAAGCTGCCCCTTTCCTGCGACTGCAAGTCTAACAGAGCAAGAGCAACACGAATTAAATCTCTGTGAAAAATTCCTGTGTACAGACAGACTCATGGTGTGATTCTACGCACAAAACAGTATTTCTGGGTGATACCAGTACACCTTCACTTATGGTGAAGACGTACTCCATAATATCTGTCATGTTCAAGGCAGTTAAATATCTTCTTTAACATAAAATGTAAAACACAACTTTTAAAGTGGTAGGAAAATGTACCATGCTATTTTCAAATGTGTTTGCATTTGCCTCTCATTTCTAAGAAAGTGATTTCTGCTGAATGCTAACCATCACAGTTCTTGAAAACAACCTGCCCCTTTCCTGCAACTGCAAGTCTAACAGAGCAAGAGCAACACAAATTAAATCTCTGAGAAGAATTCCTGTGTGCACACAGACTCATGGTGTGATTCTAGGCACAAAACAGTATTCCTGGGTGATACCAGTACACCTTAACTTATGGTGAAGACATACTCCATAATATCTGTCATGTTCAAGGCAGTTAAATATCTTCCTTAACATAAAATGTAAAACACAACTTTTAAAGTGGTAGGAAAATGTGCCATGCTATTTTCAAATGTGTTTGCATTTGCCTCTCATTTGTGAGAAAGTGATTTCTGCTGAATGCTAACCATCACAGTTCTTAAAAACAAGCTGCCCCTTTCCTGCTAGTGCAAGTCAAACAGAGCAACAGCAACACAAATTAAATTTCTGTGAAAAATTCCTGTGTACACACAGACTCATGGTGTGAGTCTAGGCACAAAACAGTTTTTTTGGTTGATACCACTACACCTTAACTTATGGTGAAGACATACTCCATAATATCTGACATGTTCAAGGCAGTTAAATATCTTTCTTAACATAAAATATAAAACACAACTTTATAAGAAGAATCATATTTCTATTATTTATATCCAACTACACCACATACATCCCCTCTCAAATTCATAACTCACCTTTAAAAGTAGTTAGTTGAGAAAGCAGATTATCAGAGCCAGAATCTCTGAACTGTACACCTCCCAGCAGAACCAGTAAATGGCAATGTTTCCCTCTCTTGTTTCACACATATACATGTTAACTTCAAATCACAGTGTTTCCCACATTTTTTCAAATGGAATCACACATTTCTATTGGTTGCAAATTTCAACCCTTTTCCAAATGATTCCTTCCCCCAACATGACTTCTGCCTGCTACCATAGCAACAGCTCATGGAACACTGGTGTGAGCAGAGAGGTCAGAAGTTCAGCACACAATGTTTCATTTCCAAAGAGCAAGAGTGCTTGACTTTTCAAACCTAACAGCAAATCCAAACTAATGTTCTGTGGGAACACATTTTTCTGAACCAATACAAAACATGTTTTTAAAAATTTAAACATACAGCCTAGTTTTTAGTGTTGTATGGTCTGAAACAGCCAATGATTTCTTTTTATTTTGAAAAAAGTATGTAAGCCTCCATTTTACAACTATCTTTCTTTTCATATTGCCATTCTACTGAAAGAAACCTTCTCAGTGCGTCCAGATCTCCTTGGACGATGTTCACAGTGTGGATTATAGGTCACAGCTATGTCTTCTGGAGTGAAAAGTTTGCAGAAAAAAGAGGTATTGTGAAAGATCTTGCTTTGCCAAATGTAGACATTAAATGGATTGGTCAGAAAGGGTTAAATTGGCACCAATTAATGCCTTTGGTGAAAACCTTTCTACATCTCCCACAGCCTAACCTTATTATTGTGCACTGTGGTGGAAATGACCTAGGCACTTTAACTGGGGTAGGTCTGGAAATGCTTATTAAGGACACCTTTGTGCAATTGATGTCACTTTTTCCACAAACTGCCTTTGTATATTCTAATATATGCCAAAGGCAAAAGTGGAACTGGTCCTACCAATATTGTCCGCAGATTGACAAAGCAAGAAAGCACGTCAATAAGTCTGTTTCTGCTCTCCTCAGAGACTATGGTATGGGTTCTATATACCACAACAACTTGCGTTACAACATGCAAGGCATTTATAGAGGAGACAGTGTACATTTCAATGATGAAGGGAACAGAGTCTTCCTCTTTTTAGAGCCAACCAACATCCAAACACTTAATCTTTTTTTTTAAAT
Source organism: Triturus cristatus (assembly GCF_964204655.1). Classification (NCBI taxonomy): domain Eukaryota; kingdom Metazoa; phylum Chordata; class Amphibia; order Caudata; family Salamandridae; genus Triturus; species Triturus cristatus. Next base: position 1,043,241,158 of record NC_140583.1, read on the forward strand.
ATTTTTTTTTTAAATTTTTGCCGCACCTCACGAATTTTTTAAAAAAATGAAAATAATTTTTTTGCCCTTCGGGGTCCCACTGTGACCCCCTGACAAACGCTAAGGGTCAGGAACTCCCTACCCTGCCCCCTTTTCACGTTCTCCACCTTTCCTTTTCAGTGTGACAGACAAAATGGCGGCCGACACTTCCTGATTTTGACCGATTCGAATGTTTACAGACATATAACAATCAATCAGAATTACGCTCTCGCACGTTAGGGTGCGCGCACCGTACGCTTACGGTGCGCGCACGGTGCGCGCTTATAGATATGTATATGCTTTTAAATGCTATTTTCCGAGTAACTAATGAACAGATTGACACCAGACCTGCAAAAGGCACTTCCCTGACCTGAGGACTACTTCTCTGCCAAATTTCAAGTAATTCTGTTCAGCCGTTCGGGCTGTACCTTCGACTAAAGGTCCTATGGGAAAATGCATGGGGAAAACGCGTTTTGGGACCCCCGTTTTTTCTCAGCCCCCGCTTGATGAATCACCCCGAGACTTTCAGGGTAGGAGCTGAGCGGAGCGCCCCATTAGTTTTGACATTTTCACGAGGATTCGTCAACCGGCGCCAAAGTTATTCAAAATAGAATTTTCAGATTGCCTATGGAAACACGGTCCTAACTATAACTATCTACTGGCGACCGCCAGTAGATAATATATATATATATATATATATATATACATATATGTTTACAGTCATGCTCAGGGGCTCATTAGAAACCAACTAGGGGTGCTTTATGGCACTATAGAGGTCTTTAATGGAAGCATTTGCCCACAAGGGCTTGAGTAAGTCCACTATATGATGCAAGGTATAAGCACCCCAAATTGTCCACCCAACATGCACATACGCACTTCAAATATCAATGTCCAGATGGATACAGAACGCTTATAACAATATTGCAATAATTTGAGCAATGAAATCATCTACCCACAGAGATCCTGATTGATAGAACAAGTGTATTACATTGTACTGCACAAATTCTAGGTGTGCAATAATGACATTTATGCAGGACGGCAACTTTATTGAGGTGTTTGATGAAAGTGGCTGCCCACAAGTGCTTGAGTATGTCCACTGTATGATGCAGGGTATTAGTACTCCAATAGGTCCGCCAAACACGCACATGTGCACTTTATATGTCTGTCCTCATGGGCAAAATCACTGGTGTGAATTTGCTATATATGATCTGAGTAAGGAAATTATTTGCCCATATAAAGTCTGATTGATTGATCAAATGTATCATATTGTACTGTCCGAATTCTCGGGCTGCAATAAAAAGATTTGTGCATGACGTCAATTTGTCTACGACATAAATAAATTACTGCCAATAAGTTTAATTTATTTATTTTTTAAATTTACTTTGTGATTATATTGATGAATCACTGCAGTGTGCATTGGCCCATAAATTATGTATGTACTTGATACTATGGTCAATGTATTTCTCCTCTTTGCATTGGTACGCAAGTCTTGTCTTTATGCCTATGATGATGAATTCATTGAAAAAGCATACGGAATTGACGAGCATGTCATGAGATCAAGGCCAGACTTGACGACCATAACGCGTAATGGCGGATTTGATGGATACTTGAAAAAATAAAAGAAGTGAGAATCTGGTGTCTGAATAAATCCTTGTTTGATAGTGGGAGATTGCTTGACTGGATATATATAACCTTATCAACCACTAAACCCTGCCCAACCTAAACCCTAGGAATATCCTTGCTCGCCTAAATACCCTTACCCACCCTAAACCATAAAAATACCCTTGCCACTCAACCCTTATCCGCCCTAAAACCTATAATTACCCTTGCCACCCAGATGCTCCTACCCAACCAAAACCCTAAAAATACCCTTACCACCCAAATTCCCTTACCTACCCTAAACCCTAAAAACTCCCTTGCCCTAATTATTATTATTTTTTTTTGTTTTATATAGTGCGATCTCAACACAAAGGTATCATCGCGCTCTACATGAGCACCAGTTGCATTGCAGATGGGCACATTAATTTTGTGGGCACGGGGAGATTCAGTGATTCCTGAATCACAGGACGTTTGAGCCTCCTGCCAGACTCGAACCTGGGGGCATATTTGCAAACCCCTATAGCCACCAGAATGTCATTTTTTTGACATTGTAGTGGCGGTACGGGCTTCTCCTTATTTAAAAGCCAGTGTTAATCCACTTATTGTGGCTTAATGCTGCCTTGTAAATAAGGCAAGGGGTGGACAATGGGTGTTGCAGTGGGTATTCTGTCGCAACACCCACTGATTTTGACGCAGCACCATATTTACAAGAATAGCTTAAATATCGAGCAGCGCCAAAATTAAGACCAGGGAAAACCTGTTCTTACCAGGGCGCAACGAGGAGAAATGCTTTATTTCTCCTTGTTTTTGATATTTTTATTTGTGCTGCATTGTGCAGCACACATCAGAACAGCAAAACTCTATGCATGATTGTTTATGTGCATGAAGGTATCATTAAAAATATTATGAGTTGCAACTTATAAGTGTACTACACAAAGCAAATTGAGCAGAAAGGTAGTAGTGTTCCCAAGCTGGGAATGGACCGCACATCAAACAATTGTCACAAAAATCAAGTAGAGGCATATATTATAAAACATAACTCTAGGTATCAAGGGGAGCTTAATTAGCCAAAAGCACTTACTACCTAAAAGTGCCATAAGCAAAGTGAGATCACAAAATGCCGGAAAATTCACTAGAAAAATTGGCTTGAACAGCACTCCCATATATAAAAAGCTAGGTCATGCACACTACATATATTACACAGACCAGTAGCAGTATGATAGCTATTATATCCAAAGTTCTTGTGCAACTTGCAGGATATCCGAAAAGTTCAAGGATGATGAAATGATGATCCAACAAAATTCTGGGTATATTTGATGATTTTAATGTTCTTCAATACATGTTGAAAAAAGGGAAACAGCCAACACGTGTTTCGTCTGTACAAGGTAAGTACAACGACTTTTTCAAGGCTGTGATAGAAAAAAAGTGCAAGAAAATAAAGAGCTTTAGAGAACAGTTCAAGAAATACATGTGTGTATAATATCTGTACAGTCCAATAAGCACAATTCATGTCAAGAAGATAACACAATTGAATCATTGGAAAAAATGCTGTAAAGAAGTAAAAAAGTATATCCTAGATAAAAGTGAAGCGTACCCAAAAATTCCAACTAGATATAAGTGATGATAGCAATAGTGCAGAAAAAGAATGAAAAAGAATGATATATAAACCCAAAGAAAAGAAAAGAAGAGATCATCAAAAAGTTGATATTAGCTAGGAAAAATCTCAATGTAGAGAGATAAAAAGATAAGAACATTGGTACCCATAAGTTCCGAAGAGAGAACCCAGAAGAGAAGACTAGCATGCTTTGTTGAGAACATTCAGTTGTGAGATATAGTATAGTGAGGGTTGAGTGAACACAAATATAGTCCAATCCGAAAATGTATATATATCATTTTTTTTCTGCACTATTGCTATCATCACTTATATCTACTTGGAATTTTTGGGTACGCTTCACTTTTATCTAGGATATGCTTTTTTACTTCTTTACAGCATTTTTTCCAATGATTCAATTGTGTTATCTTCTTGATATGAATTGTGCTTATTGGACTGTACAGATATTATACACACATGTATTTCTTGAACTGTCCTCTAAAGCTCTTTATTTTCTTGCACTTTTTTTCTATCACAGCCTTGAAAAAGTCGTTGTACTTACTTTGTACAGACGAAACACGTGTTGGCTGTTTCCCTTTTTAGGTCTCGCTGAGACAGCGAAAGCTGTCTCTTTGAGACATTTTGTAAGTGGGCTTTCAAAAGTGCTACCCACATGGTTTTGCTGGCCTAGGGCTTGAGTGCACGATGGCGTGCACGTGCACAGCTGCTCCTCTGCTCCTTGCATTCCCCCCTCCCTTTTCACCCAGCCCTTTGATGCTCTGCTCAACTACTTTCACTTTAGCCGCTTTGAGCCTTGCATTCCCCCCTCCCTTCTCACCCAGTCCTTTGATGCTCTGCTCGATTACTTTCACTTTCGCCGCTTTGATGTTTGATCGCAAACGCGATCACTTCCGCTTGGCATAGCCTGTACTTGTTCTCTTTGTCCTCACATATGCTCTTCCCTTTATGTTTTTCTCTCTGGTCTCACATGTGCTATTCCCTCTGTATTTTCACTCTGCCCTCACATGTGCTTTTCCCTCTCCATTTTTCTCTCTTTCCTCACACATGCTATTCCCTCTGTATTTGTCTCTCTTCCCTCACATGTACTCTTCCCTCTGCATTTTTTCTCTATGCTCTCACATGTGCTCTTCGCTCTGTATTTTTTTCGCTGCCCTCGCATGTGTTCTTCTTTCTATATTTTTCTCTCTGCTCTCACATGCTCTCTTCCCTCTATGTTTTTATCTCCGGTCTAACATGCGCCCTACCCTCTGTATTTTTCGCTTTGCTCTCACATGAGCTCTTCCCTCTCTATTTTTCTCTCCTCCCTCACATGGACTCTTCCCTCTGTATTTTTCTCTCTGCCCTCACATACTCTTCCCTGTATGTTTTCCTCTTTGCCCTCAAGTGCACTCTTCCCTCTGATCACATGCATATACAACTATGCACACATACAAACACACACATGCATTTACACACACATATGAACATATACAAACACACACAGACATGCAGAAACATATGCATATACATGCACGCCAACACACCAACCCCACATACACATATAAGCAAGCACGCACACCAACATACTCAAACACATATACATACACACAAACATGCATACACAGACATAGGTATACACACAAACATATGAAGACAAATGAACACAATGACACACCCATACTTGCACACCAACACACACATGCATACACAAACATATACACATACAAACACACACATATCCATACACACACAGATATATACATATAGACACACACACTATGCACACACACGCATCTCCCGTACTGTCTCAGGGGAAGAGTCAGTGTCAGCTGTCTCCTAGAGGGAGATCTCGCATGAGACAGTAAGACTCAGAGACATGTGGCGGTGGGGAGAGACAGACATGCCTCCCTTTAATTGTGTTGTTGCAAGATGGTGACTATATTCTGCCACTGGTGCATTCAGATAAGCGGCAGGAAGTTCGTCGGACACATGCACTGGTTTCAATTTCGAGAAAGTGGGGTGAACGTTTCACAGATCGGGAGTGTGTGTCAACACGTGTTTCTCCTTCACGGCAAGGCCAATCAGTACGTTTTGTTTAACCGTGTGGTCATGAATCCTTTAATTGCATAAGTGAGCGGGTATGGATGTAAACAGAAATGTAACACTAATACCACATTTTCTGTCACTCTTGTGAACAGGGTTGCTGTGAATGTATGAATGAGAATGGCGTTTTAGAATATGCTGCACGGAAAAGGGTCAACATGGTGTATACTTGTTTTTGGGTGTTTTTTTATTTATTTTTAATTTATTTTTTATTGCATGGTTAACGTCATGATATACCGGATTCGGATGCTTCATTGCAGATCAGTTGTTTGGCCCGTGGTTATTTACGAGTTTGGAAAATACTTTTGTATTGTTTTGATTCTTTTTGTCTCTGCCCTATCTCTTGGCTGCGTCCTTACTCTCTCCCATCTTCTCTCTCCACCTCTTTGCTACATGTTCTCTCGTAATGTTTTCATTTTCCCCAACTCTCCTCTTTACTCTCTCTAATTCTTTTTTTGCTCCTTTTCTGTCTCTGTCCCTTCTCTCCTCTTTCTCTCCCCACCTGTCCCTTCTCTAACCCCACTCCTCTTCCTCTGCCCGCCCCCCCATCCCTTTCTCTCGCAGTACTGCAGCATAGGCAGCACCAGGTCTCTGATGCCTTCTCAGTGTTGGCCCTGGGGGTGGAGGAGGTAAGTCAGCCCCCCAAGTGAATCCCATTATCAACAGATAGTGAACCTCTATTTACCAACAAGTACGGAGCGGTCTCGGGTGACGGCTGATGCGAACAGTGATCTGCTCTCGGCCCTGACAGGGCCTGTGGGGTGGGGGCGTTACCTTACACTAGGAGAGGAAGTAAAAGTGATATACTCCCCTCCCCCCCACTCCACCACTGTCTCTCCTCACCCTCCACCTCTCTCTCTCCTCCACTTCTGATTCCCTTCCAACTCGGTCTCTCCTTACCCTCCACCTCGGTCTCTCCTTACCCTCCACCTCGGTCTCTCCTTACCCTCCACCTCGGTCTCTCCTCACCCTCCGTCTCTCCTCACTCTCCACCTCGGTCTCTCCTCACCCTCCGTCTCTCCTCACTCTCCACCTCTCTCTCTCCTCCACTTCTGATTCCCTTCCAACTCGGTCTCTCCTTACCCTCCACCTCGGTCTCTCCTTACCCTCCACCTCGGTCTCTCCTCACCCTCCGTCTCTCCTCATTCTCCACCTCGGTCTCTCCTCACCCTCCGTCTCTCCTCACTCTCCACCTCCGTCTCTCCTCACCCTCCACCTCCGTCTCTCCTCACCCTCCACCTCCGTCTCTCCTCACCCTCCACCTCGGTCTCTCCTCACCCTCCACCTCCGTCTCTCCTCACCCTCCACCTCCGTCTCTCCTCACCCTCCACCTCCGTCTCTCCTCACCCTCCAACTCTGTTTCTCCTCACCCTCCACCTCACCCTCCACGTGTCTCTCCTCACCCTCCACGTCTCTCCTCACCCTCCACGTGTCTCTCCTCACCCTTCACACGTGTCTCTCCTCACCCTCCACGTGTCTCTCCTCACCCTCCACACGTCTCTCCTCACCCTCCACACGTCTCTCCTCACCCTCCACACGTGTCTCTCCTCACCCTCCACACGTGTCTCTCCTCACCCTCCACACGTGAATCTCCTCACCCTCCACACGTGTCTCTCCTCACCCTCCACACGTGTCTCTGCTCACCCTCCACATGTGTCTCTGCTCACCCTCCATGTGTCTCTCCTCATCCTCCACACGTCTCTCCTCACCCTCCACACGTGTCTCTCCTCACCCTCCACACGTGTCTCTCCTCACCCTCCACACGTGTCTCTCCTCACCCTCCACGTCTCTCCTCACCCTCCACATGTGTCTCTCCTCACCCTTCACACGTGTCTCTCCTCACCCTCCACACGTGTCTCCTCACCCTGCGCCTCACCCTCCACATGTGTCTCCTCCTCACCCTCCACATGTGTCTCCTCCTCACCCTCCACAGGTGTCTCCTCCTCACCCTCCACATGTGTCTCCTCCTCACCCTCCACACGTGTCTCTCCTCACCCTCCACACGTGTCTCTCCTCACCCTACACATGTCTCTCCTCACCCTCCACGTGTCTCTCCTCATCCTCCACGTGTCTCTGCTGCACGCCTCACACTGCTGCACGCCACACACTGCTGCACGCCTCACACTGCTGCATGCCTCATACTGCTGCACGCCTCACACTGCTGCACGCCTCACACTGCTGCACGCCACACACTGCTGCATGCCGCTGCACGCCCCACACTGCTGCACGCCTCACACTGCTGCACGCCACACACTGCCACACACTGCTGCACGCCGCACACTGCTGCACGTCGCACACTGCTGCACGCCGCACACTGCTGCACGCCACACACTGCTGCACGCCACACACTGCTGCACACCACACACTGCTACACGAAACATTGCTGCACGCCACACACTGCTGCACGGCACACACTGATGCAACCGGCACACTGCTGCACGCCACACACTGCTGCACACTGCTGCATTACTCACTGCTGCATGCTGCACGACACTGCTGCACGCAGCACACTGCTGCACGCCGCACACTGCTGCACACCGCTGCACGCCACAGTGCTGCATGCCTCACACTGCTACACGAAACACTGCTGCACGCCGCACACTGCTGCACGCAGCACACTGCTGCATGCTGCACACTGCTGCATGCCGCTGCACGTCACAGTGCTGCATGCCTCACACTGCTGCACGAAACACTGCTGCACGCCGCACACTGCTGCACGCCGCACACTGCTGCACGCTGCACACTGCTGCATGTCGCACAATGCTGCACGCCTCACACTGCTGCACACCGCACACTGCTGCACGCCGCACACTGCTGCACTCCACACACTGCTTTTATGCGAGTTTATGCTACTGACATTGTAAATGACAATGCCTTTTATTTGTTTTAAAACCAAAACATAAACAAAAGGCATTGTAATTTTACAATGCCAATCGCTCAAACTCTTATAAATGCGAGACCTATTGCATTGCAAATGCTTGTTTCAACATGTATTGAAGAACATTAAAATCATCAAATATACCCAGAATTTTGTTGGATCATCATTTCATCATCCTTGAACTTTTCGGATATCCTGCAAGTTGCACAAGAACTTTGGATATAATAGCTATCATACTGCTACTGGTCTGTGTAATATATGTAGTGTGCATGACCTAGCTTTTCATATATGGGAGTGCTGTTCAAGCCAATTTTTCTAGTGTACTACACAAAGCAGTACACATAGAAGTTACAAATCACTATATAAGATTGTTCACATGCAGGAAGGGACACCTTCCTGCACATAAACAATCATTCCCCACACCGCAGGCACCCTTGCTCTATGTGCAAGGATGACTGCACTGGCGCTAGACAGCTAAATTTAGTGCCAGCACAGGGCTGCACCATATTGTTGTAAATACGGTGCAGCCCTGCGTTTCAGAAGTGGCGCAGCGTGGCGTTAAATCAAGAAGGCTAACGCCACGCTCCATCACTTCTTTGTAAATATGCTCGCTAGTTCCCCAGCTTCTAAGTCAGCCACCCTAGCCATTAAGCCACACCAGCCCCCCTAATATATTTTTATGGTAAAGGCATATGTATGGTAACGACATACGGGGTAAAGGCAGATGCATTGTAATAGATGCGCTGTAAAGGTAATGCTTGGTAATGACCGTGTTGTAAATGGGGTTTCCCAGTCTGCGCATGACCGCTTTCGCACATCAAAGCGAGATCTACTGGATCCGCCAATAGTTATTATTTTCTTAAATAATTAATAAAGTAATATTTTGTGAGTTTTAATTCGTGTTTCCTTCTTTTTTGAGAAATGGCAGAAATTGTACAAAACTGAAAGTGTAACTAAATAAGCAGCCATGATGGTGGTGTTAAATGAAGGTCACGTGTGAATGCCAGGCACGGACGCAGTAGGCAGCACAGGCTCTGGGCATGCAATGTAATCGAGGAGACGAGAGTGGGTGTAGGAAGGGGACGGGCAGGTCAGGGGTCTTCCTCACTTGGTTTCCATTTCGTTTTCTGTGAACGAAAAAGATTACAGTTCTGATGTCACACAACTCAGCTGGAGCGGAAGGGAATAAAGAGACGCTTGCTTTAAATGCAAAGAAGGCCTTTGAAATCTGTTTACATTAGTATAGAACATGAACAATGAAAGTAGTGGGGTTTATATTTCTCATTCATCTCTCCTTCTGGTTTTCGAGCAAATAATATGGTGATAAAAAACAGCTCGGCAACTCATATATTTCCCAGTTTGGATCCCATAGGCCTGAATTCCGGACTTAGAAAGGCTTAGAATTTCCACTTCGTCATATTTCAAATGTGTTCTCTCTTCAAAATCTGTTCTAACAAATGCATTTCAGCTTTTGCGGAGATGCAAAATGTTCTTTAATTATGGGTGTAACATGTGCGTGTGGTGTGGGAAAGGAAAGTACGCACTGTGCTTTCGAATATTAAACTTGTAAACCGAACTATATTGAAAATCCAAAGTGTTCAGTGCAGTAACAGTGACACCACTTTGCGAACTGATCTTGAAAATACGGAGCACGTGCACCCGGACAGGTTCGCACTGAGTCATGCTGGAAGCGTGCGAGCACACTTCAGTGCAAACAAATATTACACGTTATTGTAAATGTCAGTGAAGGCCTCCTCCAATAACATTCTGTATTCAACACCCAGGCTCGAAAGGCAAGCATGGAAATAATTATAATTATTTTATGCTTGCCAAGTTGCTTTACAAAGTTTAGTGGGCAAAAGTCTGGTGCTCTTTTAAAATGGATTTTCATTTAACAAATAATGCATTTAACATATCAAATAAATTAGAAAATGGTGCCACCATTTTAAATGTGCACATGTAAAAAAAAGGTTGTGCAATCTTAAACGAAATGTGTTACATTATGAATTGAAGAGAAACATTTCATCATGAACCTTATTTAGGGCCTGATTGGGATGTCGGGGGGACCGCCACTGACAGGCCATCGGTAGCAGTCCCAATGAAATCCAGCAGAGCGGACCGACCGCTGCATTATGATGCGCTCGGTCGGACCTCATCAGTCTGATCTATTATATACAATAGGGGCGGTGCCTACTCAGGCAGTGTCGTATGGTGTATGATGTCCCTTTTTGACAGCCTTTCCATGATCGTCCAACCGCCATACAAAGGCTGCCAGAGGGGACTTTGGGGACCCCTAGCAGTGCCCCCATCCCACCTGGACCTCCACTATGAGGCCCAGGAGGAACCTGCGATGCCCCCCAAACATCCATGCCCCAAGCACCATGTGGGGCCTGGCGCACGGGAGATGGATGTTTCAAAACATCTCTTTTTCCACTGCAGCTTATGCTGCATCCCTTTTCCGGTCCACAGCATAGGCCTCAATGGAGAAGGGGATGTTTCCGACCTCCTACACTGCGGTCACATCTCACTTGGGCAGGTGGAACCGCTGATTAAATGTCGGTTGGTTTCCAACCAGCTGCGATGGCTGCTGGACCCTCGTCCAACTGCCATCGTAATTAGGCCCTTAGTTAGAAACATATACACGTAATTGTGATCCTTAAAACCATCTAAACCTAGTTCACAAGACCTGCAAACATTGTCTCCTGCTTGCATTGTATGGAACGATATATTTTAAATATTATGTTATACATTTTGAACCTATTTCAAACTCCCAAATGTATTCCTTGTGTCAAAGTATGATAACAAAGAATATAGAGTATGCCATTCTCATGTGTATGCTAGCCCACAAGACTCTAGCCTCAATTACTATGAAGTGTAGTTGTGAGCTAATCTACTTCCGACTACAATAAACTATGGAGCATATTATCAAGAACGGCGTTAAAATTATCGCCGCTTTAGCGGCAGCAAACTGCCACTAAAACGGCGATAATGGGCTTGATAATATGCCCTTGAGAATTCCAATAGAAGCCCAGGTTCACACCAGAACATGGGCTTCTTTGGGAATTCTCTGCGGCATATTATCAAGCCCATTATCGCCGCTTTAGCTGCAGTTTTCTGCAGCTAAAGCGGCGATAATTTTAACGACGTTCTTGATAATATGCCCCTATGTATCTTAAGTAGATTAGTCTCTAATGCAAAGTCCTCTTCTGATCATCACAATATTTCAAAATGCCAATTTCTGCAAAACTAAACTTCCTAGGGATTGTTGTTATCAAACCCAAAGCTTACGGCTCTCATGGTAACAAACAATAAAACAGCAATAGCTTGATTTAGCTAAGGAAGCATTAAGAGAGATCATTCAAAATATTGAAACTCGTGGCACATGACACTACAAGGCTACCATGTTTAATTCACTTGCTTGTAGCTCTGGACCTGAAAAGGGATTTTCCTGTATGAGAAATGCAAGCTTATATGGTTTGCACAATAAGTAAAAAATAAATGAATACATTATAAATTGTAAAAGATTACTGTGCATAGAGTATAACGTTACTAATTGTTATTTATTAGTGCCTTAGGGTGTGTACTGGCCACCCTTGGTGTTCGTTTTTGGCAGATCATCTGCACAGGCATGGTGAAAATGTGGCCACGAAGAATGGAGCATAAAAGTCGACAATATCATTCTGTAGCCACGAGAATTCAACATGTTGGTGCCTATGTGATATTTCTATAAATGCCCATCCATTAAACTGAGAAAGAGTACAGGTGTACACCTAAGGACTATTTGGCCTTTATCTGGAAGACCATACGGAGTTTCTTACTGGGAGAGAGATGAGGTTATATATGGAACTTAAAAGAGATGACGCCACTCCCTGCTCCTTAATACCCTCTACTCCTAATTTCATTTCTCTTTGTTTGCATTTTCTTGTCACTGACTCTTTTTCAGCATACCTGTTGCTTGTGGCGTTCTTTGGAAGGGAATTATTTGTAGCATCACAGCTTCTGCAAAGTATCCGATTACAGGTGCCAGTGGCTGCATCCACCATTAATACTGCCCCCAGGAGCAATAGTATTTGACATTTTACAATCATGGTGAAGAGGGGTGAAAAGTTGATAAATCACTGCAGGACATGTCTAGGGGTTTCAGATAAGAACATACTGTACTGGGGCACCTCATCCATAAGGCACCAGTGGCAACTGACTGCCAGGTCCTTCAACCTGCATTCTACATTCTCAGTTTCATGTGGCATCTATCTTTAATGTTCTACATGATATCACCTAGTCACTAACTACAGCAGCAACTGCAGCTCGATATTACACTACTCCCTCCTTTGACAAATCGCTTTTCAAATCAAATAATTCCTTACTTACATACTCCCATTACTATGATCTAAACTACAACATTGCAATGAACAGATGTGCAATATTTTCCTGTATACATCAAAGTGTTTTTCTTATTTCCATTAACACAATTTTCCTTTTCCTTTCATTCACTCCATGATAATATTTTACATAATCTTTAAATTATGATGAACTAGTACATCGGTGTTTACTCTTCCTTTTTAACTCACCCATCTGATGCTTATTATCAACACCATTTTCCTCCTCATTTATACAATTGTCATCTTCTACTGAATTCTCAAAATTAGCCGAGTTTGACTTGAATACCACTGCTCTGCTTTTATTCCACATGCTTCCATTGCTCACTTTAATGGCATTTTTAAACATTCCATCACTTGCTTAGGTTCTGTAAATTTTGACCAAGACATAAAACCCACTGGGGCTCTTATTCTCACTCAGTCACCTACATTAACTTCTGTGGGTTTCCCCTTTTCGTTTCATCAAAATAGTTCTTGTTCTTTTCCTGTAGCCTTTTCTCTCGATCTTTCCATACCCATATTCCATTGTATTTGAAACCCTTATCCCAATCCATCCAACCGGGACATGGCAATGTATTGGGGGACCTTCCCTTAAACAACTCAAATGGAGATCTTCGTGTACTTGAATGGGGTATCATGTGATGGGCCATTATACAGTTTTGCAATACATCCTTATAATCAAATAAATTTACACTAGACAACTGAATATTCTCTTTTTGAACCCTGTTGAAACTTTCTATTGCTCCATTCGTTTCAGGGTAATACACCAATCACCTCTTGTGCGCTATCCCACATGCCTCTAAGTAATCCTCCATTTGTTTAGAACAGAATTGCAAACCATTTTCAGAAAGTAGGGATTTCGGGAAACTTTCTATCTTAACAATGTTCTGCAAAACCTTAATAATACTATCTGTGGGTATCTCTCTAACACTAGTGACTTCTATCCATCTAGAGTATACATCCATCATAACCACTAACTATGAAATATGTTATTCTCCTCTTAATGGTCCAACAATAACAATGGCTACCTCTTGCCAAGGGCTATCTGGCATTTTGAGACACATCATCAGCATTGAACATGGTTTCAAAATGTTATCACTGTTTGTACAGTAAACACACCCTGACCATTCATTCACTACCTAGGTCCATTTCTGGCGACCAAAAACGTGTCCTCAATCTTCCCTTAGTTTTTATAATCCCCATGTGACCCTGATGAGCTTCGTCAATCAACTTACTTTGCAGAGTACATGGTTGAATTAATGTCGTCCCTCTTAACAACATACCCCTATCAACTGCCAGTTCATCGGAAATGACTCTCCATCACTTCAACAATGTTTTCACCTGTTCATGTCCAGCCTGTAATTTGTTTACTTCCATCAATTTACCATCATTCATAACCTCTTCCTTCCACTCCTTCTTTGCTAGACTACCTAGTGTGATCTCACACATATCTATTTTTTCCTCTTGCACCTCTTCTACTAATTCAATATTTTCTTCACCTGATACCAATGTAGATAAACAATCTGCTGATAAATTCGCAACTCCTGGTACATGTTCCACCACAAATCTAAATTCTTGCAATGCCACAACCCATCTTTGGTTTCTTAAAGAAATAAAATCCAGTCCTTTTTAAAAATATTTCTTTTAACTGTTTGTAATCAGTACATACCTTGAAACTAGTTACCCATATAAAATTTCAAAATGTATTCAATGCTCAGTAAATTGCTAGCGCCTCTATTACAACCGAATAATCCAGCTCAGCCCCACATAAACTCCTAGATGCACAAGCAATTAGCTGTTCTTTTCCACCTTGTTTTTGTTGAGCATCAGTGACTATGATGGTTTCATCACCAGAGATGAACACTTGAATATTCAGAGCATTTTGCAACTCTCTTTTTAACACTTCAAATTCCTGCGGACTCCTGAACTCCTTGTTCTTTTCAAGCAAATAGCTCATACTGCTAGATTTGTCTGCCAAATTCTCTATAAAGTTCCCATAATATTTTTTTTCCTAAACATTATATTACCTCCTCTTTCGTACAAGGCATTGATAACTTTGTAATAGTATCTACCAAGTCCTTCTTTGGTGCTATACCTTTTCCTGAGATCAAATGCCCCAAATACTTAACCTCCTGCATTGTAAATGTGCACATTTCCTTTTTAAGTGTTAAGCACGCTTCCATTAATTTTTGTAACACATTCCTTACTCTTAAATTATGCTCTCCATTAGTACTGTCAAATACTGATAGGTTGTGCTGATTACATCTGACACCTTGAATCCCTTTAAGTACTGATGCCATAATCCTCTGAAAAACGGATGCTGCTGATATAAGGCAAAAAGGCATTCTCTGGAATTTGAATGAACCGTAGGGGTAATAAATGGCATAAGTTCTTACAAACTCTCCATCAACTGTATCTGATGCTATGTTTGAGTGAGATCAAGTGTTGTGAAATATTTTGCTCTCTCAAAGATGAGACTATCTCATCTATATTGGGTACAGGAAACGTATCAACTCTAACCCCCTTGTTTAGAGCCCTTAGATCTATGCATATCCTAATGTCTCCATTGGCCTTTCTGGCTACAACAACTGGAGCTAACCACTTAGTGGCTTCCACAGATGTTATGTTCTGATTTATCAGTTTCCCTAATTCCTGTTCAACTTTACCTTGTAAGGCAACTGGAACCCGCCTTACTTTAGCTACTATGGGTATCACGCCTTCCTTTAACTTTATACAGTGTTTATAGCCTTTTAAATACCCCACCTCCTTCTTGAACATTATGGGAAATTTTTATACAAACTCACAATGCTTGACCTCAAGCTCTTGTATTTGTACCTGGGGTTCCGCATTTGGGTCCAATATGACCTCAACAATCAATGATGCAGTACGCCAAACTTCTCCCTTTTAGATATATATATTTTGTCAACTATGTAATTTTTACCCAACTCAATGCAAGTATCGAAATAGCCTAACATGCTTATAGGCTGTCCCCCATAACCACCAGGTCGTACATCCATAGCATGCAATTAGTCTCCCTTGAAACCAACGTGTATATATATAATTAGAAACAATAGTTAGATGAGAACATGAATTAAATTTCATTTTTAGCTCAACTCTATCCATTTTTAAAACACCACACAGATGTTCTTGATGTGCCCCTCCAACATGAAATACAATATCATAGGTGATTTATTTTACTTCCTTACTTTATTCCTTTCTTTGTTTATTCCTACAGCACTTTTAAAAATGCCCTTTCTTCCCACAATCATAACAGATTACCCCAGTGCTGGACATATTTTTATATTTGCTCAATGTCCACTTCTCCCACAACAAAAACATTCTCCTGAATATTTCATATGATCTTCTTTCACCACCTCCTTTAACGCCTCCTTTTTATCTGTTCTTATAGATACCGTCTCCTCACTCTTCTCAGACACAGAACAGAAAGGTGCAAAGAGTAAATTAGATTCAAACACCCAATTATGTGCTCCACCCTTTTGCTACTAAGATCACTTCTTCCAATGGTGGCTCATCCTTCAGCCACAATTCTTCTTGTATCTTAATACCTCTACATTTTAAAACAAACTGATCCCTTATTCGCTCCTCTGTTGAACCTCTAAATTTGCACATGGACACAAGTTCTTAGGACTTGTAATATAATCTTCCATTGTTTCGTCCCTGCCTTGTTCTCAAAGACCCAAATGGTACCTTTTCATAACGGTACTGACTCGAGGAAAGTAATGCCAGTCGAGTTTCAAAATACATGTATCTGATATACATCTAGCTGCAGGTGTCAGACTGGATCTGGAATATTTTTGTTTTAGCAATACCCTTGCGTGCTGGTAGGTGGTGCCGGTCTGCTCCACGTGATGTCGTTGTCGTCCCCGCCACCGTGACGTCCGCATTGCCTATATAGGCGCCACCTCGGCGCACTCACTTCATTCTTGCTAGTTAGCGCAGATCTGTAAAGAGAGCTACCCTCTGTATCTTTTTAACAGACTTTGTTTGAGGTTTTGTCTAACATTTGTGGTGTGTAGTATGTCCAAGAAGACTTCTGGATTCAAGCAGTGTGGCAACTGTCACCACGCCATTTCGGTACCTGATCCACACCGAAGTCATGCTCCGACTGTGGGCCATTGCTCAAAAAGCTTAGAGGGAGAGGTCCCTAAAGCTACTTGGTGTTCGGCACCGCATCGTTTGCCCCGGAGGTCTTGTTCTCGTTCAAGAGGAAGGTCCGGACACTACTGCGGGAGCCCTAAGTCTTCATCCTCCCACTCAAAGTCTTCGAGGCAGAGAGTTAAGAAGCATAAAAAACACAAGAAGTCAAAGCATGCTTCAACTTCTCCCTGTCGGTTGGCTGAGATGACGGACGAGTCTCGGCGGTCTGACCCTCATTAAGCGGAACCTGTGCCTGGGTCAGTTCCGTACTTCCCCGCCTTCCTGGGAGTCGGATTCACCCCCGCCCAGCTCAAAGAATTCTGTGATGCCATGTACCTCATATTTGTGGGCCTGACCCTGCCAGCGTGCCTTTGGGCCCTGCAGGCTGAGAGGGGGCTGAATCATGTTCTGCGCCGGCAGCTCCTGCACCGATGCCTCCCCCCCCCATGGATCTGATAATGGATCCAGACTGATGCTGGTCATGCCACTGAGACATTACCCGGCGCCAGCAGCCATCCTGAGACTCCCGGCACCGACTGGCGGCGCCATCCTCATTCTCACCCCCAATGACCTGGATCGGCGCCTACCTACGCAGATTACAAAGTAGACAGAACCCTTTGGTCCGAGGTTGGTTCCTCAGTCTTTTTCTGAAGGGCTATGAAGGGAGGAAGATTGGGAGGGTTCGCTGGACCATTTACAAGACCGGCCAGAGCAAGAAATGGACTGGTATGATGAATTGGGTGAGGCCAGTGGACTGGACACCTCTCCAGATTATGGTCTGCTTTCTCCCCCCTACAGTGGCTATGAAGGAGGGAGCTTCATACACTATAGTGTTGCGAAGGGCAGCTGAGGTCCTTGACCTTCAGCTCTCTTCTGTGGCAGTCAAGATGAAAATCTTGATGAAGGTCCCACAGCCAGGTGTCTCTTCCTTGGAACACCTCCTGCCATATAGTCTAAAGGGACAACTCCTTCCCCTTTGAGAGTACCCCTCCCTCCATGCCTCCAACATATGATGAAGAATCACCTGACATTGCTTTAGGAGAAAGTCATGACTCTCTGGCCAAGGTAACCATAAAGAGGGTTCCAGCGCCAGAAGTAGGGTATGGTCATTATTCCCGCTACTTTCTGGTCCAAAAAAGGACTAGGGCCTTCGTCCTATCCTGGATCTTTGAGCCCACAACTAATTCCTCAAAAAGGAAAAGTTCAAGATGCTCACTCAGACTCAGGTCTTGTATGCCCTGGATGCAGGAGACTGGATAGTAGTGTTGGACTTGCAGGACGCTTATTTTCACATTGCCGTTTTGTCTGGCCATCTACTCTATCTGCCATTTACGGTAGGCCACAAGCACTTTCAGTTTACCAGCAGTCCTCGGGTGTTCACCAAAGGTGATGGCAGTGGTTGCAGCCCATCTGCGCAGATAAGGGGTGCCAGGATTACCCAATTTCGATTACTGGCTGTTGAAGGCGGGCTCGCCCCAAGCTGTAATCTCCCGCCTCCAGATTACAGCGAACCACCTGCATTAGCAGGGGTTCACATGCAGAAGTCACACCTGACTCCCTCTCAGACTCTCCCTTTCATCTGAGCTGTCCTGGACACAGTGTAATTCAGTCTTTTCCTCCGGACCGGCAAATCCAGGATGTTCCGGCTATGTTTCAGCCTCTATCCTGGATTTTAGTGAGAATGACTCTGAGGTGCTGGGTCTCATGGCCTCCTGCATCCTGCTTGTGAAACATGCCAGATGGCATATGCTGGCTCTGCAGTGGAACCTGAAGTTCCAGTGGGTGCAGCATCAGGGAAATCTCTCCAACATGCGCCAGCTCTCAGGGGGAACTGCACAGTACCTGCTGTGGTGGCTGAACAACCATGATTGGGTCAGCGGCAGACCCCTCTCCCGTCCCCAACCGAGTCGTGACAGATGCATCACTCCTGGGATGGGGTGGCCATTTGGGAGAGATGGCGATCAGTGGACTCTGGTCTCCAGCGTAATCCGGACTCCACATCAACTTGCTGGAGCTTTGAGCAATTTTCTTGGCATTGAAAGCTTTTCTTCATTCAATCAAGGGAAAGCTGGTTCAAGTGTTCACGGACAACACCGCGCCATGTCGTACTGCAACAAACAGGGCAGGGTGGGGTAGTGGACCCTTTGTCGAGTGACGCAGGGTCTCTGGAAATATCTGGAACAGCAGGTCATACCCTTGGTGGTTCAACACCTGGCAGGTTCGCTGAACGCCAGGGCAGACAAACTCCTAGTGGATCAATGGCATCTCCATCCCGAGGTGGCACAATGTCTGTTAGCAGTGTGGAGAGCCTTGGTTAGATCTGTTCACCTCCGCAGAGAACGCGCAATGTCAGAAGTTTTACGTGCTGGAGCTTTCAAGGCGGCTCTCGCTCTGAGTCATCTCGAGTGGGACTGAAGCCTCCAATACACCTTTCCACCCATACCACTCCTGCCCAGAGTTCCCAAGAAGATCAGGAGTGACTGGGCCTAAGTAATTCTTGTGGCTCCAGACTGGGCACGGAGAGTCTGGTATCACTGAGTGTCTCCAATTGAGCATCAATCCTCCAATCAGGCTGCACCTTCGGGAGGATCTTCTGTCGCAGCAGCTTGGGAGGGGGCTCCACCTGAACCTGTCAACTCTACGCCTTCTTGCATGGACATTGAGTGGCAACAGTTCATTGCAAACTTTGGGAGGAAGATCGAATGCAAAGCTATTTTGGCGGCTAGGCAACCATCCACCAAAACTGTTTACGCCTGCCGGTGAAACAACTTTGTAAAATCTTGTACAGAAAGATCTATTGATCCTCTTTCTGCTTCCCTCTCTCAGGTCTTATTCTTTATTCTGACCCTTGCCCAGCAGGGCTCTGTTCTGGAAACTCTCAAAGGGTGCCTTTTGAGGTTGCCAGACCAACCCTCTTTATTTAAATCCCCTATGGTAAATACATTTTTCAAGGGGCTTTCATCATGCCTCAGTGGGACCTAAATTTGGTTCTCACCTTCCTGATGTGTGCTCCATTTGGACATTTGCACAACTGCTCCCTCCAGCTGCTTACCATCAAAACAGTCTTTTTAGTTGCAATAACATCTGCCAGGAGGGTGAGCAAATGGCAGGCTCTGTCACCCAAGCCTCCTTACCTGACCATCTTTCCTGATAAGTTGGTTCTTTGCACTAGGGCCTCTTTCTTATAAAAAGTGGTAACACCATTCCACGTCGTGCAATCTGTCACCCTGCCACCTTTCTATGTTCCTCCACATCTCTCTAAAGAAGAGGAGCACTTACCGTCTGGACTCAAAAAGAGCGTTGTCATTCTACTTTGACCTCACAAAAGAGTTCCGAATGGACGATCAGCTCTTTGTGGGGTACATGGGAAAGAAGAAAGGACGATCAGCTCTTCGTGGGGTATATGGGAAAGAAGAAGGGTCATGTGGTGCAGAAAAGGACGATCTCTCGATGGGTTGCCCTGTGCATCAGAATCTGTTACTCTCTAGCCAAAAAACAGTCTCCTGAATGCTTAAGGGCTCATTCTACCAGAGCTAAGACTGCTACCACTGCATTGCAGGATGGTGTCCGTGCCCTCGACATTTGTTAGGCAGTACCATGGGCATATCTGCACATATTCACTAAGCACTACTGCCTGACAAAACAACCGTCCCTGTCCTACAGGACTTCCTGGTCTAAACTGCATTTCCTCCTCCGGGGATGGTATTGCCTCTGTAACTATTCAAAGGTAGGAAATCTGTAGCTAGATGTCTTTATCAGATAAGGCGTTACCGAGGTTAAGTAACTTGTCCACCTAATAGAGATATGATCTAACCGCAGACTCCTTACCGACCCACCAATCCTCCCCGCACTACAGACAGGATTTTAGTGTCAGGGATGTTCCCTTTCAGGGCCCTAGTTGCTCAGAAACACACAAAGGGCAGTGCACTTCATGGCTCCATGCTCCTGGCGTGGAAAGTCGTGAAAAGAAAATGACATCAGCACGCCAAGGTGGCGCCTATATGGCTGATGCAGACATCACAATGGCAGAGACGAAGGTGACTATGTTATGTGGAGCCGACCAATGCCACCTATAAGCGTGCAAGGGTATTGCTCTAAGAAAAATCTTCCTGATCCAGTCTGACAACAGGGAAATTCAGAGTTAGGGATTCTATAGCTAGATCATGTCTCTACCAGAAAAGGCATTACCAAAGGTAATTAACATGTCCTTTATACTCATTCAACCCTTTGTTCTTCCAGACTTAACTCCGGTAAGTATTCTAGAACTTTCTGGCCTTTCCTGCCGAAACAGTGCATTAGCAATGAATATCTTCACTCTGCACTCAAATTAGTACCACATACTCTTGTATGATGCCCCAAAAAATTCTCCCACTTACTCCATTTTATAGCTGGTTCTCTTGGGCTGCTAAAAAAATGGTGGCGGAGTTACATTCTGCATATTGATATATCTAAGTAATCGTTATCAAGAAAACCTATATTTGTCTCTGCTGTCATGGTTATTTTAGTCCTGTGCAGTGTATAACAAAAAAAAAACAACTTCAATAACCTGATTAAACCAACAATATTCCTTTAATCCTTTACCTAACTGTAGGAGAGTAGGATCTGCCTCTTATGGTTACCCCCACCTTTTGCTGGTGTTTAACTGTTTTACTACTTTAGTCTGGCTGGGACCCTGCTAATCAGGGTCCCAGCCTAGCTGCTTCCTCTCTAAATTGATTGCATGTACTTTAGGTACACAACAGACTGGATCCTGAGGTGCCCTTGTGAGTCCCTAGTATATGGTATACTATGTACCCAGGGCATAGGTACCCAAGAGGCCTACCAAGGGCTGAAGCATGTATTATGCCATCCCTGGAAAGCCACCCAAAAGGACACCACAGGTCTGCTACTGCAGCCTCGGTAAAGTGGTGCATGCACCCCTTACTGAGGAATAGGTTCACTATACCTCACCTATCACTGCACATACATAGTAACCTATCAGTCACCCCTATGACAGCCCTTATCAATCCTGAAGGCAGGGTACTTGGTTATATGTGAGAGGGTGCCCAGCCATGAGCTGTGCCCCTCTGAAGCCTTCGGAATCTCTTATCCGGGGTTGTCAGTGGTGCAGCCTGACCATATACTCTTAAGTGCATTATATCTTAAACGGTCAATGCTAACTTTGGACTGGCTGCACGGAAACATTTCGTGTTTGGTGTCAAGCACCTTGGAATCATACCCCTACATCAGTTCTTGATGTGAGGATATGATCCCACCCTTCTAGAGGGAGAGACATGGCAGTACTGGTATACCCGGTAGAAATCTAACAGAGCCCTGGCATCCCAAAATGGATGCTGCAGCCACAGACCTGGGTCTGGCCTCCTGCTGCTGACCAAAACTCTGGCAGGGGAGGCCTGGACAATAGGTTTCCTGTCACAGGGAGGTGTAACCACCTCCCAGACAGGATTATGTGTATTGGGGCTGGGTGGGAGCACTTTCAGAGTGCTTTGAAGTCCTGCACTGGGGGCACACTTGGTGTCCCTGTGCATAATCCAGCTCAAACCGGTTCAGGGGCTTCCAGCCCCTGCTCTGGCGTGAAACTGGACAACGGAAATGGGTGTAGCCACCCCTCTTTCCAAACCCTGCCATAGGTGGGTCCCGAGAGCTAGTCCAACCCCTTCCTTAGGTATGAGTAAGGAACTTCTGTAAGATATCCCTGGACGAAACTCTGAAGCTGAATCCTGGAACTTTAACGCTCTACTAAAGACTAGAGGACTGAAGAAATCTCATTTGGGGTCAAGGAGTGACTCCCCTGCTTGGCAGGCACCAACAAAGCATTTTGCCGGTCTGCATCTTCGAAGCTCCCGCCGGACTCTGAAGTATTTGCAGCTCAGGAAGAGGATTTCCAGACATCTCAGAGGCCAACCCGAGTCCCCACCAAAGCTGAGACCCGCAGCCCTCGTGAGTAGCGTGGAACCGGAACTCATGGTCACCAGGCACTTTTGCAAGTGCATTGACTTCTAGACATTTCTTGAAGTTGTGCTTGGGGTTACTTGTAGCCCCTACCTCGAGCAGAGAATCCACTGAAGATTGTTGGCCTAGTCACCCCGAGTGATCCGGGGGCTGCCATTTTGTGTTTCCTCTCAAGGTTCCTTCACGATCCCTAGTCCGTCGACTGGTGGGTCCCTGAGAAGGCAACTTTGATTTTCTTGGGCTTTCCTGATTGCCCCAGATGTGCCCTGACTCTCCACCAAGTGGTGACTCCCTCAGACCTTGCTGATCTGCACCAAAGCATCTTTCTCTTTTCTGCATGGGTTGCTGTTGCCAAGGCTTGTTGTGTCCAATCCGGGCACTGATGCTGCAGTACTCGACATCCTGCATGGGACAGCTCAAATCCAGCTCCCACTGAAATCGACGACACAACCCGACACCATTTGACACCGATGCACCCGGCTTCTCTGGGTGAGGTAACGAGTACTCTGGTGCTCCCGTGGGTGTTGACCCTAGAACTTCCTAAGTCCCAAAGAGTTTGGTCCTGACTCATTTCTAAGTGTCCCTAATATTTACAAATCTAACCGTGACTTTCCCCATAGAAGCTAACGGGAGCTCGCGGCTGTGTTCTCACACTGCACGCGGCCCCCGTGGGTCCCCTGTGTCACTACCTTGGGTGGTTCCTTGAGGTCCCAGCAATTCTACAGGCTCTAGGCCTTGTGTCTAGTTAAGTTGTGGTTCTTATACCACTATTTTAGTATATGGTTTGGCTCGCCCCTTGGGCCTGACGTGTATTTGTGCTATTTTACTGGCATATTTGAAGTGTAACATTAGTGTTTTGACCTCTAGTCTCATGAAGAGACTAGGAGGGTGTGTTTAGAAATAAATACATATATTTTATATATATACCTGGTGTGGTTGTCTTTCATTTAGCCATTCAAGAGATTATAGACTGCTTTACATTCCTTCAAGACTTAGCCTGAAGGCTGCTCTCCATAGCTACCACTAGGATAACTTTCAATAAAGGTTGTCTTTAACCTATCATCAATAAGGGGCTGTTTGGACTGGTACAGGGTGCCCACTATAATTAGTGGACAGCATATACCAGGCCAACTTCTCACATTGGTGTGCAGCGTGTGGGATTCCAGCTTGCTATTGTTTTACCAGATAATCTCAATTGAGTGACTAACTGAAAACCACTAAAGGTAACCTAGGGACATATAATACAAGCTTTAGAATACAGTAAGTTCTACTGTGGGTTAAGGGCTTAGCACACCCTTTCTACATCTCAAGAGAGTTTAGTAGGCCACGCTAGAGTAGGTTATGCAATACACCACACCTCGCTAGTAATGTCTTCAAGGCCAGGAACCAGTGGGTCCCTGCCAGAAGCCAATGGGCTTCTTGTCTCCAAGTATGATAACCTCCCATTCATGGAACTGAGAGCATTATGCACTACTAGGAAACCGAAGACAGGCAAAAGTCCAACCACCCAGCATCTCATAGAGGTACTCAGGCTGGATGATCTCAGAAGACCTATAGGGTCTGAAGGGGTAGGCAGAGTGGGTGGGACAGCACATGAGGAAGGGCCTAGGGGTGACATTCCCCATGACCTGACCTCTAATGCTGACCAAGAAGATGACAATGATCTTGACCTGGAAAATCCAGCTCCCCTGGAAGATGAGGGGGGGGCACACTGGACCCTCTTTGTCCCTCCTAGAAGAGTTGGTGGTGGGCCTAGAAGGTCTAGATCTCCCTCAGTGGAGTCTAACCATTCTGGTTCTTCTATACAGACCTCTATTTCTTCTCATATGAGGGAAACCTCACAGGAGAGGAGGGAGAGACTGCTGAAGTATGAGGAATGACAGCTTGAATCAGAAGGAAGCAGGTAGCCCTAAATAAGGAGGCCCTAGAGCTCTACAGAGCTAGAAAAAAGATGGGACTAGAGTCCCATGGTGGCAGCAACATCCCTAGAGATAGGGAGAGGTCTCATGACCATAGAAACCTGAATAAGATTGTCCCTCCCTACCAGAGTGGGGATGACATCCACAAATGGATTACTGCACTGGAAAGGGCCTGTAAAGTTCAAAGGGTCCCCCAGGAGCAGTGGGCAGCAATCTTATGGCTTTCTTTTGCAGACAAAGGTAGGGATAAGCTCCTCACTGTTAGAGAGGAGGAGGCAGATGATTATAACAGTCTGAAAACTGCATTGATTGAAGGGTTTGGCCTAACCACTGAACAATACAGGTTAAAGTTCAGGGATACCCAAAAGGCACAGAATAAAGACTGGGTAGACTTTGTAGATTGTGCTGCTAAGGCTCTGGAGGGTTGGTTACTTGGCAGCAAAGAGCATGACTTCCAAGGATTGTACAATTGGATTATGAGGGAGCAGATCCTCAATAACTGTCAAAATCAGCTGTTGCACCAGTGCCTGGTGGACTCAGATCTGACCTCTCCCCAAGAATTGTGAAAGAAGGCAGACAAGTGGGTCAGAACCAGGGTGAGGCAGAAGGTACATAACGAAGGTGGTGAACCCAAGAAGCAAAACTCTAAAAAAAACTGACATGGGTGGGGAGAAAGGTAAAGACCAGAAGGCTTCACAAGGTCCCCAAAAATCTTCTTCAGGTGGGGATTCACAGTCTAACAAGGGAAAAGGCCAAAAGAAATCATGGTGCAAAATCTGTAAACAGAAGACTCACTGGACAAGTGATTGCACCAAGTCCAAAGACTCAACTCCAGCCACCATTGCCCCTAAGGCAACTGTTCCCCCTGGTACAGCTACAATTGGTGGTGGTAATGTTCAGAATAAGGGTGTAGTAGGGTTGACTCTGGGTTCTGAGATGGACTCTGACCTAGTCAGAGTTCCAACTCAGGCTGTCCTGATCTGTGATGAGGGCATGGATATGTCCCCTTTTGTGCGTCCCAGTAATTTGGGCAAATACAGACAGCAGCCTTCAATTAATGGAAAAGAGGCTTTGGCATTCAGGGATACAGGAGCAAGTGTCACAATGGTGACAAAAGATCTTGTGGATCCTGGGCAGATTATACTTGGTGAAATGTACCAAGTAACCAATTCTAGCAATCTCAGACCAGACCATTCTCTGGCAGTTGCTAACTTCTCCTGTGGAGGGGTAACTGGCCTTAAGAAGGTTGTGGTAAGTGCAGACCTACCAGTTGAATGCTTACTTGGCAATGATCTAGAAACTTCAGCCTGGGCTGAAGTGGAGCTCAGGACACATGCAGTAATGTTGGGGATCCCTGCTCATTTCTTTGCTGTGACTAGGTCACAGGCTAAAATGTCAAACACTGGACAGGCCCTGGATTCTGGACGAATGGACCAGGTGCCTCCCAAGAGGATGAGCAGTAGGGTTAAGGCAGTGCCCTCCCCCCTGACTCAGAATGCTGATCAGTCTCCTGAGGGCGATGATCTTGAGCCTGAAGAAGGAACTGTCCCAGAGGAGCTTAAACCTGACCAGGTTGAGTTCTTGGGGACAGGGGGCCCTTCCAGGGAAGATCTGAGCCAGGAGCAGAAAATCTGCCCCTCTCTTGAACCCCTCAGAAAGCAAGCTGCTGATGAGGCTGCTGGGAATGCTAGTGGCACCCATAAGATATATTGGGATAATGGACTCCTTTACTCAGAGAGTAGAGACCCCAAGTCTGGTGCTTCCAGGAGGTTGGTTATACCTCTGAAGTTTAGGGGCTTCCTATTGACACTAGCCCATGATATTCCCCTAGTACGACACCTGGGACAGAACAAAACTTGGGACAGAATTGTTCCTCGCTTTCACTGGCCCCACATGTCTGA
Source organism: Triturus cristatus (assembly GCF_964204655.1). NCBI lineage: Eukaryota > Metazoa > Chordata > Amphibia > Caudata > Salamandridae > Triturus > Triturus cristatus. The sequence continues at coordinate 1,043,267,653 of NC_140583.1, forward strand.
AGACACTAAGGAGTTTTGTCGCTCCTGTGTGACCTGCCAAGCCAGTGGCAAGGCAGGTGGAACCACAAAGGCCCCCCTGATACCCCTACCTGTGGCGGGGGTTCCCTTTGAGAGGGCTGGGATTGACATTGTTGGTCCCATAGATCCTCAAACTGCATCTGGGCACAGATTCATCCTAGTGGTGGTGGACCATGCCACTAGGTACCCAGAGGCAATCCCACTTAGGACCACTACAGCACCTGTGGTGGCAAGAGCTCTCTTGGGTGTATTCTCAAGAGTAGGCTTTCCTAAGGAGGTAGTATCTGACAGAGATGCAAACTTTATGTCAAGTTACTTAACTGCAATGTGGAAGGAGTGTGGAGTGAATTACAAATTCACCACCCCTTATCACCCACAATGCAATGGTTTAGTTGAAAGATTCAACAAAACCTTAAAGGGCATGATCAAAGGTCTCCCAGAGAAGCTTAGGTGGAGATGGGACATCCTTTTACCCTGCCTTTTGTTTGCCTACAGGGAGGTGCCACAAAAGGGGGTTGGTTACAGCCCTTTTGAACTTTTGTGTGGCCATCCTGTTAGGGGTCCTTTGTGTCTGGTGAAGGAGGGATGGGAGTTACCTCTCAAACCCCCTAAACAGGACATAGTGGACTATGTACTTGGTCTCCGCTCCCGGATGGCTGAATACGTGAAAAAGGCAACTAAAAACCTGGCGGCTGGCCAGGAATTACAAAAGGCCTGGCATGACCAGAAGGCTGTACTGACTGTTTATCAGCCAGGACAGAAAGTTTGGGTGTTGGAGATTGTGGCCCCAGCAGCCCTCCAGGACAAATGGAGTGGCCCCCATACAATTGTTGAACAGAAAGGGGAGGTCACCTACTTGGTAGATCTTGGAACCCCTTGGAGTCCCCACTAGGTACTTCATGTCAACAGACTTAAACCATATGTTGACAGGGCAGACATGGGCTTGCTCATGGCTACAGATGAGGGACAGGAGGAGGAGAGTGACCCACTCCCTGACCTGTTCTCTCAAAACCCTGATGATGGATCAGTAGATGGTGTAGCCTTGGCAGGCAGCCTCGCTGTCCAGCAGCAAACTGACTGCAGAAAACTTCTCAGCCAGTACAGACATATGTTTTCTCTGACTCCAAGTCAGACCACCTGGTGCACTCATGAAGTGGACACTGGGGGTAGTCTGCCTGTAAAGAATAAGATATACAGGTAACCTGATCATGTCAGGGACTATATAAGGATAGAGGTCCCAAAGATTTTGGATTTGGGAGTCATTGAACCCTCAGATAGCCCTTGGGCTAGTCCAGTAGTCCTGCTACCTAAACCTCACACCAAAGATTGCAAGAGAGAGATGAGGTTTTGTGTGGATTACAGGGGTCTCAATGCAGTCACTAGGACTGTTGCCCACCCCATCCCAAGGGCAGATGAGCTAATAGATACTTTGGCCTCAGCCAAGTTTCTAAGCACATTTGACTTGACAGCTGGCTACTGGCAGATCAGACTAGCTGATGATGCAAAGCAAAAGACAGCATTTTATACCCCTAGTGGGCACTATCAATTTGTGGTAATGCCCTTTGGTTTGAAGAATGCACCTGACGCTTTCCAAAGGTTGGTGACTCAAGTCCTTACAGGCCTGAAAGACTATAGTGCAGCATATCTAGATGATATTGCTGTCTTTAGCTCCACCTGGGAGGATCACCTGGTCTAACTGAGGAATGTTTTGGAGGCCCTGCAAAAAGCAGGCCTAACTATCAAGGCTACTAAGTGCCAGATAGGGCAGAGTCAGGTTGTGTACCTGGGCCACCTTGTAGGTGGAGGCCAGGATCAACCATTGCAGAGCAAAATCCAGACCATAATGGACTGGGTTGCTCCAACTACCCAGACTCAGGTGAGAGCCTTCTTAGGCCTGACTGGGTACTACAGAAGATTTGTCAATGGGCATGGATCAATAGTGAGACCCCTGAATGACTTAACATCTAAGAAAATGCCCAAAAAGGTTCAGCGAACAGCTAGCTGTCAAAAGGCATTTGATGACCTGAAGCAGGCCATGTGCACTGCTCCTATTCTGAAAAGTCCTGACTACTCCAAAAAGATAATTGTCCAAACAAATGCATCTGAGTTGGGGGTAGGGGCTGTACTGTCACAGTTGAATGATGAAGGTCAGGATCAACCAGTAGCTTTCATAAGCAGAAGGTTGACCCACAGAGAGAAACGTTGGCCAGCCATTGAGAGGGAGGCCTTTGCTGTGGTTAGGGCTCTGAAGAAGTTGAGGCCATACTTGTTTGGTACTCACTTCATTGTTCAGACTGACCATAAGCCCCTCTTATGGCTAAAACTGATGAAGGTTGAAAACCCCAAACTCCTCAGGTGGTCCATTTCCCTACAGGGGATGGACTATACAGTGGAACATAGACCTGGGAGTAACCATGCCAATGGAGATGGACTCTCCAGATATTTCCACTTAGAACATGAAGACTCAACTGGTCAAGATTAGTTTAATGTCCCTGCGTTTGGGGGGGGGGGGGGTTGTGTGAGAGTGTAGGATCTGCCTCTTATGGTTACCCCCACTTTTTGCTGGTGTTTCACTGTTTTTCGACTTTAGTCTGGCTGGGACCCTGCTATTCAGGGCACCAGCCTAGCTGCTTCCTTTCTAAATTGATTGCATGTACTTTAGGTACACAACAGATTGGATCCTGAGGTACCCTTGTGAGTCCCTAGTATATGGTATACTATGTACCCAGGGAATAGGTACCCCAGAGGCCTACTAGGGGCTGAAGCATGTATTATGCCACCCCTGGAAAGCCACCCAAAATGACACCACAGGTCTGCTACTGCAGCCTGGGTAAGGTGGTGCATGGTGGTGTCTAGGGCAGTGGCAGTACCCTAAGCCACTTTTTGATTACCAGAGCCAGCTCGAGGTACGAGCAGTTGAGCTGCGATTTTTTATCGTTTTAATTGAGTGTGGGGACTGTGTATTTTTAATACTTCCTCTGCAGCTAGTTTGTAGACAGTGCACGCTTACCTGTGGGACCTTATCTAGCGGGGTGTTGTCTGAGCTCTTTCTTTCCTCCTGCCCGCCCCGGTCCGACGCGGCAATTAGTGCCGTTGCGCGGAGGGCAGAGCAGGTCAGAGCAAGACACTTCCGGGGGCAGACAGGAAGCAGGGCACTTAAAAACAGATGCTCTGGCGACCGCGCAGCGGTGTCTAGGGCAGTGGCAGTACCCTAAGCCGCTTTTTGATTACCAGAGCCAGCTCGAGGTACGAGCAGTTGAGCTGTGATTTTTTATCGTTTTAATTGAGTGTGGGGACTGTGTATTTTTAATACTTTCTCTGCAGCTAGTTTGTAGACTGTGCACGCTTACCTGTGGGAACTTATCTAGCGGGGTGTTGTCTGAGCTCTTTCTTTCCTCCTGCCCGCCCCGGTCCGACGCGGCAATTAGTGCCGTTGGGCGGAGGGCGGAGCAGGTCAGAGCAAGACACTTCCGGGGGCAGACAGGAAGCAGGGCACTTAAAAACAGATGCTCCGGCGACCGCGCAGCGGGCGCGCGCAGCGGGCGCGCGCAGCGGGCGCGCTGCTGGCGCGCCAAAGGCGCGCCTAAGGCAAGCCCGTCTGCGCCCGTCCGCGGCCGGCCGGGGCTCGGGGCCACCCCCCCTGGTAGTTTTGGCTTGAAACTCTTCTATTCTAGCCTAGACCTTCGTGCCCTTTGCCCCCAAACTGCCGATATTTGTGCTCATAACATGCAAGTCGGTGGCCCAGCTAGAATGTGCAGGCACTGTGCCTTCTCATTTAACTTTGGAGACGAGATAAAGGGGGTTTTGCCCGTGTTGAGCTGCTGCCTACTGAACTGCCGATCTCTTAGGAAGCATAGGTTTGAGATCCATGATCTCTTGATCGATAAACAGGTGGATGTTATGTTTTTTACTGAGACCTGATTGGATGAGGACTCTGTTCCGGAACTCCTTGAGGCGATTCCATATGGCTATACTGTAAAACGAATCAATAGGGACTCGGGCAGAGGAGGTGGGGTGGCAATGATTTATAAACATGCTATTCAGTGCCACCTTGAACCCATCCCTCTTATCGATAGTGAGGCAGGTCTCTTTACCATCACGGTTGGCAGTAACTGCATTATCAAGGGCCTCCTGGTCTATCGCCCTCCGGGCTACCCCTCCCGTTTTGTCTCTAACCTGGTTGAGTATCTCACTCAACCAGCCCTGCGCTACAGCAAGTTCCTTGTACTAGGCGATTTGAACCTACATCTGGAGGATGCAGGATGTACGGTGGCTGCAGCACTTATCCAGGAACTCGCAACACTACAACTAAATCTTAGTGCTACCTGGCCCACGCATCAGAAGGGTCATTTGCTCGATCCCATTTTTACTAACTGGGAGGCGGTGGAGGTTGGTCTACCACAGCCCTTAGTGTGGACTGATCACCATCTAGTCCCTTTTGTTATGCGATTACCTAAGCCTAAGTTGCAGGAGAACTTGCAGGAGGGAATAACCTACCGCAAATGGGGTGGCTTTTCCCCACGCAAGTTTAAGAACGCTCTCCTGGTGGGGAGTCCGCCGGGGGGGGAAGATGCTAACACTGCCTGCTCTGAGCTGGATAGGAGGATAGGAGAGGCACTCGACAGCACAGCCCCTTGGTCATGGAAACCGTTAACTAGAGCAAAGAAATCTGCCCCATGGTTCAATTCAGTGCTGAAACATGCTAAGGCAGACTGTAAACGTGCGGAAAGGCAGTGGAGGAGGGACTTCTCAACCTCAGGAAGGTGTGAGTACAAAGCGGTGCTTAAGGCATATCATGGACTCATTAGGAAAACTAAGGCGGAATATTACCTTGAAAGAATTGGGTCTGCTGGGAATTCTACCAGGGAACTATTCAAGGTTTATAAAGAGATCTCTGCCTTAGATATAGTGGCAGCTCCGGCTGCAGGGTCAGTTGAACGCTGTAATCTTATAGCGAATTTCTACTCTGACAAAGTGGTGACTATCTACTCCACTTTTCCTGAGTCGGCCGTTGTCGACCAGGATCTTCCGGATGTGTCAGAATTTTTAGGTGAGGAGGAGAGACTAGAGAGTTTTATGATCCCTCCCCCTGAAATTCTGAAAAAATTCTGCCTGAGCATCAAATCAGGTTCCCCTAAGGATCCGACCTCCCCGAGCAGGCTTAAGGGGTGCTTAGAAATTTTGGAGCCCTTTATCAGACATCTCCTGGAGGTTTCATTCAGAACCAATACAGTCCCTGGCTGTTGGAAGGAGGCAGTAGTACTTCCCCTCCCAAAAAAACCTCAGCTAGGCCCTGAACGATTAGATAATCTGCGACCTATATCTCTTTTACCCTACTTTGCTAAGATGGCAGAGAAAGTGATAAATGAACAACTTACGGCTCACATTGGGAATTGTCACCTCCTTCACCCCACTCAATCGGGTTTCCGTAAACACCACTCGACAGAGTCGGCCCTTCTTCTGGCAACTGAAACCATTCGGGAATATGTGGATGCTGGTCAAACGGCCGCCCTGATCCTGCTGGATCTTAGTGCGGTCTTTGACACGGTAGCTCACCACACCCTAGTTCACCGTCTAAAGAAAGGAGGTGTATCTGGGAGGGCCTTAGACTGGCTTATATCATTCCTAGCTAACCGCAGTTTCCAGGTGAGACAGGGCGAATTCTACTCTAGGGTCATGGGACTGCAGCAGGGGGTTCCTCAGGGCTCAATTTTGAGCCCTACTTTGTTTAATCTTTACGTGGCTCCCTTAACAGAGATCGCTGATGGTTTTGGGATTAAAGTCGTCTCATACGCCGACGATACCCAGTTGGTGGTATCCTTGACCCAGGAACAGCACTTGGCAGCTCCCAATCTGGTGGCGTGCCTGCAAGAACTAGCCTCCTGGATGGACAAAAACTGTCTGAAACTTAACGGTAACAAGACAGAGGTACTGGTGGTGGGTAGAGCCCCATCTGTTTGGTCCTCTGCCTGGTGGAATCTGGGCCCCACCCCTGTGCCATGCGCACAGGCTAAAAACCTAGGGGTTTGGATGGACTCTCACCTTTCCTTTGAATATCACACCAGACGGGTCGCAGGAGCTTGCTTCGGAATCCTTAAAAGTCTCTGTAAAACCTTGGATATATTACCTATTGCTGCTAGGAAGACCTTAGTTCACGCCCTCGTGACATATCGGCTCGACTATGGGAATGTCTTATACCTAGGTACCACCGGAAAGTGTATAAAGAGACTCCAATGCGTTCAGAACACAGCAGCCCACTTGATCCTGATGCGCCCAAGGAGAACTGCCTCTAAACCGGCTCTGGCTTCTCTCCACTGGCTACCTATACAGGAGCGAGTCTGGTTTAAAGCGTTGTGTGTCTGCCCTCGCATTATACAGGGGACTTCACCTGCATACTTGTTAAACCTCCTTACCCCTTACGCCCCTACCCGCTGCCTGAGGTCTTAGGGGAGGGGTTTGGTACGCGTCCCAGCTGTAAAGAGAGCTAGGATGGGTGGTCGCTCCTTCCTTTTTTTGGCAGCCCAATTATGGAACAAACTCCCTGAGAGCCTTCGGTTGGAACCCTCTGAGAGCATGTTTAGAAAGAAATTGAAAACTCACCTGTTCCCGCCTGGATAGGTCTCTGTGATCACTAAAGGGACGTGCACCGCAGCGCAGGGACACACTGTTGAGTGTAACCAAGCGCTTTATAAGCCCAAATAACTAAGGTATAGGTTCACTATACCTCACCTATCACTGCACATAGTAACCTATCAGTCACCCCTATGGCAGGCCTTATCATTGCTGAAGGCAGGGTGCTTGGTTATATGTGAGAGGGTGCCCAGGCATGAGCTGAGCCTCTCTGCATCCTTCGGAATCTCTTCTCCGGGGTTGTAAGTGGTGCAGCCTGACCATATACTCTTAAGTGCATTATATCTTAAACGGTTAATTCTAACTTTGGACTGGCTGCACGGAAACATGTCGTGTTTGGTGTCAAACACCTTGGAATCATTCCCCCACATCAGTTCTTGATGTGAGGATATGATCCCACCCTTCTAGAGGGAGAGACATGGCAGTACCGGTATACCTGGTAGAAATCTAGCAGAGCCCTGGCGTCACAAAATGGATGCTGCAGCCACAGACACGCGTCTGGCCTCCTGCTGCTGACCGACACTCCAGCAGGGGAGGCCTGGACAATAGCTTTCCTGTCACAGGGAGGTGTAACCACCTCCCAGACAGGATTATGTGTATTGGGGCTAGGTGGGAGCACTCTCAGAGTGCTTTGAAGTCCTGCACTGGAGGCACACTTGGTGTCTCTGTGCATAGTCCAGCTCAAACCGGTTCAGGGGCTCCCAGCCCGTGCTCTGGCGCGAAACTGGACAAAAAAATGGGTGTAGCCACCCCTCTTTCCAAACCCTCCCATAGGTGGGTTCCCAGAGCTAGTCCAACCCCTTCCTTAGGTATAAGTAAGGAACCTCTGTAACCAGAAGTTTAGATATCCCTGAAGCTGAATCCTGGAACTTCGATGCTCTAGTAAAGACTAGAGTACTGAAGAAATCTCCCTTGGGGTCAAGGAGTGACTCCCCTGCTTGGCAGGCACCAACAAAGCATTTTGCCGGTCTGCATCTCTGAAGCTCCCGCCAGACTCCGAAGAATTTGCAGCCCAGGAAGAGGATTTCCAGACAGCTCAGAGGCCAACCCGAGTCCCCAGCAAAGCTTAGACCCGCAGCCCTCGTGAGTAGCGTGGATCCGAAACTCCTGGTCACAGGGCTCTTTTGCAAGTGCGTTGACTTCTCAACGTCTCTTGAAGTCATGCTTGGGTTTACTGATAGCCCCCACCTCAAGCAGAGAATCCACTGAAGATTGTTGGCCTTTGTCACCCCGAGTAACCCGGGGGCCGCCATTTTGTGCTTTCTCTCGAGGCTCCTTCGCGATCCCGGGTCCGTCAATTGGTGGGCCCCTGAGAAGACAACTTTGATTTTCCTTGGCCATCCCTTGTTGCTCCAGACGTGCCCTGACTCCCCACCAAGTGGTGAGTCCCTCAGACCTTGCTGGTCTGCACCGAAGCATCTTTCTCCTTTCTGTGTGGGTTGCTGTTGCCAAGGCTTGTTGTGTCCAATCCAGGCACCGACACTGCAGCACTCGACATCCTTTGTGGGACAGCTGGAATCCAGCTCCTGGTCATCCTCAACACCTCCTGGTCCTCGTGGCTGAAGAGTCAAGCTTCACCTTCTTCACCTGAAACACCCGACATCAGTGGGCATTCGCCTATCGTCCTTCTGGTCACTGGCAAGTGACCCAGACTCTGTCCCCTCTGCTTTCAGGTTCTTCTCAACTTAGATCCAGGCTTGGATCTCTTCGGACACTTCGCATCTTCCTGGCAGCAGCACTTCTTTGCCAGCTCCCATTGAAATCGACGACGCGACCCGTCACCATTTGACACCTATGCACCTGGCTTCCCTGGGTGAGGTAACGTGAGTACTCCGGTGCTCCCGTGGGTGTTGACCCTAGAACTTTCTAAGTCCCAAATGGCTTAGTCCTGACTCATTTCTAAGTGTCCCTAATCTTTAAAAATCTAACCGCGACTTTCCCCATAGAAGCTAAAGGGAGCTCGCGGCTGTGTTCTCACACTGCACACGGTTCCCGTGGGTTCCCTGTGTCACTACCTTGGGTGGTTCCTTGGGGTCCCAACGATTCTACAGGCTCTAGGCCTTGTGTCTAGTTAAGTTGTGGTTCTTATACCACTATTTTAGCGCCTGACGTGTATTTGTGCAATTTTACTGTCATATTTGAAGTGTAACTTATGTGTTTTAACATCTAGTCTCATAAAGAGACTAGGATGGTGTGTTTAGAAATAAATACATATATTTTATATATATACCTGGTGTGGTTATCTTTCATTTAGCCATTCAAGAGATTATAGACTGGTAAAACAAGCTGCTTTACATTCCTTCAAGACTTAGCCTGAAGGCTGCTTTCCATAGCTACCACTAGGATAGCTTTCAATAAAGGTTGTCTTTAACCTATCATCAATAAGGGGCTGTTTGAACTGGTACAGGGTGCCCACTATAATTAGTGGACAGCATATACCAGGCCAACTTCTCACACTAACACCCTACATCATCTATTAACTTTCATGCACCTCCCACTTTTTAAGATCTGCCTATACATTTCTTCTCACACAGAGGTAAAGGTGTGCCTGTCACTGTCAGGCTTCCAGTACATATGCACTGTTCTGATGATGTCCACAATATTGGCAGACTTTCAACAAGCTGTGCCACTGCAGCATCCCCCAGTGTGCCTATCACCGTGGCAAGCACCGTAATATGTTGGTGTGCATTGTGTACCAGTGTGCCTATCACCATAGCAGGCACTGTAATGTGTTCTGATGTGCCTATCAGCGTAGTAGACACAGAGTATAGGGAAATATGCATGCCTCTGTTTTAGCTATGCTTTGTCAATTTTGCAACCAGACTTCAGTTTAAAGTTCTAGCCATAGCACTTAGCATTAAACACATAAACTACAAAAAAGTCCATATGCCCACTATGCTAATATGGCAGCTCAACTTCACTGTGTACTGTCAAACATCCTTGCCCATTCATGTAAAATGGGCGCATGGACACCAAGAACCTCGTCTACCTTATTGTTCCCTGTGTGCGCTTGCCCCAACACACGAGGCGGGCACCTGTGCATGCCTTTCTACAGGAATTCCCTTCCTCCAATCGCTCAGCACAGCACTGCACAATTACAGTACCCCCCCAAAACATGCAGCTTGTCTCTCTGTAGAGCGCACTTCTTATTGACACCATCCTCATTCACTCCTTTCAACGCCACTACTGCTTTTTTAGGTCGAGCATTCGAGACCTCTCGTATATACTTTAGTATATACTTATTATATACTTATACGTGTATGTACTATATGGGCTCTGGAGATCAGCCCTAGGACTTGTCTGCTTACGTTTAGGGACTTTTTTTCTGTTCAACTGCCTCTTGATAGAAATGACCAGCAGAGATCTGTAAAATACCAGAATTGCTTTCTGCTAAGAGACTTTCTTTTTTTTTAAATTCTAGCAACTGCCTCTGTTTAACTTTCTTGCTAGAAAACGACCAGCAGATGTCAGTAAAATACCAGAATCACTTTAGCATTCTCTTCATTCCAGTCCATAGAAATTGTCTTCCACGAGCACCCGTAGACAATAATATTTTTTTCAAATCTTGAATTTTCAGTGATGTGACCACTGAAGGCCCTGATTTTATTTTAAAAACAGAGCTTTGGACTAGGCAATATTTCTTTCCATGTGCTTCCATACTTCGCGTGTCACACAGTTTGGTGCTTACTTTCCCTCCATGTTAAAGAACAGTAGATGTTTCAGCACCCAGGTTATTGTGCTGCATAGCTAAATACATATAAGATCCCAAAGGCGAGACCGATTGCACTGCAAATGTTTGTCTTCACAATTGTGCCTCAAAATGTCCGTCACCGTACTGCTATTCAAAGTGGTTTGGCCAAATTGCTACCACTTCAATGCTTTCTTAATGTTGAGGTTCTCCTTCTTCAGATCCCATAATCAGCACCAATGAAACTTTGATAAATGACCACTGGACACACCTAGTAGTTTCAGATAAGAGCATGTTTGCACCTCGTCCATAAGGTACCAGTGGCAATTGTCCGCCAGGTCCTTCAACCTGCATTCTACATTCTCAGTTCCATATGATATCTAACTTTAATGATCTACGTGACATCACCTAGTCACTAGCTATAGAAGTCGCTAGATATCACAAGGGGATAGTAGGGTGGATTGGACATACTATTGTCCCTGCTAAGTATTGCCTTACAGACTTCTCACAAGTCCTGAGGAAATTACATGGGGTTTGCAACACATGAAATGGACTAGTGAGCCACTAAAGTTTGTAAGTCAGAATATTATCTAGAGGTATTCTTGTGCTACAAGAATATTGTAGAACAAATTTCAACAACCAAAATTTTGTGAAGGTAAGTATATATTGGTAAGTTCAGATTTGCTATTCTTAACTCAATATCTATGTATGTTGAAGACATTTCTCATCAAGGTATATATATTTTGAGTTAAGTATAGTACTGAACCTAAATACCTGTATGTATTCACCATGACCATATAGTGGTTGTCATTAATTTTGCTCAACAATTGTGCAGCATAATATTCAAAACTCTATAGTCCAAGACTATACCACAGCTGAGACAGGCCAAGCTACTGGCCATCACCCGATTACAGCAGGAAGGACCTCCACGTTCCACCATGTTAGAAAGTAGTCCACCAATCTGACCCCTAGGACTGGGAAAAGAGAGGGAAGATCTATTAAGGAGGTGGTGGCCTGGGACAGGAAGAGGGGGATTTAAGTTATAATGGAAAGTAACAATTTTCTTAATGGGTATTCTTGTCCCACCTTTCTGTGGCTACACATGTCTGGTTCAGAAAGGACATCATTGGAATCTCTTGGGGCAGATCCTCGCAAACAAGATATAGACATCATCCCCAGAACTTCTGAAGCAAGAATTCCTAGTAATGCTGCTGGTCTGCGCCATTCTCATCTGATACTTACATCAACATGGTCCAGAATGTACACCCTCTGATCTTCAAATCCTCAATGAGGGCTCTAGCTGTCACCCGAAGTTCAAAGCTTTAAACCCACTAGATTCATCACCACTTGGGAAGTAGCCTTATGGGACGTTATATAAATCTACATCCACAGCCGTAATCCCATTCTCAGAGGAATACATATTTAGGACCTGATTACAATAATGGTGGTACTGACGCTAACACCGACAGCCCATCGGTGGCAGTCCAACCACCATCGTAATACTGCTTTCCACCCGCCACATCCTGATGTGGCTGGCGGATGGGTGGCGGTCCCGCCACGGATCCGACGGACTCAATTGGAGGTGAAGTAATACCTACAATGGTGGCAGTGCCTGCCAGGCACCGCAGTAGGTATTACAATGTTCCATTTAAGCCGGCCATTGCATGTCAGTGAATCTGCCATGAAAAGGCAGGCGGGAAGGGAGATTGGGGGCCCGTAGTAGGCCCCTCTTCCTCCTAGGCCTATGACATGGGCCCTGGGGGGCACCTATTGTGCCCCCCTACATATCCATGAACCAGGTAGCAGGCAAAGCATGGTGCCTGCCAAATAATGCCAGGATATGTGTAATATCTTTTTTTTTGCACTGCGGCGTTGGCTGCAGCCCACAGCACCCGCTGCAATACAAAATATAGACATTGTGACCTCCGTGGTCATATATATATATTTATAAGGGTGTAACATTCATCTTCTGGCACTGGATGCTAGGGAATTAGGGGGTTTAGGTGGGGTGGTGTATTATTACACAGGTGTTAATTTTAATACATGGGTATTAATCTGTTTAGATTTTAATATACTTCGTTAGTCCTTTAAAGATAATTTTAAAAAATACTTAGGAGGGAGCAATGCCCATTCTCTGGTATGGAATACAAGGTTATTAGGGGTTTTGGGTGGGGGGTGTATTAATACCCACTTATTATTTTTAATAGCAGGGTATTAATCCGTTTTGAATTTAATCATATTTTTAAGTTTTTAAAAAATAATTTGAAAAAAACACTTATGAGAGTGTGACGCCTATTCTCTGGAATGGTCTGCAAGAGAATTAGGGGATTTGGGTGGGGGAGTGTATTAATACCTAGGTATTCATTTTTGTCTCTGCATATTAATCAGTTTTGATTTTAATATTAATGTTTAGTAATTTACAAATAATTTAAAAAAATACTTATGTGTGTGTGACACCCATTCTCTGGCATGGGATGCAAGGGAATTAGGGGTTTGGGGTGGGGGAGTGTATCATTACCCAGGTATTACTTTAATTCCTGAATATTAATTTACTTTGATTAATAATATTAATTTATAAATGTTCTAATTTTGAAATTCAATAGTTATGAGGGTGTACCACTTACAATCTGACATGGGATGTTAGAGAAATAGGGTTTTTGTGTAGGGGAGTGTACTCTTTTTAAAACCTTATTTATTAATTTTAGTAAATATAAAATATATTGTTAAAACGTTTTCAAATAAGTAACCATGGATATATGTACACTCATATAAATTCATAAAAAATACAATAAATGATATAATAATAATTAGAAATTTGTCAGCAAGTATTTTTTTTGAAATAATAAAATAGGACATATAATAGTTAATACCAAATGGTTATTTTAAAAAATATATAACGTGAATTAAAAATGGGAAAAAATTAATATAAATATGGTTAACAATATATTAATTTTTTTAACAATATATTATTTAAAAATACAAACTTTAACAAAGAAGTACATTTGCATTTTTTTTTATTCTGTAGTTTTCTATTCATTAAAGTGAATGGGAGAAATTGGCCTTTTTTCATTTTTACTTTCACAGATGACGTTCCCGGTTGTGTGCCTGTTTCTACAGTCAGTAGAGCATTGCTGTCAAGATCGGAAGTAAGGAAGAGCTGCGATCAGGTAAGACAATCTTTATTTATTAAAGAGAGATTGTAGGTGGCATAGTTTATTGTAAGGAGAGAGGAGGGAGGTAGTTAGGTATATGTTAGTATTTTGATGTATGTTTTGAATGTTTTAACCATCATTTTAATTCCTATGCAGGTAGTCGTTGTAGGCCCACGTCATGTTGATTGCTTTTTTAACACGTTTGGTTTAAAACAAAAAATGTTGAAAGAAAGATCATGATTTCTTTTGAACCAAAGTGTAAAGAAAGCTATAAATATATTTTTTTTACTTTTTGCTACCTTGCGTATTCAAAACAAAGGGGCCAATTACGATGTTGGTCGGAAATCATTCCAACCTACACAGTTTCGTAATGGTTTCCGACCGACTCGGGATCGAGGAGTACGATCGACCAATTACGATGTTTTAGAACACTGTTCCGTCAGACTCCCATTGACTTCAATGAGAGCCTGTGTTCCGACCGACAACACAGGCTCCCATTTAAAAACAGGGTGGTCGCAGAAAACCTTACACCCATTGGCGGGCACCCCTTGGTGCCTGTCACACTGTGCATGGTTCGAAAGAGGGGAACCATGGGTACCAACTGGAGTCAACAACCAAGTGAAACCCTGGGGTCTACTCTGAAGTTTACAAAATGTAAAGAACTATAATATCATTAGTGGGTCAAAGGATCCCAGATACACAAGTGAAACACCGCCTAAGAAAAATAATGGGCATATCCCTTGAAAGGACGAAATCCCTCACTCACCAGAGGTGACATGCTTCATCATTGGGATTCTACAATCCCAGAGGAAACCCCTAGTTCCTCTGGGGGCTACAACTCCCTCACTATGAGGGAGGAGCACACGGATGTTTTTGTTGTTCAAATGAATAGGATGTACTAAATCCACAATGGCGAGCTAGTGGTATAAGTGAGGGCGCAGCGCAGAAAAAAATATTTTTGTTATTTATAATTTATGTGATATAAAGTGCAAGTGAAAGTAAAAATAGCTCAAGAGCGTCAGAGCACCGCTTTGTTCATAGTGCGTCCTTGGCTACAATTAAAACGTTAGTGCACCAATAGTCAGCAATTTTTTAGACCATGGTGATGGTGATAGTTGTCAACATGTTTCAGCCTTAGAGCCTACAGATATGGCACGGCTTTCATCAGGACTTGAAACAGCTGCTGCGTATAAGAAAACCAGAAAAGGATACTCTGGGTCCAACACCTTAAGTCAAGTGCATCATGAGTAAAGACCACCCGTGAATACTGGGTAAGTCAGCCAACCTCTCACTGGCAACTGCTCAGGAAAAGTGCACCGCTCTGTCCGTCGGTACACCGTGGCCTGAATGAGCCCGATGCCGGACTCATTCCGTGAATACTGGGTAAGTCAGCCAACCTCTCACTGGCAACTGCTCAGGAAAAGTGCACCGCTCTGTCCGTCGGTACACCGTGGCCTGAATGAGCCCGATGCCGGACTCATTCAGGCCACGGTGTACCGACAGACAGAGCGGTGCACTTTTCCTGAGCAGTTGCCAGTGAGAGGTTGGCTGACTTACCCAGTATTCACGGGTGGTCTTTACTCATGATGCACTTGACTTAAGGTGTTGGACCCAGAGTATCCTTTTCTGGTTTTCTTATACGCAGCAGCTGTTTCAAGTCCTGACGAAAGCCGTGCCATATCTGTAGGCTCTAAGGCTGAAACATGTTGACAACTATCACCATCACCATGGTCTAAAAAATTGCTGACTATTGGTGCACTAACGTTTTAATTGTAGCCAAGGACGCACTATGAACAAAGCGGTGCTCTGACGCTCTTGAGCTATTTTTACTTTCACTTGCACTTTATATCACATAAATTATAAATAACAAAAATATTTTTTTCTGCGCTGCGCCCTCACTTATACCACTAGCTCGCCATTGTGGATTTAGTACATCCTATTCATTTGAACAACAAAAACATCCGTGTGCTCCTCCCTCATAGTGAGGGAGTTGTAGCCCCCAGAGGAACTAGGGGTTTTCTCTGGGATTGGAGAATCCCAATGATGAAGCATGTCACCTCTGGTGAGTGAGGGATTTCGTCCTTTCAAGGGATATGCCCATTATTTTTCTTAGGCGGTGTTTCACTTGTTTCACTTGTGTATCTGGGATCCTTTGACCCACTAATGATATTATAGTTCTTTACATTTTGTAAACTTCAGAGTAGACCCCAGGGTTTCACTTGGTTGTTGATTAAGTATTTTTTGGGGGAACAAACCCTGTGTGGTCTCTATAAATATTTTCCCTCAGACCCTCTGGTTGTCAAACCATTTTTTGTATTTTTACCAACTGGAGTCCTCTGGGTGAAGGGGGACCTGCTATGGGACCCCAAAGTTGGATTCTTACAGCCGATCCGTGTCAGACAGACAGATTCGTAAAGGCTGCCCGAATCTGACATTGTAGCGGCTTGGTCAGTAACGCAGCCCGTAGAGATGTACGAGTCAGCTCCAACTTACTCGGTATCTCCAAATGCCCTTTGGACGCGAGTCAGAAACGAGTCCGACAGTCCGAACAGTTTCCAACCATCATAATCGGTCGGTCGGAAATGTTTCAGAGTCGGTCAGAAACAAGGCTTCCAAATCGGATTCGGGTGAACCGAATGCCGTTCGGGGCCTTTCCAATGATTTCCTAATCGGCCCCAAAGTATAGCATATTCACAGTAGTTTTACCACGTGGATATTTGTAGAACACAGCTTGCATGGCCAAATGGATGTTGGGGACAATTTGGACTTTTTTTCTGGGTTTTTTCTGCATGTTGAAGTTTGGACTTTTTTATTTTGTGAATCTTTGACCAGATTATGGATGGATTTAAACTGCATGGATAGTGGGTTGCAACAATTATTTTCTTGTTGTGTTTTTTGCCAAAAAGACTTAATTTTTCATGATTTTTTGGGGGGATGCGTTTTTTTAGTTTACACAGCAAATTTTTGCAGCAATTTGCTGTAAAATATGACTGCCGATCTGTGTCTGTTTTGATAGTTTTGCTTTGGATTTGAATTGGACCATGGATTATGAATTAGATACTTGGACTTTTTGGAGTGCTCAAGACTCTTGGTGAACAGTGCAACTTTATGACTCACCAGCCGCGGGCCGTGGAGGGTGTTCCGTGGGGCGGAAAGGCGGGGCGGGGGAGGGGCAGGGTGGGGGGTACTAAAAACCGGAATATGGATAATTGGAGGTAAGTAAACAATTAAATAAATAAAACGAATTTCGTAGCGTGCGCTGCATCGCAATTTGCGATGCAGGGCGCGCTATGAAACAATGATTGCACTATTCTCATTTCTTGGAAACTTTACTCCATCCTCAAACCTTCCCAAAAATGATAAAAGTTAGGGTCAGATTTTCCGATTGATGTGTTGAAGGAGTTGTGCTATCCCTCTATGACAATATTAGTCTCTGCTCCTCCCTCTAAGCAGGTCGCGTAACAGTTCCACCACTTCCCAGAAAACCTTGGATTTCTCCTGCGACCCGATGGGCTTAGATGGCCAATCCATGTGTCATCAAAGTAATTTAGGGGCTGATTACGAAGGAAGTATGCCATAGTTTCGTATTTGGGACTGCCTGCCTACAAGGCGGCAGTCCCACATACCGTAGTATGCCATAGTTTCATATTTGGGATCACCTGCCTACCAGGCGGCAGTATACCATATTTCACTGTGACCGCCACCACGGGGGTCACATTTCCCATAATTTGTATTACAGCAGGGATGCGTCAGCAACCCCCGCAGCAACACAAAAAATGAGGAGTTGAAATATCCATGCACTATGTGGCAGGCACAATGCGGTCCCTGCCACATGGTGCAGGGATATATAGGGGGGTACCTATGGTGCCCCCCAGGGTCCATGTCCCAGCCCAGGGGATAAGAGGGGCCCCATAGAATGACAGGAGGAAAGGGATTTTGTAATCCCTACGGCAGTGCCTGACATGCACCGCTGCCGTTCAGGGACTATAGAGAGGTCTGACGGGCAGTCAGATAACATCCGCACGTCAGGACCGTGGCCGTCAGTCTTTCCGACCGCCACACGTCCGCCCGCCAATGTAATCTGGCGGGCGGACATGACTATTGCGGAGGAACTGCCATCGACAGCCTGTCGGTGGTGATCCCTCTGCCATCGTAATGAGGCCCTTAGTAAGGCACCCAACATGTCTTCATTTACAGTAAAATACTCAGATTCTACAACTGATGTGTAGTATTCATCTACACAGTCAGGAGGAATAAAGCAAAATGCTGTCAGTTTAACTCAAATTGCAGTTTAGTGTCTGATATGTAATCCTCAACTAAGGATTTTTTTGAATTTTTCTCCAATAGGCCTGTGAACAGTGAAAATAAATCCTTCAATTTGGGTATCAGGATACATTTTGGCAATGGGTAATTTAAAATCAATTATCACTTTACTAGGCCTTTTATTCTGTCTTTCAGATTTTGTCATTGTTAAAAATTCAGTGTAGGTTGAGGTTTGCTATCAGGGAGTAAACTCTACACTAAGGGAACTACAGTGTTATCAATGGAGGCGTGAATAGTGAATATTTGAGTGAATGGATGGGTGTGGATTTAAACGTCCCATCCACCATCCAAATATCACTAGTCTTCAATTTTAGAAGGTTATGGGGTGTGCTAAAGATTAGTATCCTTTTCTGAGGGTTTTTCATTGTCATGGAAAAGAAAAGTTTCATTAGTAGTGGTAAGAGTTAGTTCAGGAGATATGTTAATATATGAGAATGTTTGGAATGTTATACATTGGGGGTTACTTGTCTGTTTTTTACTTTGGATAATTCTGTGTAAATTAGGAATTGTGGGTTTACACCTTGCTACATGCATAATAATGTTTTGAGATACCTCCCTCAAACTGTGCCACAGGGTTCATTGGAGGTGGATGCAAGTTCTTTCATTTGATTTATGTTTTCTCTAACCTCTATCTCCATTGCAGAGGCAGAGTGGCTATGCTCTGTGGTCCTTTCAACAGTGTCACCCAGCATAACTGATCTACCTGTGCAATGGGTAATATTTCACACACCTCCAATGACTCCTTGGCTCATTTAATCTCTCCTTACAACAGAGGTAGCCATCGTGCTTTAGGAGTCGATTTCCTCTTTGGGATTTTATATTGGTGGCTTGTCTTGCTGATGCCATTTTGTATATGTCTGTAAAAGAAGAGAGAAAAAGGGTTTTGGTGTTATATGTTTTTAAATGAATGTTTAATCAGCAGAGAAAATGTTGTGAGTTTTTACATGTTTGACTATATACTTGGTTGTTTATTGAGTTTATTAAGAACATTTGCTTATTTTATTGTCTGATTTTATTTTGCCAGCTGTGGGTTTCTAATACAGTTTGTAGTTGATTCCTGTTAAAAGAAAAAGAGGCATTTCATATAGCTAAAGTAGTTTGCCTCACCTTAGTAAGGTTATTTGTTTACTTGTTCGTCCTTTTGTGGTACAGTGTTGTTCCTTCAGCTGTTTTTGCCAATTTTCTTTCCCTCCTTCTGGGTGATGTTGGGTGGGTCTAAAAGAAAAAGTGAATTTTTACTGACTGATTTCTGCTTAGCTTTTTGCTTTGTAAAAATAAATGTGTTTGTTAGTTTTGGAAGCAACATTAGGTTTTTCAGCTATTTTACCCGTGGAAGGCCTTCTGGTTGTTGAAAAATTGCTTGCGATGATGATGTTTTGCAGTCCAGTCGATGGTTTTTATTGTATTTATTTTTAGATGGTGTTTATTAAAGCTGGGCAAAAATAAGTATAATGACTGTATGTTTCACTTTTTATTGTTTACATTTAATAAAGCTAG
The DNA here is from genome assembly GCF_964204655.1 of Triturus cristatus. Classification (NCBI taxonomy): domain Eukaryota; kingdom Metazoa; phylum Chordata; class Amphibia; order Caudata; family Salamandridae; genus Triturus; species Triturus cristatus. Next base: position 1,043,286,961 of record NC_140583.1, read on the forward strand.
AACTACCCAACACCTTCCCTGAGGCAAGCACATGGCAGAGTTAGAATAGTAATTTTGCCCCCCCACCACTGGCCAACACCTTCCCTGAGACAAGCCCCCGCCGGAGTTAGAATAGTAATTTTGAACCCCACCACTGACCAGCACTTTCCCTGAAGCAAGAATCCTGCAGAATTTGAATAGCAATTTTGCTCCCCACTACTGACCAGCACCTTCCCTGAGGCAAGCACCCTATGGAGTTAGAATAGTAATTTTGCCCCCCACCACTGACCAAACCATTCCCTGAGGCAATCACCCAGCGGAGTTAGAATAGTAATTTTGCCCTCCGCTACTTAGCAGCACCTCCTCTGAGGCAAGCACCCGGTGGGGTAGAATAGTAATTTTTCCCCCCAGCACTGACCAGCACCTTCCCTGAGGCAAGCACCAGGCGGGGTTAGTGTGTAATTTTGCCCCCCGGCACTGACCAGCACCTTCCTGTGGCACACACCTGGCAGAGTTTGAATAGTAATTTTGCCCCGCACCACTAACCAGCACCTTCCCTAAGGCAAGCACTCAGCGGAGTAACAAAAGTAATTTTGCCTCATACTACTGACCAGCACCTTCGACAAGATTCTTTATTTATTTAAAAATCTAAATAATTTTTTTCTAATAAAAACACTTTACAGTAAACTTACAGAAGAATTTCTTAAGAAATATGTATAAAATGTGATTGTTGTATGACTATGTTCAAAGTCTGTGAATGTAATTTTTAGTTTTGGGGTTTTTTTCGCTTAAAATTCAATCAGATTTATATTAAACATTCACTTACTTTCGATAAAAAATGAGTAATTTATTGCTGAATCTATTTTCCAAGATCTGTGAATATATTACAATTTTTTTTCTATTTCTAGGGTTGCAAATTAATTGTTTTCTATCTAAATATGTTTTGTTTTCAACTTACTCATACTTCAGTCATTAGACGGCATTGCTTGAATTCCAAGCTTGCACTTTTCTCCTCCTAGTCCTGATGTGTCTGGTTACCAGGGAAGTCAGTGTACCACTCAGCCTAATTAATACGTTTGCAAATTGTTAACGAAAAGTTTCAAGAAAATGTTTTGAAATTGATTTTTCCGTGTGATTCAGAACCTGACAGAATGTATATTTATTATGTTGTGTGTGAAATGTTGGTTTTTACTTTCCATTTTAGTGTAAATGATAGCTCGACTGTTGTAGTGGAAATAGTAGAAGGACACCTGTTTCTTATGCTTTGTATGTGGATGCTACTTCTGCCACTGAGTGTAGAGTGTTTTGTTTGTAAATTGTGATGTATTGCTGCCAAAAGTGGGGCTTGGTCAGAGGCATTACAAAGGGCAGGAAGCCTTTGAGGCTCACTGCGCTGAACGCTGTTCCAGCTAGAGGGTAAGTGTGAAGCACCTCCAGCCAAGCAGGCTTTGTTCCTGACCAAAGTGAGCACAAGGGTTCTCAGGGGGTCAGAAACATGTCAATGTGTGGCAGGCTGGTGCAGACCAGTCAGCTGGACACGAGAGAGTTGGTTGCTTTTCAGGGGGCATCTCCAAGAAGCCCTTTGAGTACATTTTGTAATAAATCCAACAATGGCATCAGTGTGGGTTTACTATGCTGAGAAGTAGGATACCAAACTTCTTAGCATTCAGTAAAGCAATCATGGAGCTGTGGAGTTCGTAATGACAGACTCCCAGACAATGTATTCAATATGGCTTCACTGCACTTACAATGTCTAAGAAATGGGCTTAGAAACTGTAGGGGAATATTGCTCATGCAGCTATGCTCTCACGTGTTGTATAGTGCACCCTGCCATAGGGCTGTGAGGGCTTCTATAGCGGTGACTTACCTATGCCACAGGCAATGTTGTGTTGGCATGGCACACAGGGGTGTGTGCCATGTCGACTTTTAGGTTTTGTCCGCACCACAACACAGTCTGCAATGGCAGTGTATGTGTGTTAGGTGAGGGCTCTCTGAGGATGGCACAATACATGCTGCAGCCCTTAGAGACTCTCTCTGGTTACAAGGCCCTTGGTACCACTGGTATCTTTTACCAGGGACGTACCTGTGGGCCAGAGGGAAGCCAATTGTGGAGATAAAGGTTTTGGGGAAAGAACACAGGCCCTGGGAACCTGGGCAGGGACCCAAGGCACATTAAGCCAAAGTGCATCAAACATGTGGCAAAATGTGGAGGGGGCTGCTGCAACAGAAACCCATTTTCCTACACATTGTTCTATAGCTACTGGATAGAGGAGCTGTCTCTCTAGGTATGAAAATTACTCCACACATTTTATTTCTACCCACACAGTTATCTCTTTTATATTTGGAGTATTTGAATATAGAGTCCTTAGGTTTAGGAAGTTCACAATAAATTTGCAAAATTATCAGGATCTGAAAGAGGTGATGCCTCAAATGTTCTTCTTCCCTTCTTTAGGTTGTTCCTGGGCTACTCCCAACAGCAACCTCTGAAAGAAATAAGCCAAAAGTAAGTTTCCTGGTCTCTGGACATGGTTGCTCCTCCTGCCTACTTTTCTGCCTTCAGGTTCTTTGGCCTCAGTTGCGTATTTGTAGTCTGTTCTTCTCTACTTATTCTTCACAGAGCCTGAGCCAGCTCCATCACTTTACTATTCTTCTATAGAATTTGAACTGTGCTTTTTCACTTTCTCCTTTTTTCCTTCCTCTCTGGTTAAGCTCTCTCTCCTACATCTTACAGGTTTTTTTCTGAATTATTAAAGAAACCCTATGTCAAACAGATTTTTGCAGTATGAAAGAGAAAACAAAATTATTGCGAATTAAGTGAAAGGAAAAAGGAAATAAACTAAAATTTATGATAACTCAGGCATGTCCCTTACAGGAAAGGTTGGCCCAAAAACAACAAAAAAAAAAAAAACTTGCTTTCTAAACGTGGGGTTAAGACTCACATTGGTAAATTGTCAACACTTCTAATAAATCTTAGTTCTGTGAACACTCCTCATATGATTCTCCTGTCTCCCCTATTTTCCCTCCCTTCTCCTACCAGCTTCTCACCCAGCCACGCATCTGAGACAGCCACGCTCCTCCTGGAACATGGCTCATCATGTAGCTGGTGGGTTTCTCTGTTAAATGGACATCACGGGGAAGCAACAGGGTCACCCTTCTCCTCCTTCACAGCACCAGGTATTCCACACACATTCTCTCACTCTGCCTCATTGTTGCTGTCCATCTCCTCTCACAGAGACCTTCTTACAGCAACTTCCTCCTTATGATCTCTGCTTTGCTCTTTGGGCGGCTTCTTTCCCCCTCGATATCGACGTCCTCCAGTCCATCCTCTTTCTCCTCACTTTAATTTCCTCCTTTTGACCCTGACCTTGCCCTTCTTCCTTTATATGCCCTTTCTCTCAGCTCTCTGTAAAATTATGTTTTTTTTTTCTTTTGTAGGCACAGATGTTGGGGTGGACCAGCGGCAAATTTCAGGTAAGTCTTCCCCCTGTTCTCCCCCAGTCAGCTCAACCTGACAACCTGGGAAAGATGTTTTAGAGCCTATCTTGTGTAGTTTCCTTATTTTTGTGCTTTTTTGGTCTCTGGTACTTTTTGTTTTCTAGATTTCCAATTCTGTGGGAGAGCCAAGTGTATTTCTAAACCTGGAGCGAACCAATGGAGGAGAAGACCAGGGCTGTGCTGGGATCCAAAAGCAGCCAAGGCAAAAATGTTCAAATGATTTGATTTTGATTTGATGTTGGGTTTTATAGAGCGCACAGCTACCCTTGGGCATCCCGGCGCTAGTGATCACAGTCCTGGAGGGTGGGAAGTCATGGGGGGGGGGGGGGGGAGTGCTCAGGGGAAGAGAAGGGTCTTCAGTCTTTTCCTAAATCTGAGGTGGTTTTGTTCTTGCCTCAGGGAGAGTGGGAGGGCATTCCACAGTCTGGGGGCATTGTACGAAAACAGGCGACCGCCTGTTCTGGCCTTATTAATTCTGGGGACTTTTGCAAGGGAGAGGGAGTTAGATCTAAGTTGTCTGATTGATTGATGATGGGACACAAGAGGCCTGAGGATGGGAGGGCCTTCATTGTGCAGTATTCTATGGGCAATGCACAGGGTCTTGAAGTTGACCCGTTCCTTAACTGGCAGCCAGTGCAGACTTCTAAGGGCTGGCTTAGCCGAGTTCCTCGCTGCGGTTCCTGTGAGTATTCTTGCCGCCGCATTTTGTGCACATTGAAGTCTGTGGACTACAGAGACTAGGGCCCCCAGATATAGGACATTCCCATAGTCCAATCTGGAGTTCACCAGTCCCTGCATCAAGAGCTTCCTGGATTGAAGGGGGAGTAGATGGAGGATCTTTCGTGCCATCTTCATAAGGCCGAAGCACATTCCCGCAGTTTTCCTCGCTTGTGTTTTAAAACTGAGATCCTGGTCCAGCCATATCCCTAGGCTTTTTACTTCAGATTTTGGGGATGGTGGAGATCCCATGCAAGGTGGCCAGGGAAGGGGTGTGGGGATTTTATTTGGGTTTCCCAGAAGGAGTATTTCTGATTTTTCCCCATTCAGTTTTAACCGGGACTCGCACATCCATTGGTGCACTTTTTCCAGACAGCTGAATAGATTGGAGAGGGCGTTGTCTGATTGGTTGAGGGAAACAACAAGCTGAGTGTCATCGGCGTACATTATTGATTTAATCCCAAAAGGTTTAACAACATCCTCGAGGGGTGCCATGTACACGTTAAAAAGTGTGGGGCTCAGGGAGGATCCCTGAGGCACCCCACACTTGAGTGCCTGAGCCTTGGAGATGGAGTGTCCATCTGTCACTCGAAAAGACCTGTCTTCAAGCTTCATTCCCTTCCTCCACGCTTGCCTCACTCGCACCCTTCGCTCTTGCTGCTCTTTCCCTTTCCCCACCTTGCCTTTTTTGTGTCTCCTGTAATTATTTCGCAGAGCAGGAGAAAATGACAGATGCCAGCAGTGGCCCTCAGCCTTTGATACCCCACCTCCAATGGCCCAAACCCACGAGAAAATGCCCAGTGGAATAATTGGACTGTCCAGCCCTGGAGCTGACCAGAAGGAAGGTGTGGTCCTCTATGACAGTCACAGGTTTTCCTAGGTGAACTTAATGACCTGTCATTAAGGTTTAGTGCAGCTTCTATTTACTTCTCACAGGAATTTAATTATTAGGTCCAATAGCTGTGTGTGTTTTGGTTTCAGAAGGGTCATTACCCTCAGATTTTAAGGAAGTCACAACTTAGTCAGAAGTGGAGGCCTAGTATTTCTTCTTTCCACTTTACTGTGACAACAGTTAGAGGTTGCTAGTGGTAACAGCTGCTTTCCTTGGCTTATCTTGTATTAACACTTGAAAACACTTTGCTATATGTTGCCTCTAGGCACATGGCAGGTAGCAACAGGATGATGAAGTAATGGCATTTCAGACCCCTGTTTATCTTCTATTGTGTAAAATCCTTGGCCTTCCTCCAAGCACACAGTAGGAAATAGGACACTGACCTTCTGACATAAAGGGCTCAATTACGAGTCTGGCGGTCCAAGGACCACCAAACTCATGGTGGCGCGGCAGTCTCCTGACTGCCCTTTTACGATTAGGGCGGTCAGAACGCCATTGCCCTGCCAAAGCTGCCAGGGAACCGCCATTCCCTGGCGGTGTTGTGACGGTCAGGAGGCATCAATATGCTTGGCGGGAACGCCGTGGTCCACCCAGCCATATTAAGAGTTTCCTCTCCGCAATAGTTTTTATGGCGGCTCCTCCTCGATGAAAACCTTAGCAGAGATGAATCAAAGGGGACGATACAGGACCCCACTGTTCCTCTGCACCTTGGGGTCCATGCAGGGGGGCTCAACATCTGCCCCCCATTGTGAATGCACCCCAGTTCATGCACAGCACAGACTTATAGTCCATGCCATGCAGGAACTGTTTTTGGCGCTCCCATTGTGGTGCCCATTTTCAGGGCACCGCCATAGGAAGATAAAAAAAGCCCACCAGCCACGAGTTACTCTTGTAATCTGGCGGGCGGCCTGATCATGGGTTTGGTGGTGCAGCGGCAGGGTGGGCCCGGCAGCGCACCGCCAAACTTGTACTCAGGCCCTAAATGTTTGACCCCTCAACAAAGCGCATGATGCCATTTCTTCTACCCTTCACATTTTGGTGAAACAATGGGGGAACAACCTTTACAACGCAACTTTTACAACGCACTACACTTACAACGCATTTTTTACAACGCACAATCCATTACAACGCATGACATTACAACGCATGACACTACAACGCATTTTTAAAAACTACACTTACAACGCATTCCATTACAACGCATACTACCATTACAACGCATACCATTACAACGCATAATATTACACTACACTATCCAACACTTACCCTACTGTTGCACCCCCTGGAGTTAGAATAGTAATTTTTACCCCTATACTATCCAACACTTTCCCTACTGTTGCACCCCCTGGAGTTAGAATAGTAATTTTTACCCCTATACTATCCAACACTTTCCCTACTGTTGCACCCCCTGGAGTTAGAATAGTAATTTTTATCCCTATACTATCCAACACTTACCCTACTGTTGCACCCCCTGGAGTTAGAATAGTAATTTTTACCCCTATACTATCCAACACTTACCCTACTGTTGCACCCCCTGGAGTTAGAATAGTAATTTTTACCCCTATACTATCCAACACTTACCCTACTGTTGCACCCCCTGGAGTTAGAATAGTAATTTTTACCCCTATACTATCCAACACTTACCCTACTGTTGCACCCCCTGGAGTTAGAATAGTAATTTTTACCCCTATACTATCCAACACTTACCCTACTGTTGCACCCCCTGGAGTTAGAATAGTAATTTTTACCCCTATACTATCCAACACTTACCCTACTGTTGCACCCCCTGGAGTTAGAATAGTAATTTTTACCCCTATACTATATACTATCCAACACTTACCCTACTGTTGCACCCCCTGGAGTTAGAATAGTAATTTTTACCCCTATACTATCCAACACTTACCCTACTGTTGCACCCCCTGGAGTTAGAAAAGTAATTTTTACCCCTATACTATCTAATACTTACCTTAAATGCAATTTAATATTATGCGTTGTAATGGTATGCGTTGTAATGGTAGTATGCGTTGTAATGGAATGCGTTGTAAAGGTAGTTGTTAAAAATGCGTTGTAGTGTCATGCGTTGTAATGTCATGCGTTGTAATGGATTGTGCGTTGTAAAAAATGCGTTGTAAGTGCATGCGTTGTAAAAGTGTGCGTTGTAACGACATACATCCGAAACAATGTCTAGCCTTCAGACCCCAGGTGAGAGGGAAGTGAAAACCATGTAAAACAAAATTTACTACATTGGAGCATTGGTGCATAAAATGGAGGACATGGAGTGTTCTTTCAGGTAACCGGTAAATCCACTAGCTGTTTGAGACGAAGACCTCTATGCCAATCAGTACACATTTTTGCCAACCCCCATTTGGAGGACCACAGGGCAAGTTTCAGCTACTGGTCCTCAACTATGGGAGTTAGTATGCAAAGTCATAGTAGGACAGTCATCAGAAGTAAATGCCCCTAAGTCAAATGCTAGCCCTGAAGCACATGATTCTCAGTTGTAGCGATGGTGAGCAATCACAAGATTCTCAGGAAGGTACAGCGGGTGTGCTGAAACTCACAACTCCACAATCACCCAGCAATAATGGATTACCCAATATGGTGCTTTGATTTATAAAAGAAAAGTTTACTTAATTACACTCAAAAGCTAGATAGTACACAAGTAATAGTAAACAGGCACAATTTAATGACTCAGGCATTCGGGCTTCAGCCCCTCAATCTGTTATCCAGCCCCCCTCTCCTCCCAACAGGGCTGAGACATGCAGTCAATCTGTGACAGCACACAGTCTCTCTTCTGCTTCTAGGAAAGAGCTCACATCTCAATCAGATGCAGCCTTCTTCAACTCCACTGACATCGCTGCGCAGGGCAGCATCAGGAGCAGACATCAGACTTCCTCCAGCCAGGCATTTCAGGTAACCTGGAGCCGTGTTGGCCCCATGGAGTGGACCTGGCCTCAGTCGCCCTGCTGTCTGTGTCTGGGTGCTGGCCATGGTTTGAAAGTGCAAGTAGACAGCACCAGTCTCTGGGGCACAGCGGCACTGAATGTGCAGCTGTTGCAGTTCTTGGTCCCAGAGCCAGGGGGTGAGCCATGGGTTCATCTCTTTGTCACAGTGGTGAAATATAACAGCTACGCTTTCACTTCTCTGGCCACAGTGGCACGGGCTATCCTGTGGTTTTATTTATTGGTCAAGCTGCTCAAGCAGTCACGATTCCACACTTCTTGACTTGAACCCCTCAGAGTCTGATGCCCAACAACACCTGGGCAATGCAGATTCTCTTCTCTGTTCTCCTGTTGACCCCACAGGCACTGGGGTCTCACTGTTTCTAGAGCTTTCTGGACAGTCACAGCTCCTGCAAAGTTGGCAAGCTTCTTCTCTCTCTCAACAAGCTTGAAGTCTTCTCAGCAAAATGCCTAACCTAATTTTTAAAGGTGCCTTGTCTCCTTTCTCTCCATTTCAGTGTCTAGGTCACCTCCGTCCAGCTTCAAGCGTGTCAGCAATACACTTCCACTGTCTGTGAAAACAACACCACCTCTATTTTGTGCACAAGAATGGATCCCACATACATTCGCTACTCAGCGTCACTCATACAAAAAGACACACAAATAATACACTTTGGATGTTAGCACTAGATTCTGGCTCAGTGCATAGAAGTTGAACTTTACAAGACTGGGCCAGTAGGCCTCCACTTCAGTGATACAGATAAAGAGGTCTGGTCTGGCAAAAACCGATAAATCCACAAAATCTGGTACACTGCTACCACGCTGGAATACTGTCCCTGTCATCGGTTTAGTAGAAACTTTCAGTGCAATGAGGACATGCTTGGTGTTCATCACCAGGTCATGAGACAGGTGCAGGACCTCACTCACGTCAAGGGGACAGGCCTAGGACTCTGTGTGCACACAAAAGATTGTGTGGCTAGAGCAAAAATAAAAAAAAGATTACCAGATACTTGCAAGCTGGCATTCAGGGCAAGGGAACATGACAACATGGAGGAGTCTTCTTTTGGCTGTGTTGGGGTACATTTCTCCAAAACTGGTCAGCCACCCAGCCTCACTGAAAGGGGACAGCTACAAACAATGTGAAAGTATGAATTGGCCCCTTCTGCTTGCCTTTTATAAAACTCTTGCACAACAGGTAACACTACTATCTGGTGGGGCAAACTGGAAAAATAACTGATCACACCTTATTTCTGTCCAACCCATGCAAACTGCACATTACATAAGTTATAATTAGATCTGTGCAAAGCTTATGTAGTTGTGGATAGTTTATGCCTTGTGAATATTGTTAAGTATGCCCTTCTGAATGTGGAAGAATACACTAGACTTGTTAACTAACCATACATATAAAGGAAATTAAAAAGAACATTAGCTCTTTTTCTATAATGTGTTCTTTGCTTCAATATAAATATTTAGTTCATTTACACGAATGATGAAAAAGAGTGAATGGGGTATTTTGCCACAGTTTCTACACAATTTACGTGTGGTTCATTTGAGTGTGAATTTGGCACACTTGGTATTGGTTGAGGAGGAGGCAGTGTTCGTGAAAGAGATGTGGCCTAAAAGCCAGAACTGCTGACTTTGCAACTGGAGAACCATGGGTCCTAGCATAGGCTCAACATCCTGTGATTCTGGAAAGATCGCTTAATCTCCCTGTACCTAGAAAACATAATCTGACCTGTGCGATGTGTTCTAGTGTTCATATAAGAACTCTAATGCCCTTGGGTCACGTTCACACGTTTTTACGCGCGATCATTGCGCTTTGCTGGCGAGTGGTGTGACTCACGCGCAGAACTGCTGGTGCACTTTTTAATTCTCCCTGTTTTGTATTTGCTTTCATTTTAGTTTAGTGTATGCCCTGTTTTTAACTTCAGCCCCTCACCTGCATTTTAAATTGGTTGTTCACCGTGTTGGAGCGGGTCCTTTTCCCTGACAGCTCGCGCTCGACGGCCATATTGGGGGAACTCCGGGACGCCTGGCGGCGCCATTTTGGAGGGTGACGCGCTAGTTGTCACAAGGACACTAGGCGCCTATTTAAGGGGAACAGTCTAGGTGTGCTGCCTTGATGTTTTTACGCGCGATCATTGCGCTTTGCTGGCGAGTGGTGTGACTCACGCGCAGAACTGCTGGTGCACTTTTTAATTCTCCCTGTTTTGTATTTGCTTTCATTTTAGTTTAGTGTATGCCCTGTTTTTAACTTCAGCCCCTCACCTGCATTTTAAATTGGTTGTTCACCGTGTTGGAGCGGGTCCTTTTCCCTGACAGCTCGCGCTCGACGGCCATATTGGGGGAACTCCGGGACGCCTGGCGGCGCCATTTTGGAGGGTGACGCGCTAGTTGTCACAAGGACACTAGGCGCCTATTTAAGGGGAACAGTCTAGGTGTGCTGCCTTGACGTTTTTACGCGCGATCATTGCGCTTTGCTGGCGAGTGGTGTGACTCACGCGCAGAACTGCTGGTGCACTTTTTAATTCTCCCTGTTTTGTATTTGCTTTCATTTTAGTTTAGTGTATGCCCTGTTTTTAACTTCAGCCCCTCACCTGCATTTTAAATTGGTTGTTCACCGTGTTGGAGCGGGTCCTTTTCCCTGACAGCTCGCGCTCGACGGCCATATTGGGGGAACTCCGGGACGCCTGGCGGCGCCATTTTGGAGGGTGACGCGCTAGTTGTCACAAGGACACTAGGCGCCTATTTTAGACGGGAGATGGCGCGCAGCGGATACGCGCAGCGGGATCGCCGGACTTCCGCCGGAGTTACGCCTGAGTTCAGCCCGTCTGCGCCCGTCCGCGCTGAGGACGGGCTGCAGGTCGGGCCGGACTCTAGTATTTTCATCTCTTCCACATCAATGAAGAGGTGCTACCTAGTACATGAGCTCTTAGCTCTGAGACCTCCGCCTCGACGCTGTCATCACAGCTGGTCACCAGATGGGCTAACTCGCTACTCCTCCTGTTCACGGTGTCAGGTTGTGCTCTGTCCCTTGGTTTCTGGAGGTAAGGTACGTACTAAATTCCCGTCACCTCCGATTGCCTTGCCCCCAAGAACTGGATTTTTGATTAATGCTCGGTCGCTCATAAAAAATAACATAGCCTTCCATGAATTTGTAAGGGATAGACAGCCCGACTGGGTATTTGTAACTGAAACTTGGGCATCTGCCTCGTCGGGCCATGATCTGGTGTTGGCAATACCAGAGGGTTATACCCTCTATAGACTTGATAGACTGGTACGGAGAGGGGGGGGCTTGGCAATTATCTGTAGGGCCCCACTCCTGTGCTCCACTAAAACACTGTCTGACCCTGCTGACGCCTTTGAGGCCTTATACTTTTGCATAACTTGCTCCCCGACAGAGTCCTTCACCGGTATCCTGGTCTATAGACCACCGGGCCCCAGAACCAGCTTCTGCTCTGAGTTGTTCCATATCCTGGAACCATATTTTGACAAACCTCATTTTTCCATTCTGGGGGATTTCAATTTCCATCTGGACGATGTGGTTTCTAGGGACTCTGCGCAACTCATTGATGCGTTGGAAGCTTGTGAGTTTACTCAGCGTGTAAAACATCCGACGCACAGGGCTGGCCACACCCTGGATGGGGTGTTTACCAATGATCCTAGACTCTCTGTTGGCTTCCCCCTCCCCTTGGTCTGGTCGGACCACTTTGCGGTACCCCTGGGTCTTTCATTCGCCACCAAGGATCCCCTCGCTGCCGCACCTCGCAACAAAACTTTGAAAAGAGGTTATAGGAATATCAATACTCATGCCCTCGTCCCTTTCCTAAAAGACTGTGGCATTTCCGCTTCAAGAGATGCGGATGGGGCCGCTCAGGAGCTTGTCAACTCTATTACCATTGCGGTTGATACGTTAGCTCCCGCCTCCCTACGCTATGTCGCGCGGCGGAAACCTTCTGCACCCTGGTTTACGGAGCCTCTTAGACTCCTAAGACAATCCTGCAGGACTAAGGAGCGGAAATGGCGTAAGTCATGGGCTCCCTCTGACAGAGAGGATCACAAACGGACATTGCGCGAATACAAATCTCGAGTTATCAAGGAGAAGCAGGAATACTTTTCCAAGTTGACAACTACGCTTCCCTCATCTAAGGAGCTTTTTAAGATTGTGGACTCTTTGTGCTCGCTTCAGACCCCTGATCCTGTAGTGCCTTCGCAAGAGCTTTGTAACAGTCTCTCAGACTTCTTCTATGATAAAATCTCGGATATCCACTTGGCCCTTGACACTCAGAAGAAGTTGCTCAATGAGCATTCTCTGAATAACATTAAGGCCTCGGAATCTTGGGGGAGAGATCCACTCATCTCTCTTTCCGATTTTCCGCCTCTCTCTCTCGAGGATCTTAACTTACTGTTGGATCAGACTAAGTCAGCCTCCCCGGCCGATCCTTGTCCGTTGAAAGTTCTTAAGGACTGCCGGGAATCACTTCTGCCTCCATTACTGGCAGTTATGAACGCGGCCTTGACTCAGGGCTGCTTTCCAATGGTCTGGAAAAAGGCCATAGTGAAACCCCTCTTAAAAAAACCCTCCTTGGATCCGGGAGTGATGAAGAACTTTAGGCCCATCTCCCTCTTGCCTGCCCCTGCAAAGATGCTTGAAGCCCATTTAAATTCTCACCTTTCCACCTTCCTTGATTCCTCTGGGTTCTTAGATAGTTCGCAGCATGGTTTCAGGAAGCTTCATAGTACGGAATCTGCCCTGACTATGGTAGTGGATAACATCCGGCGTAAAGTCGATCTGGGTCAGTCTACGATCCTTGTTCTGCTGGATCTGACTGCAGCATTTGACACCCTGTCTCCCTCCACCCTTACATCTCGGCTGAGGGAGGCAGGGGTTGCAGGACAGGCCCTCAGCCTTCTGGACTCCTTTTTGCACCAGAGAGAGCAAAGAGTTCTGCTGGGGGATTACCTCTCCCCTGCTAAATCTTTGCAATGTGGAGTGCCACAGGGTTCGGCCTTGAGCCCTACCCTATTTAATCTGTATGTGGCCCCCCTTGCAAGATTAGTAAGATCGCAGGGGATGGAGGTGGTATCCTATGCAGATGACACTCAGATTATGGTGTCCCTTAACCATTCTCTGAGTGTCTCTGCTGCAAACTTTAGGGCCTGCATGCAAATGGTGGCTGAGTGGATGGTGCTCAACTCCTTAAAACTCAATGCCGACAAAACGGAGGTCCTTGTGTTCGGCAAAGAGCAAAACATCTGGTCCAATGAATGGTGGCCTCCTTCCTTAGGAACTTGTCCTATTCCTTCCTCCACGGCTAGGAATCTCGGGGTCATTTTTGACACCTCACTTGCCATGAATAGCCAGACCAACAGAACTGTGGCTACTTGCTGGGGAATTATTAAAGTCCTAAAACGCATTATTCATTACCTGTCCCCGCAGGCACGAAAACAGACAGTCACGGCCCTCGTGGGCACGAGATTAGATTACTGCAATGCACTATATGCGGAGTCTAATAATTATTTGATACAACGCCTGCAGGTAGTACAGAACGCTGCCGCTAGATTTGTCCTAGCACTCCCCAGGGACTCTTCTGCGACGACGGCCAGGAGGAACCTGCATTGGCTCCCTATCAGATTCAGAATTTCCTTCAAGCTCCTCTGTCTCACATACAGAGCCCTGCAGGCTGGCCCCTCAAATGCATTGGGGTCTCTGCTTATTCGATATGTTCCTGGCCAGACCTTGCGTTCTGCAGACGCTAACAAGCTTGTGGTCCCCCGCTCTAAAAAATCTAGATGGGGGAGCAGAGCCTTCTCCACCGTTGCGCCTCTACTCTGGAATGGCCTTCCTCTAGAGATTAAAGCGCTTCCCTCTTTGGCCTTATTTAGGAAAGCGTTAAAAACTTGGTTTTTTATAAAGGCATACCAATAAGTTCTCATGTGTTCTTCCAGTCAGCTTTTATGCTAGGCGCCTTGACGCCCATTGGGCTAAGTCTGCGCGTTACAAGTTCCGTTTCATTCATTCATTCATTCATAAAACTGCAAAATTAACATATACAGCAGTGGTTCTTAACCTGTGGTCCAGGCACAGCGGGGGCCTGCAATGTTTACTCTGGGGGGTGGTTCATGACTGCTTACACAAATAATGTTAACAGATTAATAAGGTGTATATAAATAATTAAGCAAAACGTAAAACTCAACATGGTACAACTTTCTGTAACTTAAGGAGTTTGAAATTGGAGGCAAAAAACTAAGATAGTATCCTCAGATTGATTTGTGAGAGCAGTGCAAGTGCATCAAACAGAATAGAGTATGGACAATGGGTGGCCTGAATTGAATTAAGACAAGCGACAAACTTTCAATAGAAATTAAAATATTGATTTTTCTTTTTTAATAATTGTGTGTATTAAATAAAATATTTAATAATTTGTGTATTTAAACGATGAATGCTTGTTTCTGTATTTTTGTGTACTGTTGTGCTGTTCAAATCACCAAAATTGCTTAGCTAGAGTCCCCGGATTCCAGTAATGACTGAGGGCCTGAGTACAATGGTGGTGAAACCGCCATCATAAGGCCGTCGGTGGCAGTCCCACCACCATCCAGCCCACTGGATCCAACCGCTACATTAGGATGCAGGCGGTCGGATCTCGACTGGTGGTGGAAAGAACACTGCGTCCGACAGGCTCAAGGATCCCGTTAGTGCGGGGGTCGGACTTTTATTCCCTACAATGGGGCGGTGCCTGCTCAGGCACCGCCGTAGGGATTAGGATGTCCCTTTATGCCGGCCGTTTAATGGCGGTTAACCTGCCATGAAAAGGCAGGCGGAAAGTGACTTTGGTGGCCCCTAGAGGATCCCCCTTATCCCCCTGCCCTCCGCTAAAGGTGCTGGGGGGGCACATAAGGTGCACTCCTAAACATCCTTGTACCATGTGGCAGGCACCGCACGGTGTCTATACAAAAACAACAATTGATGGACAGAATGCAGAACAATGTCATACATTCAACCCAGTACAGAGATCTGGGCCTAAATCCATCGTTTTTTTGCTCACCATCCCATTCCAGGTTGAACCCAGCCATATGCAAATCAGTCTTGAGCCTGTGCCCAATGGGAACAGTCCAGCCCAAACTGCCAGGCCAGGTCCTCCCTGGACTCTAAACAAGCATCCTAGGACCGGTTTCGGGGTTTCACCCCTCTTCAGCCAGGATAGCTTGACTCCAGTGGCATGGAGAGCACGGGACCCACGTCTGGGCATACCCGTCCCACTCGGGGTGACAAATGCAAAAACAACAATTGATGGACAGAATGCAGAACAATGTCATACATTCACCCCAGTTCAGCGATCTGGGCCTAAATCCATCGGTTTTTTGCTCACCATGCCATTCCAGTTTGAACCCAGCCATATGCAAATCAGCCTTGACCTTGTGCCTCATGGGAACAGTCCAACGTGAACTGCTAGGCCAGGTCTTCCCTGGACTGGAAACAAGCAACCTAGGACCGGTTTCAGGTTTTCACCCCTCTTCAGCCAGGATAGCTTGACTCCAGTGGCATGGAGAGCACAGGACCCACGTCTGGGCATACCCGTCCCACTCGGGGTGACAAATGCAAAAACAACAATTGATGGACAGAATGCAGAACAATGTCATACATTCACCCCAGTACAGAGATCTGGGCCTAAATCCATTGTTTTTTGCTGACCAGGCCATTCCAGTTTGAACCCAGCCATATCCAAATCAGTCTTGACCCTGTGCCCAATGGGAACAGTCCAGCCCGAACTGTGGAAAACTAGCTGCAATAGCTGTTAGCATCTGCTGAAACCATTTTGTTTGTGGCAGCCATTTTAGTTAGCTATGTGCTTGCCATGTGCTTTCTCCCTCTTCACTGTTGACTGCCCTTGTATTCTGCTTGTGTCATGTGATATAGTTGACTCTTTCAGCACTGAGCCAGAGCCTTGCACATGCTCAGAAGAGTCTGTAGCTGCTCATGCACCTGCCTTAGACTTTAACTGTCAGGCTGTTCTAACTGATGTCAGCAACTCATTACTCCTCCTACTTATAGACTGTGCATTTTCTGTATGACCATCTATGTAACTCTTCTCATGTGTACTTGTACCACCTCCTTTTGAGCCCCTGTGTGAGTATAAAAGGCCCCTGTTCTCTGCACTCCTTAGACTGTCTCCTACAGTGGCCTGAGGGTACTGTATGACGCAGTCTCCCTCATGTGAGGTTAATAAATATTTATTTTTGATATTACAGCTTCTGTGCATATCTCTTCTTTGTTGGTTTAAAGGACCAGGTGTATCAGTGAACCCCTGAAAAGGTTTTTAATTCTTCAAATGGTACCCGAACGTGGACCTCATTGGAGAAGCGGCTATCCAAGGGAGTGGTCTTGACAGGAGATAGGAATCTACTGAGGAGGACAGGACAGGAATCTATTGAGGAGGTACCCTGCTCACGGATTCTTTGTCTTTGCAGATCCATGTGGTTCTGGTTTCCCTGCTCTGGTCCTCCAGGTGTTAGCCGCTCCCGACTGAGACCTTCTTTGGCGTGAGTATTCTAAAATGACCGTTAGGTCACTCAGAACTTGGCAGTAAGGTGCTGGAGATTTGTGCTTGGTAAGGTCGTCGACATTTGTATGCTTGTTTGGCCAAAATTTTGACTTGTTTGGAAATATGCAAATTGCAATTTGAATAGGCAGGTAATGAGAAACTTTGAAAACTTGAACAGCACACTTTGAGTTAAGTGCTACTTTGTGTATAATATTGTTTATCTTACAATATTCCTGGCATGCCTGTTTCAAGCGCACTTCGTAGAAAGTGCTGCTTTCTTGGAGGCACCAATTTGAATCTTGAAAGTACTCAGCTGACTCCCCCCAGAGTGGATACATAAATATGTTTAGGTATATTAAAAAAATTGTATTTCTTCCCTGGTGACTAGTACACCATGGAATCAAAAATATATATACAAAGGATCTGGGTCTGCGCACTTAGTAACATTCATAAGTGGTGATATGCAAAGCGCTTTTTTGAGTGTTCTGCCAGCCAAACTAGAAATTTGGTGTATTTTTGAAAAAGGTCTGAGGCTTGCGCCGGGGTTTTTAATATGGCAGTCTTTTGGCTGTCTATTTCTCCTGGTGTAATTTCTGTACCTTTTTTTATTTAGAGCTCTTTTTGTAAATATGACTTACAATTAGTATTTACAAATGGTCTGGTTTGAGTACAGTCTGTGGGCTGTCTCTTGCTTTGTCCTAAGTGTTGATTTGTGGGTTAATCTTTTTTTGTTGTATGTGGTTGTGGACTGACATGCTTGAAAGTACTTGTTTCAGTAAGCAGACTATGTTTTTTTGTGTGAGAATGGCTTGCTTTAAACAAGCAGTGTTGTGTGTTCTGAGTGTATGACCCCCTTGTTGAAAATGTTTGGAATAAGCTCAATTGGGTTTTTGTTGTCATTCTGTTATGAAAATGTCATTGAAGGAATTACATTTTAAAATTCAAGAAATGAATTATGTAACATATGCTAAATAGCACATTGGAAGTAAAATAGTAACAAAGGCTGGGTGTGCAAATTGCCACAATGGCAAAGATAAATTAGAATTCACAATCAATAGGAATAAAATATGCCTCATAGAAAGGAAGAAAAAACAAAATTGTGTGCTTTACACACCTAGGACTCAATATAAAATGTTACAGCATTCTCCTTAGATACATTGTATTAGATATTAAAAGGAATTCACATTATCTGAGTAATTAGTTGCTTGTTAAATAAAAGTCCCTCTTTTGTACAAACATTCAGAACCATAGATTTTGACTGGCTTGCAATGGCTGACTTTTAAATAGATTGAACCATGCTTAAATTTCCCGCACCAGGAAAAGAGCTTTCAAACAGCTGTGTTTAAGCTGTCTCACTGAGAAGAAGCTGTCTGACACACCAAAAGAGATTAAACTTTTTCAGGACATTTCAATACAGTAAAGGGGTTTTCTGAGAAAGGCGTAGAAATTGACGCCTGCTGGTCAGAGCACAGCTGAGTAATTAACACATGGCTATTTCTAGCCACTAAGTTACAGATTAAGCCATGGGAAGCATTGTATGAAGGCACGTGCGTTAACA
Source organism: Triturus cristatus (assembly GCF_964204655.1). NCBI lineage: Eukaryota > Metazoa > Chordata > Amphibia > Caudata > Salamandridae > Triturus > Triturus cristatus. The sequence goes on from NC_140583.1 coordinate 1,043,305,087, forward strand.
ACTACTGATTTTTAAAAGTTAACAAAAGACAGTTTCATTATTTTGGATGACTGTGAAAGGATTTAAAGTAGGGATTTTCTTTCTTGTTGCTTTTTACATAATTACATCTGTGGATCTGATGGTAAAATAATCACTGCTATTTAAAAAGTGGCGCAGCCTAATTCATGTTTCAGTAAAGCTTCTGTGCTTAGTGTTATAAATAAATGCATTTAAACGCAAAAGGGAAGGAATGAGGCTTGCTTTTCATATGTGGAAACATCAAAAGGGTTGGTGATAATTAATGAAAAAAATTAAGAATAATTGCACTAAAATCGGTTTTTGATCTTTGTAATGTCTAATAATTATACTGTGAAAACTATAAGCTCCTTGCATCAAAGTTGAATTTAAGTAGCACTTAACAACAATGTAGGGAGTGAAATTTCATTTTATCCAGGCGTATAAAAACTCCTTTTTTAAGGGTGTACCTTATACATTTCTGATCCCCCACCCCTGGGATATCTAGGGAAACCCTGGGGGTCCCTAACATGCTAAAACATTGTAGGTTATCCATTTTTAAGTGCCCCTACCACCAAAGTCGAATTTGGGCAAAATGTACTTTTTAAAAGCAGTTCTGCCACTCAGGGCAGTTTTCAAACTGATCTCAGGCTTCAGTCATGCACACATGCAAGTATAGAACAAGCAGCTGACCTCTAAACTGCTAGAAAGCACATCACCCACTGCACATAAATGAAAATAAGTATAAAGAAACCAGCAGAGGTTATTATGCTACCTTTAAAATTGTTATACCACAGGTACAGAACAGGAATACCTTTCAAGTGTGATTTTTCAGAGTTGCTTTGAATTGGAAAGACCGCATAGAATAGCCTTACTGACAGGGGACAACAAAGGGTCAAAGGCCAAGGTCTGTTTTTAGAGCTGACCAGCCCTACTGAATGTGAAATTTCCACGCAGGGAGCCACTGTGACAGTCCTGATTCTCACATTGTAGGGTAAAGCACTACAGACATGTTTTTGGTAACATTAGCTACAGGACATATTGCATGTTCTGTTAGAAGCACATGGGGATATCACTGTTTTCTTGAGACATAATACAAGTGTAGGAGATATGCAGGTGGGGTTTATCCCATTGAATAACATTATCAAGGGATAGCAGCGTTTGTAGGTCATATGCAGAGAATAGCTCTGCCATGTATATAGCACCAATGCTTTTAGTTTAAAGATTACTGTGCAAGGGCTACAATAAGGGGGCAATGAAATTCAGTTCGCATTAATGCGCCCTCATGTTACACTAGTACAATTGCTAAAGAAATTGGTAGTTGGTTATTAATGTTTTCTAGCTAGCTCATGTGCTATTTACCTCCTACAAGTTTGTTTGTGCCCAGCTGCCAAACACAGGGGTAGATAGTGTCGACAGAAGTTCACCTGTTTCAGGTTTCCTACTGTCGAAATGGGGGAAAGGAGGTTAGCTCCTGGGCAAATTAAGGGTAAGCAAATTTATGTTTTCTCTCTCTTTTTCTCACTCTCTTTTGAGCCTGTCTAAGCTGTCTACGAAATGGCCATGAGACATTTAATTGGCTATTCAGTAATACTGTTTTAAAATTGTTAGAATTAATAAAATGAATAACAAAATACGTCATGTTACTGCCCATCTTGTCTGATGAAATTATACAAGGATGAGTAGTCTAGATTGCTGTTCCCTTATTTGACCTTTAAGGGAAAACTATATGTTATTCTCATGCTACATACAGTTTTGCAAGGGCATTGCTAGTCTTTTATTAGTAAGTCTGTGTAATTGAGCTGACAGCCCTTATTAGAGCTGGTGAATAGGGTTTTTTCCTTTGAAAATGATGTTGCATAGTCCACATCGTGAAAAGTAGAATGCATAAGGTTTATAATGTCAGGGAAGACGCCCATGTGATCCTCAGCAAACATTTTTGAAGGAAAATATTGTTTTATAGGAGTTTGTTTGTTACAACATGTTCTGCTGGAGAAATGTATGTACCCAGTACGTTGAGTTTTTTAGTTCTTTATGTAAAAAGAATCCCTGTTTTAGATTTTCCCGCTGCGCCTATAACATGAGAGCATGGTCCTAAGCGAACAATGTTAGATAGATGAAGTGGTTCTTGGGTGCCTTGCTAATGTATGGGGTGCCCCAAGACTGAGAAGGTATTCTGAGACTATCCTCTCTGTTGATAGATTAATTGTATGCCTTGTCTAAAGACCTTTTGTTCTGTCCACCAATAGATATTTGCTGCCCTACAACCATTGCCAGAGGGGCCCGGACATTAGATCCAGCCTGAGGAGTGAGCACCATTCCAGCTTGAAGCCAAGGTGAAGGTAACCAGCACAGGCATTACTGGCAACTAGGACCTCAGTGAAGGTAGAAGGCCGGAAGCACTGGGATGTGAAGTGTGTAACCCTGCCACTGTCTTGGGTGAAATACGGGGTCACAAATCAGAAAGGAGAATTGATCCTTTGTGTATCCAGTTCTTGGTGCCCAGCTGAGAGAGTCACAGACCGACCAGGACGGCAAGGAGGCTTTTGCTTGAGGTGACCCCCTTTGAAATAAGGGTTGTTTCAGGTACTTCAGCATCATGCCCCTGAATCCTGGCCGTAAAGTAAATGAAAGTTTACAGCTTTGTTTGTTGATCAAGAGATGCCTGGGCATACTGGGTACAATCTGTGGCCCCAACGAAAGAGCAGTATGCCAGAGGAGCAATACAGGAGTTAGGGAAGGACTTGAGTTCAGGGTACAGGTGCTGTGCCTTTGGTGCCTGATAGATTAAAGTGAAGAAAACTGGTGCACTGCCTGAGACACTGGACAGGATCGCTGAGGGCATTTGCCCTGGAAGGTGATTGCCCTATCCTGAAAGAAGAAACTTTTCCCTTGAAAATGGGCCGTGATTTATTTTTGAGTTGCAAGTTGTGCAGCTCCACCGTTGGATGAACAATAGGAGCCTGCCTGTGAGGCTCAAACGGACACAGGGAGAAGACTCCCCTCTGGCTGGTTGTACAGCGGCTTCCATTTCCCAAGGACTTCTTTTTGTTAGCAATGTACCCCTTTGGTCGTCCCATTTTTGAGGAGGAGAAGCCCTTTGCGGCTCCTCATCCCAATTTCCATGGCTCCGTTTGGTCCTCCTGGTCCCCTGCATCCAGGATAATTTTTGTAATGATCCTTGTATTTTCTTTAATATTTGCATTAGTAATGTTTATTCTGCAAGAGAAACATTTTGCTAAACAATCGATAAATTCTTCTTTGCCCTCTTCCTAAGTATATTAAGTGACACTCTAGCCCTCATAAAAAGAACATTGGAAAAGTCTATTGAAAATGTTTTTTATTAGATATGTGTTCTCCTGATACCTGTGTGTTAATTATGACCCAATGCTCTGTTCCCTTTGTACTCCTGCCTATACCTTATATATCCCCGCGTAACAAAATGTTTAGGAATGAAAATGCCCATCTAGCAATGGATCAGAATACTAATGAATTTATGAGTATAAATGTGCAAAATATTTCCTATATTCCTTCTAGATCATAACGGATGTCTTCAGCTGATGCTAAAACGGCCATGTGTGGAAAACTAGCTGCAATAGCTGTTAGCATCTGCTGAAGCCATTTTGTTTGTGGCAGCCATTTTAGTTAGGTATGTGCTCGCCATGTGCTTTCTCCCTCTTCACTGTTGATTGCCCTTGTATTCTGCTTGTGTCATGTGATATAGTTAACTCTTTCAGCACTGAGACAGAGCCTTGCACATGCTCAGAAGAGTCTGTAGCTACTCATGCACCTGCCTTAGATTTTAACTGTCAGGCTGTTCTAACTGATATTAGCAACTCATTACTCCTCCTACTTGGTGACTGTGCATTTTCTGCATGACCATCTATGTGTGTAACTCTTCTCATGTGTGCTTGTACCGCCTCCTTTTGAGCCCCTGTGTGGGTATAAAAGGCACCTGTTCTCTGCACTCCTTAGACTGTCTCCTAGAGTGGCCTCAGGGTACTGTATGACGCAGTCTCCCTCATGTGAGGTTAATAAATATTGATTTTTGATATTACAGCTTCCGTGCCAATCTCTTCTTTGTTGGTTTAAAGGACCAGGTGTATCAGTGAACCCCTAAAAAGGTTTTTATTTCTTCAGAACTGCTAGGCCAGGTCCTCCCTGGACTGGAAACAAGCATCCTAGGACCGGTTTCGGGATTTCACCCCTCTTCAGCCAGGATAGCTTGACTCCAGTGGCATGGAGAGCACGGGACCCACGTCTGGGCATAGAAGTCCCACTCGGGGTGACAAATGCAAAAACAACAATTGATGGACAGAATGCAGAACAATGTCATACATTCACCCCAGCACAGAGATCTGGGCCTATATCCATGTTTTTTTTTTGCTCACCATGCCATTCCACTTTGAACCCAGCCATATGCAAATCCATCCATCATCTCTTTGTGTTTGCTTTGTTCGCCCTAAGTTGGCAGGGTATGCCCAGACGTGGTTCCCTTGCTCACTTTGCCACTGGATTCATGCTATCCTGGCTGATGAAGAGTGTTACCCGGAAACCGGTCCCAGAATGCTTGTTTCCGGTTCAGGGAAGACCTGGCTTAGCAGTTCGGCCTGGACTGTTTCCATGAGGCACAGGGTCAAGACTGATTTGCAAATAGCTGGGTCTGAACTGAGATGGCAAAGTGAGCTAAAGAATGATGATGGATTCAACCCAGATCTGTGACTGGGGGTGAATGTCTGAAAACTTTCAGCCCTCCATCCATCATCTCCCTGTGTTTGCACCGCATGGTGCCTGCCACATAGTGCAGGGATGTTTTAAATGTGTTTTTTTGTATTGCGGCGTGTGCTGCAATACAAAATATACACATTTGGACCGCAATGAAGGCGTTCGCATAGGACTGCGGCCAGCGGGACCGGTGTCGGTGTCCGCCCGGCATCTTAATCAGGCGCTTAGTCTGGATCTCCGGATAACAATAATAATCCGGATAACAATAATAATTCAGTGGGGTCTCCAGATTCCAGTAATGATTAAGTGGGGATCCGCAGAATTCAAAAGGTTAGGAACCACTTATATACACTGTTTAATTTGAGCTGGTGGTTGCCTGTGTAACCCACCAGCGCTCATTTTGAGGACCTGCACTTATTTTTCCTTATCAGACATTTCCCAAGAGTATGAGAGGGAAAAAACACACATGGGGAAAGGCTAAAGAGAAAGATACAGACAGCGTGAAAGAGGGAAAAAGTAGGAACCAGTTTAAGTGGAATAAATAGGCAGAGCGTGTCTGGCACCTGATTGAAGCAGCGCGGGGGATATTCAACACCGCGTAGCCTTGGCATACGGCATGCCAACATTTAATAGTACGGGCTGGAAACTTCTGAGCAGAGCTTTGGACACCGGAAGTTATTCCTTTCAAATTAAAAACAGAACATATACTACATCATTTATACGCACTGGGACATTTTCAAGTTTGTAAGTGTGCACCACATTGGCACTGTCCAATCTCAATGATGCCCACGTGTATTCGCGTATTCATTCGTTTACAGGGCATCATGTATGCATGTGGTGTGTAATTTACACTGACCGAGCACTGTCCTGCTCCTGTTTACTGGACAGCTTCCTGCCTTCTACATTGTGCCTACATAATTATTTTTTTGCAGTAAGCATAAATAACATCTGCAGATATGATTGTGAATCGACGTCCACGTTTATAACATTGTTCTGACACACGTTTGCACTATGTTTACACTTCAGATCGATAGAAATAATTAAATATAGGCACCTGATTGGCAAGTCATTTGCATAAAAGTAACCTCCTCAGGCATCTGATGTTGCACTGTTTTGACTGTATTTTTTTCTTTTTGCTTTGTAGTTTCCTAATATAGTAGTACCATGATGTGGTTATTATGTAATGAGCGCTACAGAAAAGCACTACATAAAAATAAATAAACGGTAACAGCTTAAGAATTAGGAAATGAACAAATAATTGCAAATAATGTTGCAAAATGCATTCAATAAAAAAAAGGAGATACATTCTGCAATAAGTTATACCTGTCTCTTATTCTGTTGGCTAGGGATGCCCTAAATTGCTCCAAGGGGGGCGTGTACTTGCCAGAATGTCAGGATGGCCACAGTAATTAAATGTGCATACAATGAATCTAATTGAAACTCATACATATGCAGTGGTTATCCCTAAAATGTGGCTGTTGAACTTATTTTCCCAGAGGTACCTTTGACGTAAACAAAACCGCTAGACTGTTTTCTCCGCGTGCAGTGATCTTAATGCTTTACACAACGATTTGTGTGACTGGAACTCCCATGTGTGGGTCTTTGTGGCACGCCTCGCGTCTTTCCCCTGGTTCTTGCATCCACGTCATCAGTAGCCAGAGATGTTTTTGCAGCGGTGTTTTGAAATGCCTCGCGTTCCTTCCGCGAAGGTACACAGCTTCAATCCCCTTTTCATGCTCCTGCGCCTCGGCCGGTGACCTCAGCTCCCCGCAGCCCCGTACTCGCCCGGTGCTGGGCACCAAGAATGTGCCAGGCCTCATCCGACACAGCCTGTTAAATGCGGCCTTTGATTTCGGATGGATCGCTTTGATGCCGTCGGGGCGTAAACACGTCTGAAGTCTCCATGCCCATTACTGGCACATTCCTCTATCCTGGGACAGTACATCCTGCTCCGCGCTCTGAACCGTCTTTGAGAACTCAAGAAAAGGCGATTGTGTCAGCCGAAAAACAGACTGTTTACAAGGCAATGTTTTCCGTCCTGCAATGCAAGTCCGGCCAAGGTGGCATAGGGCGGCCGCCCTCCCGCGTGCCAGCAGTCAGGCCCAGAGGCGTAGCTAGAGCTAGTGGCGCCCGGGGCTATCCCTCAGATTGCCGCCCATGCCATCCGCAGCCCTGTGATTGTGTATGCTTAAGTCTCGGACTTTAATTTTGAATCTCACCTCACTGTCAAATTTCGGGCCCAAATATTTCTCACCTGTATCATTGGAATGCTAGTTTTTCCTTGGTCTATTAACTAGTGCAAGTAGTGTTAACTATCTGAACTCGCAGTTGTAGAGGGCTGTGCACAGCACCCCGAGCATTTGCAATTTTCTGTTGAGTGTTTCTTTTAATTTGATTATTCAGTTTTCCATCAACAATAAATACAGTGAACTAACATTGTACCATAGTTACAGTTGACACAGACAGTTTCATTTAGGTATGTATGGGTGGGTGCAGAGTCTAGACAGGGGAGCCCAATGTGTACTCTCAACTTCGTGAGGAAAAGAAGAAAGAACAAAAACCCTTCCTCTGTCGTACACGTTACTACTACACAATGTGCATGTGTGTGGTCAACAGGGAGGGGGGCGGGGAGAATTTTCAGACCCAAATCTGATGCAACGCCTGTTCAAAGGGACTATCGTCAGGTCCAGTCAGATCCGACAAGTGTTCACTATTGGGTGAAACTTGTGAGTCCAATGCTTCCCCCTGCTCACACTCCGCACTTGTATCAGTGTCTCCCAATGTTATTGAGCCATAATGTACACTGCTATGTTAACATTGTTTACCAAGAGTTCCAGGCATGACAATGGTGAATAATTCAACCATGTGAATCTATGAAAGATCTAGTATTAATATTTTTACATTTCAACCCTATATAATCTCTAATTGCAAGCTCACCGATTTAAAATCCATAAAACATTTACTAACTCTGCATCAAGTTCTGCTTTTATAAATATCTCAATTCATCCTAAACAGGCAAATAAGCAACTATATTCTCCGTGTCCGATACAGGATGTGTGTCACACTTCTTGCCAATGTTTTTTACTAGAAACATTAGCCAAGATTTCATTACTGCTCTATTAGACAGTTAGTTTACGATCATTCTTTGTCAATCGGGAAAAATCTAGCAACAGAGGCATATGTTTGATAAAGAAAACTTCAAATTAACATCATTACACAGCTCTTCCCAGTTTATTTCTCTTCGGTGTTCTATCTGGTGTCTATATCCTATTCAGAGGAAACTTATTTCATATTGAATAGCCTTGATTAGTGTTGTTTTTTTTAAGGTCTGAAATCATTTTTAGAGGTGGCATTCCACTTTTTCTGATTTGGCTAAGAAATTAGGAATTTGATTTTCACTTGTGTAGAGCACTAGAGACAGTATTTTTTGTGAGAGCACCTTTAAAAGAAATAAAAAAGTCTCTATTATATAAAGTTTTAAAAAACTGAAAAATACCACGGCCAACATCATTTTCCTTAGCTAAGTGACATTGGGCATGAGAGGACTAAGGAAAGGTATTGGTTATTGTAATTCGTAAATATTGATAGCTCTCAGGGCTTTAAGTGGGCCGCGTTTCACCGGTGCAGAGCACCGGCAAGTTTTTTAAAGGGGGCCTCAAAAGGGGTCGTTATCGGGCTCTGGTTTGTGCCCTGGCAAAAGCACGCACTTCTCACTAGTGGAGAAGTTACGTCATGACGTCATGCCAGGTGAGCATTGTAGGGGGAAGGGAAATCCTTTAGAGAGTCATTTTCTCTCTGGATTTCCCTTCTCTTTTTGAAACTCAGGAGCAGCAGCATTGTTGTGGTGTCACCAGGGCTTTAAGTGTAAGATTTTTCAATATTATATACAAGCCATAGTTGCTGCTTATTTATCTTATGCAACTAACAACCATTGACAAAGCCAATAGTCCTGACTTGTAGGTATGATGTTACTTGTAGTATCATTTATCTGAATACAATGACAGAAACAGTAAAATACAAGTCCAGCAGCACACTATGCTAAACACGCCCTTAATTACACTGGCCACGCCCCTTCGAGAGACCTCCCTCCCCCCAGTTTTTTCATCCCATTTACAGCCCTGATCGTTTGTTGTTTATCTGCCGGCAATAAGAATGTAAGTCTTCTGCTCCAATGACGATTACTTGGTTTAACGTTTGTATTAAATTATTTCTTAGGCATAATTAGCTAACGCCGTTAACTGCTGCTGCAACTCACTAAGGGGGAGATCTAATAACGCAAAATCACCGATTAGTCGCTTACATTAAAACCGACATGTGAACGTCCCTTAATTTTGGGGTGAATGACTATTATCAGGAGAGCAACTTAAGTAAAGCAGGCCCCCCTATTAGGGCAGGTGCAATGTGGAAATTACACCGGGCGTGGGCATGGAAGTCACTGCTCACCTGAAACAACTTGACTATTCTGAATCACCCGACGCGAACCGCCATAAGCAGAAAATCATCCCGATGCCTGCAGCAAAATCCTTGTGCTGCCTGTGCCGGAAAAGAGGGGAGCGCGTGACATCACTGCCGTGCTACTTTTCAGCGCAACGCAAGGGCTGACCAAACATTATGCCCAGGGCCGTCATTGGTAGTGCTTTTGCACGCTACAAGATTGACAGCCCTGGGACGGGAGCCACAACTCCCACAAACAGGGTACGTCACGCGGCAACATGATTTTAAAATCAGGTGCGCAGCGCGCTTGTTCTTCACACAGGGGCTGCGCGCGGGCCCCAGTGGTGGCGGCCTTTATAATTTATTTGGGGACTGACACTACTGTAGTGTCAGTGAGTGTCCCCAAATAAATTATAAAGGCTGCTGCTACGGGTTGCCACCCCCAAAATTGTGCAGCCCGGGGCGGACCGCCCCCCCTCCCCCCCTAGCTACGCCATGGTCAGGCCTCACTTTCTTACAGCCTCTAGAGAGCTCGTCCTTTCTGTTTATCTTACCAGTGACGGTTCATGTCACGTGACCTCCTGAGAGTGTGCGATGAGGAATTTGCCTTGGAGGCCAGGTTAAATGACCAGCTCGGAGCAAGGCCGGCTTTAGAGCTGGTGGTGCCCGGTGCGACTATCAGTTTTGGCACCCACACACCTCATATGATCACCTTCTCGGATTCTCTCACTACCACTGGGCAAAACTGTCCCTCATATCTCCAAACATAAGTTATTGTTAAACACTGTGGGGAGTGAGTGAGTACCTCCTCCTCCTTATCTCAGTTAATTATAAATGAAGAAACGCTTGCAAGGTCCTGGTTGCAGATCTACATTTCTTTATTTATCCAATATTCACTGCATGGTAAAGCAGAAGGAGCTTTTAAGCAGACAACACGTGTTTCACCCTTACATAGTCATTCGGACCGGCTTCCTCAGGGCATTGTGCAAGTTTATGTCAGGTATTATGGTTCCAATTTGGGTTGCATTTTTTCAAAAAATTCTCAGCAGCGTTAATCGAGTTGCGGTCTCTTGATGGTCATAATCTATGTTTGTGTTTCAAACGACGCCATTTGAAGCACAAACATAGATTATGACCATCGACAGACCGCAACTCGATTAACGCAGCTGAGAAATTTTTGAATAAATGTAACCCAAATTGGAACCATAAGACCTCACATAAACTTGCACAAAGCCCTGAGGAAGACCTGGTTCGAATGACCATGTAAGGACGAAACACGTGTTGGCTGTTTAAAAGCTCCTTCTGCTCTACCACGGAGTGAATATTAGATAAATAAAGAAATGTAGATCTGCAACCAGGACCTTGCACGCATTACTTAATTTATAATGAACTGAGATAAGGAGGAGGAGGTACTCACTCACTCCCCACTGATCGCTGACTGAGGTACCAAAAGGTTCAATACCTTAAGATTTACCTCCTCCAACATAGGAAACAAGGCAAATACGACCAGGAGGGGAATATTTGAACCATCTCACACTAATAAACCTTGTGCTAAACACAGTGTCTCCCCTGAGGTTAGCGCCCCCCACCAAAGGTCAGCACGCAGTGTGACCACACCAGTTGTTCTGCCCTAAAGTCGGCCCTGGCTTGGAGTGTGCCATGAGGAACTCACCCGAGACAGGAGCAGGACAAACGTGGCCTGGGAGTGTGCAGTGAGGAAGTTAATTGCCAATAGAGGAGGTCACAGGATCTGCTGAAACTGTGCAATGAGGAACTTATTTGAGATCGACGCAGGTCGTAGGATCTGATGAAATTGTGCCATGAGGAAAACCATATCAGGCAGTCAAGCCTTCTCCAACATCACAACTAAAGCGTGGAATGACCACCAGCTACACATAAGAGCCTCCTCCTTACTTCTTGAATTGCGCAAGAAGTTGAAGATCTGGCTTTTCTAGTAGTCCCAAGAGGTGCAACACGTACCTAGACTCAATGGATGATTTGTAAAAAAAAGTGCTGGGTTTCTTGCCAGGAGGCAGCTTGCACCAGCCCATTCCTCCTGTTACCACCGCCTAAAACAGAACCAACAGCTAACCATGAAAGTGGGGAGAGGATGTGGCTAGATCTGCAGAATTTGGAGCTGGGGAGTTCGAGTCTCAGCATCGGCTCACCATCCTGTGATTCTGGGCAAATCACTTAGGGCCTCATTACGATGTCAGGCGGAAACTTTCTGCCCGACTCCTTCTCGGAATCAGTTCTGACCGACTCGCGATCGGCGGTTCTGCACGGCCGATTGCGATGTTTCCAAACACCGTTAGGTCGGACTCCCATTGACTCCTATTGGAGCCCGTGTTCCGACCAACACTGGCTCCTATGGGGAAAAGGGGTGTCCCCGAAAAACCTTGCACCCTGTCTTGGGCACCCCATGGTGCCTGCCACACAGTGCATGGTTTTAAAGGGGGCCTCAGGATGAAGGGGTGTCTGCTAGGGGCCCCCAAAGTCAGTTTCCGACAGCCTTTTCGTGTCAGACAGACCGAGTTGGAAAGGCTGTTGGAATCCGACATTGTAATCGGTCGGGCGAAAACGCTGTCCATAGAGATGTACGATTCTGCTCCGACTGACATGGATTCTCCAGGAGCTGGTTGGAACCGATTCAGGATGTGCGAACGGTTTCCCTTCCGACCGCAAACATCGTAATCAGTCAGGCGGATTGGATTCTGACCAAGTCGGGCGGATGGGTTCCAACACGTTTTGGGAGAAGCCGACTGTCGGTCGGAGGCTTTCTGCCCGACATCATAATGAAGCCCATAATCTCCCTGTTAATTAATGTGTCCTTAACTGGTGCTTATAAAAAGTGCCGGTGTTGATGACTAAGTGCCGGTGCAGAGCACCTGAAACCACTGGCTCAAATTAAGCACTGCCTAGATTCAAACCTGCTCAACGCCAGGATACATCCCTGAGTGATAGTGTGTATGCTCTACAAATCTGCATAACATAAGATAGGAAGAGGGCTTAGGTAACTTCCTGTTGTCAGACTCTCAGCAATGCCTAAGTTGAGGGAAGGCCATAGGAGCTGCCGAGCATGTTCAAATTGGAACATGCATCTAATAGGAGCAGGCCATAGGAGCTGCAAAGGGTGTTCAAAGATGTACTAAACCTGAGACAGGAGGAGGGCACATAGTCATGAGAGACTGTTCAATGAGGAACATACTAGAGATGGGAGAAGGTCATGAAAGTTTGCAATGAGGACCTTCGCAGTCATAGGGCCTGGTCTGCATTGGTGCTGGATAGTCCTCCCTCGTCAGTTGCTCTAAGAGGTACCTACCTGATTCAGAGGCAAGATGGAGGACCCTAGGAGGAGCGAAACAGAGACACTTACAGGCACTGAGGTCACAAGCGAGAATCTTAAAAAACAAATAAATAATGAAATAAAGTACTATATAAAAATGTTGTGTTGGAATATGCTATCACCATGAGAACTGTTGTGATGTACATGAAGAGTACAAAAGGAAAGTATGCTATGAAACAAAAACAGAATTAACATTTGTCTCATCCTTCTCCTGCACACTATATGCACTGTGAAAAGTCAGACTATGTAGAGTTAGATGTGAAAGCAATACAGGCTGTCATCTTAAATGTACATAAATATATTTTATACAAATTCAGTACAACCCTTATCATTTGTGCACAAGGATCAGTAAATTGTGTGTGTATATCTGAACACTATGCACATGCATAATTACATGTTATACTTTGTGTGGTGTGTAAATCCATACCTTTGTGAACCTGTGCCAGTATTTTCTTAGCTTTCTTTCATCCTCTCTAATCACTCATTCACATTATTAATAAGGTTTACTCTGGTTTGTATCTACCCAACATATTTTATAGAATGAATTTCCTCCTTTAATTTTTTACATCACTTTGATGCTGATAGAGGTTGCTATGTAATTTATCTTAAATCCTCTTAGAGATGACTAGCCTAACTCACTACTCTCTTATGGTACAATAGGTGTTCACCCAAATTTCAACTCAAAAATTTCATCTGACCATAAGATCGTGGTGAAAATACTGTGCCCAAAAAAATATTGTGAAACAATAAATGTAAGGTGATATATCATTGTTTAACTATTTTACTATAATGTCAAAATTTGAAAGATTGTTTACTTTAACATTGTTGAATTGTAGTGTTTAATGTTTTTATTTTATTACATGTTATTGTAAAATTGTAATATTTTTTAAGCAATTTAATTTTTATTTTTATTCAGGTTGTTGGGTTTATTGGGGCATTGGACGCGTAGTGTTTTTAATTATATATTAATTTATTTGAATTATTGTGTTAAGTTGTATCTTTTTATTGTTGTGTATTTGTTTAAAGGCTTAGTAAAATGTTTAAGTATTAAATTTTTTATTTTGGGTTGATGGGTTTATTTGGGGGTTGTTGGGAAGATCTTTAATTAATTATTGTAATTAATTGATCCATTTGATTATTTGCTACATTTCATGTTAATGACTTTTTAAAATCTTAATTAAATTTTGTATTTATGAATTAATTTATACGGTTGGCTTGTATGGTTTATTGGGGTATAATAGTTAGCAATAACTCTCATCTCACAATATGAAAGTTTTGTTGCTAAACCACCTATATATATGGAAGACTGAAACTCTAGTTTGGTTTACTTCAGACTGTAATAAACAATGACAGAGAGTGCATCAGGAAAAGCCATCAGAGGTCCTCTCTATTAAAAGGATAGATCTAGAGACGATTATCAAAGAGGCACCTAATACAGCCCAGAGTAAACCTCAGCTGAAGAGTCAACATTTAAATGCTGACAGTGAGGATGATCCAGAAAGTTGTATCAAAGGAAAGTATGTGCAAGGAACACAACTACAAAATCTCTTAAAGCCCATTAGAGATGTTTTGGGGTTTCAGAATAAACCTGAGAAAGATGAGTTCAATGCCCTATACAGTACTCCTACTGCTAATGACCTCCTTTTACATGGGGTGAAAACAAATACTACACTGAAGAAGTGGAAGGATATCAATCTAGTTTTCCTAGATTTTTAACAAAGAGATAGCCACTAGAACATTTTGAGGAGCAGGTTCCACACAACCCTGAGTTGAGGTTGTGGCCATGCCAGACAATATGGAACTCATCCTTAGCCTCTGAATAATTACTTCTAATGGATGCAGTAGACAGGAAAGTGGAGTCCTCTTTTAAAAAGTCTAATGCGGTAGCAAATCTTTCCATATGTATAGAAGCATACCTAGTACATGCAACTCATACCTTAAAAAGTGACAAAGTCTTTTGATGAGTGTTTACAATACCTTTTGCGTGTTTGGACAAAAATCTAGTTGTAAATATCAGAAAAATAATATTGTGACGCAAAAATATTGTGAACCAAAAATATAATTGTCAAGAATATCGTTTTTCTAGGTAAGTAATATTTTTGGGGGGAATATTGTTTTTAATGTCATTTTTACTTATATAGTTAAAAAATATATAGTTTTTATTTATTTGAATAATTTTTAGTTCCTATACTAATTGTATGCATTTCTATTTGCATGATTGTTATGAATTTTTTTAAATAGCTTGAAATTTAAAGTGATTGATAATTTCTAATTTGATTTTTAATTGTAATTTATAGTGCTGTAGCGAGTTGGGAAGAGGGTGAGAAGTTAATTGAGCAAAAACAAATTATCAATTAATTAATAATTTAGACTAAATATGTGATTGATATTATTTATTTAAATTACGAAATACTGATTTCTTTTAGATAAATATTATGTGCAGGTTGCTAGGTTTTTAGGGGTATAGGGTGGAAGTTATTAATTATTCATTTTTAAATAATTATTTAGTTGATTTTCAATTGTAAATTGTGCTATACTTATTTATATTACTCATTTTTTAGGTGTGGGTTTCTAGGTTGTTAGGGGTATAAGGATGGGAGTTACATAAATAAATATTATTTTTAATTGATAATTATTTATTTGTTTATTAATTATGTAAGGTGTTTAATTGTTTTAAAAAAATTTTTATATAACTATGTTTCAGTTAATAATGTTTGCATTAAGAGTTCAATATTTTTTCTAAATTAATAGGGTTATTCAAATATGTAAAGTGTTTGAAGGGAAGTACTTTTCCTACTGTTGCTTAGACTGGAGTGGGAATAGTCTGGATAACCCCCCCAAAGTCCAACGCGTTCCCTACTGTTGCACAGACTAGAGTGGGAATATTATATTTAACCCCTCTGAAGTCCAATACTTTCCCTTCTGTTGGAGTGAAAATAATAAATCTAATCCCTCCATTCAGCGCAACAGTAGGGAAAGTATTGTACTTTGGAGTGAGACTAGGGAATCTAACCCCTCCAGTACCTAATGATTTCTCTTCTGTTGCTCAGATTGGAGTGAGAATAGTAATATTTAACCTTCCGAAGGCCAGCGCTTTCCCTGCTGTTGAACTTTGGAAGGGTTAGATTTACTATTCCCACTACAGTCTCTGCAACACTTTCCCTACTATTGTGCTGTTTGGTGTAGGAATATTAAATATGACCCCTCCAAAGTCCCACACGTTCACTACTGTTGCATAAACTGGAGTGGGAATTCTATATGCAATATTCCTAAACTCCAATACTTTTCCTAGTATTAGTTAAATATATGTTTATTATTATTTGTTTTTGCATTTATCTTCTGTTACCTACTGTAACGGAGGATTATTGGAACATCAGTGGCTGTTTCCCTTTTTGTTCCATGGAGCTTTTCTCTGTCTTACCTCTTATATACACAAATATTGATTTTGCGCAAATGTAACCTAGCCACGGTTCGAGGTCTCCTTAATTTTATATTGTTATATTCTTATTTTTTTACATATGTTTGCAAATATCTGTTTTATTTTTATATATTTTATTTATTTGCTAATTTATTTACTGTTTTGTGTTGATATTTTTGTGTGTCATTTAAATAGATAGGTATGTATATATATGCTTTTTATAGTAGTAAATTTTATAAATGAACTAACAAAAATTACTGTAATGTAAAATATGTATTTTTTAATAATTTGTACGTGTGTGTTTTATGTGTATATATAGTGTGTGCTTGCATAAGTATATATTTATATATAGTATTTATTATAATGTAAAATAGATAAATTCCACTAATATTTAAGTAATATAGATTTTTTTTATGATATGCCACTTCAAAGTATATTTATTACAAAATATATTTTTGTATGTTTTTTAGTATTAGTGTGAACTGATACTATATTCCTGATATTTTTGTACTTACCGTTATAAGTATAGGGACACAATATTTTGGTATCTGATATTTTTGACACAATATTTGGGTCAAATAATATTGTTTACCTCAGTATCAAAAGTGGGATCACTGACACAATATGCCAAGGTCAGCTCCAACGGCGGCAGGCGCATCTGTGGCAACAAGAATATTTCTGTGGATGAAGCCGAGTACAACCCAGAGAACCTGAATTCATTATCTTCCCCACCTACTTCCTAAATTGTTTGGTGCACACCAAAACGGGTTCCTCCAGAAATTGACAGAGTAAAGGAAGATTCTATAACTCTTCTGAGTTCTATTAGATGAAAAATCATTTATACAAAGACAACTATTCCAGATACTTCAGGAGTCTCTTCCGAGGCTGGTCCTGAGGACTGGGGGCTATGCTGTCTGACATATCTTTTTTGAAACCAAGTCAACCACAGTAGAAACCTTCAAAGGTATGACTATATAAGTCCCCTAGTGGGAGGAAGGTTAAAGAACTTGAATGGAAAATGGAAATATATAGGACAAGACTAAGGGGTTCTTCCCATTGTTTGAGATGATTATTTTATAGAATTCAAAGTGTGTCCCTCGGAGCCACTATGCAGAAATGCACATCTTCCCAAAATGGAGGTTCGAACAAAGCTATCTTTCAGGAAGTATAGGGTCTCATTCAGAAAGCTGTGAAGATTTCAGTGACCACACTCTCAGAATGGAATAAACTCCGTGTTTCCTCTTTATGAAGCATGGTTTGACAGCCCAGTTCCTTTATCTCTGGAAGTAAACTGGATTTTTGTGTTATACCTTGAAATATCTAAATAATCCCATACTTCAAATTCACTCTTTTCAGCATATCTTTTTGTTCTTCTTTGCAGAACCATAACAACAGCTACTTTAAGTTGATGGATGTGTCAGTGGGTCAGAAAATACCAGTAACTTGCAAGGTTGTCCGACTAGTGTCTACAGACGCCTTTGGTGCTTCATTGAAGGAAATTTCCAGAGTACCCACATACATTTGTTCGCATTATAGATTGGATTTATCCACAAATGATTACCCAGCGCTATAGTTCTCCTCATCGCTGTCTTCGGTCGTCCCTTCCCGGCATTCCTTTAGCATGACCAGTAAAATAATCTCTTGCTTGTCACTTACAGGTCGGGCCAGAGCTTTAAGTGGGCCGGGTCTCACCGGGTCTGAGCACCGGCAGTTTTTTTATGGGGGGCTCGAAACGGGTCTCTATCAGGCTCTGTTTTGTGCCGTGGCACAGGCGGTCCGTTTTTCCCCCCGACAGCAGTGACAGCAGGCATATGATGTGCGCGTGGAGAGCGTTTAGAGGAAGGGAAATTCTTTAAAGAGAGTAATTTTCTCTCTGGATTTCCCTTCTCTTTTTAAAGGTCAGGAGCAGCAACATTGTCGTGGTGTCACCAGGGCTTTAAGTGGTAGTTTTTTCAATATTGTATATAAGCCATAGTTGCTGCTTATTTATCTTATGCAACTAGCAACCACTGACAAAGCCAATAGTCCTGACTTGCAGGTATGATGTGACTTGTATCATATATCTGGACGCAATGACAGGAACAGCAAAATACAGGTCAGGCAGCACACTGTGCTAAACACAGATTTTTAGCTTACGTGTTTTATGCCACGCCCTTAATTACATTAACCACGCCCCTTTGAGAGACTCCCCCATTTTTTTCATCCCACTTAAAGCCCTGGGTCGGGCATGGGACGGAGGAAGGATTTTAGAGGTATGACACTGGAGGTTAAAAACTGAAGAAAGACTAGTCGGAAAGGTCGCCCGCCTCAGCCTTCTATGCTTCAGGTAAATGCAGATTACCAGTAATTAATAAATTGATTACGTGCCACCTGAGATCTCGCCCATTTTGGGAAGGAACTGGAGCGGACCCATCCCCTACAGCCAAAGTGAAATCCCCTACAGCTAAAGTGAAACTTCGCCAGTTGTGGTTTGTGCGCACCGACCATTGTGCGTGACGTACTTCTCCCCTTCTCAGGAGCAGCGTTTCGCTGTAAACACCGCCCAAGTATTTATAACTTTTACCACTGTAACAGTTCCATCTGAGAATGCTCTTGTGTACGGCAAGATGTTCTCTGTACAGGACGTCGGCTGCAGGTCCATAGGTAAAAAGCATCGAACCTTGTCAAGAATGCGAATGTATTTGTATAAATTGTTTTGTG
This sequence comes from Triturus cristatus, assembly GCF_964204655.1. Taxonomy (NCBI): domain Eukaryota; kingdom Metazoa; phylum Chordata; class Amphibia; order Caudata; family Salamandridae; genus Triturus; species Triturus cristatus. The sequence goes on from NC_140583.1 coordinate 1,043,323,704, forward strand.
TTCACTCGCAGGCTCCACGATGAAAGCATATTTTAATATCACCACATGAGGGCGAACACGTCTCGTGGATTTTTTGGCAACTACACTGCAACGATTTTTGCAGACGTTTGACTGTTGTCTGTCATAAAATAACAAATAAAACGAGGGACATTGATGTGCTTTTTTTTTTTTGCATCTTTTATATAGCGTGAACTCGACCCGAAGGTATTGGAGCGCTGTACATGAGCACCGTTTTTACATTACACATTCAGGCACGGGGAGATTAAGGGGCATATTATCAAGCCAGGCGATAAAATTATCGCCGCTTTAGCGGCAGAAAACTGCCGCTAAAACGGCGATAATGGGCTTGATAATATGCAGCGACGGCCCGTATAGGGCGTGTTACCGGGGCGGTGACGTGGGGCAGAGGAGGGGCAGGGTTGCAAAATGCGGCATACGGCCGATTGCAGGTAAATTACGAAAAAAATAAAGAAAACAAATTTTGTTGCGCGCGCTGCATCGCATTTGGCGATGCTGCGCACGCAACGAAATTCGTTTTTTTTTTTTCGTAACTTACCTGCAATCGGCCGTATGCCGCATTTTGCAACCCCCCACCCTGCCCCTCCTCTGCCCCACGTCACCACCCCGGTAACACCCCCTATACGGGCCGTCGCTGATAATATGCTCTATGGAATTCCAATTGAAGCCCATGTTAAATGCGAAGGACGTCTAACATGGGCTTCAATTGGAATTCCATTGAGCATATTATCAAACCCATTATCGCCGTTTTAGTGGCAGTTTTCTGCCGCTAAAGCGGCGATAATTTTATCGCCTGGCTTGATAATATGCCCCTAAGTGATTTACCCAAAATCACAGGATGTGGACCCGACCCCGAGGCTCATACGCTGGTTTCAAGGAACAAAGTCGGCAGTTTAAGCCTACGGACCACATCCTCTCCCATGTGTCATGTGTGGCTAGTGACGTGCCAATGAAAACAAGCATTGGCATTGCCAATAGGACTCGCCTTTGGGCCCTTATAAGTGTTTAGCTCGACCTACTGTTTTTGCTAATTCGTGTAAGCTATGTTGTAGAGTATTGGGGCTGCTGTGCAGGATGTTTATAATTTATAATAAAAAAGTGTTATAAGCATTTTTGTTACTTTATATATCACCTAAAAGACATTGTCAAAAAATTATTTATCATAAATAATGTTTTGCATATTTTTTGCCCTTGCAATAGTGGCAACTTCTTTCTGTGTGAAGTAATGCTTGTTTGTTATAGGTTTTTTTTTGTTATGGGGGGGAACATAAATAATGGGAGGATGGAGGTGGTGAAATAGTTGATAAATGTTAATGCGAGAATTAATAGATGCCATATTCCAAGGATAGATTGAGGTGGTGGTTAGTAATGCTGTGGTGCTGCTGAGTTATGTTTAGGTGGTGCTAAGTGATGGGGAGTTGGTGCTCAGTAATGCTAAGGTGGTGCAGAGTTATAATAAGGTGGGGGTGCTGCGCTGGTGCTTATGTGGTGCGGCATAAATACAGCAGCCCTGCACATAAGTGTTGTGAAGTTAGTATTAACACCTTTATCACCCACTGACATTCTCTGTGTGAAATTCACACTCCCTGCATTCTGCATAAACAATAAAATTACAGAAACATCTGGAAAAATCAAATACACTTAGGGGATGCATGGTGGAACTGAATATGTGAGTTGTAAACAAGCACTGCATTACAGATATGGATTATATAAAGGGGTTTTACCGTTGTTGTTGAGAAATCAAACTGCATTTCTGTCTGTATATAGGTTTTTATATTGCACTTGAATGCCTTTAATAACAGGCACTCCTACTCAGATTTCACTCTCCCAAGATGGGAAGGATGAAAAGTCAAATCTGCCTCGCCAGGATTCAGTGTGTCACCTGAGGTGCATTGAATATTTCACATGGTGCTTTCAACTCGCTGTGACATCCAAGCAATCACCTCCGCTACTGACAACTAGAATAGCTGTAAATCAAAAGACTGACTGTATGTTCATACATAAATACAGCTTATTAACCAATCTCTATGTTGGGACACTTTGGCCCTGAAACTGTTCTAAGGGGACACGGGCCCCCTCCAGGCCCCCCTTAGTGAACGTAAATGAGCTCTCCTAAATGACTGATCAATCATCAGCAGCAGAGGGAATGCTTTGACATTAAAAGTGCTGCAGATATGCACTTTATTCGGACACAACACATTTGTCTTCTGCAAAATAACCGTATCTGCGCTGTTGCATATATCCAGGGCCGGACTGGCCGTAGCGGGCACCGGGCAATCCCCTGGTGCGTCGCACGGGCGGGTGCCAGTTTTGGGCCCCTGGGGGCCGTTTTCGTTACAGGGACGTTTTTTTGCAAAATCTGCCCTGTAACAAAATCGGCCAAAAACCGGCCCTGGCAAAAAGCTTGGCGGCACCCCCGGGGGCCGGCCGAGCACTTTGCCAGGGCCGGTTGTGGTTCCCAGTCCGACCCTGCATATATCCATGCCTGCCCTGCTGTTCCTATAAGTACAGGTACTCTCCTTTGCACAGAGAAGTTTCATTTCTTAAGAGGAGAAAACGTATAAGTGCTGGTGTTTAGGAGTTGTGAGTACTGGCACCTTTAAAGCACCTTTCCCGACTGATAAGGTAAACAAAGATAGTAAAGCCATGTTAAAAATGATTGAAGCCGATTTTCAATGATTTTCTATTTCATTATAAGTCCTGCCCTTCACAGAACCTTTAACCAATAAATCCCGTTCCAACCCTGCCACTTACAAATGATCTTGAAAAGTACTGGCATGGCGATGGTTGGGTAGGGTTACGATAGCAGCAAGAAGGAGTTGAACAAATAAAGGTATTTTCTCTGACGATTGGAGGCCCTATTTCTCCCGGGTCCTGTAGAGGTGGGGGCTGGAGCAGGCGCGCGCTGCGGAAAGATAGACCGAGAGGGAAAGTTTGTTGTTCTCCGTGATGGATGACTCCTCTGCTCTGGTCTGGTGTGATGGGGGAGGGCTCCTGGCTTCCTGCAGGATTGTTGGTGTTTCACTCCTCTACATGGCGGCTTCCTGTTTGCTGCGATAAAAAAAACTGCTGCTAAATGAACTAGCATTGGCATAGCCAATAGGTCTCGCTTTTGGGACCTTATAAGTATTTACTTATGCAGCATAATATCCTTGGTGCAATAACATCAATTGTTGCATGGCTAAAAACTTATAAGGTCCCAAAGGCGAGACCTATTGGCTATGCCAATGCTTGTTTTTAGAGGCCTGGCATGCAGTTTTAAATGTAGGCTGGTAAGAAAGGTGCCAACGCGAGGGGCAAGGTCTAGAGAGAAATAAGATAGGAAGAGAGGTGAGTTATAATGAGATAGCACAAAAAGAAAGGTGAAGAACAGAATGACAGGTCAGGTAAACAAAGTAGCGAGGCAGAGAGGCAAGTATAGCCGGTGGGATGAAAAATAGAAAGATATGAGAAGTAGAGAGAAAAGAGGTGCAGATGAGGTAGAGAGATGAGGCTAATACAGAGGAAGGTAAGGGAGAAGTAGAGAATGGTGAAATAGTGAGAGAGAGACAGAGGTAAGACAGATGTATTAAACGAGCGAGACATTGGAAGCAGAGAGAGTGAACGGAAACAGTGAAGGAGATAGAAAGAGAGATGAAAGCAAAGGGAGTGATAGATGGAGTGGAAGAGGTAGAGAGATCATTGTACAGAGAAAGAAATCAAATAATGGGAAAGGTGAGAGAAAGAGGACATCAATAAAAAGAGAGACATAGACGGCCAATAGGTAAGGTAAATTGAGAGGCTAGATAGTGTATGAGATGTGGGGAAGAGAGAGATGAGGCAGTGAGTTGTGAGGCAGAGAGAGAAGCGAAAGAGAGAATGGTGAGGACACAAACGGGGCAGCGGTATGCAGGCAGGGAGGTGTCAGAATGAGAAATAAAACAATATGCAGTGAAAAGGCAAAGAGAAACAGCTTGTGGTTATGAATATATTTAAACAGACCAAGAATACAGCCTGACTCGCGCACAGACCTGTTTAGAATAACTTTCACGAATATGTCTAGTGCCCGCAGATGCTCATGGTTTACTTGCGCTTGTTCGACGCTCGGAGAAAGGACGTGTGTGCTGCGACTTTTGAAATCTCAGTGGCAGTATTTAAAAAACAAAACAAAAAACATAAGGCGCAATACAGGACTTCTGAAGGATTGTTTCCTGCAATCGAATTGGCAATCTCTGAACAAGGAAATCAACGAGCAGCACGCGTGTTAAACAAGGAACAAACATTGAGCAAGAATCTGCACAGAGCGTGCGATAAATGACAAAACCCGGAGTGGAGTTTCAGAAGTAACTGGACTAGAATACAATACACGCAAGAACCAAAAGCGAAAGACGCAATTACATTGTGGAATACAGCATTTGTTATTTTAGTGTGCTATGAACTGTGGCTGTACGCATCGCTATAAAAACAGGTTATTCTCCTTATAGGGAGTCGTCATGTCGCTCCATGACAGAAACCCCCACTTAGTTTTAAAGTTCACAAATCATTGTCAAAAGTCAATTGAATTTCGTTATGCCACTGCAGGGAGCAGAATGAAGTGGTGTTTTAAAAGCAGGGGGGCTTGTTAAAAACCATGGCGGCAAGCGGGTCAGGGGCTAGTGGGTTAACACAACAAATGCATGTCTAAGGTAGAGCTGCTGTCCCTGGAACTGGGTTCAACTCTCGGCGTTGGCTCAATATGCCGTGATCCTTGGCAAATCACGTAATCCCCCCAGTGTAATCGAAAAAAAAGGGGAAAAAAGTGAAAGTGTCAGTGTAATGTACATGGTGCTCATGTAAAGCACTCCAATGCCTTTGGGTACACGAGTGAGGGCGCAGGACATGACTGAAGCAGGGGGGTGGGTAAAACAACAGAGCAGAGAACTTATGCCACTCCTAAACCTATCCATCCCAGCATATTAAGATGAAATATGGGGCTTCCATTTTGTAGAGCAGACATATCTTGGAAGGGGCGTGAGCCAAGAAGTATCTAAAAGCATGGGTTAAAGGTCAGCAGTGCAGGAGCACAAAGAGACCGTGTCATGGCCACTGGTGCTGCGAGAGTTTGCGGCTACAGCTGCGACATTTACTACATAATTATGGATTTTCTACATTTGCCACACTCTCCATCTGCTGCAAAAGCTGCGATTTCAGCAAAAAAACATGTTTCTAGCTCAAAAGGATCAAATATTTTTTCAAGATGGGCAACACATTGCCGCACAGTGGAAGGTCCTTTCCAATTGTTGACTTGTCACCAGTTGCTTATTTCAGTATTTGGGTGTCAAAGTGCGACTTACCTTTGCAGACGTGTAAAAAAAAAAATTATAATAATAATTACATAAAAAATGTGCCTCTTTGCTCTGCCTAATTTTCCTTATCTTGCTGCATACTTTGCTCCTCTCCTGTAGCATAATTTACACCTCCCCTGCCGCATAATTCAAGTGGCCATGGATATTGCGTTGGGTGTACGCGGAGGACGGCAAGGGACAAGCATGCACACATGAAATCCCTCGGTACGGGAAAGAATTGTATTAGTGTTGAAAACAAAGGCAAAGCGAAGCTGCCATTTTGCTGTACACAACGCATTGTGCTCACACAAAAATATGCACACCAGTGGCTCATCCACATCTTCTAATTGCTAGTGGCTCACGGATGCCGGAAACAACGTGCTTCACGTTGCTACAAAACTGCAGTTTTGTGTTTTTTATTGACCTTGTGGAACAGTGAGTTGCCTTTACCCCGACATATAAAGTTCACGGTTTGTTTAATTGTAACACAGAACATTTTACAGCAACCAACGGTTTGAGGGGGAGTTTGAGCTGGCTGAAATGTCTGAAGAAGACATGATGTGTGGTACCGTTTAGGATCAGAGTGTAAGCTGAGCAGTCCATAGTTATGAGTCTGCTATTCCAATCTTCCATAGTGAGCATGAACCAGAGCGCCCAGACAGTGCCTAACATTTCAACATATCCCAGTGTTTCCGTGAATGCTCTTCCGAAGCACCGACCTCAGTCACTGCCGCTCAAGAAAAGTTGGCACCGCAGGTTGGTGTAATGGTTCTTTCTACCCCCAGACTAAAAACACTTTGTATAAAAGGTATACATTGTTGTACTCACAGAAAACAAGCATATATTTATACTTGAAATAGAAGTTAAGTTTAAATAAGCCCAGAAGCTGAGTGCGCGCGCGCTAAAAGAAAAAAAAAAGCACGCGAGTGGTGCGCGCGCGACGCCAAAAGTGAAAGCAGGCTGGCGAGTGGTGTGCGATGTATGCGCACCATGATGAGAGAGGAAAGCCAGATGGTGCCTCTGCTCGTCATTGTGCACGGAACTGCACACTCTATGCCAGCCAAAAAGCTGTGGTCGGACTTTTTAAAGCCTGTTTACTAAATGTCTCGCAGAGCAGCGCATGCGCTGGCTCAGGCGAGACCTAAAAATGTATTGTAGAATGCACCAAGTAAAAGAGAAAACATTCTGTACATGATCGTTGGGCAGGCGCATGACAAGATTTACAGGCATGTTAACACTCAACGCACAAAATGGATAAGAAGGGGGAGCAGCTGTGCGTGAGGAGAGCCTTCCCACGCCACCATGTAAACAAAAGAAAGCGAGAAGAAACACTGGGGTTTGGGCGGCAGCCGACCAGAGGGAAGTCTGCCCCTCGGGTGATTTGGGAAAGTGGAGCAGTCGGACAACTGCTCAGGTTGAGCTATGTTTCGGCTACATTTGGTAGCCCAAGAGATACATAGTAGGACATTTGGGGTGACCAGCTACCATTTTGTATCGGTGACATGGTGGCTGGCACCTGGTAGCTAGCGTTTATGCCCGCCGTCCCATCCCCTTGATTTGGGGTTTTTGGGGAAGGGTTTTTTCCCCCCCTCTTTTTGGAGCCCTGTGGGTGTCTTGTTTGGAACAGGTGTGCAGAAAGAGATGTTACATGTTAGGTTGTCGCTCTGAAGCAGGTGCATAGGCGTTTGGCTGTGAAGTTGACATGGTTTACCGAAGTTTAGTATTGCTGACAGCGGCAATTCAGGCTGAAAGGGGTAGACAGGTTCACGCCTGGACAAGCCAGGAACTTAAAGGTTCTGTAGGAAGTTTTGTTAGTTAGAGGTTAATATTGATACTAAAGAGGGAGAGGAGTTTAAAGGTCGCAGTTGCAATTAAGCAGCTCTTGTACAACTACATGGTTACTGAATTAAGTTGTTATGGGGAATGATATTTAGGGGTGTGGGTAGCTTAACATAGGTGATCAACGCTGTATAGTGAAGTTATAGTTTTGTAAGGCAAAGGCCAAGGTTGTTTGGAATGTGCACTTGTTTCAATAAAGCGGCATTTTTCACACAAACCTGGTGTCAGTGGTCTGTGCTGCTCCCCCTCTTCTTCAAATAGTTCGCCAAAAGTACATACATAGACAGGAGGGGCGAGGTATATGTAAGAGGGGCAGTCGCCATGGGAGGGAACCACGCAGAGAAAGGAGGGACAAATAAAACCACTGCACCAATGAAAAGCCTGCATTTCAGAAGGGTACACAACATAATGAATGGGGAATCGAGGGCATGCCTAAAGCCGACAGAGGAGATACTGCATGTCGAGAGACAGCGCATGCGCGCTGCCTAGGCTTGACCTAAAAAATAATTAGCAACTGAAGCAAAACATTGAGCAGATTATATGGTGTCCAAGCCACACCATTTTAAATTAAAATATTTTCTAACAATAACTAGTCATGCATGGCTTGATTAAATATGAAATCCTTCACAACATGTGTATCACTTCCCTCAGCCCCACTTTTATCCTCGCTCCTTGTGGCCAACAAATTATTTTCATCACTAATATTTCAGATACATATTTTGGCTAACGTCTAACCTATTTTGACGCCTTAATTTAATGCTAGCACTACACAAAACATCAAACAGGCATGCGAGTTCATTCATTTGGTATACATCGAACATAGAGATTTTGTAAGACAGCATTTTAAAACATTTATATTTGAATATGTAGGTTCTGGAAGTTTGTTGGAAGTAAACGTGTTTTAGCAGATTCTTAAAGTCCAGACTCATTCATTGTTCGTGGATGTTTCAACTGACGATTTACAAATAGTCCAGTAACAGAATATGTTTTTTATATAGTGGACAACATATTCGCAGCAGAATAAATATACATTTAATTTAGCCGGTGAAATTTGAACGTTAAATGAAATAAATGTGGCCAAGCGACTAGAGCTGCAGACTTTAGACCTGGGGATCCAGGTCGAATTAATTGCACGCTCAACAAACTGTGTTAGATGATTTCCCCTTGCCAAACAAAAACGTGTAATGTCTGCTTTGTTTGCACAGAGCTTTGATGTCCGCCAGCTCCGTTCGCCCCATATAAAGCTGCCACTAACTTAATGTTTTTTAGACTTACTTTTATTGATATTAAAAGGATCAAAGTGAGAGTTGAGTACAGCAAGATACGAACATGTGGCCTTATTTTAGCCCCCTAGATGCTGACAGTAGGAACAGTTACCAACTGAGGTGTTATGCCGGTTTTACATGCTGGCCAAGCATATTCTCTGGTAAACTAGCTAAGCGAGTTAATGTGCTTGCTGCGGAACACGGTGTATAATCTCCAGTGCCTAGGACAGAGTCCTAGTCGGGTGCCAAAGTAATTTGATTGTTTGTTTCAGAGATCTGCCTGCACATAACATTTAGGCTGCAACTTCCAATCACAGTGAGATAGCTCAGCTGTAAATGAGCCTTTCAGATATGCATGTAGGTTTGAATCCAGGGCTAACTAAAATTTCCATTCTTTTGACGTCATCAAGGTGGCACATACGCCGATTAGAAAATGAATAATTAAATATAAGTAGAATGGTTGCTATTATAATTCCTACACAATTTACAAAATACACTTTTATTAGATAAAGTTGGAGTGGCACTTATTTTCCAAAACACAATTCTCACACACACACATATATATTTGTAAACAATGTTGTTGGATACAACCGAACCGCGTCGACTAGCGCTCACCTGCAATAAGTATCTCTAGGAGCCACGTTTGGAGTGCCGTGCATGTTTTCATGGAGTGGAAAGCGGTATTCTTTGTAATATATATATATATATATATTCACTGAAAAAACCATAGGTTTCAGGGACGTTATAGTTAGTTGGAGATTTCACTCATATAAAACCATAGAAATTCCCCTGTTATAGTTAGTTGAGCTAACCATAACTTGCACCCCCGCAATGCACTGCTGATGACATCACATATTACATCATTCATGACATCACTGATGACATCTCAAATGACATCACTGATGACATCACTGATGACTTCATCCACGTGACAATCTGATGCACCTCATCAGACCCCAATGTAATAGTTGATACACCCACTGTAGAGTAGAGACTATAATTTTCAAAACCATGAACACACCAATACCAGTTAGTACATGTCCACTCACTAATTCCTAGGTCTACACACACATCTATTCATTCACCCATACAGTCACTAATACATACAGTCAGCCATCAATACAGAATTATCATATCCAGCCACATATCTATAGAGACACTCACACACTGCCTCTCAATGTTAGAGTTATTCACACATGTAGTCAGTAATGGAAATAATCAATCACAGTTTTATTTACTCACCTGTACAGTTACGCATATACCACCTCACTTATTTAAACATATACTGACACATACTTCCACCTTAATACAATAACTAATAGAAGCACACACTGATCCATACAGGCACTCTCACAATCACTCAGTCTCACATATAGTCATTTATACACTCCAACACTAATATATACTGCCTTTCACATATGCAGTTACTCGCACATGTACCACTGAGGCATCCATTCACTCACCAATACACTCATACACACAGTCACCGAGCCATACAGCCCTTCACAGATATAGACGTGAACACATATACCCAGTGAATTATCCACTCACACATCTATGCACAGAGTCACACCCCCACACTCATCCACAAAGACACTCAGGCACCCATACAGATACTCAGACAACCAATCAATAGCCATATAGATCCTCATTTAACTGCTAACCAACACATGCAATCGCTTACACACCAACTGACAACCTAAACTGTGTGAATGTCTGTATCAGTCGCTAACACATGCACTAAGTAAAACACAATTAATCACTCACTTATACAGTCAGTTACACACCTACTTAATCATCCATCCTGACTCTTATATACCCATTCATTCTTCAATACACCTTGGCATATATATAAAACATATTTACATTTTATAGAAACATAGTCACTGGATGATGTCATCGGTGATGTCATTTGAGATGTCATCAGTGATGTCACTGACCATGTCATGAATGATGTAATATGTGACGTCATCTGCAGTGCATTGCGGGGGTGCGAGTTATAGTTAGTTCAACTAACTATAACAGGGGAATTTCTATGGTTTTCTATGAGTGAAATGTCCAACTAACTATAATGTCCCTGAAACCTATGGTTTTTTTCAGTGAATTTCTAAGGTTTTTTAAATGCTAATTCCTAACCATAACATCTGTAAAACCTATGGTTTTTTCAGTGAATTTCGAATGTTTTTTAAATGTTAATTTCATATTTTAATATTTAAAAAACCTATATTTTTTCTATTTTGTTTTTGTAATATTTTGGAACTCTATAAACCTTTTTTGTTTTTAATTTGAAAAATATGTAATGGTTTATATCTTAAAAAAAAAGTATGTATATAGTTTTTTGTTGTTGGTGAGAAAACTGAAGTCCCGTACCAGGAGTGTACCAAGCTCCATCAGCACGCCAATCCTATCCGCCATATCGCTAAACTCGTAAAGGATGCACATTTCGTATCCGACGGGATCGTGGCACTGCGTCCTGCGTACCATCATGCACATATGTGGTCGCGCCAGCTGCTACTTTGGTATGTGACGGGTATGCAGTACCAAGCCACGCCTTACATCATATACATATGGGGTCACGCCCGCTGCACGTTGTTACGTCATGGACTTATGGTGTCGCGCCGGGAACGCAATTCCCAATTTTTTTTTTCCATCTCAAAACTATATCTAAATATATTTAAAATGTATATGAGAACAAGCGATAATCTAAAATATTTTAAACATTTATATATTTCTAACTCTAATAAACTTATATTATGGTAATATTTTCTCAAAATCGCGTCGGGTGCCGCCTCCTTGCACACTCGCTGTGCGATTACCATGTGACCTTAAAGAAAAGCATTTGATTGGTTCATAACAATTCCCATTGTAACAGTGGGAGGACCCCACCCATTTTCGCCATTCTCTCTACAGCGTTTAATGAGAGATTCCTCTTCTCCTTACAGAGCTTTTTTGAAAACTTTTTGCTATGTACACATATCTGACAGCACACACAACATGCAACCATCCTCTTCATCAATATTCATGCTCTGTAAAGTAGCCTTCCACCTGTGATAGCCATGCATCTAAAAGCTACATAACAGAACTTTTCCCCACTGCCAGAGGTAACATGGTTGCATACGTTGTCCACAGCACAATGTAATGTGGTACGGCCCAGGGGCAGTATCATGCATACATAATGAACACACGGACACAGATAGATAGTGGAAGTGGGTACGGGCACGTGCGCTCGACTCCTTTTTATTAGCAGGGTTACATATCCAATGACGTCTGTGCTGGATGCGTGTGGGGTGAGTGTAAAGCAGCCCTCAGGGAATGGTTGCTGCTAGCATCAACTACAGCAGTAATCATTGGATCACACACAGAGATTCAATAATAAAAGGGTCAATAGTTTGTGCTGCAGTAAGGTAGGGACACTATATGTGAAATAATACAGATAAGATTCTATCGTAAAACAACCATAACTTGTGGCATACTAAGATACAGGCAGTAGATCTGAAAAAAATACACAAAAAGATTGTATCATAAAGGGTCCATCAGGTCTAGTGCACTTAGATAGCCACATCAAAAGCATTCAGCATGTGCACAGCCAGCGATGATGCGAGCTGCGTCCGGGCCGTACTAGGAGCAATGTCAGTTGCCTACAACACTACATCATCTGCAATAGCGACTCGATCTGAATTGTAAACACTGCTGTCTGCAGTGTAGGCCAGAAAGCAGTCAGCAAGGGCCCACAGCCACGTGGCGTTGACTTGAGCTGTCCTGTTTGCCGTACGCGAAGCAACATAAACCGTGTGCGGACCCTGTGATGATGCGTATGCGTGGTGTGGACAGAGCGCACTGGAGCAATGTCTTTTGCCTACAGGACTGCGTCATCTACAATAGCGATTCGATCTGAATTCTGAACACTGCTGTCTGCAGTGTAAATTGAAGGCAGTAGTGAGCACAGTCTTCCATGAATACTTTTTCTCACTTCCTCTTCACAAAATACAACAACATAAATTACACAAAACTCTGCAATAAATAAATCAAAACAATTCGAATTGCGATCTCTGCTGTCCACTGTGTACACTGTTATTCAGTGTTCTTTACCACTACCAAGAAGAATTTGGTCATTGTACTAGACCTATAAGTCATCTTAAAAAACTTCTTCAAGCAAGTATACTAAAAGGCTATTGTGTATATTTCAATAGACGTTGTAGTTAGTTGCCTACTGGATTCTGTAATTAAACAATCACCACTCCATCTGAATTGTGAGCCCTGCTGACCGCACTGTAGGCCAGAGGCAGTTGTCATTAACGCCTCACAGCCACGTGCCGTTGGATTTGGAAGCACGCAGTTGGTTGCTCCTAATCGGAGGGGGTACACACAAATCATCACAAACTTGAACTTCTGACATCCTCAATCACAGAACCAAGACCCCGTTTCACTGTTCCGACCTGCTGTACCATGGTGTACTCCACCGACTGCAGTTAGCAAAACCCAATAATCATGTGCAGCAGTTAGCTACGGAAGCACAGTCTGATGCACCTCAACGGAGGGAGTTCTGTCAAAACCAAGCAGCAAGTAATATCGGACATCGTCCATTTTGGGATGAAGACACCGTTCCACTGTTGGGACCTAGAGTTGGTTGCACCTGGTCGAAGGGACTACCTTCATCTACACTCTCAGATACAGTTCTAACATCGTCCATTGTAGGATCAAGACCCCGTTCCACTGTTCGGACCTGCTGTACCGCTGTGTACTCCACCGACTGCAGTCAGCCAACCCCAATAATCATGTGCAGCAGTTAGCTACGGAAGCACAGAGTCTGATGCACCTCAGTGGAGGGAGTTCTGTGAAAACCAAGCAGCACGTAGTATCGGACATCGTCCATTCTGGGATCAAGACACCGTTCCACTGTTGGGACCTAGAGTTGGTTACACCTGGTCAAAGCAAGTACCTTCATCTCCACTCTCAGATGCAGTTCTAACATCGTCCATTTTCGGATCAAGACCCCTTTCCACTGTTTGGACCTGCAGTACCACGGTGTACTCCACCGACTGGTGTCAACCAAGCACAATAATCATGTGCAGCACTTAACTACGGAAGCACAGAGTCTGATGCACGTCAACGCAGGGACTTCTGTGAAAATTCACAAGCAGCAGGTAATATCGGACATCGTCCATTCTAGGATCAAGACACCGTTTCCCTGTTGGGACCTAGAGTTGCTTGCACCTGGTTGAAGCGAATACCTTCATCTCCACTCTCAGATGTAGTTCTAACATCGTCCATTGTGGGATCAAGACACCGTTCCACTGTTGGGACCTAGAGTTGGTTACAGCTGGTCGAAAGGAGTACCTTCATCTGCACTCTCAGATGCAGTTCTAACATCGTCCATTGTGGGATCAAGACACCGTTCCACTGTTGATACCTCTTCGACTACTGTGTTAGTAGTATACAGAGCACTTCACGGTGCTGGGCCTCAGGCTAGGCGCTGTCTGCCTGTGTCGCGGTAGCCAGCGTTGATCTTAGGAACCTTCCCAGCTCGCAGACCTCAGCCCAAAAGCTTCAGCTGGCACGTGGTGGGCCCTCTTTCACATACGACAGTGTCGAAAGGTGAACTGTGGGGCATATGTGCGTCGCAGCAGCCATGACGGTTTCTGGGTAGCAGCAGGCTGAGAGCATTATTCCCGCAGCCACCCCCGCTCACGGCGTCAGCCTCATGGTGGTGTAAGCTGCGCAGACCTGACAGACATGTTCGCCATTCCGGAAGAGAACCACACATAGAGAAACATGCCTTTTATTCATATCCCTACGCTAGCCTTGCATATGCCGAGCCAGCCCACTACGCTAAAGATTTGGGGGGGAGGGGGCACGTACGCGCTATGTTTTTGTAATCTTCCCTACTGACAGTACTATCATGGTTGCGTCCACTGTCGACTTCACTCAATAGACCTTCGGTGTATGTTGACATGTAAATGTCTGTGCTCTGCATACTCAAGTCTGTCCGGCACATCCCCTCAACACTTTGCATTGTATACTTTTATAATCGAGAATCACTTGCCACCTTCACACATACTTTGCTCCCATCTCTCCCCGCATTCTGCATTGTGTGGCAGAGGTGCCATGCCATGTTTGGTTTGTGTAGATGGCTAGCCACGGTTCCCACAGTACGTAGTGTCGTTGTTTCTGCTAGGTGTACATGTTCTTTGTCATGTTGTATGTGATTATATAAGGTAGCACGTTTATACATGAGCAGTGGTTTCTCCCATTTACATACCGCTGTCTTAAAGAGGATACAGACGTTTTTCTCACAGGTGAAAAGTGCGACCACAATGGCAGTCATTCATTACTATGCAAGAATGTCCAACTACACGACGCTCCTAAGCTTACAGCCCCCAATCTTGCGTGCTTTCTTAAAAGCACGCCAACTCCCACAATCAGACCAACATTCACACAGCTTTCTAACGGCAGTTATCTGCTTCTTAATAACATAGACTGCTACGCAATGTGAGCTGGCATACCGTATGTCCTTACTGTTTGAAACCGGATAACTTTCTCTGGCAATCTCTATTCCCACCCACACAAAGTAACTCACAAAGTTCAACTTGGCCTTCAATACCTACTTTGAAAACAGATTTTATTAAACGGAGCAAACTGAAAGCGCTTTTGTTTCAAACAGAAGTGTCCCTCACTTCTCCAAAAGTAATTTATCGACTGCAGATAGCACGAACTCCCTTTTAAATACGAACCTCCCATTACACTTTGTGAATTGTTACACAATTTTCAACTCATCTGAAATGTAAGGTCTTGCACACTTTTTTAACATTGTCTCCTCCAGCCTTCTCACAGGCTTTCAAACAGTTTTTAGTCTAATACCAGACTTCATTCATTCGATCATCTCTGGAATAACAGCAACAGTGCCCATAATTCTCGCTCTGTTTGCGGCCATCCTACTACTATTTTAGCTTGTTAAAAATGGCTACGCTCCCTGTGGTAACAAGCATGTCCGACAAAATACGACTCTACGCGAAGCCACATCAATACCGTGAAAAAATGGAACAATTTTCGGCTGCCTGCCTCTATCTATTATCGGAGCCAGCTACAACATGACATTTATTTACACATATACAATCTGCGTGCAACCATCTTTTTATTGCAAAACTTGCCCAATCGACTGGCGAATGGATCTATGCCTTGCCAACATCCCAGCAAACGCTCCCGATATCCAGCAGGTAATGGAGCATCTTGAAAACCATGAACTTCATTGTTCGGGCAGTGGAGCAATGACGGATGCAACGCAAAAAGGTATCCTGGCGGAATGGGATTCCTGCGCAGCCGCGAAAGATCTCCTGCAACGTGCGACCTTTGACAACATCGCAGATTGCCTGTCAATTCAAACTGCCGCTCCAACATTCGAGGAACATTACTGTCCCTTCGAGGATATGAATTGGATCGCTTCGCTTTTCTCACACAATGGCAACAATCGCCTCTTGGAGCATTACGCATCTCAAGCCGCTGAAGAACTTCTGGACTGCAATCTCCAAGACTTGTAAGAAATTCACTTTATTCTTGGATTGATTTTTTCCAACTTTTTTGACTTTTTCCTATTACATTTTTTAATACACTTCAATTGAACCATTTTCATATAATAACTTTCTAAGTATGCTTAGCCATTTGAACTCTGTTTTCATTATTGGCCCTTACCTCTCCACACTAACCAGGAATGTATGGCCTATGCAAATACGCTATTGACTTGCTAAATTAGCCTAAACCCGACATCCATTTTGAAACCATATCTATTCTTTGTACACACGTCTCTCTGCCTGCCTCTTATCCACGAAGCCCTTTCACACAAATTAGCTCATCCTCAGCCTCTGCTCACGAACTGGCGATCAAGATAAAAAAACACAGCATTGTTTAGGAACTGGTTGGCATTGTATCCTACCTTTATTTTCATTCTACAATTTACAGTCATTTATATCTAATAGGTATTGTTTATGTCACATGGAACTGTTTTTTTTTTTTTTTTAAACAACTTTATTGGGATTTTCAAGTGGGTACATCATAGTACACATTACATTGAGCATTTTAGTTATACAGAGAGCTCAGGATACAGTGCAGGCATTGTGCGCCATCTGTGCCAACCGTGGCGTTGTCTACGAAGCTTACCAAGAATGTCGCAATACAACTAAGGAGGCCACCAGTTTATCACAGTGTTGAGCATTACATTCCTAGCCTCCGACCTATTGTGCCCAAGGGGAGCGTTGTCCGCTCAACTGACCCATTACCCCACCTCCCACCCAGAACCCACCCTCCATACCCAACTATGCCACAAAGAGAACAATCTTAGTCTGGGGGGGACTCACAGCATATCCCGGTGGGGAGGAGGAAGGGGATGTCACATGGAACTGTCACATGTAATGTGGAATTGACTGATGCAGGAGCTTACGTTTGAATACAACAGAAACGGTTGGAGTTTGCCTCAGCTGGATGCCTTAGCTCTTGCACCAGTGGTTCCATTTATGGCACTTACATAAAGACACTTTTTATATAACTTGCAGATTCCATTGCTTTATCCCACACAACCACTTTCTTAAACACACCTGATTTCACCATTTGTCTTCTGTGGCATTGCAACATTCTGCATTATATTCTTCAAGATTCTTTTTTTATTCCTGCTTGCTAAAACACTCCATTCGAGTCTTCAGACCATTAGGGGTGAGTAGTTTGCTTCCCACTCCCGCTATAGTCTAAACCCATACTAACACCACTTGCACAGCTATGCTACTGCGGCCAGTATGCTACAGCGCCTAGAGCACATCAGTTTACAGCAATCAGCTCACGGTTTCATCCCCGAGTGTACTGGCACCTCACCTCATCACCATCTCACTCTGGGCAAACAGCACTTTCACACCGCTAGGGGTGAATACTTCACTTCACACTCCCTGTACAGCATACCCTAACCACCCCACAGAGCTCACACCGCTATATACTCTAAACCCATACTAACACCACTTGCACAGCTATGCTACAGCGGCCAGTATCCTACAGCACCCAGAGCACATCAGTTTACAGCAATCAGCTCACGGTTTCATCCCCGAGTGTACCGGCACCACACCTCAGCACCATCTCACTCTGGGCAAAACAGCACTTTCACACCGGTAGGGGTGAATACATCGCTTCACATCCCTGTGTTGCACACCCTAACCACCCCACAGACCTCACAGGACTCCTACCCTTCTCTTTCCTACTCTTTTCGCCCTTTGTACCCCTTACTCGCTTCAACGGAATCACAAAATGGCGGCCAACACTTCCTAATTTCAACCGCTCCCAGCGCTTGCAGCCAATAAGCAGCAAGCTCGTGCTCGTAACGCCTCAGCCAATCAGATGGCAGAATTCCCAAATATCGATATCTGTAAATTTCGATATTTCTCAAAAACTACTGAACGGATTTACACCAAATAAACAAAACTGTGCTTTCTAGACCAAGACCCTTCTCCCTGCCAAATTTGGGATAATTCCGTTCACCCCTTCGACCTATAGCCTTGTCTAAAGTTTCCTATGGAAATTAACATGGAGAAAACACATTTTAAGACCCCCTTTTTTCTCGGCCCCCCCCTTGACGAATCACCCCCAAACTCCCCACATAGGAGCTGATATGAACAAAGAATTAGTTTGGAAAATTTGATGAAGAATCATCAAACAACGCCAAAGTTATAAGCAAAACTTCCTATGGAAACTTGGTCCTAACTATAACTACCTACTGGTGACCGTCAGTAGGTAATAGTAATATAGAGCATTTATTCTGAATATGCATACTGTGGTATGTCAAGAAAAATGAGTACTACACTGAGATTTTCGAGTCTAAAATATTTAAATTAATTGACATGATGATGTTGATATTAATGCATTTTCGGTGTTGACAATAATGATGGAATTGTTGTTATGCCGGCTCTTGAAAAACATTTTAAGGAGAAAGTGTGGACTTTGTACTGGCAGCCGCACAAACAGTCTAACATAGTCATTGAATCACTGGGTCATGTGACCGCGGTACTCTGTTTAAATAAAGTACCTTGTATTTTTGAGACTGCCAATGTGAACAAGGCAGGTATGCCGAAATGCGTCATAGCAAGAAAGAACCGAAATAAATGAAAGGATGGAATAACAACGCTACCCCTGTGTCGGTGTCTGATCTGTAACAAGCTCAGAGTTGGCAGTCGCCAGTAGGTAGTTATATTTAGGACCTATTTTCCATAGGAAATCCGCAACATTCTATTTGGAATAACGATGGCGTTGATTGATGAATCTTTGCGAAATTTTCCAAACTTTTGGCCAGCTCCGGTCCGCTCCTATCCTGAAAATTTCACGGTGATTCGTCAAGCGGGGGCCGAGAAAAAAAGGGGGTCCCAAACGCGTTTTCCCCATGCATTTTCCCATAGGACCTGTTGACGCAGCTACAACCCGAAGTGCTGAACGGAATTACACCAAATTTGGCAAAGAGGTAGTCCTCAGTTCAGACTCGTGCCTTTTGCTAAAATGGTGTGAATCTGTTAAGTAGTTCCTGAGAAAATCAAAAGTAAAATCACATATATATCTGGGCGGAGCCTAAACAGCCTAGCCACACATCTCATCGTGAGATCTGATTGGCTGTCAGCACTTCATATATAAATATATATATATATATACATCAAACAAACTATCACCCTTAGGAAAGAAGAAGCCGCACTCACAACAATGGCAGTCTGCAATTTTATTAATCCCTTCGCTGCTAAGCCTTCCCCGCCCCCCCCCCCCCCCGTGCTAAGCCTTTTTTTGGCTATTTGGGGAGTTTGCGCTTAGGCCCCTGTAACTTTTTGACCACATAAGGTATCCATGCCAAATTTGCGTACTTTTTTTCCAACATCCTGGGCATTCCAAAGGTACCCAGGGTTTGTGGATTACCCTTGAGGGGACCCAGAAATTAGCCAAAATACAGCTAAAGTCTGGTTTTTTTGGGACAAAAGGGAAAAAAGTGCTGTAAATGAAAGCGTCTGGGTTTTTCCCTACAAATGGTATAAAAACAAAGGGTTTGTGGTTCTGAAATCACAATTTCCCCAGCTTTTAGGGAATGACAGACTTTTGTCAGAAAACCCAAATTTTTACACAGTTTTGGCATTTTTCTGGGACATAGACTATTTTTGCTATTTTTTGTGCTTTCAACCTCCTTCCAGTTAATGGCAGACATGGGTATGAAAGCAATAATGGATCCTGCAAAGCTATACATTTTGTAAAAGTAGACAAAATTCGAAATTCAGCAAGGGGTCATTTGTGTAAATCCTTCAAGGTTTCTTCATAGAAACTAACAGTTAAATATAGGAAAAATTGAAAAATAGTTGAAAAAAACAGCCTTTTCTGTCAACGTTTTCACCTATAACTTCTTCTAATTATGACAGCTCTTTGAAAGCAATATACCGTTACCTCCGCTGGACCTTACTGTTTGTGGGATATATAGGACTTGTAGGTTCACCAAGAACCCGACCAACCCAGAGCCAAAAACTGAGCAGCAACTTGCAATGGTTTTTTATTATGTACCGGGTATATCGCAATTATTCTGGGAAAATGTATACATGGAAAATGGGTATGAAGACACCTATGTATTTCTGAAATGGCAAACAAATATAGAGTTTAGAAACAGTAGATATTTGCACATTTCCGAAATTGGGAATACTCATACTAGCATGAGAATTATTGATCATTTTTCAAAATTACTTCTTTTTTACACACTGTCTTTCATTTGGAAGGCAGAACTGCATCGAAAGTCAATAGGTAATAACAGTTGCTTTACAAAACTGAATTACCCTAAGTTTTTGCTGATAAAAATGGTACCTAACTTCTGTGGGTAGGCATAGTGCCCACGACAGTAAACGGCTCAAAACGCAATGTGAACACACCACATTTTCACAATGAAAAATTACCCTTTTTTTGCAAAGTGCCTAGCTGTAGTTATTGAACCCTAGCTATGCCGGCACCTAGGGAAACATAGAAAACCTGTACATTTTTGAAAATTAGACACCCAGGGGAATCTAGGATGGGGTGACTTGACTGCCTCTCACCAGGTTCTGTTACCCTGAATCCCTTGCAAACCTAAAAAAATGTTTAAAAAAACCATTTTCCTCACATTTCTGTGGTAGAAAGTTCTAGAATCTGCGTGGAGCCACAAATTTCCACCCACGCCACGTTCTCCAAAGTCTTCTGAGAAAAATGGTACCTCACTTGTGTGGTTAGGCCTAGTGCCCGCGACAGGAAACGGCACAAAACGCAACGTGGACACACCACAATTTCACAGTGAAAAATGACCCTTTTTTGGTAAAGTGCCTAGCTGTAGTTTTTTAACCCTAGCTCTGCCGGCACCTAGGGAAACCTAGCAAACCTATACATTTTTGGAAACTAGACACCCAGGGGAATCCAGGATGGGGTGACTTGACTGGATCTCACCAGGTTCTGTTACCCAGAATCCCTTGCAAACCTAAAAAATTGTCAAAATAAACACATTTTCCTAACATTTCTGTGGTGGAAAGTACTGGAATCTGGTTGATCCACAAATTTCCACCCACCCCGAGTTCCCCAAAGTCTTTAGAGAAAAATGGTACCTTACATGCATGGGTGGGTCAAGTACCCGCGAAAGGCATGGGCCCAAAACCTATTGAGGCAACATCAAAATTACCTATCACAAACCAACTTGGTTTTGCAAGGGGGGTCCCATGACTTTTTGGCCCGGAGCTCGGCGGCCACCTAAGGAAACCTACCAAACCCACACATTTCTGAAAACTAGACACCCGGGGTATTCCAGGGAAGTATGGCTTGCACGGATCCCCCAACGTTTTCTTACTCAGAATCCCCCGCAAACCTGAAATTTAGCTGAACAAATCACTTTTTTCACACATTTTTGTGTGGGAAAGTTGTGGCATCACCGGGCTGACACAAATTTCCTACCACCCAGGGCTAATGCCTCTAGGAGGGCAGAAAACCTACTAGATGCCAGAGATTTTTTGGGGAAAATTTTAATTAGGGCGGGGGCTGCCCAAAACGGGCATGCCAATGCCACCATCCTAATTAAAATTTGTCCAAAAAAATCCCTGGTGTCTAGTGGGCTTTTTGCCCCCCTGGGGGGGGCAGATTGGGGGCAACTGCCCATCTGCCCCTGGGGGGCAGGAAGGCTGTAATTGTTGCGGGGAGGGGTGGGGGCATGGGCATGCCTGTCTTGGGCGGCCCCCCCTAATTCAAATTTGCCCCAAAAAAATCCCTGGCGACTAGTGGGCTTTCCCCCCCCCCCCCCCGGGGTGCAGATTGGGGGGGGCAGAAAGCCTACTAGACGCAAGGGATTTTTTTGGGCAAATTTTAATTAGGGTGAAGCTGCCCAAAACAGCATGCCAATGCCCCCACCATAATTAAAATTTGCCCAAAAAAATCCCTGGCGTCTAGTGGGCTTTTTCCCCCCCCTGAGGTGGCAGATTGGGGGCTGCTGCCCCATCTGCCCCCCAGGTTGGCAGGAAGGCTGTAATTTTTATGGGGGAGGGGGTGGGGGCATGGGCATGCCCGTTTTGGGCAGCCCCCACCCCAATTAAAATTTGCCCAAAAAAATCCCTGGCGTCTAGTGGGCTTTTTGCCCCCCGGGGGGCAGATTGGGGGCTACTGCCTCATCTGCTCCCCAGGGGGGCAGGAAGGCTGTAATTTTTGTGGGGGAGGGGTGGGGGCATGGGCATGCCTGTTTTGGGCAGCCCCCACCCTAATTCAAATTTTCCCCAAAAAGATCCCTAGCGTCAAGTGGGCTTTCTACCCCCCGGAGGGGCAGATTAGGGGCCAATGCCCCATCTGCCCCCAAGGGGAGGCAGAAAGGCTGTAATGGTGGTGGGGTAGTGTAGTGTAGTTCCTATATCCCTGATAGGCTCTGCACATTGGAATAACATACACTATAGATTTGACATAGGACTAAGTTCAGTATGTCTCTATCGAGTATATTAAACTTAATTACTTGTGTGTGTCAGCTAACTCAGAGGTCACTAGAAACTTCTCGAATATACAAGAAGGGATTAGTCTCTGACAACCACATAAACATGACAACTTTGTTTCCTGTTAGAATCGGAACAGTCTCAGAATCGTGGAAACAATAGATAACAGTTTAACTCAGTCAATCGTGCATTCTATATTTTAGTTTAGCCAAGAGTTGCCAAAAGTTTCTCTAAGTTCTAGTCAGCTCCATACCTGAGAATGAGAGAGGTTGGAATCTCTTTTCTGGACTCGATAGTCTAACGCCCCACAAGGAAAGTCAGAGAGCACTGGAGCTGGATTCTCTGGGAGGAGGATGGCAGCGTCAGGTCAGTGCATCAGGCTGGAACTCGATCTCTTTCCGAACTTGCCGTGGCAAACCACGTAGTCTGGGTTGGATCGAATCCTCCGGGAACTGTAATTTGCCAGGGCAAGTGCTGGTATATTTATACATTGAAGGTGTCTAGGAATGTCAGTATTGACGTAAAAGTCGGGCAGAGGAACGTCATGAATGAACCCCTAAGGAATAGATGTTCATGCTTACTTAATGAGTTCTTGGAGAAATCAATATTCAAGCTGAGGGAAATTCCTAAAGGCTTAAGGGTATGGTTTTCCAAGAATTTGTTGTGACGTGGATAGGCGGATGTAGGTGGCCATGTCTGTATTTGGTTTGTACGGACAATGTCTAAATAAGGATCGGATTTGTATGTCCAAATAAGGGAAATGTGAATTGTACCTATATAAGGGTATAAATCAAGAAACCTATATACGGAATCTAAATCTTGCACACAAGAGGACGTGGGGCATTGGCGTGCCCGTTACGGGCAGCCCCCACCCTAAAAAGAATTATGCAAAAAAAATCCCTGGCATTAAGAGGGCTTTCTGCCCCCCCCAGGGGGGCAAAAGGGGGGCTGCTGCCCCATCTGCTCCCCAGGGGGGCAGAAAGACTGAATTGTAATGGTGGCGGGGTGGGGGCATTGGCGTGCCTGTTTCGGGCAGCCACCATCCTAAAGAAAATGCACCAAAAAAAATCCCTGGCGTTTAGTGGGCTTTCTGCCCCTGGGGGGGCAGATTGGGAGCTACTGCCCCATCTGCTCCCCAGACTGAATTGTGCCCAATAAATTATGGGGGGAGCGAAGGCCCTTGCCCAAGGGGCCGCTCTCCCCTCCCTGGTGTCTAGGGGGTGGATCCCTGCTTGGGGATCGCCCTCTTGGGAAATTTGCCCAAAAAAAAGGGGCATAAAGAAGCAAGAGCAGTGAAGAAAGAACCAACAGAGGTGCAGAAAGAAGCAGGAGGGGTACAGAAAGAGGCAAGAGAAGTGCAGAAACAATCAATAGAGGTGTACAAAGAGGCAAGAGAATGGCAGCAAAAGGCAAGAGAGGTGCAGAAAGAGGAAGGAGAGGTGCACAAAGAGGTAAGAGGGGTACAGAAGGAAGCAAGAAAAGTGCAGAAAGAAGCAACAGAGGTGCTGAAAGAGGCAAGAAAGGTGCAGAAAGAGGTAAGAGAAGTACAGAAAGAAGCAACAGAGGTACAGAAAGAGGCAAGAGAGGTACAGAAACAGGCAGGAAAGGTGCAGAAAGAGGGAACAGGGGTACAGAAACAGGCAAGAGGTATACAGAATTTTTAAAAGAGGTGCAGAAAGAGGCAAGAGGGGTGCAGAAAGAGGTAGGAGAGATACACAGGAAAGCAAGTGGGGTACAGAAAGAGGCAAGAGGGGTGCAGAAAGAAGGAAGAGAAGTTCTGAAAGAAGCAACAGAGGTGCTGAAAGAGACAAGAAGGGGGCAGAAAGAGGCAAGAGGAGTGCATAAAGAAGTAACAGAGTTGCAGAAAGAGGCAGTGGGGGTGCAGAAAGAGGCAAGAGAAATGCAGAAAGAAGCAAGAGCAGTGCATAAAGAACCAACAGAGGTGAAGAAAGATGCAAGAGGGGTACAGATAGAGACAAGAGAAGTGCAGAAAGAATCAGAAGAGGTGCAGAAAGAGGCAAGAGAACTGTGGAAAAAGGACAGAGAGGTGCAGAAAGAGGAAGGAGAAGTGCACAAAGAGGGGAATAGAAAGAGGGGTGCAGAAGGAAGCAAGAGAAGTTCAGAAAGAGGTGCAGAAAGAGGCAAGAGGGGTGCAGAATGAGGCAAGAAGGGTGCAGAAAAAGGTAGGAGAGGTGCACAAAGAGGCATGAGGGGTACAGAAAGAGGCAAGTGAGGTACAGAAAGAGGTAACAGAGGTGCAGAAAGAGACAAGAGAGGTGCAGAAGGTAGAAGATATTTGCAGAAAGAGGCAAGAGAAGTGCAGAAAAAGAAAGAAATGTGCAGAAAGAAGCAACACAAATGCAGAAAGAGGCAAGAGAGGCGCAGAAGGAAACAAGAGTGGCTTGCATGCCATTAGTACCAATTTAGCACCCACATTTAGCAATAAGTAACAGGTGAACATTCTAGGTTTGCAAAGGGCCTTCCACCATGCTGTAGCATTGGTCACTGCATTTTTGGTAACGTTTGAGCTGTTTGAGCTAGAAACAAGGCTTTTTTTGTTCAAATCTGCAGGTTAGGCAGCAGATGATGGATTATGTGGCTAATGCGTAAACTGTATAATTGTGTGAAAGTCGGTGGAGCCAAACAGTCACATATTTCCAGTGGCCCTGATCATACCTCTGACTAGGTCCACAAGTGCTCCTCATGATTCCTTCTTTTTTGTCTCACTGAGTTCATCATTGAGCTTCTATGGAAACGAGGAAGACTGACCCTGAGGGTAACACTCCACAACACAGACTACCATACCACATAATTACTCTCCATAACACATAATCCCACTCTACATAATTCCTATACACTAAATAGCACATACTTTCTATCCACATAATTCCACTGCACAACTTACCACATAACTCCACTACACACAACGTACATCCACTCCACTCCAAAAAACATGAGTAAAAAACGTTTACATTTACAACGACAATAGCTCTACCTCTCGCAAATGCGAAACCTATTGCATTTCAAACACTTCTTTAACTAGTAGACGTGTTTGCAGAGTGGTGGAGTGGTGGTGTTTGCAGAATGGTGGAGCGCTCAGGAGTTCTGCTGCGTAGGACTTACAGGAGGTACCAGTAGGTCTTCTTGGCCCCCAAAGTCCCTCAGGAGCAAAGTGGACTTCATCCCCCATCCCGTAGTCTGCCAGGAGACGCATTTACAGAGTTGTGGAGAAAGGGAGGGGTTTGGCCTCAAAGACGTCTTAGCAATACAACTGTGTGGGACTAACTGGAGGTAACAGGAGGGGTAGTTGGCCCAAAGGATAACTTTGGGGCCAACTACCTCTCCTATTACCTACAGTAAGTCCCACACAGCAAGATTGCTAAGTTCTCATAGCAGGCCACACCCCCTTTGCCCACCACTCTGCAAACTCACTCCCTGGTGCGCTCTTGGATGGGGATTGAAGTCCCCTTCGCTGCTGGGGGTCCTTTAGTGGCCAACTAGCCTACCTCTTACCTCCAGTAAAGCCCACACAGTGGGATTGCTGAGACTGGACAAAGGCCACGCTCTTTTTCCCCTCCTCTCTGCAAACATGCATCCTGGCGCAGTCTAATGTGGGGGATTAAGTCCCCTTGAATCCTGAGGGTCCCTGGGGGCCAACTAGCCCACCAGGTACCTCCAGTAAGCGCCACACACCTGAACTGCTGAGAGTGGTCTGAGGCCACGCCCCCTTTTTACCCCGCCATCCCCCGGGGCCTGGCCAGTCGTATTTTTGGGGGGGGGAGGGGGGCCACACAGCCACCTGCTGAGGCCATTTTTAGCCCCGGGGACCCCATTCCCCAGGGCCTGGCCTATTTAAGAAAAAAAATAATGAACTCCAAAAGGGAGGGGGCTGAGTGGGCCACTTCTGGCCCCGGGGACTCCATACACAGCCTGGGTGGAGAACATGCATAGGCTCCCACTCCCTGTCTGAGCGCCAAACCACGGCGCTCAGACAAATCACAACGTTGCTGTCATGCTGGTGACAGCAGCGTCATGAATGGCTTAGGGAAGTCTGTGTGCTTCCTGCTTCTGGTCCGGGATGAACAGAAGAGGAAGGAGGCAAGGCGGCAGCCAGGTATGTGATATTTTATATGTTCTTTCTCCCCCACTCTACCCCCACCCCACCCATACTACTCTGTGGCAGCCACCACTGTGTGTATATATATATGTATATATGTATATATATATATATATATATATATATATATATATTACCTACTGGCGGTCGCCAGTAGGTAGTTATAGTTAGGACCACGTTTCCATAGGAAAACCTCAACATTCTATTTTGAATAACTTTGGCACCGGTCGACGAATCCTCGCGAATTTCTCAAAATAGGTGGGGCGCTACGCTCCGCTCCTACCCTGAAAGTCTCGGGGGGATCCGTCAAGCGGGGGCTGAGATAAAAGGGGGGTCCCAAAACGCGTTTTTCCCATGCATTTTTCCATAGGACCTTTAGAACGAGCTACAGCCCGAACGGCTGAACAGAATTACTCAAAATTTGGCAGAGAGGTAGTCCCTAGGTCAAGGAAGTGCCTTTTGTAGGTTTGGTGTAAATCTGTTCAGTAGATTCTGAGAAAATAGCCTTTAAATCAATATATATATCTGAGCCCGCTTACGGTACGCTTACCGTACGCTTACGGTAAGCGTACGGTGGCGCGCGCGAGCGCGATTCTGATTGGCTCTTAGATCTTAGTAAACATTCGAATCGGCCGAAACCAGGAAGCGGCGGCCGCCATTTTGTGTATTTCACTCTGAAAAAAAAGAGTGAAAACAAGGAAAGGGGGCAATGAGGAGAGTTACAGACCCCCTAACATTTGTAAGGGGGTCAAAGAAGGACAGAAAAGTACAAAAAAAACATTTATTGATTTTAAAAAAAATCACGGGGTACGCGTACGGTAAGCTTACGGTAAGCGTACGGTAGAAAAAAAAAAAAAAAAAAATGAAAATCAGATTTAAGTGTTTAGATATTAGGGGGCTCTAAAAAGAGCCGTTGTGTTTATGAAATTATTTTTTAGTGGTACCTACAAGTAAGTACCGATGCAGAGTCTAAGGTTCAAGAGGAAGACTCTGTTCCCTTCATCATTGAAGTGCACACCATCTCCTCTATAAATGTCTTGCATGTCATAACGCAAGTTGTTGTGGTAAATGGCACCCATACCATAGTCACGGAGGAAAGCAGAAACAGATTTGTTGACGTGCTTTCTTGCTTTGTCATCGCACCGCGTGCCCACCGTGCGTGCACGGCACTAACTGCGTAAAGTGGGCGCGCGGTGCGCGAAGCGCACCGCGTGCTCACTGTGCGCGCACGGTGCGCGAAGCGCACCGTGCGCGCACGGAACGAACTGCGTTAAGTGGGCGCGCACGCCACGAATGGCGTAAAGTAACTTAGCATTTAAAAAACCGTACAAATTCACTGAAAAAACCATAGGTTTCACACACGTTATAGTTAGGAATTAGCATTTAAAAAACCTTGCAAATTCACTGAAAAAACCATAGGTTTCACACATGTTATAGTTAGCGGAAATTTTACTGATAAAAAACCAATGAAATTCCCCCGTTATAGTTAGTGCAGGCAACTATAACTCACGCGACCGCAATCTTCTGCTGATGACATATGTGTCTTTATGAAAAAAAAATATTTGTAATATATGTATAGCTAAAAATGTATGGAAGAAGACATGGGCAAATAAGTGTCTAAATACAGTATTAGCATCAGCAGAGGATTGCGGTCGCGTGAGTTATAGTTGCCTGCACTAACTATAACGGGGGAATTTCATTGGTTTTTTATCAGTAAAATTTCCGCTAACTATAACATGTGTGAAACCTATGGTTTTTTCAGTGAATATATATATATATATATTCACTGAAAAAACCATAGGTTTCAGGGGTTTTATAGTTAGCTGGACTTTTCACTTGTACAAAACCATTGAAATTCCCCCGTTATAGTTAGTTCAGCTAACTATAACTCGCGCGCCCGCAATGCACTGCTGATGACGTCACATATTACATCACTCATGACATGGTCAGTGACATCACTCATGACATCACTGATGACATCTCAAATGACATCACTGATGACATCATCCAGTGAATGTGTGTTTTTCTGAAAATTAAATATGTTTTATATATGTATATCTCAAGGTCGATGGAAGAATAAATGGGTATATAAGTGTCTAAATGGATGATTTGTTTTTGAAAAATTGATTGTGTAACTGACTGATTAAGTGTATCATAGTGAATACATGGCTTAGTGAGTAATGTTTAAATATGAAAATATCTGTATCAGTCTCTCACTTTGTGTATAAGTGGCTGCATGGGTTGGTGAGTAGCTACATGGGTGTCTATATAGGTTATTAGTTGGTTTTTTGAGTATCAGTCTGAGTGTCTGCATGGTTCGGTGGGGGGTATTACGTAGTGCATAGGTGCATGAATGAGTGACTCACTGTTTGTATGTGTTGAAGACAGCATGTGTGCAGGACTGTATGGGTGGATGAGTGTGTGTATGGGTGTGTTAGTGAGTGAATGACTGTCTCAATAGTGTCTTTATGAGTAACTACATATGTTTCAAACTAGTATATGTGACTATTGGTGTATATAAGTGAGTATATGTGAGAGTGAGAGATTGAAAGAGTTCCTGTATGAATAAGTATGTGTTTCTATAAGTGATTGTTTAAAAGACTAAGTATGTGTAAGTTTCCATAGAAGTAAGTGTGGTGGTGTGTGTATAACTGTATATGCAAGTAAATGTATGTTTGATTCTTTATTAGCATGAGTGACTATGTGTGTGAGTAACTCTATGGATGAGTGGCATTGTGTAACAGGATGTATAGGTGTATGAGTACATACGATGAGTGAGTACATGTATGAGTGACTGCATAGGACTGTTGGTGAATGAGTGGATATGTATGTGGATCTTAGAATTACTGAAGAGGTTGTTGTAACTGGTATTGGTATGTCCATTGTTTTGAAAATGTTAGTCTCTATTCTTGAATGTGTGTATCAAAGGTTATATTAGGGTGAGAGGAGGTCTGCCACTCTATCACACGGATGATGTCATCAGTGATGTCATCAGTGATGTCATTTGAGATGTCATCAGTGATGTCATGAGTGATGTCACTGACCATGTCATGAGTGATGTAATATGTGACGTCATCAGCAGTGCATTGCGGGCGCGCGAGTTATAGTTAGCTGAACTAACTATAACGGGGGAATTTCAATGGTGAAAAGTCCAGCTAACTATAACACCCCTGAAACCTATGGTTTTTTCAGTGAATTTCTGAGGTTTTTTAAATGCTAATTCCTAACTATAACGTGCCTGAAAACTATGTTTTTTTCTGTGAATTTCAAAGGTTTTTTAAATGCTAATTTCTAACTATGCCTACAGAGATAGGACATGTGAAGAAAGAAGAAAAAATGCACAGAAAGAAAAAAAAGAAGTGCAGAAAGAAGCAACAGAAGTCCTCAAAGACGAAGAAAAGTGCAGGAAGAAGGATAACGTGCAGAAAGAACAAAAACAAGAGCAGAAAGAAGCCTTGTTGCAAAATCATCCTGTACCCTCAACTTTTTCAGACGGATACTGGTGGTAACTGAGTCTGACTAACCAGTCCTAGAGTCCTAAGACACTTAGAATACAGTGAAAACACCTACATACACTAGGGAACATTATGCGTTGGGGTCCCCCTGTGATTAGCATGACCTCCTCTGTAAGCCCCTAGTATATAATAGGGCAGGGGGATTAAAACTACCTCTTAAAACAGGCCACAGGGCGTTTTTGCACACGTTAACTCAGGCCCTGTCCCCTCCCTTCACCACTGTGTAAACACGCCCTGTGTCCGTTTTTAGTTGGGAGATTAAGTTCATTTGAATCCTGAGGGTCCCTAGGGTCCAACTAGCCCACTAGGTACCTCCAGTAAGTGCCACAGAGCTGCGTTGCAGAGAGGTGTAAAAAGTGGCACGACCTGGACCACCTCTCTGCAATGCAGCTCAGTGGCGCTTACTGGAAGCACTTGGTGGGCTAGTTAGCCCCCAGGGGCCCTCAGTATTGAAGGGAAATTATATCCCCAATTTAAAACGTGCCATAGTGCGTGTTTGCACACGTCACCTCAGGCCCCGTCCCCTCCCTTCACCACTGTGTAAACGCGCCCTATGGCTGTTCTAAGTTGAGAGATTAAGTCCCCTTGAATCCTAAGGGTCCCTAGGTTCAAACTAGATCACTAGGTACCTCCAGTAAGCGCCATAGAGCTGCGTTGCAGAGAGGTGTAAAAAGGGGCTTGGCCTCAGAACACATGTCTGCAGCGCAGCTCCCTGGCGCATACTGGAGATGCCTGTTGGGCTAGTTGGCCCTCAGGGACCCTCAGTATTGAAGAGGAATTAATTCCCCAACTTACAATTCGCCAGGGGCGCATTGCAGAGTGCTGCAAGGAGGGGGCGTGGCCTCCGGCACGATGCCAGTCTTTTATTTATTTTAATTTTTTAAGAAGGGGGGCTGTGTGGTTCCCCTTCTTATTCTAATGTATTGGCCCTGATGACCCCATCCCCCAGGGCCTGTCTCCTAATTATATATTTTTTGCCCCCAATCACCAGGGCCAGCCACTGTTTTTTATTATTTTTAAAAAATATATATTTATAGACACACCTAGGACATGCTGGACAAACCGTACGTACCTATCACCATGACGATTTGCGTGATATTCATTAAAAGGCGACTATGCATACGATGAATCCACGTGGAATGTATTTACACCACTAGTGAAGCTCTGACATGTCTGATGCCCTACCGTGCCTAATCCCGGTAGACACCCTTGTTGTTTATTTATACAAACATGGGTAGCTATTGACGGGCACATTTAATACACATGCACACCAAGCCATTCAAAGGGGATTCGACAAAAAGTCGACCAAAACTATGCAAGAAACCCCCCTCACGGTTAATAAAACACACATCCACTGCCGGATGTGTAATACTTTTTATTTTACTCTCTGGAAAGGGGACGAACATCACTTGAGAGTCACAGCGAGCTCCTGGCAGAGCCCAATGCTGTGTTACACCCACCATTGCCTGCTGAGTGCCACACACCTCTGTGTTGTATTCCACTAGCTAGTGCATATGCTATGACACTCTCTAGCCCATGTGCACTGTAACACCACCCCGTGAATATATCATGCCACACTTGTCTTCGCATGGGTTATATTGCCCCATCTAACGTGCCTTCCTCGATGCCTATGTTATAACGCACAGTGCTATGCCATACATATTACAATCTGGGATCCATATCTTTGTCACAGTGCATATGCAACGTTACACTCCCCAGCACATATTTTATATTACAACTTTAGAGACTAGTTAGGTTACACAACACTGCCCTGTGCATATTACACTCCAAGGCGCATATCACATAGCACGTGCTAGTGCCTGTGCTATCTCGCGCTCTCCAATGAATCTGTAACTGCGCACAATGTATTGCATATTATATTTCACGCCCGGTTCATCTTATATCACACTTTTTGGTGCATAGTTTATACCATACACTATATCAAGTTTCCATTTTCAATCGTGCTCTCAGGACTATGTTCTATATAACACTGTGTTCACCTACCCTTTTCATGAGCATTACATTTTGAGATAGGGGGTGGAGGGTCAGGGGGTGTTTCTGCCAAGTGAGCCCGGAGTCACAGTCACAAACGTCCTCTTCTTCCTGAATAAAAGTGAGATTATGCTGCATACTTGTTCATATTTTAAGTAGTTCGCACAGACACACGTTAAAAACAATAAAGTTCCTAATACCCGCCTTCTCTGAACAGTTAGCTTGCTGCCCCATCCCCCTCCTCCCTATCCTCTGTTGTGTGAATCCATGGACTAGCCTCCTCCCTCCTGACATGCATGGTCTGATGTGCTGCCACTGCCCTCAATTTAGTATGATGTACCAGTCCACTCCTCCTGCCCTCCATTGCCCAATTATATGCCCCATCATTGACCTCCTGCTTAAACTCTGTGCTTAGCTTGCTGCCCCTATTCTCCTTCCCCCTGCCCTCCGATGTCTTTGTGCATGCCCCTGCTCCATCCTTTTTGCCCACCATGTTCCATGGACCTGCCACTCCTATCTACTCTGAGTGTTCTGTTGAGCTGCCACTCCCCTCCCACCTGCCTAGCATTGTCAGATGACTGTAACCTGTCCCTGCCACCTCCACCCTGCCTGTCCACATGCCATGCCCCTATCCTCTTCCTCCTGTCCTACATGGTCCATTGTACTGCCACACCCTTCTGCCCTCCCTGGTCTGTTGTGCTGCAACTGCTCCTCCTGCCTGCCCCGTGCGGTCTGTTGTGAGGCCCCTTCCCCTGAACTTTCTTGTCTGTGCACAGGTCCTGACCCTCCCTTCTATCCTCCATCGTCCTTTGTGCATGCCCCTGCACCCTCCTTCTTGCCCATCATAGCCATTGTGCTGCCACTAACCCTCCCACTTGCCATGCATGGTCTTCTGTGCTGCCATGGCCCCTCCCACCTTCCCTGTGTGGTCAGTTAGCTGCCCCTGACCCCCTCCCACCTTCCCTCCATGGTCTGTGTGTATGCCATCACAGTCTCAGAGTTGCTCTTCATGGTGTGTCTTGCTTCTAGTGCCCATCCTGCCTGACCTCCATGGCTATCTTGCTGCTCCTGCCCTGTCCCCTTGCCCCCAGCCCTCTGTTTACATGTGCAGACCCCTACTCCCTCCCGCCTGGCTTGTCTGTTCCATTGTAATGTCCCTGATCCGTCCCTCCTGCCCTTTATGGTCTGTTATGCTGCAGCTTTCTCTCCTGTCTGTCCATTATGGTCAGCTAGCTACCATTGCCTCTTGCCCCTCTGTTCTCTGTTGTCCATGTGCATGGTCCTGTCCCCTCCCTCTTGCTTTCTATGGATTGTTGTGCTGCACTCCCGTCCCGCATGCCCTGTGTGGTGTATTGTGCTGCTGCAAACCCTGATGCCTGCCATGCAGGGTCAGTTTGGTGCACCTCTCCATGTCCCTCCTGTCCTCTGTTATCCAAGTCCATGTCCCTACCCCATTTCCTTCCATGATCCAATGTACCATACTTGCGAACATTTTGAACTTGGTAAGAGGGAGATTTGGAAAAAAAACTGGGGTATTGATTTTCCCCTTTGAGTTACATTGAAAAAGAGGAGATTGTAGACAGGATACAGATCAAATAAAGCCCATTTGAGCTTAAAAACATTGGACGTTTCCTGGCTGAATCGGGTCTGTTGGCATGTATGGTTGTAATACCATTGCCTCTTCCTTCTGCCCACAATGGTCTAGTACATTGCCACAGCCTCTCTTGCAAGTCCTGTATTGTTGGTTTGTTGCCCCTGCCCCCCTTTCCACTGCCCTCCATAGTCTGTTGTGCTGCCATGGCCCTTCCTGCCTGCTCAGTGTGGTTAAATTGTTGCCTTTGCACCCTCCTACCTGCCTTCAATTTTCAGAGTCCGTGCCCCTGGCCTCTGCCTCTCAACAGTATCCTAATGAACAACTAGATTGCTAACATTCTATATTTATTACAAAAGTGTGGAACGCCTGACGTCATCTTGATGTAATCAAACCTGTAATACCTAGAGCATTTCCTTTAGAAATTACATATATGAGAGGGTCTTATTGGCATCAAAATTATGGTTAGTGCTCTAAAAGACTAAAATAAGGACATATTTTCTGAGTTTTCAAATAGCGACAAAGCACTTTTAAATTATTTGTTATTGTTGGACCTGCGATGGGCAAGCCCAGCACAAAGGGGGGTAGCTTGGCTCGAGTGACAAGGCGGTAGAAGGCTGTTGTGTTAAGCCGGCTATGACCAAATAATAACTCCCTGCACACCACATAAAAAGAAGGACACCACACCACTGTTATAGAAAAATACGTTTTGTTTATGTAAAAGTTCTCTGGGTTGGAAGAAGTTCAATTAGTTAATCACATTCACCTTTCTTACATGGGTTTGATTAGCTGTGTACTGGTTGCGTAGGAATAAATGGTTGGACTCTAATAAATAAATATACTGGATAAATATCAGGATTCAATACATTTGGAATAAATATCAGCAATGACTGGAATAAATATCAGCAAAACATCACAGTTGCATAGCAAGTTAGATACCGATCGTTTCACATAAATATCTCAGGGTCATACTGGTATCGCTGCCACCAATTAATCACTTTCAGGGTAAACACATTTAGATTGCCATTTAATGCGGAATGCGCGCTCTTACAGTTTTTGAAGTGTTCACGGGTTCGGGCTCTCTGGGCACAAGATACTCGTGATAATCCTTTAGTTGCATTTAAAGCATATTGCGCGTGTATCTGGAAGATAAAGACATACAATGACTACGGCAATTACACTCCGCAGCCAGCCGGTTTAATACTACTGCGGCCGGAGGAGTCTGTGCGCTTCTGTCAACGCAGGCGGGGTCTCCGAAGGCGGCTTCAGTTCACGAGTCCTCAGACCGTCGAACAGGCTGCCGGAGGGGTCAAACTACCTGCGCGCACAGTTCAAAATTGGAGCCGCACCTCAGTCCCGGAACAATGCGTCAATTTCAGGGGAAGAGACGGTTCCACCTCACTTTAGCTGCACCAGTAAGTGCTCCAGTCAGTATGGCCCTTCTCCCAAGGGTGAAGGGGGGTTCCAGGGGCTCCGCGATCCTCCCTCCGATCTCACTCACGGGGGGGCTCCCGCCCACAACAACAGTCCCCAAGTCACTCGGGCAGGGCAGAGACGGTACTCTCGCCCAAATGAAGGCCAGCCTTTCCCCGCCCCAGCGCAGCACCTCACCTTCTGTCCACGATCAGCGCTTCGACGGCGGTGGGTTCGGAGACGTCCGAACGCCCGCCAGGAGGCACTTAAGTTGAAGGGGCCCTGTCAAGGGTCGCAGTCGCGATCTCACCACTGGGGGAGGCGGGGAGGCTCTAACTATGGCCAAAGTCTCTGAGGGGCAATTGGGCACTCGCTGGCCAGGCGCTGAAGGCGAGAGGTCACTGCTCGCGCTTCTGACTGGAACGCCAGTCAGGGTCCACGCCAACAACCTCAGCTGTACTTCTGCCTGCGCTATCAGCTGCCTCAGGGGGGGGGAACAGGGCAGGTGTCAATCTGGTGTCAAGTCCTCTTCTATGTTTCTTCTCTTCTCCACTTTTTCTCATCATGGCCGCCAGGGACTGGGCCTTTTATAGCCAGTGCCCTGGGGTCCCAGCACGAGCCAGAAGGTTCTAGAACCTTCCCTGGCTGTGTCAATGACATGGCCCTTCCAAGGTGTCTTTTTGGTCATTAGGAGCCACCATACTGGGCTTCCTAAGGCAGCCATTTTGTGTACTTGTAACTTCTGAGGGGATTCCTGTCAGGTTTGCAGGTTACACAAAGTGCGCCAAAACCTCCAAAGGGTCAGAGGTCAGAAGGACTCCAATGGGAGTCACTCTCATAGGGGACAATGGTGTCCACCATTTTAGGGTTGACAACCTCAGTGTGTAATGCCACCGGTTCCGTCAGGCGCCTTGTACATAGGTGCCAGGAACTTGGTGAGCAACTGAGCGTCAAGGAGCATCTAGCCCCATGGGACAACACACAAAAACGGTCCTGGTAGACAAATAAAAAGCGACAAATTTTAGGAGGCACGGGGGAACAAAATAAATCATGGTGTGAGGGGACTCTCAGAAGCAGACAGGTCTAACACGCGTCCCCCCCAGCTGAAAGTGGGGAGAGCTACCCAACCCCTTGGGAGTCCTCAACACTAAGGCGGAAATACCTGGAGAGACCGTCTGCATTGGCGTGGTCAGCTCCGGGCCGATGTTCCACCCGAAAGTCCATTCCCTGTAGGGAGATAGACCACCTCAACAGTTTTGGGTTTTCCCCCTTCATCTGCATGAGCCAACGAAGGGGTCGGTGGTCTGTCTGAACCAGGAAGTGCGAACCAAACAGGTATGGTCGCAGCTTCTTCAGTGCCCAGACCACCGCAAAGGCTTCCCGCTCAATGGTACTCCATCTCTGTTCCCGGGGAAGTAGTCTCCGTGACAGGAAGATCACGGGCTGATCCAGACCCTCTTCATTGAGTTGCGATAGCACCGCCCCAATGCCAATGTCGGATGCATCTGTCTGGACAATGAATTCCTTCGAGAAGTCTGGAGCCTTCAAAACTGGAGCATTGCACAATGCCTGTTTCAGAGTGTCGAAGGCTCGTTGGCAAGCCTCGTTCCAGATGACTCTCCTGGGTTGCTTCTTGGCCGTGAGTTCAGTAAGGGGAGCCACGATAGTGCCATACCCCTTCACGAACCGTCTGTAGTAACCTGTGAGGCCCAGGAAGGCTCGGACCTCAGTCTGGGTCTTGGGGGTTCCCAGGCCACGATTGCCTCAATCTTTGCCTGAAGGGGTTGCACCGTTCCCCGGCCCACCAAGTGACCTAAGTACACCACCGACCCCTGCCCAATCTGACACTTGCTGGCCTTGATCGTCAGACCAGCTTGTTCCAGGGCCTGGAGAACGTCTTGCAGGTGCTGCAAGTGATCCTCCCAACTGCTACTGAAGACAGCAATGTCGTCAAGGTAAGCAGCAGAGAAGGATTCCTTCCCAGTGAGGATCATGTTCACCAGCCGCTGGAAGGTTGCAGGAGCGTTCTTGAGCCCAAAGGGCATCACACAGAACTGGTAGTGTCCATCAGGTGTGGAGAAGGCTGACCTTTCCCTCGCTCCACCAGTCATAGGAATCTGCCAGTACCCTGCTGTGAGGTCAATGGTACTCAGATATTGGGCAGCTCCCAACCGGTCAATTAGTTCATCCGCCCGAGGGATCGGATGAGCATCGGTCTTCGTGACCGAATTAAGTCCTCGATAGTCCACGCAGAATCGCAATTCTGGCGTGGTGCCAGGTGGTGCAGCTTTAGGAACTAAAACCACCGGGCTAGACCAAGGGCTATTTGAAGGTTCAATAACTCCGAGCTCCAGCATCTTAGCTACTTCACTTCGGATGCTGGCCTTCACCTTGTCCAACAGCCGGTAAGACTTAGACTTCACAGGTGGGCTGTCGCCGGTGTCCACGTCATGAACACACAGATGGGTCTTACCCGGGACAAGGGAGAACAGAGGAGAGAATGACCCCAGGACCTGGCGGCATTCCTCCTGCTGCTCCGGAGTTAGGGATGGTGAGAGTTTCACTCCCTCCAATGACCCATCCTTTTCTTGAGACGCCAACAGGTCGGGGAGAGGCTCAGTGTCCTCTTCCTCCGATCCATCAGTCACCAGGATCAACATGACTTCGGGCCTCTCATAGTGGGGCTTGAGGCGATTGGCATGCAGCACCCGACGTGGATGCCGTGGGGTCTTGACGTCCACCAGGTAGGTAGACTTGCCCATCTTTTCCAATACCTAATATGGGCCTGTCCAACGGTCCTGAAGAGCGCTTAGCTCTCCCGGTTCCATCACCTACACCTTCTGTCCAGGCTCCAGCTCCACTGGGTGAGCGTTGTGGTCATACCACGCTTTCATCACTGCCTGGCTGGCTTCCAAGTTGTCAGAAGCTTGCTTCCACAACTTAGCCATTTGGCTCCGGAAGGCCAGCATATAGCTCACCACGTCCTGGGGAACTTTCCGGGGAGACTTTTCCCATGAGTCCCTCACCAGGCTGAGAGGTCCACGTACAGGGTGCCCATACAGAAGCTCGAAGGGGCTAAAGCCCACTCCCTTCTGTGGCACTTCCCTGTAGGAAAAAAGTAAGCAGGGTAGGAGGACGTCCCATTTCCTCCGCAGGCTTTCGGGTAGACTTCTGATCATACCCTTCAACGTCTTGTTGAACCTTTCCACAAGGCCATTGGCCTGTGGGTGATAAGGAGTGGTGAACCGGTAGGTCACTCCACACTCCTTCCACATTGCCCGCATGTATGCTGACATGAAGTTGGTCCCCCTATCAGACACAACTTCCTTGGGGAAACCCTCTCGGGTAAATATCCCTATCAGGGCCTTTGCCACCACCGGTGCAGTGATGGTTCTCAGAGGAATTGCCTCTGGATACCTTGTGGCATGATCCACCAGTACCAGGATAAACCTGTGACCGGATGTTGTCGGTGGATCTAAGGGCCCAGCAATGTCGATGCCCACCCTTTCAAAGGGGGTGCCAACGACTGGAAGTGGTTCCAGGGGAGCCTTCAGCTTCGTCCCTGTTTTCCCACTGGCTTGGCATGACACACACGACCGACAATATGCGTCGGACGCCACCCTCATTCGAGGCCAATAAAAGTGGGGGACAAGCCTGGTAAAGGTCTTGTCCTGACCCAAGTGTCCTGCCAAGGGAATCTCATGAGCCAACTCTAACAGGAAGGCTCGGTAACACTGTGGGACTACCAGGGCCCGTGACAATCCGTGCACTGGCGCCCTGGGTTCACTGTAGAGGAGGCCATCCTCCCAGTAAATACAATAGTTCCCAGACTCGTTACCCGCTGCTTGGGCTTCAGCCTGTTGCCTCAGACCCTTGAGGGTGGGACATTCCCTTTGTCCCCTGCTCAGTTCCTCCCTGGACGGACCTCCCTCCACTCGCCAATCAGCGGGAATAGGTAAGTTCTCCAACGGAACCATGTCCTCCTCCGTGGACTCCGGGTCCACCTCCGTAGGTGGCCTATCCGTCTCACGGGGCACGGACGTCGAGGCAGGCTCCTCCTGTCCTCGGCATGCTCCCTCATCAGCAGCTACGGGGTGGGCCATTGTTCCAGACTCCGACCCCTGCGACTTCTCCTCCCGAGCAGTCGCCGACCTGGTACTCACACAGGCCCAATCAGGTGTACCCAGCATCTCCAAATGAGTCCGGTATTCCACCTCCTTCCAAGCATTGTGCTCCATATCATTGCCCAGCAAACAATCGACTGGCACGGCGGGGCTTACGGCGACTCGAGGTGGACCTGCAACCCCTCCCCACTCAAAGGGAACCTCGGCCACAGGATAGTGGCCCATTCTGCCGTCAGCCAGTGCGGCTGGATGAAGTACGCCCGGAACCACCTGCTCCGAGGACACCAGATGACTCCTTACCATAGTCATACTGGCTCCTGTATCTCTCAGAGCTTCCACTCTATGGCCATTGATGGTGACCCACTGCCCATACTTGGTAGTATTCGAGGGCACCTGGATCTTTGGAACCATCTCCCGATCACCCAGGGACACTAAGGTGACTCCCGCCCACTCCCTTCCCTCACTTAAGGGCATCTCCTCCCCGAGCGCTACACTAGCGACTCCCGGGGCCTTTCCTCCAGCGGGAGGGGGTGGTCTCTTTGGGCATTTCGGGTCTCCTTTGTAATGTCCAATACCACCGCACTCAAAGCAATGGACAACCCTTGGCTGCTGACTCTGGCCAGGGTTAGGGTTCTTCTGCGGGTTAGCCTTAGAGTTGGAAAAGGTGTTTTTCCCCTTAAAGTTATTTTGGGGGCCTTTGGAGAACTCCTGTTTCTTGTTATCTCCCCCCTCTTTCCTTAGGGGAGCGCCCTGTCCGGACTTCTGAGAATCTCCTCCAGTCCCCTTCGTGGACACTCGGGTACTTGCCCAAATGTCCGCCTCCTCAGCAAGCTTACGGGGGCAAGTAAGTTTGCTGTCTACCAGGTGTTGCCTCAGCTCGGGAAGGCATTTCTCGAGTAGATGCTCCTTGAGGATTAAGTCATACAACCCTTGATAGTCCTCCACCTCACTACCTTGGACCCACCCTTCCAGGGCTTTCTTGGCAAAATCCAGGAAGTCAACCCAATTTTGTGAGCTCAGCTTGTGGCTACCCCTAAACCTTTGCCGGTATTTCTCCGGGGTCAACCCAAACTTCCTAATGAGCGCCACCTTCATGGCGGGGTAGTCCACCTGTTCCTCCCGGTCTAGGGCCAATAGGGCATCCCTTCCTGTCGGAGGCATGTACCGGTATAATCCACCACCCCAGTGCTTCTCATGGATCCCATGGGCTCTTAAGGAGACCTCATAGGCTGCCAGCCACTTGGCTATGTCGTCCCCAGCGGAATAACTGGCGACTACGTCCTTTGGTAAATGGGGCCTGGGCTCCCTGGCAATTTCCTTGGACTCGACACCCCCGGAGTATTGTTAATGGTCTTGAGGTCGAGTTCTCGTAACTTGAACTCATGTTCCATCCTCCTCCCTTCCATCTCCAGCTTGGCCAACTCCCACGTTAACTGTCTTTCCTCTCTCCTGTCGGCTAACTCGGTTTCTGATAACCCTCTTGATGACACACTACTGCTCTCCCGTGAGGCTACCTTGGGGCTGATAGACATCGCACCCACCCCCAGGGGACATTCTGTAATCATCTCCCTGACAGTTTCCCTGTCTGATTCCTCCTCCTCTACCGTTCCCTCCGTGTGTGCTTCCACCCAGGCTCGCAGACTAGTACGGAGCTCCTCTCTCTTGGCTCCTCGCCTAACAAACACTCCCCTTTCCTGACAGAACTCCCTGAGCTGTGCCACAGTATAGGTCTCCAGCTCTGACATTTTGAATTCCATTTTTGTCAGTTGAAAGTGTGGACCACCACCCCGAAGTAGGTTATGAAGATAGGAACTTTCTCTGAGGATCACCTCCACCCACCTCCAGGAAAGAATTAAAAAAAAACAAAATCACAGAATTAGAAGGCCGCTGGGAGAATACTCCGGGTGTGTACCTGTGATGCACACTGAATTATTATGAGGTTCACAACAGCACGGCTCGTAATCCCAACCGCTGCCACCAATTTTATGTTGGACCTGCGATGGGCAAGCCCAGCACAAAGGGGGGTAGCTTGGCTCGAGTGACAAGGCGGTAGAAGGCTGTTGTGTTAAGCCGGCTAAGACCAAATAATAACTCCCTGCACACCACATAAAAAGAAGGACACCACACCACTGTTATCGAAAAATACGTTTCGTTTATGTAAAAGTTCTCTGGGTTGGAAGAAGTTCAATTAGTTAATCACATTCACCTTTCCTACATGGGTTTGATTAGCTGTGTACTGGTTGCGTAGGAATAAATGGTTGGACTCTAATAAATAAATATACTGGATAAATATCAGGATTCAATACATTTGGAATAAATATCAGCAATGACTGGAATAAATATCAGCAAAACATCACAGTTGCATAGCAAGTTAGATACCGATCGTTTCACATAAATATCTCAGGGTCATACTCGTATCGCTGCCACCAATTAATCACTTTCAGGGTAAACACATTTAGATTGCCATTTAATGCGGAATGCGCGCTCTTACAGTTTTTGAAGTGTTCACGGGTTCGGGCTCTCTGGGCACAAGATACTCGTGATAATCCTTTAGTTGCACTTAAAGCATATTGCGCGTGTATCTGGAAGATAAAGACATACAATGACTACGGCAATTACACTCCG
This sequence comes from Triturus cristatus, assembly GCF_964204655.1. NCBI lineage: Eukaryota > Metazoa > Chordata > Amphibia > Caudata > Salamandridae > Triturus > Triturus cristatus. The sequence goes on from NC_140583.1 coordinate 1,043,365,476, forward strand.
CGGCCAGCCGGTTTAATACTACTGCGGCCGGAGGAGTCTGTGCGCTTCTGTCAACGCAGGCGGGGTCTCCGAAGGCGGCTTCAGTTCACGAGTCCTCAGACCGTCGAACAGGCTGCCGGAGGGGTCAAACTACCTGCGCGTACAGTTCAAAATTGGAGCTGCACCTCAGTCCCGGAACAATGCGGCAACTTCAGGGGAAGAGACGGTCCCACCTCACTTTAGCTGCGCCAGTAAGCGCTCCAGTCAGTATGGCCCTTCTCCCAAGGGCGAAGGGGGGTTCCAGGGGCTCCGCGATCCTCCCGCCGATCTCACTCACGGGGGGGGCTCCCGCCCACAACAACAGTCCCCAAGTCACTCGGGCAGGGCAGAGACGGTACTCTCGCCCAAATGAAGGCCAGCCTTTCCCCGCCCCAGCGCAGCACCTCACCTTCTGTCCACGATCAGCGCTTCGACGGCGGTGGGTTCGGAGACGTCCGAACGCCCGCCAGGAGGCACTTAAGTTGAAGGGGCCCTGTCAAGGGTCGCAGTCGCGATCTCACCACTGGGGGAGGCGGGGAGGCTCTAACTATGGCCAAAGTCTCTGAGGGGCAATTGGGCACTCGCTGGCCAGGCGCTGAAGGCGAGAGGTCACTGCTCGCGCTTCTGACTGGAACGCCAGTCAGGGTCCACGCCAACAACCTCGGCTGTACTTCTGCCTGCGCTATCAGCTGCCTCAGGGGGGGGACAGGGCAGGTGTCAATCTGGTGTCAAGTCCTCTTCTATGTTTCTTCTCTTCTCCACTTTTTCTCATCATGGCCGCCAGGGACTGGGCCTTTTATAGCCAGTGCCCTGGGGTCCCAGCACGAGCCAGAAGGTTCTAGAGCCTTCCCTGGCTGTGTCAATGACATGGCCCTTCCAAGGTGTCTTTTTGGTCATTAGGAGCCACCATACTGGGCTTCCTAAGGCAGCCATTTTGTGTACTTGTAACTTCTGAGGGGATTCCTGTCAGGTTTGCAGGTTACACAAAGTGCGCCAAAACCTCCAAAGGGTCAGAGGTCAGAAGGACTCCAATGGGAGTCACTCTCATAGGGGACAATGGTGTCCACCATTTTAGGGTTGACAACCTCAGTGTGCAGTGCCACCGGTTCCGTCAGGCGCCTTGTACATAGGTGCCAGGAACTTGGTGAGCAACTGAGCGTCAAGGAGCATCTAGCCCCATGGGACAACACACAAAAAGGTCCTGGTAGACAAATAAAAAGCGACAAATTTTAGGAGGCACGGGGGAACAAAATAAATCATGGTGTGAGGGGACTCTCAGAAGCAGACAGGTCTAACAGTTATCTTTATGTTTTTTTATCCAGTTGACCACTTGATTAAATGTTGCACTTAGGGGAGAGGATGTGGTGTTACTTCCAGAACTGCAGACTTTGCAACTGGGGAACCAGGTTGGAGTTTCTGCTTCAGCTCGACATTCTGTGATTCTGGTCAAATCACTTAGTCTCCCCATGTCTACAACCAAAATGAATTTGTTCTTGTGTGATGTAACCAATGCTCATGTAAAGCACTCCAATACCTGACAAGTCTGCACTATATAACACTGCAAAAACACAAAATAATAAGTGTTTTGCACACTTCTGTCATTGGGCTATATTTGGGCTACATCTGGGTGATTTTGGGCTACATTTGGGCTCTTTTGTCTCCGGTGGCCATCTTGGGAGACTTATTTGTTATGAAGTTTCCTAATTTCCTCATGTACTGCAGTCTCCTCAGTAGGAAATGCTTTCAGTTTTTTACTTTGATTCCATCATGAAAGTATTCAGATACGTCACACATTTGCCATAAATTCTGAATGTTAGCACTCTAGTTGCTCATTAGATCACTGTAGTAAAACTACTGTTCACCATGGAAGTCTGCTCCTGGTATTAAAAGTGCATGTTTCAGTCTGCATGTCAGAATTTTTTAATGAAATAGAAGAGGATTTGAGAAGTCACTCAAAATGTGCCCTCATTTTCTTTCTTCAGCATTAATCATAATTTCTATGGCAAAATGAACCCCCTCATTGTGTTCCTTTTTAAATTAAATGTTTTAAGTGTTACCAGTTTATTCCAATCAAGATGGCTTCAGGTGTGCCATACGTTTGTCATAATGAAGACAGTAAGCGCTCTAGTTGTTTTTAAGAACACTCTGGGACATTCTGTCATTGGGCTATACTTGGGCTACATCTGGGTGATATTTAGGCTACATTTGGGCTCTTTTGTCTCTGGTGGCCATCTTGGGAGACTTATTTGTTATGAAGTTTCCTAATTTCCTCATTTACTGCAGTCTCCTCAGTAGGAAATACTTTCAGTTTTTTACTTTGATTCCATCAAGAAGGCATTCAGATGTGTCACACATTTGCCATAAATTCAGAATGTTAGCACTCTTTTTGCTCATTAGATCACTGTAGTAAAGCTACTGCTCACCAGGGAAAACTGCTGCTGGTATTGAAAGTGCATGTTTCAGTCAGCATGTCAGAATCTTTTAATGAAATAGAAGAGGATTTGAGAAGTCACTCAAAATGTGCCCTAATTTTTCTCTCTGCAGCACTAATCATACTTTTTATGGAAAAATGAACCCCCTCATTTTGTTCCTTTTTAAATTAAATGTTTTAAGTGTTACCACTTTAATCCAAGCAAGATGGCTTCAGGTGTGCCATACGTTTATCATAAGTAGGACTGTTAGCGCTCTAGTTGTTCTTTGGAACACTCTGGGAAGCTGCAGTAGAACACAAAGGAATCAACTGACAGTCTCTGCCCTTGTTGGATGTACATGTTTTACTGAGAATGTCAGACTTCATTCTCACATGACTGAGAAAGATAATGTGAATTTACAGAAAATAAGCTCTCAGTTTAGCTTATAGATCACCTTCCAAACCTCTGTGGGAAAAGCATGAGAAAATATTTTTCTCTCAATCATGATATCCCAGCAGAAGGCTTTTTCACATGGTGAAATCACCTTAGAACATACCACAATTCCTAAAATGAGTATGGTACCATCAACAAATGATTTATAATGTAACTAAAGTCTTAAAACCTTCTATTAACTGCAATGCTTTTTAATGAGGTGCTATCATGTATATTGGTCCCAAGATGGCTGCCAACACTTCTTGGATGAAGTGCTGACGGCCAATCAGATCTCAGGATGAGATGTGTGGTTAGGCTCCGCCCACATATATATATGATTTTACTTTTGATTTTCTCAGGAACTACTGAACAGATTGACACCAGACCTGCAAAAGGCACATCCCTGACCTGAGGACTACCTCTCTGTCAAATTTCAAGTGATTCTGTTCAGCCGTTCGGGCTGTACCTTGGACTAAAGGTCCCTATGGAAAATTGCATGGGGAAAACGCGTTTTGGGACCCCCCTTTTTTCTCAGCCCCCGCTTGACGAATCCCCCCGAGACTTTCAGGGTAGGAGCGGAGCGGAGCGCCCCACCTATTTTGAAAATTTCGCGAGGATTCGTCAACCGGCGCCAAAGTTATTCCAAATAGAATGTTGCGGATTTCCTATGGAAACACGGTCCTCACTATAACTATCAACTGGCGACCGCCAGTAGATTTTTTATATATATATATATATATATATATATATATATATATATATATATATATATCCACAGGAAAACCTCCGAGTAGGGGGCCACCGACCCTGCAGGGCGTCCTCTTCAAGACGGGCACGGAGAAGCCCGACAAATCATGCACCATGAAGAAACACACAAGAGGCCCATTTCAGGAAGCAGAGAGCCTTTAATTTAAGATTTCAGCACAGCGTTCCTGCAGTCCCAACTAGTTTCAGCAGTATAGCCTTGATCACGGGCAGGAAATCTCACTAAGTGCCTCTGTGCCTACAAATTTATAACGTCTCTGGTCACATGACTGACTTTAGCATTCACTTCCCAGAGTGCAACATTCATTTGCAGGTAAGTATTCTGTCAAAAAGTTTTCGTTTTTGCTGTCAGTAGATGACACACTGCTCAGCTCCTTTTTGCACTCGTTTTTAAAATAAATCCAAGTGGAAGTCATTCAGCTGACTTGTAATAGCGTAATGCTGGGTGTTACAGTTTCTAAAATTAACAGGCTTCTTTTCACTGAACGATTGAAAGGGGAATCATCCCCAGCCAAATCCCTTCCAGCGCTGCTGTTTATTCACCGTGTTGGCGTCTCCTTTGTAGGTTAAGCAGCAGCGTGTGGGTCATGCTCCCTTATTTAACATCCACAGGAAAACCTCCGAGTAGGGGGCCACCGACCCTGCAGGGCGTCCTCTTCAAGACGGGCACGGAGAAGCCCGACAAATCATGCACCATGAAGAAACACACAAGAGGCCCATTTCAGGAAGCAGAGAGCCTTTAATTTAAGATTTCAGCACAGCGTTCCTGCAGTCCCAACTAGTTTCAGCAGTATAGCCTTGATCACTGGCAGGAAATCTCACTAAGTGCCTCTGTGCCTACAAATTTATAACGTCTCTGGTCACATGACTGACTTTAGCATTCACTTCCCAGAGTGCAACATTCATTTGCAGGTAAGTATTCTGTCAAAAAGTTTTCGTTTTTGCTGTCAGTAGATGACACACTGCTCAGCTCCTTTTTGCACTCGTTTTTAAAATAAATCCAAGTGGAAGTCATTCAGCTGACTTGTAATAGCGTAATGCTGGGTGTTACAGTTTCTAAAATTAACAGGCTTCTTTTCACTGAACGATTGAAAGGGGAATCATCCCCAGCCAAATCCCTTCCAGCGCTGCTGTTTATTCACCGTGTTGGCGTCTCCTTTGTAGGTTAAGCAGCAGCGTGTGGGTCATGCTCCCTTATTTAACATCCACAGGAAAACCTCCGAGTAGGGGGCCACCGACCCTGCAGGGCGTCCTCTTCAAGACGGGCACGGAGAAGCCCGACAAATCATGCACCATGAAGAAACACACAAGAGGCCCATTTCAGGAAGCAGAGAGCCTTTAATTTAAGATTTCAGCACAGCGTTCCTGCAGTCCCAACTAGTTTCAGCAGTATAGCCTTGATCACGGGCAGGAAATCTCACTAAGTGCCTCTGTGCCTACAAATTTATAACGTCTCTGGTCACATGACTGACTTTAGCATTCACTTCCCAGAGTGCAACATTCATTTGCAGGTAAGTATTCTGTCAAAAAGTTTTCGTTTTTGCTGTCAGTAGATGACACACTGCTCAGCTCCTTTTTGCACTCGTTTTTAAAATAAATCCAAGTGGAAGTCATTCAGCTGACTTGTAATAGCGTAATGCTGGGTGTTACAGTTTCTAAAATTAACAGGCTTCTTTTCACTGAACGATTGAAAGGGGAATCATCCCCAGCCAAATCCCTTCCAGCGCTGCTGTTTATTCACCGTGTTGGCGTCTCTTTTGTAGGTTAAGCAGCAGCGTGTGGGTCATGCTCCCTTATTTAACATCCACAGGAAAACCTCCGAGTAGGGGGCCACCGACCCTGCAGGGCGTCCTCTTCAAGACGGGCACGGAGAAGCCCGACAAATCATGCACCATGAAGAAACACACAAGAGGCCCATTTCAGGAAGCAGAGAGCCTTTAATTTAAGATTTCAGCACAGCGTTCCTGCAGTCCCAACTAGTTTCAGCAGTATAGCCTTGATCACGGGCAGGAAATCTCACTAAGTGCCTCTGTGCCTACAAATTTATAACGTCTCTGGTCACATGACTGACTTTAGCATTCACTTCCCAGAGTGCAACATTCATTTGCAGGTAAGTATTCTGTCAAAAAGTTTTCGTTTTTGCTGTCAGTAGATGACACACTGCTCAGCTCCTTTTTGCACTCGTTTTTAAAATAAATCCAAGTGGAAGTCATTCAGCTGACTTGTAATAGCGTAATGCTGGGTGTTACAGTTTCTAAAATTAACAGGCTTCTTTTCACTGAACGATTGAAAGGGGAATCATCCCCAGCCAAATCCCTTCCAGCGCTGCTGTTTATTCACCGTGTTGGCGTCTCCTTTGTAGGTTAAGCAGCAGCGTGTGGGTCATGCTCCCTTATTTAACATCCACAGGAAAACCTCCGAGTAGGGGGCCACCGACCCTGCAGGGCGTCCTCTTCAAGACGGGCACGGAGAAGCCCGACAAATCATGCACCATGAAGAAACACACAAGAGGCCCATTTCAGGAAGCAGAGAGCCTTTAATTTAAGATTTCAGCACAGCGTTCCTGCTGTCCCAACTAGTTTCAGCAGTATAGCCTTGATCACGGGCAGGAAATCTCACTAAGTGCCTCTGTGCCTACAAATTTATAACGTCTCTGGTCACATGACTGACTTTAGCATTCACTTCCCAGAGTGCAACATTCATTTGCAGGTAAGTATTCTGTCAAAAAGTTTTCGTTTTTGCTGTCAGTAGATGACACACTGCTCAGCTCCTTTTTGCACTCGTTTTTAAAATAAATCCAAGTGGAAGTCATTCAGCTGACTTGTAATAGCGTAATGCTGGGTGTTACAGTTTCTAAAATTAACAGGCTTCTTTTCACTGAACGATTGAAAGGGGAATCATCCCCAGCCAAATCCCTTCCAGCGCTGCTGTTTATTCACCGTGTTGGCGTCTCCTTTGTAGGTTAAGCAGCAGCGTGTGGGTCATGCTCCCTTATTTAACATCCACAGGAAAACCTCCGAGTAGGGGGCCACCGACCCTGCAGGGCGTCCTCTTCAAGACGGGCACGTGAGCAAGGTATCTGCGATACCGAAACGCGTAGATCTGCTTATGCCTGTATCCCGAGAAACAAATTATTAAAAGAAACGCAAACAAAGTTGCTGAGAGTGCGTCCCAGTTTTCTTCCAAATCGGAGGGATTGTTTGTGGATTTAAAGCGGCGTGGTTCGGCCGCAGGGATACACACCCACGAGGAGCGCTGCAGAGGGTCGGTGACCAGGAACCAACGGAGTGAATATATATATATATATTCACTGAAAAAACCATGGGTTTCACACACGTTATAGTTAGGAATTAGCATTTAAAAAACCTTAGAAATTCAATGAAAAAACCAAAGGTTTCACACATGTTATAGTTAGCTGGACATTTCACTCGTAAAAAACCAATGAAATTCCCCCGTTATAGTTAGTTCAGCTAACTATAACTCACGCGCCCGCAATGCACTGCTGATGACGTCACATATTACATCACTCATGACATGGTCAGTGACATCACTCATGACATCACTGATGACATCTCAAATGACATCACTGATGACATCACTGATGACATCATCCAGTGAATGGCTGTTTTTCTGAAAATTAAATATGTTTTATATATGTATATCTCAAGGTCGATGGAAGAATAAATGGGTATATAAGTGTCTAAATGGATGATTTGTTTTTGAAAAATTGATTGTGTAACTCACTGATTAAGTGTATCATAGTGAATACATGGCTTAGTGAGTAATGTTTAAATATGTAAATATCTGTATCAGTCTCTCACTTTGTGTATAAGTGGCTGCATGGGTTGGTGAGTAGCTACATGGGTGTATACATAGGTTATTAGTTGGTTTTTTGAGTATCAGTCTGAGTGTCTGCATGGTTCGGTGGGGGGTATTACGTAGTGCATAGGTGCATGAATGAGTGACTCACTGTTTGTATGTGTTGAACACAGCATGTGTGCAGGACTGTATGGGTGGATGAGTGTGTGTATGGGTGTGTTAGTGAGTGAATGACTGTCTCAATAGTGTGTTTTTGAGTAACTACATATGTTTTAAACTAGTATATGTGACTATTGGTGTATATAAGTGAGTATATGTGAGAGTGAGATATTGAAAGAGTTTCTGTATGAATAAGTATGTGTTTCTATAAGTGATTGTTTAAAAGACTAAGTATGTGTAAGTTTCCGTAGAAGTAAGTGTGGTGGTGTGTGTATAACTGTATATGCAAGTAAATGTATGTTTGATTCTTTATTAGCATGAGTGACTATGTGGGTGAGTAACTCTATGGATAAGTGGCATTGTGTAACAGGATGTATAGGTGTATGAGTACATATGATGAGTGAGTACATGTATGAGTGACTGTACAGGACTGTTGGTGAATGAGTGGATGTGTATGTGGATCTTAGAATTACTGAAGAGGTTGTTGTAACTGGTATTGGTATGTCCATTGTTTTTAAAATTTTAATTTCTATTTTTGAATGTGTGTATCAAAGGTTATATTAGGGGCAGAGGTGGTCTGCCACTCTATCACTAGGATGATGTCATCAGTGATGTCATCAGTGATGTCATTTGAGATGTCATCAGTGATGTCATGAGTGATGTCACTGACCATGTCATGAGTGATGTAATATGTGACGTCATCAGCAGTGCATTGCGGGCGCGCGAGTTATAGTTAGCTGAACTAACTATAACGGGGGAATTTCATTGGTTTTTTACGAGTGAAATGTCCAGCTAACTATAACATGTGTGAAACCTTTGGTTTTTTCATTGAATTTCTAAGGTTTTTTAAATGCTAATTCCTAACTATAACGTGTGTGAAACCCATGGTTTTTTCAGTGAATTTGCAAGGTTTTTTAAATGCTAATTCCTAACTATAACGTGTGTGAAACCCATGGTTTTTTCAGTGAATTTGCAAGGTTTTTTAAATGCTAATTCGTAACTATAACGTGTGTGAAACCCATGGTTTTTTCAGTGAATTTGCAAGGTTTTTTAAATGCTAATTTTTTTATTTTCTTCTATTTTTTAAACATATATTTTTTTTTTATTTCTATCCTTTTTTTAAGACTATGGTTAAATTTTTAAAATTCTATAATATGTTTTTTTAAAAATATTTTATAAAATAAACAGGTAAAATTTATTAGCAATACATTTTTTCCTTTTTTTTTTTTTTTTTTTAGTACGCGTACCGTAAGCTTACGGTAAGCGTACGGTTTACGCAATGCCCGTAATTTATCTACGCTGTTTGCGTATAGTTACGCAATTTGCGTAGCCGCGCGTACTCCGCGTGGGACGCGTACGCGTGTACGCTACACGCGCACGTTACGCGGAAGTGTCGGGTAGTGACTGTTATGCGCATGTGCGCAAGCGCGTGTCTTTTTTACGCGCATGCGTACTTTTGCCGTAAGCGCACCGTAAGCGTACCGTAAGCGTACGGTAGGTCATGTGATCATGAAACACAAATTTTGATTGGATGAAACTACTTTCAGTTCTAGAACTCTCCTACACCACACCCATTCCCCTCATTTCTGCTTGTGATCCCTTAGGAGAAGGAGCTGGGTTGTCTTTGTGATACGATGGCAGAACAGCAGAGCCCTTCTGAGAGTGAGGCTAGCACTAGCAGCACTACCTTGAGGCAGAGAGCGAGGAAACAAAAGACCTCTTATGTATGGGATTATTTTACTTTTCCTGAAGGCCAGCTAAAGGTAAATGCACCCTTAGTGACTTGCAAGCTGTGTCAGCGTGTACTTTCAAGAGGTAATCCTGACAGGAAGTATTCCTTTGGGAATCATACCATGATGAGGCACCTCAAGGATGTACACAAAAGGACACATGCTCGACTTTTTGGAGGTAACCCTTCAGAAAGTCAACCAAGCACATCCACAGCAGCTCAGCCTGGACCATCATCTGCAGGGCTGAGTCCTTCTTCTGCAGGTCAGGTGAGCCCTTCATCTGTGGGGGGAGCATCTCCTTTTGCTGGCCCTCAGGAAATTAACCCTCGATTTCTGAGGGTTGATATTCGATGCGCCTCTTGTCATGATCTAATTTGTCATAGGGAGACCAGTGTTTCCCTAGTGAACAACAAAATAGATCAGCACACTTGTCGCAGAGACTAATTTTCCCAATCTTTCTTTCCTCTGTCCCTGCATGAACACAACGGCTCTTTTAAGAGCCAACCTTATCTTTCATCTTTTTTTTATATATGTTTTTAAAAACTTTTTAAAGTTTTTTTTTTACCGTACGCGTACGGTGCGCGTAATTTTTTTTTTTTTTTTTTAAAAAACACTAAAAATCAATTATCACATTACAAGGTCCTTGAGAGACTACAGTTATTATTATTGACTTACCATACCCACTCAAAAAAATATTTATTCATTTGTTTTTTTAAAAAATTGCTTTAAAAATGGTTCTAGTTTTCGAAAATTTTCTATATCAATCTGAAAAAAAAGAAAAAAGTATTAATATTTTTAAAACATTTTATAATACAGTACACATATTTACATATTTATCAAAAAATATTTTTGCCTTATTTTTGCTGTTTTCAGAATATATTGCATTTCACTATAAATTGTGAAAGCAATTGCATTCATCATTTTACAGCGGGCAAAAAAAAATAACAATCTCAAAGATTGTATTAAAAAAGCCCAGAATCTCTTTTTACTTAAACTTAACATTATAGAAATGCATAATATTCTAAAAAAATATCATCTAATATCAATACTTATTTCTTTAAAATACCGTCTGATATGTTTGTTTAAAGTATAATCACAATATTATATCTCAAATAACTCCACATTACATCTGGTTCCATTTCCTTTAGGCCAAATAGTAATTTTAAAATTCTTTTTTGATAAAATTTCCAATGGTAATCCAATAAAATTCTAAAGTTTTATTTGTACAGATCTCACCGATTCTCTGTAACATATTGGTTCCCTAAATATTTATTAATAATTTATTAAGTCCACAATAGAATTGGTTACCTTTCCACATGGCCAAATAGTAATTTAAAAAATCTTTTTTGAAAAAATTTCCAATGGCACTCCAATAACATTCCAAAATTTAAATTGTGCAGATGTTACCGATTTTCTCTAAATTTTTGGTTTTCCAAAGTTTCATTAAAAATTGAAAATCTCCACATTACAATTGGTTATCTTTCCATTAGGCCAAATGATAATTTAAAAAATCTTTATTTTTGAAAATTCCACTGGTAATCCAATAAAATTGTAAAATTGTTTTGTCCAGATGTTGCCAAATCTCTCTAAAATTTAGGTTTCAGGAAGATTAGATAGGAATTTGCTAAATCAAAAGGCAAACGTTGCTTAAAAACCAATTGGGAATCATTACACAGTGTCCAGCCTTTTTCACATTTAAGATAAACTGTGTAATGTCCAGAAGTAACAGTAGGTCCTTCATGGAAAATTATTGCAACAGTTACAAAAGTTTTTCCTGAAATTGATAATTGCTGTCCTGTAAACTTCTTTATTAAAGTATCCAATTTTGAACCATCAGCTCTACATCGTTGCATCATTAAAATTACATACTGTCCGTATTCCTTTAAAATTAATGTTGAAAACATGTCAGATTGACACTCACCGCATTGCATGCTATGATTAGCATCTTTAACTAATTTAGCAAAAGTGACTGTTTTAGTCTCTGGCAATGTCAAAAAAATAAACCTTTCATTATCAACATTAGAGCCACATATATTATAACAGTTTTCACAACTATGTTCCCATTTATAAGAGAGACCAAATAAATTATCAATTGCAACTTCTTCTTCTTCCAGTACCTGAAGAAAAAACATCAAAAATTCGTGTGCATCTTGCTGTTCATTTTGAGAAAACTGTGTTCGTCCTGAACATACATCTAAAAGTTTTCTAATTTCAGTAGCACTTTCTATTTGAGTTTTATCATTACTCAGCTTTTGAAAAAGGAGACTCAGCTCTGAACAGAATCTTTTTCCCTGATTTACTATTATCTGCTCTTGCAAACTTTCCAGATAAAATGCAACATTCAGCACTACATTTGCGTAGCAGTTGACACCAGAGCTATTTTCAAAATGACATCCTACAACCTGTTCTTCTTTTTCCTTACTCTTTTTGCTTGCAATTACATCACTCCTCTTTTTTTCCTCCTCTGTACATCTTCATCACAGATATTCTTATTTCTCCTTTTACGAGAAACTACACGTTTCTCCAACACAGGATACTGACCTAAATGAGGAGCATAGCTTCTTAATATATTATACTCCTTTACACAATTTGCATCTGCACTAACTTTTGAGTCATCAAAGTCTATCATGAATAAACCTGATAATGTTTTCACTCGTGACAAAGCAACATATGCCATACCTTCTTTGAACACAGTTGAACCAATGTTCACAAATGCACAATCTACAGTCAATCCTTGAGACTTGTGAATAGTTACAGCATATGCTAGCGAAAACGGAAACTGCTTCCTACGTACATATAAGTCTTTCACAAGCATGAAACGAACTGAACAACGACAAATGTCTTTAACTTCTTCTATCTGATCAAATTTTATTTTTAAACATTCAATTCCATCTTTTTTCTGATAATTAATAAAACCCACAACTCTTCCCATAGCTCCATTAACTAAACCTTTTTCAACATCCAAATTTCTCCTTAAAAATACTCTACAGTTCATGCAAACATATAGATTTTTTTCTAATCCAGCTGTTTTGGAAATGTTCTTCTCTAGTGAATCCAATTTATTTTTCAGTGTGCCTGTTACTGTGACAGTAATTCTTCCATCCTCAATTTTGTCCACTGCTTCTAATTTCCTGATCTCTTCCTTTTCCAATTTCAAAAGTTCCTCATTGAATATTGAGCATTCACGTAGAGTTGGCATTAAGCAGATGACACTTTTGTTTTCTGCAATGTTCTTGTATATCTTCTCTGCAACTATTTCTTCCTTTGGAAATAAATTATGTAGCAGCCGACTCTGTAATGCTTTTTTGCCAGCTTCAGTGAGTAGTCCAATTCTGATATCTTTCAGAATACTTCCATATTCTTCATCGCTTGCTTGCCTCATATTAGTAGTAAGTTCCTTGTACTCAAAGAAGGACCAAATATTTGTATTTCCGATGCTTCCCAATGACTTCTTTGTGTCTTCATGTGTCACAGTATTAAACACTGGTTGTCCTTTAACTGGAGTAAGTTGCAAAAGATCTCCAAAAACTATGACGTGTTTTCCACCAAATAACATGTCATAGTCTGTCTTCAGAATTTGCTGCATTCTTAAATGCACAAAGGCAAGCATTAAGTTTGAAACCATGCTCACCTCATCAATAATGAGAACTTGCATCTTCTTCAAGACTCTTGAAACTTCCAAGGATGCTTCTCCAGTTAGCTTGTTGTATTGTATTTTGTTCTCATGCTCCACTGGTAACATTAGCAAACGATGTAAAGTGATTCCTTTTATGTTATATGCTGCTAACCCAGTTGGAGCAGTAACCACACAAGACAAAGTAGAATCCGTTTTTTGCTGTAGGTAGCTTCTGATGACTTTAATTAGGAAACTTTTTCCAGTTCCAGCTTGTCCGCTTACATACATCAAGATTGGATGAAATGATGTGCATGAGCACTCTTTTTTTCATGTAGAAATCCGTGATCAATTTTGTTTCTGATCTCTTCATAAGCTTGTTGCTGCTCTTCGTTCAGTTGTCTTTCCAAATTTTGTAAGTCTATAAATTCTTCTTGAGCTTGATTCATAGCCGTTTCCACTTCATTCATGGCTATTGATGCTTCATTTTCAATGATTGGTTGTCCTAGGGGATCTTGACTGAGTGTTTCTGAACTTTGGCTGTCCTGAGAACTGTCTCTAGCTATTTCTGCTGCAATTGTAGTTTCCTGTTCAATTTCTTCATTTAACATTTGCAGATAACTTGAGAATGTACTGCATTGTATGCTGTCTTTGCAAGCATTAAAAGAATCTTCATAGCTTTGAAATTCTCCCAGTAGTTCATCCTCTGTACGCCATGGTTTAAACAACTCTAAAAGAGCCAAGTAGTAAAATTCCTTCTTGTCAGTAGTGTCGCAACTCAGCTTCCTGTGATTTATCAAACTTCCTTTTGTTTGCTTCACCAAACATCCTTCCTCACCAATGACTTTATATTTTCCATTGTTGATGTCTTCTGCGGCTTTCCGTGAATAAATGTAGTTCTGCAGCACTTCTTAGAGACACATGTTCTCCAGATGTTGACTTCTCTTGGGATAATATCCAACATGTTTGATTTCAAAATATCTGTACTTTCTGGGTCATTCTCGGCCAAATATTCAATTTCTCCAACAGATTTTAGTACCCGATTTCTCATTGCTGCAAGGCCTAAACTTGCCCAAATTATTCTTCTTGACTTCGAGTAGAGACTTGCAGAAGATAACCTATCTGAACATTCGTAGGATCCAATTTCTCGATGCGATAACATCTTCAAACTGAAACTGTACAGCTTCTTACTGACAGTCTTCTCGTGAGAAATCTCTTCCCACATTTCCTTCAATTCTGTTTTTTCTGATTTTGTAATGTAAGACGTTACATATCGAGCAACAGCAATGGAATTGTCAGCTACATACTGTATATCCATGTTAGCGTTCCACATGGATAAAATGACTGGGTTGTAGTCATTTATATTTTTTGATTCTTCTTTTCTTTTAAGGTTGTAGGTATTCTTAGGTGATTTTCTTGTGATAGTATGTCTCACAGCTGACATAAAACTGTTAACTCTTCCATTTGAAAGAACAGGTCTAGGAAATCCAAATCGACATTTAGTGTAGTATTTATCTTTGCTCTTGTATTTCCGTCGACAGTATTTTCCACACCGATGACTTTGGAAACGTAAAACTTGCTCCTTTAACTTTTTCTCTTCTGTGCTTTTTGGTATAGCACATGTTGCATATTCTTCAATGTAAGATAACACTGCTTCATCAGTATCTGTTCCAAACTTTGGGGCATCCTTGATCCACAACAGCATATGAATATGAGGAGCACCTCTTGCCTGGTACTCTTTTCTCCAAAAGAAATCTACTACTTCTCCAAGAGGTGGATTTTTTTTATTGCAGATGAAGGACATCATAGCCTCAAATCTATGATTGAAATATCTGCAAACATTAACCGGATCCAATGAGCACAGTTCTCCTGCTGTCTTGTATTCGATGTTTTTAATGTTTGAATTTGCCTCTCGTAGAAAATCCAGTAAATCATCCCAAGCGTACTCCGCACAGCTTAGGGTAACGAACCATATTGGTGTTCCTAAATTCCGTAACATGCATTTTAATTCACCATGGCGTCGGTACCAATATTCATTTGTCCCACGCTGACAAGCCATCAGATTGATCAGTTGTGTTTCCAAATGATCATCTCGGTGCTGCACTTTCTCCATAAAATCCTTAGCAGACACATTTTGTACATGTACTCCACTTTTTAAAATGTGATTTACTGCATAAGACAGTGCAGACAAGTCGCTTTCAAATAAAAGATGGAACAAATAAGGAATACTTTGTCGAAATCTGGGATCTTCAGCATATAATCTTGTAGTCCGATACTCAGAAGCTGGAATCTGTTCCGGACGTTCATCGTATCGTCCTCCTTTTCCTTTAGGAAACAGCTGGGGAAAACATCGAGCTTCCAAGCTCTCCTCCCATACACTCACGGGACTTCCTTTTGCTTTCTTCATCTGAAAGAGATCAATATTGTCTCCCATAACTTCTTTTGAATGAAGAGGATGTATGCTAAAATGTTCATAAATTTCTTCTTCCTTTGACTCGTCCACTTTTTCAATTTGTCCAGTTGGTGTTTCTGTGTCTTCTTGTAAATTTTCTTCTTCTTCTTCTTCTATATAAATTGATTCATACCATTTGTTATTCCTTTTCAAATACAAATTTGCTCTTTGTACTTTCCGTACATCTACCAGCTCCTGCCAAATCTTCTTATTCTTTGTAGGTACACCATTAACCAGAATAATTAATGGTTCAGTTTCCAAAGTATCCGCATCAATAGTTTCCATATTTTTTTTCAAATCCAAGGGCAAATACACCACTCTACCTTTTAAACCTCTCAGTAAATCAGAAGGAGGTAATTTACCAGTTTTGGGCTCCATACGTCCTATGGTCTGGAACGGATGAACACATTGAATGAGTATAGACTCATATGTATTTAATTCAGAAAGTTCAGCAGGAATAGCATCCAATTCTAAATTATTATGTACAGCTCTGGTCGGCATTCTATTTTCCTCTAACTTGTTGTAACAGTATTTACAAATACGCTGTACTTCACCCAATTCAAAACAATTTTCAAGAAATATATATGTGGCAAAATCCTTCCACTTATAATTATCTTCATTTTCACTCTTTCTGTAGAGATCAACATACCTGGTTTGTTTTCTATAATGAGTTCTGCGGCAACAAATACAAGTAATATTTGGTCTTTCATTAGAGATTATTGCAAATTTTGTTATGTGATCATTAAATGTCTTACTTACAGAGGGTTCTACATTCTCTTCCACTTCTTCCTCATTTACTGTGTCCTTCTCTGCACTGTTTTGTTCAGGACCAAAGTAACAAAACTGAATTTCATCAACAACCTTCTCTACATCTGATACCGTTCCACGGAACAGAGCCCTATTCAATTCATCTAACTTTATTGCTGGACTTTTAGCAAAATACAACCGTCTCACAAACTTTCTCATTTCAGTATGATGAACAGCCAGCATCCTAAAATGATGGAAAACACTATTACACACTTTTCTAGATAGACAAGCCAGAGAATGACCCTGCAAACCAGTATTCTCTCTCACTCTGCATGGATCCAGACTTTGAAGCACCTTAATCTTCTGTTTTACACTTTTTTTACTATATTCTCTTAGAAACTCACGAAATTTGTCAATAGATTCCTGACGCACAGTGCAAATACTACTACAATTCCAAGTGTACACTGGGGCTTTAGGACGTCTCCCCATAGCCTCATCTGCCATCACTTGTACCTCATCTCTTGGAACCATTATCTCCTTCTCCATTATGCAACCATTTTTTACTTCGTAAGCACGACCTCTGGTGTCAACTGCATGCAGCAAACTATTACTTTGAAAATAGCTCTCTTCATTAAAAAAAGGTTCACTACTTGAACTATGCATCCACTTTCCTAAAAACACTTTACAAAAGTTTGTTCTGTTCACTACTCTTTTCCTTTTGCTATGTGATTTCAGTACATTAACCATTTTGTCTAATGTACGCATCCTATTCAAAATTAAAATGAATAGTTTCCTTTTTAATTCTAATGCCTTTGCTGCAATGGCTTCAATTTCTTTTTTTCTTTTATAAAACTTACTCTTTTGCTTATATTTCTTCACATCCTTTATCAAATTGGACATAACTCTTCTCTGAAACATTTTTCTACGTATCTCTTTAAACGCTGTTTTTCTATTTATGTAAATCTTTTCAGTTGCAGAAGGTATATTTGCATTAACTAAATTCTCAATTTTTTCCTGTCCTTTTCTTTTCAAAACATTCTTTCCAGTGCAGACATTTTGTACATTTTTCATTCTTTTGAATATATTTTTTAGAAATTGTTTTTTCTGCTTACCAGAAGATTTTTTCTTTTTCCCAACATGAGCATCTTCTACTAACTTTGGTCCTCCAGTTGTCTTCAAATATAGGTTTTTTTTGTGAGTTTTTTGAACTCTGGATTTTGTAGGCATCTTAAATTTTGTTCACTGCTCTTCAGCAATACCTGAAAAAAACTAAAAAAAAATTCCTTTATTTTATTTAAATATATTACTACATTTCTTTTCACAATAGTCACAAAACGAAATTTCTTTGCCAATTTGAATGCACACTTACTGCTCTTTTTTTTTGGCAAGTGATAATCACTTTTACAGACTGACACATTATAAATCAACTTTTCAGATTTTTTTAAATGCACATGTCCAGACTGCTTTTTCAGACCACCACCATGTGTATCCTGGGTGACTGCCTACACTCCAGCAAGGGCAACCAGCCTTACTGATGCTGAATGTCTTTGCATTACAGACTGAAACCTCAAACCCCACTCGCTTGTGAATACTGTGCATGATTATACATGGAAAGGAACTGGGTGTGTGCTAAAAGTCTGCTTCTGCACCAAAAAATCGCTCCCCCTTTTTCCTACTAATGCAACTGTGAAATCACCAGAGCAAAACGCAATAAATCTCTGCCTGTAATTCCTATTTGCACACAGAGTCATGTTTTCACATTAGTCACAAAACGAAATTTCTTTGCCAATTTGAATGCACACTTACTGCTCTTTTTTTTTTGGCAAGTGATAATCACTTTTACAGACTGACACATTATGAATCCACTTTTCAGATTTTTTTAAATGCACATGTCCAAACTGCTTCTTCAGACCACCACCATGTGTATCCTGGGTGACTGCCTACACTCCAGCAAGGGCAACCAGCCTTAGTGATGCTGAATGTCTTTGCATTACAGACTGAAACCTCAAACCCCACTCGCTTGTAAATACTGTGCATGATTATACATGGAAAGGAGCTGGGTGTGTGCTAAGAGTCTGCTTCTGCACCAAAAAATCGCTCCCCCTTTTTCCTACTAATGCAACTGTGAAATCACCAGAGCAAAACGCAATAAATCTCTGCCTGTAATTCCTATTTGCACACAGAGTCATGTTTTCACATTAGTCACAAAACGAAATTTCTTTGCTAATTTGAATGCACACTTACTGCTCTTTTTTTTTGGCAAGTGATAATCACTTTTACAGACTGACACATTATGAATCCACTTTTCAGATTTTTTTAAATGCACATGTCCAGACTGCTTTTTCAGACCACCACCATGTGTATCCTGGGTGACTGCCTACACTCCAGCAAGGGCAACCAGCCTTAGTGATGCTGAATGTCTTTGCATTACAGACTGAAACCTCAAACCCCACTCGCTTGTAAATACTGTGCATGATCATACATGGAAAGGAGCTGGGTATGTGCTAAGAGTCTGCTTCTGCACCAAAAAATCGCTCCCCCTTTTTCCTACTAATGCAACTGTGAAATCACCAGAGCAAAACGCAATAAATCTCTGCCTGTAATTCCTATTTGCACACAGAGTCATGTTTTCACATTAGTCACAAAACGAAATTTCTTTGCCAATTTGAATGCACACTTACTGCTCTTTTTTTTTGGCAAGTGATAATCACTTTTACAGACTGACACATTATGAATCCACTTTTCAGATTTTTTTAAATGCACATGTCCAGACTGCTTTTTCAGACCACCACCATGTGTATCCTGGGTGACTGCCTACACTCCAGCAAGGGCAACCAGCCTTAGTGATGCTGAATGTCTTTGCATTACAGACTAAAACCTCAAACCCCACTCGCTTGTAAATACTGTGCATGATTATACATGGAAAGGAGCTGGGTGTGTGCAAAGAGTCTGCTTCTGCACCAAAAAATCGCTCCCCCTTTTTCCTACTAATGCAACTGTGAAATCACCAGAGCAAAACGCAATAAATCTCTGCCTGTAATTCCTATTTGCACACAGAGTCATGTTTTCACATTAGTCACAAAACGAAATTTCTTTGCTAATTTGAATGCACACTTACTGCTCTTTTTTTTTGGCAAGTGATAATCACTTTTACAGACTGACACATTATGAATCCACTTTTCAGATTTTTTTAAATGCACATGTCCAGACTGCTTTTTCAGACCACCACCATGTGTATCCTGGGTGACTGCCTACACTCCAGCAAGGGCAACCAGCCTTAGTGATGCTGAATGTCTTTGCATTACAGACTGAAACCTCAAACCCCACTCGCTTGTAAATACTGTGCATGATTATACATGGAAAGGAGCTGGGTGTGTGCAAAGAGTCTGCTTCTGCACCAAAAAATCGCTCCCCCTTTTTCCTACTAATGCAACTGTGAAATCACCAGAGCAAAACGCAATAAATCTCTGCCTGTAATTCCTATTTGCACACAGAGTCATGTTTTCACATTAGTCACAAAACGAAATTTCTTTGCCAATTTGAATGCACACTTACTGCTCTTTTTTTTTGGCAAGTGATAATCACTTTTACAGACTGACACATTATGAATCCACTTTTCAGATTTTTTTAAATGCCCATGTCCAGACTGCTTTTTCAGACCACCACCATGTGTATCCTGGGTGACTGCCTACACTCCAGCAAGGGCAACCAGCCTTAGTGATGCTGAATGTCTTTGCATTACAGACTGAAACCTCAAACCCCACTCGCTTGTAAATACTGTGCATGATTATACATGGAAAAGAGCTGGGTGTGTGCTAAGAGTCTGCTTCTGCACCAAAAAATCGCTCCCCCTTTTTCCTACTAATGCAACTGTGAAATCACCAGACCAAAACGCAATAAATCTCTGCCTGTAATTCCTATTTGCACACAGAGTCATGTTTTCACATTAGTCACAAAACGAAATTTCTTTGCCAATTTGAAAGCACACTTACTGCTCTTTTTTTTGGCAAGTGATAAACACTTTTACAGACTGACACATTATGAATCCACTTTTCAGATTTTTTTTAAATGCACATGTCCAAACTGCTTTTTCAGACCACCACCATGTGTATCCTGGGTGACTGCCTACACTCCAGCAAGGGCAACCAGCCTTAGTGATGCTGAATGTATTTGCATTACAGACTGAAACCTCAAACCCCACTCGCTTGTAAATACTGTGCATGATTATACATGGAAAGGAGCTGGGTGTGTGCTAAGAGTCTGCTTCTGCACCAAAAAATCGCTCCCCCTTTTTCCTACTAATGCAAATATAAAATTACCAGAGTTGTACACAATAAATCTCTGCCTATATTTCCCAACATGTGTAACCTGGGTGACTGCCTACATTCCACCAAGGGCAACCAGCCTTAGTGATGCTGAATGTATTTGCATTACTGAGTCCAACCTCAAACCCTTAAACTATTCATTTTTTATACCAATACACCTTAATTTATTGTGAAAACATAGTCCATATTATTTTACATGTTCCTCACATTTAAATTTCTCCCAAAACAGAAAATAATAAACGCAACTTCAACAAAAAGAATTACATTTCTATTATTCATTTCTTAATTTACCATATACATCCCCTCTCAAACTCTAACCTCACCTTTAAAATTAGTTAGTTGTGAAAGAAATGTGGCACTCAAACAGCAGATTATCAGAGCCAGGATCTCTGTTCTCTACACCTCTCTCCTCTCAGCAGAACCAGATCATGGCAAAGTTTCCCTCTATTTTTCCACACATATACATGTAAGTTTCAAATCTCAGTGCTTCCCCCTTTTTTTCAAATGTAATCACACATTTCTATTGGTTGAAAACCAACCCTTTTCCAAAAGTACCCTGCCCCCAACTTGACTTCTGCCTAGTACCCTTCCCCCAACTTTACTTCTGCCTGCTACCATAGCAACAGCTCATGGAACACTGCTGTGTGGAGTCAGGTCAGAAGTTCGCCACACAATGTTTCAATTCCACAGAGCAAGAGTGCTTGACTTTTCAAACCTAACAGCAAATCCATAGTACTGTTCTTTGGTAACACATTTTTCTGTACCAATACAAAACATGCTTCTATTAATTTACACATACAGCCTAGTTTTTATTCTAGAATGGTATGAAACAGCCAATCAGTTCTTTTTGTTTTGAAAAAAATATGTATGCCTCCATTTCCAAACTGTCTTTCTTTTCATATTGCCATTCTACTGAAAGACACCTCCTGAGTGCATCCAGTTCTCCTTTGAAGATGTTCACAGTGTGGATTGTAGGGCACAGCTATGTCTTCTGGAGTGAAAAGTTTGCAGAGAAAACAGGTATGGTGAGAGACCTTGCTTTGCCAAATGTAGACATTAAATGGATTGGTCAGAGAGGGTTAAAGTGGCACCAATTGATGCCATTGGTGAAATCCTTCATGCAAATCCAACACCCTGGCCTCATAATAGTGCACTGTGGTGGCAATGACCTAGGCACTTTGACTGGGGTAGGTCTGGAAATGCTTATGAAGGACACCTTTGCACAACTGTTTTCACTTTTCCCTAAAACTGCCTTTGTGTTTTCTAACATATGCCAAAGGCAAAAATGGAACTGGTCCAATCATTTCTGTCCGCAGATTGACAAAGCAAGAAAGCACGTCAACAAATCTGTTTCTGCTTTCCTCCGTGACTATGGTATGGGTTCCATTTACCACAACAACTTGCGTTACGACATGCAAGACATTTATAGAGGAGATGGTGTGCACTTCAATGATGAAGGGAACAGAGTCTTCCTCTTGAACCTTAGACTCTGCATCGGTACTTACTTGTAGGTACCACAAAAAAATCACTTAATAAACACAACGGCTCTTTTTAGAGCCCCCTAATATCTAAACACTTAAATCTGAATTTCATTTCTTTTTTGTATTTTTTTTTTACCGTACGCTTACCGTAAGCTTACCGTACGCGTACCCCATGATTTTTTTTAAAATCAATAAATGTTTCCTTTGTACTTTTCTGTCCTTCTTTGACCCCCTTACAAATGTTAGGGGGTCTGTAACTCTCTCCCTTGCCCCCTTTTCAAGATATCACTCTTTTTTACCGGAGTGAAATACACAAAATGGCGGCCGCCGCTTCCTGGTTTCGGCCGATTCGAATGTTTACTAAGATCTAACAGCCAATCAGAATCGCGCTCGCGCACGCCACCGTACGCGTACGGTAAGCTTACGGTAAGCGTACCGTAAGCTGGCTCAGATATATATATTGATTTAAAGGCTATTTTCTCAGAATCTACTGAACAGATTTACACCAAACCTACAAAAGGCACTTCCTTGACCTGAGGACTACCTCTCTGCCAAATTTCTAGTAATTCTGTTCAGCCGTTCGGGCTGTAGCCCTGTCTAAAGGTCCTATGGAAAAATGCATGGGAAAAACGCGTTTTGGGACCCCCCTTTTATCTCAGCCCCCGCTTGACGAATCCCCCCGAGACTTTCAGGGTAGGAGCGGAGCGTAGCGCCCCACCTATTTTGAGAAATTCGCGAGGATTCGTCGACCGGCGCCAAAGTTATTCAAAATAGAATGTTGCGGATTTCCTATGGAAACAGGGTCCTAACTATAACTACCTACTGGCGACCGCCAGTGGGTAATATATATAGATATATATATAGATATAGATATATACATATATATATATATATGTATGTGTGTTTGTATATATATGTGCTATATATGTATGTGTATATGTATGTGTGTTAGTGTATATGTACGTATATATGTGTATGTGTACATGTAAGTCTATACATATACGTATATGTATATATATGTATGTGTATATGCATATTATGTGTGTATATGTGTGTGTGTCTATATATATGTGTATGTGTGTGTAAAATGATTAATATTTATTACTTTATTATCTTCGTATTTTCAAATTTATGACATTTAATTTAATTTAAAAATAATATCAAATTCATCTTTCTAACTTTCTTAACATATTAAATATAAATAAAATGGTTACTCTTGGCGGGGATTTTTAGATTATTCTTTAAACAATATAATTTATAAATTAAAAATATTTAAATTAATTAATATACATTTAATTTTATTAGGTGATGTGATGTAATGATTTTTTTTAAAATAGTAATTGTTAACCTAGATCTAATAAATTATGTTACATTTATATGTTGTGTGAAATTAGTTGTAACAGTTTTTTTAAAGAATAATACATTTTAATAAGATTACTTCTACTTTCCTATAGGGCGATCTCTCACACGGTGGCGGAGACCTATGTGTAAAAAGTTATTAGTAGAACTTAAACTGAATGGGTGGAAACATGTAAACCTACAAGAAAGATGTAAATCTAAACACAGAAATTGCAGCACAAAAGTGTAGATTTAAAACTAGACACAGCAGTAAATTTGCACCTGTAAAATTACTTTCATGTTTAGGCCCCAATATGCATTGACCAGAAAAGTAACATTCTGGCCCAAACCAGGGGACATTGTGTGATATATCTGCTATGTCACATTGCTCTTATAGAATCATCCACATACGGCTTTGCATTTTCTATAGAATATTCTGCATATTCATAGGGTTTCAGGAAGTAGATTTATTTCATTTCTCTTTTTTGCACTTGGCCAATATGTGAAATTATGCTGCAGACAGGGTCTTGTTCTACCTGTCTGACATAAGATGCCCCATTTTTTCTGAGGGGTGTAGCAGGATCTGGCTGTTTTTGCCTTAGACCATCTCACACCAGCTCCCATCAAGGACACATCAAGCATTCAAAATACAACTATTATTGAAAGCGTAACTGGTTGTCCTTGTAGAATGATGATTACATGGATTGTGAAGGATAGCGTGTGGGTGTGAGGGGCTTTTCTTTCTGTCGCTGTTCTAACTTCCGATTAGGAGATGCAACCACATGCTCGCTTTTCCCAGTATGGCTTGCCACTAAGCAGTGGCGGCTGGTAGGGAACGGTTGAAGGCCAGCAGGGGAAGGTGGGTAGAAAAAAAATAGGAAAGGGAAAAAAAGGAAACTTACCTGCTGGTCGCGTCACCAGCTGCCACCTCTCCTCCGTCGCAGGAAGCCCCTGGGCTCCCAGGCTCCCCTAAGCCAATCATAACGCTGCAATGCAGCATTGTGATTGGTTCCCCTAAGCCAATCACAGTGCTGCAATGCAGCATTGTGATTGGTTCCCCATAGCCAATCACAATGCTGTAATGCAGTGTTGTGATTGGTCTGAGCGCCGTGGATAGGTGCTCAGATGGCAACAAGGAGCCTGTGCAAGTTACAGCCTGGTGGGGAATGCAAAGTGCGCATGACTGTTTGGCCGGGCCAAGATGGTCGGCCAAGCAGTCATGCACACTTAGAATGTCCTCACCAATCCTTCCCGTGCTCCTGCTCCGGTCAGCCCCGCCCCTCCCCGTGCCTAGGAACGGAAAAAGAAAAAGATATCCGCACTGCTCTTAAAGCAGTTGGGCGACACTCCTCCGCCATAACGGAGGAGCCAATATGTTTTCTTGCTTATGTTTTTCCCACATTTGGAACAGAATTCAGGATTTTGGGGTTTCCACTTGATAAATATATTCCTCGCTGAACCCCTTTAATGCCCCTTGCACCTCAATTATATAAGGGTATGCGCCCTTCCATTTCCCACCCTGGAAAGGTACTTTGCTTTAAAAATGCATATTAATGTGTCCATTTTAAAGTAGGCAACTGTCCGTAAAAATGTTTGTGATTATCCACGTGTGTTGACTTTATTTTTTATGGCCACTTGATTTTTCTCACATAGCCCTAAATTTTTAGACAATTGAAAATTTCCCACAATCGTAAATGCACCTTGTGATTTAAAAAACAGGTTTATAGAAATGTTCAATTAACAAATATAAACGCTGCATTACTCATGCTAAACAAAAAACCTTTATCAATCGGACTCTTACAACTTCATCTCTACTTGGTATCCTGTCTCAGGGGATCCAGGACCCCAGTGACCTCTAATTATGAGCATAATGTTAATTGTTAGTGCTCGCCGGGCCACAAGGGATAGGTACAATACAGATTACTGCAACTCATACATTTTTTCACAATGAATGTGAATGGTCAAAACTTACGTAATGAGTTATCGTGAAGACCTGATGTGTCTAGCGCTCGGGGACTAATGCTGGACACACTGAAGTAATTTGGTCAACTATATTCTTGTTTACTGATAGGAACCAACTGTCTTCAAATAAACGGCCTTTTGACTACAACCCACAATCGGTCTGATTCACAAAGGGCCAACGCACTCGTGGCAGAGGCCTGGCAGTAATGGCAGGGGCCCTCACTCGTGGCGGGACCTCTGAACTTCAATTTCTCATTGCGGAAGTTCCACCACCTCCCGCCACAACTGTGGAGGGCCTTTGGTCCCGATTCACAAAGTTACTTACCAATCAAATGCCAGTTACTACAAGCAAATGCTATTCTCCGTGAAGCAAAAGTACTTTTGGAAAACAGATTCCACTTTCAGCACAAGAATGCTATTGACCATTTTCACGATGCACACCACAAATGTCCATGACAGTGATGCACCCAATGTTGGGTGGGTCGGGGATGGTGTTAACCTCAAAGTCAATGATGTAACCTGTCCCCAGAGACATGACTCAAAACAGCATTTCAAATTGCAATCAAACAGGCTGACTCAAAACGAGAGTTCAAAGATTAGAATTTGAAAAACGTAGATTTATTAAAGGTTAGATTGAAAGATAGAAATTTGAAAAATGCAAACGCAGTAGCAATCTCGTTAAAATGTAGAGAAAATATTTGCCATTAAGGCTCTCAGTATTAGAGTATTATTTTTACTACTCCTATTTCTGTTTTTGTCAAAGGGGCTGAGTCATATCTTAGTGGTATAGATACTCAGTTGCAACAGTGACAGAGTGTCTATACTGCCAAGATAATAGTCCGCCCACCCGATATAGATGCAGGCAGACCATAGGTTTAATCATGGCATAGACTACTCCATCTCCACCATAATTAAAACCCTCCGATGGCTCTGCGAAGTAAAGGTCATCAGAGATAGACCTGTAATTCCACCCACCTGATTTAAACCGGCGGAATTAGAGGTCAGTTTCCACCACCTGTCACCGCCAGGTAAACCCTGGCACTAAGGGGCAGTGAAAACAGCTAAATGTTCCCTAGGCCATGGGAGAGGACTCCCATGGAAAGGGAACCACTGTCTTTTTTATTTAAAACATTTTGGAAATGAAAAAAAGGAAACTGTTGGATGCAGGGCTGCATCATAGTGAGAGAGCCCTGCACTAAATAGCAAAATGCATTGACAGGAAACACTGTGATGGCAGTTCCTGGCAATGCTTTATAAATGAATGCCATCCCTATTGCAATAGAGTAACTTACTCCTTTGCCCTGGTGTAACAAAGGCCTTCACCAGGAATGAAATCAGATATAAATCTCAGATTAGCAGCAAAATCAGTAAGACAGCAAACAGCATCCATAAAGTCTCAGGAAAGGTTACCAACTCACCTCCAAATTCAAGGGCTTATATACAGTTTTCTTGCATACAACATTATTGAAACTGCAAAGTCAGCAAGGTACGAGCATTATTACGAAAAAAATCACAATTTTTATTTTAAAAAGGTTAAATAACCTTGTCATCTTAGCACTAACCCTCTAGATGAAATTGATTGCCCCTTCTGACCTAATGTCGTCCGGAGGTATTAAAACAAACTGATTACATTATCAACAGATAATCATAAAGAACGTGAATGCGAGGCCTAACTGAGGCCTAGATAAATCAAAGACAGAAAACATACTTTAGCACATCATAATGATTTCGTTTCAATTGTAATACCGCCATGTCAGTATACAGATGTGTATACAGGTGCAAAGCAACTAATATTAATGAATATTTTAGTTAAAATGCATAAAAACGTCCTCATTCTCAAGATCCAAGCATAGCTCATGAAATATCCTATAGTCTGGAAACCTTTCTTTTAGGTAGAACCTACCAAACAGCTCAAGCTGTCTGGTTGCAAAAGGGCAATTGTCAGTAAATGTTACAGTGTGCTTAAAGCCCGCTAACGGCTCACCAATGGTTCGCTGTATTGTAACTCATCTGTTTTATTCAATGGCTTGCTTTGTCCATTTTGTGTTTGTAACTCCAGTCAAGGATTTTTTTGTTTACTTGTGTACTCCCACTTCTCACTTTGAGGGAACTACTTTTTGTTTTTCTTGCTCAAGCACTCTATCTGAGCATATGTGTTTGCCAGCTGTCTACCT
This sequence comes from Triturus cristatus, assembly GCF_964204655.1. Lineage (NCBI taxonomy): Eukaryota > Metazoa > Chordata > Amphibia > Caudata > Salamandridae > Triturus > Triturus cristatus. The sequence goes on from NC_140583.1 coordinate 1,043,392,902, forward strand.
CGTGTACTTCTCTCCCTGACTCCTGCTCTGTGTTGCTCTAGCTCTTCTGATTTTCTGTCCTAAGCACTATTCTTGTCTGTGTGCTTTTGTGCCCCTACTCTGCACTCCGTGCTGATTTCTCACACTTGTGTTCTTCTAGCTGTTCTCTTCGGCTTGTGCTTCGCCCTATGCTAAATCTGCTGCTTTTCTTACTCCTCAACCACCAGGTCCTGTTTTATTCCCCAATCCCCAAAACTCCTGCAGTTCTTTTTTTCATTGACTCTTTTGCTGTGAAAAATCTTTCTTTTTTTATATTTGCCAATTCAAATGGTGTCTGCCTTCTTGGGTCAGTATATACAAAGTTTAATCATTCTTCAGATGCCTGTGCGCATCAGTGGAATGGCGAAGCAACCATAACACTTTTATTTTTTTAATTGACAATTCTTCTCATCATCCTGATGCTCTAAAGCACTTCCAAAACCAATTGGCAAAGCCAATATATCCCAAAGGTGATATCTATTGGCTTTGCATGTGCTTGTTGTTGATAGCTAGTGATTTAGAATTTATGAAAGGGAATTTGATGTTTTTCTTTTGACTACATTACCTATCTAAAACAAAGTGTCGGTTCTACCTGACACCAAGGTTAATGGAATCGCATCCTTAGCAATTCAAAGTTGAATCCACCAAGGGCATGAGTCGTTTGACGTAAAGGCACCAGTTTTGTTTAAAAGACAGTTGGTAAACACTGCCCTGTTTCAAAGGATGCATCCACTGCTTCTAGCATATGATCAGTTGCTCATCTGTTGTCAGCATGTCTCTGGTTGCATGAAAACAGCCTCACTCAAGACCTTCCCAAACATCAAAACGGGCCTGGATGGATCCTCCTTCATACATCATGTATTTCTCAAAACCTTTAATCTTTTACAGAGCCCACAGCAATGACCAACGGCAGATCCTTTGTTGGTCAATTAAGAGCCCCCCCATACGAGTGTAAAATGAGTCTTTCTTGACCATGACTTAACTACTACTTGACAATTTTTCTGCACCTGTAGACTTTAATGTACATCCTTTCACAGAGTAACCTATGTGCTGCTAAGAGATCAATGAAGTAATCATCATGGACATGCATCAATGCCACATGGAGAAAAGTAGAAATCAGCTCTCCTGACCAACTCCAATGCCCTATCATCATCAATGGTGTCTACCACCAATGACCAACTTCTATGCGCCCTACACTTTAACAGAATCTTGTTCATTGTTCAATTTAGGGGCTTCATAGAATTTAATCAACATTCTCATTGACCAACTTTACTGCCGCATAGGAGGGAAAACTCAAGTTCACTGTCACTTAGACTTAGGGCCTGACTACGATCTTGGTGGATGGGATATTCCGTCGCAAATGTGACAGAATTGTCCATCGACCATCGACCATCTAGCACCTGAACGCAGGGAAAGAATTAAGCCCAAAAATAAAGGGGCCCCCTGGTTCAACGAGGCCTTACGGATACATAGACAGAGTCTGTGTAAGGTTGAGAGACAATGGAGGAAAACATATAAGGCTTCCGACCTGGTCCTTTATAAAGCTGCTCTGGCCCTGTACAAGAAAGCTATCACGTCCAGGAAAGCAGACTTCTATGAGGCTCGAATTACTGATGCCCCTAACAAACAAAAGGAAACCTTCAGGATCCTAAAAGAATTTAGCAGAAAGGTTGATGCGTCATCAACCTTAATACCTTTTGACGTTGACACCCTGCAGTCTTTCTTTCTGAAGAAAGTGATGGACATTCTGCTTGAGATAAATAGATCTCATGCAACTGCTGCAAGTCAAGGACTGGCGTCACCTCAACCTTCACCAGCTCAATTCCTGGCCCAATTTCCTCCGCTGGACTCAGAAACATTGGCTCTCCTGATTAATAAAGTTAAATCCGGCTCGCCGGCTGACCCCTGCCCTCCCAGGATTTTTCAGCTTGCCTGCCCAACCCTGGAATGTAGGATCCTTTCGCTCCTCAACAACTCCCTGGCCATTGGTCAGGTGCCAGGCGACCTGAAGGAGGCCAGAGTTATCCCTCTACTAAAGAAGCCAGGAGCTGACAAGGCTGATTTGAAAAACTATAGGCCAATTTCTCAACTCCCTTTTCTGGCCAAAGTAATGGAGCAACATGTCCTAAAAAACCTTTCTGACTTTTTGGATACTTTTAGGCTGCTGCATCCACGTCAGGCAGGTTTCAGAGCCTATCATAGCACAGAGCTTGTCATGTTGTCCGTCCTTGACGACCTTAGATTGAATGCTGATAAGAGAGAGCCAAGCGCACTGGTGCTATTGGACCTCTCTGCAGCATTCGACACGGTCAGCCACTCCATCTTGCTGACCCGTCTGATGGATTTGGGACTTAGGGGCCCGGCCCTTGCCTGGCTAAAATCCTTTCTCTCTGATTGCTCGCAAAGGTTGCAGCTTGGTGACTGTTTCTCCAAGAGAGGTGTCATTCCATGTGGCGTTCCACAGGGCTCTGCACTGTCCCCTCTGCTTTTTAATATCTATCTGCAACCTTTAGTGTCCGCTCTATCCAACATGGACTGTCGTGTTTTTAATTATGCTGACGACACCCAGCTTATTCTGAGGATCGAAAATTCAGCCTATGCCCAAGAGGCAGCTCAAAACATCTTAAGGTTCACAACTAATTGGATGACAGCTAACTCTTTAAAAATCAATCCCGATAAAACGGAGGTTCTCATTGTCCCTACCATCAATAACTCCTGGGGTGGCCTGTTTTGGCCCAAAGAACTTGGGCCTCCTCCCTGCCCCTCCCCAGTGGTGAAAAGTTTGGGAATTAAGATCGACGCAGAACTCTCGCAAAGTCATCAAGTCTCCTCAGTGGTGGGCACCTGCTCTGGTATCTTGAGGCAATTGAGGAAGCTGGTCCCCATTCTGTCCACCTCTTCCATGAAAACCATAGTCTCGGCCACTATTTTATCACGCCTCGACTATGGGAATGCGCTGTATCTGGGCCTTCCTTAGAAACTCACTAACCGGCTCCAGGTGGTTCAGAATGATGCTGCTAGGCTGATTTTTAGCCTTCCTAGGAGGTCTCATGCATCACCTCTGCTCTCAAAACTACACTGGTTGCCCGTTAGACAACGCGCAAAATTCAAGGTCCTGTGTATCGCCCACAAATCCCTTTATGGTCAAGCCCCTAGCTACATTAGGGATCGCCTGACTAAGTATGTCCCAGGACGCTTCCTTCGATCTGCTGATGCTGTCCAGCTGATCTGCCCCCGAAGTAATCTGGCTTCCAAGGGCGGGCGGGCTTTCTCTGTTATTCTGCCTTGTCTTTGGAACCAGTTGCCGGATACTTTACGAAAGGAACCAGGATTACTTCCCTTTCGAAAGCTATTAAAAACGTTGCTTTTCAGAGACTCCTCCTAGGACCCATGTCATCTGGACTGTTTTTGCCGGGCTTTCTTTGCTATTCTCCTTCGGCCAGCGCTAAGAGACCTGTCGGTATACATGCGCTATATAAATTTCCCTACAAAATACAACAGATGGGATATCCATTATATTCTGTGGAACTTGTATACGGTGGACAGGATACCCGTCACATTTGTGGCAGATTATCACATCCTCCAAGATCGTAATCAGGCCCTTTGTGTTAATGGCTGTAGGATATTGGGATGAAATTGAGAGTGCACCAGTTACACTCATCCTTTTAATGGTGAGAACAGCATTAATGGCATCTCAATGAATCCAACTCAATGTCAAGTAGAATGTATTTGTTTTTCATTCCCAGAGGCATTGAAGAGCTTCAATGGAGAATCCCAATGACTGACAATATCTCAATACTTTTCAGACATTAATTAGTACCCATTCAAAAGTCTTCAATAATAATAGAATTAAATTGAATTTTGCTCAGCTACATCGCCATGGTCTCATCAACAGTGGAAGCTAACAATAAGCAAACATGCTGAAAAAGTTGTGAAATAACATACGTAATTTTGCTATTTTATGTTATTTTTCAGGAGATAAATTTCAGTTTAATGAATGCCCTCAACCTAAAGATCCTTTCAGTCACCCATCCAATATCAGCTAAATCTGGCACTGACCAAAGATATCATGCTTTGGGTGACTTGGGGAATAAGAAAATAAGTTTGATATCTCAACTCAGTTTATGGTAAGGGACAACCCACTTTAAACCACACTCAATACCATTAATTTGTTTACCAAATAGAAGAAGTTAGTGCAATGAAGCCAGAGATATTTTAGCCCTCAATGTTGGGTACCACACCCCTTTACAGCCTCCTCACTCACTAGATGAAGGCAGCTGCAGGGTGCATTTTGCATGCATCTTTGTGTCTGTGCATGTATGGCTGTGTCCGTACGTTTGGTTAGGTGTGTGTATGAGTGTATGTGTGTGTGTGTGTGTGTGTATGATGTGTGTAGATGAGTGCATTTGTGCAGTTCTAGCTGGTTTCTCACAGACAGCACACAAACATCAGTGTATCAGTGGGCAACTTCCAATGAATAGGAGCAACTTTTAATGACAAGCTATACCTTTTCACTAATTAGGGAAGATGCCTTCCGTTGCCATCACTGTGCACTGGGATGTGATCTTGCTTTCCTTTTCTCTCTTGCAACGCAACCACAGACATTTCTACAACAGCGTATTTCATCTGTACATGACACTGCTGATCTTCGAGTTTGATGTTAGAAGAAGAGAGACCTTGAGCATCCAGCTGTCTACATGGATGTCAGTGTGTGCTCAACCATCACTTTTAATTAACACATATGTGAATACTAAACATAGTATCCTGTCTCCAGCCACCTGCTTCAAGAGCAATAATGAGATTGAGGTCTGTGCTCATGTAGACGTTGCGAAAAAGCTGTAATTTGCATGCGAGCCTTACTGAGAAGAAAGCAAGACGATTGAGAAGGCCGCTCCTTCCACTGTCAAAGCAGAAGACTGAAAAAGACAAGATCATTACCTTGATGGTGAAAAAGTGCTGTTAGTTGTGCTCAAGTAAATGTAGCCTTTGAATGAGTGGGTGGATTAAAGCATCCAGGGATGACTTCTACAAATTTCACTGAGGGGCGTATAGCTGGCTCCTGCAGCCCTGCGGTGCATGCAGTTGCAGCTTCTCTGCTAAGGCGGAGGAGCGTCACCTCACTGTTCTGCGGGCAGTGAAAAAGGAAAACGAAAACAATAATAACTAACATTATTATCATTTTTGTTTTCCTTCCTGCTTGGGTGAGGGGCTGGTGGTCCGGGCTGGCCAGTGCAGGGGGCAGGCGACGAATGTAAAGCACACTCTAAAGTGCGCATGACGGTTTGGCATTACACAGCCTGGTGAGGAACATGTAAAGCCTCCAAGCATACCACAGCGCTCAGACCAATCATAGGTGCAGTCATTTTTAAACACTGGGCACTGTGAGGCTCACCTGGTGTTTCCGCAGGGGCAAAGTGGAAAGAAGAGATGCTGGATCCCAACTTCCTTCACCCAGCTCCCCAGCTCAACAAAGTCAAAGCCAGAGAGGAAAAGGTGGGGAAGAAGGGGAACACAACAAGGTAAGGGAGAAGGAGTAGAATCCAATAGCTCGCCTGGTATGATGTTGCATATGTTCCCAATGGGTAAATGTACAAGAGTTGAATACAATCCCTTGGAATTACAAAGGTGATATACTTGGACGTGTGTCTGAATGCACGTGTGATACCTGTTTGACGTCCCTCTTGAAGTGAATTGGAATTTTATGGACACATATAGTTTGAGACTAACACGGTAGTAGCTAAGAGGTAGAAGCATGTGTATTAATCATTAGGACTGCAGAATTTAAGCATTCAATCATCATGATTAGTGTGAACAATACCAACCTTAACGGAGACAGCCAACTGGATACACTAGACCCAAGAAAACATATACTATCCTGAGAATAGATAGGAAAAAAACAAAAAACTCATTTTCCTAGAAAGGACAAAAAAAAATGCACAAAAAGTGCTGGGTCAGGGTAATATAGAATATCTATGTAATACCCAAAGTAACTAATACCACTCTCTTATTTGCAGCATAAGAAAAAGTACGGAAGTCAATCCTGGCAGAGAAACAATCTCATGCTATAAATGAAAAGCAACAAGTCAGATAAGTATCCACTTAAATACTATGGAATGGAATGATCCTACCATATAGGCTGGAGGCTAGGATTCTTTTTAAATAAACGCTCTCTGTTACCTTCCTTTCAGGAACAGAGAAAATATGCAGCTAGGAGATGCTGTCTGGAGAGGTGGCCGTGTACTGACAGCCAGCGAGGGAGACGTGGAGCTGAGGAAATCTCCGGAAGAGAAGTCATTACCCCGAAGCACAAGACTTTAAAGACTTCGCGAGAGAACACAGGAATCTGACCCTGCTCTCCGACGTGGACTAATCAGGTAAGTGCAGGCAAAGAGAATGGGCAACACGGGAATCCATGACGGAACGCGACGTGCGTTCCCGTCATCGTACTTCTCATTTTATGGACCCAAGCACCGCCCTTGCCGGCCGACGAGTGGGCGGGGCTGGCTGTGGACGGGCAGTGCCGCGAGCCCGCCTGACATGAATGTCGGCGGTCGGAGCTCACATCAGCGGCTGTGGGCAGACTTTGCAGTGGGGCTTCCCGACAGCACTCCTCCCTTAACCCCCAAACAGGTTTGTGAAACAACCACAATAGGGGGAGCATGAACATGAGAAACAGGTTCCCAAGAACGTTTATCAGGCTCATAACCACTCCAGTGAATCAAATACTGTAGCCTACGCCGTACTCTCCGAGAGTCTACAATATAGTCTACCTCATACTTAGGCTCGTCATCCACCAAAACTGGAGGGGGTTGAGCAGGAACAATAGTACCAGGAGCTACTGGCTTTAGCAAAGAAACGTGAAAAACTAGATGGATCCTCAAGGAGGCAGGTAAGTCTAGTTTTACTGCAACAGGATTTACCCCTTTGGAGATAACATAGGGACCAATAAAGCGAGGTTTAAATTTGATTGTCCCCTTAATCTTAATATTTCTCATTGACAACCAGATTTTGTCTCCAATCACATAATCAGGAGGTGGCCTCCGATGTTGATCAGCATCATCCTTATACATGCTTTTTCTCTCCTCCAGATTTTGCTTGGTCTTAGTATGTATATCTTGGAGATGTGTTGCAAGTTCTAAGGCAGCAGGAGTGGAAGTAAAAACAGTAGGTGACATGAACCCACAACGGGTATGTAAACCAAAATTGCAAAAAAAGTGGATATATATATGGAAGAATGTTCACCATTATTGTATGCAAACTCTGCAGTACAAAGAAATTTATCCCATTCCTCATCAGTGTGCAACAGTTGCGCCTTAGATATTGTTCAATACACTGATTCACCACTTCTGTTTGTCCATCTGTCTGGGGGTGATAAGCAGAAGAAAGTCTTACATCTATTTGTACCAATGTAGTCAAAACCTTCCAGAATTTAGACACAAATTAGGATCTCGATCTGACACTATAACAAAAGGGAGACCATGAATTTGCACCACTTGCTGGAGAAAAACAGAATCAAGCTCTTTAGAATCAGGTAAACCTTTCAAAGGTATAAAATGAGACATCTTTGATAACATATCGACCACCACAAATATGATAGTATGTCCCTGTTTAGTGGGCGGATGTTCTACAATAAAATCCATAGAAATCGAATACCATGGTGTAGGAGGTTTGGGCATAGGCGTAAAGAGTCCCGCTGAAACCTGGGGAGAGTTCTTACTCTTGGCATAGACATAGCATTGTTGAATATACATGTGAGTGTCCTGTTCATAGATGGCCACCAAAAAGGATCTTTTAAGTAATGAAAGGGTTTTCTTATGACCTGGGTGCCCTGCCAAAACATGTAAATGACACCATTCAAGTGCTTGTAGCTGTAAGGCTTTGATAGAGAGAACTAAACCTCCTTGAATGTACAAGGGGTTGTGAATCCTCACTCCCTTGTGCTTGATTTCGTATTTGATTTCCTCAGTTTCTTGTGCCTGAAGTACTTCCTTCAGAAATGATTCCTCCGAACATGTACCTCCCAAGATAGGCTTGGGACTTAAGATAAGGGGTTGATGGTGAATGTTCTGGGTATAGGATAAACCATAACCATATTGCGATAGCGTGTCTGCTTTACCATTTTTGTTACCGGCCTGGAACTGTATGAAATAATCAAAGTTGCTGAAATAATGTGTCCATCGTAACTGCTGCATGGATAAGGCCCTAGCAGCCTTCAGGAACTGCAAATTTCTGTGATCTGTAATGACAGTGACAGTGTGTAGTGCCCCTAATAAGTATTGACACCATTCTTCAAAGGCACATTTTATAGTCAACAATTCTCTGTCTCCCACCGAATAATTCTGCTCAGGCAGTGTGAGTTTGTTTGAATAGAAGGCAACTGGGTGTAGATTTCCAGTTTGCCTATCTCTCTGGGACAATACTCCGCCGATTGTCACTTGGGATGCATCTGCTTCCACAATAAATGGATGTGAGGAGTCAGGATCTTCCAGGACAGGGGCAGTTACAAATGATCTTTTTAGACAAGAAAAGGCTTCCACAGCAGCTGGCATCCACGAGAAAGATATCACCTTTTCTCAGAAGTTTAGTAATAGGGGACACCAAAGATGCAAACTCCTTTATAAACCGTCTGTAGAAATTAACAAAACCCAGGAAACCCTGTACTTCTTTCACAGAACTAGGAGAAGGCCATTATGTAATGGCTGTGACTTTTTGGGGATTCATTGTCACCTCTTTCGAGGAGAGCACACAGCCCAAAAAGGTTACTTCAGGAACATGGAACTCAAATTTGTCCAGTTTCACAAAGAGATTATTGTGTCTTTGGTGATCTAACACACTTTTCACATGCCCAATGTTTTCTTCGGTGGAAGAGGTTTAGATTAGAATATCGTCTATGTTGGCAATGGTGCTCACATCCAATACCTCTCTCAAAACTTCATCAATAAAGAATTGGAACGCATCAGGGGCATTACATAGCCCAAAGGGCATAACCAAATATTCATAGAGCCCAAATTTAGTACAAAAGGCGGTTTTCCATTCATCTTCCTCTCTTACTGCACTAAATGGCAGGCTCCTCTCAAGTCCAGTTTAGTAAAGATGGTAGCGTCTTTCTTCTGATCGAGTAATGACTGAATCAGGGGCAGAGGGTACCACTTTTTTATTGTTACACAGTTGAGGGCTCTATAGTCTATGCAGCACCGGAGACCCCCTTCCTGTTTGGGTATGAAAAAAGGGGGGAAGATGCGGCAGATCTAGAAGGTCGAATGAACCCTTTCTGTAACATGTCATCCAAGTACTTTCTCAAATAGATATTTTTCTTCTCTGTTAATGTGTATATACGACTGCATGGAATTTTTGGTCCAGGTACTAAATCAATGCGGCAGTCATATGGACCATGAGGTGGCAGAACAGAGGTCTTCTCTTTATTGAAAACCTCTAGTAAGGAATGATAACAGGCAGGTAATTCAGTGTTGTGAGGGGGCCTCACTCTTCATACAATGTAATGTACAGAAATCAGAAGTGAAAGACATGGAATGCTCTCTCCAATTTATATCTGGGTTGTGTTTCATCAACCCAGGAAATCCTACTATTGCTTGAAATTGAGGTAAAGAAATGACATCAAATTGAATTGTTTTTATGGTGACTATTATGTATATGAAGACCTAGTTCTTTAGTGCAATGAGTGACAGGTCCTGATTTCATGTGGCTCCCATCAATAGTCTTTACTATTTCTATTGTCATTTTTGGTTTAACTGATATTCTCATGCTTTCAACCCATGTAGAGTCTATAAAGTTCCCAGTTGCTCCTGAATCTAGCATGATTTGAACCTCTACAAATTTATTTTCCCAACTCATTTGAGCAGTGAAGAAAAAATGGTGTAGTGGGAAAAAGGCATAGTTCTGACTTACAAGTTGGGAGACCATTAAACCTGACCTACCCGAGCAACCTGTCTCCTCCTTGCCGGGGTTTCTTAGTTTACCGACTACGTACATCTTTTTGGTTTAACAGGCAGTCTCGCAAGAAATGTCCTGCTTTGCCACAGTATAAACATAGTTTATTGTCCATCCGTTTTTGTATTTCTTCAGTACCTAAAGGCCCTTTAATACTACCTATCTGCATATGTTCAGGCTCATCAATATTTTTGTCTGGATCTGGCTCCTTTTCTTTACACGTAAGGAACTTACTCTCTGGGCGTCCTCTTTCACATTTTCCGCTCGTGCACTCTGTGATCTAATTTAACCACTAAATCAATCAATGACTCGCAGGAGACAGGAGGGTACGCAACTTGAGCTAACATGTCTTTTAGTTCATCCATTAACCCTTTATAGAATAGAGCACTACGCTTGGCCTCAGGCCATCCTGCCTCGGCAATCAGCCTGTTATAACAGGAGATATAGGTCATGAGATCCTTTGATCCTTGTTTAAGATTCAACAATTCGGTGTCAACAGACTGCATAAATGAATGTCTGTCGAACAAACATCTTAACTCCTCCTTGAAAGCCCTGTAATCATATAACAAGGGGTCATCACATGCCACTAGAGGGATAGACCACATAGCTACTGTTCCTCCCAAATATGATAAAAACAAACGCTACTTTAGATTGCTCTGTAGGGAAACAAGAAGCCTTACACATAAAGTGCAATTGGCATTGGTTAATAAAAGTAGCAAATTTGGCCGAATCATCTAGGAACCTTTCTGGTGGTGCTAATGATATAGAGGAGGGTGTTGTAATTTGATATACTGGTGATGTACTACTGGAGGAAGTGGATAGTGGTGAAAAGAAATTACCATGCGCTCCTGACACAGGGTGACGTTTGAGTGGCGTGTTGTAAGGGATATACTCTAACAGTCAGTGCTTGTGTTTCTTTTTGTAAGTTCCCTATCATGTGTGCCACATTGGCGAAGGTAATTTGTTGTTCCTCCATCATGCCCAGACGGAAAGATAAAACGTGGGCTTCCTGTTCTGTGATGCTCACCTGGTGTTTCTGCACGGGCGAAGTGGAAAGAACAGATGCTGGATCCCAACTTCCCTCACCCACCTTCCCGGACCAACGAGGTCAAAGCCAGAGAGGAAAAGGTGGGGAAGAGGGGGAACAAAACAAGGTAAGGGAGAAGGAGTAGAATCCAATGGTTTGTCTGTTATGATGTTGCATATGTTTCTAATGGTTAAAAGTACAAGAGTTAAATACAATGCCTTAGAACTACAAAGGTGATATACTGGGATGTGTGTCTGAATGTAGGTGTGATACCTGTTGGACGTTCCTCTTGTAGTGAATTGGAAGTGTATGGACAGATATAGTTTGAGACTAACACGGTAGTATCAAAAAGGTAGAAGCATGTGAATTAAGCATTAGGACTGCAGAATTTAAGCATTCAATCATGATCAGTGTGAACAATACCAACCTTAACGGAGACTGTCAACTGGATACACTAGACCCAAGAAAACATATGCTATCCTGAAAATAGCTAGGAAAAAACCAAAAAACTAATTTTCCTAGACAGAACAAAAAATATATAAACTAATGCACAAAAAGGTGCTGGGTCAGGGTAAGTGCAGGCAACGAGAATGGGCAACACAGGAATCTGTGACGGAACGCAAAGCACGTTCCTGTCATTAGACTTCCCATTTTATGGTCCTAAGTGCCGCCCTTGCCCACCGACGAGTGTCGGCGGGCGGGGCTCACTTAAGCAGCTGTGGGCCGGTGCTGCCACGAGGCTGCCGAACATGAGTATTGGCGGGCGTGGCTCGCGTCAGCGGCTGTGGGCGGGCACAGGCATGATCTAATAACGGTCACAGAGGCCTTTGGTAGTTGAAGTCCCCTCACACACCTCCAGTGTTTTTTCATCAACAATTGCCCATTGAATGATCTCTTATCATTTGGTTAAATGAGCTACCATAATCTAATCCTTGCTAAACTGTTTTAGCTACTTTAGCCCTATTATCCCAAATACCTTAATTATTCTAGTGTGACAAAATGTCTGAGGAACAGCTGGATGAAAGAATTTAAGGGAAATTGAGGATATGGTGAATATGGAAATTGGGAGATTGATGGGGTCACTAGATGACACCATCAATAAGAAGTTAGAGGCATTCTTCAAGAAAGGAAAGGTTTTTAATCCTACTTACCAGCCTGAAAGCTCTGGATCGGTAGGTAAGACCCAAAGAAAAAGAACTTCAGGTGGCAATTCTACAAAAAAAGCTAAGAAAACTAAAGGACAGAAAATGATTTGACACCAGAGAGAGCCGGTGATAGTATCAGTGCTTCTGGCACTGCAGATGGCCAAGGAAAAGGCCCAAATATCCCCAGATGTATTGATAGCGACAATGCTGTAGGACCCGGGGATCGACCTCTCTTTTTGCTCTGAATTTGTCTGTGACCACAAGGACATCTGGAACAAAGATGGGCATTGTTGATCCTTTGAGGGCGGATATGTTCAATCCCCTTCTAATAAAACACCCTGTGTCCCCCTGAGTGGGCCTCTTCACAGCATGTCGCTGAGTACATTGTGTTCTTGTTGAGAAGGGATATCCCCAATGAAGTAAGATCTCCCCTCAAAACCGAGTGCCCCAACCCTCCCTCCTTGACAAATACTACCACCTTGGGGTCCAATTCTGCAGGTATTGTGACTTTATTAACAAAGGGGGGGAGGAGCCAAGATGGCGATCGGGACGGCAGCGTAGGCTCCCGGCTCCGTGAACCTCCACATCCCGCACAGATATCCTGCATGTGATCCTTAGCCTGCGCTATATGCCCGTGCTGGGGACCGAGAGCGGCAACTGATCGTGTGATTTTGAAGTTTCTGGCGGCGATACCGCCGGAGAAATTTTTATTCGAAGTTTGCGGCCTGTGCAACCCTGGAGCCGGGACCTCGGGTGGACAACATGGCCGGGCGGCAGTTCAACAACAGCGGCCTTTGGTGACTGGGTGGAGTCGGAGTACCGGAGCGGTGCGAATATTGACCTGAATTTCGCCGTGGTCACTCCTACCACTAAGCGTAGCGGGCCGAGTGCGTGCCCGAGGTGGCAGTTCCGGGATTCCCCGGTAAATTGCCTGAGCCTTCGCTGGTGAGCGGCCCGGACGCTGCCCGTAACTCGTCCCGATTTTCGCGGGCTGATCCTGGAGTTTCACGGACGCTGCTCCGTGGTGGGGATGACTGTTACCCGTTACCACACACCAGATACATATTTTTGCTTGCCCCCGGAACCCTGTTTCCAGTGACTTGGAACTTGAGGTGCTTGTGCCTGGGTCCCGGTCCCAATCTGGAGTGGACCTACCCGGCGGCCATCTTGATAGGATGGAGCCTATCATCCTGTACTCTGGGTCTCAGCAAGATTGGGCGTGTGTGACTAAGATGAGCGTGCCGGGGCGAGCGCCGGGAGCTGTGCTGGGGTACGGTGACCTTCTCGAAGCTCTCGGTGCCCTTCATTCCACCATGGTTCACGGCGCCTGGGTATTGGGGAGAAAGCTCGATGGTGTGGCTTCAGCGTTGGAACAGTTGAGCTCTCCCTGTCCCCAGGTACATAGGGACTTGCTACACTTCGCACAGGAGGACAGTGTCGTGGCCGCCCCTGTGAATAAGGAAAAGCTGGAAACTCCGGACAATGTGCCAACGTGTGATCAGCTGGCTGTGGGCCTGGTCTGTTCCGGAGATTTTGGATCCGAGCGGGGGGTGGTGGCCTTGCCCCGCGCGCAGCCTCCGGCGACCCAGGCAATATTCCAGCAGTGGTCGCCGGCTCTGGCTGATTTCGCCTTCCTGGACCTTGTGTGCAGTGCGGACCCTGGGGCAGTCCTGGGAAAGATGATCCTTCAAAATGCTGACTGTGTTGGTATTCAGAGTCGTCCGCCCTGCATGTGTGGTTCGCTCCCTGGTCTTTTTTGGACGCTCTACTTCCTTGTAACATTGGACATGGCACTGGGTCGATGGGTATGCCAAGGATAAGGCCGATCCTTCAGCGGTTGTCATCTAATGGGCGGGCGGGCACAGGGGTTGCACGCTCTCATGGCATAACCGATAGTGTGGTAGGTGTATAATGCTCCCCAATATTCTTTGATATGGTCGATATTGTGTGGTTTACTGTTGCTTTGGGGGAAAACATATTGTGCGGGAGGGAGAAGCCGGGGGCATGTTTTGAAGGCCCTCCTCCAGTTTATTAATATTCTCTCTACCCCCCCCCCCCGTCTGGTGGGGTTTCTTTTCTTACTCCTTTTTCTCTCTTTCTTCTATATTTCGGGTCTGGTTCCGGGGCGACAGGCACACTGCTGGGGGGGGGGGGGGCGTACTCATCTGCAGAGGTGCAGGGTGGGGGGTCGGGGGAGGGGATTCTTTAGTCTTTTTTTTTTCCATGGCCTCCTTTTTCTTTTCTTATTCTTTCTTGTCTTCTTTTCTGGGATCAGCATGGTAGGTCTCCTTCGCCGTAAATTACTGCTTCTTCATGTGTGCCTCAATTTCCGTGGTGTTTTCTGGGTCTTAGGGCAGGGGACTGCAGGCGTAAATGGCCGTGATATTCTTCCCCATCCTGAATCGCCTGTTCCAGCGCCATTGACTTGATAGATTGCTGCTTATTGTTGACGTTTTCTATTCTGCCTGCCATCTTTCGCTGCTGGGAAATTGTTTGGCACCTGATCCTTCTATTCCTTATTACAAAATGAAAACCTTTTGTATCCTGGTCTCCTACTTGGGCTGTTCAGTGGCCACGAGTATATTAGCATGGAAATTCTGATCCCCGAGGAGCTGCCTGTGATTAACAATTGCCTTGTGTTACTCTGATTGCTTAGCGGCCGGCCCCGGGGGTTGTAGGCCCATATTTGTATTTGGTTGAAATGTCAATAAAGGTTTTTAAAAAAAAAAAACAAAGGGGACAAAGACTCACATAAAGGGCTTGACAGGGGCTTGAAATCCTGCCAAGATCACCTGCTAGACATCATTTGTCCTTTGGCCAAGATGTTCAAAATTGCAGTGGTCGCCTACCTCAGTAAGACTCTAGTCGATCCCAAAGATTTTCACCAGTGGGCCCAAAGAGCTGTCTGTTTCTTGGGGAATGATACAACAGCCCTCTCTAACAAGAGGAGAAAGAGCATCCTTCTTAAAATTGATCCCAAGTTGATCGAATTGGCAAACAAGGGAAGGGGGCCCTCCTCTCAGGGGCATCTCTTCAGAGATAACCTTATTACCCCCTTAACTGCTGGGCCTTTACCCCCTGTGCTGAGCCGTGTTTTGGCTATTTGGTGTAGTTTGCGCTTAGGGCTCCCTAACTTTTCTTCCAGATATGGTATCCACACCAAATTTGCATCCTTTTTTTCCAAAATATGGAAAAAATGCATCATATAAGAGTCTGTTTGGGGGGCGTGGCCAAGCCAACCAAGATAGCGGACTCCTCTCTCTGAGGCTCCCGCTCGGCAGCCCGTGAACGAGACAATGCTACCTGCCCCGGGTTTGGAACTAGTCGGACTGAGCCCTGAAACGGAGGCGACACCTCCGGTAGGCTTTGAGTCCCCGAGATTGCGGCTACGGAGGTGCCGGAGGCTCCGCACGGGTACCCGCCGGCTGCAGACAAGATGGCGGACGGGTGATCGGCTCTGGAGGAGCGGCAGTGAGGCAGGAGGACTGCGGAGGCCCTGTGAGACAATCGACCCCGTCAGCGGTCGCGGCCACCCGCACCAGAGTCTCATGGCCGTGGGGCCAGGGTTGGACCCGAGGAGGCGACCTGGACGGTCCAAAGGCTGGAGTGAGCAGAGAGGCGGGAGATCGCCGATCCCTTCCCCCTCCCACGGTTGAGCGGTGGCCCGAGGAAGCCAGGCCGGACCCATGCGGGGGTGCAAGCAGCCAGACAGCGCGATCTACACAGCAGGTGAGCCCCGACCTGGGTGATCGATGCGTGGAGATAGCGGGGGACCCCCGCCCCACATACAGGCCGGGAGGCGATAGGCGGCTGATCATCTGATGGTGGCAGGGAGAGCAGCCCGCTACCCTCGGAGACAGACCAGGTCGAGGGACCCCGGCGACAGTCCAAGCGGGCACCAGCGGACATCCAGCAAAGGGCGTGCAGAGCTCTGAACCGGGTCACCAGTGGAGGAACGAGGTGAGCCCCGTACCAAGCACAGCCGCTCGACTCGATCGGCAGCAGGAACGGCAGGGAGGCGTGGAGCGTACAGTAGAGAGAGCCCGGCCATACGCACCCCACCGTGCTTGGGGGACAGTCAGGTTGAGGAGCACGAGGGGAGTGTGGGGCCTACGGTGCTGCCTCAGCGCTAACAGACGGACCGCAGGGGACTCACCCAGCACGAGAGGCTTCACGGGAGAGCCCCGTGCTCCACTGAACGGGATCGACCCCACCTCCCTGGGTCCAGCGATAGCAGAGAACTCACCTACACACGGAGGGCAGGTCAGTCCCGGGGACACTCGGAGGCAACAGTCGCAGCCTACCACGAACGCTCCAGCGGGGGCCGGGGATCGCCCCTCGAGTCTGAAGCGCCGATGAGCCGATGATCTGGGGGGGCGCTGGTGGTGCGCTCACCCACAGGGCAACAGGACCCAGCTAGAGGGAGGCCGCCTTCCAGAGAGACCCGCTTGACGAGAGAACGGAATCGCCGGGCCAACCCGAAGGCGGGAACCAGCAAGCGAACACAACTATCAACGTGGGGAGGGTACCCCCCCCCACCATGGGTCACCAAAAAACGGCGGGGGCGCTGACGACCTCGCACCAGCCCAGAATGAATTCATCAACGTCGGCGGGGCCCCCCCCCCGGAACCAAGCCAGTCAAGGATGACCCCACGTCTAGGAAACTAGACCAGGTCCTGGCGGCCATCGAACAATCTAGAGTGGCAATGGAAGGGAAGTTCGGCGAGCTGGCGTCCGGCCTGGGTTTCCTTCCTTCGTGACGACCACAGAAAATTGGCGGACAAAGTCGCGCAAGGCGCACAAACTATCCAGACACTGGAACCGCAGGTGCAACAGCATCGCAACACACTTCAGGACCTCCAAGCACGGATAAAGGCGCTGGAAAACAAGACGGACGACTTAGAAGGACGCTCCAGGCGGAGCAACATCCGCATCATGAATTTGCCGGAAGGAATCGAAGGGTCTAACCCGATCAAATATATCACCGACTGGATAGCCACATTCACGTCAGCAGAAGCTCTCACCGCGTTCTTCTCAGTGGAGAGAGCCCACAGGGTACCAGCTCGCAGACCACAGCCGGGCATGCCTCCTCGCCCTTTCTTGCTCAAGCTCCTCCATTATCAGGAACGAGACACTATCCTGCGAGCAGCCAGGCAGCAAGGGCAGCTGCAGATAGAGGACAAGCAGGTCATGCTGTTCCAGGACTACTCCCGTGCGGTCCAACAGCAACGGGCCACCTTCCTGGCAGTGAAGCGCACCATGCGCCTGAAGAACATACAATATGCGCTCCTCTTCACGGCCCGTCTCAAGATCATCTATGACGGCGAGACGCACATCTTTACGGACCCGAGGGAAGCGGAAACATGGGTGGAACAGCACGCACGGCGCCCCAGAGACAGCCCCAGCCCACGCCCGAAAAGGACACCAGGGCGCCCGGGCCGCCAGCCCCGGAGGGCCTCCTCCACGCGGATCAGTGTGCGGACTGGCACTACCACTACCAGCTCCCTGGACCTCGTGCAGATCATTGCGGAACGTCGGAAGGCTCTCCAGGCGGTGGCCACTATGAGCCCCCAAGACAGAGGATCGGACACGGAACGTGGTCCTCACATCTTCAGCTCGGATGACGAGAGGAGTGCCACACCTAGGTCTCGGGAGGGCTCGATGACGCCCCCCGTGGCGACCCCCCAGACTGCGGACACACTCATATAACAAGACATCAACGGATCGGATCAGCGGGGAAACGGACACGCACGGCCCTACGGACCGGGCTGAGCAGAATAGCCAATGAGCCAGACACCGGGCAGGACTCTTATAGACATCAACAATATACGGGCGGCCGCCAGAGCGAGAGTCGGCAGATACCAGAACCACCACCCCCACAGTTACGAACTAAAGTTTCAACATGAAATCCAGTTTGGGCACATTGCCTCGCATGATGCGCCCCCAGTATTGGGACTGTTTCCCACTGTTGTTGCAGTTTACCCCCCTACCCTACGTATTCCCTCCCCACAATTCCCAGAGCGGGCAAGGCGACCTTCATGGACGATACAGTGCACAGATGGACGGTAGGTGGCGGGCGAGGGGACGGGCACGGCGGCTGTGGGGTCCACAATACAACAGGGACACATACACCTGACTTCCCACAACATGTCTCACGACTATCCTAACACAGACATAAAATTCCTGACACTGAATGTCCGGGGAATGCATACCGCCCGCAAGCGATACTCTATTTATGCCTACATCAAGAGACAGAAGGCCCAAGTAGCACTCTTACAAGAGACGCATCTGACAACAGGGGAGGTGGACCGGCTACAGAGAAAGTGGCGAGGCATAATATGTGCCACGACCTACTCCGCATTTGCCAGGGGCGCGCTAGTATGGATCAGACCGGGGGTGCCATTTAGAGAGCAAAGCAGACTCATCGACAGAGAAGGCCGCTACGCGATACTAACGGGGCTGCTGGAGGGCCAGCAACTACTGATAGGGAGCATATACGCCCCCAACACAGAACAGGAGGGATACTGGGGCAGACTCACAAACACATTGGCACACCACACGTCGGTCCCATGGCTATTGGGAGGGGATTACAATTGCACCCTAGACCCACACCTAGACAGATCACACCCCCCGCAGGCCCACTCTTCATCATACAAGCAAGCCGCAGGCCTTCGCAGCTGGGCAGACAGATGGGGGTTGGCAGACATCTGGAGGACTCGCCATCCCACCACAAAGCTTTACTCCTTTCATTCGATCCCACACGATCTGCGGGTCCGTTTAGACAGGTTCCTATGCTCAACGTCGCTCTTACCCAAAGTACAAGACTCAGACTACCTAGGCAGAATAGTGTCGGATCACGACGCGCACACTGCGGTCCTCAGATGGAAACCACCTCACCCCCCGATCCCAACATGGAGGAT
This sequence comes from Triturus cristatus, assembly GCF_964204655.1. Classification (NCBI taxonomy): domain Eukaryota; kingdom Metazoa; phylum Chordata; class Amphibia; order Caudata; family Salamandridae; genus Triturus; species Triturus cristatus. The sequence goes on from NC_140583.1 coordinate 1,043,411,960, forward strand.
GCCCCGGGAGTGCCTCACAGACCCGGTATTCCACCAAACCCTTGAGGAGTATATGCAGGGCCACTTTCGGCAGAATGACAACACGGCCACCACGAGATCGTTAGAGTGGGACGCATTTAAGGTGAGCGCCAGAGGGCACTGCATCCAGCAAGTGGTGGGGGTCAGGAGAGTGCTGGACAGGGCTTTGCAGAGGGCGGAGACCCAGCTTGCGGAAATATCGAAGAGGGTGAATCAGGGGGACGCCACGGCAGCGCAATTGTCGGAAGCCAAATCCTCTCACGCAGAAACGCTGCGAGACCTGCGCAAATACAATTTTCGGGCATACACGGCGAGGACGCACCGAGAGGGGAATAGAGCGGGATCCCTCCTAGCTTGGCTACCTAAACAAGACACAACACCACACCCTATAACAGAACTCATGGCCTCAGACGGGCAGCTCAAATACTCGCAGGCTGATATGCTGCACATCTTCCATGGATACTACGTGGCCTTATACCGGTCCCCGCGGGTTGGACCATCGGGGGACCTCGTCAGTTTCCTAGGCCGGTCGTCCCTGTCCAAGATTCCCCCCGCAGTCGGGAAGGAACTAGACAAAAAGATCAAACCAGTCAACGTGAAACAGGCGATTAAGGCCCTAGCACGCGGAAAGGCACCGGGTACGGACGGATTCCCGATCGAGTACTACCACACGTTCGCGACACAGTTAGCGCCGCATCTGGCCTCCATATACGAGGAGGCGGTCGCCCGCAAAATGCTCCCAGACTCAATGCGGACATCGATCTTGGTGACCTTCTTGAAGCCACACAGAGACCCCACGCTCCCGGCTTCCTACCGGCCGATAACGCTCCTGAACGCTGACTGCAAGATCCTAGGGAAAATCTTAGCGGAGCGATACAGTCAAATCCTCCCAACATTGGTGCACCCGGACCAGTGTGGGTTCATTCCCCGGGGGACACCTCACAAAATTTGCGTCGCCTTTTCATATCCAGGATCAGACGAAAGAACGATATCCTCGGGCGGCGTGTCTGGTCCTGGACCTGGAGAAGGCATTCGATACCCTGCTATGGCCTTACCTGTTCGAGGTCTTGCGGTGCGTGGGTATCGGACCCGTGCTGCTGGCCTACACCCAGCTACTGTACGGGGGCCTCACCTCCAGAATGCGACTCGGCAAACTCATATCGGCTCCATTTTCGGTGACCCGTGGGACCAGGCAGGGATGCCCCCTCTCTCCTCTCCTCTTCGCCCTGGCGATGGAGCCCCTGGCCATACGGTTGCGTCGGGAGGGGGAGGCGTGGGGGATTCCCATTGCGGACGTCACCCATTGTGTGTCATTGTATGCGGACGACGACCTTACGTCAATCTGGACGACACTGCAGGAGTTCGGAGAGACCTCGGGACTTAAGGTCAATTGGGAGAAATCGTCGATTTTCCCTTTGGGTGCCCACGCAGGGCCCCTAGCGATAACGCTAGGCGCTCAGTCGTTGATGTGGGATGGGGCGGCCCCCAGATATTTGGGGGTGCGCCTATACCACTCCCCCAGAGACTTCTTCGAGGGAAATCACCGAAGGGCACTGACTAGCCTGCGCTCGGCGGTGGGATTCTGGAAGACGCTGCCGCTAGCACCTATAGGACTTGTCGCCATTGCAAAGATGATTATGGTGCCGAAAATGCTCTACTACTTTGCAAACCTTCCTATAATCCTGCCGCGTTCCTTCTTTCGGGAACTAGACACGCTGTTAGCAACCCTGATATGGGGAGGTGGCCGGCATCGAGTGGCGCTACGCACATTGTACCTACCCACAACAGACGGAGGCCTGGGAGCACCGTCCTTCGAATCATACTTCCTTGCGGCACAGCTCCAGTGGCTGTCCCATTGGACGGCGGAACGGCATGTGGAGGAGACGATCACCGAGAGAGGCAGACTGCCTCTTCCTACGATCCGGCGAATGCTCTTGCCGGGTACTAAACCGATGCGCACGCACCCGCTACAGGTCACCGTAGCCCACAGATGCATGATGCGGATACACCGTATGTCCAGGGGCCAGCCACTATATTCCCCTTTACTCCCCTGGTGGGTTTCCCCCAGCGGAGCGGGTACTACACTGCGAGGGCCCTCCGAGTATGGACGGACCACAACATCACAGAGGTGGAGGCGTTGTTCCAGGAGGGGCAATTGAGGACATACGCACAGCTGGTGGAGTGGTATGACCTCCCCCACGGACAATTCCTGTGACACAGGCAAATACTGGAAAGTAGTAGCCACTTCTGGAAACTACGTGATGGGGAACCCCCGACGCATCCGGTGTTGCACACAGTGCTGCGAATGGGAGCAGGCAGTCACCTAATTACCTGGCATTATAAAGCGATCCGGGAGCTGGCGGACGTCTCCCTGGACAAACTCCGGGAAACGTGGGAAGACGATGCAGGCCGAGTATTCAATGACGCAGAGTGGCGCAAAGCTCTGGAATTCCCAAAAAAGGTGTCCAGGAATGCGCGATTCAAAAATATTCAATTCAATATCTTACACTGGGCGTATCTCACTCCGGACAAGCTCCACCGGTTTTACCCCGATACGCGGTTCGAATGCCCCCGCTGTCTACTGGTAGACGCCGACTTCAAACATATGTTTTGGGCCTGTCCATCCATACAACGTTTCTGGGTTGGGGTGCACCAGGCCGTTCGATCTACAACCGAAATCCCGACTGCCTCCACCTGGGAGGAATGTGCGCTGGGGATATCCCCGAGGAGGAAAACCGCGAAGGTACAATGGAAGTTCATGTCATTGGCCATTCTCCTCGCGAAGAGGAACATTGCGATGCATTGGAGGGCCCCAGCGGGGCCGTCGGGTCCGGCATGGGCGGGTGCATTGCTTAAATGGGGAGCGGCAGAGGAAGAGCTGCTGAGAGAGGAGGAGGCGAAGGGTGCCCGCAAACATCCGATATCTATGGAGTGGGCACAGCTCCTCATTCTTTTTAAGCAAAAGTACGCAGCGGGAGACATTCAGGACACGACACAACCCACCCCCCACGCTTCTTCTGCCTCCCCCGATCACCCCGGACCAATAGAGGACGCGGACGGCTCAATAGGCAGGTAGCACACCTAGATGCGAAGGGCGAGTGCGGACCCCGTCTCCTGCAGCGCGTCGTACGGTAGACCCGCCCCCCTCCCCCTAGTTCGCCCCAGAGCGCGCCACACGCACTTGCCATCAGACCATGCACAATCCACCACGGGAACTTCCTATTGTCAGCCCCGCACCCTTCCCCCCTTCATGATTCACTCCCTGCTTCCCCCTTCTTCCCAGTTTCAGGCTCCCCACCCCTCCCTAGGACCCTTCCCAAGCCACCCCGAAGGTGGCAGTCACTCCCGTTGGCAGTTCACACGCCGTTGTCCTAGTTGAATGACCTGACGGTTACATTGGGAGAGAAGGGAACGTTGCATAGACAAAGTTGGGGAGACAGAGCTGACCCCGAACGAGATGGGAAATGTAGGCACTACTGCGATGATATGCACAGGGGTCTGTCAGAACACACCTGTGGGAGACATGTTTTTCGGGTCATAACAGGAGGATTCAGTGGCTAATGGACTACGGTACCCACCCACTACAGGCTAAGCAAAGGTTCATGATGATGTGCTATACCTGTGAAAGTTCAATGTGGTAAAATGCATGCAAAACCCTAATAAAAAATTTCAATTAAAAAAAAATATAAGAGTCTGTTTTTTCCTTAAAATGGCATCCACGAATGGATGCCATTTCCCAGTCACCATTTTCCCAGCTTTCAGGAACATCAGGCTACCTCTTAGAAAAATGCAAAAACTGTAGTTCATAATTAGGTTTTCTATTTTCCCAAGTTTTTTGTGCTCTCAACCTACTTCCAGTTTGTGGTGAAAACCAGTGTGAAACCCATGGGTGAGCCAGAAAAGCTCTAGATTTCTGAAAAGTAAACATTTTGAATTCAGCCAGGGGTCATATGTGTCGATTCCTTATGGTTTTCCCAAGGAAAATAACTGTTGAAATAAAGACATATTGAAAAAGAGTATGAAAAAACTGGCATTTGTAACATTTTCATCTGTAAGTTTTTGTCATGGTGGCCGATTGATGTAAGCCATAAATCATTACGTCCGACTGACCCTTCTGGTTTTGGGGATGTATAGGGTTGGTAGGTTCTCCAAGAACCCAAGGTACCCAGAGGCAACAACTGAGCTGCACTAAACAATGGTTATTCATTATTGAGTACCGAGTATACAGCAGCGGCCGGTGCAGGTAAGCGCGGTAGGCAGGGCTCTGCGGAGGGGATGTAGACAGACGACGGAATAGGGCAAATAAAATAAATAAATAAATAACTCCTATTCTGTCGTCTGTCGACATCCCCCCTACAGTGCCCCGCCCCACTGCACTTATCTGCAACGGCCGCTGCTGCGAGTATAGATCAATTCTTATAGCAAAATAGGCAGAGTGAAAAAGGGGTATCAAGAAACTAATGTATTTCTGAAATGGACACAAAACATAGAGTTCAGAAGCAGCAGTTAATTCTACGTCTCTGAATTTTTGGGTACCCATACTAGCATATGATTTGGAGGGTATGTTTCAAAATGTCATCTTTCGTACACACTTGCTTACATTTGATAGGCATAAGTGTAGCTAATTTCAATTTTGGACCCTAGCTAAACTGGCACCTAGGGAAACCTAGCCAATATGTACATTTTTGAAAACTAGACACCTAGGGGTATCCAGTGTGGGCTGACTTGTATGGCTCTCACCAGGTTTCTTTTACCCAGAATCCCTTGCAAACCTCAAACTTTGTACAAAAAACACATTTTCCTTACATTTCTGTGATGAAAAGTTCTGGAATCTGTGGAGAGACACAAACTTCCTTCCACCTGGCATTCGCCCAAGTCTTCCAATAAAAATGGCACCTCATTTGTGTGGGTTGACCAAGTGCCCGCGACATGGATGGGCCCAAAACATATTGTGGAGCCATCAAAAGTATCTATCACAAAATTGACCTGGTTTTGCAAGGGGGTCACCTGCATTTTTAGGTACCGGGCCCGGCGGCCATCTAGGGAAACCTACCAAACCCAGACATTTCTGAAAACTAGACACCAGGAGGAGTCCAGGGAGGTGTGGCTTTTGTGGATCTCTCAACTTTTTCTTACCCAGAATGCCCTGCAAACCTCAAATTTGAGGAAAATGTGTTTTTTTAGCTAACTGTGTGTGGAATTACCACTCCAGCACAAATTTCCCACCACACAGTGTCCCCCTCAGTCTCCCAATAAAATTGATACCTCGTATATGTGGGTGCCCAAAGAAGAGTCAGCCCAAAACATATCTATACAACTGCACTTATGAACACGCTTTGGTGCCCCCTCAATCTCCACACGTTTTGGGCTCTTCCCTGTTGCAGGCACTTGGCCCACCCACACAAACGGTGCAAGCCAGACCAGGTGAGAGTAATTAACTAATTAAAAGGGCTATATAAGAGCAAGGATTTCAGACATCATAGAGTATTGAAACCGTGAAGGAGGGATGCTGCTTGACAGAGACGCGGTGAGTCGAGGGATCTCAATTGTAGCATGGTTGATTTATGGCATACCGTCTCTGTTTATCGCCGTGTGTGTAGAGACTAGATTTCAGTGGGAAATACGAGTTGGCTTAGATTTTTGTGATGTCGATAGGAGAAACTAACTGTTAAGGTTCAGACACATGAAGAAGGAAAGATATTGTTGTGGAGGGGAAACGCGAGGAGAGAACCGGAGGTTGTTTGATGTGAATGTATGACGTTACTACGCATACATTCACCATGCATGACTTCATAACACGGTCGTTACAACGACCACGTTGTTACCATGCGTGCCATTACATCGCAAGTCAAACCAACGCCTTGCAGTTGGGGGTGTGCTCGACTTAAGAATAGTATTAATTACTATTCCTACTCCAGTTTGTGCAACAGCAGGGAAGGTGTTGGATTTAAAATCCAGCACATTCCTTGGTGTTGCACGCCACCTACAGCAAATTGTTGTTACGACTTACGCTGTAATGGCACACATGGTAACAACGTAGTCGTTGTAACGACCGCGTCTTAAGGCCATGCGTTGTGGAAACAGCGTTGTAAACGCTGTTTTCCGTTTGATGTTAGCTAAATTACTAAGTATCAGATTCGGCTGTTTTCAATACATTTAAAGCATGTTTGGAGGGGCATTTCAATCAGATATTATGTAAGGAAAATTTCAAAATAAGAAAAAAGAAAAAGGGGATGTTTGCTTAATCCGATCATGGTGGATAGCAATGCATTGGGTGAAAACATAATGATGGAGGAGGGAGAATGCTGTGGAGGAGAGATGCTTGGAGAGAATATGTAATTAATAGCTATATGTTGAATGATGAGGAATTAGAGTTGATCGCTTATGTGGTATTGACATCACAGTTAGAGTGTAGGATGTTGGAAGAAATTGGAAATGTGTTAGCTTATTGCCAATCTGTTTATGTGGGAATAAGCTACTGATTAATAATAGGATATATAATGTATGTGTCTGTTACTGATTGTGACACAAGATTTCAAAACATATTAATCTTTTTAGGATCCTGTATCAGAGCGATTTAATGATAAAAAATTGAACACTAATTCAAGTGCATGCTGTGACAAACAGTAGCTCTGCAAGGTGAGTTTTGGCTTATAGAATAGTAACTGCTCTGGTTTTAGGAAAAGTAATAATTTCTTGAATAATTTTGTTGTACAATATATTCTTAAGAGATATGTTGTGGAATTTGGAAACTCTGAATATCAAATTCTTATGATTCTACAAGATGGAGTAGACCATATCCCCTTAGGAGAGTAAGTTTACTCTAATTGTAGATTATGTAGACATGCTCAGTAATGATGTTGGTATACAAGATTGAAATAGCTATGAATTATTATTTACAGGAAAGAATTTTAAAAGAAGATGGTAATATTTTAAGCCCAGAAGACACATTAGAGTTTTTCTCAAGAATTAGATACTCACCTAGAAAGAAGTATTATTCTTAAAGTAACTATCTGCTCATTTGGATATAAAATATAGAATTGATAATCTGAGGTTAATGTGGGAAACAATTGTTTTATATTAAGACTATTTAAATAAGAGCCCAGAAGGAACATTTGAAGAAATTTAAAAATATAGAGGGAAAGAAGTAATGTCTGCTAGCTATTACTAAATTATCTAAAACAACTTGATGCAATGTAACAAAGACACAAAGAAGGGTCAAGGCACACACGTCCTGCACTCGTCAGATTCGAGTAATCACAGTAAGAATTTATGTAGAGTGTGGTGCAATGAACCAGAGACGTGACCCCCCTACGCCTCTGTACGGGGATAGAGAGACCCCAGACATTAGCACACAGCATGGTTCAGCACTCAACTTCACACTTAAATGATTTTGTGACGGAGATTATTATCCATAGTCCACTGATAAGATAAAAAGAATGATATCTTCTCAAAAAGTAATTGTGTGAGTCGTTCTTCTTTCAAAAAAGAATTCTCTATTCTTTATTCATTAGTTGTTCTGAAAAACACAACATGCAATTGGTAGCAGATGCGTTTTGTCCCTCTGGGACTTCTTCAAGGGGAGTATGATAGCTCGTCAAGTGTGAGCGTGACGTCCGGTTCAAATGAAAATGCATTTGTTGATAATTTTGGTGATTATATTTTAAATATGGTGGGGGATTTGTTAATGATGTGGTGACATGTTTATGGTGGACCATATATACTCGCATTATATGATCATATGTTATACCTTATGTTTCCTTTCTATTACATTAAAAGTTCATGATGGTGATTGTTTCTATGAAAATCTACTGATGTATAATTTCTGTTTTTCTGTAACAGTAACTATGTTCATTTGTTATAACATTTTTCTTCCTTTTTGATATATAATGAACTTATGATGATTTTATTATTTTTATGAATGTATACTGATGTATAATTTCTGTATTTTGTGAACAGCCCTGAAGAAGAGCTGTGTGCGCGAAATACATGTTGGCTGTATTAGCTGTATAAAGAGACAAGGGATTCAATAAAGAAAGAATAAAAGAAAATCTAAGAAAGAATGTGAATTGTATGATTTTGGCAATATCTCAGTACAGTTCCTTTTTCATATATTTGTTATATATATATATATATACATAGAGAGAGAGAGAGAGAGAAAGAGAGAGAGAGAGAGAGAGAGAGAGTGTGTCTCTCTCTATATATACAGATCACATTTTATATATGTGTGGTTTCCCTGGGGGCCAATTGCGGCCCCCAGGGACACAAGTCATGTAAAACAAGCATTTGCAATGCAATAGGTCTCGCATTTACGGCGGTTTGAGCTATTGGCATTGTAAATGACAATGTCTTTAATTTTGTTTTGATTTTGGAAAACATAAATAAAATGCAGTGTCATTTACAATGCCGATAGCTTAAACTTGCATAAATGCGAGACCTATTGCATTGCAAATGCTTGTTTTACATATAAGGCACCCCTATGGTAGGCCCAAGATATCCCTCTGGGCAGGGTGCAGTGTATGTGAAAGGTAGGACATGTACTGGTGTGTGTAACATGTCCTGATAGTGAAAATACTGCCAATTTCGTTTTTCACTATTGAAAGGCTAGCTTGTCCCATAGGACAGAATGGGGAATGCTTTGTAACAATCTCCAAGCATATCTTCCCATAGGGACATGATAGAGAAATGGAGTTTGGTATCCCTGAACTCAGGATTTAATGACGCATCTTTTAGTAAAGATGTTTTTTAAATTGTGTGTTTGAAAATACCACTTTTAGAAAGTGGCTATTTTCTTGTTCAACCATCCTGTGTGCCTCTGCCTGTTTGTGGATTGACTGTCTGGTTTCAGTGTGACAGAGGATGTGCATTCCCTGTAGACAGCCTCTGGGGAGTTGAGGTGTGCCTGGACCTTCATCGATGGCACAACCCTGAGCTGAATAGACCTTGGCTGCATATAGAGTGGTGGGAGGAGATTGACTTTCCACCTGAATGGAGCCTGTCTCCCTTGCACAATGCTGTCTCCACCTCCTTTGGTCATGCTGCACCAGTGAAGGCAGAACTTGTTTGAACTGGGCTCAGAGCCCCTTGCATAAAGAGAACAAATACATTTTGGAGTATAAGTATAGACTACTTCTGGAATCAAGAGGAACCTTTGCCAAGGAGAAGAGCTGGAGAAACTGGAGAAGGAGTACTGCTCCTTTGCTGTGTGCTGTCTGGGGTCGGTGTGCAGTAGCTGTTTCTGCCAAGGAAAGGACAATGACTTTGCTGTGTGCTGTGTCCCCCCCTGCTTGAAGAAGGACTCTCCAAGGGCCTGTGTGTCTGCTGGTCTCCTGTTGTTGGAAGACTCAGGGACATCAAAGTCTTCCTTCTGGTGTGCCAGTTCATTTTTGGAATTTCCTGGTGCTTCACATGTGGAAAGTTCCCTTGTGCTCTTTACTTTTACAGAGCTTTGTGTGCTGTGCTCTGCCAGAACTCGGCGTGCTTTGCTTCTGCCCAAGAGCCGTGTGTTCTGCCCCACTTCTTTCTGTTTAGCATTGAGGAGCATGTAGTCCCAACCTATGGAGAACACTGGTGAAGGGGCGCTGTTTGCATTGCAGCGAGTACGGGGCTGCCCTTGCCGTGTAGTGAAGGGAGGAGGGACCTAAGGTGCAAGGAAGTGCTCTCCCCTTCCCTGGTAGCCGGTGTATGGTCTTTCGTTCACTTGCAGCCAGGGCGCTGCTTACATGGCCCCTGACTGTGCAAGAATAAGGCGCAGGCACTGCAGGTCAAAGCGACTTACTTCAAGGCAGCAGGGCACTGAAGGCCGTGATCAGAGCTGTCGAGGGAGCCGCCCATGCAGGAAGGAATGCTGATCTGGGCAACACCGAAGTCTAGGTGGGTCAAACCGGCTGTAGCAGGAGACCCGTAAGACCGTGGTGAGCAACTGGGAGGCGGGGCCGACGAGGAAGTCCACACCTGCCCTTCCCAGCTGGAAAGATGAAGTCACAAGCAGGGACATCACGGCTCAGACTGTTGGAAGGAGCTCCCGATGCAATCACTACTCCGTGAGGTAACCGGCAGCTGGTTCTCTGGCTAGGGGAGGTCTCTCCACCATGTGAGCAGTGTGGGAGCCTCCTCACCCTGGGAGTGCTACCGTGGGGCATTGTCATAATTAGATCAGCGCAGGGAGGGGAAGCGAGGTGCCGCCCTCTCCCCAGTTGACCATACGAGACCGGGAGAGGTCTCCAACGAGTTTGGCTTATTAGTAGCTGAGCCACGTGATTGCAGGCAGCTGTGGATCAGTGCATTATTGGGGGCACTGTCTGGCTGAACCAATGCGGGGAGGACCGGACGAGGTCTCCCCGCCGACTTGGCTATACCTATTGGGCTGGGGTGATGCAAAGCCCAGTGTGTACCCTGTAAGGAACATAGGGTGGCCTAAGATGTTTTGGCCCATATGGATACAGCGATATTCCATGAGTAGGTTGCTGATGATGACCCATGGTTATTTATATGTTTTCATGTCATGGTGTACTGTATTTCATGCCCTAATGTTGCGCTTTATCTAGGGTCCCAAAGTGGTACTGGTCACCTGCATGTTACCTATGATACAAAAGGAAGCTATGGTCTATGCTATGTTTAGGCTCTTATAGCTGGTGCCCTCTATGAAAAGGTACTTTTATGGCTTTCCCGGTGATGTGGAGCATAATGTTTTTATGAGGGTTCATGGCATGTGCAACGCACTAGTATTTACTATTGCACCAAATGTACAATGACAATTTACTTATGACAGAGTGATTATGGTTTTATGATTGATGCATTCTTATGACCAATGCCTAGTGGCACAGTAATCAATGTAATTGTAGTCTTATGTGGCGTATGTGCATCTTCATGACAAGCACCTAGTGGCGCAGCGATTTATTATATGTGGTCTAAATGTGTTTTACATGCTACTCAGTGATTTAGGGTCTAATGTGGTTTTATGTGCAATACAAAGCATATTTTTTACGTTACCTTGTGTGGAGTTTCTTTTGTAGTGTGCCTAGTGTGTCACTGCTGTGTGAGTGTGTTGCGCAAACGCTTTACACATTGCCTCTGGGATAAGCCTGACTGCTCTGCCAAGCTACCAAGGGGGAGAGCAGGGGTTACCTTCAGCGTGTAGCTCCCTTGCCCTGATGAGAGTGGTGGTTTCTGCCTGGCTGAGGCTCATGCCCTAGCCAACCAGACATCCCATTTCTAACAGCACGCCTCTCTAAACAAATCAATACCATATAGAAACAATCATTGGCATAGCCAACAGGTCTCGCCTTTGGGACCTTATAAGTGTTTAGCCATGCAACAGTTGGTGTTGTTGCACCAAGGATATTGTGCTGCATAACTAAATACTTATAAGGCCCCGAAGGCGAGACCTATTGGCTTTGCCAATGCTTGTTATTTATGTTTGTTCCTGCGCACTCTCTTTTCCTTTCCCTTCTGCTCATCAGCAGGGCCTCACGGATGCACTGATGTGCCCTTCTGTCTGCCTGTTTGTATGTGGCTTTCCCCTCCCTCCTCTCGCTCTGAGCCCTCCCGCACCCTCCAAGCACACACACAGCTGTCGGTTTCTCACGGCAGAGAGACCTTGCACTGTGAATCCTTCACTTCTGCTCTCTATTCCCAGTTAACCTGCGCGCTCTGCAAGGGTGCTCCTAAAGCATAACAGAGACTCTCATGCAACCTGTGCCCGACTCATGCCAAGTGCACTGCTGGATGCCCACCACGGTCCTGGAGAAAGTAGTGGCTCTAAGTTTCTGCAGGACAAACACCCCTTCGGGGAAGCCCCTGGTAGGCAACACAATGTATTGCTTTCCATGTTCATTTACTGCAGCTGAAGTGCCTGCTAAATTAAACAGTATCAGACCACAGGAGGTAGCCCGTAAACCACAGTGAGACTGGGGCAGTACATTATATCAAACGACAATGTCTCAATGTGGGTTTCATTTTAAGGAACAAATATAATAAGCAAAAATAATGTTTGTTAAGGAGTAAATCAACATAGGGAGAGACACAGGGAGACAAAAATAAGTTGAAATCTTTGTATTTGAAATACTTAAGGCATGTTGGACATATTAAACATCATATGTGCAAAACACATGGACAGAAAGCACTGCGTTACATTACTGGAAATGTAACCGATAGAATACTGTGCACAAGTGCTCGTGAAAGTTGTGACGGCGCAAGTGACACGTGAAGTGGTATATACAGCGGTGATATAAGCCGCAACAAGGAATAAAGTGATACAATAAGTTTTGCAAAAATTAGGACATCCAAACAATCAATGGTGAAAGAATATGAAGAACAATGAATTGGATGTCCATAGAATGAGGGCGCCAAAAGTAACGCTGTTGGAGTCGACGGCGTTTCGGCCTGTAGAAATCTAGGCCATCATCAGGACTGGTTATATACAATTTTAAGACAGTGCTGAGAATAAGAGAGAAACGTATCTCAAGATGCTGTGGACCATAGAGGAATGAGAGAGAAAAGAGACGCTTATAGCTGCGGTCGCTACTGGTGGTTAAAAACGGAAGGCAGTGAATGAAATGGAACGACCAGTGGCAAGACCCCCGATTAATTGGGGGTAGTCTGCGAAAAAAGACAGTGACAGGCAAGAGTGGGGCGAAAAAGGGAGTGAAACAGACGAATTGGTTAGGGAGCAGTGAGGTGTAGTGACACCGAGCGTAAGGGTGAAATCAAGCCGAGTACTGGAAACATGGGCCAAGGAAGTAGTGCAAACGGGGAGATAGGGAAAGAATAGTGAAATAGGAGAAAAACTAGTTGGTGGCTCGATTGGGAGCAGAATTGCCGAAGGAAGAGTGTACACCAAGAGCGGGTAGGGCGGCGTGACGTGTGGACGTGAGAAGGGAGGCGAGAGGATGCAAGAGAGTGCTAACGGAGTCAGGTGGCAGGGGAGGCGTAGCAGGAGCGTGAAGGGACGACATATCGAGAGCAGAGCTTACTACGGTGTAGCACTGGGGATGACTAATAACCAAACGGACACGGCATCAAGGGTATGGCGAGTTCCGTGTATTCAATCGGGCGGCTGGAAGGCAAAAAGGGAGGGGAAGTGAGGGAGGAAGGGGAGTGATCAGAAGACTAAATATAGGAGAAGGAACTTACTGTAGGAAAATGCAGCTCGGAACCCAGTGAATGGATACTCTGAAAAAGGGGAAAGACGGAATTAGGATCGTTGTCCTGGGCCGGGGAAAAGGCGACTAGTGTACAAGGCTGGGTACACAAGGAGGGGGTACTTACAGTTGAGAGACGAATGAATGGTGCACCGGAGGAATCGTGGCGTGCAGCGAGCCGGCGTTAGTCCGGAAGGATCGTTCGCTGAAAGGCAAGCTGGCGAGGACATAGAAAAACAAAGGGGTCACGTGGAGGGTGGGGAAAAGCAACTAGAGCGCGCAGAGAGCGATGCCGGAAGTGTGGCAAATTAGGGAAGGAAAAGGAAAGAGAGAAAAAGGACTGTATCGATCTCACAAGTTACATAGACAATGTACAATTGAGAAGGACGACAACGTTCGAGATAACCTGGATACATACATGGCCAAAACAATTGGTCTGTTGAAACGAGAGAATATATATGAAAACATTGGTATACATCCAGCTAATGGAGAATCGAATGGTCTGAATGGAAGTACATTAAAACATAATAAGATGCAAGGGGAAGACAGGAAATCAGCAGAAGGAAACAAAAAGAAACAAAAAGAAACAAAAAGGAGAGGAAGGGGACGAGGTATGGTGGGGGAAGAAGGAGGGGGCGGGAAAGGGGAAAGAGAAGGGAAAACAAATATACAATAAAGGACTAATATCAACAATTCAGTTAATATAATAACAAGAATGAATATGTGAACAATAGTTACACAATTGCGGTTAGTGGAAAATAACAATTTATGAAGGAATGTACATATAGGTCTGGTCAGAAAGAAAAGTATATCAGTAGTAAAAAATAAATAATTAACAAAAGGGCTATTCGAAGATGGGGGGGATGGGGGAGGAAAAAGGGGGGGGTGGGAAAAGAAAAGGAAAAGGAGGAAGAAAGACGGACTGAATGAGGGCACTTAATTGTTACATGTGGGTGGCATCCAGGATTAAAAAGCAACAAGACAGAATACAGTTTAGGACAGACAGGGTAGGCAGTAATTGTTAGCATAGAAATTATGACAGTGTGGAATTCCATTCATCGAGAGAATTCAGACCCTGTTCAATGGTATTAAAGCGGGCTATCCAACGACATTCACATCTGTTCAAAAGTCTTTGGATATTGCCACCTCTTAAGGGTTTCGATGGTTGGTCAATCACCATCCAAGTAAAATTAGATTCATTGTGATTTTTTTCTTTAAAATGGGAGACCAAGGGTGCTGTCAAGACCCCACACCTGATGCAACTTCGATGTTGTAGGATGCGATCCTTGACCATTTGAGTAGTTTGTCCTATGTAAAGCTTATTACAAGGACACTTTATCGAGTAAATAACATTCTGGGACCTACAATTGGTGAAAGAATGTACATCAAATTTAAGTCCATTATGTTCAAAGGTTTTGGTGTTTGTAGTGGAAGAACATGCCAAACATCTCTGGCATTTGTAATGACCCAACAGAGGTGGTAACTTCCAAGAGCTTCGGACTGATTCAACCGTAGCGGTGGTTTTGGGCCAAGTGATGGCGTGTACCAAGTGGTCAGCTATGTATTTTCCTCTGCGATAAGAAAATAAAGGAGGTTCATTGAAGATAGCAAGAGGAGCCAGGATATTCCAATGTGATTTGATAATCCTGGATAGTTTGTTACTGGAGGGAGAGAAAGTGGAGACAAAGGGGATCCGAGTATTAGATCTTCTTTCCTTTGGGGTGAGTAAGGTTTCACGGTGGTTATACCAAGCTCGTTTTCGTGCCCTAGTGACCTTCGAGAGAAGAGTCCTATTTGAAATGAAATATATTCAACAACAACATGAATTTGTTCCTTACAACTTATCTTTGTCTGAAAAAACAGGCTCTTCAACATCTCAACAAGAACAAGGACATAATCATTAAACCCGCCGACAAAGGGGGAGGTATTGTCATACAAGATCAAACCAAATATGATATGGAAATACTCCGACAACTCAACAATCCAGAACACTACCGTGCTCTTGCATCTGACCCACTACCAGGAATAAGATCTAAAATACAAAATCTCACTGACCAGGCTAAACTGGATAATATCATATCCAACAAGGAGGCCTTATTTCTCAACAACAGTAACCCCCGTACTCCTGTACTCTACGTCTTTCCAAAAATACATAAAAAACAACAAAATCCTCCTGGTAGACCTATTGTATCAGGGTGTGGCTCTACCTTGGAGCCCATCAGCAAATACATCGACAATATCCTTAAAGAATTTGTGCCTCTTACTGATACTTTTGTCCGGGATAGTATGGATCTGATTAACCTCATCGAGGATACCCCTTTTACACCAGGGACAGACTTAATGGTCGGTATGGACATTGAGTCCCTCTACACCAATATACCCCACAGAGAGGGTCTGGAAGTCATAAGAACTATCCTCAATACCCGTCCATTGCCCACAAGGATACCTACTGACTTTGTGATGTCCCTTGTCAGGACCCACGGAACAGCGCACCGCCGGCCAGGACTTACTGAGGGCCGAGTACGTTTCACAGACAGACTACACATCCCGACGGGCGTTGCGAGAGATGCAGCACGTGACTCTTGTCACGCCCGTCGAGAACGTAAGAGGGGAAAGGTCGAATCCATCGGAGCCGATAATTCTTGTATCCCGAAGCGACCAGGAAGCACGGTGTATCGGTGACGGGAAACAGAGCCAGCACGAGCGAGAGAGTAGGAAGCGGTACGCCCGAGTCCCCGGAGTCATAACTACCGAGGTAGGCGTGTTGTTAGCCGACTTCTTCTTTCGGCTCTGCCGCGAGCTAATCCGAGAGACGAAGTCTCAGTAAACCTTATCCGTTGAAGGGAAGCTCCCGAAACATTTGCATTTGAATCGCCCCTCTGTTGGAGAGACCGGCGGGTCTCATGCAGAGGAGCAGTGACAGAATCTTGGCCAAAGTCCACGTACAGTAAGCGCATGCAAACGAACAAGTCAGTTTGTGGCGTGTGAGAGAACCGAAGGAACTAGAATCCTATGGGGGCAAGGCGCAGCCTGTGGGTACCTAGTCTTGTGTAACTCAAAAGTCGTGCGCCCTCAAGAGTGCTGAAACGAATGAGGGGAGTACGGTGGTGAAAAGAGAAAATTGCTGGCATAGGGAGACGGGCGATCAGACAAGCCCCCACCGCCAGTCTTCATAAATGTTTCTTTTCTATTTCCATTCAGACATAAGAGAGAGCCTCGTCCAGACAGGGTGGTGACAACTCCGGTGGCTTAGAACATAAAAAGGTTTCGCAAGTGGGTACATGTAAACAGATGGTTCTGCAGAGATGTAATGTTCTCAGTGTGGCGCTGCAGCGATACTTTATACATCTGTTCTCCCTTTTGTATTTGTATTAGTTGCCTGAGACCACTGGTCACTGCCTCTTGCTCTCCCATCTATGTCTGTGACGTACCTTCTTTTACTTTACAGGTGAGGGGACAAACTAGGTTTGCAAACGCTGTTGGTTAGATAACACAAGTGTTTCCTTTTACCAGGAACAGGGTCTCATAGGTGTCTTGTGTTCTTTGCTTTTCAGATCTCCCTCCCTGCAGTCTCCATCCTTTCCTTCCCCCGCTCGATCACCCTAAAGTCCGTGTACACCCGCACGCCGGACTTGGGGTCATCCAGAGGTGGGCCCCCCTAGAGCATCAACACAGCCCCGGGGACATCGGAACGGAGGAACCTGACATCCCTCCTTGAAATCGCCTTAGAGAACAATTATTTCCTGTATAAGGATCCTTATTATCTACAGATTAAAGGAGTCTCTATGGGCGCGTGCTTTGCCCCGAATTTTACGATTCTTTATGTCCATCACCTTGAAAGCACATTAATTCTTACCAGTCTTAATCCCTTTAGGAACAACATCACATTTTGGCGTCGATATATAGACGATATCTTGCTCATCTGGACAGGTGACAAGGTTACTCCATCACAATTTGTCGATTGGCTACACAACTGCCAACAACATTTGAAATTTACCATTGACCCCAAAGAAGAGGACCTTCCATTTCTAGACCTCACCCTACGGGTTGAAGACCAAAAGATTGGGACCACACTCTACAGAAAACCAACGGAATGCAACACTCTACTCCTCTATTCTAGCTACCATCCACGAGGTCTTCGAGATGGTGTTCCGTTTGGCCAATTTCTACGGATTCGACGCAATTGTAAATGGCGCAGGGACTTCTTCAGGGAGGCCGCAATATTAACCTCTAAACTCATCGCCCGAGGCTATCCCAAGAAATTGGTCACAAGAGCACGAAAACGAGCTTGGTATAACCACCGTGAAACCTTACTCACCCCAAAGGAAAGAAGATCTAATACTCGGATCCCCTTTGTCTCCACTTTCTCTCCCTCCAGTAACAAACTATCCAGGATTATCAAATCACATTGGAATATCCTGGCTCCTCTTGCTATCTTCAATGAACCTCCTTTATTTTCTTATCGCAGAGGAAAATACATAGCTGACCACTTGGTACACGCCATCACTTGGCCCAAATCCACCGCTACGGTTGAATCAGTCCGAAGCTCTTGGAAGTTACTTCCTCTGTTGGGTCATTACAAATGCCAGAGATGTTTGGCATGTTCTTCCACTACAAACACCAAAACCTTTGAACATAATGGACTTAAATTTGATCTACATTCTTTCACCAATTGTAGGTCCAAGAATGTTATTTACTCGATAAAGTGTCCTTGTAATAAGCTTTACATAGGACAAACCACACAAATGGTCAAGGATCGCATCCTAAAACATCGAAGTCGCATCAGGTGTGGGGTCTTGACAGCACCCTTGGTCTCCCATTTTAAAGAAAAAAATCACAATGAATCTAATTTTACTTGGATGGTGATTGACCAACCATCGAAACCCTTAAGAGGTGGCAATATCCAAAGACTTTTGAACAGATGTGATGTCGTTGGATAGCCCACATTAATACCATTGAACAGGGTCTGAGTTCTCTCGATGAATGGAATTCCACACTGTCATAATTTCTATGCTAACAATTGCTGCCTACCCTGTCTGTCCTAAACTGTATTCTGTCTTGTTTCTTTTTAATCCTGGATGCCACCTACATGTAACAATTAAGTGCCCTCATTCAGTCCGTCTTTCTTCCTCCTTTTCTTCCCCCCCCTTTTTCCTCCCCCATCCCCTCATCTTCCAATAGCCCTTTTGTTAATTATTTATTATTAATTGTTGATATACTTGTCTTTCTGACCAGACCTATATATACATTCGTTCATAAATTGCTATTTTCCACTAACCGCAATTGTGTAACTATTGTTCACATATTCATTCTTGTTATTATATTAACTGAATTGTCGATATTAGTCCTTTATTGTATATTTGTTTTTCCTTCTCTTCCCCTTTCCCGCCCCCTCCTTCTTCCCCCACCATACCTCGTCCCCTTCCCCTCCTTTTTGTTTCTTTTTGTTTCCTTCTGCTGATTTCCTGTCTTCCCCTTGCATCTTATTATGTTTTAATGTACTTCCATTCGACTCTCCATTAGCTGGATGTATACCAATGTTTTCATTTATATTCTCTCGTTTCAACAGACCAATTGTTTTGGCCATGTATGTATCCAGGTTATCTCGAACCTTGTCGTCCTTCTCAATTGTACATTGTCTATGTAACTTGTGAGATCGATACAGTCCTTTTTCTCTCTTTCCTTTTCTTGCCCTAATTTGCCACACTTCCGGCATCGCTCTCTGCGCGCTCTAGTTGCTTAGCCCCACCCCCCACGTGACCCCTTTGTTTTTCTATGTCCTCGCCAGCTTGCCTTTCAGTGAACGACCCTGCCGGACTAACGCCGGCTCGCTGCACGCCACGATTCCTCCGGTGCACGATTCATTCGTCTCTCAACTGTAAGTACCCCCTCCTTGAGTACCCAGACTTGTACACTAGTCGCCTTTTCCCCGGCCCAGGACAACGATCCTAATTCCGTCTTTCCCCTTTTTCAGAGTATCCATTCACTGGGTTCCGAGCCGCATTTTCCTACAGTAAGTTCCTTCTCCTATATTTAGGCTTCTGATCACTCCCCTTCCTCCCTCACTTCCCCTCCCTTTTTGCCTTCCAGCCGCCCGATTGACTACACGGAACTCGCCATACCCTTGATGCCGTGTCCGTTTGGTTATTAGTCATCCACAGTGCTACACCGTAGTAAGTTCTGCTCTCGATATGTCGGCCCTTCACGCTCCCGCTACGCCTCCCCTGCCACCTGACTCCGTTAGCACTCTCTTGCATCCTCTCGCCTCCCTTCTCACGTCCACACGTCACGCCGCCCTACCCGCTCTTGGTGTTCACTCTTCCTTCGGCAATTCTGCTCCCAATCGAGCCACCAACTAGTTTTTCTCCTATTTCACCATTCTTTCCCTATCTGCCCGTTTGCACTACTTCCTTGGCCCATGTTTCCCGTACTCGGCTTGATTTCACCCTTACGCTCGGTGTCACTACACCTCACTGCTCCCTAACCAATTTGTCTGTTTCACTCCCTTTTTCGCCCCACTCTTGCCTGTCACTGTCTTTTTTCGCAGACTACCCACAATTAATCGGGGGTCTTGCCACTGGTCGTTCCATTTCATTCACTGCCTTCCGTTTTTAACCACCAGTAGCGACCGTAGCTAGAAGCGTCTCCCTATCTATCTCTTTTCTCTCTCATTCCTCTATGGTCCACAGCATCTTGAGATACGTTTCTCTCTTATTCTTAGCACTGCCTTAAAATTGTATGTAACCAGTCCTGATGATGGCCTAGATTTCTACAGGCCGAAACGCCGTCGACTCCGACAGCGTTACTTTTGGCGCCCTCATGCTATGGACTTCCAATTCATTGTTCTTCATATTCTCTCACCATTGATTGTTTGGATGTCCTAATTTTTGCAAAACTTATTGTATCACTTTATTCCTTGTTGCGCCTTATATCACCGCTGTATATACCTCTTGCTAAATTAAACAAGCAGGTTTTAGGCTTCCATTTTTATATCCAGCAAAGCTGAGATCTGCATGTTGGAAAAACACACATCTTTTCTCGGGTAAATGCTGCCCATGATTATTTGGAACACCAGGAAGCGCCTACTGACAACACGTGACGCCACTTTGAGCCCCTTTATCATAGAGATGGTTTGCTAAGCGTTCAAGATGGTTGGCTTGACAGGTACACCCTTAAAAGGTAGCTGGGAGGCTTAAAGTGTATAATGTTGTTCATAGTAACTTTATATTTTCAACGTCTTTGAGACTGCAATTCTAAAAGCATGTGTGTTTATTGTTACAGAATATATATCTCCCTTCTCCCCACCATCCCTTTTGTTTCTTGAGATGTGTGTATTTCTTTCTCGGAGGTTCTATTGCAATGCAATGCGTGTGGAAAAATTGCCTTAAGCAGTGTAGATGGGCAATGGTGTTCTGTGAACTTTCTTTAAAGATTATTTAATATTAAACATTATTACAGTAAGTGGAACAAAGTTCCAAAGTCAAAGCACATAAACGGAGAATATCTGTTCTTATTCCTGGACATTGGCACAGAAAACGCGAGGTGGACCACTGAACACAGCCTATCCAGACAGATCTGTCCCAAACACAGAAGTGCCTTATCAGTCGCACACTTAAAAGTCAAACACCACAATTTAAACTTGATCTGCTTCCCACGTGAAAACCCGTGGAGACTTTACATTAAATGACCAGCAGAAACCGGCTTTGTTTTTCTGAAACCAATACAACCTGCAGTAATATGAATTTTTAATAAGTCACATGGGCAATGGAGAAGATGTTAGTTTTCAATCTATTCGGCTTAAAGCTCACCCATTGTCATTATTTAGCTTCCAAAAGCAGATTCTCAGATACTGCCCCAAGGCTCTCCAGCACACCACCAGTATACAAGTTTAGCTACAGGAGTAGTAGCCACTGCAATAGACGGAGGGCCGACATAAGCAATCAATCAACGTAATATTTAAAATAGTACACTGCTCTTAATGGCGACTGTATACAAATATAAATAGGGGTAACTTTACATAGGATTAAAAATCGCACACATGAAGTGCAAAAATTGGGTGAAGACAGCAAGCAGAAATGATTCTTACATAATTTCCTTAAGGGGAGGGGGGGGGGGGGAGACTTGAACCGCACCTGGTATCCAGCATAGGGATTTACCTAAACAGCAGAACAGCATTCAAGAGGGCCTGACGCCTTATATTGAAAAATGGCCATTTACAAAACGAGATATATTAAAAAAAAAAAGTCTCAGAGCATGATATAGACGTTACAAAAATTCATAGCAAATAACTAGTGCACAATAAATTTTGAAACGATCGACAGAGGGTGACTTAAAATAATGAAAATACTTTAAATATTTTTCAATGCAAACAAACCAATCACCGTAATTAAAAATGTAGCACTTTCTCAATCATAAACGTTGCCTACACCCTGCTACTTGCTGAGTCGGATACTAAAGTGACACTCTATTCAGCCAGTCTACATAGATGTTTAGGAAATGAACTGAACAACAATACTGCAAGCAAAATACATTTTAAAAAATGCAACGTCCATTACCGTAACTTTTGTCGATATTTCTCTACATTAACTGACAAAGAAGAGAATGCATGCAACACCCACCTCCAAATAAGATTAGGGTTTGTTTCTTATTTTTCACGGGTTTTTTCCAACAAATAATTAACAGTGGAGCGCTTTCTAACTATGAATAAATGTTCTTATTTATTCTGTGTTTTATGGACGGACCGACCGGCTCGGAGCTGCAACCAACATAAAGCTCTAAAAAAAAAAAATGGATTGTTAATGAAACCCTTTGAAGCAGAAGAGGAGGTGGTGGAGGGGCAGAGCCAGGGCTTGGGAGAGCGCTGTGCTTTATTGGCCATGAGGGCCAGATGGCTGCGGCGTGCGTGCACGTGCTCACGAACTCAAGCGTCATGCTAGGAAAAGCCTCTGGTGGCACTTTTAAAAGCCACTTACAAAATGTTTTGAAGAGACAGCCTGGGCTGTCTCAGGCGAGACCTAAAAAGGATCTCTCTATATGTATATGGCACACAAAAGACAGACGGAGCCCACAGCTTCAGCATCACTTCATGGTGAGACTTTATTGCTCTGATTAGCGTGGCAGCAGAAACAACTCTGAAAACCTTACGCGTTTCGGCGCACAGCGCCTTGCTCACAGCTGAGTTGGATTTTTTGATTTTATGCCCAAGTGGTCATGTGATTTTTGCTTTCGACGCAGTCCTCAGAATGCATTATTTTTCAAATTCTGAGCTGGGCATGACCTCGTATTATGTTAAGCATTAGTAGCGTTATCCTTTAGTCAAAGTCTAATTATATGCTAGTTTCCACACTGCATTCAGGAAAAGTCTTAAAAAAACATAGTGCACTTCGCTGCCACGCGCTGGTTACTTACTTGACTTGAAGACACAAAGTCCGTCGGAAAGAGGACCACTCCTCCTTTGTTTCCCTTTCGCTTATATCAACACCAAAATACGCTTGGAAATCCACTGTAAGCTGATGTGACAGCGCGAGTCATGCCCCCTCCGTTTAATGTACACACATTGCTCCACTTTACCGGGGGCCTCCAACTCTGCAGGGTGGGCTCTTAGACAGGAATGGAGAATCCTGTTTGAATTTGGCACACAAAAGAAAGACGGAGCCCACAGCTTTGGCATCACTTCATGCTGAGACTTTATTGCTCTGATTAGCGTGGCAGTAGAAACAACTCTGAAAAACGTACGCGTTTCGGTGCACAGCGCCTTGCTCACAGGTGAGTTGGATTTTTTTATTTTATGTCCAAGTGGTCATGTGATCTTTGCTTTCGACCACAGTTCCCAGAATGTATTATTATTCAAATTCTGAGCTGGGCTTGACCTAGTATTATGTTATGCATTGGTAGCGTTATCCTTTAGTCAAAGTCCAATTATACGCTGGTTTCCACACTGCATTCAGGAAAAGTCTTAAAAAAGCATAGTGCACTTCGCTGCCACGCGCTGGGTACTTGCTTGACTTAAATATCATACTGAGTGTGCAAATAGGCAATTAATAAACATAATCAATATGGATACTGAGATAAAATAGCTAAAGGGAAATAGAGTGAGCATAGACCACCTAGGCCGAATGAGTCCCCCAGGGAAACCACACATGTATAAAAAGAAATTGCCCCCACAGGCGGTCGGCCCATCTGTGTAAGGGCCAACCCCTGACAATTTCATTTTTTGCAAAATAAATATATTTTAGAGTCCACTGGGGAGGCATGATCGTACCTCCCAGGAGAAAAAAACACACACATTTATTTAAAAATAATTCCCCCATGGGAGTGCACGCCTGGTACCACATGGGTCAATACCCACCCCCCATGCACTATCAATGATGGTCTACTGGGGCTTAGTGTGATTCCTGCTCATGGGTTGCGGCACGCTGTGATCCACGAGCAGGAATCCATTTGTGAGAGGCATCTATGGAAAGGGGAGCCTCTCCCCTTTCCAGCGATGCCTCCCACAAACATGGGGAGGCATCATAAATGTCAAAACACCCCACCAGACACGGGAGCAGCTCTTACCTGCTGCTTGTCTCTCTGCTCCGGTGGGGGTTTGTGACGTCACCGTGCCTCTCGGTGCGCTGATATCGCAGATGGGGGGGGGTGCGGTGAGTGGATGCCGCTGAAGTGATTCCGCTTCTTCCCCTGTTTTTTTATTTTTTTAAAGGAATATTCCAGTGTCCGCACTGGAGGATCCTAATTAGACCTCCCCAGTGTTGGCTAATGGCAGTTCCATGCACTGGGGAGGTAGAGCGTGTGTCGGCCATTGGCAGACACACGCACCGAAGAGGACCTGGCCAAGTATGTAGGGGTTTTCAGCTAAACACAAAAATCAAAGAAATACATTAAGAGGGTATTCCAGGACAGGGTTTTTGGTAGTGCTGGGAGAACGAGGGGTTGGTTCCTCTGCCGAGATCAGACCTCATCGAAATCCTTCGTGGAACATGGCAACAGGTTAGCCCAGAGGAGCTTCAGGTCCCACCAAGGCTTCTACCCCAAGAGGCAAAGGTTCCGCAGCAGGACCTCCAGAGGAGATCGGAGGCAAAGAGGGTTTTCCACTGGTAAAAGTTTTGAGAGATCCTTCAGATACCCCTATAACGTTGGGGGAAAGGTTGGCCGAGATTTTGGGGAAATTTTGGGGAAATTGGAGGATGGTGATGAAGGATCCATGGGTCCTGGACGCTGTCGGGGGACACAAGCTGGAGTTTATATGCACTCCAATTCAGGTGAAAACTCCTCAGGAAATGAAATTCTCACAAGAAGACTCAAAATTGGTTATGCAAGAGGTAGAGAACTTGCTGGCAAAAGGGGTTATGCGGGAGGTCTCAGCCTCCGGGGTAGGTTTTATCAGCAATATTTTCCTGTTAAAAAAAAAGGGCAAAGAAATTAGACCAGTTATACATTTGAAGGAACTAAACAAATGGGTGGTCTATTGCCACTTCAAAATGGAGGTGATTTAACTGCCAAGGGACGTCCTGAGAAAGGGGGACTGGCTAATAAGACTGGATCTCAAGAATGCGTAATTTACTATCCCGACTATGATGCCCCATTATTCTGAAAACACTGCTGCGACATGTGCAAATAAAAAATGCCAATAAAAAAATATTAAAGAAGGGCAGGCTTTGGGAACTCTGCAGTCTCCCCTTGGGTCTCTCCTCAGCACCCTGGTGCTTTACCAAAGTCCTTCGCCTGGTAGCTGCTTGGCTCCGGGCAAGGGGAGCAAGGCTAATTTACCTGGACGAAATTCTATTAATGGGTCAGTGCTGAAACCCACCAAAATGACCATTCAGTTACTAGAAAAAGCTGGGCTTTATAATAAACCAGAAGAAGTCTTGCTTACTACCAGGCCAGGAGATGCAGTTTCTAGGCATTATTGTAGACACAGTTCAGACAGAGCTGAGGCTACCAAAGGAAAAGTTTAAAAAGCTACACAGTGAATTTAGGAAAGTATTAGGAAAAGACGAGATATCGCTGAGGGTTTTAGCAAGGATTCTGGGCTTACTATCTTCCATGATTCATGCAATATTCCCAGGCCCCCTGTACTACCAGTCCGTCCAAAGACACAAAACAAGGTGCTTATGAACCAATCGCTCGTACTCACAAATGTCCCTAGATCAGGATTCGAAGAAGGAGCTGTTGTAGTGGCTCAGGAATGCAGAAGCATGGAACGGGAGGACAATTTTGGGGGATGAACCCAAACTGGTGGTAGTCAGATGCAAGTTTACAAGGATGGGGAGCGAGATGTGGGAACTCTTCCAGGGGGGTCACTGGGCAGTTCAAGAGAGGAAGTTACACATCAACGGCTTAGAATTGTTGGCAGGTTCATTTGCAGTATGCTGCTTTACCCAGGGAATGATGAGATGCTGTGTAATGCTCCATATGCAAAATGTGCCAGCAGTGAGGTGTGTCAGCAAGATAGGTGGACCTCATTCCAAAGGTCTTGCACATTTAGCGAGGGACTTTTGGGGTTACTGTTTGAGCAAACGAATTTCTGTTGTGGTGGAATATTTTCCTGGGTTACGAAATTGTGTGGTGGGCTGGTTTGTTCAGAATTTCAGGGAATCCAGCAACTGGAGATTGAACAGGAAGGTGTTCCTCAGTATTCAGGCAAGATGGGGTCCCTTCGGAGTGGACCTCTTGGCCGGCAGGTTGAACATCCAGTTGATGAGATTCTTCAGCTTTAGGCCAGATCGCGGGCTTGAGGAGTAGATGCTTTTCTGTAGGATAGGAGAGGTTTAGCACCCTATGGTTTCCCTCCGTTTGCCATGCTGCCAAGAGTTTTTTTGAAAACACGCAGATACAGGGAAACTGCAGTGGTGATAACCCTGCTTTGGCGATCACAGGCTTGGTTTCCAATCATGCTGCAATAATTCAAATTTCCTCTTTTTTGTGTTGTGGGGATGCTATAGTCCCTAGGTGTCCAGAACAAGTGTTGAGGCTTCATGGGAGCGGGGATAGGCCTGTTGCCAGGATGGTACGCCCACAACCCATATTTTTTCCTAAAACATTTATATGTGGCCCTTGGTCTCAATTGTGCTTTCTGACCTGCTGGGGGCAGTTTGGGGGTAAACTTCTAATCTGACCCCTAGGAGGTCAGAAAGACTGTTGGGCCCATTCTATGGTGGAGATGGCCAAGGGAGCAGATTGAGGGTAAACGTCCTCTAGCCAATCACTGGGAGTGGGAGCAGAAAGACTGTTGCACCCATCTGGAGTGTGGCACGGTCCAATGCCTGGATGGGCCACGCACACCCCTTCTTTTTTCTTGGCCAATTTTAAACCCTGGTGTTCAGTGGGCTTTCTGCCTCCCCACAACCACAAATATGGCATATTAGCTGGAAACTCTCCCAATCTGTCACTGGGGCAGAAAGACTGTTCCGCCTGTTCTAGGATGAGTGAACAGCCTGATGCCTGGGTGGGCTGCCTCACTAATGAGCTTTACGCCACCGCTGTGAGGCAGCTTGGGAGTAAACGCCCCCTATCAGACAGTTGTGCCTGGGAAGGTGGGAAGTACTCATCCATGTCTAGGAGTTTTTCCTTGGTGGCTTTTGATGTTGAGCCCTGCTTGGTTATCGCTGTGTTGATGTGTTCCCCAAGCAAAGATCCACTAGGGAAAGACAGTGCAATTGCCCCCTTTCAATTCCTGCCTCTGCCCCCTAAGCAAACAATCTTGGAGGTAGCACAGCTAATGGTGCGGTCTGATTTCCTGCGGTAACATCAGCACACAATGTGTCAAACTTGGTGTGGAAAGGAATTTCTTCCTTCATAATCCGATTTTGATTTTAGAAGACAAAATGTTTCTGGTATTTTCATTGGTAACATTTATTTATTAATAAGGAGGATGGCTCATTGACATCCTCCACACTGCAAAGGTAGTATAGAGAAAGTAGACGAGTTGCTGTTCTCAATGAAGTGATTAAAGCAATGTGAAAGCTAACAGGCAGTATTGACATAGTTTCCTCCTTCAATTAACTCCCTCTTAATATTTCATTAAGACAATGGAAACCTTTGTACATCAGAGCCATCTATCGTGGACTTTGAGAATCTTACAAGCCATCAGGCTTGTTAGTGTTATGTAAATTCGGTGGGATTCATTTAGTTTGCATTCCAATATGTAGGATACTTCAAGTCAAGTCCTAAAAGCCATATGAAGTAGAGTACCTTGTACCCCAAACTGACAGCCTGCCGACCTCATACAGGATGAAGAGGATTTTAAATATTCAATCAACGGAGCCCCCTTGGCCTCGTCGATGGACTACTTCATCCAACGGCCTGACAGAGTAGGGATTGTCAGAGAGAGGACTTTACATTGTCCAGGGACAGTGTAAATGCCTTTTTTTGTCTGTCACTCCCATGAAAACCTTGGCAGTCAGAGGCAGGAAAGAAAATCAAAATGACCCAATACTCTAGCAGAAAACTCCCAGGGTGTGATGACCATTATTTTTTCACTACCCGCCCCTGAACCCTGAAATCCTTCACCACCCTAATACGCTACCCATCCCTGAACTCCAAAAATCCCTTACTATCCTTAAATATTATCCACCCTAGAACCCTAAAAAGTCCTTACTGCTCACCCCTGTACCTGAAAAAAAATCCTTATGATCCCTAACCACTACCTGCAGTTACATTCTATAAACCCCTTAGAATGCCTATACTCTACCCTTCAGTCAACAATAAAAAGTAATTACTACATCTGTACACTACACATTACTGTACCCTAGAAGTCCTTACTGCTTCTAGGCACTACCCCTCCCTGTACTCTCAAAACTCCATACTATTAATTTGCATTACCCATATCTGATCCAAAAAAATCCCTTACTACCCATATACACTACTGATGGAGTGGGTTACCAGCTTGGGTTACTCACACATACCATATACTCACTTGGGCCCATAACATTCATACAAGTAAGCTAGTAAAAACTCGCTGTCATCAATTTGTGATTTACCTGTAATTTGATATTCACCTTTACCAAATCTTACCAACTTGATCTCCTTGTCAATAAATTCCCTTTGCTCAATGGATCAGGTTGCTAAGTTAGTTTAAAGTAGAAATGACATTTACTTTACCTTTGAAATAACCACAAACTCGAAAAGTTTAAAATCTTTATCTAATCAATAATTTTGTGAGTCAAAGATCAAATACAATGTTAACATCGAGATTCATTCAGGAAATAAATCAAGTTTAGTTAATTAATAAATATCAATAAAGTATTTTGAATGACATTACCTGTAAAGGGATGAAAAAGAGAACAGGTACAAAGGCAGATTTCACAGAATTATATTTACCTAGGGTGATAGATGAACCCACCTCCTTGAAGATGGTCCAGACAGAGTCCACCGGGACAGGTGGAAGACAGAGGATCAGGGCAGGTTCAGAACTAGGAAGGTGACCTTTTCTAAGTGCAACGCCAGCGTCGCACCCCTCTCTGGCACTACTCTGCTCAATCTTTCTTCCCCAATCCCCCTTCTAGATGATTGGTTTATCGATCAGTATTTCGGTCTCTCAAGCAGGGTCTCTGGCATCTGCAAAGTCTGAGATAGCGTCTCGGACAGCGTCTGTAGCAGCATATGTGTCGGGTCAGATTCAGACACAGAAATAACTAACTTACCTCAATTGTACTATTCTGTGTTCGTGTACCACCCCGCAATGTTTCAAAATTGTGTTTTCCCCTTTTCTGATTGGACAGAGCAAGGAGGTGAGTTCATCACACCATACTAAAAGTTATATTTTTTCTTAAAACCATTGCTCTATGTTTCCGCCCCTTAACTTACTTTCCCAAAGCTTTATTTCAACCCGCATTTCACATTATGAGCAATACATTTTGGAACATTATTTAAGTTTCTTCCTTTGGCCGGGTCAATAGGTTGAGTTCTCAGGCGTCTCTATCCAGTGTGGCCTTGGCTGTGTTTCAACGGTGTCATCATGGTTTCCGGCAGGTTTCTGTGCGCCTGCACGCAAGTCAGGTGGGGTAGGGATTTCAGTCACCCTCCGAGGCCAAAATACGAACTAATAGTAAAGTCAGAAAAGATGTTAGAATACGAAAATAAATAAATTTACTGTATACCGCTTATCTCTACTCTATCCCCATTTACTTATTTTAATCTTTCGCATTAGTGTTTAGTAGAACTTATAAGGTTTAGTTTAAGCAATAGCATGCGCCTTATCATGTGAGTTACAAGCGGCCATATTAAGAGCTATTGCGCAGCTGCAAAGTTTCCCCCCAAGCATAGAAGACGTCATACTATGTAGATGTAGGAGACGCCTGCGCAGTGAAATTCCCGCGTTTTTGGAGGCCATTTTAAGACACTGGGGTTACTTGTTAGTAACACACATGTAAAAGCTTCCCCTAGATACAGTATGCCGTGTGTAATGCAATATTAGTATTTACAAAACAGATTGGTTACGTGATTACATGTTATTTGAGAGGATTGCATACAAGCAAGTTTCTTTTATACGAAACCTTGCTCCATCAATCCCCTTTCTGATGGCATTTAATGCCATCACTAATTTCTACGGAATCAGATGCCAACTTTAGCACATCTCAATTTCTTCTTCAACCCTTTCAATTCTTTCTTTTTCCTTTTTGCATTGTAATCCTCTTATTCTTTTGTAAAAGTCTCCTTTTAATTCTTCCAGCTGTATGTCTTCGAGTTTTCTTTTCTTGCCCCTTTTATTCACTTCATATCTCTTTCTCCTTTTGCAGCATTTGTGCAAAACCATTATTGCTAATACTAATAGTGTTATTCCCATTATGGGCAGTATTATTTGACCTAGAATACCTTTACCGATGTTGGAAAACCAACTACCTATGTTAGAAATACTATTTGTTAATTTCTTCCATACACTTTCAACTTCCAGTGGTTTTAACTCCTCTTCTAATTTCGTAATATTTTTAATATATCCTCCAATTTCAACACTTTTATCAGGAATATACGTGCAACAATGTTGCGTTTTCAATAATTTACAGACTCCGCCCTCTTTTGCCAATAATATGTCAAGAGCAAGTCGATTTTGCATAACCATAGATCTGACCCCAACTAATTCAATGTTAATCATCAAGAATCCACCAGCAGTGTCAGTAGGTAACTGATCAACTACTGTAGACAACTGACAAATTTTCCGTAAATTTAGAAGAACGCCCACTGAAGGTATCAATGCACCAAAAATGTCGCCTACTATTTCAGAAAAACTAGCTCTTTTTACACGTGTTAGTCCATTATTGCCTTCATTGCTTCCAGTGATCCTTTTAACATGATATACTTTAGGGAATACTATTACAAAATACCAACTCACATACCAATGGTCTGGCAGCCTAAAATAGGCTTTATTGCCACACACATAATAGATTCCAGGAAATACTGGATCTGTCCTTCCTTTTAGTCCCCATCCCCCAATTATGTTATGTTCACATTTACTGGAACCAATAAACACATTGTCATATTCAGTCTTTAACCTATGGAGACAGATTTTCTCTTTATTTTCAAAGTCCAAGGACATAGCAGCATTAGTCTTGCCATTTGCATAATGCTCTTCTTCCTCAGCCCATTTAGTTATCTGAGGTTTTGGTTCAGAAGCTCTTCTTTGGAAATCCTGTATCCTTGTCTCAACTAAATTCAAAAATATTTTCTCTTCTTCATGTAATTTACAGGTTGAATTGTGCTTATGTGCTTC
The DNA here is from genome assembly GCF_964204655.1 of Triturus cristatus. Taxonomy (NCBI): domain Eukaryota; kingdom Metazoa; phylum Chordata; class Amphibia; order Caudata; family Salamandridae; genus Triturus; species Triturus cristatus. The sequence goes on from NC_140583.1 coordinate 1,043,442,827, forward strand.
AGCTATATCTATTGCTTTCATGGTTAGAAAATATTCACCCATAAATTATGAGTCTCTCGAACTAAGGACAGGGTTCATGCTCTTTCGCATAGGAACCTCAGAAAAAATCACATCTACATTAGAATAATAATATTGCAATATCCTCGTTCTATAAAATAAGCTTGCTAAAACACTACATGAAATACCATACGTCAATGGTAAATGATGATATGTTACTCCTTCTGCTACAGATGCAGGTAATTTCATACATACGTTCCAATCACTGACCTCCATGGTCTCTACATATTGTACTAACAGGTTTGTAAAAACATTTAAGTCTGTGTCATTTTTATTCACAGTGTGATGTAAATCTAACTCATCTGGTGCTTCTAATTCAACCCTATTTCCTTTGATGGTAGCTACCTTTTCATGTGTATTAGTGGTATTCTGTACATTTGTAACCATCAAATAGGGAATAACCACTTATAGTACCAACCATATTGTAAGTACTAAAAATATGCTACATATACATATCCGACATTTCTTTACACAATTCGGTTTTCCAGCATTTCTATTGTCAACCATTTTCAAATGGGATAAGAAGATTTCTCTTCTTTACTTCAGTATTTTTAACTTTGTGACAGGATATAAAGGGAAAAAAATATTTTCAAGTTTCATCATCTTCTCCGATTATTTCCTAATTCTCGAAATCTTCAAGAATAACGTACGTCCATTCAGGACCTTTGAATTTATTATTTATTATTTATTATTTTCAATCTTGGGCTTCTTCATTTTGGTGTTTCAGTTGATGTTCCAGATCGACTGGATACTTCGTCTACTTGTTCTGGTTCTTCTGTTATGGTTTTAAAATGGTATTTCAATCTCTTGATAACACCAGGCCAATTATCACCTCTTCTAATTCTTTTAGTTTGCACTGCACTTTCACTTTCTTCAAGTGTTCTTTTGTTTTCATTGGTTTGTGGCACAACTTGGTTATTTTCGTTTTTAGTATTTCTCTCTATCTGACCTTGACCAGGGCTTATTGTCTTAGTATCATCTGCCCCGATGTGTTCTTCTTTCCTAATCTGACCTTGTTCAGGTTTTATTTCAATTTGTTTTTCTTCCTCTTCTACCTGAACTCGTTTTTCTTTTCCTGTCTGGTCCTTATCAGGTCTTACTGCACTTTGGCTTTCTGCTGCCTGAATGCGTTCTTCTAAGCCTATCTGTCCCTCCTCAGACTCAGGAGCTGTGGTTTCAGTTTCTTCCGTCTGAGTAGATTGTTCTCTCCTTGACTGGTCCTGCTTTTGCCCTCCTCTGACAACCAATTTTCTCCCACTCTTCTCTTTCTTTTGTCTCTGCTTCATATTGCAGTTCTCTTACTTCTCTCCATGTTTGTAATCCATAAATTGGCAGCCGATTCCACAATTTTCAACTTTCCTGTTTACTGCCATTCAATATTTTGTGCAGTTTTGGGCAACCTGGTCAGCATAATGGTTTCCTGCAGTCACACGGTCATTTCCTGACTGATGTGCGACACATTTTACCACTGCCACTTCTTTTGGTAATTGTATTGCTTCAAGCAATTCTTTAACAACATTTCCATTCTTAATGGGAGACCCTGAAGAAGTCAGGAAGTCTTGCTGCATCCAAAGCTGGCCAATGTCGTGCACAACCCCATAACCATACTGACTGTCAGTGTAAATGGTTACTTTTCAATTTTTCCTATTTTTGCAAGCTTTAATTAAAGCTATCAATTCGGCTACTTGTGCATACTTGACTCCTGGTAAATAGGATGCTTCGACTATTCCAGCCAATTTACACACAGCAAAAGCAGCACTCAAACCTCCTTCCTCATGACGCATAGATGAGCCATCTGCAAAAAGCTCATGTTCGGCATCTTTCAAAGGCTCGTCCTGTATATCTGGACAGGGTTTAGTACTGAGTTCTGTTACGTCAAGACATTCATGTTCAGCTTCTTCTTTCACTTCTTCATTGTATGGATCTGGTAACAAAGTAGCTGGGTTAAGAACAGTACATCTGATTATGGTCACATTTTCTACTCCTAATATGATCCTCTCGTATTTTGTTACTCTACTTGGAGTAAGATACTGTGCTTGAGTTCTTGTTAAAAGAATCACAACTGCATGGGGGACGTACACCTTTACAGGGTGTCCCATCATAATACACTCGCTTTGTTCCAGACTCATGCACGTTGCAGCCACAGCTTTTAGGCATCCCAGCAATGCGGATGCTACAGGATCTAAGGTAGCAGATAAATATGCCACAGGACGTCGCATTAGAACATTTCTTTGTGTTAAGACTGAGAGGGCACAATTATCTCTCTCACAACAGAATAATGCAAATTCTTTCGAATAATCTGGCATACCTAGAGCAGGTGCGTCACACAAACAATTTCGTAATTTCACAAACGATTGTATGCTCTGATCATCCCACTCGATTGGGTCTTTTGCTCGTATCTTTGTCATTTGTATCAAGGGTTTTGCCAGTAGAGAAAACCCTACAATCCATTGCCTGCAATATCCCACGACACCAAGAAACATTCTTATTTCCTTTTGGGTTTGCGGTAGTTTCATTTGTTTTATTATTTTTATTCTCTCAGTGGTCACTCTCCTTAATCCTCATTCTATTTGGTGTCCCAAATATTTTACGTAATTTATGCAAAATTGTAGACACTTTATGTCCAACTTTGGCTAGATGGTTCAATAGGGCAATGAAATCAGTTACACAGTCACTCCTTGTTTTGGATGCGACCAGTAGGTCATCAATATACTGTACCAGGACTGACTCTCGGGGTATTACTAATGTCTCACGACACTTTTTCAAAATTTGGTTTGAAGAACGCAATTCCAAACATAAATGCGATCCTCAAATTTGAAGTGAAATAAAAGCTGACTATCAGGATGCAGTGGGATGGAGAGAAAAGCATGGCATAAATCAATTACAGTAAACCATCTTGCATTCCATGGTATTTGGTACAAAATCACTGCAGGACTGGGTACTATAGGGCAACATGGTACAATAATCTTGTTTATCTTTCTTAAATCTTGAGCTACCCTATATTTTCCGTTTGGTTTCTTAATGCCAATTATAGGTGAATTACAGGGACTACTCATAATTTCCTTTAGTATGCCTTGCTCGACCATTCGATCATTTTCTGCCGCGACACCAGCTTTTATTTAAAGACTCATCTTGTATTGTCGAGTATTTGGATAGACTGCACCTTCTTTTACAGTCACTTTAACAGGGTCTACATCTGTCATCAACCCTACTTCTTTTCCTATAAAATCCCACACTTCAGGATTCACTGTTGTTTTGAACTCTTCTGGTAAGTCATCTTTGGTCATTACAGAATATAATTCATCTACTTCTGTTCCTTGTTTTGCTAGCATGATTTTGTACACTCCGTATTCGTCTGGGGTCTGAATAGCAACACCATCCGGTGTGCAAAATATGGTGCAATTCATCTTGCACAATAGGTCCCTTCCTAATAAGTTCACAGGACTGGAATCACACACTATGAACGTATGCATCTCTTTGAATCTGCCAATACATACCTCCATTGGTTTTGTAATTGGGGTCCTAATTTGTTTATTAGAAACGCCTACTACTTGGATCGCTTCTCCCGAGAGGGGTAGGTTTGGGATATCTGCTGTTCTCACAGTAGAACGGGTAGCACCAGTGTCCAAAAAAAAGGTAATGTCATTTCCTTCTACCTTACCATCAATATATGGACCTGACTGATCTACCGGTATGGATGCGCCAAGTACGCACTCCTTTTCCTCCCCTCTCAGGCACCGTCATTGATCTTGGTCTTCAAAATAAGTATCCTGCAAAAGAAACTGCGATGTCACATAATTTTTCTTACCACTTCCTTCTTGGAATCCGGTGTCCACACTGTACTTAGCTTGACTCATAAAATTTGGCCAAGGGGCAGGTGGCAATTGACTCTGTAGGTTTACAACCTGCTGCGGTTGACTCATTATCACCTCATTCTGTGTCTGTGGATTTAAATTTTGATTTGGGCCATTATTATTCTGTATATTTTTACACGTGTTCTTCCAATGCCCCAATTTTCCACACCCATGACAAGAGAACCTTTTCTTTGCCTCTTCTTTACTCAACCGCCCTTTTAGTTTACCCCCTTTATTTTCACCCTGACCTTGCCCCCTTCCCGTATTTCCCACCTGATTCTGTAGCTGGAATTCTTGCTGTTCTGCTAATTTCACTTGAGCCCACATCACTTTCTCCTCTAAATTCTTTTGTCTATTGTTAATTTTTATCTTCAAAGTAGTTTGCATATTTTAAGATCTCATCTATGGGCTTCGCTTGCCAGCACAAATTATGCTGCTTAATCATTTCGGATATTTCCTTTCTTAATCCTGACACAAACCGATACACAAAATGAGAGTCATGTCCTTATCCCCAAATCCACTATACTGTTTGAATATCTGTAGACGACGCTCATAGTACGCATGTACAGACTCATGTTTTTCCTGGGTTGTTCGATCTATATTTATCCAATCTGTTGTTTTTGGGGGAATTTTCCCTTTTAAGAAAGTGATTACCTGGTTATATTTCTTCATAACCTCTTCTGACAGGGCTCCTGTTTTTTCATTTCTCGGGTACTCATAATTAGGCCAATCGATAATTTTACATTCAGTCCACAAGTCAGCAGGCACCACTATGTCAAAAAGACCATCCAGATCCTTCAACAAAACTTTTGAAACCTTCACCAACCTTTCAACCTGTCTATAACATTCCACTGGTTTTTCTCTCAATTTTGGAAAATCATTTGTAAATGATAAAATATCCTGTCTTGTCCACGGGACATGTACATAACCCACTCCTGGAACTTTTCTCATTGGGCACAACCTTTCTGTCTTCTCAGTTTCTTTCATTAAATATTTAGATGTCACTCGACTCTTTTGTACTTCCTCCTTTTTCTTTGTCCATCGGACTTACCATCTGTCTAAATCTCCCCATTTCTGCAATATGGTCATCAATTCTTAAACCTGCAATTTTCTTCCTGACATGGTCATGTTTTCCAAATCTGTATCAGAGAATTCTGCTCTATAAGGTTTTTGCAGTACTTTGGATCTCCCTGTCTCTATTCCCATTTCAGAGGCTAAATTCACCAATTTTTCATGAAATACTTTTGTGTTTCGGGTTATGCTTCTGCAAATGAACAGCAATTCTTCCTCACTATAGGTGTTTAACCTATCCAGTCCTACATTCCCAGCTATCATTTCTTCTAGCTCAAATCTTAATTTGAAAATATCTAATATTTTCAGTGGTGGGTTTGGTTTCTCTATTTCTTGTGCCCATCTTTCTATTTCTTCTGGGGTTACTATTGTGGCACTCTTCGTCCCTGTGGATGTCTCTATTTGTACTTTTGTACTTCTTTCGAGCAACCTGGTGTGACTCTCCTGGGTGTGTCATTTATTTGCCCTCTTATCGGTAAGTCCATTAATGAAATCACGGACTCACACTCACTAGCTTGGTCGTAAATTATTATTTTTTCTTTTCTAGGTTCAATAATGGGTGTAGTCATGACAGGTGTTTTAGAACAATTTGATTTATCTCCGTACAATGGGACAACGGGACCTATAGTCACTGGCATAGTCAGAGCTTCAGGATGCACGTGTAACTGGGTAATTTTCTGTATTAATTCACTTCTATTTTTATTTACCGCTTCCCTTTCTCTTTCTTGAAGTACCCTTTCCATTGTTTTGTCATGTACAACCTGTGGAATTAAAGGCGTATCTAGAACTGGTGCACTCGGGGTTGCTCTATTAGGTCCTTCTTGATAAGGTGGAGGATATTTCATTCAAATATCTTCTAAATAATCATCTTCTAAGTCTTCACTACCAGTCATTGTTAAGTGCTTTGTTTTCTCTGTGCATTTACCTCTAACCTCTTCCTCAGTCGTTAGTACAGGATATAATACTTCAGCCACCATGCCTTGTCTCCATTGTTTCATCTGACAATCTCGGGTCTCACGGGGAAATTTGGGATAATACCTACTTAGGTTTCTGTTACTTGGTGATCTATCGCGCTCGAATGCTTCAGTCTCCCATTCTTCTAATGCCTCGTACTGTGTTAATCTGGGTCTGGGTCTGGGTTCTAATTCTTTCATTCCAGTGCGTAAGTTATGTAAAACTCTCCCGTTAAATGATCCAAATTCAGGCAAAGCTAATATTACATCTTCTTTTGTGTACTGTATCCAATTTTCTAACCATACACAGGTATGATAGCCTCTTTCCACCATCATTTATGATGCTGGCGTTTTTTCGGGGGAGGGATAAGAATCCTTCTCTAGTTTTAATGGGTTTATCCTTCTTAAAATAATTTTTAATTTTCTGCATCAATGACATTTTCTTCTTTTCTCCGTACATTGCATGTGAATTCTGGTTAAGATACTATTCGTAAGCACAATAAACCTTCTATCTGGACGGGTCCCACTTAAAATCGGATCGAACATACAAGTTACACTATCTATTATTATCCTCGGGATTTCTATGTTTACAGCTAATCAAATGTTCGCTTTTACTTTAACAATTGACCAATACCAGCACAGCTTCTTATTTCTTCTCACCAATCCGATTCAGTTTCGCTATGCTTTTTGCCAATACTAGCACGGCTCTCTGTGACGTCAGTATCGCTCCTTACTACTGACCCCTCCTTTACATTTTCGCATTAGTCACACGCCCGCTGTTTCAACCAATCCCAGCGCGACCCTCTGTGACGTCAGTGCAGCACTCGCAACTTACCCCTCCTTTGCAAGGTAATGCGAAAACTTATTTTCTTCAATTTACGTGCAATTTCCATTAGTTAACAACATAGAAACATTTGCTACTTTGTCAGATTCTCTAAATTTCAAAGAATAGTAAATTTCTTTTGCTGCGAGTAAAACCTTTCCGCTTACTCTTCACACACTACGAGTAAAACCCTTCCGTTTACCCTTCACACAGGCATAAAAGAACCTGTTACTCCTTCAGTATTACCCTTTCTAGGTGATATAAGACCAAAGTTTCACTAACGAACTTCTTTGCTATCAATTATTCTCACTTGCATGCAGAAGAAATAATCTCTAAAATTAGTGCCTCTAGTTCTGTGTAACCTTCAGCACCTTTCTGAATCCTGACAAGTAACATCACTGCAGTGTAGCTTCCATTTACCACCCGCTATTCAATATTCCCGGGAATTTCCAGACAACATGAAACAAAACATAAACAAATAACGGGTGTTAATGCATAAATCAATAATTCAATCCACAATATTCTCTACCTAACTAACTAGAACCTAACCATGCCTCTGCTACCAAGTGCAAACTGATGGAGTGGGTTACCAGCTTGGGTTACTCACACATACCATATACTCACTTGGGCCCCATAACATTCATACAAGAAAGCTAGTAAAAACCCGCTGTCATCAATTTGTGATTTACCTGTAATTTGATATTCACCTTTACCAAATCTTACCAACTCGATCTCCATGTCAATAAATTCCCTTTGCTCAATAGATCAGGTTGCTAAGTTAGTTTAAAGTAGAAATGACATTAACTTTACCTTTGAAATAACCACAAACTCAAAAAGTTTAAAATCTTTATCTAATCAATAATTGTGTGATTCAAAGATCAAATACAATGTTAACATCGAGATTCATTCAGGAGAGAAATCAAGTTTAGTTCATTAATAAATATCAATAAAGTATTTTGAATGACACTACCTGTAAAGGCATGAAAAAGAGAACAGGTACAAAGGCAGATTTCACAGAATTATATTTACCTCGGGTTATAGATGAACCCACTCCTTGAAGATGGGCCAGACGGAGTCCACCGGGACAGGTGGAAGACAGAGGATCAGGGCAGGTTCAGAACTAGGAAGGTGACCTTTTCTAAGTGCAGCGCCAGCGTCGCACCCCTCTCTGGCACTACTCTCCCCGAACTTTCTTCCACAATTCCCCTTCTAGATGATTGGTTTATCGATCAGTATTTCGGTCTCTCAAGCAGGGTCTCTGGCATCTGCAAAGTCTGAGACAGCTTCTCGGACAGCGTCTGTGGCAGCATACGTGTCGGGTCAGATTCAGAGTCAGACTCAGAACTAACTAACTTACCTCAATTATACTATTCTGTGTTCTTGTACCAACCCCAATGTTTCAATATTATGTTTTCCCCTATTCTGATTGGACAGGGCAAGGAGGTGAGTTCATCACACCATACTAAAAGTTATATTTTTTCTTAAAACCATTGTTCTATGTTTCCGCCCCTTAACTTACTTTCCCAAAGCTTTATTGCCACCTGCATTTCACATTATGATCAATACATTTTGAAACATTATTTAAGTTTCTTCCTTTGGCCGGGTCAATAGGTTGAGTTCACAGGCGTCTCTGTCCAGTGTGGCCTTGGCTGTGTTTCAACGGTGTCATCATGGTTTCCGGCAGGTTTCTGTGTGCCTGCACGTAAGACAGATGGAGTAGGGATTTCAGTCACCCTCCGAGGCTCAAATATTTAGTAGAATTTTATAAGGTTTAGTTTAAGCAATAGCATGCGCCTTATCATGTGAGTTGCAAGCGGCCATATTAGGAGCTATTGAGCAGCTGCAACGTTTCCCCCAAGCATAGAAGACGTCATACTACGTAGATGTAGCAGACGCATGCGCAGTGAAGTTCCCGCGTTTTTGGCGGCCATTTTAAGACACTCGGGTTACTTGTTAGTAATACACATATAAAAGCTTCCCCTAGATACAGTATGTCGCGTGTAATGCAATATTAGTATTTACAAAACAGATTGGTTACGTGATTACATGTTATTTGAGAGGATTGCATACAAGCAAGTTTCTTTTATACGAAACGTTGCTCCATCACTACAAATACCTCATCATTACCAATTTCTTACTACCCCTAAACACTACCCATCCCTAAACCTTAAAAACTCCAAATCACTGCTAAAAACTACCTATCAAAAAATAGAATAGTAAAATCATTTAAAAATATGGAATTATTACATTGTTGTAAGTTTAATATTTATTTACCATTCGGTGCTTTTGCCCGCAGGGGGAATGTTGGGTCCCTCATCATTCAAAATAATAATCTTAAAGAAAGATGCTGCACTACGCATAATACACAGATGAATCTGCAAGCAGTCATCCCAACCAAACAATGTGTTTTGGCTTCACAAAAGCCTTTGTCAGGCCAAAGAAGTGTATTACCCAAAGATATAAATAATAAACCATGTCATCAACTGAGAGAAGAAATACCTTAGATACTGCTAATCACAGCACTCATCGTATATCAATGAAAGCAGAATTATATATAATATAATTGAAAATTAAACGTATGTAATTATTTACATATACTTACCATATGGATTCGGATTAAAATAGGTCATATTACATTTTACTTGAACTAATTACAAATTTGAAATAAACGATTTGATGCACTGGTACGTGAAATCAAACAATCTGACAAAACAAGCAAACACTAGTCCAATTTATGGGGTTCCTGCTTGGCTTAAGTCCGTTATAAGACTGCCTTAAGCCAGTGAAATTCTTCACATACCAGTCCCATTGTTCAAGACCTAGGACAGTCCTAAGACTGGCTAAAATCTGGATCTATCAGCTGTAAAGCAAATGGGCATTACCATCTAAGACAACAATGTGTCTTCTTACAACTAACTTTGGAAGAATCATTAAAATTCCTGTCTTGAAATGCAGGACAAAAATATACCTTAATAGGATTGTGCAATTTGCACACTACAGAGGAAACCAACACTTCTGAGCTAGAAAGTTAGATATTTTGACATTTGTGTTTCATTAGTTCATATTTGTGCAACTATATGTTAACACGGGGAACATGGCAGCAGGTTAGACCTGCTGTGAGCTCTCTCCAGACTCTTCCGGAAGCCGCTGCTTGACGTCCCTGAGCCCTCGAGCTGAATGCACCGGAGAAGGAGCCTTCTTACCTGCTGTGTCTTCGTCGTTTTTCCGTGGCCCATTTTCTGCGGAGCTGGCTGCCTGATCCCGCCGGACTGGGGAGAGCGTTTCACGCCTCTGGTCGATTAGGCGAGACGCTTGTCTCCACCCGCTGCCTGCTCGTTGTTGCTGCTCACTGCACTGCAGCGAGAGGCTGGTGGCCTGGGAACGCTGCCAGCTGTCACAGGGGGTTTGCAACAGCCTTGAAGACTGGCCAGGTATGCACACGAGCCAGCCCCGTGCCCTATCAGGGGTCGGCTGCTTCAGGCTGCAGGCGGCGTCCGTCTCGAAAGGCGGGCTGCCACAAGAATCTCATTCCGGGGCACTCTGGGCAGAGTCAGTTGCTGCCGAGTGCCCAATATGTTAACCCGAGTGTGGATGGTCTTGACGGAGGTGAGACTCGCCTGAAGGGAGCTCTGTCATCCCTGCCATCTCGCAAATCTGCCATTGGTATTAGCGTTACTAAGTCACAGTTGGTAATCATCTCTACAGTCCCTCTCTCAGCCTTGCACATGAGCCCTAGACGTTCCAAAGGAGCATCCGGCAGCAATCTGCATTCATCACGAGAGACCCCTCGGAGAGAGGGGCAGGGAGAAACAAACAAGAGAGTCAAGTGGAAATATTGGACCCTCATAGCTTAGCTCTAAGCATGACCAACTCTGATATTAATACTGACGCCAGGGGCCCTTCGCCACAGACTGAGGGCATATGTAGTGTAGTTGACGTGAAGGGGGTGGAGGTCCCTAGTAGGTAAGCTCTAAGAAATAAAATCTTTAGTACTTTGGGATCCATAGATAATCCCACCACTGCTCCTCCGGCTCCTGGTTTTGGCAGAATTGTGCCCAAAAAATGTGTCAGGAAGGCAGGGGGAAGATACCTCCTAACCCCCAAAACCCTCAATTACCCCTCCAACTCCATTGGCACGACAGCAAAAGGAACTGTCTCAAGTGAGAATAGCCCCTCACTTGGATCATATTTTAAGGTGCATGCCAAAATGTATCAAGCTGGTGTATTCGGACTGGAAATGGCAGAGTCATATCAAGCTGTGAGCCCCCCTGATAAAACCCCGGAAGTAACAATGGGCCCCAAATGTGACAACGTCTCGGCTGCACATGCAGCTCATTTAAACCTTCCAACCTCAAATAGGCATCAGAAGTTAGGGAATTGCGATAGCGACCTTGCCAACCGCCCCGAGGAGATCAGCCAGGCTCCCATACGATCGATTCTTGAGGTCCCTTTGAAACCAATTAATCCTAAACAATCGGAGCTGATGAAGATTTAGAGGGGCTATCCTCAGAGATCAGGAGTAAGTTTGCCATCTCAGAAAAAAATCAGGCAAAAATACAAGACACCTGTGAAGCTCTAGAGGTTAAAATATGTGCAATTACGGAGAGAATTTGGGTGATGGAGGCCTCTGTCGAGGTTCTGCATAAGGAAGTAGAGGTCAATCGAGTTGAGATTCAGTCATTAAAAACTGGCGAAAAATCTATTTTGGACATAATTGAATCTCTTGAGAATAACTGTAGACGAAATAACATCAAAGTTCTTAATGTCCCAGAAGGCTTGGAGGGCGACAACATTAAACGTTTTTTTTATAGGCCTTCTAAAAGAGTTTATTCTGACTGTTGATCCCCTAGAACTCGAACCGGATATTCAGAGAATCCATAGAGATCCGTTCTCAAAAATCCAAACAGGAAAACGCCTAGGAGAATCTTAGTTAACTTTAAAACATTCCTATTAAAAGAGGAGACTGGTCGATCCGGATTAGGTCAGACCTTTCCAGAATTACGCAGGATAGACAAAGGGAACTGGGTAAGTTTATCCCAATACTAAGATCCCTAGGTGCAACAGTTCAACTGAGGTTCCCCACTCTTCTGAAAGTAATGTTGAAAAATGAAATGTTTAACTTTAAAGATCCTAAGGTGGTAGGGATTTTTATTGATCAAATAAAGGCTCAGGGATAAACTAAACTTTTTTTTCATGAGTTTCACTTTTCTGTTTATATCCTTCCGGAGGAAGGTGTGAGCTCCAGTGGGTGGTTTATCATCAGGCCCAGGGCAGTTTTAGGGAGGGTTCCCTTGGGAGGGTGGGCACAGGTGGAGAAAGTAACTTTTGGTTTTCACTGGGTGGGGAGCATATTAGGGAAAAAAAAGAAAAGTCCTCATTTTTCTAACTTAAAGAATATTGTAAATAAAAATAGAGTAGACCTTGATCAAGAAAACTGCTAGTTGCCTGTAATATCTGTAATGGTGGGCTGGACCACATTTCAATGCCTCTTCTAACATCGATTAAAATTTTAACGTGAAACGTTAATGGGCTTAGAGTATTGGGCACACAAAGGAGAATTCTTCAATATCTGAGTCAATCGAATTATGATATTATCATCCTCGAGGAAACACATTTAACCTCTGACGAATGGGAGACTGTTCAATCCAAGAAGAGATGGACCGAAAGCTCTATTCATACACCCCACACGTGTTATACTAAAGGAGTGGCCCTGATTTTTAAACATTTGGCTAAAGCAACACTAGGGGATGTTAAGGCAGATACCAAGGAACGATGGATTAATGCTGATGATAAAATCCAAAATGAGTGTCTTATCCTTTAAGGGTATTATGGTCCGAATATAGTCGACGAAGGGCCTCTAAATATCATTTACAGTCATCTGATTCAATCCAGCTTTCCTATTATCATGGGGGGTGACTTTAATATTCTTTTTAATCCTGTTCCTGACAGGTTTAAAGGGGGAAGGGTAATGTCCACAAGGATGGGCTCTTTCATTAAAGTGATAATGAAAGACCTAGGCCTGATAGATATTTGGAGAAACAAATACAGGGGATTGGGTGACCCCTCAGACTTTACATTCCATAGTAAAATAAAATGGGCATTTTTCCCAGAATTGTTTTCTTCCTGGTAGATGGCAGACTGTTGAATAACATCATTTCAGCAATTCATGTCCCGGTGCATCTCTCTGACCACTCTGCTGTAGTCTTAGAGTTACAAATGGTGTGAGATGTGTCAACTAGAAGGTGGACTTTTGATAAAACCCTCCTCCCAGAGCCCCTTGTAATCTTACAATTGAAGAAAGAAACATTATCCATTTTTTAAATTAACAAAGATACGGCTCCATTACAGGTAATAGGGCATTCATTAGAGGTAGAGTAATAAGGATTGCAGCTAAGAAATATAAGGAGGGTAGAGCGATGAACAAGAAATAGGAAGATTATATTTCTAGCGCAAGGAGTGAAATTAAATTTCACCAAGATAAGCACATGTGCGGGAAGGAAAGCAGAGAGGTTATATCTAGGAGACAGGCGCTAATAGACCACTTAGATGACATTATTAGGAAAAAATGGGAAGCCAGTAAGCTAGCTAATTACGAGTATGGAGAGGGATGAGGGAAGCTCCTTGCCTGGAAGTCCTGTATAAATCAGACCAGGAATATAATCAAGGAGGTGACTATCGTAGACTCAGGCGAGATTTCCTAGGATAACTCCAAAATAGAACAGGCTTATGAAGCTTTTTTTCAAGAATTATACACAGAGGACCTAGTGGTCCTGGAGTCTCAAATAAAAAATTATATTGATGGTATAGCCTTACCATCTCTCGCTGAAGATCAAACTAGTCTGTTGCATCGGAACATCTCTCTGGCAGAACTTGAGACCGTGAGGAAACATCTAAAAAGAGGTAGTGCCGCTGCGACAGATGGTATTTCCAATGAATTCTATGTGGTCTTGATTGAGGAGTTTGCCACTGTCCTTGTGGACGTGCTCGACAGGATTTTTTCAGATAATAACCCAATCCCTAATTCCTAGGATGACGCCTCTGTCTCCTTGATTTTAAAGCCAAATAAAGACTCAAGGAAATGCGAGTCATATTGGCCCATCTACCTGCTGAATTGCAACTATAAAATCTATGCGCAAATCCTAGCGGGGAGGTTGAACCCCGTGATGAGTACTTTGATTCATCCTGATCAGAAGCGGTTAATCAGGGGTAGTCAACTTCATGATTTAACGCATGAACTGATTGGTGCATTCGACATTGCCTATACCAATAGCCTACCCCTTACGATCTTTGCATTTGATGCAGCCAAGGGTTTAGACAGGGTGAATTGGCCCTTTGTAAGTTATATGACCCGAGCTTTTGGGTTGGGGGATCACTTTGTCAGAGCTATTAGTAATATCTATAAAAGCCACAAAGCTAGGATCATTGTTAATGGAAACCTGACTTAGTCTTTTTGATTTATATATAGAACCCTTGGCTGGCAGTATTAGGGCTAGCCATATCTTTGCCCCATTTGGATGGGAGAGATGGGAAAAAAAAGTCACGCAATATGCGGACGACTTGATGATCTTCAGTAGGGACTCCCCCACTATTCTGCCTAGCCTGAAGAAAATCCTGACGAGTTTTGGGAGGGTTTCTGGCTACTAATTAACGGCCAAAAAACAGAAATGATGTCCTGGAAAACGCAATCGAGCAACGTAACAGTTAAACAGCAAATCAGATATCTAGGCATACAAATTACACAAAACACATTCAACACCACTCACAAATTTATAAATATAGTATATATGTGTATCTTTAAAAAGACATAAAAATGAGACACATCTGATGAAGGGAACCTGAGTTTTGATTTTTGGAAGGTTTTCATAAATCACTGCAATTCACTCAATGTTTTATACATCACTAGCTTTTGTCACAGTGCGTACAGGTGCTCACCTGTTGAATTCTGCAGAAGCGCCCTGGAACCGATGAGTATGTCCGCAACTTCCCCGACCCCGTGTCACACCTATCAAACTCTAGGCAGTGACATGAGATCCGGGGAAGAAGGGAAACAAAACAAGGAAAGTGGGGACGCTGTCAAATAAAGTCACCAAGCAGGAGTCTTCTCATAACCGGAACTGAAAAGGAATGACAAACAATGTATCGATGCTCTTTAAAGCACAAATCTGACTTAAAAGAAGTATGAACAGTCAACTACCTAAAAACCACCCTTCTTCCTTCTTAGGCTGAACGGACTCCCTCTTCCTAGGTGCGTGCACTACAATGGAAAAGGACAGATCAATATCCAGGGCAACAATATATGCGGGACAATGAGACTACTAATCTATACAGCTTACTGTGGTAACTGTGTGGACCTTCCAAGTATTAGGATTCTGATGTAAACAAGCACCAGCAATCGACTGCTCTTCCTTCAGAGTAATCTGCTATGGGATACTTCATACATCTTTTAAGAATAGTCCCCTTCAACTCAAATGAATAAAGGAAAATGAAAGCAGCGATCATTCGCTGTTACCGTAGCCCCTCAGGCATGTGTTAGCTTCACCAATGTTCGAAGGGCGGGTAACGTGAAACCAAGGATAAATGAACTCCAACGGTGTTAGGCAGTCTTTTCCACGGCAGGTGGACTGAAAGTCAGGTTGACAGGATTTGCACAAAAGGGAGTAACCACGTTGCCCCAAATCTCCACCCAAGAGAATGAGCAGCCCCCTTTTTAGACGCGAGCACACTCGGTATTTGCCCGGTCGAGGAACTCCGCTTCCTTCGACTAGACAAACTCCAAAATGCCCTCGGCCCGTCTTGGGAACTACCCCTCTCCCTGGCTTCAACTAACGAGTCACCGTGAACCCCTCAAATATCTGGGAACCACTTGGCAAACCAGATGCTGCTACAACGTGTTCATGCCCGGCCACTGGCACTTGATGAAGCAAGACGAAGGATTTCCAGAACGGGCACAGAAATCCAAGAACAGGAACTCCGAGTTACGGGTCGGCTTCGGGGAATCCAGGAAACGGAAACGACGCAAAGCGTAGTTTCCGGCGGAAGTCAGGCTTTTGTTGACAGCCTGACCTCCTCGCACCTGCGCAGTACTCGCCCGTTGTCTGCCGCCGAGTTCAGACGGCAATCCTGACAGTATACCCCCCCCAAGACGCCTCCCACCGGTCTGGGTTTGTCAGGATGTCTTCTATGAAAGACGCGTACCAGGCGAGGGGCATGCACGTTACTGGCGGGTTCCCATGTACGTTCCTCTATGCCATACCCCTTCCAATGTATCAGGTATTGTAGCTTTCGTCTAACTCTGCGGGAATCTAAGATCTTTTCCACTTCGAATTCAGGTTCTCCCTCAACGGACACAGGAACTGGGGCAATGGGGAGTTGTGTTCCCGGCTCCACAGGTTTCAATAAGGATACATGGAATACAGGATGTATCTTCAGAGATTGTGGGAGGTCTAGTTTCATAGCGACTGGATTTATCACCTTGGTTATAGAAAAAGGGCCTATGTATTTAGGTTTAAACTTACATGCTCCTTTCAACTTAAGGTTTTTTGAGGATAACCAAACAGAGTCCCCCTGTGCATATGCGGGTTCGGGTGTTCTATGTGCATCCGCTGTCCTCTTATATCTACTCTTAGCCTGTTCTAACGCTAAGTAGGTGGATTGATGTACTGTGTGTAACTCTTGCACCAATTCCATCGCAGCGGGTGTCGTGCAGGATAAGGGCTCTGGACTTGGTATGATACGGGGATGATAGCCAAAGTTGCAAGAGAAGGGAGTAGTGTTAATAGAGACATGATGACTGTTATTATAAGAAAGTTCAGCTATCCACACCAACACATCCCAATCCATGGGATTTTGCAACAATTGGCATCTGATGTACTGTTCGAAACACTGATTGACTCTCTCGGTTTGTCCGTCCGTCTGCGGATGGTGACTGGAAGATAACCGAGCGTCAATTTGTAACAATGTACACATCCCTCCCCAGAATTTAGCTATGAACTGAGCGCCCCTGTCGGAAATAAGGACTGATGGAAGGCCATGTAAACGTACTATGTGCTGCAAAAACACTGTCGCTAATTGCCTGGCGGTAGGAAGCCCCTTTAGAGGAACGAAATGGGCCATCTTCGTGAATAAATCTACTACCACTAGAAGTGTGTCGTGTCCTTGTGCGGTATGTGGGAGTTCCACAATAAAGTCAAGCGATACTGTATTCCAGGGATGCTTAGGCGTAGGTATGGGTTGTAATAAACCCACAGGTCTTTGATGTGACGCTTTACTCTGAGCACAAACATAACATTGCTGCAAGTAATTCTTTGTGTCTCTATCCATAGAGGGCCACCAGAAGTGTCTATGCAGATTTTCTATGGTCTTTTTGTATCCCGGGTGCCCTGCTATAGGATGTGAATGACACCATTCTAAAGCTTGTTGTTGTAATTCTTTAGTGGGGAGTAGTAACCCTCCGTCGATGTAAAAAAAACCAGATTCCATCTGAGGGGTATGTGTGCCCGTTATCGAATCTAGATCTGTTTGACCTTGCTCCTGTTTCACCTGGTTCAAAAATTCCTCTTCAGAATATGACCCTCCTATTATTCTGTCCTCAGCTATAATAAGAGGGGGTTCAGTTTCAGTTTCTTCACTATCAAAACTGAGTCGCGACAAAGCATCTGCTTTTCCATTCTTTCTCCCAGCTTGGAAGTGAATTACATAATCATAGTCGCTAAAAAATTGAGCCCACCTTAACTGTCTCATCGAAAGGGCCCTTGCAGATTTTAGGAATTGCAAGTTTCTGTGATCAGTCAGTACGGTGACTGTGTGATTCGCCCCCAATAAATATTGTCTCCATACTTCAAACACCTTTTTAATGGCTAGTAATTCTTTATCTCCGATGGAATAGTTAATTTCTGCAGGGGTTAGTTTTTTAGAAAAATATGCAACCGGATGTAGATGTCCAGTGCTCGGGTCTTTCTGGGATAGGATCCCTCCTACTGCCACCTGTGAGGCATCTGCCTCCACTATATACTCCTGAGCAGGGTTCGGATGCCGCAGAACCGGAGCTTGAGTGAAAGCCCTCTTTAACTTCTGGAATGCTTCTTCCGCTTCAGGCGTCCATTCAAATTTCTTTCCTTTTTTCAGCAAGGAAGTGATGGGAACCACCACTCCCGAGAAGTTGCAGATGAATCGCCTGTAGAAATTGGCGAAGCCAATAAAACTCTGGGTTTCCTTGACGGTTCTCGGTGCCTGCCATCTGTTTATGGCTTCTACCTTTTGCGGATCCATGCTAATGCCTTGAGGAGAGATTATGAACCCCAAAAATGCTACTTGGTGGACATGAAAGAGGCACTTTTCAAGTTTGCAAAATAACTTGGTCTCTTTCAACCTCTCTAAGACCTTTCGTACATGCCTGTAATGTTCTTGTGCTGAGGAGGAGAAGATCAATAAATCATCGATGTAGGCGATAACATAATCATCAATCATCTCCTTCAATGTTTCATTAATAAAAAACTGAAATGCAGAAGGGGCATTACAAAGCCCGAAGGGCATAACCAAATATTCGTAGAGCCCGTATTTGGTGCAAAAGGCGGTTTTCCATTCATCCCCCTCCTTGACCCGCACCAAATGGTACGCTCCCCGCAAATCCAATTTTGTGAAGATCGTAGCATTCCTGATGCGGTCAAGGAGAGAGGAGATCAAAGGCAACGGATATTTATTCTTGATAGTCACGGTGTTCAACGCCCTATAGTCAATACAACATCTCAGGCCTCCCTCCCTCTTAGGGATGAAAAATAAAGAGGAAGATGCGGGAGAACGAGATGGACGGATGAACCCTATTTGTAGCATTTTATCTAGATACTCTCTCAAATAGAGGGTCTCTTTTTCAGTCAATGAATACACCCTACTGCATGGTATCTTTGCCCCTACTTGTAGGTCTATGCGGCAGTCATACTCCCTATGAGGCGGGAGAGAGGTTGCTTCTGTTTCGTCGAATATAGAAAGAAGATCTTGATACTGCAAGGGTAGTGTACTTTCTTCTGTGGCGTTTGCACTTGTCCCAATGGAGTCAAGGATTCGTGGGACTTGAACGTGGGTTTTGCACTCGTCAGGACGAAAGTCCAGTGTCATGTGCTTCCAATCCAGTATGGGATTGTGTAAACGTAACCAGGGAATTCCTAGAATCACAGGGAACTGGGGTGTACTGATTAAGTCAAATTGCAACTGTTCATGATGGCATGGAGGTATGTCTAGCGCTAACAGAATGGTGTGATGGGTGATAGGGCCGGATTTCAACGCTCTTCCGTCTATGGTGGTAACTTCTTCAGGCGTTTCTTTCTCCACCCCCGGGATGAGTTTCTCTTGAGCCCAGATACCGTCCATAAAATTACCTGAGGCCCCTGAGTCAATCATAATGTGTACTTCCTGTACCCTGTCTTTCCAGGAAAGCTGAGCCTTCACATAGAAATGGCTTCTACAACCCTCTACGCTATCTAAAGATGAGACAACTAATCCTGAATTACCCGAGGACCCTGTCTCTCTAGGCCTCGGGCTCTTTAGTTTTCCGACACTTTCACTTGTTTCGGCTTTATGGGACACTCTCGGAGAAAATGGCCTTGTTTGCCACAGTACAGACATAACTTATTATCCCTTCTTCTTTGCCTTTCTTCTGCACTGAGAGGGCCTTTCAACGTGCCTATTTGCATAGGTTCTGGGTCATCATGACTCTTCCCAGGATCACCCTTTCGTTCTTTATATACAATCAGCTTGTGTTCCCCTTTTCCTCTCTCTTTTCGCCTTTCATTTAGACGGTGATCCAACTTAACCACCAAATCTATTAAAGCAGGACAGGAATCAGGTGGATCCACCACCTGAGATAAAGCATCCTTTAAATCATCTCGGAGGCCTTGATAAAAAAGAGCGCTTCTTTTCTCTTCTGGCCACCCGGATTCGGCTATCAATCTATGAAATGTTGTAATATATGCCGGTAAATCCCTTGTTCCTTGTTTTAATGTCAATAGTTCGGTGTCCGCTGAATGCGTGAAAGTATGCTTATCGAATAACTTTTTTAGTTCTCTACGAAAAGCGCTGTAATCGTGTAGAAGGGGGTCATTACGCTCAATGAGGGGAATGGTCCAATTGGCTGCGGATCCCCCCAAATAAGAAATAACAAACGCCACCTTAGCTTGTTCTGTAGGGAAACATGCTGCTTTACACATAAAATGTAATTGGCATTGGCTTATAAACGCTGCGAATCTTGAAGAATCACCTAAGAATCTCTCAGGAGGGGCTAAGGGAACGGATTGGGGTGTGGAAACGTGGATAACGGGAGAAGTGGCACTTGGACCTGCTCCGCTAACCTCCCTCTCCCCATGTCTCTCCCTCTGTAATGCATCTACTCTAGATGCTAAAGCTTGGGTTTCTACTTGTAGGTTTCCTATCATATTAGCCACATCGGCTAATGTGACCTGACTCAGTTCCATGACGCTCGGGCAGAATGTGTACCTATTTTCTTTTGGGCTTTGCGTTCTGTCACAGTTCGTACAGGTGCTCACCTGTTGAATTCTGCAGAAGCGCCCTGGAACCGATGAGTATGTCCGCAACTTCCCCGACCCCGTGTCACACCTATCAAACTCTAGGCAGTGACATGAGATCCGGGGAAGAAGGGAAACAAAACAAGGAAAGTGGGGACGCTGTCAAATAAAGTCACCAAGCAGGAGTCTTCTCATAACCGGAACTGAAAAGGAATGACAAACAATGTATCGATGCTCTTTAAAGCACAAATCTGACTTAAAAGAAGTATGAACAGTCAACTACCTAAAAACCACCCTTCTTCCTTCTTAGGCTGAACGGACTCCCTCTTCCTAGGTGCGTGCACTACAATGGAAAAGGACAGATCAATATCCAGGGCAACAATATATGCGGGACAATGAGACTACTAATCTATACAGCTTACTGTGGTAACTGTGTGGACCTTCCAAGTATTAGGATTCTGATGTAAACAAGCACCAGCAATCGACTGCTCTTCCTTCAGAGTAATCTGCTATGGGATACTTCATACATCTTTTAAGAATAGTCCCCTTCAACTCAAATGAATAAAGGAAAATGAAAGCAGCGATCATTCGCTGTTACCGTAGCCCCTCAGGCATGTGTTAGCTTCACCAATGTTCGAAGGGCGGGTAACGTGAAACCAAGGATAAATGAACTCCAACGGTGTTAGGCAGTCTTTTCCACGGCAGGTGGACTGAAAGTCAGGTTGACAGGATTTGCACAAAAGGGAGTAACCACGTTGCCCCAAATCTCCACCCAAGAGAATGAGCAGCCCCCTTTTTAGACGCGAGCACACTCGGTATTTGCCCGGTCGAGGAACTCCGCTTCCTTCGACTAGACAAACTCCAAAATGCCCTCGGCCCGTCTTGGGAACTACCCCTCTCCCTGGCTTCAACTAACGAGTCACCGTGAACCCCTCAAATATCTGGGAACCACTTGGCAAACCAGATGCTGCTACAACGTGTTCATGCCCGGCCACTGGCACTTGATGAAGCAAGACAAAGGATTTCCAGAACGGGCACAGAAATCCAAGAACAGGAACTCCGAGTTACGGGTCGGCTTCGGGGAATCCAGGAAACGGAAACGACGCAAAGCGTAGTTTCCGGCGGAAGTCAGGCTTTTGTTGACAGCCTGACCTCCTCGCACCTGCGCAGTACTCGCCCGTTGTCTGCCGCCGAGTTCAGACGGCAATCCTGACAGCTTTCACATGTAGTAGTAGTCTATGAGCATGAACGTGAGGGCCCAGGTCAAAGTTTCAGGCCGACTGCGATGGAGCGCCTTTGGATGCAGGAGCTGGCTTGGATCTTTTTCTCACCAAAAGGCTCATTGGAAAGGTTCCCTGCAGCTTGGGGTAGCATTGGGCTTGACATCAGCAGACAGGGGTAGCCCAGTGACCTGGTATGAGCCTTCATTCTAAACAGGAGTTCAAGGCTATCTACAAACCAGCAAAACGTTTCCGTGGATGCAATTTGTTGAAGCATCTCTGGGCTACTGACTTAAAAAAGTAAGAGCTGAGTTGCAGCACTGTATGTGCTTCTGTTTTTTTTGTCAAAATATGTTATATTTAAACTTCAGCCTCACAAGTTGTAGTTCTTTTTTAGGAGAAAGAGTACACTGTAGAACCAGACACGTGTCCAGGGCCTGAGGGGCACCTCTTGGGGGCTAGGACTCTATCTCCAGGTTTCCACCAACAGAGTCCAGGGTAAATACAAATTATAGCTGGTCAGAGTGGCACTTTGAAGATGCAGGTATTCTTTAGCTTTTGTGTTTCTTGAGCCCAATAGGAAGTTAGCCAGCTAGCTCTTGGTGTCCACTCGCTGGCCCTTGGCACAAATGGGAGCCTTTAGGGTCTCTCTGCACAACTTCAATAGCAGAAGCTGTACTCTCTTTCTGAAATCCTGTCTTGGTTCAGCAGATGCAGTCTTTCTTGGTGCAGCCTTTCCTTTTTGAGGTCCACAGGTTCGGCAGGTGCTGTCCTCCTTCTGCTCTTTCCCAATTCCGTAGTGTTCTTAGGCTGGTAACTCTATTTGCTTTCCTCCCCTGCACCAAGCGATGCCCAAAAATACTCCTCAGGGCAGCGATGGCTGTTTCTTTAAATGTGGGCACCCAAAAGATTTAAAAAAAATCATACTTAAGGTCCTAAGATCTGCTTGTGAAGTTTAGTACCATGCCAGGAAGATTCTCAAGATTCCATACTATATGCGGGTACCCCTTCTTGGAACTCTCCAGGCACTCCTGTGTGCCTTAAAGATAGTTTATCGACTCCTTTACTGGAAGAAGGTATTCTGAAATGGGGTCAACTGCTACAAAATAATAAACTTCTTCCATGAGATGTACTCTGTAACACCACGAATCAAAGACTGTCAAGATTTAAGTTTTATCAGCTATCCAGTTGGGCCGTTAAGTTGGTTAAGGAGGGAGAGGTAAATGAAGAACATGAGAATATCCTACTAGGCCCTCTCCATCAATGTAAAGAGGTTTCCAAATGGTATTGGCTATTGGTCAAGGGGGAGCCACCACTAGCACCCATGGAGGAGTCCTGGAGAAGAGACCTGCCTTTGTTCAACGTAACACAATTATGGCAAGTATCGATGCACACTTTATGGAATGTGATTAAAGCTGTCCATCTCAGGAGAAAGCATCTGTTTACACTCCACAGAGCACACTGGACCCCGAAGAAACTTTCAAAATTGGGAGGTTAAGGGCCGAAGGTCTGCCTAAAGTGAGCCTCGGGTGATGAGGACGACTTGCATATGATCTGGCAGTGTTCTCATATCCAGGGCTTCTGGCACAATGTGGGTAAGACTGTTTCGGAGGTCTTGGGGTGAAAGATTAAGGTAAGCCTAATTTTGGTAATTTTTGGTGTCCTCCCAGAGGAGATTGCTAGCCATAAGGTATCTAATTTACAAGCATTGCTACTATTTCTGTTAACCCTTCTTGCAAGGAGGGAAATTTGCTTAAAATGGATTTCGTCGCAACCCCCAGTAATGCTAGATTGGGTTGCTTTGGTTAAAAGAATTCATAGATTGGATCTTGCTGGCTCCTCGAGAAAAATAATCAAAATGTGGGGGGCCTGGGATGGGTGGGTTAATAATCTTGATAATATTATATCCTGAAAAATCACAATACTTATAAAGTCCAATGATTATGACATAAATGAGATCAGAGGAAGGGGTACGACCTTGGGGAGGTTGTTACTTCTCTCCACTAAATACCTTCCCTTGGATCTTTGTAGCTGGTCTTGACTGGTGCCCGGCAGGGCCGGACTGGCCGTAGCGGGCACCGGGCAATCCCCCGGTGCGCCGCACTGGTGGGGGCCGGTTTTGGGTCCCTGGGGGCCGTTTTTGTTACAGGCCGTTTTTGCAGTAAAATCGTCCCTGTAACAAAATCGGCCGAAAACCGGCCCTCGCAAAGAGCTCGGCGGCGCCCCCAAACCCCCGGGGGCCGGCCGAGCACTTTGCCAGGGCCGGTTTTGGTTCCCAGTCCGGCCCTGGTGCCCGGAGGTGTTCAAGTAATCAGGTGGTACCGTTACCTTCTTCCAGGGGAACCAAGAGGGAACCATTGGTCTGTTTAAAGGCTATCCACTTATTTAAAAATGAGGACACACTCGAAAAAAAACTATATGTTAACACAAATTGTATTTCATTAAACAAATTATTTATTCAGTATTTACAGTGTTAGATATGAATTTTCATGAATTTATGTTGTCAGCTGTATAAATTCTAAAAAACATTAACAATATTTTAGAGCGAAAATGTAGCAACATGTTATATAATGTTATATAATTAATACAATTAAAATGGGGTTTGACAACTGTGGGAAAGTGAATTAATAGTTGGGGTGGTTGAGAGAGTTCACCAAGCAATAATGTCACTATTCTTTATCAGGTCCAGTTAGGTTCCTTTAAATCAAACCGTAGCTGAGTCCTGTATAACTGAGGCACAGAGCAGTCAGGCTAAAATCAAAGAAAACTAGTGTAAAGCATTTATCTGTACCAAATTTATAATTAAGAAACACAACACATTCAAAACCCCTCACAAATGTATAAATATAGTATATATGTGTATCTTTAAAAATACATAAAAATTAGACACATCTGATGAAGGGAACCAGAGTTTTGATTTTTGGAAGGTTTTCATAAATCACTGCAATTCACTAAATGTTTTATACATCACTAGCTTTCACATGTAGTGGTAGTCTATGAGCATGAACGTGAGGGCCCAGGTCAAAGTTTCAGGCCGACTGCGATGGAGCGCCATTGGATGCAGGAGCTGGCTTGGATCTTTTCCTCATCAAAAGGCTCATTGGAAAGGTTCTCTGCAGCTTGGGGTAGCATTGGGCTTGACATCAGCAGACAGGGGTAGCCCAGTGACCTGGTATGAGCCTTCATTCTAAACAGGAGTTTAAGGCTATCTATAAACCAGCAAAACGTTTCCGTGGATGCAATTTGTTGAAGCATCTCTGGGCTACTGACTTAAAAAGTAAGAGCTGAGTTGCAGCACTGTATGTGCTTCTGTTTTTTTGTCAAAATATGTTATATTTAAACTTCAGCCTCACAAGTTGTAGTTCTTTTTTAGGAGAAAGTGTACACTGTAGAACCAGACACGTGTCCAGGGCCTGAGGGGCACCTCTTGGGGGCTAGGACTCTATCTCCAGGGTTCCACCAGCAGGGTCCAGGGTAAATCCAAATTATAGCTGGTCAGATTGGCACTTTGAAGATGCAGATATTCTTTAGCTTTTGTGTTTCTTGAGCCCAATAGGAAGTTAGCCAGCTAGCTCTTGGTGTCCACTCGCTGGCCCTTGGCACAAATGGGAGCCTTTAGGGTCTCTATGCACAACTTCAATAGCAGAAGCTGTACTCTCTTTCTGAAATCCTGTCTTGGTTCAGCAGATGCAGTCTTTCGTGGTGCAGCCTTTCCTTTTTGAGGTCCACAGGTTCGGCAGGTGCTGTCCTCCTTCTGCTCTTTCCGTAGTGTTCTGAAGCTGGTAGCCAGGGTAGCCACTTTTATGCCAATTTTGAGTTGGTGGGTGAGGAGGACTCCCTAACCAATGAGCGTAAGTTGTCAAAGGCAACTCTACCCACTCTAGGTTCACTGTCTGGACAATTAGCACAATACAATTCCACAGTGCATCTCTCAGCCCAAATCCAGAATGTCAGAACCTTTCCTCCCTTTGTCAGAGCTATTGGCACATCCCTGAAGTTTGTCTAGTATAATGAGCAACTCCTCCTGGAAAACCAGTTCTGCAACGGGTTTTCCCTTCTGAAAGAGATGCTAGCCTGTCTACCCTGCCTACTACTTTGTCTAAGGAAAGTGTGACTTGCATTTGCCCATGACCTAATATAGCCTGGACATCTGCAGCCCCAGCGCGCACAGGCCATCCTGTCAGGAGGAGGAAACATCTACTTCCATCAATAGGCCTTTAGTTCCATTCATACCTCCTGGCACGAGGGAAACAAACTGTCTCAGGTGACAACCTCTGTAGTTACTCAGATACTAGAACTTTGGGGTATGAAAGTGGTGACTTTCTAAAGTAACCTTTTGTTAGAAATTGGGTCTCTAGTTGGCAGAGGTTTGTACCCTGTCCAAGTAGGGATCATAATCAAATTCCTAATTGGGGTAAGCTAGATACACACTTTAAATAAATCTTTGCTCACCGTCTGGTAACTTGGCACAGAGAAGTCAGGCTTAACGTAAGAGGCAATGTGTAAACTATTTGTACAAAACACACACACAGTAACACAATAAAAACACCACAAAATGACTCCATACAGGTTTAGACAAATAGAGAATATTTATCTGAGTAAAACAAGCCCAAACCACAAAAATCCAATCAGTAGAAGTCGAGATATTAATTTTGAAAAATCAAAGCGCTGTTTTTGCATTTAAATCAATAGTTCTAAAAGGTTACTTGAGGTTGCGAGGGAGCGGAGTAGATCCAAAGTTCAGGCCAACACGATGGACAGCAGGCCGGATATGAGACTCACGCTGGTCCCGCTGAAAAAGTATCTTGGATGGAGTAAAGTGTCGACACTGAGGGCACGATGTGTCAATCTTTTCCATGCATTCGGGTCGCTGCACCATCGTCAAGCTCCGTTGAAATGCAGGCAATGTGTTGTCGTTAAGCCGTGCAGTGTGTCATTGGGCCACACAGGCTGCAGAACTACTGTCTTCGGACACCCTCCACGTTGGCTTCGAATGGCGATGCGTCAGTTTCTATCAGCGCAAAGGTGACAATTCGTCGATTTTGTTACAAAACAGCTGCAGAACCCACTTCTGAAGCCCAGGACTGGAGGGGGCACCTCTGTGAGTCCTACCCTTGCCTGAGTCCAGCAGCAGAATTGCAGGACATCTTTTGTGACCCTGAGACTGAAACCAGGAGGCATACCAGCAAGCCCTTGGAGTCACTCTGGGCTCAAGTAAGATTGGTCCAGTCCTTTTCCTCAGCATGGCAGAGATCAGCAGGCAGCAGGGCAGCTCAGCAAAGCAGAGGAGCAGTACTTCAGAACAGTTAGTTAAGGCAAAGTGGCGATCCTTTCAGCACAGCAGTCTTTACTCTAGCAGAGTTCTTCCCAGGTCCAGTAGTGAACTGATTTGGTAGGGTCAGATCCCCAGTACTTACCCAAATGTGCCTTTCAGGTGGGGGGTGACTTCAAAGCAGATCCTTTAAGTGCATTGGTCTCCTTTCATCCCAGCCCTCTCTGCCAGGCTACCTGTGGGGTGTAATCAATCCTTTCTGTGGGGACAGGACACAGCCTATTCAGATGTAAGTGTCAGCTCCCTTTCCCCCTGCCTCCTCAGGAAGGCCACCAGAATGCCGATGAGTCCTCAGCCACAAACGCAGGATGGGTGGGGTGTGAAAGTCTAGAGGGAATATAAGAAGTGTAGCTGTCACTCAGTCCAGACATGTATTGGAGTCGGGCTGCAAGCACACAGAGCAAAGTTAAGGACAGAGGAATTTCCACTTTCTAAAAGCGGCGTTTCTATTTTAACACCTTTATTTTTGCATTTTAACAAAGTAACATGACACATGGTAAGGCTCCGGCAAAAGCTTCATGCTCAATAAATTGAGTGCAAAGTTCACATACATTTAGAAAATACAATGGCCGCCCTTGTAATTATCCCCCATTTCACAAATGGACACTAAAAAAAGAAAAGGGAGATACAGTGTAGGCCTCCTCCTAGTGTGGAAAGGGGCATGAGGCCATCAATCTGGATGTGAATCCCCTAGTGAGCCGCTCTCCGAGTCCAAAGGGGAAATAACATGACTGTCCGCCACTTGCAATATTTTAGAAATCATGAGGTGGAGCCCACCCTCTCTCTTTTGCCTCCGTATGTAGGTGGTGAATGGACGCCAAATTTTGTCAAATTTGTCCACCCTGTCCTTTATAATTGCTGTCAATTTCTCCCTGCCATAAATTTACCAAACCCTCCTCAACCACAGGTTCAGGGATGGAGCCTGTGGATTCTTCCACATCTGGGCAATGTTCAATCTGGTTGCCAAAAGGATGTGGGAGACCAAAGGCCCCCTGGGGGTGGCAGTGGGAAAAATCCTATCTGCTCCCAGATCCCCCAGTAGAGCTAATAGAGGGTTGAGAGGCAAAGAAATGTTAGTGACCATGTGTATCATACGAAAAACTTAATTCCAGAACATCTGGACATGGAGGCAAGGCCACCAGGTATGGAGGAATGTGACTCGTTCAACACACCCCTTCCAGCACAAGTCTGAGTCCCCAAACCTCTTAGAAAGTCTTATGGGAGTTAAATACCACAGTGTCAATATCTTATACGCATTCTCTTTGTATGGAGGCAAATGGATGATTTGGATGCTCTCTGCCAGAAGTCATCCCGTATGTCGTCTGGGATGTTCTCATTAAGCTCCTTCTCCCATTGTTTCAGGTGTAAGTCAATTGCACATACATTTGAGGGGTCAGAGCACATGCACTGAGGCCTGGTCAATAGGGCCCAGTGCACTTTAGATTCCAAATATTTGTGGAGTGATCATACAAAAATATAAATTTCTTTAGAGCAACCAATTCTGTCCTCAGAGTTATAGGCAGACCATGATCAGGATGAAACTGGTCGAGCATTTTCTGGGCCCACTTGCTTACCATTGGTTCTCCAATGGACCTTTTTATCCATCAGAGAGGTGATGAGAGTTAGTCAATCAAATTTCAATTAACAGTGCAACCCATTTGGCTACACAATACGGGCCAGGAATCGGTGGCCAAGTTCAAAGGTTTTATTACAAGTTAATTATCAAATTCAAATACACTACCTCTACTGCATGGTGATGAGAGTACAGAAAAATAACTGGAATACCTAGGTGGCAGACGAAATTAAGGCGATTTAGTATCAAACAAACAGGAAGCTCTGTAACTGCAATACAGAAACAATACCATTCTAATCTGATGCACAGAGAACAATCCAACACTCTCTCTCCTCTGAATGCTTAGATTACTAATGCAAAGTCCAAAGGATGGTTCACTGGAAAAATGGTTCTAACAATCAGGGAATCCTATAAAGGAAGCCTAGTCAAAAAAACAAATCAAAATAGGAAAGCGTTAGCATCTCAGAAGCTCGGTCAATAGTCTTCTATGGGTCAAGTGTAAGTGTCAGCCTAAGTCACACTAAAGCAAATATCAGAAAAAGCTTTGAGGTGCGAAACCATTCAAAGTCCATTAGGCTAGCAATGTCTCAAAGAAGGAGGGAATCAATGAAAGGTGTCGCCGCAGATTCCCTCGCAGATGCTTTCCTGATTTCTCACCAAGTCTTTGCAGACCCCTTTACAGATGCAAGAAGAGATTTGGAAGGAAATCTGAGTAACAGTTCAAGGGGAACGGTATATTATAACATATAAAGTCAATTTGGTGACACCGCCTTGATCACATCATCAGGGTTCTATAAATATCCACGAATCATCACATTACGGACTGCAACAATTCCCTTTTGTCCCACACTGGACATGAGAATTACATCTTTCTCCCAAACACATGTAAGTTGCAACTTTTGGACAATGGCTCATTCAGTTAGTGCTCTGTTTCTCCGTGTACCTTACGTCAAGGTCCTTTTCTCAGGCTCCTGTTCCCCTATCATTAGTTTAGAATAGATACATTACTGTACTAATATTGCATGTGAATACCTGAAAGAAATGTCGAGTTGGCAGAAAGATTAAATCCACTTTACGCAGCATAGTGAAATACAGGCCTACTCATGTTAAGTTTAGTATTAGCTTCAATGGTGCACATTTAATATACATGTGCACATCTAAACACATCTAAACACAAATAAATACACGATTCTAAAGTATTAGGTTTTATACTACCTGTGATATGCAAGAAGCCATAGTAAATTATGGTAATAACTATTATTTAAATGTAGTTCCCAATCAAAGGTATGAATTATTAATGCACACAATATATGAATTGTTTATATTTTCTGGCTAGATTACATCATACTTGTGTAAGGAAATGCTTAACTACACTGTCAGTTTGTTGAATGTCGTTCACTTGAAGTAGCACACACATTTAGAAAGTCACATTTAATCTTTATGGTAAATACATTTTCTACTAAATGAAAATGATTCTCTATTAATCACTCTTAATTAAGGCAAGACATTTATGTAAGTATGTTTCTCTAACCCTACAGTGAAAGCCCTCTTTATTAAGTCAAGTGCAACACTTACATTAATTCGTTAGCACATAATTAATGTATGGTTTCAGTGCACTCTTATACCATGTGTGTCTCAACATTTGTGACATATAAAGGGTTGACAACCTTTGCACTGCGCCAAAACCAATATTGATAGTGAAAGCACTGATATATTAAAGTATATAATGGGGTATATTGAAGTCAAAGAAAAGTTAATAGTTATTGGTTATGACTCAGATGTTTTTATGTTTACTACATACCACTTTTATGCTATCACTTTCATTTACAATGTTCAATGTCTTTTAAAACAGACGTTTTAATTTGAATAAAATATTTTTATTGTCAATATTCATAGTTAGCTACTTTTGATACTGTGGGTACCTCAATACATCATTTTAGTTAGCATTCAAGTATTCATTCCGATGAATACTGCTGTAGTGAAAGAATGTTACAATTTCCCATTTTAATTGTAAGTTATTGTTAATGTTTTTTTCCTGTAGTCCAAAAAACCATTGTAATGCATATAACTATTAGTTTGTTTCCTCGAGGACAATTCATTAAAGTGTTATCAAAAGGAAGGAAGATTAATTTTCTTTGGTAGTCTAAACATACTAGGTCATAATCTCGTTTTTTGTCATGCTTGTTTGTGTTAAAATTCTCAAATGTATCTGTTTCAGATGCTGAAACACTGCTTTTGAATTTTCACCACAGCCAGTTCTGCTGAGAAGAGCATAGTCAAGACATCAGATCCGTGCATAGGACCCAGACATAGTACTGCAATTTCTGTATTCAAGATGCTCCATGTAGTGTGATTATCACATGGGATAAGCTTTCCTTTCAAATTAGGCAACCCGTGTTGTGATTCTGCTTCAGTGAGCATCTATGCAATGACACTTGTCTCTCAATGGTATGCAATTGGTAAACAAAAAAGAAGGGCGATTATTTTTAGGTAAGAACAGAAACAAACAAATACACTTATTTTTTTATTTTATTTTGATCTTTATGACAATAAATTTCCTTTTACTCTGAATTGGGTTACATTTTGCACCCTATTTATTATTTTACATGTAACAGTTGCTATAAAAGAACATGTCCTCGCGGAAAGTTAAAACTAGAGTTGGGGGAATGGCAGACCAAGAACTAGGCTGCTTTCGACGGTTTGGCTGTTGCATTCCATGATCTCTAATACAGTAGTAGGCTCTATCTGTCCATTGACTTTTATATATGCCTAGTTGTTGGGTTGTCAATGTTATATGTTGACCTATTGACAACACACTTCAAAGAGCCTGATTTCCAAAGGTAAATTTACACTGTAATCTGTGAATATCAAAGTAGTAAATGTATTGCAGAGTGTAAACGTACTACAGAAGTGGAATGTACATGTCTCCACCCCTAGAGTGATGCAATTGGCTTACTTTTGTGAGGGTGGGTGATGCACCTCCCTAAATTCCTCTTTCTACAAAAGGGGATGGTATTAGAGAGGAGTATATCTGCCCCTTTTCCCTCTCTCTACCATATTTACTACTAAAATCTATACTTACATGTGCAGAGACTCCGCACTTGGGTGGAGAACTCCGCACATATATAGGCAAAACTTACATTTTGTAGTACTTTGTAGTACGTTTTGTAGTAGTACAAAAAGTGAAGTTTGAGAATCAGGCTCTCATTATGTAAAACATAGGAAGATGACATTATGATCATTTTATTTTTTACGGTCAACTCATTATAATAAGATTTTTGTGAAGTACATTCATGTAAAACCTGTGTAATAAAATTGTGAAACTTGCAAAATGCACACTAAATAATCCCTAACGTTTGGATTATCAATACATTATAATCTGTTTAAATCATTAAAATCCGATGGGCATCTGTCAAAAAAGCATTGTCATAGGTATTTTTTCAGTAACCTGGAATTTAATTCTTAATTTCTAGGTTAATATTCTGATCGTTTAACTTCCTGTTTGAGCCATCTCCACATAAGAATCTCCTCAATTAAGAGAAAAAACGTGTATCTTTCAGTTTTGAACACCGTATATATTTTTTTCTTGTATTTTGTGAAAGGCAATGTCCACACAAACTTAATTTTAATTTTATTTAAAATGTAAAAGGTGCACATTGAATCAAGCTAATGCACAGCGCATGGAATAAACACTCTCAGAAGTGATTCTTGTGGCTACAAGGACATAGGCATATGTTCCACTGCATTTGCTATCACACATGGAAATATGAGGCCATGATGACTGAACAGAAGATGTGTGGTGTAAACGAAATCACTCCTGAGATAGTGTTGGCAGGCACATTACACAAGACATTTCTGTAGCATATATTGCACAGATGTGTTGGGGTATAGAAATTAGACAAATGGTGGTGGAGTATGCACATTGCATAGGAAATGCTTGGACGTGTGTATCCCTAAAACGAAGTTGGGCCAAATGTAAAGGTAGTGGCGGCTCGCACATGTAAATGCGGGGAGGCGGTGAGGCGGTGAGGCGGTGAGGCGGGGCAGCTTGGGGGTAGTGGAATTTGACATACGACGGGATAGTGAAATGTAAATAAACAAATAAACAAAACCACTTACCTTGCACTCCCTGCATCGCCGAGTGTAAGGTAAGTGTTTTTTTTTATTTGTTTATTTACGTTTCACTATCCTGTCATATGTTGAATCCCAATACCCCACACGCCGCCCCGCCTCACCACCCCACATCATTTACCTGAGCGAGCTGCCACTGCGTAAAGGCAGGTTAATGCATACATAATGGCTCAAGTGCTGTTGGCAATATGGATGACTCAGCTCCTGCTACTCAAAGTATGCACCATGAGTTTTGGGTGCATGAATATTGCACAAATGTGTTGTTGATGCACACTGAACCCAGATGTAAGGTGAATAAATATAATGCAAGAGGTGTTGGGCAATTGAGAACATTACAAGGTGGCGTCTATGCCCTCCGTACAAAGGTGTCGGGCCTGACATATTGTTCAATAGTGGTACCACATTACATGACATGCTAACTGCACAAAAGTAGCAATGCATATCCTTTCCACATAACATTGCACATTCTCCCAATCCATTATGCAGGCTTTGCAACAGTTCACAAGGCAAAGAGGTGCACACTGAAGAAAATGTGATTTGCGCGACACATTGCAGAGACTGCATCAAGACTGCACGAAGGACAAAGATTTTGATAAAATGCATACTACACAAACATCTTGGGGGTCAATGACTGCACGTGCGTAGCTGGGGAATGTGCCTTGCATGGTAGATTTGGGGGACGCACACTGCAGAGTGTGTGCACTGCACAGAAATGTTGGAGCAGGCTTAATGAAGGAAAGTAGATGCATACTACCCTTGTGATGCGATTGTTTATAATGCTATTGTCGCTCTTAACACCACCATCACCAGCATAGTAACAGGTACTTAATAGTGAATGAAAGCAATATTAATCTTAAAATAGTGGCACTTTGATTCTTAAGTTTGTTCTTATATTCTTAAAAGGTATAAACATGTTGCACTAATGTGTTGATAATTGTAACAACCAAACCATAACCATAACCATAATAATAATAATAAGAAGAAGAAGAAGAAGAAGAATAACAATAACAATAAGTGTAGTTAGGATGCCGCTGATAAAATGTTAAGTATTAACCCCTTTACGCCGCGGTGGTTTTAAAGAGTGGGCAGGGCCGCGTCGGCCAACGGACGTGCGCAGCACTAGCCAGGTGGTGCTCACGACGGCCGTTGGCCGACAGAATCAGCGAACGGGTTAATGATAACAGTAGTGGTATTAGTGTTGTTATGATAACAACAACAAACAATAATCATTAGTAGCATCACATTCTGCAGTGGGGCCCTAAGTCTCCCATGTCTTTCAAGTATTCGTCAGCATTGGGCTGAATGCAGATCCATCGAAGGGTTGGAGGCCCCATTGAGGGTGTGGGCCCCATTGAGGGATGGGCCCCATTAAGGGTTGGGCCCCATTGAGGGTTGGGCCCCATTAAGGGTTGGGCCCCATTGAGGGTTGGGCCGCCTGTACTGTGGGTGCTTGCATTGCACCTGATTTCAAAGGAGACCGTTGCTCTTGTCCACTGTTTCATTCCATTGTGCGCATAATGAGGGTTGAAGTGGTTCAAACCTCTGTTATTCAATTATAATACACGGGATTCTGTAATTCCTGTATAAACACCCGTATCTAATTTCTTTAGTTGCATCATAACTCGCTGATCATAGTCACTGATTATAAAGAAAAGTCAGCAGAACTCTATTACATGTTATTACAGTCACGTTCTGACGTCACAATGCCTGCGGCCAGAGCCAGTAGCCAAGGTGAAAGGCAGGTCAGGTCACGGAGCATAATTGAAGCAGCTGTTTAAAGCAAAGCTTTTCTTTCTTCTGTTTTTTAGCATACCATGACAAGGAGAGAAAACATGTTTAGGTAGTTGAATATAAACTAGAATCTTTCTGCATGTTTCTATGCATTTGTAGCTAGTGCACCTTTCTTTTTAAAAAGAAAAAAACGACTTCTATTGATCTAATATTAATATCAGTTTAATACATCAAACACGTTATTTGTTGCAATTTTGCACTCGAGGTTTTGATTTTATCCTTCCTTTACCCCCTCGCGTACATGATTAGGCTATTGCAAGTCACCACGGAGTTCCATAACCTTCATATAGAAGAACAAGGCCAAAGGTTGAGTTCCTTTATAAGGTTATGGAATTCCGAGGTGACCGATACCCTTACAATGTACAACAGGGTGTACTTTATCTCTTATATAGTATTTATCTGTGTTCTGCAGCATTGATGTTGTGCCCAGGGTTTGCCATCAGATGTCCAGTTCGACCTAGCTATGTTTTCCTGGCAGGCTTCTGAATCAGGGGAAATATGAGCCACCTTTCTCAGCTCCAAACGTCTGTATTAAGATATGTCTTTTTATGTAGCATGGAAGGAAATTGATTATTATTTTAACTCCACCGCTTGTTTTAATCCGGACTGGCACATATTATGTATATTGAAGTACTGCAGGGCATGCATACTGCGTATCTAGTGAATGAGTTTCTAAACCATATAAAAACAATGTGTTTAAAATGTAACGATGAGAATATTGATTTTTTTATTTAAAATAAATGTACTAGTATTGCTTTCACAGTAAATACAGATTGAAACAGTGACTTAACGCCTGAACCTGTAGTTTATGCATAAAATGTTGGGATATAAAAATTGCGACATCATTGTAGGGTACATTTACCTCGTTCAGATAGGAATTAACTAGAACAGACATTACTGGGGCTTGAAACTTGCACACACAGGGCTAGACTCACGTAAAAACGATAAATTTAATCAGTGCCAGCTCCTCTGCTGTGGCGGAGGAGCGTCGCCCCACTGCTTTTAAGCAGTGTGAAGAAGAAACATAAAATGATACTAACTTATAGTATCATTTTATGCTTTGTGTTGCTTTGCGGGCGGGTGGGTGGTCAGGGCTGTTCTGCTCTTAGAGCAGAGCAGGTAAGAGTGGTTTGCCCACTCCTAAGTGTGCAATGACTGTTTGGTCAGCCCTCTCGGGTTGCCCAAACCAGTCATGTGCACTTTCCCCATTCTCCATGCAGGCTGCATTACAGCATGGGGAGAGGATGTGGTCCGTCGGCTAGACTGCCGACTTTGGTGCTGGAAACCAGGGTTCGAGTCTCAGGGTAGCGTCCAAATCCTGTGATTCTGGGCAAATCACGTAATCTCCCCGTGCCTGAATGTGTAACGTAACTGGTGTTCATGTAAAGCGCTCCAATACCTTCGGGTCGAGTTCGCGCAATATAAATTTGCAATAAAAAAAAAACAACCCCTGACCCCCATTCCCTGGTTGAGCGTTGAACCAGATTGCTCAAAACCAATCGCTGCACTGCAGCGTTGTGATTGGTCAGGGGAGCCTGCGTGCATGCAGCATTGTGATTGGTCAGTGGGGCCTGCTTCCTGTTTCTCGAGTTCCACGAGGAGAGCAGGAGCAGAGACGTGCGACCCGGCGCCGTGGCAAGGTAAGTTTATTTAATTTATTTTTTACTTTTTTTATTGCACAACCCCCCATGTTACACCGCTACCCCCACGCGATTCCCCTCACCCCCTCGTGACATGACCCAACCTCACCACCCATGAGCCATGCCGGCCGCCACTGAATTTAATCCATATAAACTGCACTCCCACATGCTCATAATTTATGTCTGTTTACCCTTTTTTCAAAGATTCAAGTTCCAAAGTTTTCCTGAATTTACAAACTTCTGCACCTGATCAGTTACCTACTCTCGAGGTGCAGATTTACAATTTTTGCCAAATTTCAGGCAGAATTCAGTAATGTTTTGTAAAGTTATTGCAGCCGGAGGTTTCCAAGTGAGCTGTTTGAAACTTTTGTGAACACTTAGCAGAACTGTCATGCACAGACGAAAGCAGTGTAAACTGTACATGGTGCACAACTGCGCTGGCAGAAAGGCCATTGTTATTTTTTTTCCTCCACTTACAAAATAGAGCGCTGTTTCTCCGCGGGGATATCTATTGCTTTTTTAAATTATGACTTATTATTCCTGGTATAAGTGAGTGGGCCCTGCAGGAGTACATCACATGAATGTACTCCTGTGCTTGTGTAAATTTTCCAGGGCGGCTGTCAGGATTTTATCCAGGTATAACTCCGTTAAACAAACCCATATTGTTTTGGGCAGGAACTTTGCACAGACAGCATTAGAGCTAACCCTGGGCGGCCAACTACGGTACGCTCGTGTCGTTTGCGTAGTTTCGCGCAGTGTAGCGTAGTTGGCATTTTTTGCTCGCTCGCGGTCCTCAACGTCAAGTTGGCGACCGCGAGCAAGCAAAAAGACATCCCGGCGAGACTTTTTCCTCGTTCGCGATCAGCAACATCAAGTTGCCGATCACGAGCGTGGAAAATAAACCTCCCGGCGAGATTCTCAACGCGGGGAGGTCAGGTTTCTCATTGCGAGTGGTCGTGTATGCTCGCGACCGCTCGCAATGAGAAACTACCATTCCGCGTTGACAAGCTGCCGCTCGAGTAAAAATCTACTCGAGTGGCAGAAAACAACAGCTCGCACTGTGCGAGATGCCGTTTTCAATGATTGCACAGTGCGGACAAGTATCAGGCACTGTGGAATTATCCCGAACAGCGCACTACTCAGCTAGCATAGCGCTACGCATATCTCGCAAAGTGCACTTCGCGAAGCTACGCGTAGCGCAACTACGCAAACTACACCCAGGGTTAGGGCATGTATCATGCATAGCTAGTGTTAGAGTCATGACCATTGCACAGGGAGTTTTGGGGCACTTCTCATACATAAAATGTTTTTGGGCGTGAACCTTGTTCAGAGGATGGTGGTGCCCCATGTTCTGCATATAATATTGAAATCATGGGCACACACAGTGGATTGATCACGATAGTGTATGTACCTTGCACATTAACTCTTGTGGGCACGTACTTGCACTTGTGATTTAGGTCTTGTTAAATGTAGCGCTACCATAGAGGTTTCCTGGAGCTAAAGCGAACAAACCACAGAACACGTATATTTAGGAAAGCACTCAAGATACAAGATGAGCTGAGGTTTGCAGTTTGTTCCAAAGTTTGTTGGCAAGGTATCTTAACCACCTGCCTCCCTGTCTCATCTTTTTCACACAAGGAGTTTGAAGCAGAAGCTGACATTTAGAGCATGAAGCATAAACACGAGGGTCTGTACCTTACAAGTGGTGGCTAGATGAGGATTACTGTAAAAGGCTTTATGCATAATTATGGCTCCCAGTTTTCCATTTGTACTGAATTTTACAGATAAATACAGACAAAAAACAATGTGTTTCCTGTATGTATGTGCTTTTAAATGCAGAAAAAGACTGAGATTTGTGGTTCTTGTGAATGACTCTCTATGCTGTTCTTTGTGAATTCCAGGCCAACAGCTGAACATATACACAGCATCCAGAAATAAAAAAATGGGATGCGATGTCCTCAAATGAAGGCATAACTTAACATATATTAGTATATAATGCTAATATTTACCCTGGATGTAGTGTTTTGTTAATTTTGGCTACCTAATTTGCTAAACCCCGACAGGCAACACATTATGAGTGCATGTTTATCAGTTAAATAAATGTGGAAATATACAATTTTACGGCTCCAATCGCTCTCAAAACACAAAATAAATATGGATAAGTATCAATAAGATTGCTAAAACAAAAATATGGGTAAATACAGATGGAAATGTTAAAAATTAAATACCATAAAACTGGGAGCACTCTGCATAATAGAGCAACATTTAAATTGCATTCTATGCTCTCTCCATCTGAGACACGGAAAACACTGCATATGTGACAATGCCGCTAATAGAAATTTGATCATCTAGTCTGATGGCTGAGTTTTGGACCTTTTGTAGTATTTTGGCCTCCCAAGTAGATTAAATTTGAAACAACATTACAGTTGTCTAGCTTCAAGGATACGCAAAGAGACACTTAGGTGATATATACTTTCATAGACCACAATCTTAAGATCCGTAAGATGTTGTAGCTGGCGCTATTGGTTACATTCACATGGGAATCCCATAGGAGACCGCTGTCTAGTAATCCAAGCTCCTGAGCCTGTAACACTGAGACTTCCTCTCTCTCCAGAATTTTAGTCCACGGCTATTTCATCCTTTTTCCTACCCCCAGTAGTTCAGTTGAATGGCCTTCGGTTATAGAAAATTATAAGCAATTTACTTTTATTAATTGACTGATGAAGGTACAAGCGAGACCAGGATCCGTCCACCACACTGGACTAAATGATGACAATCTGGGTAATGGTTGCAAAAAAAAATAGAGAATAGCCAAAAGGAGTGGATGAGCTTTAATAGAGGCTGAACATATATGTTTCAATGTAGAGATGATAGGGAAGACCCTTCTGAAACTCCCAATGTAGAGGCAGCATCTTTAAGGTAAGTGTTGCTCATTTTTACCCTGAACTCTAAAGCCCAAAAAAACTATTTTGACAATTCTAAGAGAGCACTGTTACTCCAATATCTGTGTTCTTGAGATGATCGATCATGATTTGGGGTTGATCGTGTCAAAGGTCACAGCAGTGGTGATTCTACTTTCACAGCTCTTCATCAAAAATAGCCCTGAGTTCCTCTGTAGCCACTAGCGTAGCTGTTTTACTGTCTCTCCAATGATGATACCTGTTTTGTCTGTCATCCAGCATATTATTTTCCAAGTAGGCCAATCATTGGCCAACAGCTAGTTCTTCCAGCATTTTGGCAGGAGCAAGGAGGAGTATAATTGGGCAATAATTTGCAACTTCCCTGGTATCAAGATTGTAATTCTACGCATGACGAAAAGCAATGACCCTCTTCAAGAGAGTAAGCATAACTACTATAGCCATGGAATGAGTGAAGCATTCTAGGGCTGTCTCAGATAAAACAGGGTCCAAAAACGTCCATACATAATATGACATGTATAGGTCCAGTGGGGAGCCAGGCTTGATATCTCTAAGCAAGTTCTCCACTTTCTGGACGCCTTTTAACCTACCCGGCACCCTGTAATTGGATCCCCTGCTGCATTTGAGCTTCTTAAGGGTGGAACAAACTTTCCTTTATCAGCTTCAGTAGCTGAGTAGATGGCGTTTTTTTTGGAATGGAAGAACTCGGGTAATTTGCCACAGAGATCTTAGGCCTGAGCTGATGCCTGCTCCAGGCATTGAAGGCGAATGAAGGAATTAAGGGGTATAAAGGCTTCTTTGTGCAATTACACAATTTTTTAATAAGTGATTTTAGAAGGTCAGATATGGCTTTAATTACAGTGTCCTTATATATTTAATTTACACTTTGTATGCCAGCAGATCTTCTGAATGATAACATCTGAACCATCCGTGTTCTACTTGTCATTGTATTACCTTCTCACTTTTGGTGTCCGGTGTACCAGATTTACACCGATAAGCTGGGCAAGGAACATAACCACAGTTGTCTTCTGTATCTGTACTTTTCATGGATAGGATTGAACATGTACATTGTGCAGATTGGGTTATACAGATGAGAACATGTATGTGGCACAGATAGTGTTAGGGGTATAAACCCTGCACATACAGTTTTGTGGCTTGGAACACGCACAGACAGTGCAGGGATAGATACTTGCGTATATGGCTTTTAGGCGCATACTTGTGCAGAGTGTGTTGGAGGTGTTGCCACTGAATAGAAAGAATTACTGTAATATTTATTGAGTAGATTGCAAACAAGGAGTTGGGTGCATTGCACCTTACATACATTAACCCTTCCTAAAAGAATCAAAGAGCTAGCATAGGGTAATTTGCTCACAGTATTGAGGACATATTACTTTCACAGATGGGTTATGAGGGTCATGCCTCTTATATGTACATTATACTTACCACACTGATCTAATATTATAGGGCCCGATTCACAGAACTAGCTTAAGACAAAATCCTAAACGTACTGCCATTTTGGTATTCACAGAAGGCACTTACTCATTTTGGTATTCACAGAAGGAACTTACTCATCGATGAGTATGAAGTGCTTTCTGTGAATACCAAAATGAGTAAGTGCCTTCTGTGAAAACCAAAATGGTAGTAAGTTTAGGATTTTGTCTTAAGTTAGTTTTGTGAATCGGGCCCATAGTGCATATCTTGCACAGAACATTATGGGCACATATTCCTGGTACAGAAGTATGGAGAGAGGTCCCAGCATCATCTATGCAAGGTAGGTGTCTTGCAAGATAAATGGTTCAACAATGTCTTCGCAAGTATAGTTTTTTTATACATAGTGTATATGGACACATCACTACCTACCTCTGAAGGGTAAATGCACGCACTATCAATATTATATCAATCTTGAAATTGTTTTGTGTGCACATCATTGTGGGTCATTACCTTGCACAGATCTTGTTGGATAACGCCTCAGTAGTATTGGGGCCTATACCACCAACAGTTGTGTGCCATGCTCCTTTCACATATGTTACTGTGTGCATTCCCCGTACACAGGCACTGTTGGAAGTGTATACTTGTTAGATCTGCCAGCCTTAGCGTGGTTCCACCCCAACTGTTTGCCTAACTCCTCTATTTTTCTGATCTTATTTTTGCTGGCTTTTAGGACTCTGTACACTTTATCACTGCTAACCATTGCTAAAGTGCGTATGCGTTCTCCCCTACACATGGTAATATTGGATCATACCCAATTGCCGTATTAAATTTACTTATACGCCCCTAGTAGAATGCACTACATTTGCTCAGGGCCTGTAAATTCAATGCTACTAGTGGGACTGCAACACTTATTGTGCCACTCACTTAAGTAGTCCTCTAACCATGGCTCAGGCTTGCTATTACAGAGCCTGTGTGTGCAGTTGATACTGCCATTGCGACCTGGCCAGATAAACCTCTTGCCAGACCTAAACCTTTATTTTTTATACTTATAAGTCACCCCTCGGGTAGGCCTATACAATTCAGGGTACAGAGTACCATGTATGTCAAAGGCAGGACATGTACTTCCAAGTTTGACATGTCCTTGTAGTGAATAACTCTCAATATTGTTTTTCACTACTTCAAGGCCTCTCTCTCCCATAGGTTAACATTGGGATCACCTTATTACATTTTATACGTGTAATTTCCAATTGGGAAACGATAGACATTTCGAGTTTGGTGTCTCTAGACTCACAATTTAAAATCACTACTTATGATTAAGTTGGATTTCAGATTGTAAGTCTGAAAATACAACTTTTAGAAAGCCTTTATCCAATACATCTCTGGGGTGGGTGACAGCTGGGTTTTGTGTGTGGATATCTATAGGAATTGTACAAAGGGAGCTTAGGTGTGCCTGATTGGCCATTAACGTCCTGGTGGGTCATTCGGGGCAGGATGGGAGGCAGGAACTGACACTTGCACCTGAATAGGGTAGGGCTGAGCCTATTCCCACACAAAGAGCTGCATATGCCCCCCACCCACCCCCAGTAGTGAGTCTAGAGCCAGTGCAGGAAAGGCAGGGACCCTCTGATCTTCAATGACCTCTATGGTGTCTCCCCACTTCAAAGGCACAACTAGGTATAAGTACTTGACCTCTAAAACCACCAAGGCAGTACACTTCTGGACCAATGACTACTCTGTGCAGCACAGCGGTTCTTCTTCCTGGCAAACAACTGCAACTCTGCTGGACTGCTGCTTTGCTGGACTATGCCTTGCTGTGCTCTTGCCTTTCTGAGCTGCCCTGCTGCCTGCTGTTCCACTGCCTGGTTGAGAAGGAATGGACCTGCATCACTTGAACCCAGAGAGACAACAGGAGGCAAGGCAGCAAGCCCATGGAGTTAAAATCTCAGGGTCACAAAAGACTTAGAACCCTCCAGTTTTATCCATCCCCTCATCTGCTTGTGAGTTTGTCCTGTCAAGTGATGCCACCCCAGTACTGTATCCTTGGAAGTGGACCTAGGGGCTTCCTCCAGTGGAACCGGCGCATCCTCTGCTGCAAGAGTAGAATCACCGTATCACGGCTGTTGCGGGAACTGGACCTGCGCATTGCACTCAGAACTGATAGATCACATCCAGAAACATCACCTTGGAACCAACGCATCACTGTCATTGTGTAGAGAAGATTGATGCATCGCCCCTTCAGCGTGGTTTAACCTGGTGCATCACTTTTGGAACCACTGCTCTCCGAAACATTGGTGCACTAAAAGCCTCGGGTCTCACTGTTTTTTTTTTTATTCGAGACAGTTCAAAAAGCATTCGCTGATGGAGGAATTACAATAGGCTTAGCTAACATTCTAACGTAGCAAAACGTGCACATGCAGAAGGCATTGGTGCGGTTGCTGTTGGTACTGAATGGACGTATCATCTATGCCACCTTATGACTGACTTGAGTGGGTGGGGATAGATAATCAATGGGGAGCCCTCAGTGCTTAATTTGAGCCGGAGCTTTCCGGTGCTGAGCACCAGCACTTAATTGGTTTCCGGTGCTCGGCACTGGCACCTAATTGTCAACACCACACTTAGGGTAGTCTGCCACAAGGTGGATCTGCTCATGTAATTTAGAGATGAGCAGTATTACAGTTGTTTAGGAAAACAATGTACATAAACAAAATTATTAATTCCTACCTCCCCAGCCATTTCTTTAGCTTTGGGGACCTGGAATAATCTGAACTGTCGCATTTATATGCGCAAGAGATGGTTAGAAGTTGTTCTGGCAGTGGTGTCAGGGGCGATGGGTGGTGCAAGCTGCAGTGGCCTCCTGGTCAGAGCCCTGGCACTTAATATTTTACAAATTAAGCACTGGGAACCCTAAGCAGCATAGTCTGTTGTGCTCAGGAGACAAACTTTGTCAGCTGGATGTTTAAAAGGGTGTTTTCAGAGTTAAGCTAGGCAATTATGGCTTACCTGCATGCACGGACTACCCAGATGTTCCATTCATGCTGTAACAGAATTTTTTGTTTGGCCAGCAGTGCAGGGCATAGGCACACAACATGTTCGAGGGATTCCTCACACTGTCTGCAGCCCCTACAGATTGTACTTTGCTGTGGATGATGCCAACTGGCAAGATGCTTCAGGAACGGCCACTCTCCTAGCCTCAGAGCCATGAATCTCACCTTCAGTTGGTTGGAGTATGCACAGGCAAGATGAGAAGCTGTTGATGGCCGCCAAGAGCATTTGGCCAATGCAGCCATATCTGAATGGTATGACCAAGTACGGACACGGTTTTTAATGCCAAGCTTGAAGGCTTGCTGACTCGGGGTACTGTCCCAAAGGTCTTTCGCATCTAGGTGCTGCTGGCAGTTCACTAGATGCACTCGACCGGGGACTGGAGTTTATTTCAGCCCATAAAAGTACTTCTTGGTGGTCGCCCCGAGCTGCACGCAGATAATGGCAAAGTTTAAGGTAGGCATCTGCCCTTACAGCCCGCTAATCAGGTAGGCCCAGTTCCAACCTGATCTGGGCAGTGGACGAGGACCTTGGCACGTAAAGAATGCTTTTGTATATTCTTGTAGTATATTTGAGTTTTCCGCTATGTCTTCCCAGTGATATTTCATTGCCATAGGACAGTGTGGGTGGAATTTGGGTTCTCATAACTTCCAATAGTGGGTATAGATTTGGACCCGAAAGGGCCTTTGCAGTTGGCCCTGGCAAAACTCTGTGTCAAGGCCTTGGCTTCAACTCCCTTATGGTGTAGTTGGAATGAGCCTATTGCGTCTTATAAGTACTAATAGTGTGATCCAGTGTGACTGTGCTATCATTTTACAACCAGCATTCTCCGCAGGATTTTTTCTTCCTAGTGTTACTACCTTGGTTTTCTTCAAGTTATCCTCCAGGATGTCGGTAGTTGCATAGCTTTATAATTGATTCAGCTGACGTTGTAACCCTATTTGTGTAAAGCTAAAGAGAACTAGGTCATCGGCGTATGATAGATTGCTGATCCTTTCACCATCTAACCTTGCAGGGTGGCTGTTGACTGAGCCGAGGGATTGTGAGAGATCAGCAATAAAAAGGGATGTGTGTTGCCCCCCTTGCTCTTTAACCTGCTTTACTCCTTGCGTTGTAGGAATTTGTCTTAATACGTATGCTCCGTCACCTAATTTAATGCAAACCGAAGTGTTTGAGTGCAGCTGGATGATTAGTTCCAAGAGCTTTGGTGGGATTCCCCAGGCCTTTAATTTGAACCAGACTGTCCTCCTCGGTACACAATTGAATGCTGCTTTAAAACCAACAAAGTAGCAGCATAGCAGTGAGTCTGAGGAGATTGCTTTGTCCAACAAAATTGAGATTCATAACAGGTTGGAGAGTCTGCTAGATTTCACAGTGAACCCAGTTTGATTTTTTTGAAATACGATTCTTTGACTCCACCCATAGCCATACGTCTTCCAGGAGCAGGCTAGTATAAAATTTAGCTTCAATGCCAAGAAGCGCTTTAGTTTATAATTGCCCGGATTAGATCCTCAACCCCCTATGAGAATGTGATGAATTATGGATTTGCTTGCCTTGTCAAGCCAAGGACATGACCTCTCTAACAGTCTCGATCTTGAGAATCGCCAGAAATGGT
This sequence comes from Triturus cristatus, assembly GCF_964204655.1. NCBI lineage: Eukaryota > Metazoa > Chordata > Amphibia > Caudata > Salamandridae > Triturus > Triturus cristatus. The sequence goes on from NC_140583.1 coordinate 1,043,487,792, forward strand.
AGATATTTCTGGGTTATGAAGTACATTGTGTTAACCTGAGTCTTCTTTACGGGCACTTCTCTGCAAGTGGGGACGGGAAGACATCCATTCTGGTTCAGTGATGTTCACACAGCCAAATTTGCTGGATCTGTTCAGCTGCTTGTTGACCAGGCATTAAAAAGTTCCTAGAATTAGATTTCTTACTCTCGTGGAAGAGGATTGTACAGAAGTTATTTAGGCGTCTTAGTTTCTCTGCACATGGCCTTCTGGAATTTTTTCTGAACTACCTTGAAAGAATCAATACGGTTGTTAGACTGGGCATCTTTTGTTGTGTTTCCCCTGACATTTTGCTTTCTGACCTCCCGTTTTTGACTCTGTTTTTGCTGGTGTAATGATTCTGTGCACTTTCCTCACTGCTGTCCAGTGGTAAAGGGCAAGTGCTCCTGTATAAAATGTGTTATGGATTGGTGTTTCCATGATTGGCCTATTTGATTTATGTGTCAGTCCCTAGTAAAGTGCACTGCGAGTGCCAGGGCCTATAAATCAAATGCTGTTGGTGGGCTACAGCACTGGATTGTGCCACCCACGCAAACAGACCGTAAAGTGTACCTCTGGCCTGCCATTGCAGAGCCTGTGCGTAGCCTGGGGCTGCCATGTCGACTTGGCAAGTGCACACACTTGCAAGTCCCAAAGCCTTCCCTTTTCTACATGTGAGTTGCCCCTCTGGTAGGCCCATGGTACCCCCATGGGCAGGGTGCATTGTATGTGAAAGGTAGGACATGCCCTGGTATGTGTGGCATGTCCTGATAGTGAATTACAGCCTACTTTGTGGTTCACTATTGCAAGGCTACCTGTTCCCCATAGGCCAGAATGGGCAGTTTGATTATTACATCCTATAATCCTAACTGACCCAGGGAACATGGTAGAAATTCGAGTTTAGTTTGCCTGAACTCAGAATGATAAAATGCATCTTTTAGTGAAGTTGGTTTTAACATTCTGTGTTTGAAAATACCACTTTTAGAAAGTAGGTATTTTCTTGTCTAACCATCCAAGCCTGCCTCTGCTAGGTTGTGTATTCCTTGTATGGAGTTTGAGTGACAGGGGCTGGGGGGTTCCAGGAGACAGGGTGAGTCAGTACAGGGCTGAATAGCAAGATCTACATGTAGATGGGTGGGAGGAGTTGCACCTGGGAGCTGAATAGGTCTGGGCCTTCCCTCCACAATGCTGGCTCCACCTCCTTTGGTGCGTCTGATGTCCCTGGCCTACACTGTGAAAGGAAAGAAGGAGTCTTGTCAACAAAGTGCTCCAGGACTGACCAGAACTGGTTTGGACTAGGCAAAGGCCTCTCTGCCTTCAGAGAACAAAAAGATTGAGGATACAAAGGGGACCCAAACCCCAGAACTTTAACCCCTTCGATGCTCATGACGGAACGGTTCCGTCATGAGCATCGGTTGGGCTGTGCTCATGACGGAACCGTTCCGTCATGAGGACAGCCCCCGGGGGAAGCGCTGGCGCTCCCCCCCTTGTCCCTCGATCTTGGCCCCCTTTACGGGGGTGGCAGCGGAAGAGCTTCCGCTGCCACCCCCGACCCCCCCCGAGCCCCCCCACGCTTTCTGATGACGTCAGCGCGCACAGCGCGCGCCGGCGTCATCAGGAAGCGTTGGACGCGCTGGAATCCATTTCTTCCAGCGCGTCCGAGGGGAGCAGAGGTAGGTGTTTGGCGTCTGGTGGGGGCCGCGGCGGTGAAATCTCTAGTATTGAGGCATCGGGGGAGAGGAAAGAGTATTTCCTCTCCCCCGATCTCTCAATACAGGGCATTCCTGCTCCACGATCGCGCACAGCGTCGCGATCGTGGAGTAGGGATGCCCCACTAGACACCAGGGATTTTGTATTTGGAGTTTGGGAAGCGACCCCTTAGGCAAGGGTCGCTTCCTTGGGGACGAAAATTTTGCAAAGTCTTTTCTGCCCCCCCTGGGGGCAGATCGGCCCGCTTTCTGCGCGTTTCTGCCCCCGGGGGGGGCAGAAAAGCCCACTAGTCACCAGGGATGCTGTTCCTACTATGTAGGAAGCGACCCCTTGGGCAAGGGTCGCTTCCTTGGGGGCAAATTTTGTTGAAGTCTTTTCTGCCCCCCCTGGGGGCAGATCGGTCCGCTTTCTGCGCGTTTCTGCCCCCGGGGGGGGCAGAAAAGCCCACTAGACACCAGGGATATTGGTTATGCTATGTAGGAAGCGACCCCTTAGGCAAGGGTCGCTTCCTTTGGGGGCCAAATAATTTGAAGACTTTTCTGCCCCCCCTGGGGGCAGATCGGTCTTCTTTCTGCCCGTTTCTCCCCCTAGGGGGGGCAGAAAAGCCCACTAGACACCAGGGATGTCTATTTCGTTATGTAGGAAGCGACCCCTTGGGCAAGGGTCGCTTCCTAGGGTGGTAAAGTGATTAGGAGACTTTTCTGCCCCCCCTGGGGGCAGATCGGTCGTCTTTCTGCCCGTTTCTGCCCCCAGGGGGGGCAGAAAAGCCCACTAGACACCAGGGATGTCTTTTTCTTTATGTAGGAAGCGACCCCTTGGGCAAGGGTCGCTTCCTTTGCGGCCTAATTTTTTAGAATACTTTTCTGCCCCCCCCTGGGGGCAGATTGGTCGTCTTTCTGTCCGTTTCTGCTCTTTGGGGGGGGGCAGAAAAGCCCACTAGACACCAGGGATATAAATATTATTGTAGGAAGCGACCCCTTGGGCAAGGGTCGCTTCCTTGGGCCCCTAAATGTTTTGAAGACTTTTCTGCCCCCTCTGTGGGCAGATCGGTTTTATTTTTTTGCCGTTTCTGCTCCCATTGGAGGCAGAAAAGCCCACTAGACACCAGGGAATTAGTTCAATTAGAAATAGAAGTGACCCCTCGCTTCCAGGGTGCAATTTGTTATATGTATTTGGGTCACCTGCCCCGGGACTGAATAGCCTTTTTTTTCCTGCTGTTTTCTGCCTGACCTGGCACACAAACCGATTGACCATTTGGGTAGTGACATGGCATGTTATAATGTTTATTGTTATATGTTTTGTGATTTCCAATTGTAATGTTTTTTTTGTTTACTTTTTTGTTCTAGGTGAAGGCTTTTCTTCTGTTCACGGTGACATTTTGGTTCTGGTGGTTTTGCTGTTTGTGTAGTTTGGTAAGAGACTGTTTTTTTGTACAATGCAAATGTGTTTGATTTCTCTGCCTGTTTTTTTTTGCAAATGGTGTAATAATAGCAGTATGTTTGGTTTTTGAGTTTCAAAAACTTTTTGCATTGGTGCATGATGTGTATTTTGTTGTCTTGTGAGTAATTTGTTTTTTTTTCTTCTTTCTAGTTTGATATCGTTGGTCTTTGCTGTGTCACTGCAGAGTTTGTTTCTGGTGAGTGTAGCTGTCTCTTTTGATTTTGGATTGTATAGTTTTTGAGTACATTGATCTTATTGATATAAGGTACACATTTCTTTACTTACTTGGTTTGCACATTGTTGGTTGTTGTTGACTTGTTTGTGCAGTCTTCCATCTTAGTAGGTATAATGGCTAGCCGCAGGATGACTGCTCAGCAGGTTGTTGGTTTGCTGTTTGAGTCTTCCTCTGATATTGGGTCAGAGACTGACTCTGCTTCTGAGGGAGAGGGGGCAGGGGACGATTCTGGCAGTGAGTTTTCTCTCCGTATGGGGTCATCGGATGATGAAGATACTCTTAGCGCGGATGAAGTGCCTGTGTTAGAGGAGGAGACTGATGTGCCGATAGTGCGGCAAGAGGCATCTGGGCTGCAGCCTGCGCCTGCAAGGCTTCCCGTTGGTGTAGTGCGGCAAGAGACATCTGGGCTGCAGGCTGGGACTGCAAGGCTTCCCGTTGGTGTAGTGCGGCAAGAGACATCTGGGCTGCAGGCTGGGACTGCAAGGCTTCCCGTTGGTGTAGTGCGGCAAGAGGCATCTGGGCTGCAGGCTGGGGCTGCAAGCCTTTCCGTTGGTGTAGTGCGGCAAGAGACATCTGGGCTGCAGGCTGGGGCTGCAAGTCTTCCCGTTGAAAGTGATGACCTCTGGGTTGCCCCTGGCATGGTGCAGCCGGAATTTCCTGAGTTTACTGGTGTTCCAGGGTCTAGAGTGAATACCGAGAACTTTTTGCCTGTAAATTTTTTTCAGTTGTTTATGGACGATGTGTTTTTGGCAGAGATTGTTGAGCAGACTAATTTGTATGCCGAACAGTTTTTGAGGGACAACAGTGCCAGTCTTAAGCCACACTCTAGAGCTACCCGGTGGACTCCCACAAATGTTGAAGAGATGAAGAAGTTCTTGGGTTTAACTTTTTTGATGGGCTTGCTAAGGAAGCCATCATTGGCTTCATATTGGTCTAGCAGTCCCTTGATGGCAACGTCTATTTTTCCGGCAGTCATGAGTCGTGACAGGTATTTGCTTCTGCTTCGGATGATGCACTTTGTAGATAATGGTTTAGCGTTGCCACGAGATCACCCTGATTGTGACCGTCTTTTTAAGATTAGGCCTGTCCTTGATCACTTTGTTGATCGATTTTCTGAGATTTATGCCCCTGGTAGAGAAATTGCAGTGGATGAGTCTTTGGTGTTGTTCAAGGGCCGCTTGGTTTTTAGGCAATACATTCCTAGTAAGAGGGCGCGCTATGGAATAAAGCTGTATATGCTGTGTGACAGTAGGACTGGATATGTCTCTAATTTCAGGGTGTACACCGGTAAGGAATCTAGGTTTAACCTCCCTGGTTGTCCGTCCACTTTTGGAGTGACTGAGAAAATTGTTTGGGAACTTGGAAGAGGATTTTTTAACAAAGGCCACCATTTATATGTAGATAACTTCTACACTGGTGTACGGTTGTTCAGGGAATTGGCCAAAGTGGACACTTTTGCTTGTGGCACAGTCCGCTGTAACCGTAAAGGTTTTCCGAAAGAACTTGTTTGTCAAAAGCTTGTGCGGGGACAGTGCAGTGCGTTGCGTTGCCAGGAGCTTCTTGCTGTGAAGTTTACAGACAGGAGAGATGTCTACATGCTGACTTCCATCCATGATGAAAGCACTGCACCTGTGACTGTTTGGGGTCAGGTCGCTGAAGCGCGCAAACCTGTATGTGTTTTAGACTATAATAGGTACATGGGTGGTGTTGACAGAGTAGATCAGAGGTTGGAACCTTACACTGCTCTTCGTAAGGCTTACATTTGGTACAAGAAGTTGGCTATCCATCTTTTCCACTTGGCAATGTTTAATGCTTTTGTTGTGTTCCAGGATTCTTGCCCTGAGTCAACGATGACTTTTGTTAAGTTTCAGGAGTCTGTAATAGGCAGCCTTGTTGTAGTGGAACAGGCAAGTGTTCCTAGAGTTGGACTGGTGGAGGATGTTGCTAGATTGAAAGAACGCCACTTTCCAGATCACATTCCTCCCACACCCGCAAAAGATTTTCCCAGTAGGAGATGTAGAGTCTGTTGGCGAAGAGGTACGCGGAAGGAGTGTCGTATGTACTGCCCCGATTGTCCCTCTCATCCTGCACTGTGTCTCTCTGCTTGTTTTAGAGCGTACCACACGCGAAAAAATTTTTGGGAGGATTCTTGAGTGGTAAAGTGAACTGGCTGGTCTGTATTCTTTGGATAATTTGATTCTGTTTCAATGTTGGTGTTAGTGCAATGTATTTAGTTGCTGATTTTCTGTTAGAAGATTTTTATCTATTTGCAATTTGTTTGTGTTTTTATTTTTTTCTAAAAAAATCCAAAATGTGATGGCGGTGTGTGTAGGCTTGCGCTTGGCTGTTGGTGTGTGTGGACTGGCACTTGGTTGGTGGTGTGCGTGGAATGGTGCTTGGCTGACGGTGTGCGTGGACTGGCGGTGTGCATGGACTGGCGGTGTGCGTGGACTGGTGCGTGGCTGGTGGTGTGCGTGGCTGGTGGTGTGCGTGGAATGGTGCTTGGCTGGCGGTGTGCGTGGAATGGTGCTTGGCTGGTGGTGTGCGTGGAATGGTGCTTGGCTGGCGCTGTGCGTGGACTGGTTCTTGGCTGGCAGTGTGTGTGGACTGGTGGTGTGTGCGGACTGGTGTTTGGCTGGTGGTGTCCGTGGACTGGAGCTTGGCTGGTGGTGTCCGTGGACTGGAGCTTGTCTGGTGGTGTGTGTGGACTGGAGCTTGGCTGGCGGTGTGTGTGGAATGGTGCTTGTCTGGTGGTGTCCGTGGACTGGAGCTTGGCTGGCGGTGTAGGTGGATTGGCGATTGGCTGCCGGTGTGCCTGGACTGGCGATTGGATGGTGGTGTGCCTGGACTGGCGCTTGGCTAGCAGTGTGCGTGGACTGGCGTTTGGCTAGCGGTGTGTGTCGACCGGTGCTTGGCTGGCTGTGTGTGAGTAGTGACTTTCTGCTGGTCACTACACACACTGCTAGCTGAGTGCCACTCCACGCAATCCTTCTGCCTGTGTAGTTGCTGTGTCTGGATTGTGGGCGTGTGAAAGTGATGGGCCCTTGAATGGCGCTGTGTGCCGGTGTGAGTTTTGTTATGTGATGGGCCCGCGGCTGGCGGTGTGAATGGTTTTGTATGTCTCACACGTATGAAAGGTGTATGAATGGCCTGTAAAGAGGTTGGTGCCTTGTCGTGGCTTTACAGCTCACGAGCTGTGAGTCAATGGTTCAGTTTCTTGCCCTTTCAATTATTACCAGTGCATTTCATTTTTTGTGAAATCACTTGGTAATACAATTTTATCTACTGAACCATCACTCACCCTCGTGCCAAATCCAACCAGTATGTGCGTGTGCTTGCGGGTTAGATGACTGTGCAGTAATATTTGTTTTTTTGAAGCAGGGTGTACCTTGTCCCTTTTTGGTGATTTTTGTACTGTGTTGCTTTTGTACCTGGTGGTGCGAATGGTCTTGTTTGTATCACGTATGAAAGGTGTGTGAATGGCCTGTAAAGCGGTTGGTGCCTTGACGTGGCTTTACAGCTCACGAGCTGCAAGTCATTGGTTTGGTTTTTTGTGAATTTAATTATTGACAGTGCATTTCATATTTGTGAAATCTCTTGTTAATAAAATTTAATACACTGAACCATGACTTGCCCTCGTGCCAAATCCAACCAGTATGTGTGTGTGTTTGAGGAATAGATGGTTGTGCAGGAATCTTTTTTTTTTGTTTCTCTGCCAAGGTACACTTTCCATGTAAGAATAACCCACCAACTGTAGATATTGTCGAAAACCTTTGGGAGTTCATGGTGATGTCTCTCTAGTGATTTGAAAAATATTTTTTATCCCCATTGTCCTGTAAACCTCAAATTGTCTGCCACATTTTCTTTGCAGTATTATTCCTAAATTCTCACGCTGTAGTAACAATAGGTAATCTGGTTATGCAAGGGGGGTTACTTTTGTTTTTTGCCCAGGGCTCGGCGGCCATCTAGGGAAACCTACCAAACCCAGGCATTTTTGAAAACTAGACACCCGGCGGCTTCCAGGGAGGTATGGCTTGCGTGGATCCCCCAACGTTTCCTTACCCAGAATCCCCTGCAAACCTCAATTTTTGCCCAAAAAATCACTTTTTTCACACATTTTGGGGTGGGAAAGTAGTGGCATCACCGGGCTCACACAAATTTACCACCACCCAGCGTTCCCCCAGGTCTCCCGGTAAAAATGGTGCCTCACTTGTGTGGGAGGCCCAAGTACCCGCGGCAGGCAAGGGCCCCAAAGGTAGTGAGGCCACCTCAAGATGGCCTATCGCCAAACCACCTGGTTTTGCAAGGGGGGTCACTTTGGTTTTTGGCCCGGTGCGCGGCGGCCATCTAGGGAAACCTACCAAACCCAGGCATTTTTGAAAACTAGACACCCGGCGGCTTCCAGGGAGGTATGGCTTGCGTGGATCCCCCAACGTTTCCTTACCCAGAATCCCCTGCAAACCTCAATTTTTGCCCAAAAAATCACTTTTTTCACACATTTTGGGGTGGGAAAGTAGTGGCATCACCGGGCTCACACAAATTTACCACCACCCAGCGTTCCCCCAGGTCTCCCGGTAAAAATGGTGCCTCACTTGTGTGGGAGGCCCAAGTACCCGCGGCAGGCAAGGGCCCCAAAGGTAGTGAGGCCACCTCAAGATGGCCTATCGCCAAACCACCTGGTTTTGCAAGGGGGGTCACTTTGGTTTTTGGCCCGGTGCGCGGCGGCCATCTAGGGAAACCTACCAAACCCAGGCATTTTTGAAAACTAGACACCCGGCGGCTTCCAGGGAGGTATGGCTTGCGTGGATCCCCCAACGTTTCCTTACCCAGAATCCCCTGCAAACCTCAATTTTTGCTCAAAAAATCACTTTTTTCACACATTTTGGGGTGGGAAAGTAGTGGCATCACCGGGCTCACACAAATTTACCACCACCCAGCGTTCCCCCAGGTCTCCCGGTAAAAATGGTGCCTCACTTGTGTGGGAGGCCCAAGTACCCGCGGCAGGCAAGGGCCCCAAAGGTAGTGAGGCCACCTCAAGATGGCCTATCGCCAAACCACCTGGTTTTGCAAGGGGGGTCACTTTGGTTTTTGGCCCGGTGCGCGGCGGCCATCTAGGGAAACCTACCAAACCCAGGCATTTTTGAAAACTAGACACCCGGCGGCTTCCAGGGAGGTATGGCTTGCGTGGATCCCCCAACGTTTCCTTACCCAGAATCCCCTGCAAACCTCAATTTTTGCTCAAAAAATCACTTTTTTCACACATTTTGGGGTGGGAAAGTAGTGGCATCACCGGGCTCACACAAATTTACCACCACCCAGCGTTCCCCCAGGTCTCCCGGTAAAAATGGTGCCTCACTTGTGTGGGAGGCCCAAGTACCCGCGGCAGGCAAGGGCCTCAAACGTAGTGAGGCCACCTCAAGATGGCCTATCGCCAAACCACCTGGTTTTGCAAGGGGGGTCACTTTGGTTTTTGGCCCGGTGCGCGGCGGCCATCTAGGGAAACCTACCAAACCCAGGCATTTTTGAAAACTAGACACCCGGCGGCTTCCAGGGAGGTATGGCTTGCGTGGATCCCCCAACGTTTCCTTACCCAGAATCCCCTGCAAACCTCAATTTTTGCCCAAAAAATCACTTTTTTCACACATTTTGGGGTGGGAAAGTAGTGGCATCACCGGGCTCACACAAATTTACCACCACCCAGCGTTCCCCCAGGTCTCCCGGTAAAAATGGTGCCTCACTTGTGTGGGAGGCCCAAGTACCCGCGGCAGGCAAGGGCCCCAAAGGTAGTGAGGCCACCTCAAGATGGCCTATCGCCAAACCACCTGGTTTTGCATGGGGGGTCACTTTGGTTTTTGGCCCGGTGCGCGGCGGCCATCTAGGGAAACCTACCAAACCCAGGCATTTTTGAAAACTAGACACCCGGCGGCTTCCAGGGAGGTATGGCTTGCGTGGATCCCCCAACGTTTCCTTACCCAGAATCCCCTGCAAACCTCAATTTTTGCCCAAAAAATCACTTTTTTCACACATTTTGGGGTGGGAAAGTAGTGGCATCACCGGGCTCACACAAATTTACCACCACCCAGCGTTCCCCCAGGTCTCCCGGTAAAAATGGTGCCTCACTTGTGTGGGAGGCCCAAGTACCCGCGGCAGGCAAGGGCCCCAAAGGTAGTGAGGCCACCTCAAGATGGCCTATCGCCAAACCACCTGGTTTTGCATGGGGGGTCACTTTGGTTTTTGGCCCGGTGCGCGGCGGCCATCTAGGGAAACCTACCAAACCCAGGCATTTTTGAAAACTAGACACCCGGCGGCTTCCAGGGAGGTATGGCTTGCGTGGATCCCCCAACGTTTCCTTACCCAGAATCCCCTGCAAACCTCAATTTTTGCTCAAAAAATCACTTTTTTCACACATTTTGGGGTGGGAAAGTAGTGGCATCACCGGGCTCACACAAATTTACCACCACCCAGCGTTCCCCCAGGTCTCCCGGTAAAAATGGTGCCTCACTTGTGTGGGAGGCCCAAGTACCCGCGGCAGGCAAGGGCCCCAAACGTAGTGAGGCCACCTCAAGATGGCCTATCGCCAAACCACCTGGTTTTGCAAGGGGGGTCACTTTGGTTTTTGGCCCGGTGCGCGGCGGCCATCTAGGGAAACCTACCAAACCCAGGCATTTTTGAAAACTAGACACCCGGCGGCTTCCAGGGAGGTATGGCTTGCGTGGATCCCCCAACGTTTCCTTACCCAGAATCCCCTGCAAACCTCAATTTGTGCTCAAAAAATCACTTTTTTCACACATTTTGGGGTGGGAAAGTAGTGGCATCACCGGGCTCACACAAATTTACCACCACCCAGCGTTCCCCCAGGTCTCCCGGTACAAATGGTGCCTCACTTGTGTGGGAGGCCCAAGTACCCGCGGCAGGCAAGGGCCCCAAACGTAGTGAGGCAACATCAACATTGCCTATCCCAAAGGTCGCCTCACTACGTTTGTTGTCCTGGCCTGCCGCGGGTACTTGGGCCTCCCACACAAGTGAGGCACCATTTTTACCGGGAGACCTGGGGGAACGCTGGGTGGTGGTAAATTTGTGTGAGCCCGGTGATGCCACTACTTTCCCACCCCAAAATGTGTGAAAAAAGTGATTTTTTGAGCAAAAATTGAGGTTTGCAGGGGATTCTGGGTAAGGAAACGTTGGGGGATCCACGCAAGCCATACCTCCCTGGAAGCCGCCGGGTGTCTAGTTTTCAAAAATGCCTGGGTTTGGTAGGTTTCCCTAGATGGCCGCCGCGCACCGGGCCAAAAACCAAAGTGACCCCCCTTGCAAAACCAGGTGGTTTGGCGATAGGCCATCTTGAGGTGGCCTCACTACGTTTGGGGCCCTTGCCTGCCGCGGGTACTTGGGCCTCCCACACAAGTGAGGCACCATTTTTACCGGGAGACCTGGGGGAACGCTGGGTGGTGGTAAATTTGTGTGAGCCCGGTGATGCCACTACTTTCCCACCCCAAAATGTGTGAAAAAAGTGATTTTTTGAGCAAAAATTGAGGTTTGCAGGGGATTCTGGGTAAGGAAACGTTGGGGGATCCACGCAAGCCATACCTCCCTGGAAGCCGCCGGGTGTCTAGTTTTCAAAAATGCCTGGGTTTGGTAGGTTTCCCTAGATGGCCGCCGCGCACCGGGCCAAAAACCAAAGTGACCCCCCTTGCAAAACCAGGTGGTTTGGCGATAGGCCATCTTGAGGTGGCCTCACTACCTTTGGGGCCCTTGCCTGCCGCGGGTACTTGGGCCTCCCACACAAGTGAGGCACCATTTTTACCGGGAGACCTGGGGGAACGCTGGGTGGTGGTAAATTTGTGTGAGCCCGGTGATGCCACTACTTTCCCACCCCAAAATGTGTGAAAAAAGTGATTTTTTGAGCAAAAATTGAGGTTTGCAGGGGATTCTGGGTAAGGAAACGTTGGGGGATCCACGCAAGCCATACCTCCCTGGAAGCCGCCGGGTGTCTAGTTTTCAAAAATGCCTGGGTTTGGTAGGTTTCCCTAGATGGCCGCCGCGCACCGGGCCAAAAACCAAAGTGACCCCCCTTGCAAAACCAGGTGGTTTGGCGATAGGCCATCTTGAGGTGGCCTCACTACCTTTGGGGCCCTTGCCTGCCGCGGGTACTTGGGCCTCCCACACAAGTGAGGCACCATTTTTACCGGGAGACCTGGGGGAACGCTGGGTGGTGGTAAATTTGTGTGAGCCCGGTGATGCCACTACTTTCCCACCCCAAAATGTGTGAAAAAAGTGATTTTTTGAGCAAAAATTGAGGTTTGCAGGGGATTCTGGGTAAGGAAACGTTGGGGGATCCACGCAAGCCATACCTCCCTGGAAGCCGCCGGGTGTCTAGTTTTCAAAAATGCCTGGGTTTGGTAGGTTTCCCTAGATGGCCGCCGCGCACCGGGCCAAAAACCAAAGTGACCCCCCTTGCAAAACCAGGTGGTTTGGCGATAGGCCATCTTGAGGTGGCCTCACTACCTTTGGGGCCCTTGCCTGCCGCGGGTACTTGGGCCTCCCACACAAGTGAGGCACCATTTTTACCGGGAGACCTGGGGGAACGCTGGGTGGTGGTAAATTTGTGTGAGCCCGGTGATGCCACTACTTTCCCACCCCAAAATGTGTGAAAAAAGTGATTTTTTGAGCAAAAATTGAGGTTTGCAGGGGATTCTGGGTAAGGAAACGTTGGGGGATCCACGCAAGCCATACCTCCCTGGAAGCCGCCGGGTGTCTAGTTTTCAAAAATGCCTGGGTTTGGTAGGTTTCCCTAGATGGCCGCCGCGCACCGGGCCAAAAACCAAAGTGACCCCCCTTGCAAAACCAGGTGGTTTGGCGATAGGCCATCTTGAGGTCGCCTCACTACGTTTGGGGCCCTTGCCTGCCGCGGGTACTTGGGCCTCCCACACAAGTGAGGCACCATTTTTACCGGGAGACCTGGGGGAACGCTGGGTGGTGGTAAATTTGTGTGAGCCCGGTGATGCCACTACTTTCCCACCCCAAAATGTGTGAAAAAAGTGATTTTTTGAGCAAAAATTGAGGTTTGCAGGGGATTCTGGGTAAGGAAACGTTGGGGGATCCACGCAAGCCATAACTCCCTGGAAGCCGCCGGGTGTCTAGTTTTCAAAAATGCCTGGGTTTGGTAGGTTTCCCTAGATGGCCGCCGCGCACCGGGCCAAAAACCAAAGTGACCCCCCTTGCAAAACCAGGTGGTTTGGCGATAGGCCATCTTGAGGTGGCCTCACTACCTTTGGGGCCCTTGCCTGCCGCGGGTACTTGGGCCTCCCACACAAGTGAGGCACCATTTTTACCGGGAGACCTGGGGGAACGCTGGGTGGTGGTAAATTTGTGTGAGCCCGGTGATGCCACTACTTTCCCACCCCAAAATGTGTGAAAAAAGTGATTTTTTGAGCAAAAATTGAGGTTTGCAGGGGATTCTGGGTAAGGAAACGTTGGGGGATCCACGCAAGCCATACCTCCCTGGAAGCCGCCGGGTGTCTAGTTTTCAAAAATGCCTGGGTTTGGTAGGTTTCCCTAGATGGCCGCCGCGCACCGGGCCAAAAACCAAAGTGACCCCCCTTGCAAAACCAGGTGGTTTGGCGATAGGCCATCTTGAGGTCGCCTCACTACGTTTGGGGCCCTTGCCTGCCGCGGGTACTTGGGCCTCCCACACAAGTGAGGCACCATTTTTACCGGGAGACCTGGGGGAACGCTGGGTGGTGGTAAATTTGTGTGAGCCCGGTGATGCCACTACTTTCCCACCCCAAAATGTGTGAAAAAAGTGATTTTTTGAGCAAAAATTGAGGTTTGCAGGGGATTCTGGGTAAGGAAACGTTGGGGGATCCACGCAAGCCATACCTCCCTGGAAACCGCCGGGTGTCTAGTTTTCAGAAATGTATAGGTTTGGTAGGTTTCCCTAGGTGCCGGCAGGGCTAGGGTACAAAATCTACAGCTAGTCACTTTGCCAAAAAAAGGGTCATTTTTCACTCCAAAACCACTTTGCGTTTTGCGCCGTTTCCTGTCGCGGGCACTAGGCTGACCCGCACAAGTGAGGTACCATTTTTCTCGTAGGACTTTGGGGAACGCGGGGTGGGTGGAAATTTGTGGATCCACGCAGATTCCAGAACTTTCCATCACAGAAATGTGGGGAAAATGTGTTTTTTTTTTAAATTTTTTACGTTTGCAAGGGATTCTGGGTAACAGACCATGGTGGGAGGCAGTCAAGTCACCCCATCCTGGATTCCCCTGGGTGTCTAGTTTTCAGAAATGTATAGGTTTGCTAGGTTTCCCTAGGTGCCGGCAGGGCTAGGGTACAAAATCTACAGCTAGTCACTTTGCCAAAAAAAGGGTCATTTTTCACTCCAAAACCACGTTGCGTTTTGCGCCGTTTCCTGTCGCGGGCACTAGGCCGACCCGCACAAGTGAGGTACCATTTTTCTCGTAGGACTTTGGGGAACGCGGGGTGGGTGGAAATTTGTGGATCCACGCAGATTCCAGAACTTTCCATCACAGAAATGTGGGGAAAATGTGTTTTTTTTGTCAATTTTTTACGTTTGCAAGGGATTCTGGGTAACAGACCATGGTGGGAGGCAGTCAAGTCACCCCATCCTGGATTCCCCTGGGTGTCTAGTTTTCAGAAATGTATAGGTTTGCTAGGTTTCCCTAGGTGCCGGCAGGGCTAGGGTACAAAATCTACAGCTAGTCACTTTGCCAAAAAAAGGGTCATTTTTCACTCCAAAACCACGTTGCGTTTTGCGCCGTTTCCTGTCGCGGGCACTAGGCCGACCCGCACAAGTGAGGTACCATTTTTCTCGTAGGACTTTGGGGAACGCGGGGTGGGTGGAAATTTGTGGATCCACGCAGATTCCAGAACTTTCCATCACAGAAATGTGGGGAAAATGTGTTTTTTTTGTCAATTTTTTACGTTTGCAAGGGATTCTGGGTAACAGACCATGGTGGGAGGCAGTCAAGTCACCCCATCCTGGATTCCCCTGGGTGTCTAGTTTTCAGAAATGTATAGGTTTGCTAGGTTTCCCTAGGTGCCGGCAGGGCTAGGGTACAAAATCTACAGCTAGTCACTTTGCCAAAAAAAGGGTCATTTTTCACTCCAAAACCACGTTGCGTTTTGCGCCGTTTCCTGTCGCGGGCACTAGGCCGACCCGCACAAGTGAGGTACCATTTTTCTCGTAGGACTTTGGGGAACGCGGGGTGGGTGGAAATTTGTGGATCCACGCAGATTCCAGAACTTTCCATCACAGAAATGTGGGGAAAATGTGTTTTTTTTGTCAATTTTTTACGTTTGCAAGGGATTCTGGGTAACAGACCATGGTGGGAGGCAGTCAAGTCACCCCATCCTGGATTCCCCTGGGTGTCTAGTTTTCAGAAATGTATAGGTTTGCTAGGTTTCCCTAGGTGCCGGCAGGGCTAGGGTACAAAATCTACAGCTAGTCACTTTGCCAAAAAAAGGGTCATTTTTCACTCCAAAACCATGTTGCGTTTTGCGCCGTTTCCTGTCGCGGGCACTAGGCCGACCCGCACAAGTGAGGTACCATTTTTCTCGTAGGACTTTGGGGAACGCGGGGTGGGTGGAAATTTGTGGATCCACGCAGATTCCAGAACTTTCCATCACAGAAATGTGGGGAAAATGTGTTTTTTTTGTCAATTTTTTACGTTTGCAAGGGATTCTGGGTAACAGACCATGGTGGGAGGCAGTCAAGTCACCCCATCCTGGATTCCCCTGGGTGTCTAGTTTTCAGAAATGTATAGGTTTGCTAGGTTTCCCTAGGTGCCGGCAGGGCTAGGGTACAAAATCTACAGCTAGTCACTTTGCCAAAAAAAGGGTCATTTTTCACTCCAAAACCACGTTGCGTTTTGCGCCGTTTCCTGTCGCGGGCACTAGGCCGACCCGCACAAGTGAGGTACCATTTTTCTCGTAGGACTTTGGGGAACGCGGGGTGGGTGGAAATTTGTGGATCCACGCAGATTCCAGAACTTTCCATCACAGAAATGTGGGGAAAATGTGTTTTTTTTGTCAATTTTTTACGTTTGCAAGGGATTCTGGGTAACAGACCATGGTGGGAGGCAGTCAAGTCACCCCATCCTGGATTCCCCTGGGTGTCTAGTTTTCAGAAATGTATAGGTTTGCTAGGTTTCCCTAGGTGCCGGCAGGGCTAGGGTACAAAATCTACAGCTAGTCACTTTGCCAAAAAAAGGGTCATTTTTCACTCCAAAACCACGTTGCGTTTTGCGCCGTTTCCTGTCGCGGGCACTAGGCCGACCCGCACAAGTGAGGTACCATTTTTCTCGTAGGACTTTGGGGAACGCGGGGTGGGTGGAAATTTGTGGATCCACGCAGATTCCAGAACTTTCCATCACAGAAATGTGGGGAAAATGTGTTTTTTTTGTCAATTTTTTACGTTTGCAAGGGATTCTGGGTAACAGACCATGGTGGGAGGCAGTCAAGTCACCCCATCCTGGATTCCCCTGGGTGTCTAGTTTTCAGAAATGTATAGGTTTGCTAGGTTTCCCTAGGTGCCGGCAGGGCTAGGGTACAAAATCTACAGCTAGTCACTTTGCCAAAAAAAGGGTCATTTTTCACTCCAAAACCACGTTGCGTTTTGCGCCGTTTCCTGTCGCGGGCACTAGGCCGACCCGCACAAGTGAGGTACCATTTTTCTCGTAGGACTTTGGGGAACGCGGGGTGGGTGGAAATTTGTGGATCCACGCAGATTCCAGAACTTTCCATCACAGAAATGTGGGGAAAATGTGTTTTTTTTGTCAATTTTTTACGTTTGCAAGGGATTCTGGGTAACAGACCATGGTGGGAGGCAGTCAAGTCACCCCATCCTGGATTCCCCTGGGTGTCTAGTTTTCAGAAATGTATAGGTTTGCTAGGTTTCCCTAGGTGCCGGCAGGGCTAGGGTACAAAATCTACAGCTAGTCACTTTGCCAAAAAAAGGGTCATTTTTCACTCCAAAACCACGTTGCGTTTTGCGCCGTTTCCTGTCGCGGGCACTAGGCCGACCCGCACAAGTGAGGTACCATTTTTCTCGTAGGACTTTGGGGAACGCGGGGTGGGTGGAAATTTGTGGATCCACGCAGATTCCAGAACTTTCCATCACAGAAATGTGGGGAAAATGTGTTTTTTTTGTCAATTTTTTACGTTTGCAAGGGATTCTGGGTAACAGACCATGGTGGGAGGCAGTCAAGTCACCCCATCCTGGATTCCCCTGGGTGTCTAGTTTTCAGAAATGTATAGGTTTGCTAGGTTTCCCTAGGTGCCGGCAGGGCTAGGGTACAAAATCTACAGCTAGTCACTTTGCCAAAAAAAGGGTCATTTTTCACTCCAAAACCACGTTGCGTTTTGCGCCGTTTCCTGTCGCGGGCACTAGGCCGACCCGCACAAGTGAGGTACCATTTTTCTCGTAGGACTTTGGGGAACGCGGGGTGGGTGGAAATTTGTGGATCCACGCAGATTCCAGAACTTTCCATCACAGAAATGTGGGGAAAATGTGTTTTTTTTGTCAATTTTTTACGTTTGCAAGGGATTCTGGGTAACAGACCATGGTGGGAGGCAGTCAAGTCACCCCATCCTGGATTCCCCTGGGTGTCTAGTTTTCAGAAATGTATAGGTTTGCTAGGTTTCCCTAGGTGCCGGCAGGGCTAGGGTACAAAATCTACAGCTAGTCACTTTGCCAAAAAAAGGGTCATTTTTCACTCCAAAACCATGTTGCGTTTTGCGCCGTTTCCTGTCGCGGGCACTAGGCCGACCCGCACAAGTGAGGTACCATTTTTCTCGTAGGACTTTGGGGAACGCGGGGTGGGTGGAAATTTGTGGATCCACGCAGATTCCAGAACTTTCCATCACAGAAATGTGGGGAAAATGTGTTTTTTTTGTCAATTTTTTACGTTTGCAAGGGATTCTGGGTAACAGACCATGGTGGGAGGCAGTCAAGTCACCCCATCCTGGATTCCCCTGGGTGTCTAGTTTTCAGAAATGTATAGGTTTGCTAGGTTTCCCTAGGTGCCGGCAGGGCTAGGGTACAAAATCTACAGCTAGTCACTTTGCCAAAAAAAGGGTCATTTTTCACTCCAAAAACAACGTTGCGTTTTGCGCCTTTTCCTGTCGCGGGCACTAGGCCGACCCGCACAAGTGAGGTACCATTTTTCTCGTAGGACTTTGGGGAACGCGGGGTGGGTGGAAATTTGTGGATCCACGCAGATTCCAGAACTTTCCATCACAGAAATGTGGGGAAAATGTGTTTTTTTTGTCAATTTTTTACGTTTGCAAGGGATTCTGGGTAACAGACCATGGTGGGAGGCAGTCAAGTCACCCCATCCTGGATTCCCCTGGGTGTCTAGTTTTCAGAAATGTATAGGTTTGCTAGGTTTCCCTAGGTGCCGGCAGGGCTAGGGTACAAAATCTACAGCTAGTCACTTTGCCAAAAAAAGGGTCATTTTTCACTCCAAAACCACGTTGCGTTTTGCGCCGTTTCCTGTCGCGGGCACTAGGCCGACCCGCACAAGTGAGGTACCATTTTTCTCGTAGGACTTTGGGGAACGCGGGGTGGGTGGAAATTTGTGGATCCACGCAGATTCCAGAACTTTGCATCACAGAAATGTGGGGAAAATGTGGGTTTTTTTTCAATTTTTTACGTTTGCAAGGGATTCTGGGTAACAGACCATGGTGGGAGGCAGTCAAGTCACCCCATCCTGGATTCCCCTGGGTGTCTAGTTTTCAGAAATGTATAGGTTTGCTAGGTTTCCCTAGGTGCCGGCAGGGCTAGGGTACAAAATCTACAGCTAGTCACTTTGCCAAAAAAAGGGTCATTTTTCACTCCAAAACCACGTTGCGTTTTGCGCCGTTTCCTGTCGCGGGCACTAGGCCGACCCGCACAAGTGAGGTACCATTTTTCTCGTAGGACTTTGGGGAACGCGGGGTGGGTGGAAATTTGTGGATCCACGCAGATTCCAGAACTTTGCATCACAGAAATGTGGGGAAAATGTGGGGGTTTTTTCAATTTTTTACGTTTGCAAGGGATTCTGGGTAACAGACCATGGTGGGAGGCAGTCAAGTCACCCCATCCTGGATTCCCCTGGGTGTCTAGTTTTCAAAAATGTATAGGTTTGCTAGGTTTCCCTAGGTGCCGGCAGGGCTAGGGTTCAAAAACTACAGCTAGACTCTTTGCAAAAAAAGTGTAAATTTTCAGTGTGAAAATGTGGTGTGTTCACCTTAGGTTTTGAGCCACTTCCTGTCGTGGGCACTATGCCTACCCACACAAGTGAGGTACCATTTTTC
The DNA here is from genome assembly GCF_964204655.1 of Triturus cristatus. Taxonomy (NCBI): domain Eukaryota; kingdom Metazoa; phylum Chordata; class Amphibia; order Caudata; family Salamandridae; genus Triturus; species Triturus cristatus. The sequence continues at coordinate 1,043,506,511 of NC_140583.1, forward strand.
TCGGGAGACTTAGGGTAGTTCAAATTTGTAAAGCTACTGTTATTACCTGTTGATTTTTGATGCATTTCTCCCTTCCAAATGAAAGACATTGTGTAAAAAAAAAGTCATTTTGAAAAATGACCAATAATTGTCATGCAAATATGAGTATTCCCACTTTCGAAAATGTGCAAATATGCACTGTTTCTGAACTCTGTAATTTTTTCCCATTTCAGAAATACATAGGTGACTTTCATACCGATTTTTCCAAGTATACATTTTCCCACAATAATTGCTATATACCCGGACCAAAAAAAAAAAACATTACAAAATGCTGCTCATTTTTCTACTCTGGGTTCGTTGGGCTCTTGATGAACCTACAAGTCCTATATGTCCACACAACCAGGAAGGTCTACCGGATGTAACGGTACATTGCTTTCAAAGAGATGTCATAATTCGAAGAAGTTACAGGTAAAAACGTTGACTCAAGAGGCTGCTTTTTTCAACAAATTTTTAATTTCTCCTATATTTGCCTGTAAATTTCTATAAAGAAACCTTGATGGATCTACGCAAATGACCCCTTGCTGAATTCAGAATTTTGTCTACTTTTCAAAAATGTATAGCTTTCCAGGATCCATTATTGTTTTGTTACCCTTTTCTACCGTTAACTGGAAGGAGGTTGAAAGCACAAAAAATAGCAAAAATAGGGTATGTCCCAGAAAAATGCCAAAACTGTGTAAAAAATGTTGGTTTTCTAACAAAAGTCTGTCATTCCCTAAAAGCTGGAGAAATTGTGATTTCAGCCCCACAAACCCTTTTTTGATACCATTTGCAGAGAAAAACCCAGAAGCTTTCATTTGCAGCCCGTTTTTCACATTTTTCACAAAAAAAAAAAAAATTGCTGTATTTTGACTAATTTCTGTGACCCCTCTAGGAGAATCCACAAACCCTGGGTACCTTTAGAATCCCCAAGATGTTGGAAGAAAAGGACGCAAATTTGGCGTGGATACCTAATGTGGTCAAAAAGTTACAGGGGCCTAAGCGCGCACTACCTCAAATAGCCCAAAAAGGGCTTAGCACAGGAGGGGAAAAGGCCTAGCAGCGAAGGGGTTAAAACTCGCTGGAATCAAGGAACCTGCCAAGAGGAAGAACTGGAAGAGCTGCCAGGAGGAGCACTGCCCTTTGCTGTGTTGCTGTTTTGTTGGGTTGGCCTGCAGCTGCTGCTTCTACCTTGGGCAGTGAAAGGACTGGACTGAACGTTCTCTACTTGTGCTGAGTATCTCCAAGGGCCTAAAACCGAGCTGGTCTCCTGTTAAGAAGTCTCAGGGACTGGAAAGACTTCACCAACCTCTGGGTACCGCTCCTGGGACCACTGTTTCAGTTGCCACAGAGAAGAGGGAACCGCGACCGACTTCGTCACTGGCCTTTTGTCCCAAAGGCACCGCAGGTCGCACCATCTCGCCCTGCACCGCAAGCATTGGTCTCACCGATGCCGTCTGCACGATCGTCACCAAGCCGCTGCCTGCACCGCATCGAGAGGACATCGCAGCCCGCACTGCCTTGCTTCACTTCGCTGGCCTGGTCTCACAGACACGATTGCCTCTGGCTTGACACCTGTGACCGCCTCGTCACACACAGCTGTACGGATCCACCAGCGCCCATTCCCGCCAACCGGCTCTGTCGCTTGCATCACAAACTGCCGCATCGAGCACCATCTTGCCCTGCACCGCAAGCCTTGGTCTGACTGACGCCGTCTGCACAATCGTCACCAAGCCGCTGCCTGCACCGCATCGGGAGAACACCGCGCCCTGCACCGCTTTCACTTTGCACCGTAACTGTGACGGACGCCACGACCGGCTTTGTCACCTGCACCGCAACCTGCCAGCAACGCATCGAGCACCGTCTCGCCCTGCACCACAAGCCTTGGTCTCACCAACACTGTCTGGACGATCATCACCGAGCCGCTGCTCGCACCGCATCGAGAGGACATCACGCCTTGCACCGCTTCTACTTTGCATCGCAACCGCGACGGATGCCAAGACCGAATCGCACGCCCGTGTGAGCCGCACTAAGAAAGGTATTGTTATCGAGTCTGTTCACCCTGTTGCTGGGCCGTACCGACGCGGTCAGCGGGAATGAGCTACCGACTCGCACAAACTGTGTTTTCAACGTATTTTTGCAATTTAAAGACATCTTGAGAAGAAACTATTTTTGAAGTACTGTATTGTGTATTTTCTTATCGTTTTTGGTCTTGTTTTAAGAATATAAAAATATTGGATATTTTTCTAAACTGGTGTGGTGTCCGTTTGTAGTGCTTACATTGTATTACTGTTGGTTTTGGGCAAATGCTTTACACACTGCCTCTAAGATAAGCCTGACTGCTCGTGCGAAGCTACCAAGGGGGTGAGCAGGGGTTATTTTAGGAGTGTAAATCCCTTATCCTGACTAGGAAGAAGGGTCCCTACTTGGACAAAGGTGCAAGCCCTTGCCAACTAGAGACCCCCATTTCTAACAAAGGTCATTTGACCTGGGGTTCTATTGAACTCTCCTCATTACTGTGTTCCAGGCTTTCTTTAGACGCCAGATCATTGAGGATCCAATGGCCGGTTTAGGGTGGTTATCTGGACAGACTAGAACTGAAAATATTTCAAGGAGCTGAACAGTGAGACCTATCCATGCAGTGATTGGTGATTCTATGCTTACATTAGATGAGAAAATCAATCTGTTACATTTAACCTTGACATCGGCACTGATAGATTCACTCCATTTCAGGTGTTTGAGATTGTCTGTATGTGTCCCTTTGCAGGTTACAGAAGCAAGAACGAGAAGTGACATGTCTGAATTTATTGTGATGATTTGAGGGTGATGATCACTTTAAGTGTGAGAAACAATGATGAAACTTTGTAGTGATCGGAACATTTCTGTATTGCAAATTGTGTAGTCCAGATCAGTCGTTTTTCAGTTAGTTCCTGACCGGTTTGGTGGAATGTCTTGAGGCGGCCTGACATTCAGCACTTTGAAACCAACACTGTTAAATTGCAATATTCGAAGCTTTCCAATTGGGCAGCAACGGCAGCCCCTTGGCCTAACTTGAACGTTGGTGTTTGTGGTAGTGGCAAAGGGTAACCCTTCTCGAATTTCCTAATGATCTTGAAAGAGACTGGTGTTGGAATCCCCAGTTATCATACAGTCGGCTTGGGGGTTACCCCTAATTTCATCACACAGGCTCAAAATCAACCTATTTAATTTTGACCATGTCTGCTTTAGCTGGGGCCGACATAAGCAACAGGAGGTCACAGTGTCCTTTCTAACTGATCAACGTTTGTTTTAATTCCTTGCATCCAGCTCTCTTGAATTCTCGGCTTGATGTTCCATTGTATTTTAACCAAGACATATATTGACAGGCCTCCTCTTGGTCTACCGAACTTGCCGTCTCTCTGGGCTGGCTTCAAATGCTCAATATATACCATGATCAAATTATTCTGCTCAGCCCATGTTTCCTGCAGTACAATTATACTGTGACCTTTTTTTAAAATCTAATAGGTCGAAAGACTGAAATTTCTGCAGGAGATTATTGATATTCCATGAACAGAGAGATGGCTTGCCTGGCTTGGAGTGCTTGAATGCCGGCCAATCCATTCAGTTCAAACTTCCATGTGAAACTGTGGGGATCAGTTCCAGCAAATTCCTGAAGGGTGAATTACTGCTGCTCTGGGTTCAGTACTGGTTGTAATTGTGCGCCCTTTTTTTAGAATGGAGTATGGCTCTTTCCTAAGGGTCTGAGAGGGCAGGGGTTTTGCCAGCACCGTTGGGTAGCCAATTGCTTTGAGGGGGCTGATATTGATGCACTATTGATGGAATGCATCAGATCTGGAAAGAATCAGCTGCACATAGGCCGATGAGACAAAGGTCGCTAGAGTGATTTCTGGTGTTTGGGAACCCCTTGAGAGAAGAAACTCAATAACTCAAACATTGGGGTTTCTGGTAGGCAGATGTATGCACCCTGTCCAAGCAAGAACCACAATCCTAGTCTAACAATACTTTTGGTTGATGGCTTTTGTTGCATTTATCTTTCAGAGGTAGCATTCATTGCAGGTGCCATTCACAGATGATGGTGAGGGACGTTCTACAAAGCTCCCAAGAAACCCTAGATCACCTGTGACACCTTTAGCCAGTTCTGAATTTTAGCCATTGGAGTTTTAAATGAACCTGCATGCAAAATGCGGCAGTCAAAAAATTCAGGATTGACTACAAATTTTGCACAGAAGATGGAGTCACTTGGTAGCTTTGCTACTTACATTATCCGTGCAAGGTGCATACACCAACACTACTAGGTACATGCAATAAAAGGGTTGGAGCATGTGGAGCAGGGGTTTTGCCAGCACCGTTGGCTAGGCAATTGCTTTGAGGGGGCTGATATTGATGTACTATTGATGGAATGCATCAGATCTGGAAAGAATTAGCTGCACAGAGGCTGATGAGACAAAGGTCGCTAGAGTGATTTCTGGTGTGTGGGAACCCCTTGAGAGAAGAAACTCAATAACTCAGACAAGGGGTTTCTGGTAGGCAGATGTATGCACCCTGTCCAAGCAAGAACCACAATCCTAGTCTAACAATACTCAGACACAGATTATTGGAGGTATTTTCCTTTCAGAGATAGAATTATAAATGCACCAAATACTGAGATATTCACCCTGAACAGAAATTGCGGGTGTCATATACTGTGCACAGTATGGATGAAGCTTGAAGAGACAGAGTAGCTGAGACCATGCGCTCTCAGTTTTGTAAACATATACTAATAGGATTGGTTGTGTGTGGCCTGCAAAGATCATTTTAGGCAAGACCCTAGCACAAATAGTCCTGGGTGCTTTTATCTTTCTGATAGAGCATTTGGTGCATGTACCTCGTACAGCTAGCATTGTGGACGTTTAGTGTACACATATAGTAGTGGGTTCATTTACCTTTCTGATGCAGCACTGGGTACATATTAATGGATGCCCCACATTATTTGTGCATGTTATGTTATTGAATGCATTACACTGAACAGATAGTTCGGGTACACAGATACAGAATCAGATATCACCACATGCATTTATAGTTCTGAGATATTATTCCCTGGGGTATCCGCCTTGTACAGACAGTATTCAGAATGAATAGAGACCAAATAAAGATTAATCACCCTGCACAAACGATATGTGCACGGTAGATGTCCCAGTACTATCATCAATCAGTACATCCCTCCAAATAGATTTAGAAACGGTACCCCGCAAAGGTAGTTTGGAGAATGCAAACTGCAGCTATAATATTAAAGGTCTTTTCTTAGCACAGGTGAAATTTGGTGAACTTATCCTGTACACTGTTTCTGTTAGTACCTAAAATAATCTGAACAGTGGTTCTTTCTGAAGCAAACTGCTAAAACTATCTATTTCAAGGAGGGTGTAAGAAATCCACTCCTATATGTATATCAAATTTATAAAAATGTAAACTCATCTAGTGATCAAGTTAGATAAAGGTTGTGCATTCTTCAGTTTCAGATAGTTACAGAATTACTTTTGACTGTGGCCTGACGTGAAGTTTGTATTATTATGTATTGATTTTCATGCAACTGTCTCCTTTCGGATTGTTGTAGATGGAAGTGTTGTACTGCGTCATTCATTATGTATCACTGGTCACTTCCCTGTGAATAAAATACTGCACGACATGTCAATTATTTATGACAAAAAAAGTAATTTATTTTGGCTGGATTTCCAAGAACAGTGGGCAAAGAAGAAATTACTGCATAGTGTCCCACTTATGACTTTGAATTGCAAAGAGACTTGATAAACACTATAACCCGTCGTTTCAACCCCTTTACGGTTGTCACTTTCCACATGGTCTTCCTCGGGACCAGAAAGGATGCGCCCTAAGGGATGGATACTCAGCGAAAACGAAGCTCATTCAGCTAGCAACTAGGAGAGAATATCAACATTGCAGAGAATAGAACGAATCATCTGCCATTATTGAACTCAAGAGGTCCGGCTCTCTTCCTAGCCGCGTCTAACTCTAGTTAGGAGGTCCCGTATTCTTTTAGGGGCATGTACCGTACACAGACGGTACTGACTGCATTTATCATTGTGCAATGGCATTTACTGCATGTACCTCGCACCATGTACTGCGTGTACCCTTGAGGATGTTTATTGTTCACAGATAGCGTTGGGTGCAGGGGTGTAAAGAAAACCCCTGTAGCCCCTACGTGGCAGGAGGGCCCCCAAACTTTCAGGGGCCTGCATTCGCCCCTAGGCCAATTAATATCTGTGAGATGCGGGAGACTAAGGGGCTCCTCTCACCTTCTGCAAGGGCTCACTCATTTTGCGTTGCGTCATTAGTTGCTGGTTGGGTGTTTGATGTATACTAGTCTAGTGCTACCACATCGATCGCTTCAGGCGTGTATCCGTTACAGATCTTAGACATATAATTGCATGCACTGAGATAAGCCACATATATCTGCGAATGGCATGTTGTATGTATCTCTACCTTGCTGCGTGTATCGTTTTCGACGGAGTAGGGTCACTGTTCCTGGTAAAGACAGTGCTCGTTGTGCATGATTTAATAGCGCCACTTCTATGAAGTGAAATCCTATGTACCATGCATGCACCGATCAGTGTAGAGGTTATGTAAACTGCAGAGATAGTATCGCGTGCAATGATCTTCCAGAGCTACCATGTACCCTGCGCTAACGGAGCTGGCATCCTTCATTTCAAATAAAGAACATACCCACGCCATCGGTGCAAGCTGTATCCAGCTGCATGAGTGTGCAGAGACAGAGTAGGCGAGGGCAAGCACTCTGTACAGCTGGTGTCTGCCTCCCCCTCCTTACCCACCTCTGTAGATTGACGGCCAAGGAGCTGGCAGCGGACACACTCCCTGATTGACATCTCAGCGGTGACGTCAACGCTGGCTGTGGTCGCCATGGCGACGTCTTGGCAGTGAACTGTGAAAGTCTGCAGGCCCCGCCTCTCCCCTTCCCGGTGCCCTGACGTCAATTGACGTCACCGAGGGGCGGTGCAGGGCGCAGGCCCCGCCCCCGGCCGAGGCTGAGCTCTGCCACCGGAGCCGGAGCTGTTCGCGCCGCTTGCCCGGGCTGCCGTACCCGGTGCCGCCTCCGCTGCTCCCCGGCCCCAGCATGGTCATGGCCGAGCCCCCGGGGCACCCCCAGCGCGGACCAGTGCGGGTGGGTTTCTACGACATCGAGCGCACGCTGGGGAAGGGCAACTTCGCCGTTGTGAAGCTAGCGAGGCACCGCATCACCAAGAGCGAGGTGAGTGCCTATGAGGACCTATAGAGGGATTCCTATAGACTATGCACATTCATCCATAGATACAGATACATGCAAGCCAGGCCCTGGATCCCCAAGAGAGAGGTGAGTACACGTGGGGGGCTAAACAAAAGGTCCTAGAGACGCACCACATACATCCACAGAAATGTGTACATGCATTGAAAGTAAACACGAGCCAGGCATCACCTCACTAGAGCAATAATGCATATAGGGACTTAGAGGGGCGTAACTCCCACCCGGCACACGTCCATGTGAGGCAAGATCCACAGATGGCATCCCCCGCAGCGATTGACTGCTTTTTGCAGTGGCACGTATAGACCACCACCTAAATAAACTGCGCTCCATATATATGTCCAGAAGAAAGAGGTACTGCATCACCCGGTGTTGAGAACATGTAGCGGGGCACCTAAAGCTACAGCAAAGACTGACCTATGGTTATATGCAAGCCACCAGTCCGGCACTTTGTCGCTGAAAGTGAGGTGAGTGCATGTGATTTGTATAGAGCGGCGCCTGTGGATTTTGCACACACACTTTGCACAGTCGTGCATTGGAAAAGAGATAAGACATGTTGGGGAGCACCCGTGGATTTTGCACACGTCTAGCACCGTTCATTGTAGCAACTCCGTGCCACACGCATTGAGAGGAGCGCATCTGGGAACTTATGTATGACTCGCGTGTGTGTGTATGTATGCATGTAGCCTCTACTTCTGCCCCGTATAAGCCAAGAACCAACAACATCCGCGAGGAAGATAAGTGTGTGAGGACTTGACACAGGGATGTGGTGCCTGGACCTTAGCTTGCACTCTCCTCACCATTGTTAGATACATGCATGTAGAACCGTTAGCGGTGTGCCTATGGGTACTGCACTGACATCCCGAGACACGCATGCATGCAAGTCAGGAGCCACCCTGAGAGCGTGTCTTGTGGCTTAAGAGAGAGACCTCGGGGTGCATGCAGCACACACACCCCCTACAAATACATGCTAGCTTAACTCAAGGCATTGCTACACCAAGATCTAGGTAAACAATGGGGGGGGGGGGGGGCAGGGGGGGTCCTATAAGCTTCGCACGCTTTCCTGTGCACAGTACCTTTGCGTATCAAAAAGAGCCAGTCTCCTCATCACTAAACACCGGGTGAGTGCATATGGAACATACAGAGTGCTATTTAAAGATACGACACAACCCAACAGGCGCAGACGCATGCACGTCAAGAGCCAGGCAAACATGTCCCATGGAGATACTACACACATCCACAGATAACGTCTCTCACACACCCACTTCGATTGTGACTTGCATGATGTATGCCCATAGTGTATATATTACCCATGCCAAGAGCCAGGCACCACTTCGCCAGCTGCAAGGACAGTGTAGCAGAGATTACAGAATAGCACCTTTAAATACTGCACAAACCAGCATGGAAGCAAATGTCGCACGCTGCATTACCAAGAGGGGCGAGTGCGCGTGTACACGTATGGCGATTTAGCAATATAGAATACACCCTCCTGCTGATTGAAGCCCAGACTGGTGCACCGCGTAGCCAAATCGAGGTGATTCGCCCGGGCCCCACGAGTCACTGTATTCATACACAAATGCCTGCACGCCAAGATCCATGTTGCAACCTGTGGGAGACCTGCTAGATAGCAAGCACAGAGAGAACCTCAAACGGCAGGCAGGCACCTATGGGCTTCTCTTTTCCGGTGTTATCATACATTTGTGTCTTTCCCAGGGTCCCTCAAATCCTTGTTTCCGTACCGGGACCCCACAAATATTACCCATTGCATGCTTGTGATGCTAATCATTTCTAAATAACATGTTATATTTCATCAGTTTTTGTGTGACCCTCTTAAGGATGTTTGGGGTCCTGGGCAAGACAAACTTTAAGGTGACACCCCTGCCTTAAAACGCCTCTGTTCCATTCACCATGCAAACGCATATAGAAACGGATAGGAATGTAGCTAAAATGTTTGCAACTTTTAGACGTTTTTCTCTGACACGCAAAGTGATGATGGTATGTGATTATTGGTGGATGATGCCTCGTAATGTTGAAAACCCCAATAAAATGTTATTAAATAAAGAAACATAAAAACGGGCACCCCGTCACCGGGAGCCGGCATACTGCATACAGGAACATTGGAGAGGAGCTTGTGGTTACCAGTCCGACGCCTGTAGACATATACACATTGGACTTTAGCAGCAACTGCCCCTGTAGTGATGCGCCTATATGTATAAATACCCACACCGTACGAGGTGTCGGTTGTGTATAATGCTTAAGAGCCACGTGTATTAATTATGTATGAGCAGTGCGCGTAAAGCCTGCACCCGGACTCGGATATCGCACACCACGGTCCCCGTACGCGCACCTGCTGTCGTGGCACCTTACACTCGTCCAAAAAGTCCCTTCGAGATATTCCAGCGTGCCTTGCACACTGCTGCAGTCTTTTTAGCTCTCATCTCTGCAAGACTTAAGCCATCTCTTGCATGACCCTCAGATGACCTTGCGAAACAATGCAACATGGTGGCCCAACTTTATTTGCTAAAAGTTTCAGCCCGACTACATCCACCTTTGCTTTAGAAAACAACGTTTGAGAATTGCAGACATTAAATCCATTCGTGTTAGACATGAGATACAAGGTGCAAGGTTATCTCGGCGGGCTGAGCGCCCGCTGCAGAGTTGTAGGTAGGGCCGTCGGCACCTCATTCATATCACCTCAAGAAGACTCCGCCGTTAATCCTAGGAGAATTTATTACATGAGTACTCAGAGTTGAGCAATAATTACAATGTATGTTTAAGCCCCGTGACGTACTTCGGCTTCTGGAGGAAAAAGTCCCCGAGTCATCAATATTGCAGGTGGCGTTTTTGGTTCCATCAACATTTTAGTGCTTGTAAAGTAGGATTTTTGGCTGCAAGCAGAATCATTTTCTGCTCTGCACACTCGCGATGGGGTGAGATGCGCGGTTTCTCAGGCGCCACAGGCATCCGCTTTCTTTATTGCAGAAATGTCAGGCCTCCTCCGACAAAGCTAGTGCGTGAAGAATGACCGCGTAGTCTTTCTGAAGAAATGTTGTTTTCACTAAAACGTATGTGAAATGTATATTTAGCTCGAGGGGAACTTACAAACGAGGCATTGGTGTTTTCCAAGGTCACATTTTGAAGTCGCGATTAAACCGTTCTTGCGTGGCCAGCGGCCCAGCGGTCTGTTGCTCGTGGTACACATTAAAACCGGGTTAACTTCTTCAGCTTGGGTCTGTAATTGCATACTTGATTGAGATGAGTTTAACGGACCTCGCTCCTACGTTATATGCCAGGGCGTACTGTACTCTCTAAAGTTTTGTATTTTACGCACAACACCTGTTACTTTCCCCTATAATATGACAGAAATAACTGAAAACAAGGTGACCTCAACCTTTGTGAAGGGTCTTCAACTTACTACGCGGTAACACGTGTTGCCGATTTTTAGATATTTTTTGTTAAAACCTGCAGGTTTTGCAGCAGATCATGTATTATATCGCAAATCCATAAATTATGCAGAGAACGTAGTGGCCTCAAAATGCATAAATTCTGTGGCCCTTAACAAAATGCACGAAAAGTCCTCTCTATGCATGCAGAATCTTTCTGGCTCGTACCACTCTTGCAGTGTCAACATGTCATGTATAGTTCCTATTAACATGTAGCGTCTTCTGCTGGTGGTGTTCAACCTGTTTGTAGGCACCTGTAAACTTCCGATGCCATTGAGAACAAGAGGGAGAAAGGCAGAAAAGGAAGAAAGATGAAGTAAGAGAGACTGGAAACCAGTGACAAAGATAGAAAGCAGGGATGAAAAAACCCTGCAAGAGTGGGACATAGAGACAGGAACTGTAGGGTGGAGGAAGAAAGAGTCATGAGGTGAAATCAAAACTAGGCCTCCTTGATATGCGGCATTGTGGGTTGTAGGCCCAAAAGAAAAACTTTGACCCTTTTATTCATTCATATATTACTTATAAAATAAGCAGTATATTTGACCACAGAGGACATGTGAAGGTTATAGTAGGTGGGGACGCCTGGACTGTAATGACTAGAGAGGGCATCGGGGTGTGGAAGCCAAGAGGAAACTCAAGAAGGCTGTAACTGACTCGACACCGGAAAACAGATATGTCCTGGTTGGCTATAGTATTCTCTCTATTTTTTTTTTTTTGTCTTTATAAATTTCACATCAAACACGTGAGACAATATAACATGGATATAGCCATAGCTGCAAGTAGAGTAATCCATTGTATGTGGACAAAGCTACAACAGCGTCATTTACAGTCGGGGCAATCAGAACTTAACATAAAAATGTGATCAAGTGACATAACTCCAGTAGCAACAATATTGCACCCCAAACCCCTTACGCCACCCCAGGAGATGCTGTCATATTGCAGCAAGATACTCCAACAGTTTCAGATCTATACTTTACTCATGTACAGGTATATAAGGGAACCCTCGTCGCAGCACATATTAGGTAGGATTCAAAGAAACGTATTCAATCGTCACCATCTGCCATCTCTTTAGCAGTACCCCTCTCCAAACCCCCTACCCTGGCCATGTATGCCTGATAAGGACCCCAAATATTGTGAGATCCTCCCACCTTGGAGCTACCCCAGGGATAGGTATCAAACTGTGTTTTACAGTAAACCATGACTGTGTGCCATTCTCTTGGCACTACTAGCGGGCCGCGGGCCCAGCGCATAGCCACCCAACGTCGTACTAGGAGCAAGCCAATAGCTATTAGTTGCCCGACACCATTCTGCACCTCCTTGTAACCCGGTAGCGCCAAAAGTGGAAAGGGATCTAGCACCACCCCAGTAATAGACTCAAACTCCCCAAGCACAGCTCGCCAGAATTCCTGCACGCCTTACAAATACCAGACGAGGTGCGCAAAACCTACCTCTGCAGCGCTGGCAGTCCACACTGTCAACCAAACCATGTCGGTGCAAGCGGGCTGGTGTGTAATACACTCTGTTGATATACTTAAATTGCAAAAACCTATGTCTGCTGTTCAGGGAGACAGTCTTTGGGACGGAGCAGCAATACCGCCACTGCTGGTCTCTGATGACTATCCCCAACTCACCCTGCCACTCAAGCTTGACCCTGGATACCTCAGGCATGCGTGCCTCCTATACATATGTATACAACCTCACTACTAGTCTGCAGGGGGAGGCTGTCTGGAGAAGCGGGGTCAATGCCAGCATTTCTGGAGGCTCCGGGACTTCCTCATCTAGCAGGTCTCGTAATGCGTGATGTGCCCTATCATCAGGGCCGGACTGGGAGCCAAAACCGGCCCTGACAAAGTGCTCGGCCGGCCCCCTCGGGGGGTTGGGGATGCGGCCGAGCTCTTTGCCAGCGCCGGTTTTCGGACGATTTTGTTACAGGGCCGATTTTGTAGCTATGCTGCAAAAATGGCCCTATAACAAAAACGGCCCCCAGGGGCCCAAAACTGGCCACCACCTGTGCCGTGCACCGGGGGTTTGCCCGGTGCCCACTACGGCCAGTCCGGCCCAGCCTATCATAGTGTTACAGCAAACAAATGATGGACGGACTGCTGACAATGCAAACATTCTCCCCCAGTCAAAGGATCTGGGTTAAATCCAACGTTCTTTTGCGCACTACGGCTCCCCAGTTTGGACCCAGCCATATGCAAATCAGTCTTGACCCTGTGCCCCATGGGAACAGTCCAGACCGAACTGCCAGGCCAGGTCCTCCCTGGACCGGAAACAAGCATCCTGTGACCGGTTTCAGGGTGTGTCACCCTTCTTCAGCCAGGCTAGCTTGAATCCAGTGGCCCAGTGAGTAAGGGACCCACGTCTGGGCATACCCATCCCACATAGGGCAAAAAGTGTTACAGCAAACAAATGATGGACAGAATGCTGACAATGCAAACATTCTCCCCCAGTCAAAAGATCTGGGTTAAATCCATCGTTCTTTTGCCCACTACGCCACCCCAGTTTGGACCCAGCCATAGGCAAATCAGTCGTGACCCTGTGCCCCATGGGAACAGTCCAGACTGAACTGCCAGGCCAGGTCCTACCTGGTCCAGAAACAAGCATCCTGGGACCGGTTTCAGGGTATGTCGCCCTTCTTCAGCGAGGCTAGCTTGAATTATAGGCACACTGTTCTCGCCCAGTTCCACTATCAACCCACTCCCTTACTACATCCCTTCTAATCATCATGCTGTCGCCAAAGAAATCTCCCATCATGTGTATACCCAGCTCATTCAATCCATACGCTGCGCTCCTGACCCATGGGAAACCATGCACACCAGGCTAAGGGCATATGGGGTGGATACAATAAGGATCCAGCCTGTCGCTTTAGTAGCCTTAGCAATGAGTATACCATTGCATTTAAGTAATCAAAGACACCATGACTGTGCACCCCAGTTCCAAACAGCGTCTGAGGCAGCCGCAGTGTTGCGCGCCAACCATAAGTACGGCAAGTCCAGTGGGCCATGGATCCAGTAATGGGCGAACATACACTGCACGGCCCTATCATAAGTTTCTATGTCGGGGGTGTTCAGCCCCACCCCCAATGTGGTATGGCAATTTGAGGGTTTACCAGCGCACCTGCGGGTGCTTCCTGGCCCACACCAGGCGAATCAGTCCAGAGGCAAGTGAACGTCGCCTGGGGCAGCAGCATAGGAATATCATGAAAAAGAATTAGATCCGGAATGGCACTGCCATTTTAATGATTGCGATGTGTCCCGTAAGAGCTAACTGCAACCTAATCCACCATTCTATGGCATCTGAAAGTTTCTGTTCTGCTTTGCCATAGTTGTCAAACATGACAGACCCAGTGGTTGTGTGTACCTGTATCCCCAGATAGACTACCCCCTGCAGTGGGGGATGGATTCAGTGCACTAACTGCACCGGTGGCATAGCTGTGATGAGTGGTAAAATGGTGGATTTATCCCAATTGACTCGAAGCCCGGAGTGTTACCCGAACTGCACCACCTCATGCAGCACTGGTGTAAGATTACGCTCCGGATTGCATACGTAGAGTAACGTATCATCAGCATAGGCCGATATAATTAACTTGTATCCCGGGAATCACAGTATTGATGTGCTTGGTATTCACCCAGCCCACAAGCCAAGGACTCGGCAACCAGAGCATACAGCAGAGGCGACATGGGACAACCCTGTCTGGTGCCTCTCATGATAGCAACAGGAACAGTGTGCAAATTAGGAGTAATGGCAGTCGGTTGGGTATAAAGTGCAGTCACCAATCGCAAAATGACGTCTCCTCCAACCCCTATGCGTTGCAGAACAGCTAGCATGATGCATCACTCTGCTGAATGAGAACGCTTTTCTCAGCATTGAGAAAACGCACTGCTGCGCATACCTCGGGTTCCAATCACTAAATAGTGTTGAGCAAGGTTTGGAGATTAAACGTCAAGCTATGTCCTGGAATAAACCCGGCTTGTTTGGGTCCCACCCCTGTCCCCCCTCGGCAGTAACTGGGCCAAAGGATTAGCTATTATCTCTGCATATATTTTAGTGTCGACATTCAGTAGGGACAGCAGACGGTAGGAAGAGCAATTATCCGCCGGCTTACCCGGCTTCAATATGTTCACTAACAGGGCCTTGCGCATTGTGGGAGGCATACATCCATTTGCAGTCATCCCATACCTGGTTTCCTTATAGGTGGAGATGAGTTGATCCTGATAGGCCTTATTGAAGGCCACCGTAAGCCCATCATGCCCACTGGTAAGAGGCCCTGGGTACTAGCCTTAAGAGCTGCGAGTATCACCCTAGGGCACAGCGGGGCCATGAGGTGTTCTCCATGCTCAACAGTAGGCCTCTGCATGGCGATGTGTGCAAGATAATCGGTGGCATCGCTGTCATCGTAAGCGAGCTGCGGCTTGTATAACTCTGCTTAATATCTGCTGAAACACTCCGATATCTGCTCAGGAGCACATAGTTTCTGCCCCTGATCAACCTGTATCTCAAGAATCGCGTTATCCTCCCGGTGGGGGCGCATCATCGCCGCCAGTGTTGTATGGTGAAGGACAGTGACCTAGTGCAAGCGTGCAACTGCGTGGTTGTCTAAGTGGTTCACCTCACTTTGTGCAGTTTTATGAAATTCCTCTATCTTAATTCTGATATCACCCAGGAGACTTGGTTCATCGGTTTCTCTGTGCCACCGCTCTAGTCTTCGTCTCTAGTCTGGCTAAACAACCCCGTAGCGATCTGAGAACACGCGTGTATTTACGTACCTGGCGTCACGATGTCTAAACTTTGAATGCTTCCCATACTGTCACACATTTATCTACTGAGCCTTTATTGAGCCAGAAAAACTCAGTGATCAGGTTTCATGACTAGCTGGCGCAGGCGGAGTCCGACAGCAAATACAGGTGAAAGCGCTATGAAATGTGGGAGGCAGTGGTGTGTGCAGTTCCAGCTCTAAATGGACCTGCAAATGGTCCGAATATGTACACGGGAGCGGCACCTGCATTGACTATTCATCGGTGCATGTTGTACATAGCAGCCAATAATGTGTGAACCACTCCCCAGTGGGGGGATGTATATCGACAGATATCCAACAGACCCTCCTGTGCTGCTATTTCAGCAAGGGGACAAGTCGGCACAGAAGGCCTCTGAGGAGGACTTTTAGGTTGATCATGTTCTGGGCTTAAGGTACAGTTAAAGTCACCCCGCCCCCCCCCCCCCAAATATACGGGATAGGTCCCCCCATGGTGTTAGTAGGTCATTCAGGTCATGGTAAAACTGTGGATTGTCATGGTTGGGAATTATGGCCCAAACTAAGCGGACCGCTAAATCGTCTTTACAGCAACGCGTCACAACATATCTGCCTCTCTAATCTACACACACCTCCTGCAATTTGACACCTGACCCCTTACGCACCCTGATCAAAACACCCCTGGCGTGCGTGGTGTAACCTGCCGCCACTCAATGTCCCTGCATTCCCCGCTGTGTCAGGACTCCACTCCCTGGTGTCAGATGGGTTTCCTGCAGTATGGCTACATCTACCCTGTGACTGTAGAAACAAATTAAAAAGTCAGTGCACCAGGGACAGAAATGCCATAGCAGGATAATATCCCCAATTGCTCATACAGCCTTTGCTGTCTCAGGTGAGGTGACCTTTGCAACCAGTTTCAATCTGTGCTTTTAATGGAAAAACATAGGATAATAAGTAACTGCACTTCTAATGCCTGGGTGCTACTGAAAAGGGCCTGTGCTCTCCCACTGTAAGTATTGGACTTGTGCTGAAAAGTGCAGGTACTCTCCCCTTTTAAAAAAAAAAATAGAAGCGCAGGTATTCAATACCTGTGAATACCTACCCATTTGAAGCAATGTTTTCAATCAGTGCTTTATTTGTCATGTTAACAACTACTCGGTTTTTATTCTGACTGTTCTAAGCGCTGTAGATTTCCGACTTCTCTATAGTAATGGGGCATGGAGTGAGTGATTTTATTTTGTGGTTTGTTGGTGGGATTTCCGCTCTCCAGGAACTCTGCTGGGACCAGCCAACTAATTTCACATAGATGTTCCATCATCAACATAACATTAGGGTTTCTGGTTACTCTGACAGTATTGTAATTGCATTTATATAGTGCTTACTACCCCTTGCGAGGCATCAAAGCGCTTTTCGGCGTGTAGCATGCTACTCTGGAACTAAAAAAGGATTAGTGCCGAATTAGTATAGGGAGATATGAAATGCATTTGAACGATGAAGGTGTGAGTATGTTATTTGGATTGAAAAAGGATAGAGGAGGGAAGGGTCTAGAAAGTGTTTTTTGGAGATCATAGCGGTAGGAGGAGGTTTGGGATGAGTAAAGGGGAGGTGGAGGGGGGACAATTCAGAGGTAAGTGTTTAGAAAGATTTGTTTGGGAGATCTGAATAGTAAAAGAGGTTTGAGATGATGCAAGGAGGGGTAGAGGAGGCAAGAGTCTAGAAAGAGTGATTTTGAGGATCATCGTAGTAGAATAAGGTTTGGGATGAGTCCGAGTGTAGGTAGAAATATGAAGATACACAAGTGCATGGAAGGTATATATGTATATGGAAGGTAATATATCTAGATCTAAGTTGTATTTAATAAACTCGGAATTTCAAGTGTTGCTGTACTTTAAGATAATTTGTTTGTTTTTATAATTTTGTTTGTAATGCAATTTCAGATTAGTATAATAAAGATTTACTCATTTATGCTGTGACCTATTTACATGTTAAACATAGATTAATATAACCATAAGTAATATTTGTTAGTTCTGCTTAACAAATGTACATATTTAGGTAGTTAACAGTGAATCTTATATTTGGAGTAAAGAGTTCCATAGTTTGGTTGTTTGAACAGAGAAAGATGAGCCACTTATGTTTTTTTTTTCTTGTATGGTGAGATTTGAGACGAGGTGCCAATCTAGAGCGGAGGTTCCTTTGTTGAATGTATTTGGTGATTTTATTCCTGATGACGAGCGGTCCTGTTGCATGTATCGCTTTGTGGTTGATACAAAGCAGCTTGAATGTGGATTTTCTGGCAACCAATTAACCAATTTAGGGCCTTCCTTCAAGGCAGGGGTGGTGTGCACTTTTGGCTTATATATTCTGGCAGCAGATTTCTGAATCCGTTGTAGTCTTTTCATAGTTGTTAAAGATGATCCGTGGTAGTCTATTTGCGTAACCGAGTTTAGACAGAACAAGACAAATGGTAGCCTGGACCGTGTGTGGAAATCCAAGGTTGGGGAAGATGCATCACAGAGTTTTTATAGTAATGAAGCTTGACCGTGCTAGGTTATCCACTTGGACATTCATTGATAGCTTGGAGTCCATGGTAATTCCGAGGTTTCTCAGATACTTTAGACGGTGTTCCCAGATCATCAGGCCAGGCGGCAAATGCGTCCTAATTTTATATGCTGCTGACCCAGGCACAGTCTACAAAGCTTTGGAGACGTTTTTAAAGCCTGTGAGTTTTTCACCAGTAATTCTTGTGGCTGCAAGTACCTTTAATGTAAGGGCAGGTGCTTCGCTTCTAACGTGCACTTTATATGTGGTGAGTATTAACATCACCCGTCTCAACTTCATTCATTCCCTTAATCGACCTAGAGAGAATGGAAAGTTGAACAAGCCCCACCAGATTTCAAACTGGTTCTCTTCAGGTTAAACACCTACCCCTGCAGAAGCTGCTAAACCCGCTGGTATAGGCTACCAACAGTGTTGCTGTCAGTTGCTTAAGTTGCCTTTTGGGGTGCAAATTTAACAAGTACAGATGTTATTTTTTGTGTCCATTAGGCCTTGTTTGGGTCGCACAGCTGCTTGCTGCCGGATGAAAGTACTTTTGTAGGTAGCAACCTTTTCTATTTCCCAAAGACATACTTTTTTCTCAAAACCTAAAAGCATTTAGTAACCTTAAGTATTGTAATGGTACTGTGTTTGGTTGAATTTGCGTTTATTTTGCATTTTTTCCCCTGATGCTTTTGCCAAAGCTCAGTTATGTACGCTATCTAAGCGAAAAATTAATATTATACAGAGAAAAACACAAAGAGGCATGATGTAACCTCCAAAGAACGTGAAATGCACACAAGTCTGTTTAGCCATGACCTCATCGCATCAGCTACCCGCGATAAGCGATTGTGGAATTCAGATAGGAGGGCAGAGAGGAGGCAAGCGCCGCGGGTTTAGCAGTAAAAATTATTTCTCGTCTCTCTGCTATATTGCAACAGCGCTGAATATTTCCAAAGTAGAAATACCGAATTTTCAATTGCTGTTCGTCCAGGCCACTTTAATTTGTTATTGTTTTTCATTTCTGGCTTTGTTTAAGAGAACGACACTTATCAACTCTAAAATATGAGACCCGGCGACCTTGTCAAATGGAATGTTTTACATTATGTTACAATACTGTTACACTTGGGGTATACATTTAAAAATGTTAATAAATGTGCAATTGCGTTTTGAGAATCGGCGAGTTCAGAGGGATTTTGAAATCTTCACCGAGTAAGGATGTAAAAGGAAATGTCTGCATGAAGTAGATTATTATGTTTTATATCATTTTAAACGTTTAAAAACTATTTGCATTTTGCTGCCATCTCACACTATTTACCTGTGTTTTGAAAGTTATTAACGTGAGCGTTTTCTTTTGTTTGTGAATTGGATTCCATATTTTCCTTTTTTTGTTACAAAAGCGTTACTCTTTCCTGTTGTCCTAACCAATCAGAAAACTAGAAGAGACAGGAGAGATTAACACGTCTTGCAGGCGGTTCTTTGGGCTTCTCGTGCAAAGGTCTTCCATCGAGTGGCTTTCCTTGCTAGCAACACCGCTCTCTAACTGACAATCAGTCTAACCATCGATTACCACGGCAATGACAGACGCTTGCACGCGCTATCCATCACAGTCAGGGGACAGTGTCATACACGCCCAACAAGCTTTGCAATGAGCACCGCTGACAGCCTCAAGATGTCATTATCCCTCGGTGTATCCAAGCGCCTGCCCGCTGCAGAGCTCGCGCACATTCCGTGGGCGACAAACGTGTGACGTAACAGCGTGGCCTGACGCTCAATAGACTGCTCTTTAACCCCTTCCCTGCTCATGACGGAACCGTTCCGTCATGAGCCACGGTTGTCGTGTGCTCATGACGGAACGGTTCCGTCATGACAATCCTGCCGGCGGCCGCTCCGCCTGCGCGGCGCTGTTTCCCCGCCTGTGCGGGGCGACAACGCAAATGGGCGGAGTCATGACGGAACCGTTCCGTCATGAGCACAGCTCAACTGTGGCTCATGACGGAGCGGCTCCGTCATGAGCACAGGCCCGCCGCGCTGCCCCCCTGCCCCCCCCAGCGCTGCAGCGGAATGTCCGCAGCAGCGAAGGGGTTAAGTGGCCAGGGCAGAACTTGTCTATACACCCCTGTGAGGCCTACTCTGACCGCAGAAGCAAAGACCCTTAACTTTTCAGTCTGTGAGCCACCACCCTGGCCTGAATTGCCCCTATCAGAGAAATGTTTGCATCCTGAAGGGTCCAGGCTAAGATTAGATACTGCCTCGCGTTCCTAGGACGTTTCTCAAATGGGTACCACTGAGTAGGGTAATAACCAGCCGGGGCCCATGCAGGTAAGAGCAGTGTGGCTGGTTTAGGGTGGGAGGGATTCGACAGTTGACCATAAGGGTAAATTGAATACATTGATTTTCCCTCGTAGTCGTCTGTCGTATCCCCCTTAACCTGGCTCCACCGCTCTTACCTGCACAGGCCGCGGTTGGTTATAGCAGGGCAAGGGGAGGACTACATTTTAGCCATGTTGTACAGTTTTTAGAAAAAAAGATTATTATACTGATTGGACAACTCCGTGTAGTAAGCAGATTATAGCTACAAAAAATACCAGCTGGCAGAGCTGTTCAAAGCTGCCAGCACACTGAAAACCATAAAACTGCGCTTCTGTCTCACACCTCATCTTCCACCACACTACTTAGCGTTGCGTCCCATTACAGAATAACAGCAATTCCGTGGCCTCACTCACAAGATGGAAACACTTCCCACATAGGATCACAAAACAAAGACCACACCCTTCCACTCACACCCTACTTGGCAACCTTGCTGCTTAACCCCTTCGCCGCGGCAGGAATTCCGCCGCGGCGCTGGGGGGGGTTTGGGGGCAGCGCGGTGGCGCTGTGCTCGTGACGGAACCGCTCCGTCACGAGCCACGGTTGAGCTGTGCTCATGGCGGAGTGGTTCCGTCACGACTCCGCCCACTGCGCTAATCGCCCGCACAGGCGGGGAATTAGCGCCGCGTGGGCGGAGCGGCGGCCAACGGCCGCAGCATGACGGAACCACTCCGTCATGAGCACAGCGCAACCGTGGCTCATGACGGGAGTGGTTCCGTCATGAGCGGGGAAGGGGTTAAGTAGATATGTGCTTCAGTGCTCCTCATAGGTGTACTATACAAATGCTGTAATGTAATTTAGTCAACCCAGCTGCATAATTTATTGTATTGCATGTCAAGAAAAGTCACATTATGCAGCGTAATCCAGCCCATTTTGCAATAGTATTTTACTTCATTAGTTTGCCACATTGACATATTTTAACACTGTAATGAGAGAACGTTTGCCCTAATAGTTTGGTCACCTCAGTTGCTTATTACTGTATTTGGGTGTCAGTCAACCTTTGCAAAGGGCCTTCCACTGCATGGCAACGTATGTTGCTGCATTTTTTTAAAAGTAACTTTTGATCCGTTTGAGCTAGAAATAACAAAAATAAATTAACATCTGCAAATTAGGCAGTAGACGGTGGGTTACGGGCCAATTGCAGCAAATTCATAATTATTGTAGAAAACATTGTGGCCGCAGTATCGCATAATTCCAGTGACTCTATAATACTGAAAAGATGTAATTTACAGTGCTACATAAAAACGCAAATATTGTACTGGTAATGTTTGTGTACAAACGCAACTTAATCGTACCAAGAGAAAATTTCTTTACCCTGGCATAATTTCATGTAATGACGTGAAACTTGCATTATCAAATGTTTTAAATTACACCACCTAGCGAGGATTAAAGTTTGGTGCAGGCGCAAGGGAACATGGGCAAAACGAGAACACTTGCAGCTATTGATCGCAAAACGTGTGTTTCTGTGCTATTTGTTTTGGCTTTGCCAACATGGATGTAAGGACGTATTTTATGCTGAAATATAGGAACAAATGCCGGTTTTGCATTTTTTGCTAAATTTAGCATAATTATGCAATAGAAGAAATATGTGAATTTCACACACCCCTATTTACTATATATAACATAATCACTACCGACATTCTCTTGTGGTATAATAATTCCTGCTCAAAAATATACTTGCATACTAGGCAATTCTGTTTCAGCATCATTTATTCAAATTATTTGTGATATTCTGTCTATGCACATGTATCTTTGTAATGCAGTAAAGTTGATATTGAAATTTGGTGTTTTGTGTAACATGTATATATTGTCTTTGATTTTGAGATGGACAAATCAATTCTTGACATCAATCTTCTCCTTCATAATGTCCGAATATGTCTTTGCCAACTAAAAATAAAATTATGAGCTACTCAAAGTACTAAGATTCATGTTTTTTGTTGAAAGGGGGCGGTGGAGAAAACTTGAATTTCTGCATCAGAATATTTAAATAAGCCATTAAAGTAATTTTTGCATCGTTGATTAGTGAATATAGAAAGAAGACTATAAAACACCCCTAGAAGTAACAACGAAACTCTCATGTGAAAGGCAATCCCAGAGAGCCCAGAACCACAGGAGTCCATGATCATAGATTTGTTAGTCTACCACCTTTCTTAATTACCTATTGGGGGTACATGTTTGTGTATAATGCACCAACATACTCATGGGCGACCAAACTACTTTTCATGGAGAAACACTAAAGTTGTTATAGGTTTTGTAAAAAAAAATGTACCCCTTACCTAGCTCTTCTCACCACAGCTAGCTCAGAATACAGTATGCAAACTCTGAACATGCTAGGAAGCAGCAGGCATTACCTTCTATTCTGTGTTATTATACAAGTTTATTGCTAATTTCAGACATTTTTATGCAGTACCGGTTAAAGCTTTGACAACGTATTGTAGCTGACAACTTGTTCACTTGTAACGCATCTTTTAAATAATTTTCAGCGTCCCTCTCTTGAATTTATCAACCACTCACCATGTCTTTCCACCTTCCACATATTTTGAGATCCCATAATCCTACGGTTAAACCCTAAACACATGAACACGAGCGTACAAAGATAGAATCCCTTGTTACTGTGTAGTGACAACATTTGGACTGTGGAGATAAAAAATTAGACCGGTCCAATGTCATGCGGATAAAGAGATAATTTGTGACAATTTGATCATTTGTAATTCTGCTCTTATGATCTATACATGTTAAGGTTTTATTTTGGAGTAAGGTGTTTTAATGGGTTGCACTTCATTACATATATAATACAACAATGGTTGGTATAACTTTCAACAATGGACTGGTATAGGATAACACATAAGAAACACAGCAACAACACAAGTGGTTGTTCTACTCAGAAATACAGAACAAATAGAAGTGGTGGTTCTACATGAATTAAGTGATTTTATGTTGTAAAATCGTATTTTATGAGACATATTGCAACATATTTTGAAGTGTTTTTATGATATTTTATATTCGATCAAATAATTTTTAAATAAAAGGACAGATTTTTGCCAATGAAAGGGTCTCACATTGTGGTTGCTAAATGATGTACGTGTTGTTTGTATGTTTCAGTGGATAATGATTAACAGATAAATATAGAAAAGATTCACAAGAAGGGCCTTTTTCTGTTTCTAGGTACCATGGCCCTGTCCCTTTAAGGGTTGCGCTCTCATTTTTGCGGGTACGGATAAAGAGACGCAGGCAAGAATGTAGATCCTTTGCCTGCTAACTAGTCTCCTGGATAGAAGACCAGAAACTAAATTGCTGAAGGCCAGGCAACCGCTCAAAACTTGGTTATTTTCTTTGTAACTTACACTGGTATCCAATTTATACATATTTCTAAAAAATTCAGCACAAAGACTCCCTTGGGTAGTTGCAGGCTTAACAAACACAGCAACTACAAGCATTAGCGCCTGTAGTGCAGACTGAACTATCATGTTCTGTACAAAAGGAACCCGATCTAAAGATTTAGTCTTAAAACGTGTTTCTCCTATAAGTATATACTGCCTAAGAGGATGTTCAAATATTGTGGTGAGGCAGGA
The DNA here is from genome assembly GCF_964204655.1 of Triturus cristatus. Taxonomy (NCBI): domain Eukaryota; kingdom Metazoa; phylum Chordata; class Amphibia; order Caudata; family Salamandridae; genus Triturus; species Triturus cristatus. The sequence goes on from NC_140583.1 coordinate 1,043,530,487, forward strand.
ACAGCTGTCAGATTGGTGTGTTTGAGGAACATTAAGAAATGTGATTTCACATACTTACCCATAAATAGTTAATTCTAGATGTGAATTCAGATTTTTGCCTATGCAACTGAAATGTGATATAGTTGATTTTCTTTCTTATGTGTGAAGCTCTATACTTATTAGGTAATTGAATACATGAGCCAAGAGTCAGTGAATTGAAGTTGTAAATTAATTACGGAGTTCCTTAAAAGAAAAGGTGTGGCAAGGGAAAGATCTTATTGCGTTGTTAAATAATTGATCAACATGTTTCAACAGTAATTAAATTGAGTTAAAATGCCTCACTCGTCAACCGGTCTGAAGTTGATGTTCCATTTCAGAGCCTTCGTTGACATTTGTCCATCATTCAGAGAAAGTTTGGAGAGGTGATGTAGGTAGTGGCCATATCACAAGACCATTTATTTCCAAGGAGTTGCCTTAAAATGTGCTTGTACTGGAGCATTTCCAACAGTGTGGACCGGTGTAAGCACAAAAGACTCCTAGGTACAAATTCCGTTGTGCTTAGAAGCATCATCCATGTGAGCTTTGTGTTGAGAGGCGTCATTGTGCCTGAAATGTTTCTGCTTATAGTCAAGGGTCTTACACTGGTAAGCATTATTCACGCAGAACTCTACAGGCAAAGGAGCGTTAATGCTGAGGTGTTTAGCTAGATAAACATCTTGGTGATCAGGTTTGGAGATACTTATATGACCTTATCGTTGAAGCGTATAGAAATAGAAGCACCATAAGTACCAAACTATACAGACATGAAATCATTAATGCTGAACTACACAGACGTGGAAGCATTTATTCTTAAATTAAATGCATGGACGTCTTGTCTGCTGAACTATCTGCAGAGAAGCATTGATGTTGACCTTAATAGACCCAGAAGCATTCATTCTTAACTGTAGAGGAACAGACTGGTCTATAAAGGCATATAAGCTTTGTCGACACCGAACTACATAGGCGTAGAGGCATTATGCTGCCCTATGTAGATGTAGAATCAGCATTAGCTTCATATAAGCATCACCAATTTGAACTGTGTAAGCATAGGAGCAACAGTGCTGGACTGTATAGACTTTGAAGCTTTGTTAGCGCTGAACTAAATAGACACAGAAGCATTAATAATGAATAACCAACATAAAAGCAGTAATACCGAATACCCTCGACATAGTCATTCATTCTGAGCTATAAAGGCACACATGCATTGCCAAGGTTCAACTCTGTGGACCTGGAAGCATTACTGATGAAATATGTAGGCATAGAAGCATTAAGGATTAGCTATACATGGGCACAAGCTATATGATGGACTACTAAAATTTAGAAACATTAATGCTGAACTATATGGATATATAAGCATAGGCATGCCAGCTTTGGCAGTGTTGAGCTACATAGCCATAGAGTATGAAAAATAGGGGATTGATTCAATAAGGGTACCAGAGGCCAGAATCAATAAACTATTATAAACATATATTTACCTCTGAACCCATAAATCACAAGTACTATTTAATCATCAGTCCTTTTTATTTGGCTGACAATAGGCTCCTATATTTTTTAGCGAAAAAATATAGGAGCCTATTGTTGTAGAGTTTACCCTGTATATAGAAAATTGTGAAAAAAGCAAAATGATATTGGTTCTCTCAGCCAAATAAAAAGGACTGATGATTAAATAGTACTTGTGATTTATGGGTTCAGAGGTAAATATATGTTTATAATACATAGCCATAGAAGCATCGATGCTGAGCTATCTAGGTGTAGAAGAGTCCGAGTTGAGCTGTATAGCCATAGACTCTTTAGCATTAATGCTTGCAAGTTTAAAAGCCATACCATCACTAATATACATTCTTAAGCATTGTTAATCCTGAACAGAATTAACATAGAAGCCTGGACAACGCTGAGCTGTAGACACATTACCTAAATTATTCGTTAATTATGTTAGACGCTTCACAAATGCCGAATGATATAGACGTGGGAATCCTAATTTCTGTATCAGATAGAGTGAGGGGCAGCACCAGTGCAGAACTATATATGCACCGTAGAATTGAACTTCTATTAAATATACAGGTAATTATGTACTCTATGTGCCTAGATTAACTATAAATGCATGGGAATATCACAGGTGCAGACCTGCCAGGCATATATAAAATAAGTATACATTATGTTGAATGGTATAGGAACATACATGGGTATCATCAATGCTGAACCACATGCACACAGATATATCGGTGCCCAACTCTGGTCGGATAGAAATATTGAAGGGCCTATTTGCCATTGCATGTTACGGAGTATGATCTTTAGAGATAAACCGTATTTTATTACACTCAGGACTTTGATTCGAAGGCAAACGTTTAACTCCTGTTCCATCTTCACCCATCATTAGTCGTTTACGTTTGATCATACATTAAAGATGTGAACCTCGTTTCACCATGTGAGCATGGCATCAAACATGAATTCCTCTCAGAAGTTGATGGTAAACTTTCTGATGCTGTTTCATTGATAACATCTTAATAAATCTTACACAAAAGTCTTACCCTTTCCTGCCTGGTGGATTTAAGTCGAAGACCACGTTTTATCTGTTGACACAGATGTTGTGTTCACAGCTGGCATTCAGCTAAAGCATGCATGCATATTCAGGAACAGATTTCTGCTGTCATTTAACATCTCTGCCCAATTCACACGTAACATGGTAGTGGACACCGACCTGGGGCTATGAAAAACACACTGCAATAACCTGTGAACTTGGACTATATATGCAGTAGTTCAGTCACTACCACATGAATGTTTAGATTGCCTTTTCGACCTCAGAAACTGCAGAAACAGCAGTATCTCGTATGGATATCCTAGAAATGGAATTCATTTGGAATTTTAGGGTTTTAGCTCAGCCTTCTGATTTTGATCAAATGAATACCACTAAATTAACTATTAATCACACCTGTCATTTAGTACTTAATTTGAGCCGGTGGCTGTCTGTGAGATCACCGGCACTCATTTTTGGGGACCAGCACAACAAGATTGGGAAAAACTCACAAAGGAGAAAGGAGGAAGAAAAACCGCCACAAAGGGAAGAAGCAGGAACCCGAAAGAGTGAGATCAAGGGGAAGGGTGTGCGCCTTGGTATTCGGTGCACCAACATTTAATGCCACTGGCCAACACTCACTGTTTCACAAATTAAGCACTGCGGTCATGTTTGCTCGATGTATCAAAGACTGTAGCAGCCAGTGCTGTATAAAAAAACAATCATAGTTTGCAACGGGATAGAACACAACCCAGTGCAGTTGGTCGGCTTTGATTGAGCAAAGTCCTTTACAAGGAATGATTCTCGTGCCAGTGACCAATAATGTAATATGTAGTAGAATATAGCGCACTGCGGTGACCAGTCTTTTTAGGTCAAGCCTGGGCAGCGCATGCGCTGCTCTGCAAGGCATGCTGTATTGGGGTATGCACTTGGAGCCTTGCCCACTCTCCGCCCATATTTGTCATCGGCTTGTGTCATTGTCCTTCGTAAATTCTGGCTTCTGATTTGTAAATAGGCTTGTTAGTCACTCCTTAGTACCGCCTTGTCTTAATTTGTAACCTTCCATGAGGGCACCCCCTTTTACATGTGCTGTTACTCGGTAGGCTTTAATTACAGCCTCTGAGCACTATTTCGTTTAAGGTTTTACTTGTGCCTGCTGTTGTAGGCAGGAAACGCTCTCACAACAGCTTTATTATTTTTTTCGCACGGCACACATGCTGATAGTGGCAGCTATACCTTTACTATACTTGCTGCGCCAAACGCGGCTGAATGTTTTATTAAAAACTATTTATTTAAAAAAAACAATTAAATTGCCCCATGCCGCACTTACACTTTAATTTCGGCCCATGCCCCTTTCCTCAACCAACCGAGTCTAAGTATAGGGGCTTGGTCGCCTTTAAAGTGAGAGAGCGGCAAGGGGCGCTATTACACACAAAAAATGTTTTTGTCAACTTGACAGACCAATGCTTTTTTTGTATAAGCGCCCCATACCGTGCTTTCACTTTAATGGGAAAAACAACAATTGATTGACAGAATGCAGAACAATGTCATACATTCACCCCAGTACAGAGATCTGGGCCTAAATCCATCGTTTTTTTGCTCACCATGCCATTCCAGTTTGAACCCAGCCATATGCAAATCAGTCTTGACCCTGTGCCCCATGGGGACAGTCCAGCCCGAACTGCCAAGCCAGGTTCTCCCTGGACTGGAAACAAGCATCCTAGGACCGGTTTCGGGCTTTCAGCCCTCGTCAGCCAGGATAGCTTGATTCCAGTGGCATGGAGAGCACGGGACTCACGTCTGAGCATACCCTTCTCACTCGGGGTGACAAATGCAAAAACAACAATTGATGGACAGAATGCAGAACAATGTCATACATTCACCCCAGTACAGAGATCTGCGCCTAAATCCATCGTTTTTTTGCTCACCATGCCATTCCAGTTTGAACCCAGCCATATGCAAATCAGTCTTGACCCTGTGCCCCATGGGAACAGTCCAGCCCGAACTGCCAAGCCAGGTTCTCCCTGGACTGGAAACAAGCATCCTAGGACCGGTTTCGGGCTTTCAGCCCTCGTCAGCCAGGATAGCTTGATTCCAGTGGCATGGAGAGCACGAGAATGTCTGCATTGTCAGCATTCGGTCCATCAATTGTTTGATGTAATGCTTTTCGCCCTAAGTGGGATGGGTATTCCCAGACGTGGGACCCGTGCTCACTACGCCACTGGAGTCAAGCTATCCTGGCTGATGACGGCTGATAGCCAGAAACCAGTCCTCGGATGCTTGATTCCGGTCCAGGGAAGACATGGCTTGGCAGTTCGGGCTGGACTGTTCCCATGAGGCACAGGGTCAAGACTGATTTGCATATGGCCATGTCTAAACTGGGGTGGTGTAGTGGGCAAAAGAACGATTGATTTAACCCAGATCTCTTGACTGGGGGAGAATGTCTGCATTGTCAGCATTCCGTCCATCAATTGTTTGATGTAATGCTTTTCGCCCTAAGTGGGATGGGTATTCCCAGACGTGGGACCCGTGCTCACTACGCCACTGGAGTCAAGCTATCCTGGCTGATGACGGCTGATAGCCAGAAACCGGTCCTCGGATGCTTGATTCCGGTCCAGGGAAGACATGGCTTGGCAGTTCGGGCTGGACTGTTCCCATGAGGCACAGGGTCAAGACTGATTTGCATATGGCCATGTCTAAACTGGGGTGGTGTAGTGGGCAAAAGAACGATGGATTTAACCCAGATCTCTTGACTGGGGGAGAATGTCTGCATTGTCAGCATTCCGTCCATCAATTGTTTGATGTAATGCTTTTCGCCCTAAGTGGGATGGGTATTCCCAGACGTGGGACCCGTGCTCACTACGCCACTGGAGTCAAGCTATCCTGGCTGATGATGGCTGATAGCCAGAAACCGGTCCTCGGATGCATGATTCCGGTCCAGGGAAGACATGGCTTGGCAGTTCGGGCTGGACTGTTCCCATGAGGCACAGGGTCAAGACTGATTTGCATATGGCCATGTCTAAACTGGGGTGGTGTAGTGGGCAAAAGAACGATGGATTTAACCCGGATCTCTTGACTGGGGGAGAATGTCTGCATTGTCAGCATTCCGTCCATCAATTGTTTGATGTAATGCTTTTCGCCCTAAGTGGGATGGGTATTCCCAGACGTGGGACCCGTGCTCACTACGCCACTGGAGTCAAGCTATCCTGGCTGATGACGGCTGATAGCCAGAAACCGTTCCTCGGATGCTTGATTCCGGTCCAGGGAAGACATGGCTTGGCAGTTCGGGCTGGACTGTTCCCATGAGGCACAGGGTCAAGACTGATTTGCATATGGCCATGTCTAAACTGGGGTAGTGTAGTGGGCAAAAGAACAATGGATTTAACCCAGATCTCTTGACTGGGGGAGAATGTCTGCATTGTCAGCATTCCGTCCATCAATTGTTTGATGTAATGCTTTTCACTTTAATGGGGGCCACGCCCCTTTCTGTAGACATGTCTCGTCTAAAGAAAGGGGTGCAGCCGATATTGAAGTTAAAGCGCCGTATGGGCGTTTTTACAAACTAGCATTTGTAATGCAATAGGAGTCGCGTTTACAAAACTCGCGTAAATGCGATACCTATTGCATTGCAAATGCCTGATCAATAATACTGAACTGTCTCGCTCGCCTGTTCACTGGGGGAAATGAGCACCGTTCCTAACTGTGAATGTAATTGTTGTGACATTAATTCCTATCCCTTCTTGTTAATTTGTATGAAATCTGAAAATCAAAGAATTTGTAATATCTCTTTAAACCTGTCAGCCTTCCACTTGTCCTTACCATCACCAACACACTCGCTACATGTTTGCACCCTACCACAATCCACTATTTTCAACAACATTTGTAATAAATCTATACAGAAATACTCTGCAAGCCTGTTAAATACAAGTGTTTAATACCCTGGGCTGCACTGCAGTCATGCACTGACAAATGAAGATGTTTTTCTAAATCGAATTAGCACCAACCCTCCTACGATTCAGGAAGAAACTGAAACCTCACCAATTCAAGGAACACTACCTCAGAAAGGTAAAGCTACCAGGATGGGAGCAAGTCAGCCATTTTCCTCTGCCTCCGACCATATGTATCATCACTGGGACTTGCCCCCTGTACGGTGCTCCATGGAATGAGTTCTGTAAAATGTACCATGTGCCAATAGAAGCAGTATTGTATTCATATCGGGAGTTCATACCAGTCTAGAGACTGATATTCTTGTAAACTTTCTCTTCCTGTGTGGGTGGTAAAACGGGTCGTGCGGCCTACTCAAATCCCAACAGGGTCCCTATACCCAGTGATCCAGTGAACCACTAGGCCGTGGTAATCACACACTGTGATCCGGGTGGAGGCTGTTGGTGCGTGCGCTCCTCTAGGATCTCAGTGAGCCCTGACAACCGCGTGTCTTCTCAGATCCACTAGGATGTTTGTTCTTTGAAACACAATGCTGAATTCGATCTGCAAAAGATTAATCCTTGGTTTCCAGTTCACTGCACCCTTATAGTACCAACATTTATTGATCCCTTGGTGGTGGAATGGAGTAGATCCAGTTTGAAATCCGTAGGTCTACATGCAAATGTGGGCTGGGCAGACTGTTTTGTGGTAGTGTGTGATGCTGGCTTAAATTTAGAACCTGGGTAATATTTCCCAGGGGGAAACCTTCCTTGTGCAATTGTTAGTGTTTACCACTGAGATTCCAGTCTGACAAAAAAGAGGCCCATACAATGGTTGCTTTGATTCGCAGATGTTTCTTCTGCTCTGGATGACTTTTGACTCCAGACCTCAAACAACATATCAGGCACACTAAAGAATCCAGTATATACTTCAAGCCTTTGTGAAGTGATTGGGAAGCACATGTCTGTGTGCTGTCATCCCACAGAGTTCAGTAATGCCACTGGTAGCTTCTGTGCACATGTTAACCTCAGTGCTTCTTAAGGGGCAATGGGATTATGTCTGCATCGGATCACTTTACTAGAAATAAAATTCACCTTCTTTACTGTGATCTCTCTACTCTGAAAGATCACTAGCGGGATCTGGACATATCTTGGATATTTTTGTAGGATCCCCTCCCACGGGATACCTTCTGTGGCATGCTTCATCATCTTATCCTCACCCACTGCGTCGGGCCCACCCACTCAGACTAGGTTAGGTTTGTTAGCAGCACTTACCTAAGAATGAGGGATTTATGTGACAATTAAATTTGCCTTGTGGATCCGCTCCTCGTTTAGTTTGAGGTCCTTTTGCAATGTTAAAAACAAGATGTTATGGGTTATCATTCCCAGATATATCAGTAGGTCGACATGTTTCAGCCTCCTGTGTGCTTCTGAGGGCCAGCAGGCTTTCTTCAGGAACATTGTATACATTGAATCCCTACAAACAGATTTTGTTAATACCATACAACAAACGCATTTTTACACATACAAGTACGACTCGTGCACACAGAATACAGAGGAAAAGGTCTGCAATTGGCTGTATTATGTAGAAATTTTGAAAAGAAGATATAGTTTATAACTTCATAGGGGTCTTCTCTTACCCCATTTATAATGTCACATCATGCTATGTGTGTGCGTCAATGTTGGATCACTCCACTTGCATGTCGTCACACTGCATTTAAACATCCTATAAATACATTTAAAAAGGCAGACACAATAAGGAAAACGAATAAACATGGTTTGTAATGTGCGTGCATGCTTCATACTTGTATGGTATTAAAAAAAAAATCGAACACATGTTTACACATATAACAGTTTGGAGGGATTAAATATATACATTGGTTCTGAAGAAATCCTGCAGACCCGCAGAGGCACACCTTTTCAAAGGATCTCCAAAGTAAATGAGAAAAGGATCCATAAGGCAATTTTAATTCTCACATAAATCCCTCATTCTTAGTTAAGTGTTCCGCTAACAAACTGCACCTAGTGTGAGCGGGTGGGCTTGACGCAGTGAGTGAGGATCCAACAAAAATATCTAAGCTATGTCTTGATCCCACTAATGATCTTTCATAGTAGAGGGGTCACAGTAAAGAAGATTACATTACTACAAATACGGTGGGTTGTGAAAGGGAAGCCTCAGCGTCCCAGCTACTTACTCCTCTCAGGTGTTATACATTGGATCACTGCCGTTCTACAAATCCTATTTATCCATCTCATTGTGGTCTTTCTATTCCACAAAGTAGACTCAACCCTTTGTTTTAATTGTTTAAACTCTCTCTCCAAATATGGGACGCACAAAACTCAAAAAGTGCAGTTTTTATAACCTGCAGAACTGACACCCTCACAACGCTCCTGTTGCTCAGATGGATGGAGACATATCTGCCATGACTTCCTCTATAGAGTGCATGCCTTGAGTTCTCCATTTCCCCTGTGTGGATTCTATTGAGACCTACTCAATCGGGGAGAACAATGAATTATGGTAAAGCGTTTGCATCGTTTCTCATGCCTCTTCCTATCACAAGGCTGAGTGACGTAAGACAGGATATGAGCTTTACTCTGGTCCCTCGTGCATGACCCCAAAATGCTTCTGACTTTGGTTGGAAGAGTGCTGAATTGCAAACGCATCCGTGTCTCGTTGCAGGTGTACAGTGCTACATAAATACAATCTGGTTAAAGTATAAAACCGTATTGGCAACACATAAATCTGTACTCCTCTTGTTTGCAAAGCTTGGTATTATGCAGAATGCCATTGAAAGATAGAACTATGCAGTGAGGAACAGCAAGCAGATCCTAGAACTGCACACGGTCCCACCGGTTACAAAGCCATGAGCCGTGCGCAGCAGTTAAGTTAGTTCAGCTCTTGTACAGCTCTTCATGCGCATCTACTAAGTGCGATGAAGCAGGGTGTGCTTTTTACAAGAGCTCAAGAGTACCTAGTTTACTGGAACATTTCGCATTTCAGCGAGTCTTTCTGCATACAAAACCTAGGCAGGCATATAGCATGCATACAAAACCTAAGCAGGCGTATAGCACGCAAGAACACCTCAAACTCATTGTCCTGAAAAGACTGTCTCTATGTTCTGAATGAAAGTGTGTAACACTCCGCATGGCGCAACGTCAACTCAAGTTGACTGTCAGATGACCATGGTTCTGCAGTGCACTACTCATACTAGCCATGGGCTAAATTTTTCTAAAGCCAGGTGCTAATAGATTGAAATCAGGCATGCTGCCTAGGCAGAGTTTCTGCATGGATCTCCACCGTTGTGGAAAGATGCTTTACTGGAATGTCAGTGTTTTGTCAAATATTGGGAGGGTAGCTCTACAAAGAGATACCTTGAAATTTTAGTCTCAGGGGCTGCTTGCAAAGATGCAGAATTATGACATTTCTGTTTTTTTGGAAATATGCTCCAAATTTTGCTTACGCCAACACTGTTTCCAAACCAGCATAATCCCTAATTTTGAAGTGGGAATTTCACTACTACATTCCACGGCCTTTCAAAAGGAGCAAATTTAGCTAACCAGGCTCAAGCCTTATTTCCTAGCCCTGATAACATTTTCAATAATTGGCTGTATTTAGTTAATGCATAATACATCCTTGTTCCATTACGTTTATGCCAGGCAACTAAATGAGTATTGCGCAACACGAGTCCATGAGGGCCAGATCATGCATGATTTTCAGAATAGCTATTATCTAAATAAGTTCCTTATAAAATGGCAATATACAAATGTAGCAAGATTGGACTAAATGAAAAGGCTTATTCCTAGTAAATTAGAATTAACTGCATATCTACTAGATTTTGTATTTGTATTATTTGCTCTAAAGCCAAAATCTTATCCAATCTTAGCTGGGACTCTAGTGAATTCTCTTATTTTACTTGCCCCCATAATTGGGGTATCCCCATGGCCGCCGGTCAATTCGGCCACCAAAAAAAATTGTTTTTTTGTTTTCTTTTGGAGTTAAACTAAGCACCTTCTTACTGAGTCAGATTATCATGGTCAAGAACCGCTGCCTGACCTATAAGGTCTGTCCATCATAGCAGCTGTGTACCGCCAGCAAAAACAAAAGACCAAGTGCCATAAAGTAACATGACCATGCGATCTGCCAACGAGGTCATTAGAATTGTGTCCCACAAGACGATGCGACTTATCATATAATGTCCAAGACTGCCCACTCTGGGAAGATTTTGGTCCTCCTCTATTTTAAGAAGCTGGTGAGAAGCTCTGGGGGTCTCTCCAAACAATACTCTTAAATAAACCGACCAAAAATGCGAACTAAACCCTTGTGCAATATTACCCAACCTCCCCAGCAGCTCACCGAACTGTGAAAAATTCTCTCAACACTTAGAACAAATATGGAGCGCATCACAACCCCAGGTCCACTGACACCTAAGAGGCCTCTCTGAATAGAGTGCCAAGCTCTTTAAGATAATTATTTTTGTAGTTTATACTGTACTACTCATGTAAAAATATGCAACACCACTGGTTCGGAATGCATCAGAACAATTTGAGTTCCTACAAACAGAACAAGCATTGGCATAGCCAATAGGTCTCGCCTTTGGGACCTTATAAGTGTTTAGCCATGCAACAGTTGCATAACTAAATACTCATAAGGTCCCAAAAGCGAGACCTATTGGCTATGCAAAGCGGCCGTGCGGCCGCGAAAGTGAAAGTAATCGCGGTAAAGCGCGCCGCCCGCGCACATGCACTGTAGCTCTAGGCTGGCCTGGTAGCACTTTTTGGAGCCCTCTTAATAAGTCTCGCCAGACCAGCGCATGCGCTGGGTCAGGCGAGATCTAAAAAGGAAAGCCTGCAGGGTTTAGAGAATGGGAGGACTGACGTCAAAGTATGCGTTATCTACCAGGAGGTCAATAGTACGGTGCCCTGTGTCTGAAGATATCTGAGCAAGCCATGCAGCTTGACCACAAAGATTCTTAGGAAGCAGATGTAGAGAGAGAGAGACCAACCTAGCCATCTAGCGTGCTCGTTTCTGATTATCTGCTGCACTCACAGGTTAGAATTAGTTTCAGCCTTTGCCAGGGCTGTAACTTGGACTCTACTGCCATTGGTAGGGGGGGGGTGTATGTGTTGCATGTTGCATATTGCGTGTTGCCATTGTAGAAATCTACTGGCAAAAAAACAGTCGGCCTTGAGCCTGGTGGTTGATAGCGCCAGAATCCCAAAATGGCATTTTAAGACCATATTACCCAAGTTACCTCTTATGCATTTTTCTGTGGGGCAGTTAGCTTAAAAATGTTCTTTTTCAAACGGGGACTGTTCACTGGAAAGTTAAGTGAATCCCACGTCTATAATGTTTAGTAGTCTTTACATAATTAAGCTTTTTATAGTTAGGAAAGTAGAATTTTTGAATGTTCAGGCTGTGATTACCATTGTGGATGGAGTGTTGATTAAATAATTGAGAATGGTAATTTCTGTGCAGAGAGGTTTGGGACTGTTATTTTGATATCAAAGCCCATATTTCCCAAGGACCCATGCCATATTTTCCATATTGAAAAGTAAATGTACACAAGAAATACTTTCCATGGGTCGCTGTGGAATACAACTTGGCGTTAAAAAATAACTGTGGTAGGAGTGCTTACAATAGGATCCGGGATTCAGTGAAGGAGTGTCGTTGTGGTGTTTTATGAGGTTATACCGGTCTCTTTTGAGAAATATTTATATGAATTGCTCCCCTTTTATGTATGTACATCAATATGTCAGTCCACAGTTATTTTCAGTACTGATGTATGTGGGTAAACGCACACACATTTCTGAGGCTATAATTACGAAAAATATAGTGGTATATAAACCCTTATTTCACAAGGAGCCACAATTATGGAATGATTTGACTTGTCAATAGTTGCAAAAATATTCAGTATAAAGTGGACCGTCAAAATTTCAGTAATAATATGGCAACTCCCAGATGCTGTTCATTATCAAAAATATTTATTCACACAACAATGTTTTTTACATATATATCTTATTTTGTTAAAAAAAAATCTTACAACTTCATTATATTTATACACAGAACTCATATTCAATACTTTCTATACCACATGATTGGTCTATTTCTATAGTGGGCCTCAATAACTATATTCAGACATACTCCCACATTTTTCGAGTGCCTAGCTCATCATGAGTATTGTGAAAATATAATACAAAAAATGATGTACAGATTTTATTTTTAGGCAAACGTTGTCCAACTGTTTTTCCATTCGTATTTATGGTACATAGCCTCTGGTCTTTATTATTTTATAAAAATGGTTAGAGGCTTTCTTATAAGATGCATTATGATTTATTGATATAGCCAATTGAGGTATAACCACTGTTTCAATCGAAAGAGCATTCATATTTGCCATGGCCGAAGAGAGATGGTATCCAAACATTGTTGTATGAATAAATATTTTTGATAATGAACAGCATCTGGGAGTTGACATAATAATACTGACATTTTGAAGGCCCACTTTATACTGAATTTGCTAAATGTTTGTGCACACATTATTTCACTTGTCACCAGTTTTCATTGGGTGTTCGAATCAGTGAAATATCCCAATTATTTTAAAATCCTAGTTAGGTCAACCGACCATGGGTGCAGACTGAAGTGGAGTAAAGTTATCCCTGAGATGTTTATCTTCAAGTAAGTCATGTGTTGCTCCCTGGAATTTCAGACTTGTCTCAATTCAGAGGCTTCCCATCAGAGTATCCTACTGGCGTACGACAAGATAGGTTCTTCTAATAATGAAGCCCTTTAGAGGCCAGAGAGGCCTGACTGTCAACTCCTTGCCGTTGGGTTGATAACACCTGTATGCATGCTCGTGCGGTGCTTTTATCTGCATTGAAAAACAAACCCCGGGACTGGGGCGAGGTAAGAGTGTAGGGCTATGTACAGAGCTGCAGTTGAGCAAAGGAAGATAGCGTTCAAGAAAATATTGTAGGATGGCCAGTACTCTGAACGAAAGTACTCTTTTCTGAAATGTGATCAACCACTCCTTCTTTAAGGAGAACAGGGTGGCGGACCAAGCTGCACTACTCCCCGACTCAGGTTTAAGAGGCCCATTTTTCAACCTTGTATCCGGGGGACGATTCATCTTCTCCGCCCTCCCCTATTTCTCCACCGGTGCAGGGTGCTTAATTAACACTAACTTGGGAGGAGTTTAGATACGCTATTGTATCCTTGCATGAGGATAAGGCCCCTGGGGCAAATGGTGTCCCAGCGGATCTATTTAAGCCTCTGGTAGATCTCTGGGCACAGCTTCTTCCCCTTTATCTTAATGCCACCATCAACTGTTCCCTCAGCATCATGGTATCACTCCATCATTGTACCGGTGTTCAAGAAGGGATGTAAGAACGACCCCTCCGGCTTTAGGCCCATTTCCATAATTGAGGTTGAGGTTAAGATTTTAGGCAGGGTCATCCTGAACAGGTTTACACACTGGGCTGAAGAGCGCAACATTTTATCTGATATCCAGTATGGATTCACCCAGGACTGGGTACGATCGAGCAGAAAATTAATCTCCACCTCATCTTCAGTAAATGCACTCAGGCTGTAAAGGGTTCTTTGCATCTCACCATCTGTCTTTGATAAGGTTAACAGATAGAAACTCTGGACACAGTTGAGTTTAATGGAGGTGGGGCAGAGTCTTGGTTAATTCACTTGGGATGTCTATTGTGGGTCGACAGACTCAATCCGTTATGGGAGTATCGTATAGCTGGCAACCCCTAATAAAGAAGAATAGTGGCAGTCTTAAGAGGGCGTGTGCCAGAATAAGTGACTTTTCTTTCTAGTTGGGTTAGAAGCCCCGACTACCATGTTAGAAATCTATAAAGCTGTGTCCCATTTTCTACTTTTGGCCGCAACTTCTGGGGTTATGTGAATCCTGAACCCATAGGGGTGGCAGAGAATACATTTTTAGGGGACTTTTTGGGGTCCGGCAATGTACCCCTACCGAAATATTACATGAACAGTTAGGAAAGCGTTGAATTGTAGACTACATTCTACTGTGACCTCTCTTGCTATGGTGTGCCATCTAGTTAAAGGAAGAGTTAGGCCTTAACAGGGCAGTCATCCTAGATTACATGAAGCTGGACCATATGTCCAATATTCCCTGGCTGGTCTACATTAAAGAGAATTTCAGTGCACTTGGGAGACCGGAGTTATTTTAACAACCTCAGAGCATCATCAAACAAGATGTTGCTTGGTTACGAGAGACCTTTTACTGCACAGTGGTAGCTGAGAGGAAAGCCTCAGCACTTGTCAAAGCCTTATTTCGTAAATTTGCCATGGTAAAAACAGTACCTGGGATAGAGCTATACATTATTTTTGAATGGCCTACCTGTCAGTGTCACCCATTGACCCACTTTACGTTTGGTGTCTTTCACCAGTTGTTTTATCCAGTGGGGACCTGGTACAGGTACTCTGAGCAACCCATATGTATTTGTGATTCGATCTCTAAATGTGAAACTCTGCACATAGTACTTTTATAAAACGGGCATATATCTCTTCGGCACAAGCTTTTTTTTAACCCCTTTTTTCCATCTCTGGACTTTTAAAAGAGGAGGCCTGACCTGGTAAATATGCAGTTTTTAGCATCACAGAACAATTATTATTTTTAGTTAATATAGTGCTGGCTAGACCCGAAGGTATCCGAGCGCTTTCCAGTTTGTGTGAGGACCAAAAGAAAAACATATAATACAGCATCAGGGTAGTCAACAGTCAAGTAAAAAGAGTGAATAACACTACAGTGTAGAGGCAATCATCTTGCTCTTGCTGTGAGCTATTTTAGGGTGATCGGGAGTGGTGTGATGTGATCTCATCCTCTGGCACTAAGATTGTGTCCTGAAGAAGGTGGGGTGAACCATTGAAGTAACACCGAAACGCCACGTCGACAGCCTTTAGTCTCAGAGTTTTTCTTTAATTTGTTTTTATGTTTGGTTAACATTAAATGTAATTTCATGGGTGAATCTTAGGATCGAAAGAATTATTAATAACATAGATATATGAAAACAAACTTTAAGTTTCTTATGGGGGGAACTGAGTGCTGCACGTTAGGGTATGGTATCGAGGTCTCTGCCCTGGTGGGTCTCCTAAGTCTGCGTCTTTTTTGTGTTATTTGTATAATTTTATCTTACAAATTTGTATTAAGAATTGACCATGGACAGCAATTGTATTTTTTTTTTTCAATTAACTGGGCACTGTACAGACACATGCTGTTTTATTACCGGGAATATGCAAGTGTGATCTATTTAATTCTTTTGTCCTGGCTCTCAGGTGTGGAAATTGATCATTTAATTTAGCTTTTGGTAACCTTGGATTGCAGCTGTATTTTTTTCACCTTGGTGAGTATTTTGTTATAGCATGTTTTTATCTAATCTGAACTGTGTACTGTATATCTGTCGCTCTGTCACCACGCATTTTATCTGAAAGCTTTTTTCCCTTTAGGTGTATTCTCAATCTTTATATTGCGATTCTCAATTTTTGCGACATTGTTATTTTGCGATTGCTGCTATGATTTATATTTTATTTGTATTTTGTGTTTTATTTCGGCCAGAAGGCCATAAAAATGTTCTATCTACACACACATATATTAATGAATTGCTCCCCTTTTATATACTTCTAGTAATATTTCGGCCCACAGTTAGTGTCAGCACTGTTGTATGTGGGTGAACGTGTGCACGCACATATTTGGAGGGCTACAATTGTGCAATATATAGTGGTATAAAAACCCATATTTCACAAGGAGACACAAATACGAAAAATTATTTCACTCTGCCCATTATTCCACTGTGCCGTGTGAAATATGGGTGTTATCATCATCATGAGCGCCCCAAAACCACTGTGACGAGCTTTACCATTATTAGCACTTCTAGGATTATGCAGCAAGGTTATCCAAATTATGCCCTAAAAAATCTAATCCTTTGGAACATTCTCTTGCAGTGTTTTTTTAATCAACTAGAGCTTCAAAAGAATTGTGTGAATTATACAAATGGTAGGGAAAATGCTGTAAAACCATGATTATGTGGTCCGCATATTCACAGAATTGCATAAATCCACTGGCCCTCCTCCTTGTCTGTTTTATCAACCATTTATACTTGAAAGGTAAAACCTTGTTAGCTGAACTTTGAGGGGAAATGCTTTTTTTAGGCGATTCCTCCAAAACTAAACATTTAATATGTATCGTTATAATAGGTAATCTGTCTAATATGAACCTATATTTGTATATCGGCCGTGGCTCCGGTGACATATCAGAAACCAGGAAGCTGAGTGGTTTCTAAACAACCAGAACCCGCTCAGGGGGTTATTTCCAGGTACGGACCACAAAACGCCACCAGTCAATAAATGTTGATTGCAAGAATATTTATTAATCCTGATATCACCTCGTAATGAAAAACAGACCAGTATCCGCCATGACACGTTTCGATCGCTCCAGCTCGATCTTTATCACACTGCGAACAGTTCTGCTTTTACCACTCCATCACCAGGACCAACAGAAGGACGGCACACGGGAATCCTTTACCGAAGCGATTTATTTCATTTGGCTTAAACTGCTTCCATAAGTTATAAAGCAAATAACCAGAAAAGTGCATGTTAACCCACAGATCAGACCTACGTGTTTCGGCCGTAGCCTTCTACTGGGTCATAGAGTTCAGTGCACAGAGTGCCATTTTAAAGAGACAGTTGTACCCTTTCCCACCACCAATTAAAAACTTCATATAGTATTTAAGGGGGGGGGGGGGGAAATGTGTATCTATGTTTTTTTTTTTTATAGCTTCGGGGAAACTACTGCAAGAATGATCACATACAAATGCCACAATGCCTCCAAATCAGTAGCACAATTTTGCTTTAATCACATAATATTCTGTATAATTTCTTTCATCACGGTGTAATTTGGTTTTCCTTGCCGCACACTTTAGGCAACCCCACTGCACAAGTTGGTGCTCCGTTACCACATAATTCCTGCAGCCCTCCTTATACAAAGTTGAATGCCACCATGCTTTGCCAGAGCATTTTATAGTGCACCAGTGGGGTGCCATTCCGCCTTCCTACTATCGGCTGAACTGATTTCATAGCTTGGTTCCAGTTTATTTGCGCCAGTGGTCACTTAAAACTATTGGCAGGAAGAAAATGCCATTTTCCGGAATTCTTTAATTTCTACCTAATTCTCTTTATTGTGCGAGATTCTGCCAAGTCAGTAAATTGTATTACACGAAGTAGAAATGCTTGTATTTTGTTCGTATTAGTGTAAAACGTGGTAAGCTGGGCACATTACCAGCGTTTCCTAGAACATACTGTAATTACTGGCCACTTACTGCCCTGCCTCGCGTCCATCCTCTCCTCCCGCTAGTGACTGGTATTCTCTTGAGAGGTTGATGGTATCCGCACGCCTGTAAAAAGCCTTATTCTTCCAGATTTTTTTGCTTAAATTAAAACAAATTGAAGGCCTAATGCCCTATAAACATTATTAGCGACGAGTGAACTCCATCCTTTCATGTCCTTTCTGGCTCCCCGCCTATTCTCAGCGGAAGGGCTGATCTTTTTTGCCTGGTTTGCATAAAGTGTGACTTAATTTGTTTTTATAGCGAATTCCATCTGAAAAGCGTAATGACTAGGGAGCCTCGTGTGGTTTGTTCAGAGGAACTTCCAAAGTACATATTGTGGCGGGAACTGGTGCACTGACGACCTACATGTTCTACTGTGAACTAGGCGGCAATAGAGAACCAAGTTAAACAGCAGTTTTGACTAAATTATGTGGCGAACAAAAGGCTAGTCATGCAGCAAGGGAATGTAAATTATGCTGCATGGTATGTAACGAAAATCAAGTAAGTTGCCACAGTTTGGGACTTTGTGTAGCTATTTTGAAATGTTTAATTTCCAGTGTGACAACTGGAACCACAGTACTACAGAAAATCTAGTTAAAAAAAAATACTAGACATTCAACAGCTCATTTTTAGATGTTGTTCACCAACAACTAAATCGATAACTTGCAAAGCAGCACATAAACTCTATTTTTATTAAAACTGCCTTTTCTACATTCCAAAGTAATATATTTTGCGTACAACTTGTACATCGTTGCCCTTTGCGGAAAACAAGCATAGAGGCCCACCCTCCTTTTGATTAAAGATGGCCTCTTTTATTCTGTGTATCCCAGCTGCAGTTTGGGTTTTACCCCGCATTCACGCAACATGTCCTCTGAAATCAGATCACACTTCAAATCGGGTAAAGTATTTCAGGTTTCACATCTTATTTGAACATGTCTCACTAGAGGGCACTTTCAGATTCAAGAAATCAGACAAGAAAAAGATACTGCATGCTTGACATTCCTGTCAAGTCTGAGTGCCCTCCTGAAATAACTGCTACTTTGAGAGCATAGCTTTGGTTCACTTTTCACACTAAATTCCTGTTTACATAACAGACAATTTCATGCCAAAAAAAGAATCCGTCTTTTCACCCTGTTTGAGTTACAGTCGAGCACTTGAGGGTTTTATTTTGTCCTGGAGATAACATTTCTTGCTCTTGTCCATTAACCAGACATAGTAACACCATCATGGCAAAATTGTCACCACTTTGAGCGTGTGATACAGCATTCAATATTTGAATGGTGAACAATCTCTTTTGTTAAGTGTTGGACATGGAGTTGTACTCAATTTGCTGCGTTGAGTAAAAAAAAAAAAATTGGCTTCAGTCTGCTGTAGATGGATTTATGGCAAGCGTGGCAAATCTATATGTATGCGGAAAAGATGCTGCTGTGGCAGTCATAATTCCTGTTGGCTGTGCCTCGGGCACAAATTCTCATTTAGCAGTTCACCCGATTCTTACTGTCTGGAACTCCTACATGTCTGTGACTGGCATGCTGTCACAGACCGTTTAGCGAGCTATCACTTGTGCACGTGAATAAAATCTGGGGGTAGCAAACTGGATCATCTACATGTACATTTTCCATGAGCATGCCCAGCTGCGTACTAAACATCGAAGGTTACTTGGCGGCATATGCATCAAGCTATTTTCCCATCGCAAACCGTGCGATTTGCAAAAATCGTCCTTTTGCGATCGCAAAAAGGTCCTTTTCTAATGCATGGAATTTTTTTTAATTCACAATTTAGGTAATCACAATCTTTTGAAATTCCCTAAATTGCAAATGCAAATAGGGAATCTCAATTTGTAATTCCCTAATGCACATGCAAGAAGCCTTTCCTAAATGCGAACTGTGCGTTTAGGAAACGCTAATTGCCATCAACTTCAAGTTGATGGTAAACCATGTGCATACTCTGAAAAATGCACAAAACTGCATTTTTCAAAGTGCCGTGTCGCACACATGCCCCTGGAGCATGTGTGTGCCTTACATGTGCACCTTTTTTTATTGGGGGAACCTCTGAGGGGGCCTTAGGTCCCTGGATACCCTTGCATTTGCATTACCTAATTTGCAATTACCAATTTGGTAATCGCAATTTAGGTGATGCAAGACCATTCTCACCTATGGGCCTGAGGCCCATAGGAAAAAATGGAGTCGCAATTGCAAATATCGATTCCCTAATTACGTTTCTTAAGGAATCGTGATTAGAGAATCGCTATTTGCTGTTTTGTTGCATTGCATTTTGTGATTACCAAATAACGATTTCTAAAAAAATTGCTAATTGATAATCCCAATAAGAAACTTTCATGCATGTGCCTCTAAGTCTGTAAACTCCATTTTGATCTTTTCATCTTTCCACTGCCCTCGAGCTCACTGGCTTCCATGTTTCGGTCTGGCATTAGAGGAGACCTTTTGTTTTTGCTAAATGTATCTATGTATTATACGGGGTAAAATACTCCCTGCGATACATTAAAAGGTTATTTCAGGTCACAAAGGAGTTCCATAACCATATAGAGGCACAAGACCGAAGGCAGAGTTCCTTTATAAGGGCATGGAACTCCGAGGTCCAACACATCAAAAACCTGGTAGATATTTGTTGCAGATATTGGAAACAGTTCAATACAAGTCTTTTTTTCTTCTAATGTGTACAAAAAAAGCAGAAAGATTTGAGCTTTTCTCTATCTAAGGAGTGCAAAAAAGAAACATATATTCTCTCTGCTTTTCTTTCTTCTTCTCTATATTAGTAGCTTACAGCGACCAGCAATGTTCCGTGTTCGTTGCTTTAAACAGCTGCTTCAATTATGCTTCTTGACCTGACCTAACTTTCACCTCGTCTGCTGGCACTGGCAGCAGGCATTGTAATGTCAGAACTCGGCTGTAATAACTTGTAATAGTCGGGTCTGATGTCCTTTCTTTACAATCTGTGATTATAAAGTCGTTAGAGACTGCAGTACAGGCTTTACAGACTCCTGTATTATATACTCATTGGAGCTACAGCCATCCCACTGCATCTATTGATCTGTCACTGGGTCATTCACAATTTTCTTTACACCCACCAAAGTGTACAGCAGGGGTCAATGGGTCAGCCTACTTTTTACTAACTTCGCTGTGATTGCGAAAGAGAAGAATTCTGTCAAAGAAAGCATCCCCGCACATAAAGCAGTTCCCGTCAGTGCCAGGGAATACTATGTTAATGTGTACTTTTTTAATACTCCAAAAATATTTTTGACGTAATCGTTTTTTAATATTTTGATTGACAAGAGCCTGTCCGCTTACCCAACAATAAAGGTGTCAAAAAGCCATGACAAAACAAAACTGGTATTAAGACACCTAAAAAGCCTAAAGCGAGACCTATTGGCTTTGCTGAGACTTGTGTTTTATGGTTTGCCACTGCCCGAATGGGCTGTCCATCAACTCCATGGCATTTTGAGTTTTTGATGTTTGGTCTATCAAGAAGTCCTGTTTTTTACACGAGGCCACAACCTGCTTGTCATATCTGCAGTCTGTGTTCTTTGACATGGTGAACTTTGTGATATGGCAACATTTTAATAGCTAATTTGACTTTTCCGTTCAGTAAGTGCTTGTTGTGTGGATGCCCCGGTCGCTCAGAAGGATGCAATGGGAGGAAAGTGAATAGTATTGTATTTGTTTCACCTTGCTGTCATAATGGCACATTGGACTTGAATTTTTTTCTGTCAGAGTGAAGACATGCGTGTGTAGTTTTTTATTTTTAGGGTGCAACAAATATATTGTCTCTTTCCAAATGTATCTACTACATAAAAGGAGTCAAAAGGCGCACACGCAGCAAATATTATGTTCTTCTAAGGGGCCGATTCCGGGCCAGGCCGGAAGGGCACTGAACGCGATCCGGCCGGAAAAACTACGAGCCGCACGCGTGTTTTCCGTCCGACTCGTACAGCTGTACGAGCGAGCAAGTACGATGTGAGCTACGTGAAATTCACCGACTGAGTCGTTACCGGGTCTGAACCGCTCCGTACGTCTCGGCCGTAAGCTAACCGTGGCGTGCAATGAACGCGATTTACGACGAGCCAGTATGATGCACGCGTCGGAGAGCCAGTGCGAGCTGGAGTGTCTGGCTCGCAAAACGTCCGGGAAGTTGCCTTTGGGGGTCCGCATCGGACCCCCTGTCACCCGCAACCCTATGACTCGGACACAAGGGGAGACCCAAGGGCCCCCCCAACACAGGCATGTACGGTGCGGATGGCACCGATGCGTACCCACTGTAGGGGGCACCCTTGTGTGATACGCACTCATTCAGTCAATGGGAGCCCATGTACGCGTCGTACGACCGGCTCCCATTGACTTCTATGGGAGTCCGACCGAACCGAGTCCAGCAGCATACGGCCGCATCGTACTCGCTCGGTCGGACTGCAGGACTCTGGCTCGGTCGGAAAATACTCCGGATCCGGCTCGGTCGGAGAGCTGTCCGACCCGGATCGGAATCGGCCCCTTTATGTAGAAGTAGTTCGCGTTGCAATAGCCCTTTTCTTTGAAGGTACACCTTAACTCTCCTAATGCAGCCAGCTGTGCTGTAGCTAAAAATGTTGCTCCTGTCTGTGATTTTATTTGTAGGACAGGTTGGGAAACACACAAAAAACCGCTCAACTTTCACCAGATTTTTAGAAACGAATTGAAAATACTCATGCCCCCTTAAAAATAAAAAATGGGAAACGGTAAGGCTACATGTGTCACTGATTTTTATTTGTAGGTGATGGCATGACAAAACTCAGCAAACTGTCTCTTCATAATTATGTGTACATCTGACATGTCATGGTTGCTTACAATGCATAGGCCGTGCTAAGCAACTCGCCAAACCAGAAGGTGCATTAGTCAAACAATTTCTAAAGAGAAACTTCTATTTTGTAGCCTTACGTGAGATGTGATGGTTCGCAGCAGAAAGGGTGTCAAATAATTGTCCAAAGTTGTACAACATCTCGCTGCCGAATACCGACAGTGTCTTAACTCTGTGAATAATAGTAACATATATGGAATTCTGAAAATGCTTAAATATGTAATTCTTGCCTCAGGCAGATTACTTTGGGGTATGCCAGTTTTGAATTTTTACTGATTTAAGAAAGGCAAAATGTCCTAACTTTTAGGTCCTTACGGCTAGAGGGGGCGACCTCGAAGCTGGGGAACCAGGTTCGAGTCTCGGCAGGGACACTCAACATCCTGTGATTCTGGGATAATCACTTAATCTCCTTGTGCCTACCAAAATGAATGTGTCCATCTGTAACGCGACTGGTGCCCATGTAAAGCGCTCCGATACCTTCACGTCGAGTTTGTGCCATATACAATTCCTCTCCCAAAAAAGGCATTAATTATTAGTGTTAATGACCAAGTGAAGATAAATTAGCAAAAAGAACATTATTCAGAGTGATACAGTTGATCAGAATAACATCCTATGTAACAGGAAATTCAATGTGGAATGTACTTGCAGTCCTTACTGGTCACTCTTGCGAGATTCCACTTTGTTGGCACTGGCTGTCCAAAGCACCTTAATTGAATCTTACACCATTAACTGATGTACTGCATTCAGCTGGTGTTGCCTCTTTCTTGTTTCTCCGAGAGAACTTCCACGCCAGGTTAAACACAACTATTTGTGTAACACTCTAATGATTCAGACCAATGATTGACCAAGCTTGGTTTATTTGTATAATTTTCTATTGCTCCCAAACCTGGTGTAGGACTAATTAAAGAATAAACAACACTTTACAACGTGGTTCCTCTTCTTACAAGCGATCACAAAATATTCTACAATGCAAGTAGAGCACCTTCAATGCCAAAGTTGAGCAGCAGCTTAGAGGAATGTGTGGTCTGATTTCATGTTCCCCTGCTAACACCTTAATTGGTCCTACTTACTTTTTATTGACCAGTAAATATGCAATGATACACAACACTGATAACATTTGTGACGGGTGCAGAATCAATATTAAGATAAGAAGTGGTTAGGTCCACGCGAAGTACTTTAAGGCGGATTTCAGAAGGTAAATTTAATAGAACACCACTTGATATGCACAATCCTGTAGGAATCCAGAATAGGTGTTGTGTGACAGGGCAAACTTGGATCTGGCTCAGATCTGCACTAGAACCCTTTCAAGCTCTGCAGGAAACGTATTTTGCATCCCGACTAGATGTATGACCCTCTAGTGCTCTGAAGTCTCTGATCCTTGCGTGGTCTTGGGATACACACTGATGGTATTGCACTTTACCCTGGGTTGTCGAACCTTCTGTTCTGCATGAAAATATAGATTATAAAAATTCTGACCACAAAAATAAAAAGCTTAAAAAATACTAGACTACAAAAATACCCTCCTGGTAAACTCTGTGAACCAACTCAACGGTAAACTAGTTCAACTCACTTCTCACAGACTGTTAAATTACACTTGTAACTCTAGCCCTTTAAAACCTGGGGCAGGTGCTTTATGGCAAATGTCTGTAAGAATATATACATGGGAATTATTTTTGCATTTCGCATTTCGCATTTTAGTCTTTTTATATTTTTGTATTATATATTTTTGTCATGGTCCAAAAATGCAGGAATCTCGTGCATATATTTGAGATCCAGCCACCCTCTTGCTCTTTTTTCAGCTGTGCTGTAAAATAAGAAAAGACCAGATGGAAAAATTATATTTTCTGTTTTCTTTTCTACTGGTAAGTCGCAGAGTACCCTTTGTTTGCTGACTGCGTTTTGAGGGTTAGAAAGTGTTCTTTAGAAACATCTGGATCCTAGACCCCAACAACGACTACTGTAGACAAAGTCTAAGTCACAAAGAATGCAATCTGTTTAAAGTTGGATCTTGCAGTGACGGCCTAGTAGCCACTTTGGCTACTTGCCAGCTGGTCTTCGGCCGCCCGCCTTTGGCGCTCTGCCTCTGGACATTGCTCAGGCGTCTGTCCTGGTCTCACGAAATGTCGCCTCACTTGGCCCTCGACTGTTTAAGAGCTTTATGATGCAAATCAAACTTTATCATTTTGTTCCTTTTTGGAAAAATCGGTGTCATTACGGATGACATAGTTTTGCTGTAAGAACTGGAAAGTCAATTTTTTTTCTCTACATCACAAAAGTGTTTACTCAAACAGCAGAAGCAGACATTCCCCCAGCCTCACAGTTCCCATAGGCACCTCTAAACATGTTCTCCTTCCCAGAACCATTTTCTCTCCAGGGGTGAAATAAACGGGGTGCATAAGAGCAGCGGAGTGATTATTGGCATTGATTAAGCAAATGAGGCACCATCATTGTGCGTAGAGAAATAAATGTATTATATCTTAAGTTTTAGGGTAGAAAGCACTGGAAAGACTTGTGTCCAGCCCAGGAACATGTACACTCTCTCCACATCTACAGCTCATGCATAAGTGAGGAATAGAGCTGCTGCTATTTTGTGCAGCGTAACATGGCTAGAGTGCGTTAAGGCATGAGTGGGGCCTACGAAAGAATTTTAAACGATGAACCAAAACATAGTATAACTGTGGCTGGCATAAGATTGCAATATATGGGCAGACTATGACAACCTGGCATATTTTGACTGTAAACTAGCATATGAGTAATAATTTGGATGCCACATTCTAGACTACCTGAAGGCGTTTATATAGGGTCCCCTAAGGCTACACTCAAAGAATATTACCGTAGTACAGCCTAGAAAGGATCAATGCTTGTATAACTGTTTTTTGGTTTCTGCCATTCTCCGCCCAAAGTATTTTTCTTTGCCTCCTCCTGTTTCGCCGTTTACCATCTTAGATGATCCATTGAGAGTTAGTTCTGGTTACACAAAGTTCTTAACTACTGAGACAGGGACCGGAGGTGTACCAAGAGAGTTAGGCTAGAGAGGTGGTCCCCATAGATGAGGTTGATTTCTCACCAGCAGAACATCAGTCTCATCTCCATTTAGTTTGAGATAGTTGTTGTTCATCCAGGCAGCTACTTCAATAATTTAGATGCTTGGAGTGTCAGAGCTGCGATCATCCTTAGGTGAGCGAAAGACCATTGTCTGGGTGTGGCCCGCGTAACAGAAAAGCGTAAGACCACAGCTTCCCATTACGTCCGTCGGGGGCGGCACGTACATGTTAAATAGGGTCTGGTGAGAGCCGACACCTGAGGTACACCTCTAACCCCCATCCCTTATCCTCCGTGTAATTTCTGGTGAAGCCTTGAAAAGAGCGGTCTCATAAGGATGAACTTTACCAAGTCAGGGCAAGGTCTTGAATGACCAAGTCCAGCAATCTTTGGAGAAGTCACTGGTGAGATACAGCGTCAAACGTAGCACTGAGATCAAGCCGAATCAGCGCTGTGGTGCCACCCCTGTCTAGTTGGAGTCTAAGCTGTTGGGTGACTCCCAGCAGGGTGGACGCAGGGCTGTACCCAGCCCTGAAAACGGATTGTAGAAATGAATGGCCTCCTTTATTCCTCTCCAACACTGAAATTTGCTGATTAACATGCTTTTCTATTTTTTTTTAATAATGATAAAAGCAAAATCGGTCTATAATTTGACCAGTTAAGAGGAATTATCATTGCATATTTCCAGGATTTGGGAACTCGGCCTTCAGAGAGTGAGTTGCTAGTGTCAGTACATGTAGCTATCTATTACGTACTGTGTCTTTTGAAGTAGCCACAAGGTAACATACCGGGGCTTTACAGAGCACCACCCGAATGGGTGCAAGAAGAACAGATGGAAGCTCTGGTGGAGCGGTGGAATGTTTCTCCTGTTTGTGGGAACGCAGGGGCAGATTTACAAGCCCCTTGCAACTGTTTTACGCCACCGTTGCGTCACTTTTGTGACGCAGCGGTGGCGTAAACAATGCGCCACTATGTGACATATTTACAACGTGACGCATCTAGTGAGATGCGTCACGTTGTACAGCCCTGCGCTACATTATACCTGCGTCGGGTATAATGTATGCAGGGTGGGCGTTCTGTCGCAAGGAAGCCCCGTAAAAGTGACGCAGTGAAATCTACAAGGTTTCACTGAGTTACTTTTACGTTCCAGCTGCGTCAAATCCTTACGCCTGCTTGAAGCAGGCGTAAGGAGTGACGCAGCATATGAGGTATAAGGCACCCCTGAACAGTGCTGGAGTTGCGTCACGCTTGCGACACAACTCCAGCACTGCGTCACCCTTACGGCGACAGATGCGTCAAGCATCTATCTATCCTTGTGCCATGGTGCGCTGCATTGTAAATGCGGCGCATCCATGGTGGCGCAAAGGGTCCCGCAAAATAACTGGCGCATCCCTGCTAATATGCAGGGATGCGCCAGTTATTGTAATCTGCCTCTAAATCTTTTAACAGGGGTGCGGGGGATTGCTCCCAATTTGGCTGGCTATAGGACAAAGACGGTCTTAAAACCTGTTTATAAATGAGGCTAATCCATCCGTATTCATCTGTGTAGAACCTCCACTGCTGTACGTTGAGCAAACAGGAAAAGTCCCACCATCCCGCTTTTTCGGCAGGTGATGTGGTTGCAGTGAAGCAATGGCACTGTTGTTGTATGCAAGAATTGTCCGTGCAATAGGAGGGCACCAGGCAGGCTCATAATGGCTAAACCTGGGAGTCTGATGCCACAGCTAGAGCCCAAGGACAGTTGTAAGGCATGTGAATCTGAACCAGGATATCTGAGGCTGTATGAGTTCATGTGCGGCTGTACGTTGGTTACAAAGCTGCTCCTGGGTATTTGAGTTATAAGTCAGCATTGAGTCTTCCTTTGGCACAGGATTGCTATATCTGATATACAATATTACTTTATTGACATATGTTGCTTCCTGAGCTTATGATATCGTTACCTGGGTAAGCAGTGTTGCACCTTTTTATGATGAAAGTGGTTTTAGTCAAGTTGTATAATAGCTGGTTTCCATCAGTGGTTAATTTGTAAAAAAAATAAATAATAAGTTCAGGGGGTCTCATCAGGAGGCAGGTTGCACCAGGTCATTTCTCCTGCTAGTGCCGCCTAAAACAGAACCAACTACTAACCATGAAAGTAGCGAGAGGATGTGGCGTAATGGACAGAGCTGCCGACTTCGGAGCTGGGGGAACCAGGTTTGAGTCTCTAGGTTGGCTCAACATATGGTGAATCTCGGCAAATCAATTAATCTCCCCATAAATGAATGTGTCCTTAACTGGTACGCATGAAACGCACCGGTGCTGATGATTAAGTGCCGGTGCTGTGCACAGAAAACCCCTGGCTCAAATAAAGCCCTGGTTTCCATGCATAGATGGTTGTGTCTGGCGTAGGAGCCCGTAACTGACGCGAGCATTTCTACCTGGAAATTTCATGGCAGTTCCTAGCATACCATGACAGTATCTGGGGATATGATTGTGTTCAGGATACGAGGCTGTTTGTGCCATGTGGTGCAGGAACTAGTATGTCATGGCAGGTCCTGGAATGTGATTCTGTATATTGCATATGATCACGTGACTTGGTTTTGTGATGCTGTGCGTAAGCAAATGTCTGCAGCAGACCTGCCAACCGGAGCCCAGATCTCACTGTGTGAGGAGGGAGCAGGGCCTTTGAAGGGGGCGGGGACTCGTACCAAGAAGTTCCTAAAAGGCACTTTGCTCTCCCCATCCTCTAACCCCCTCCAATAAAAAAATAAAAATCTTACTGAGGCTGGTGCCGATGTCCTGGGGTGTTCTCACATACCTTAATGGCGCTGGCAATTCAAAGCCTCGGAAAATGAGCTGAAACCACTCTCTTCAGTGGTTTTGGCTTGTTTTCTCTGCCACCGTGTGATATCGGCTCCTCACCGGGTGACCGTGTGATGGAAGCTGGTATCGTGTGCCACACAGTGACATCATGTGAGTTGGCAGGTCTGCTTTTAGTCTGTACATAGCTACAAATAGGCATATGATGGCTGTACTTGACATGTGATGCCTATATATAGGAAAACGAGTGTTGTACAGACATCAATTGCCCATGTGCCTAGGAGGACTGGATTTTGCCTGCCATATCACACCTGCTTCTGTGACCGAAAAAATGAGAAAACTAATCAACACTTATATTTTTCTTTTACACCACATTCCAGCCCAGTTGGGTCGTGGGCCATGACCCAGCTTGAAGCCTAGCTGAAGATTGGCCATTTTTAGGTCCCATTGGGACTTGGGTCAGAAACTCCCCGTTTGAAAGTTGCCTGTCCCTGGCACAGAGCAGGAGTCAAAAGTGTTCCCTTTAACAGATTGGCTGGAGTCTGCTCATGCCACCAGCTGTATTACTTGAAAATGTTATTCATCACTTTTGGTGTATATTTTGTTATATTTATTGAACTGATTTACTCCTTTTTCTTATGAGGGTATCTTTCCTCTATTCATAGTCTTTACCAGCCTAACACGCCCCCGCCAATGGCATCCATGACCTCTTGCCCCACAATGATAAAGGCTTAAAATACACATTTTTGGTGCTTTTTCGTATTCAGTCAGAGTCATGCTTGACATAATATCAGAAAATCACCCAACTTTCTAATTCTGTGCTTGACTCTGAATGTGGGTGATCCTGACATGCCCCTGACTCTTCCCCAGTACTACCGGCACAAGATGATGCGAAGACTGCTCAGGTTGTATTTTTCAGAATACAAAGTGTGCCTTGTAGACTTCACACAGGCTAACTGTGAGAACACCTCTTCCTCCTTTAAGATAGCCTTGTATTCTGTCTCTGTTTGGGGGAATACGTTTTCCTGCAAATTTGGGCTCAGCTGTGAGTATCCGAACATGTAATCCTGCTAAGAACTATTGCTTGGAAATTTTTTATTCACGTTTTCCTTATTGCTAGAAAAATTGAGTTGGTGACTATTTTAGAAGACTTAAAACATGTTTTTTTAAAGTATTCCTATTTTTTCAGGCAGATTACGCAAACATATCTCATTTAAAGAAAAACAGGATTCTACAAATCACCAGAAAGTTAAAGTATTAGCATAAGTATTTCAGCAGCCATCACTTGGGAGATTTGACCCAGTAGTTTAAAATCCTAGCTTTAGCGTTGAAGACATGGGTTTTAATCCTGATTTTGGCACTTGAACAAAAACTCATTGTGGAAAAATGACTTTACCTCCCTCTTTGACAAATAATAACTAGACTGTGATTAGTATGTAGAAGCTAACTGTGTGCTGTGTGGGTCGATCTTTTTGGTGAACTGTTATGTCCTCCCTCTGCCTTCACACACTGCCATTGGTAGTCTGGTTTAAAAAAGAAAGAAATTGATAGCATAAGAAAAAGTGCAAGAGAGAACATTTATGTTGGTTGTTGTGGTAATTATGCTGATATAAAGCCAATACATTCGTAATGGAACTAAGTAAAGCCTTGAAGATATCCCAGGTATCAATAGATTTGTTTTGTTCATCTTAAGATAGATTTGCAGAACTTAATTACTACCCTTATATTATTATGAAACCTTTCACCTGCACTATATTTAAAATACGTTATTAATATTATATATATTTTAAGGTGGGGAAAGTGTAGGGTGCTACTGAGAGTTTAATTTGATCGCGATCTCCAGTGCCGTAGTAATTTGAGATGCATGCTTTCAGAAATGTACTGTTTCAACAGAATTAGAAGGTGCAGTGCATGATGGGTAACTATGTTCCACAAAAGTCCAAAGAGGGCACAGTCCATTCTATTTGTCCTAATTGTACATGAATATTCCCAGATTCTTCACCATTTTATATGTTTGGGGGCAGTTTACAAAAGTGTGTAAGCGTACGTAAAATAGTTATACAGGAGTACATCTTTACATACACGAAGGTCACAAACGCAGGGACCTATTCACAGTCAGCCATACAGATGTAATTGTTTGGTGCAGTGTCTCTTAAGCATCTCCCCTCCTAGAGATGGGTATCTTATTCCAGTTGTCTTCTTTTGTTGCACACTGCTCATAATAGCTCAAAGAAAGTCAACAATCAATTTTTTTAAAATCAGAAATATCAGTGGCAAATTATTCATTCCCAGAATGTTCTTCCATCCCTTCCAAGTTTATTGAAGCATTCGCATATTAGGTTTGATAGATTGAATATATTTATTGTCCACCATGTTTTTTTGCCTTTGGATAGTGTTAAACTTCTAACCTGCTTTAAATATATTTCTTTTCCCTGACCGATGGACTGCTTACTACTGAATTTAAGTCCCAAAGGACTCAAGTCCCACAGAAATCTTACAGTAGAGCAAGTGGAGTGTAGGGGGTGCCTCCCTCCCTTTCTACAGAGATCTCAATTCTGTTTTAGCCTTCGATCATTGGCAGAGACCACTTCTACCATCATCATCCAGTGGAGGACATGGCAATGCAGAAGAGCCTGGGCAGAACAAGCTTTCAATTGCTTACTATAACGTGTATTAAGTCACAATGCATGAGAAATGATGGCCTTCAAAATGGCGTCTAACAGGAGCTTGATCATGGATTCTTTGGCCTAGTCTTCAATCCTACTAACCGTTTACAAATGGGTTTTGGGGGAGATCCCGCCTGGAAGTACCATCTTCATTTAAACCAATTAGTAATACAACCAATAGGCCTATCTTAATGCTTTAGTGTAGGCGGACACTTAGTGCAGTGTTTCCAGTCTTGAAATTATCCACACAATACAAATAACACAAGATTTGCCGTCTGCTCGTTTCTGTTTTTGCGGCGCATTTGAAACAAATTGACAGTGACCTCTAGTATATAAACTGTACACTAAGCACACGACTAAAGTAGTGCAGTTTTAACAAGCTGTCTACACAATTTGTGTAGAACATTTATTGTGAGTGTCACACTAGCAGGCTGAACAGCACAGCAACTATCACGTGGTCTTTTCCCCAGGCACACGGGCAGACTGTAAACACTAATATTCGTATCAAATGGCCGATGTAGGCAGACACCGCAGGTTGTAACACAGCACGGCTTGTTGTAAGTGGTTAATGAAGACCGGCTCATAGGCAGGATGTTAACAACACTTGATTTGCATCCTGCTTAATTAAGGCAGGCACACTGACTTTAAATGCTGCTAATTGTGTTGTTTTCATACTTTGTGGCCTGACGCAACGGACTAACTTGCCAGCCTGCCCTGTATATGATGTTTTTTGTGTAGACTGGTACCCGGGGCGTTAAAAGTGAGCATCTGCTGTTGACTGAAAAATTGCATTCAGGACTTGCTTTTTTTTACATGACCTAGTGCACTGCCTGTATTTTCCATCTTTAACCAATGGCTTTTCGATCACATTTGCCTGTTAGTGTTGCTGACGTCCAGTGGTCGCGTTTGGTTCAAAGTAGACATCTAGTTATGTTGAACAAAATTATACGCGAGAGTTCTGAAGTCCTTCCTCTCTGTTTACACTGATGTAAATTCTCTCCAGGGATATCACTCACTTTCACTTTCTCAGCAGGCTCATTAATTACAGGCCCCTCCACGCAGAAAGTATTAATTACTGTCAATTCTGGAAGAATGGACGTCCGATTTAATTGGCCAGGCAGGTTCCAGTTTGAAGCGTGCTCTCTGAAAAGCCATTGGACAATCAAATTCCCACCATTGTGTTTGGAAAAGCAAGCATCCACGCTCTGTCGGCACAGATATTTATTTAGTGTGTAGAAGCACATTCGTTTCCTCACATGACCAACCTTGGGAATGTTGGTTTGATTGGTGGTGTTTCGGATACCACCATTCTTTAGGGATCAAAAGCCCACGCTCCAGCAGTAATTGGTTTTCCAAACAAGGGAGTTGGGCGGGTCCTGAGAGTCACTGAAATGTTGACGAAGGGTTGCACAAGTAACAACCTAGTAAAATCATTTGGAAATCCTTCGTTGCATGCCCAAAAATAGTATCATCAATTTAAATATTTCAAACTTAGAAAGAATATATATTGGTATAAAATGTAAATTTCAAACTCCTAGAATTAGTGTTATTTTCCTCGCGCTTTTGTTTTTGTACGTGGAAATACTTTTTTAGAGAGTGATTAGCTTGTACATCCTGGGAACACCACCAGAGCCCTGCCTTTATGGTCCTTTTAATTTTCTTAGTTGACTTTTGTACAATACTAACCTCACCAAAAAGGCTGTAGAAGAAATGCTATAACTAATAAATAAACCAAATAGCTATTTTGCATATCTGTCAGACATATTAGAATGTGAGCTAGACCGTGAAATCTAAATATTTAGTTTGTTTTCTGAAAATTTTAGGAATTTTACACAACATTTTGCATTGTTTTTATGTCTTTCATAAGCTGGGAAGTCTGGTTCCATTACCATTCTCTATAACCTGGATGGTGGTCACACGAGTTGGATTTGTATTACATCTTGTGTTTTGGTGCTAAATTGTACAGTCGACCAACAGCACAGCAAATTTGTATGCCAGTTTTGATCCTCTGCATTTTGGCTGTTTTCTGATCAATCCAATGTTCTTTAGTTTCAATGAATTTGACACATCACTGTCAAGTGGTTGCTCTCATCTACGGCATAGGTGGATTTCTATTCACGATCATTGGGAACAGGAACTCTGTTTATAGCCGACCCCTATCTGGCCCATAAATTCTTGTGCTTCAGTTGTAGATTGTGCCTTCTGTGCCGCAGATTTTATGATGTGAGTGGCGTGCACCTACGAGTTAGATAACCCAATTAGTTTGCTCGCATCAGAGATGTCTGTAAGCATCACGTAACATATTTGACTCCGATTCTCATCTTTTTAAGTTTGATAAATTAGTATCAAAAGTACGTTAATACCACTCTAAGAGGAAACATTGGATCCAATTTGTTTTCACTTTAGAAACCATGTAATGACATGAGATTTTCCATTGAAATAGTTTTGTGCCGTTTGTGAGAGGTTTGTAACTGTGAATGGGGTTCTATGGATTTCTGGTCCAGCCCTTTCTCCTGTTTCTACCATTGGAGTCCAGTTTTATAATAACTGCAGAATTCCAGCTTTTTACACAGTCGAGTGGGGTTATTTTCTTTTCATGGGTTCATGGCATTCACCCGAATATATGACGTTACAACGCATGTGATACATAGCATATCATTACAACGCGGTCGTTACAACGTATACCCTTACAGCGCAAGTCATTACAACGACTTGCTGTGGGGGCGCTGGATGTTGGAATAGTATAATTCACTATTCCAACTCCAGTCTGTGCAACAGTGAGGAAGGTGTTGGATTTTAAATTCAACACCTTCTGCCCCTAAAGCAAGTCATTGTAACGACTTGCGTTAAAATGGTTTGAGATGTAACAACGCGGTCGTTGTAACTACCGCGTTGTAATGGCATGCGATGTATCGCATGCGATGTAAACAATGTTTCTCCATTCACCCTCTAGAGTAGCAGGTGCTTCTCGAAATAGTATACCTAGATCTTAAACGTTCATGTCTAGGAGACACAGAAGGTCATTTAGAATGTATTGGGCAGCCCACTAGGTCAGTGGAAGTCCTTGGTGGAGGACTGCCAGCAGAATTTTGAGAGCCCTGACTGACTAACGGGTATCTCATCGTCTACAATGCTTCCTCTGGTAAGGCAGGTTCAGCGCTTTGGGGGACATTGATTGATTTCCCAGCGTTTGATTGCTGTCCTGAGCAGAAAAATTCAATGATGGTCGGAGTGCCAGAATCCCAGAACTTCACACCACAGTGTAGTCTTTATGTCCCAGGGTGGAGTATTCCCAGATGATGGAAGAGTGTGCTGAATTTTCAACCTCTTTCACTTAGAATTAATAGAAATCTGGAAGCTGCATTCTGGCTGGTTAGGGGCACGAATTCTGATACTATGTGTATTTCTGACATGTGCAAAATGGGATTTTGTGGGATTTCTACATAGGTGGAAACAGTGAAATTTTAAGAGCATTGCTTTCATTTTAAGGACTGTGCAGCATTTCTAGAAATGGAGTGGAATGTTTTGGTCAGTTGCACTTAGGCCTACTCCTGGTTTAATTAAACAGACTCTTCTCTTGCACCTAGCTTCCACTTACGTATTCCAAGCAACACGTGGATGCTTTCAAAGTCTTCTCGTCTGTTTACATCTTGGCTTTGGATATTCTGCTGTCCACCATAGGTGGGTATGTTTCCTGGCCTTGTAACTCATGGTATCACATCTGATGGTTCTATAGGTAATGTACATGGTTTTGAAGTTGACCGTTGCCAAAAGGGAAAGTCGATGAAGTTCCTTTTCAATGAGAATGATGCCATCTAATTCCCTTGCATCCTAGATGAGACATGCCACATTGAATAGGATGCCTTTGAATGGACCCTGACCTGTACAGTTGCTTTTCAAGTAATTTTCTGAAAGGGAGAGTTTCACTTGTTTTGAAGATAGAGAAGTGGGGCTAACCTATCTTTTGTCTTGTCTAGTTTCTTGTCTGAAAGTCACTTTTGGATCACTGCATGCAAAGATCAAACTGCAAATCAGCGTTGGGTGGGGTAAATCAAATCTTCACCTCTACTCGTTTTTTTGGGTCTTTTTACTTGGTTTATCCCAGTGATGTGAAAATAGGTAAGAATAAGAGTGGGAAATAAGTGCCTTGACAAACCATCATGATTGTGTCTTACATTATAGAGATGTTGGTGTACTGCTGGTTTGGTATTAGAGTAGACTGTCTCTACTGTCTTGAGTTCAGGAACATTCACACTCTGCTCAGAAGAATTATTTCATTGATAAGCCTGATTTTTTGTAATATATTGGAGGTTTGAATTGGATGATGTTTTGTTTTGTTTTTTGCAAAACTTTATTGTTGGGGGAAGCTGCCAGCTCCCACCCCTAAAACAAAAATGTGTGATTGTAGCTATTTATTCTTAAAAATAACACATTGCCATAGTAGTACCTGGCAGTGAAGGGAACTCATTTGTTGGGGGATGTGCCCCTTGTGATAGGACAGAATGCTGCCACGGACACTAAAGTTAGCATAGGCTACTGGGTCCGGCCACTTCATCCATTGGCTATTTGCTGTAGTGGGCGGAAAAACTTGATTAATTGCTTAATAAGTCAATGGATGAATTTTGGCTGTCTGAAAGGCCCTGTAAGTAACCATATTCTACTTATTTTTGTTAAATTGAAAGGTCTTGGCTGACACTGAATCTAAAAATGTCAATGACTCCTTGTTCGTAGGGCATTAGGCCTGTATAATGGTTTACGGAAACATCCTAAATATAACCCAGCGTAACGACATCCATTACCTAGTGATTTCATCGAAGAAAATCTCTAGAAAATAACCGAAATTTCAACCGGTCTTTGTAATCAAGTTGGCAAAAGTAGCATATTTTTGGCACAAGTTAGTAGTCTCTTTTAGAGCCTTGCATGTGTAATAAAGTAGTAATTTGAGTAAACATTTTTGCTGCAAACAAAGTATCATTTGTATAACTCTTTTTCGTTTGAGTGCAGTTATTGAGCTGTCCGATAGCATCGTTCGAAAGCACTAACTGGTCCTTTTCCTTTAAATATTGTTAGCCAACAAATTAACTATGTCCCTCAGTTATGTGTTCAGCATTGCTGAAATCCTCTCAGAGAATGCAACCAGTTCAATATACAAAACCCAATAACAGCACACAAGAGATGAGCAGAAATCAACAGTGTCACAGCTTTCTTGAAGGCAGAAAGGGTTTGGCTTTTTTGAGGTAGCTGATTATAGTTCTGGGTGCTTGATATACCTCTGTAAAAAATTGTTGTCCATAGATCTTCATTTTTGATTTGTGTTTTTGTATCGGAGAAATAATTTAGTTTGGCTAGACATTGCTAATCGGGCCGAATTTTCTGGACCACATTTTAAAAAATGGCAGATGTGTTGCAGTGATGACGTAACATTTCAGGAACCGTTAGACCTATATACTTCATTTTGGTGTCAAAACACAGGTTTTGGGGGTCAAGTAGTCTTATAGAGACAGAAAATAACTACTCGGAGCAGCCCTTTGGCTATTTTCCAAATTGGCGGCTCTATAATGATGCGTTTTAGCCACCATACTTGTTTTAATATTGTTTTTGTTACAGGTTTTCTGTTGATTAAAATTCATAAACATAAGTGAAGCAGGTGGTAGCAGAGGATCCTTATCTCCTGACTAAGTGTTGCTAACTACCAAATCTGAGGACTCCAACAAAGAATAATGTGTCATATGCCACGAAAATATTAATGTACAATGAGCTCACAGCTGCAACGTAACTCTTTGAAAAAGCAAATGAAGTTTTAAAGCAATACATCGTGCTGGCTATGGATTCACGCTCCGTGAGATCAGAGAAATAATGGTCAACATTGATTAAACTGAATTGATCCATAATAATGAAATTAAGATTTTTCTGGTGAGAATGTACATTGACAGAATTGTTTTTGGTTAGTCTAACAAAAAGAATGAGGCACTTATGGGGTTCTCAGCTGATTTTACTCCTGAAGTTCTTGCTGCTACAATAAGATCAGAGGATGTAGTAAAATCAGCAGGAAACATTTTAAGAAATGCCCTGAAAGATTTAGATTTTGGACTCTGTCGCAAATTTTGTGATTCCCCAGAGCTCCACAAATCATGGTAGTCAACAAGAATGACTGATGTTGTTCAAACATTTTTTTACATCATTTCTTAATATCCGCAAAGCAAAACTGAAAAGCTATAGTTCTTGAGTTCGGAACAGGAGCCAACAACATAGATAATGGCTTTGAAGATGCAATCGCCGAAGTGGAAGACAATCCCATGGACCGACAGACTTAAGCTGTGCAAATGTACTGTCATTTCCAAATCATATTTTATAAATTGCATCACGGCAAAATGAAAACTCCGCTACACATGATGACTGCCCACGCAATCTGACATGTACAAAAGTAGAGAGCTAATCACTTCAATGAATAGGATTGGTGTATAAACAAGGTATAATGACATAGTATGGAGCAGGTACCCATTAGCAGGTCATCCTGTACAATCTTGTGATTCTGACAGCACACCACTTCCAAGTCTATTTACCAGAAACAGATTTACAATTGATGCTTTTGATAATTTTGATTTTGAAGACCGCTCTTCTTTGTCTGGAACATCGGCATTTATGATACTGCCATGGTGCTTTTTCAAGACTGTACCAATGATATAGCTGCTGGAAAACAAGATGTCAGATGTAGGCATAATCAAACCAAGCTGCAAACTTATAACCCAACTGCCTTGCCAACGTGTGCAAAATCACTACCAGCCATCAACATGTCCCAGTCCACCGCAAAGTTTCTGAGTGGCTGAGTACATGTATCTTTTTCTACCCGATGCTGCGGTCCGCAAAGCTGATTTAAATAAATTTATCATATCGCTTATTTAAGACTCCCTGGAGGATGAAGAACAGCCAGTTCCTCCATGGTCTGGAATTCGTGCTCTGATATCCCAGAATATCATTCCACTGAAGAAGGTTGGGTTTTTACCAGTAATAGCATCTCCAGTCACAAACTACACAACATAATTCACCGCTCTGAAAAATGACCTATATGTTCGTGCTCCGCCTGAAGACCAGCCTATCCTGCCAATTTTCTGCATTTAAGGTGTTCTCCGTATTGTAGCTGACATTTTTATGAGCAATCCAGTAGAATTTGATGATATTTATCCAATGTTGGTCGTTTGCCACATGATAAATGTTGCTTTGTGGTGTGCAGGAAGTTCTCGGTGGATGTGGCATAGACAATGCACTATTTTGGCTGAAATCTTTGGAAGCAAACCTGCCTTGCCAGTATTGAGCAGAACTCTTTATGTTCGTTAGGTACAAGGCATGCTCATATGTGAGGATATAAAAACATTGCGTTGGAATGCTTTCTGGAACAAGAACAACAAATTAGGTTTTGCATATCTTATCTCCGAACTGAACAAGGCACAGGTTGCACTTCAGTCAAAAGATATAATGCAAAGCCAGGCAATGTTTAATACACTCCGTTCAAAATCAGAAAACCTGAAAACCAAGTTTGTAGAGTTTGTCAAAGAATGTGAAGAAAATTCAGAACTTTGCAAGTGCTGGGTAACATCTTAGCTCTAGTGAAAAACTTGGTACATGCTGATCCGGAAAGTGATTGGGAGCTGCTCATGAGGACTGTGGAGCCACTGATTACTGTGTTTCGCGAATTCGATTGCATAAACTACCTGAGATATGGGTCTTGGTATTTGGAAAGAGAGTGAAGACGTGAGAGGTGGATAAACCATACCTCTATAGAAAATTAATCCAAAGACGTGTTATGGAGAATGACAGAGAGGGAAGGCTCACTTCTGTGGCTCCAGATATGAAACTGGAACAGAAGATCCAGAGATCACAGGAAAGTTCTAAGGGAATTCGTGGTCAGACATGTAAAAGTGAATATGTTGCTTAATGGCAGATAATTTACAATTAATTCCTTTCTATTTGCAATGTTTTCAAAGAGATGACAAATTCAAAATTAATGGACCATCATTGAACTGCTCCTCACCGAGAATTTGTGGGAAAGAGAGGAGAAAGTTTTTTATAAACATGTTGACTAGCTTTCTTCATTTCATGCAGCAGCAAGGAAACCCCTTTAAAATAACTGAGCCGGTTCGACTACACACCTATGTGGCCAAACAATATGTGGATAATGATATGACCCATCTACTAGATGTCCTGGATCATGGATTGAAACTATACGCAGAACTGAAGCAGGAAAGATTTGTATTGAAAGAGAAAAAGCTAAACGTCCATACTTTAATTGCCATAGTAAGAGTTTCGTCCAACCAGTCACTACAAAACGGGTTACAAAAAACAACATTCACAAGCCCGTAGAGCGATGGATGTAGCAAAAGAAAGGGTGACTTTATCAGGGACATTCTGTCGCTTGATCTTCTTTAAAAAACTTTCACCTGAAGAATTTGAATTCGAAAAGGTGCCCTCATTGAAAACTGCTGTTGTTGTGAACTATGTCACAATTGCGAGTTTTCAAGATTTCATCCATGCAAAACTTCCGAGAAGTCGTTCAGACTGTTCTACAAATATCAAAGTCAGTGCGCACTTTGCAAGAACTGCACTTTGTCTTTGACAGAGAGCTGTCAAAGAATGTTGGAGAATCAGACGAATGTCTGCAAGTGGAACAATTGGCCATACCTACTTTAAAAATCCAACACCTTTACCAGTGCAACTTGATACGTTCTGGTCATCAAGATCGAACAAGATGAACTTGGAGATGTGACCACTGAATGTCCAACTTTTGCAAGTGGAATGATTGTCAATGAGGTGTTGGTGCCTACAGAAAGATATTCAAAAGGTACGGGCCATATTGTTCAAGAACTTGACAGCACATTGGAGGAAGCTGGCCTTCATGTTGTGCCTCATGTTGAGTGGACTGTTCAATCAGTCAGTCTTTATTTCGACTTGTTGTCATAAAAGACAGATTAAAAACACAATTCATCATCAAATACATAAAAAAAAAAAGCACAGTTCATCATCAGGTACATCCGTTAGAGCTACACATTTAAGTTATACACAGAAAGCATGACACTGAAACTAAAAACAGCAGGATTTAAGTTCACTACATAAATGGTATTCCTACTCGACCAAATAAGAAAATAAATATCTGTCTTCCATAAAAACATACTAAAACTATAAAAAAAAAGTACCACAATTGTACTGGGTTTACTTTAGGGCGACTGGAGAGCTTTCAGTTTCCCAACTCTTATTGTCCACATCCATTTCAGAAATTTTGCTATAGCTATCACTATTGTTTCAGAACAGTCGGTTTGAAATATTCTCAGTGCAGTAATCCCCGTCATAATACCCTTTTGAATACAAACTGCTCTTATCCATTTGTGACGGGGGGCCTTGTATTCTGGGCAAATAAACAAAACATGGGCTATGGTTTCCGGGTATGTTATGCAGAAAGGGCACATTTGGTCACTTTTACTAGATGCCCATTTACAGGTGACCATATTCAATGGGAGAGTACCTACCCTAAACTGATGGAATAATTTCCTATCATGAGGCATTGTAATCAGATCCCAGTACATCTCATACCCAGGAGTATGTTTCAGCTCCAAAAAAGCCTTAGTATACGATGGAGCAGTGTGTGACTGAAACTCCTCCTGGGATATGAATGACCAGTAGGCCTCTTTTAACTGTTGTTTGGTAGGAAATAATGTCTCCTGAGGATTATCCCAAAGATCCCCCATACCTAGAGACTTAAGGAGAGTTTTAACCTTTCTAAACCATAGAATTTTACCCCCAGAATCCATATCACGCGTTTCCAGGAGTGCTAAAGCATAGTGATTCAATTCTGGGGTTACCCACAGTCTTCTCCAATAGGCAACTGGTCTAAATCTACAAATATTTTCTAGACTCTGACATCCCAGATCCATGCGCAGAGGTACGAGTGGTGTAGAATGTGGGAGCCCTGTTATACAGCGGAGAAATTTGTTGTGTGCTTTTTGTAGACCTGCTATATCAGACGACCCCCACAGTTCCGCTCCATATAACATGGAAGATCTTACACTTGAGTCATAAATTCTTAATACTGGGGCTACAGGTTTAGTGGCTGACAACTTAAATCCTCTTAGAAGGGCACCAGATAGTTGTGCATGCTTAGAGATTAAATGGGCCACATGCGGCTTCCACTGTAACCTAGAGCCCAATGTGATACCCAGGTAGCTGAAGCTATCAGTCTGCTCTAACGGTTCCCCATTCATAAAGACTCTGCCCCTAATGTTCCTATGCCTATGCATCGTCATAAATTTAGTTTTAGAGACATTAACAGAGAGGCCATAGTCATTGCAAAATTTTTCAAAGCAGTCTATTGCCTTCTGAAGCCCTTCCTGAGTCTTTGATAATAGGAGGGTATCATCGGCAAACATTAGCAGGGGGACGGGGATGCCGTTCTGTTTGGGTGCATCAGAAGTAGAGTCCCTATAATAATCTATAACTCTATTTATATATAGTGTGAATAATGTGGGTGCCAGCACACACCCTTGCCGCACGCCCCTTTCCGTTGGAAATCTGACAGTCACCTGGCTCTGGTTACCCCATCTGACCTGCGCGTAGTTATTTTCATGTAGTTTTATCAAAACCTCAAGCAGTTCTGGTGGGATACCCTGCTCGTGGAGCGCTCTCCACAGCCTATCTCTTGGGACTAGGTCAAATGCAGCCTTTAAATCAACAAAGGCTGCATAAAGTGTGCCACCCCCCAGGACCACCCATTTCCAATATATTGTGGAAAATCTAAAAACTTGATCTACCGTGCTAGTCAGCCTGTAAAGTGGACATGACTCCCGAGTCCTCGATCCAATTATGGACCCTAAGAAGTACCATTCTGGCCACAACCTTCTGAATACAGGCTATTAGGCTAATTGGCCTGTAGTTTGCCGGGTCAGCTCGGTCACCCTTCTTAAAAATTGTTATGATTTCTGCTCCCCGCCATATATCAGGCACCGTAGTGCCTTTGGCAATAGTGTTCGCCAGTAATTCAATGTAAGGGACCCAGACTGATTTGCTATGCAGGAACAAATCTGCAGGAATTTTATCTAAGCCCGGGGCCCTGCCCTTGGGAATTGAGTTAAGGGCACATTCAACATCTTTCTTGGTGAACACTAGCGTGTTTGCTAATAAAGGACGGCTGAAAGAGGCTAGGGCAGATGGTGGGACATTATTTGTGTTAGCAAACTGGGACTTAAAGTGCTTAACCCAGTGTTCTGGCGGGACATGATTAACCGGGATTGGTTTTTGGTTCCCCGTGCCCCACCTCACAAGATGCCAGAAGTCCGTCGAATCTCTGGACTTACTGGCTACCAATAACTCCTCCCAGTATTTAGTGTCCCACGCTTTTTTCGCGGCATTTTGTGTCCATTTGTAATGATTCCTTGCGGCCCGTATAGCCTCCCTATCAGTGGATCGCACTGCATCAGCTAAAGATTTATATGCAGTCCTGCAGTTTTTATCATACCATGACTCCTGTTTTCTTTTCCCCTTACCAGAGTTCCTCTTCCTCAGAATACTAAAATATTTACTTAGTTTAAAAAAAAGGGTCGAGTGAATATGGACTACCCTGCTGCAGTAATCCTCATAATCCAGCTGCCCCTGCATTTCAATGATTGCTTCATTTACCATGTCATTCATTTCGCTAATGGTTTCGGGTTTACCCAGACACTCGGCCCATCTAACCCGCCGAGTATCATTTGCCATGACGATGTTATCTATTATATCATCTGGTATTCACCCCGGCCCTTTGTGAAGCTGTAGCTCAAGACTGAGAGGGTTGTGGTCACTTTCGATACGATGAATTACAGTCATATCACGTATTGATGACCAGAATTCAAGATTGACCAGAATATAGTCAATTCTGCTGGTGCTCAGTCAGTTATTAAAAGTTGGATTACCCTGCTCATCCCCTCGTGTCCTACCATTCTCTGCTCTCAACCCGTGTTCTAAACTGAAGGTCTTAAGTTGTAGGGCTGCCTGGCTCCACCGTTTAATAGGGGGTATACTAAGGGGGGGATTTGCCAACAGATATCCTCTGCCTCCGTGAGCTCTAGATCCATATGGTCCAGAGGCTCATAGGAGCAGTTGAAATCTCCGCAAATTAATATGTTAGCACCTCCCCTCCAAATACTAACATAGTGTCCCAGTGCCACCACGACTTCTGATGATTTCCCTCCCGCCTTTCCCCTGGCGTACACGTTAAAAATGATGAGTTCACCAAATGAGGGAGATTTTAACTTGACCCCCAGAATATCCCTTGAATTAATTGCTAGTTGTGTAGTTGTAAATCCATCATCCTGTTTTACCCAAGTGGTCAGTCCCCCCCCTTAGGTCTTCCTTTATTTGTTTTAGTTGCAGCTATTGCAAAGTGAAGATACCCTGATCTATGTTGGGGTTCTAGTGCCCATGTTTCTTGCATACTGACAATCATATAATTATCAATAAAAGTAGCCCAATCCCTGGAGGCCATCTTATTTTTGAGACCTGCCACATTCCACGAGACCAAAAACTGGCTCTCCACATTACTGCTTAAAGGATTGTGAACATTTGTAGTATCTCCTATGCTGCTATTAGCCAACACTCCCTATGTCTCTGATCCACTGACCTCCACCAGACATCCAGTTTCATTGGCCTTCCCTGAACAGTTACTAGGTATAAAATAACCTGTGACTCCAGGGACAGCTTCATAATTGGTTAGACCATGGATTGTTGTATCACTTACACGGCTACCTTGGTTGTCTGTTTGTGTGCAGTGGTCAGAATTATTTGGCACATTTATAATGACACTAGTCGGATCAGGAACTCCATCAGATATACTTGGAACAATGGGTACATTCCCTTCCAAAGCCTCAACCAAACCACCTGCATTTAAAGAATGTGCACCCACTATCTCCTCCCCTCGTGACTGTAGACTTCAATCACAGGCATCCAGACCACTAAAGATGTCAAACCTGTTTGACACCTCCAGTGGAGTGAATGGCACTGGATAGTCCAAGCTCCTATGTACAGTAACACCTGGCCTAGTAGGTACTATATTCCACCCAGGTGTTTCTG
This sequence comes from Triturus cristatus, assembly GCF_964204655.1. Taxonomy (NCBI): domain Eukaryota; kingdom Metazoa; phylum Chordata; class Amphibia; order Caudata; family Salamandridae; genus Triturus; species Triturus cristatus. The sequence continues at coordinate 1,043,574,733 of NC_140583.1, forward strand.
CAATTGGAGCTGCATGATGCACATAGGCTGAATTCCTATTATTCATCATAATGGGGAAGTAGGTAGTAGGAAAAGAGCAGCCATGGGCAGGTTGGGAAGGAAATACTACAGATCTTGGGTAGAAGTAGGTCAGAGGGCGTGGAATGATGCTACTGTCAAGATTTACCTGAGGCCAATTCAGGATGTAGCGTACTGCATTGTGAGCTCTAAAATTGACCACAACCACGTCCCCCCCCAATGTCTTTAGGTCTTCCACCCAACCACTGAAGACGGCGTACATGGATTATTTCGCCATCTATGTTACTGGCAATTGGCCTGTGTCAGCCAGTGTGTTATTTTGTTCTTTAGTTGGGAAAAACCCTCTCTCTTGTTCACTGGGAGCTCTGGTACCCCTGTGAGAATCACAACATATGGTACGGCCTCTGGCGGAAGATCCGGTAGTGGTCTCCTGAACTGTTCCCCCCGGGTCTGCCTGAGGCCTCCCTCCTCATGTCTCGTTGATCCATTCGGGCAATTACCCAGATCTCTGGTAGATTTATTATCAGAGATTGTTGGATAACAGTTAGTTTTAACTGTTGCGATGCTTACGGGAGCATTTGTCTGATTAGTAGTGAAATTATTATGAGCGGGTTTAGGGGCAAGAGCTGTCCCACTCGAAGGGTGACTACTAGAGGACGGGGCGTCTAATATGGAGTTATTTAAAATTGTATTTAAAACTGCCCCAATTTCGGTAGGTGATGGTCGAGAGTTATTAGTGGATTTAACCGCTGGGGAAGGAACTGAGACCTGTTTAAGCTCTAAATTAGCTTTTTGTCGAGTAGGACTTCTCTTCCTACCCAGGTCTGCTTCTATTTTCCCTAATCGGTTCTCCATATTTTTCAATCTTTCCACTATTGCTAGAGTATAAGATCGCATAATCATCTCAATACTATCCAAGAGATTACTGGTATGTATTGTATTAAACCCATTGTCCTCCAAGCTATGTTTAGTACTATGTTCCCCCTCTGTATATGCAGAAGTTGACACGGATATAGGAACATTATCCATTCCAGTCCCGTCCATGAGAACTGCAGCAGTTATAACGTTGGTACTAGGGGGGATGGCCTTCTTCCCAAAGTCAGTAAAGCTCAGCTTCTGCTTGGAAGGTTCCATCCTATTGCGTCTCTTCTTGGTAGGTGGTGGACCATACTTTGTTGTTTGTACAGGTTTCTTAGACCTTTGTCGTGCTGTCTTAGGAGGAGTGGGTGTCACAGCAATCAGAACTCCTGATGTACTGGGAATGCAAAAAGGATCATGTGGTGAGTTTGGAATGTCTATTCCAGTAGAACAAGTGCTGGGCACTTCACAATCTCTCAGGAAAAGAGGTACACCATCTGTGAATAAAGTATCATTAGCAAGGTCTGGGACTAGCTCATTATTAGGAATGGCTGCGGGGTTAGGCTCAGACAGTGCCCTATTCTTAATATTTTCTATAGAGCGTCGACGCTCCGCTCGGCGCTCTGCGAGTGAAAGTTATGTTAAGCCTCCGGATGATGTTCTAGTAAAATAATTATCCAGGGTGCCATTCAATAAAGTCCCCCCTCTATCAGCCACCGTTATTATCGGACTCAGCACAATCGTGGACATGTTATAAACTTGTCAAGTAAATGTCGTAGCAATAGAGTGTAGTAGCAACTTACTATACGCTGGGTTCTTTTGAATCACAGTTTGCCCAGGGGGACGGGTCCAGTCCTGTCTCGTAGGTCCTCGGAGGGCCACAGAGGGCCCGCCCTTTGTCCGGGCTTCGTCCGGCGCGTCCCGCTCGCGTACCGCGAAGCGGATACAGTCCGAGCTTATGTAGGACGTCACAAGGCTGATGCGGTGGGCGGGGAGAAGCACAGGTGTGTCAGCGCACGGGCTCCTGGGAACCGGAGTCCCGTGCAGAGCCTACTCATCACGTTGGTGCAGCCACTCGCGGCAGTCAGCAATCGGCAGAGCCCCTCTTAGGGTGACAGTACAGCAGCCAGTGACAGCGATGCAGGAGGGTATAGGAACGATGCGGGACCCGCGCCAGCGGGTTCCGCGAGGTTTTATCAGCGTTCTTGAAGCGGTGGGCGGGGAGAAGCACAGGTGTGTCAGCGCACGGGCTCCTGGGAACCGGAGTCCCGTGCAAAGCCTACTCCCCACGTTGGTGCAGCCACTCGCGGCAGTCAGCAATCGGCAGAGCCCCTCCTAGGGCGACAGTACAGCAGCCAGTGACAGCGATGCAGGAGGGTTCCAATCGAGTCTTTGTACTGTCAAATGACACAGATGTTATTATTGTGCCACTTAGATTTGTTGCCATGTTCATAAGTCAAGAATTGTCAGTCATCGATACGTTGTGGAACAGGCGAGAATAGTCACTTAATCCCACTTCATATTATTTACAAGACATTTGACCCAGAGATGCACAGTGTTCCTATTAAGGCATATATTCTTACGGGTAAAAAAACACTGAGCAAAACTGGAATAAAGTGTGGAGCTTTAACTGCTGAACCTATGAAGTTTTTAAAAAATTGCTGCGACAGAAGAATGTGACTTCAAAGACATAGAAAAATACATTGTGCGTGTGTAGAAAATGAGTTCTGACTGTCACACATTTGACTATCTTCGGTACTGTGAGCTCAAGAGATCAGTCCCGCTAAGTGATCTTCATCGACATCTTTTAATGTGTCCACACACCGAATAGAGTGTTTTACTTGACAGATGTGTAAATGTTTTGGATCATGCATATGTAGAGAAAGATCCATGTGAATTTGGTTGGGAAGATATTTGTGGGGGTGCTAAAATCTGTGAAATTTCAAAAGCCTCTACCCACAGAACATGCAAGTACATGTACTTGCAAAACCTGTGCTACAAAAAGATGTCTGTGTTGATGCTCTTCTCAAATATTCAACATTCAGCAAATGTACCACGAGTGATTGCCGAAACAAAGTGAACTATGAAAATGTGTCTAAAAAGAGTGATAAACATTATGATCTTCATACGAAAAAAAATGAACATTGTTTCGTGTATACATAAAATGATTAAAAACCATTATTATTTGTTAATTTCTATATTATTTTTTAACAGATATGATGTATTTGCTTCTGGAAGAGCCTTGAAAGATTGGCTCTGGCTGGACTTCCGTCCTTATTATCTTCCATTGGAGCTGTAACCCTGTCTTGGGTAGAAACCAAACATAATTAATTGCTATGGTTTTTACCATGACTGCACTCATCAAAAGTAAGAGTAAGAGCAAGAAGAAACTTGTTTATATCGAGGGCTGGTTGATTTCTGCTGTGGAAGTGTTAGGTAAAGGGTGTTTACATTTTAAGCTTTCAGAACACCAGCGATACTCAAATCAATGAGTGTTTTCATGCTTGGGACATTACCATGACCAAGCTCAAACAGTGCACTGCTTTTGGATTGTTCATGGGGCATTCTTGCTCAGCCAAAGTTGAAGGTGTACAGCTGGACCATTGGCTGATTTGGCACTAGTAACTTGACTGAGTCACAAAGATTGCTCTCTGAGGAGGTGTGACATAATTTTTGGAATTCTGGATCATGTATATCTTTGCAAATCTAGCGGTCTGTTTCAATAATATGAATTTCCTTTGCTCCCTATATTTGTGGTTGATGCATTGATTCAGTGACACCATTTTGATAGTTCACTACAACACCAAAGGTCTCCAGGCACACACTTGGCTAATGGCCACTCCTTACTCTGCCACCAAGCATCTCCTTCACTAACGGTAAATTAATTTGCAAAGAATAGCAGTCCACACTGCTAATACCCCTTTGAAAATCATCTTTCTTATTTCGATATAGCAATTTTTGGTATCCTGTTCGGAGAGTTCACTCAGGAGCATGCAAATAGATGGGATGTTGATTCTGACGGCAGTCGATTTTAGTGATGGGTAAAAGGGTAGCAGTGTTATTTCTGGCAGAAGAAATTTGATGGTGCAGTCATTCTAACTGAATTAAATCTTCTCTCCTTTATTGGAGAGTGTGCACATGCGGGATTAGTCCCAATACTTGATCATACTGGCAAATTTCTATGCAGCATAACCAACCTTCAAATTGTGTATTTCAAGCGATAGATGACAGAACAAACCCAAATTAAATTCTTGTGATGTGGACAGTATTTACATTTTCACAAATAGTAAATGAGAAAGTATGTTGAGCTGATTTTTGATGTCTGAAAAAAAAGACTGACAATAGTTGCAATGACCTGCCCAAAAAATAGTTCAGCCCAAGTTCTAGTTTCGAAATGTCAACCGTGTCAACAAACACTTCCTCATTATGTGTCTTCACATAGAACCACTGCTATAAATACATAAAAATTATCTAAGCCTTTTGACTTCTGTGGACCCCCACTGAATGACTACTGGAAGGGTTGGGACCCACCCCTAAATTTATATGGTTTGAACCTGAAACAATACACAAATATAGAAACCAGTATACATCAAACTATTTCAAAATGTGTTCTATTTTTTATTTAGTTCACAAACAAAACAATTCAAATTAAAATATTGATTTTTACAGTTTATAGCTTTTCAATATTCACTTTTATTTCTTAAAGCTATAGTACCATGCTGGAATCTCGCAAATAGTTTTTTTTCTGATCCTAATTCATGCCCTCTTTGTCTTTGCATACCCGTGCATAAATGGAGGTCACCAGTCGTCACTACTGGGTTCCATTTGCTGTACTTGTGCTGCTCCCACGAATCAAGATACTGATACCAACTTATTTTTTGACCTCCAATTGCAAATGGCTCCACACTTACATAGCGTTTTAAAATGTTCAACTTTGCTTTGGTATGCTCTTTTACTTTATTAACCTGCTATTGTTGATTTTATAAGCAGTTACGGACCCCTGAGTTTGTGTTGTGGACCTGCAGATGTCAGTCCATAGACCACAGGTTAAGAACCACTGATCGAGGGGATGCCTCATCGGTGGCAACCAAATAGGAACTCCATATGATAACCTTGGGAATACTCTTGCCATTTTATTTTTGTTCAAATGAGGGCTAGGCTAGTCCTATGTCGTAGTGGTGATGTGTGCTGCTGAAAACCAAAAGTACCTTGTTATGGGAGTGTGTCCCTCTAATACTGTGTTCTCCCGTTTCCTTGTATTTAATACCAACATTGAGGTTATTGTATTATCTGAAGTGTTGTGGAGATCAATGATTTTATCCTGGATTTAAAACTGCGACTGTATGGAAGCTGAAATAAATGCATTAGATTTTTGGCGAGGAGATGCCCTAGCGAGAGATCTCTACTTCCTTAGCTTAAAAGGAGAGGAGAACAATCCCATGTGGTGCAAGAGATACATAACAGATTTAGGACTCTGAATTTATCCTAAAAGTGAGATTATTAGAGTTTAGGAGAGCAGTGTCAATATGTTTTTTTCATGCTGACATTTATAGTACAAAAATGATGCATTTTTGTTAGCTGAAATGTGGAAGAAATAACCTGAAATGGTGCCATTTATTCAATCGGAATGCCTTAGAGCAGTACTTCCCAAACCTTTTAGAACCACACCCCAATTTGTAGATGGCAAACGTATGCGGCAAACCCAGCTTTAATGGACATGAGGTGGGGCATTTTTTTCCCTTTTTTAAGTAATAGTAGAGATGCTGTCAAAGTGCTGTAAATTACCAAAATACCATACTCTACAATTTTTGCAATCCTTTTGCACAGCAATTATTTGTACTTTTCCCAACCTTGCCCTTCCGTATGTCTTTATTGGACTGTGGCCAAGATATTGATCTGCCCATAAAAGTGGCAGATGTTGAAACTGCACTGGAGTGGAACACTTATCACAGTGAAGCACAGGCCTTCGGCATCCGTTTTCTAAAATCTCGAGGCTTTTGAAAAATCTTGGTGTTGATACCAGTGATTTTTTTTTTTTTTGTGATTTTTATTTTTATTTTTATTTTTTAATTTTTTTTAGCAAATTTGAAATATCCCCTCTGCAGCAGAGTACAGGGTAGGGCTTCATATCCATTTTTGTGTTAAAACGAGGCTCAGTAGATTACAGAAGATCAGATTTGTTTAATTTTAAGCACAGAAGAATAAATGATTTGCCAAGAGCCAAAGCCGTGACTCACACCTGGTTCCTCTGATCCTCAGTCAGCAGCTCTGGCCATTAGGCCACATCCCTATTTCTTAATTTGTGTGTGAAAGACAGTCATCCCACTTGAGTATATGATTATGCATAGGGAACATATTCATGTTAAAATGGATTTGTGGAGCAAAAATACTTGACGGTTCACCCGGAGTCTTGCTTGGGAATACTTGCAATTGCTTTTTTTCTTTTTTTTTTTTAATTTAACTGGACTTCGGGACATTGATGTCAGTACACCCCACTCTGAAACTAATGCAGCACCTTTGCACCAGGGGTGCTGGCACAGTTACACCACTGATGTCCTAGAGATTAATAAAAATCCTAGCTTCACAGAATGTATCGAATGTGTTCAGCAGAAGAGTGGTAAGAGCGTAGCATGTAGCTGGTAGTGATATATTTTTGACAGTGCACTACTACACAAAGCCTTGGTGCGTTTCGGATAATATGTCATTTACAGACAGCACATTTTACATTCAAATGGGCACTAAATTTGCACGAAAATAAATACAGTTTTACTGATAAAGCTATAGCACACGTATGATAATGTGTGGAAGTTGGTTTTCAGTGAATATTTATTATTTCCGCATCACCCAGTAAAAGTGTCTTGATCCTTTTAAAATCTTTGTTTCCATCACACTTCAGAATTATAAAAAAAATGCTGTTTGTTTTCCTAACTGCTGATGTAAAGTAAATGTACTTTTATATTTTGAAATAAGAATTTAAATGTTGTGTATTACAAAAAATACATCTTACAGTCTTTCCTTTCACACTGCATGTACCCCAGTGAGATTGACAAGTGAGAGGAGTTTTTAAAGTGAACTATGGGACAGTCGGAGATAAAACCTAGCCTGACATTTGACCTCTATCTCGCAACATTTCTCATGCTTCAAAGATAAATACAAAATGTAAAAGCATCTTTATTTATTATTTTTCCGGACCCACCAGAAATCGGCTGCTGATCCACCATTGGGTTGCGGACCACAGTTAGGATAACGCTGCCTTGGTGATTTTCCTCATAAATGATTGGTCATTTGCATTCCTGTTATTATCATAGACCAGTGGTTCCCAAACTTTTTCGGCCCATGGCTCCCTTGACCCACTGGCCATTTCCCATGGCTCCTCGCTGTTTTTTTGGTTTTATTTTTTGGAGGGTGGGGTGGTGTAAGCCCGTCCTCGAGTACATGCATTTTTCTCCCTGGAAATGATTGGGATGAAGCTGATGAAGTTATTATAATCATATAAGCAGGGTGTTTTGTATTACTAAGGTGGTGCATCTAATAAAATATTCCTAGTTACACTTCTTTGCCCATGCCTTTTTTAGAATACACTCTCAAACTATTTTATCCAACTTACAGTGCTAGAGAGCACCCCTGTGCATGTAGGCCCCATTGTCAAAGTATTTCTGCGCTTGAAGAATATTTGCATACACTTCCATTTCTATTCATATCTTACGTGCCAATACACCTCTCAGCAGGGTGACTAACAATTTGGTAAACCACATACAGCTTTATTTTTGCTGTCTCCTCCCTAAAATTGCCTCCAAATCAATGCAAGTAAAATTAATTGCGCTTTATTTTTTTTTAAACATCCCTCTTTCTGGCTTCCAAATGTTTGCATTATGCCATATATGGTGTTCTACTTCCCTGTGCTACAGGAGAGACCAGGGCTGTCTAGAAATGTGTGTATACTGAAAATAATGTGTACTGGAAGTCCCTATGATTCAAGTACAAATGTCAATACTTAATAATACTTAGTGTGTTTAATTGACATGACAACTGTACTTTCCTGATAACGTGCATTTGTGTAAAATGCATTTGGAGAAAAACAAAACTATTAAGGAGTCTAACAAAATTAATCCGGCATCTTCCGCTTACTTTTGGAGTGTTGGAACGTGGGTATCAAGTGAAATATGAAGGTCATCTCCCTCGACATGCCATCAATTAAGCACTACGTTTACAGCTTTAGGCATGTCGCTTACAAATCATCAACATCATGTGTTTAAGTCTAATTAGTTTAACTAAAGCCAACAGACCCTTCAACCTTAAATGCATTAAAGTGCTTGGTGCGCGGCTCCCCAGGCTAGGTTTGGCAGCTCCCCACGAAGCCGTTGGCACACAGTTTGGGAACCACTGGCCATAGGCCATTATTTTATCAGGATGACAACCATTCCTAATAATGCATGCTGTCCTCTGCTAGGTTGTGAACAAGACTTACAATCAGATAGGGTGGTGGCCATGATACACCAGAGTTTTCTTATTTGCCATAGGTCCAGAGAAAAGCATAGGGTGTTTTAGTAACGTCTGGTTCCTTATGTCCTAATGTATTAATTTGTGAGTTTCTTATAAATAGCGGCATGAAACCGATTGCTTACCCAGAGTGCTTTGTGTAAAATGGCACATTGGCCTAGCAGGGAAAATGTGCACGATTTAATGATCTGGAGCTCAGTCTATGGCATGGTGCCTGTAGTTTTGCAAGTTTTACCTCAGTGGGTTACGTTTCTATTCCGTGTCGTAATTTGACTTTCCTTCAGCCCCAGTGGGATGTGGGGCTACAGGCACCAGCATGCCATAGACCGGAAACTCACCTGTAAAGTGAACTGGGAAAGTAGAAATTGTTTGCATGCAGGGAAGGTGCTGTTGAACACTGCAGCTTCATCCGGAGTCATTCTCTGAAGAGGCAGCCCTTGAGCTTTGAAACGCGTAAGAAAGAGACTTTTCATTTGGAGCAGCATTGCCGGTTTTAACATTAAAGGCTTTTCAAAAGCACACAGCTGTTTGGAGGATATATATATAGATATATAGATATATAGATATATATGTATGTTACCCTCGTCTTCAAGGGGCACAGAAAGGCAGCACTCCACAAAGTAAGTCCACACCATATTGTAGCCATTTTGGAAATCTTTGTAATGTTCTTGTTTTAGCATTGTTTTCCTCAGTTTTGTGTGCAAAGTGCAGTCAGTGCATCAGAGTAAAAACAACCTACGCGTATATATGCATGTGTATACCTAGAGAGAGAGAGAGAGGGGGGGGATACATTCTGGTGACTTCCTGGGTTTCTGCATCACGTAAGTGGTTAGCTTGTTTCTTAGTGGTGCAAGGTACAAAGTTTGATAATTCAGAAAGCCCAAGAGTTTATGGGGAGGTAATGATTGTCTCCTAATAACGTCATTGGCTCCTAATCTCGTCATTTTAGACGAAAGGGGTTGAGGCGAAATTAGAATTAAATCTTGTCACCCCAATCAACAATCTGAATTTGTTAAATGGTTTAGTTTCCTTCAAGCTATTTTAGCTTTAAGGGACCAACCTAAGTACCACAATCATCCCTGCATAATTTTTTCACGAATTTCCATTTTCACTGTCTCAAGCATGTTAGTAGTGGAACAGTACAGGGGCCCAAAGCCAATTTACCTGCAGGGCGTCCAACTACTCTTTTCACAGGGTGGACACCGTCTCCCCTGCCAGAAGTTGTGCCCCACAAAAATATGCTGAACTTGTCTCCGTGTAATTTTCAGACTCCAGGATCCATTCAGCAGCTGAACTTGTCTCAGTGTAATTTTCAGACTCCAGGATCCATTCAGCAGCTGAACGTGTCTCAGTGTAATTTTCAGACTCCAGGAAACATTCAGCAGCTGAACTTGTCTCAGTGTAATTTTCAGACTCCAGGATCCATTCAGCAGCTGAACTTGTCTCGGTGTAATTTTCAGACTACATTCAGCAGCTGAACTTGTCTCAGTGTAATTTTCAGACTCCAGGATACATTCAGCAGCTGAACTTGTCTCAGTGTAATTTTCTGGCTCCAGGATACATTAAGCAGCTGAACTTGTCTCTGTAATTTTCAGACTCCAGGATCCATTCAGCAGCTGAACTTGTCTCAGTGTAATTTTCAGACTCCAGGATCCATTCAGCAGCTGAACTTGTCTGTGTAATTTTCAGACTACATTCAGCAGCTGAACTTGTCTCAGTGTAATTTTCAGACTCCAGGATACATTCAGCAGCTGAACTTGTCTCAGTGTAATTTTCAGACTCCAGGATCCATTCAGCAGCTGAACTTGTCTCAGTGTAATTTTCAGACTCCAGGATGCATTCAGCAGGGCCTTCACATTGTCTGCTTTCATTCTGACTCTCAACGAGCAGGCAAGGGGGGGGGGGCGGGGGGGGGGGGCTTTGTTATTTTAAATTCCGGCTGAGCCCAAAACAAAGGCTGCGGCCCTAGAGTGTCCTTTTGACTGAGCATTCTTGCTGGGAGTTATCCGGAAACTCACATCTAGCTGCAAATGCAGTGGAGGGGAAGCAAGTACCTGTGAAGTAATAAACTGAGAGCCTTTGAGAGGGGCATGCTTTTGACTTATTATGCACTGTAAGAATGTCAATGTTTTATATGCAGGAACTGAATAGATCTGTTGATCTGTCCCAGTATTTACACAATTAAACAAAATCGTGGTATTTAAGTCATTTCTTTCATAGTGCTACTTATCCCAATCCAGGGTGTTGATAGAGGGTTAGACAAAACACAGATGGCTCAGCAAGTGCATTAACCTCCAGTTTATCTTACCATTATAATTATTGCCAGAAATGTTCTAGGCACACAAAGATCTATGCAGCAGGTGCCTCAACGTCATAAGATATATAAAAATGCATACTTTGCAACCAGTTAAGCAGACTGATTTACTGACACATTTCTCATTGTTGGCAATTTCTTTGTGGTCAAGTTTTAAAAAATAAGTGTTTAACGTCCAGATTTTGCAGCCGGGTTGCATCACTTTTTTGGCACAACTCCGAGGCAAAATCTAATTTGTTAAATATTGTAATGTGCTCAAATGTACTTATGATAGAACTGTTAAACAGATGTGTGAGGTCCTAAGATCATATGTCACTTATTGTGATGTCACTCCCTGCTAGGTCATGGGCTGTGATGCCATGTTTGATGTCACGTGCTGTGATGCCAGGCACCGTGATGTCACTTGCATATTGCCTAGCTCAGAAACACACGTTACAGAGACACTCCCAACCCTACCAGCCTCTGATCCAGCCCTACTGGCCTTTTAGAGAGACTGCCGTGTTGAAAATCCTGGTATATGCACCGACGTTTGGATTCGATTTCCTATAGCTTTACATCGGAAGTGGCGTGCCTCTACTGACCAGCAGTGCCTTTAATTACAGGCGGGAAACTGAAAACCAAGGACAAAACACAGGTTTGTCCATGAACCGGGTGTCCTTTCTATTAAAGTCCAGCCCTGCATCCTGTGTAACCTTTGATTAGCACGCGCCGTGGGTGGGACAGCGCGTGCACTTCCTGCATCCGCTCGACACGTTTCTGAACACTTTGATTCACGAGCGAAATTAAATGGTGGGACTGCAGCGCACGTGCAACCTGTATCGGGGACGCTGGTTTCCGGTGGATTTTAATTAGTTGTGTACTAAGCTGCATTGATTTTCTCTCATGGACTTATTTGAATTCTCATGAATTCTAGGATTACTAAAATCCAGTTTTGAAGGAAATACGTTTGCCAAGGCCCAAACTTAGGAAGACGCTGGAAAAACTGCGTGCTTGGGGTAGGCCAATAATGGAGACCTACGCAAAACACGCGTAATGGTAATTTTGCATACCCCTTGATTTTAGCTTCTGTGTTGGCAGACTTTTTCCTAGCGGCTCTGTCGATGTACCCCATATACAATGTCTTTCATTACCTCTTTCCGGGGTTTGTTATGTTTTATATGGGGGATAGGCAGTGCTTGAAATGGAAAAACAGAATTGCAGGTACTCTGTACCAGAGAGCAAGTGCCGGTTCTCTCCAACTAAAAGTATTACGTCTCTCTTGAGAAGTATATATACTCTCCCTCTCAAAATAGAAAAGTGCCGGTACTCAGTACTGGACAATACCGGCCTATTTAAAGCACTGGGTTTATTATGTATTAGTTGCTCGTAACTGTTGCTGAAAACGGGAGTAGGGACAGCGGGCTGCATAGTCTCCTACGAGGTTAATGTAGCGAAGCAAGTGCGCCCAGTTCCACGCGGTTGATTTTTATTTTTTATTTTTTGGGGCATAAAGTTAAATGGCCTGTAGCGGGGCGGCAGGAACGAAAAAGATATGGAAGGAAAGGCAAACAGCAACCCCGTAGATACTCCGGCTGAACATCTATACACCCAGAATGAGGCAGTAGTAGGGCGGACCCGTAAACTGTGGCAGAGAAGATGGAGGCATTAAAAAAAAGTGTATGTTTCAGGGACCACAGGGAGAGCACCCCTTTTCGAACAAGTACTGGCAATACCCAATAGGTATGGCCATGGCATGACGTCATTTTTTAAGGTCCTTTTTTCATTTTTTTTCCAAATCCATGCAATTGATATCAAAAGTGCAAAACCAATAATATAGGAATGCTAAAGACTGTTTTCATGTTTGAAAAAAATCGAATAAACTATAGCCTACCACAAAAATGACCCATTGCAAAAAATAAATAAAGTAAACGAAGCAGAATTTTGCTTCCCATCCCTAGCACAGAAACAGACCCCTTTCTAGGTAGGGGTACAGATGTGCAAGAGCAAAATGTAGATGCTCGCAGCGAAGAGAGTAAGTTGCTGAAGTGGGCTGAAACATTGCCTCATGCTCTAGGCTGTGGTTGTCCGAAGCAACATGAGAATGACACTTGAACAGACCAATGGATGAAGAGGGCTGACCGACAGCCCCTACATATGTGTATCAGTTATTTTTTTTTTTTTTTTTTTAAACATGAAGCTGATGGGACTGATAAAGCTGTCCCTAGGCAAGGCCCAAAAAGTTTAGAGAGCTACAGTACAGGTGATTGGTTACCCTGTACTTGTCAGTGTGCACCCCACAGGTTGTGAGGAACACAGTTCCCTCTAAAGTGGGCGTGCGCGCACACCTAGGTGTCGCTCCGCGCAGAGACCTACAAACACTGTGGACCGCAAAGGATTCCTCTGCATTTGAAAAGTACTTAATTCGAGCCCTTGTAATGTTGCCGTAGTGATGAATCTGCGCTGCTAAATGCACTTTTAAAGACGTGTTTTTGTCTTTAACCCCTAGACCGTGACGCAAATTCCGCCGCGGTGCTGGGGAAATGAGTGGGCGCCCACTGTGACGTTGGACGGCCCTGGGGCTGTCTGACGCATGCAAGGGGTTAAAAATGCTCATTGAGAAAGCGTAAACACCTGCAGTGAAAGGCAGTCCTGGAACAGTAGGAGGGCAGCCCCAGAGTCTTCATTGCAGCCCAAAGTTCTGTCTGTGGAATACCCCAGTATGGTGGCAGTGCCTAGACATTTCTTTATAGCCAAATTAAGGCCATCAGTTTTGGGGGCTGATAGTTTTAAAACTCACCAGCTGACAGCGGTGCATTTCACTGCTGAAACTCCTCTTCTTTCAAAGGGCGGCCTGGATAGAAATTGTGCAGAAGGTGCACTGGCGCCAGACTCCAGTTCTGCAGGGTACCCTCTGGTGGCTCCTAAATTAAGTGCGATTCAAAACTCCTCTGAATTGTATTGTTGCAAATTTTCATCATTTTAAAATTATCAATAAAATTGATCCTGACAGCCCTACTACTTGGATATTTATCTTTTCAGGGTCTTCAGTCCAAAGTATGGGATAGGTTACACAGAGGAGTACCACATTCCCTTTTCTTTATATTCAAGGCCACTGGGATTGTGTGGGCACGGAGGACCAAATTATGTGGTAGGGTGGACTAAATTATGTGGCAAGAAAGGGCAAAATATGCTGCACATTGCTGCATATTTCGTGATAGTATTGCTTTCTTATTTTGGCATTTTTGCATAGGTTAACACTGGGTGTTAAGCTGTTACTGAGGTGATTCCTTTGTACAGATAAATACAGCAATAAACAGAAAGGGTGCCAGGCAAACTCTGCACAAGGCCTTACACTGTATGACAATGTGGGCAGAAGAGGCAAGATGGCGGCTGCGACGCGGGCTGTGTAAGCAGCTCTGTTCACCGGCTCCGCGTTTTCGGAGAAAAGGAAAACTATGCCGACGGGGGGCCGAATCTACAACGAATCCTTCTTCTTAGACCGAATGTACTTATTTAAGCGCTAAACCTTGTTGATATAGGAACTTACAATATTTGGTGACTGTGGTGACTTTAGCAGTTTCAGACTCTAGCGGCGTGTCCATTCCTGGCGCTCCATCACGGAGATTATTGATTGCCCGGCTGACCTCTGAGGCGTTGAACGTCGAACGCAGCTAGCTAGCCAACGAATGCTGCTTGACGTCTTTGATGTGTTTCGCTCCCGCGAACGCTTCGTTCTGTGGCGTCTCCTAGGATCTTTGGCGGGAAAACGATTCCTGGTTGCCCGCAGGAGAGAGAGCAGGAGCAGCTGTTTGCAAGGAGGCGGGAGAATGCCGCAGAGAGGGCAGAAAACGCAAACGAAAGTTCAGACCAGAAAGGTAAAGAGACTATCTATAGTAAAAAATGCTGTAACGGAACCGATACTTACAAAAGAGCATGAGCCTATTGATGGTCTGGATAGTGTTCTGGGAGAACAGAAAAGCGAAAGTATATCCATAGCTGCGCCTCAAAGTTCTTTAAAACAAAACTCTCTCCCACTTCATGGTTTTTTCGATAAAAAGACACCCAAGCATACTGCAACCGCATCTTCAACGCTTAATATTACGGAGGCTGCAGTCTCTAATTGTAACAATGTTGCCATGGTTGGAGGGACGTTTGAAGCCACAGATGCAACAGTAGCAAATATGAGCCCCCGGGTTTTGGCCTCACAGAGATTTATTTCAGATGAAGGACAAGGTGACATGTCGCAGGATATAATGCCCAGCGAGTCCTCTGCTGCTATAAAAACTAATTATGTGACGGAAAGCTCAAAGACCCAAGAGGCTCTGGAAAACTTTTATTCTTTGTCAGATCATTCATCTGATGAAAGTGCAAGCGAAAGGAGGGATTGGGCGGAGAATACGGAAGAAAATAGCCTTTCGGGCGAAGACGAAGATGAAGAGGCTAGTCAATCTTTTCTAATGTCACCCAATGCTAGTGTGGCTACGCTGAAGAAATGTAAGAAGAGGAGTATGCATAATATTGCCTCTTACAAACATACTCCCAAAAATGCTGAGAATACTCTGCCTGCTTCTCTCGCTGAAAATAGTTTAGATGTCCAGACCGGGGCTGTAAGCACAGAGAGGTCTGCTACTATCTCAGAAACGAATTCTTCGATGGAAACACCTCCTGAAATCACCCTGTCTACTATTTGTGATACCATGATGGCTCATCGGGCGGAAACTAAACTGGAAAACCTTCGGACCCAGGCTACTTGCGCAAAATTGAAAAACACTGTCCGTCGTGCAATCAAACTTTCCTCTGAGACAGCGGACAGAGTGACAGAAGCTGAGGCCCGTATTCTGGCATTTGAAGAAGAAACGAAATCTCAGAAGCGAGAACTTGAAGCTGTCAAAGGCCTTAAGGATGATCTTTCCTATAAATTATCGGATCTCGAAAATCAGGCTTGCAGGAATAACTTACGTTTTCTTGGAATTCCAGAAAAGAAGGAGGGAAGTGATGTTAGGCAGTTTGTGATTGGACTTTTAAACGAGGCCTTTCCGGATCTAAAAGCATGGGACTGGTCAAAAGAGATCCAAAGAGCTCATCGCTTTCCTTTTTCTATTAGGAAGTCACGGCAGGGTGAAGTAGAGTATCCTCGTGCAGTCTTGGTCAGCTTTAATAATTTTTTGGCGAGGGAAGACATCTCAATTCTAGCTAGACCAGACCAGATAAAAAAGCAACTGCTAAAGGATGTACTTTTTTTGTTCGGCCAGACTTTTGTCAAGCAACTGTGACCCAGCGGTGGCATCTTAGGCAGTTAATTCCAGACTTTCAGAAAAAGGGAGCCACTGCTTATCTTCAGAACCCGGCCAAATTAAAGATTTTGTGGAAAGGGCAAACTAAATTTTTTTTTTTCTGAGATCAAAGCTAAAGAATATTGGGGTACTCTTTAAAAACTAAAACTCTTCTACTTAGTGTAATTGCTTAATTTGCTATATTTAGTTAAGATTCAATCTCTCTTGAGACTAGTACTATTGATGCCTTTTTTTTTTCTTTTCTCCTGTTCATTCTATGTTTTTTCTATTGTTTAACTGACGCGGAGCCGGTGAACGCAGTGTTTCATCTAGCAGGAACTGAGAGTTCCTGAGTCTCATATGTTGGGGGGGGGGGGGGCGGAGGGGGGGGGGGTCGAAAGCCTTGTATCTGGGGGTGGGGGGGGTGTTGGGGGTGGGGTTTGGGGTGTAAAGCAGCAAGAATGGTTGATCTAGGTATTAGAAATTCACAAAAGCTATGACTCATAAGGAGAAATTTATTATTAAATTTTTTTATTAGGAACATAAAATGGGGAGAAAGTTAAAGATTTGTTCGTTAAATATTAATGGTTTGAATGATCATAGGAAGATTGGGGTCCTACGACATCTGATTCATTTGCTGAATGTTGATATTCTTTGTCTTCAAGAGACACATATCTCTTGGGCTAAGAGGGACTTGCTAAAAAGACTGGGGCTTGAGCTCTAAGTCTGTTCTAAACAAATGGGAATTACAAGAGGAATAGCTGTTCTCATAAAACAAGGGCTTGGGAAGTGCAGTAAAACGTTGGGTGATAAATGGGGCAGATGGGGAATAGCGCAGATTAATATTGATGGGGTGGAATTTACAGTCTGTTGATTATATGGACCTAATTTAGATGATAAAGAAATGTTTAATTTTATCAACTGTGAATTGGCTAACTGGAATCAGCCCTTAATTATATGTGGCGACTTTAACATTAATATCGTAGCGAATTGTAATATAAGAGATACCTGGAACTATCAAGGACGGAAGATCCAATCATATAGAGCCCTCAGGAATTTAGTTTTGGGGAACGGATTGATTGATGCCTAGAACAAGCTTAGACCCACAGAACCAGGTTTTACTTATTTTTCTGCGCCGCATCGTAAATTTGTTCGCTTAGATTATTTTTTTATTTCTCCTAAAGCCTTTGATGATTTAAGTATAGAAGTGTTACCACAAATCATCTCTGATCATAACCCTATTGTTTTAAAACTCTCAATTCCCTCTACTGAGCACTACAATAAGAGGCAATGGTCATTTCAAAGGAATCTATTGCTAGATCAGGATTATCTATCCCATATGGAGGGGATTTTTAAGGAATTTTTTGTTAATAATAATGAGTCTGCATCGCCACAAATAGTTTGGGATACTTTTGAATCGATTATTAGAGGTGAGATTCTGAGTTTCTCGCAATATCGTTTAAAGAAAAAACAAGCGGAATTTATGGCTGCTTTGGATAAAATTACTTTGGCAGAAGTAAATTTAGCTTCCTGTATTAGAAATGGTATTGGTATTCAAGAAGCTCAGAAAACTGTATTTGTGGAACGTTCGATTGTGTATTCTTTTCTGGCAGAACAGGTAGCGACGAAATATAAACTATTTAAAAAAGATTGCTATGAGTTAAGTGAACAGACGGGTAGGATTTTAGCCCAAAGACTGAAACAAAAAGCAGCCATTACGGAAATCTTTAAAATAACAGATCAAAATGGTGTAGCCCAAGAGACTACTTCTGGCATATTAGGGGCATTTCGGGATTTTTATCAATCCTTATACAATAAGTCGACTGATGGCACTAGTATACGGAATGATGTGGCTAATTATCTGTCAAGTTTAGATAGTTCCTCTTCTCTTACTGCTGCACAAAGTACAATATTATCTGCCCCAATTACATGGGAAGAGATAGAAGAATCGATACTGGGTTTGGCTATGGGAAAAGCGATGGGTCCGGACAATATCCCTTTAGAATTTTATCGTACTTTTCGCAATACTTTGAAATCCGAGTTACTAAAAGTCTTTCAAGAAGCTTTTTCTGGCCGACCTCCTCCTTCATGGTCTTTAGCAACTATAGTTGTATTTAAAAAAAAAGGTAAAGATGCTTTGGATTTAGGATCGTATAGACCAATTTCTTTATTAACCTCTGATAGTAAGATCTTTTCCAAGATATTAGCAAACCGACTGAAAGACTTTATGCCTAATCTAGTTGAAAAATTTCAACGTGGCTTTATTAAAAATAGAGACACAACGGACCATATAAGAAGAACTCCTCTGAATTGTATTGTTGCAAATTTTCATCATTTTAAAATTATCAATAAAATTGATCCTGACAGCCCTACTACTTGGATATTTATCTTTTCAGGGTCTTCAGTCCAAAGTATGGGATAGGTTACACAGAGGAGTACCATATTCCCTTTTCTTTATATTCAAGGCCACTGGGATTGTGTGGGCACGGAGGACCAAATTATGTGGTAGGGTGGACTAAATTATGTGGCAAGAAAGGGCAAAATATGCTGCACATTGCTGCATATTTCGTGATAGTATTGCTTTCTTATTTTGGCATTTTTGAATAGGTTAACACTGGGTGTTAAGCTGTTACTGAGGTGATTCCTTTGTACAGATAAATACAGCAATAAACAAAGGGTGCCAGGCAAACTCTGCACAAGGCCTTACACCGTATGACAATGTGTCTCCACATTTTAGTAATATAAGATATGTTTGAGCTAGAAACAATCTTTTTTTTGTTAAAATATTTATATTCTGTAGCAGATGATGGATTATGTGGCAAATGTGGAAAATCTACAAATATGAGATTTTGCGGTTGCAGTATTTGCTGCAGGATTCCAGTGGCCCTGCTTATAGTCTGCAAATGCTTAGAAAAACTGCAAGTACCATAATCCTTTGCTTGGTCTTTGTAACCTTTTTAATGAAGTAGACAACTGCAAGAGAGACTCAAAGGATGTTTAAATCACATTGGTAATTTTATAACTTTATGCACTCTGGGGTTATCAGCTTAGCGCACTCTACCGGTTATGGTGTGAAGCGAAAGGAAAAGACGCGGGCTGATTCGTTCACTGGCAATAGTTCTGTCCGATAACAAGCGTCTGATCTGTTTATTTTCTAAAGATATGACAAAGGCAGTAGTCCTGGCTTGATTATTGAGGCCTATAATGGGGGTTGGTTATGAAACGGGCATTTACTTGCATAGAATTTCACAGATTAACTTAGTGGGCAAGGGTTTTGGTGTTGATGACTGACTCGACCAAACTGTGGACATAGAATATTTGCACTAGGATTATCCTTTTAGGTCTTCTTATTGGGATTTTACAATCTTTTTTGAGACAACTGTAATTTTGTATTTAGGTGCAGTTTTATTGATGGTTGCCTTGTAGGAAAGCTTATGGGCCTGCCTCCACTGCAGTGATGAGCCAAAGACAAAAGCTATAGGCCTGATAGTTCATTAGGAAAGGGTATTTCATATGCCACCGATCTGTTCTATAGCGTATGAAATTTTCTGACACAGGTCGTAGATCTGATCTATTGCAAGATGTTAAAGCCTGCAGATGTATTTTGTTGCATGCTATCTCACAGGTTAGTTTATAGGGAAGAATATTTGTGTGTGTTACCTCTTTGACAAACCTTAGGGGTAAAAGATATGCACTGTAATGAATCTTCCTAGAATCTCTATGTTTGACAGTCTTAGTTGTCTGCCAGGATCTTGTAATAAACAACATATATACCACTGCTACATATACTAGTGGAATGTATACCACTTCAGTCATTACTCTCTTGCCAAGTGAGTGACATTTGTCTTATCACCTGTTCACAGCCACCTGAAAAGGAATGGACTTCAGTGCCAAGGCTGGTGGGTCAGTCCTTTAGTTTTCCATTTTCTAGTTACAATTCCTTTTTCTTTGCCTCTTTTTATTTTCATGATCAAAGCGCCTCCGCAGACAGTTCTAACTGGCGGCTTGCTTGCCGCTCACATCTACAGTGTACTGCAACATGTACAGCCACTGCATCTAAATCACCTGACCCTTATGGAAGGATACTGTCCTTGGAGTTTGATTGATTTTTACCATTGCTAAATGGCCAACATATTGGTTCTAAACGAGGCAGTCAGATGGAAGTATAAAACTATACAGAATGTACAGTACCAATGCAAGACGGCCACCTGCTGCCTTGTTTAGTTTTATTGCAAGCACATGTCTACCATTTTTAGGCAGTAGCAGGTGTTTTTTTTTTTTTTTGTTTGTTTTTTTACTTTTATGCTGTTTATTTATCTTGCGTATATTGCTGAGTTTGTGTATACATTTTATTGTGGTGAGTAAATGGGTGAATGCAAGATAAATCCGTGATGAATGGATGCATGAGTGCAAGGATGATTAACATAATGCATGTGTGATGACCTATTCTGTGCCTAAACCCATCAATGAAGGAGGTACTTTCATTTATAAGCCAGACCTTTTCACACTGCCAATGCTTGTTATCAACCTTTAAGCGATAGCTAGACAATTTTTCTAGTTGGGCATCTGAACACTCTGCATGCACACCTTTCTAGCTTGTGTGCGCAGCTAACATTCTGTTGCCGCACACGAGGAAGGAACATTGGAGAGAACATTGGTGTGGAACTCCCTGTGGTGAATGAACTTAAAGCTGTGATTGGTTATTCCTCGGTTAATCAATGTCCTTCCTCCAACCTCTTCACAGTATCTGGATCTTTGACTGTGGTTACTTAGATATGGAGTTGTTTATCTAGGTTGGTCTACATTGTTGTCCATTTCTTGGTTATAAATCTGACTTGCTCATGTAGCCAATGACATTAACTTCACTTCAGGGTATTCAAGAGATGTGATACTAAATTACTTGCATCTTTGGTTGGTAACAATGATTCAGGTCTTCCGTCATCAAACCATTATCTCAACTCTTCCTCCTTGATGGTGTGGCTGCCTCATGGACATTAAACCTGTAGATAGAGCCCAAAAGCACATTTTATAAGTAATGCAAGAAGAAAAATCATGGACTAAGAATGAGAATGAAAATTTTGTAAGCAATGGGAAAAGGGAAAAATGGCAGTATAGAGAATCTATCTGTGAAAGTAAATTAAGAAACACAAGAATGTTGAGTAGATTGAGGAAGTGAACAGACATTACGGAGCTACAAGGAGAATGGAAAAGTGTGAAAAGGAATGTGAAAGGAGAATACCCAACTTTAATTTAAAAAAAAAAAAAAAGGCATTTAAGTATAGAAAAATCTGATGGATGGAATACTTGAATTCAACTAGTCACTGGTAATTACTTCTGCAATGGAGGATTTTATGTACTTGGATATTGAAGGAGGCGCCTGTTTGTTTACAGTGAAATCATTGATTGAGCCTGCCTTGTGTTTTGTTTTTTTATTTTTTTTTAACTGCACTGTATCTCAAAACATGCTAATTTTTTTAAAGTTATATAAATGAGGAATATTTTTTCTTTATAATCTGTTATGTCGATTTTTATGGCGCAGCTTATCACCCCTCAGTGTATCCACGTGCTTAAGCAGGAATGTCGGACGAGCGGAGCTCCTAGTTGAACAGCCAGTTCTTCAGTTTCTTGTAGAAGTTGAGTAGCGAAGGGGCGATCCTGATGTGTTGAGGGAGTTCAATCCAGGTCTTGGTGGGGGGGAAGGAGGGATGTAAAAGGAGTGACCTCCTCGCTTTCTACTGCAGATGCGGGGGACCTGTGCGAGTGCAAGTGAAGGTCAGCGAGGCTGTCTGGTTTGATGATAGAGTTGAAGTTGGTTGTTGAGGTACGTAGCTCCGGTGTTGTGAAGGACTTTGTAGACGTGGACAAGCATCTTGAATTGGCATTGTTTCTGGATCGGTAGCCAGTGTAGTTATGTGAGGTAGGGCGTGATGCGAGCGCTTCGTGGGACGTCTAGGATGAGTCTGGTGGTGTTATTTTAGTTGGTCTGGAGTCTTTGAGTGAGCTGGTTGGAGTTGCCGACAAAGAGCGTGTTGCGTAGTCTAGTCTGCTGGTAAGAGGGACTAGGTGACAGTGCGTCTCGTGTGCATGGAGCAAAATCTTGTGGAGCATTCTGAGTACGAGGAAGCAGGATGAGGCCACTGCATTCACCTGTTTAATCATTGTGAGTTTGTCATCTAGGATGATACTGAGGTTTCTGGTGTGGTCTGTGGGTCCCAGTTCAGCTGACCACCCGGAGGCATTCCATGTGGAGCTCTTGTTTCCAAAGATCAGGATTGCTGTTTTGTCCGTGTTGAGTTTTAGGCAGTTCTTCCTCATCCAGTTGGCAATGTTGGTCATGCAGGAGGTGAAACTGGTCATGGTGGTGATGTTCTTGTTGGTAAGGGAGAGGATGAGCTGTGAGTTGTCTGCGTAGGAGACCATGTTAATGTCATGGGCTGAGATTGGGCGGAAATATAACATGCACCCCTCACCTGCGTTATATATATGTGTGTGTGTTTGTATGTATAATATATACATGCATGTTTGTATTATTAGAACAGTCTAAATGTTTATTCATAGGTGATTTATTCTTATGCTCTATAATGTGGATCAGGTTGTGTGCATGTTGAACCGGACTGGTTAGTAATGTAAATTGGCATTTGTTGATTAGCCCTCTCTCGCTGTTTATTTCTTTTAATGCGTCATTTTACGCATAATGTGGAATTTTGTAATATGGGGCACTTCTCTTTTCCTGCTTTCTTAACTGTTTTCCCTATTCTTTCAACATTCCGCTTGGTCACTCTTTGCTCTATCATCTTAGTTATTATTCTTCTCTTCCTACTTTTTTTCAAGACTCTGCCTCCTTTCACTTCCACCCTCTCTTATATCACCTCTTCCCTAGTTTGTTTGTCTGTGCATTGGCTTCCGTCTTTGATTTCATATTTTCATCTCCTCCTTTTTTTTTATTAGCATTTTGCCGGGTATAGGTTTTCTGCACACCCAAAAAATGCTCATTCATTAAAGTTTGATTAAACTTCGCATCCTCTCCTAAACCTTTGGATTTTAGTTTTCTAGTATAGTGGTATCTTCTGTGTTCTTGCTCTCTCACAGGTCAGTGCTGTGCCTGGGCACCAGTTGTAGGGTACTTCCAGGTAACCATGTGGGGGTCCCTCACGCTGCAGCCTGTATAGCACAGAAAACTAACCCCTGCAGCTCGCCTGACATGTATTTCGGGCGGGGAGGGGGGGAGAGTCTGCCAAATTTGTGAGTGACTGTATAGATTTATAAAATATTAACCGTGCAATAGAACGCCCAATGAGGCATAAAGTACCAGGCGTCTTATAATGCGCTTTAAAAGATTCCTTGGCAGGAACCATTTGCAGGTTTTGTTCGTTTGGAAGAATTCATCTTTCAACCATTTGCCAAAGCTCTCTTGGAAGCGGGCCGTTTATTAAACCAAATACCGTCGGTCCTAATGAGTTAAGCCTTGTGAGTATAATTCAGTGTGTAAATATTTACGGGCAGAGTTTCCCAGTGTCGCTTAGCTGATGCAATGTTTGCCATCTACTGCAATGGGGAAGCAGGGAGGTAAGAAAAGACAAAGCGAGTTAAAATGGCGTAGTGTGGGAATACTGCGGTTTTCTACTGGGAATCTCCCACATGGCGCTGAAGCCGGAACACCCTAACTCCTGTCAAAAATGGCAGTAAGCTCTTCATTGTGTACTTGGGCCAGGAGCGTCTTGGGGTGTGGGAAGGTTTCCTGATGGTTGGTGAAAAATTGTACAACTTGAAGATTTCTAAAGTTTTCGATATTGCCATTTTTGTGTAAAATTATGCCTTGGCGACAGTATGTCCCATCTACTCTTATGTCACACAAACAACATTTTTCTGCTAAGTATATCTTATTCAGAATCCTGCTGTTTTGCATCACTGTGTAAAGAACGGGGATATTGCTCAAGAGAGAGTTAAACTTGCACAGACAAATTGTGCATACATTTTCTTGTGTGCATAGATGTAATCTGCAAATTATACTTTTCCAGCTTTGTTAACTAACCGCGATAATCTGGAACCATGTGAGCAAATAAACGCTGTATGCATTTAGAGGTAAACTCCCCAAGCTTATGATATATTTCTCATTTTCTGAGACTTTCTTAAATTCTAATTTTAGTTTACTGTGTCTCATTAAAGGACATACTAATAGCTTGGCAAAGCCGGGGCATGACTTTTGAATAGAATAGAGCTGCTTCCGCTGATCCTCGCACCTGAGCTTTGATTGAATGATGTGAGTAAAAGTATGGTGCCAATCTTTGAAGCCTTTAGGGTCTTGTAATCTCCTGCCTCCTTTTTCCAACCTTGGGCGAGCAGTGTGTGTACTAGACCATCAAGACGTGCAAGACATAGTGCCATCACTGGTGAGGAACATCATACCCCTGAGTTCAGAGCAGCCAGTGACCTCCTCTCTCATATTCTTGAGTGGAATTATGGCAATAGCCAGAATTAAGGGAGTCCCTTATGGATTCTGAAGACACCAGGCGCCGGTCTCTCTCAATGATGATAGGGAGAGCCTTCACTGATTTATATTTCATCAAAGCTATCTGTGGGTACGCTCTCAACTGTCAAGGCATCCCTCATTCAGTGCATATTCCTAGGAGCTCTCGAGAAAGATCAGAACCTCCCACTCCTAACGAAACCTGCAGTAGACCCAGATTTTACTAATTACCATTCACTTATCTACCATTTAGCCTCAATATTATTATTTTGAGCTCCCAAGATCACATCAGTGCTAACCTTCTGCATGACTACCAGTGTGACATAAGATCACACTGTAGCAGAGAAGCTGCTAGCCTACACATCATCGGCGATGCTCTCTTGACCACAGATGAAGGTGACTCCCCGGCTCCTGATATTGCTGGGCCTCTCAGCTGCTTTTGACAAAGTGGATCATCCCACCCTCATATGCACACTGAAACTGAATCTTATTTGAGACTCCAGTGTCCTTCACTGGTTGAAATCCTACCTTTCCAACCAACGCCTGTTTGTTCACATGGACACCCTCGGGTCCCAAAAGATCTGTCACCTGTGGAGTCCCTCAAGAGGAGACTGTATGAAACCCTATGTTGAATCTCTACGTGGAGCTCCTCATGGTGCACTTCTCACAAATAACAGCATCAAGATTCACCAATAGGCTGATGATGCACATCTCCCTGAAAGTCTCTTCTGCTCTAGACATCCAGCACTTCAAACGCTGCCTGTACATGACCCAGACCTGAGTAACTGGTGCCCCCTAAGCTCATCCCAACCAAAATAGAATTAGTGTAATTTCCCAGTAACAAGAGACACTACAAACCCGGCTCAATGACATGATCATTGACATCTTCAAACCACAAGGTTCACTGAAGGTCAAGTCACTTGTCTTCCTGGGGAGTGAGACTGGTGTCCCAGTTGAATCCATTACCTTTCCGGATGGTTAGTACCAGGCCATCTCT
The DNA here is from genome assembly GCF_964204655.1 of Triturus cristatus. Lineage (NCBI taxonomy): Eukaryota > Metazoa > Chordata > Amphibia > Caudata > Salamandridae > Triturus > Triturus cristatus. The sequence continues at coordinate 1,043,600,139 of NC_140583.1, forward strand.
GTATCAGAACTGCTGTTCAAGCCCTCATACTCTCACATCTGGATGGTGGTAACACTCTGCTTCATGGCCTCCCAGACTCAACACTGACACCCTTTAAGGGCATGTCGGGAGGTCCACTGGAAATGTGTTGCTTCTAAGGAGGCTGGTTGAAATCAGTCTTTAAGCCTCAAACGCCTGCCTTGGCAGACTGTGAAGTTGAGTGCACTCTAATATTGTCCCTTAAATGTGAATAGCGATCAACAAAATATACTCTGCTTCGCCTTATCCTCAAATACTCCAACCCCCTTGCCTCCGCCCTTCACTGCGGAGCAGCCTGCACCCTAGAGATGCTGGCTCGTTGCAAGGCGGGTTGCCAAGACTTCTTGGGATCGCAGTGCGGCCATGACGAGAGGTCTGACAACAGCACAGAGCTCAGTGATGGGAATTACTGCTTGAGAGCAGTCTGGGAAGAGGGACGGTGCCTTGCGTGTCTTTGGCTATCTTTGAAATGACAGGCACAGCACACAATACACATACCAATACTCAAACTGTTTATTGTCTGTAGAGAGCAGGGTGTATTATGTTCTGTAAATTGGGTAATAGTAACATGTTTTTATTATAGTGCTTAAAATGGCAGAAATGTGGTATTTAGTGCTATAAAATACAATTATTATTAGTATTACCCCATCAGAACTTGAGAACGCTAAAAGGGGAATGGATTCTAGGTGTAAGGTGTTAGAGGGCCTGCTGGCTCATTACCTATTTACTGATCAAGTCATGTTGTTTGCATCACACTGATAAACACAAAATGGGCCAAACCATATCTTTGGTTTTTGTGGACCATCCTAGCCAGAATTTGAGATGTATCCAACCATCTACAGTAAGACTACCTTGTGGTCAGCTTTTCCTTGGACTTATTACCGCCCGTAAGTAGTCCTTTTGCTGTGTATAAATGCTTCCCCACTACATCTGCATGTGCTTTGATTAGCGTCCTTTCAATGTTCTCTATTTTTCTTTTTTCTTTTCTTCTTACCATCATGTTGCTCTCTCCCTCCCACCATCCTGGTGTCAGTTTTTCTTCCATTCTCCCACCCTGCACCCTCCCATTATCCACTTGGTTCTTTCTTTCCACCTCTCAACCTCCTGTTGTCCTTGTTGCTTATTCTCTCTCAACCCTCTTCTTCCCTTGGTCTGCGCTACTCATTCTCTCGCATCCCCTATCCTCCCGTTGTCCATGTTGCTAGCATTGGCTGCGTCATAGTTGTTTTCTTTCTTTATGGCCTGTGCATAAAGAAAAAAAAATCACTGACGCGGCCATGGCTAGTCATGTCATAGTACTTTTATACACCGTCCCTTTGACAGCGGTAGGGAGGGTGGGAGAAAACGGTCAGTTTTGCCCTTTCTTGCCCACCCTTCCTCCGGTTGTGTGTGTTGCCACCCCACACTCGCCTTAAGGGGAAAAAAAGTGTTATGAAGCGGTATGCAGTGGTTGTGCTTTTTTCTAACATTTAGCCATGCTGCACAGTGCCACACTTCTGTACAACATGGCTAAAAGACATTGGCAAAGCCATTAGCTCACTCATGGGCAAGACAGATTGTTTCTGTCAATGCTTGTTTTTTCTCCTGGTTTCCGAGGTACTGCTGGCACTGAAAGGTTACCAAATGAACTTAGAATTGAAATGCATTGTGGTGGATGATTTTCTTTTTTGAAGGACACAATTGAGGATTACTCTTCCTAAGAAGTGAAATGGTTCTCATCCTCAAAACGGAGAGCTCAACTAGACCTAAAATGAGGTATGACTTGACACAAGCCATACATCGCAATGTCTTGTTTGTCTTTGAGGAGCCATGTCTTGGCTTCCACCTATTCCCAAGACAGGCTTTTAGTACCTGCTTAGTAATACGTGTGCAATTTGAACAGGCGGCATTTTGATTTGCGTTTCTTGTTTGTTGCATGTTATAAACAAAGTGATGGAAGTAATGCTTGAATTAATTAATTTCTGGAACTGGCAAATGCTCATGGACATATGCACTGCAATATTTTACTCCTACAGTGCCACTCGAGACAGAGACCAGCCGTATGCAAATTATTCTTAGTTCCCATGAGAATGGGACCGTCTTTCAGAAGGGAATACAAGCAACCCTGGACTCTTCTAATCCTATTTGGGCCTCATGAGTGTAGCTTGCGTCATGTGGCACACTGAGCACAGTATCCACATCTAGGGGTAAAAATCACACTTGGGGTGCCTACTCTAACGAACAATAAAGAGATGGAAGGAATGCTTGAACATCACAGGGGAATCACATACCAGACCGTTGCTTTTTGTGCTAGCTATGCCACTCTAGACAGACCAGTGAAATGCAAATCAGTCTTAGCCCTGCTCTAAAAGGAACAGTCCTGCCTGTCTAAACTACCATGCTCTCCAGATGAGAACACAAGCAACCCAAGACCGGTTTCATCATACCTTGAAACAAGCATTTGCAATGCAATAGGTCTCGCATTTATAAGAGTTTGAGCTATTGGCATTGTAAAATTACAATGGCTTTTATTTATGTTTTGGTTTTAAAACAATTAAAAGGCATTGTCATTTACAATGTCAGTAGCATAAACTCGCATGAAAGCAGTGTGTGGAGTGCAGCAGTGTGCGGCATGCAGCAGTGTGCGGCAGTGTGCGGCATGCAGCAGTGTGCGGCATGCAGCAGTGTGCGGCAGTGTGCGGCGTGCAGCAGTGTGCGGCGTGCAGCAGTGTGTGGCGTGCAGCAGTGTTTCGTGTAGCAGTGTGAGGCATGCAGCACTGTGTGGCGTGCAGCGGCGTGCAGCAGTGTGTGGCGTGCAGCAGTGTGCGGCGTGCAGCAGTGTGCTGCGTGCAGCAGTGTCGTGAAGCATGCAGCAGTGAGTAATGCAGCAGTGTGTGGCGTGCGGCGTGCAGCAGTGTGTGCCGTGCAGCAGTGTGTGGCGTGCAGCAGTGTTTCGTGTAGCATTGTGCGGCGAGCAGCAGTGTGTGGCGTGCAGCAGTGTGTGGCGTGCAGCAGTGTTTCATGTAGCAGTGTGCGGCGTGCAGCAGTGTGTGGCGTGCGGCGTGCAGCAGTGTGTGGCGTGCAGCAGTGTGCGGCGTGCAGCAGTGTGCGGCGTGCAGCGGCATGCAGCAGTGTACGGCGTGCAGCAGTGTGCGGCGTGCAGCAGTGTGCGGCGTGCAGCAGTGTGAGGCGTGCAGCAGTGTGCGGCTTGCAGCGGCATGCAGCAGTGTGTGGCGTGTAGCAGTGTGTGGCGTGTAGCAGTGTGCGGCGTGTAGCAGTGTGCGGCAGTGTGCGGCGTGCGGCAGTGTGCGGCGTGCAGCAGTGTGCGGCGTGCAGCAGTGTGCGGCGTGCAGCAGTGTGCGGCGTGCAGCAGTGTGCGGCGTGCAGCAGTGTGCGGCGTGCAGCAGTGTGCGGCGTGCAGCAGTGTGCGGCGTGCAGCAGTGTGAGGCGTGCAGCAGTGTTTCGTGTAGCAGTGTGCGGCATGCAGCAGTGTGCAGTGTGTAATGCAGCAGTGTGTAATGCAGCAGTGTGTAATGCAGCAGTGTGTGGCGTGCGGTAGTATGCGTCGTGCAGCAGTGTGCGGCGTGCAGCAGTATGTGGCGTGCAGCAGTGTATGGCGTGGTTTGTAAACAACCAGAAAAGCGGACATCAAAGGAAGGGTGGGAGGGAACGAGCATATGGGGTGTGAGTTATAACGAAAGTTAATTGTTGTAAGAGGGGATGCAGGAAGTGAGGCCGAGCGCGCGCTGGCAAAAGCAGTCTGCTGCTTTCAAGTCCGATGCTAGATGCCAGCTTCGCGCTTGAATGCCTCACATGCACTGGCCATAAACCGCATTCCTAAGGTCTTGTGCCCCTTACTAAATCTCTCTGAATCAGTGGTCGAAGTGGGCGGGAACGGCAGGGCACTGCCTGAATGTATCTTTGTAATTTGGGGCTTGTTTTGTTTCCCCAGTTATGAACTCAAGACTATAAATACCATAACGCAAATAAAATCAGGACTGGATGACCTTGTTGCTCCTGGCAGAGTGGGATATAAGAGCTTCAGAAGAAGCAAGACAATATTTAAACAAGGAAATCATCTCGACACATATCAATTGATCCCCTAATCAACCTCCGCTGCATTAACTTTAAGAAAGCAAGCTGTCCTGAAGAAGGTGGATTGAATGACAGGTATCCACTGAAACGTGCGTCGGCCTGTTCCATTCTCCAGCTGGCGGCATTACCATGGTACTAAAGAAGAATCTTCACCAGGAGTTCTTTCTGTAGCAAGCCATTTTTAAGCTGGAAAACAATGAATGTGATGTGTGAATGAGAATGTGTGGTATGCTATGACTGGATGTGAGGTTTGTATTCATGAGATATTGATATGGGGACAAATTTAATATTGTCATATTGTATGTTTTTTCTTGCACAAATCTGCACATTTAATAGTACTGTATTCATGTTTGCACTATTTGTATTATATATATGGGCACAGAGAAAATTATGGTGACTTTTATTACCACCTTAAAAAAATGCATTTACAATTCCCAAAAAAAAGAAGACAGATAGAATTTGCAAAAGAAAATAATAAATAAAATTTGAATTGATGTAGATTCTTCTGTAGATTGTTTTTGATATTTCTAAGCACAGGGATAGCCCAATCGAGCTGAATTCAGCCAATGGATAGTTAGAGTTTTTAGCCAAGCAGCACATTAGCCTGGGTGCTGTGCTGCCAGGGATTGAATAGATATACAATTACTACACACTGGGTCATGCAGTCTACTTCAAGAATACATGCTCAGGAAACATTTATAGATACATTCCAAAAAAGACAAGTGCGCTGATGCAAGTCAACAGTACTATAACATTCTGTGTGCGACTGCACCACTAGTCAGATGAAAACATGTTAGTCACAAGGTGTGCAACTATATGGATAAGGGATTGGGCTTAATTCTAGTCAATCTGTGGTGACATTTCATGGCAGTATTCAACTAAACAAATGCATACATAAATAATACCTAATTAAAAAAAAAATGTGCTTTCATACGAATAACCGTATCCATTACCTTGAGAGTTTTCATGTACAAAGCCACAAATATATGCAGCCATTTTGGAGCCTGTGCATCAACATTGCAACTAAAAACAGTATATATGTGGGGGCAAGTATGTCATCATGTCTTAAGGTATTTAACTAAATATGTGGACATTACAAGGACACGTTTCATCTCATTCTCAATGCCATGCAGAGAAAATATAATACTCAGGACACAGTGCATGCGTGCCAACATGTGTAGACACGAAAGATGTAAATTTAAAATTAAAAGAATAAATAAATGGGAGAATTTATTTCCCCATTAACGTGCATTGAAGAGGAGGTAATTTCAGTTAGAAGAAAGCAAAAATAAAGTGACTTTTGGCTTTAAAAATCGGGATCTCCCGCCTGAATATGTGTTTTGGCAAGTATGAGAGTGTGGCTGATGTGCAAGATGGGTAGGGGATGTCGATTTGTCAGAATTAGTTCAGAAAGCAGGTAAAAGCTGGCTTTGGCAAAGGGCATGCGAACATGAACCTTTTTCCAGTGCATCACCAATTCAAAGTGTAAATTGGGTAATCTAATCATCTGCAAAATCCTCTAGGCTGGCCCTGAAACATAACGGACAACCGGACAAACCAATGCCTGAAAGGAGCTCACCCAAACAGACAAAGGTTAAGAAGAAACATTTTTTTAAAGCGCCGCTCCTGTCACCTCTAGGTGCTTTAAATAGAAACGGCAACTGTTGCCATTACACATTGTAAAGCTGTAATATTTACCCACCTTAGAAGTATGGTCCACCTATAACATCCCAAGTCAGCCGCGATGTTTAACTCTCTGAGCCACTTTGTACTGTTATTATGTTTGTGAGATAGCTGTGCGGTGACGAGTGCATGTATGTACTGAGTACGTGCTTTAAGTTTCATTTCTCCTTTTTAATCCGAATTAAATTTCAGGCAGAGGTGCAACTAGATCCAAATTTCGGGGGGGGCTAAGCAAAAATTTCGGGGGGCTGAATCTTTAAACAGTAGGCAGAGTGGCGCTGATTTCGGGGGTGGGGGGGCTGAATCTAGGCGGCTGCAGGGGCTCTTAGAAGGGGTGAAACAACAGCGAAGCCTCATTAACATGCAAATGGTCTTTTAAAGACCTGTGAAGTGCTCGGGCACGGCTTTGTGTCCGCCCGGGAAGCGGTCTCATCCCGGCCTGCCACACACGACTGGGGGGGGGGGGAGGCTGAAGCCCTGTGAGTCCAATGGGTGTTGCGCGCCTGATTCCAGGTATGCCAGAATGTGTTCACCCTCATTGGCACAGATTTGTACATGGCGTTCTCTGATGGGAAGCTGCCATTTACAAGGGATGACTGAAAGTTCCCCTCGTGAGATTGGGCCATTTGCAAAAACATATTTTAAATGGGCGAAAAATAAGTGATCGATCATACACGGTCAGAACGTGTGAGGCAAAATGACACGCAGCTACAACTTGTCATCTCTCGTTCTGTCTGCTACGATAAAACGCAAGTCAAAATGTAACAAACTGCACAACAAACATTAGGCGGTTTATAATTCCTCTCTTCTCCCTTTTCTTTCTAACAAAGATGTTTCTTTCGGTAATATTTTATTGTTTACTACCAAAAGCACCCCACTAGCTGCAAAGAAAAGCGTAGACTTGCAAGCAAAGATGCAAGAATGCGCGCACAAAGCCAATGTGTAGTCCTTACCTGTGGAGTATTTGAATTCAAATAATGTAGTTAATGCAGACGTGCTCCGCGTTTCAGAAAATATTTTGAAACATTGAACTTCTGTTGATCACTGAATATTGATAAAACGGGAATAACCAGTTCATCTGGCTTTGGGGGTCGGGGCTGAAATCATGCAGCTTACCTGATTCAAACGGCGGGGGAGGGAGAGAAGGCCAGGTATGTAAAAACAAAAGGTAAGTGAGAGTGAAGATTAAGTCCCCGACAGGAGTCCGAGCTAAGAGGGGAGGGGCAAGAAGTTTGGGCCTGTAAGAGGCTTCAGCGGGTTGGGAAGCAGTCTCTGTCATTGCAGTTGATTTCAAGCAAAAGACTGTCTACCCCCTCCCACCCAGCCAAGATTAACAACCTTGTTTACAGTGGAGGAAGGAAAAAATGCTTTGGAAGCGGCAGTCCCGGGTAGAGAGAAGTGGAGAAATTAAACGAGACCTATGCTTTTAGTAACCAGCACAGGCGGCATGCAGCGCTCGTTACTAAAAGTATATAATATTGTAACAAGCGCGCACTGAAGCTGACGAGGAGGGAGTGGGAGGGGGGAGTGGGGGCGGGCACAGTGGTGCCGGGAGAGGGTGAGATTGAGAAAGGGAAAGATAGGGATCGAAGGAGAAACAAAATAGATAGAAACCACAAGAGGCAGAGCTTTAACACCTAGCTAGACAATAACAAGCAGGAAGGGGGTGGCAAATGGTGTGCACTTTGATGTCCTCAGTGGCCGCGCGGCTCACTGAGGACATCAAAGCGGCCGTGAAAGTGATCAGGCAGTGCTTTTCAGGCTGCCAAATGGTGCGCGCGCCTGGTGCACATGCACTGTATTTGGAGGCCTGAAAAGCCACTGTTTGCACTTCCAAAACTCGCTTACTATAAGTCTCGCCAGAGCACCGCTAAAGCGCTGTCTCAGGCGAGACCTAAAAAGTAAACTAGCTGGAGCTTGAACAAAGAGCATGTTATCCTAAACTTTTAATTGCTTTTTTCTTATCTGTGTATTAGGAAAATTAATATGGTCATTTCTGACACCCAGCTTCAGAGTAGTGCCTACCAGAAATAATCAAAAAATCCCCCCCCATTTATTGTTGATATATTGAACTGGAAGGAAATTCACAGAGCTATTTTTCTGAAAATTCAACTTTGTGCACCAATAATTTAGGCACAATCATTGGCAGCTAAACTGAGGAAAACCCCATTTTAGCAACTACTGTGCATGACCACCAACAGAATTTTTGTGTCCATTGATATAATGCGGGATTTTCAGCAGGTTAAGTATACTATCAATAAATTAGGCCAATTTTGTGTATTGTTGAAAAATGTCGGCCCATTGTGCCCCTTTTTCATGTGACTTGAAAAAGTATTTCTAATGTCCAAAAAGACACACTACTTCCGCTCAGCACATGGTCCTACATGTTAAGGCCCAGGGCAGGCCTACATCCATGCTGTCTTCAAGGCACAACTCTAATCAAACTCTGACACAGAAGAATGGAACCTGCGTTAAGATTTCCCATCCTGTGTCGCCTCATTTCGCCCCGATTGATATCCCTTCTGCAAGACTTTTTCTCTCTGAATCCACCTTTGTTTTCAGCTATATTCCTCTGTGTTGTGTTTAGCTATGTTTTTTTTCTTTCCTCCCCACAACTTTTTAAAGTATTTTCTGGCTAGCTGTGAAGCACTCCTCTGCTCGTGTGGCATGGTTGTGCGATACCAATACTACAAATAAATAAATAAATAAATAAATACAAATAAAAGTATCCCTTGCAAGTGAAACATCTGTGCGCCACTCCCCATCTCCTGGTACCCAACAGGATAGCTGCTGAAGAGAATGGTTAATTTTGCGTGCCCATTCCTATTCCTCAAGCGCTGCACGACGACAAATTATGGTTTGTAGGGCTTTATGAAAACTATAAACAAGAATGAAAGAGGCTACTATGTTAACACTACTTACGTTTATTTAGAGTTCATCGAAAGGACAGTTTCAGAACTGTCTTTTACACTATGCATACGGTCAATATAATGTCTGTCTATATCCATACACGCTCATCAACTCAAAATACTGTGTATAATTCACAAAATATTTGCTGTGACTTACTCTTGTCGTACGTCTGTCTTACGTGTGGGTTACAAGTGTAAGGCAGGAGTACTTCAAGAATAATTCACACCCACTCATATCAAAATTATTTGTGTATCAACCCTCTGAGAAAATGACTCCGAGGCTATTATTCTTAGATATATATATATATATGTCTTTTTTGCACGATTTAAATAAATATAATATATATAATCTCGTGCAAAAAAGACTTTTATATTAAACTCTCCCTCTCACACTTCTCGGGTTTGCTTCCTGTGGGAGACCGCTCAACCAATCGCAAACTTTTGGAACCTAGGAAATGCAAATCGCAAAGTAAAAGACCTGCCATTTGACAACATGAAAGCCGCACTCCAGAAGAGTTTTACTTTATCTTTAGGTCTGTCTTGCTCGAAGGCACAAAGGCCCCTTCAAACATTCTAATGGTAAGGTGATTGGATGGCGACTCACATGAAGGGCAGTCCGTCACATGACAGGATGCCCTTTTGGACAACATGTTGCATAAAAAGAAGTTCTCGGATCAAGCAGCTGCCTAGACTTTGTATATATGGTATATTCAATTGTGCAGTGCTCGCTGCCTGTTGGTGAAATTTCTCACCCCAAGCACATAATAGACAAGCAAACCCATCACTAGTTATGTGTTGTCTTGCATGATAACTATATATTCCGGGTTTACGATCTGTGGCCTCCATTCAAATTTGCTTGGAAATCTAGGTGCGGTAATGCATCAGTGTAATTACAAATACCACAGGTATTGGAAATTCAGTGTGCGGTACTACCCTAAGAGTGATCTTCTGTGGACTCCCTATAGAATGGGGATATCAAGCAGAGATCCGTGTTACAGCACCAAATTGCGCATGGTATTCCGAATGCTGGCCCCTTTTTACTAGAACCACCAGGCGTGGCATGGTGGTTTTGTCTCCACAGTCACCACAGTAATAACACACACATTATTACTGCTTGCATATTACCATGGGCTTCGTAACACCAAGTTGAGTTGAAACCTCTGCTTGGACTGAAATTGGTTTTAAGAGCCCACTCAAGTCTGGGCTTTTGTGCCAGTCTTCTATCAATGCTCATAATGAGGAAATGTGATCACGCGGGCCATGGACTGCATTAGTATTCGGTGAACCTGGCAGCCTACATTAATCACATGATAACAAAGCGCTTGCATACACTTCATGCAGTATTATACAAATCTGTTGCGATTTAACAAGCTGTCATGGGTATAGTCTCTCAGCTCTGTCGACGATTTGTGCCCTTCTGTAGGGCCTCGATTGTTTTAGCTGGATCGAGTGGGTGTGGTTAATATGTTTTCTTACATCGTAGAGTGGGTGTGGTTAATAGCATGTTGTCTTACATGGTAGAGTGGGTGTGGTTAATAGCATGTTTTCTTACATCGTAGAGTGGCTGTGGTTAATATCATGTTTTCTTACCTAGTAGAGTGGGTGTGGTTAGTATCATATTTTCTTGCATCGTAAAGTGGGTGTGGTTAACCCCTTCTGTGCCACGCCCTTTCCCCCTCCTGTGCCGGGCGTTGCATTAGTGGGTGGGGTTCATGACGAGATAGTCTCGTCATGGGCACAGCGCAACCGTGCTCCATGACGAGACTATCTCGTCATGGGCACAGAAGAGGTTAATATGTTTTCCCGCATCGTAGAGACGGTGTGGTTAATATCCTGGTTTCTTGCTTAGATTTGAGGTGTATTGGTTTTTTAAAGGTTAGCGCGGCCTTTTAGTTTTGCTATGTGCAATGTAAGGTTTGAAGTGTCTGAGGAAATGAAGAGATTAACATTTTTTAGGGTCCAAGATATCACTTTGATTCAGCGTTCAAGAAGTGTGCTGCTGTGTGAAGTGCATTGTGTACAGTCTGTGTGTTCGCCTACCATGAGCACATGCGCGCAGTGCGTTAGTTAATCCATTCTTCTTTGAATTACATTTTTCTATACGTAATCTACAGTTCAAAGATGCCGTTTTTAAAGCCATCTAAGGTGAAGTATATGTAGGGTGTGTGACCACAGCATATGTATTTAAATGACAGCACTCAGTTTTGAGGCTGGATTTTTTTTTATATGTTTTTATTTGTTTATTGAAATGCTTGCAACAAGCATACACAACAACCCCAAGACTGGGGTGCAGTAATAGGATATTCACAGGTATCGATACAAGCAAGTTTTCGTATATAACATAGGAAATACTAACAAAAATACTAACAAAAAAGAAAAAAAAAGGGCAACTGTAGCCCCCCCCCCCCCCCCCCCACCCCTCCCGGCACTTAAAAAATGGAGCAACACACAATTGTCGGATCCAGAAGCAATGTGGGCACACATGAGTAGTAGTCCCTGACAGGCGGTTCAAGTCAATAAGTCCTGGCCAATCACGCGAATTGAGAGATCATGTAAATAAATGGAACACCTTACACATCCGGGTTGCTTAATAAAGAGGTTGGATTTTTAAAACAGTGCTGGATGGAGAGACCTGTTTTAGTCCCTACCCTTTGGAGGGGAAACAACCTTTACAACGCAACTATTACATCGCACTACACTTACAACGCAGGCATTACAACGGAACATCCTTTACAACGCATGACACTACAACGCATACCATTACAACGCATACCATTACAACGCATGACACTACATCGCATGTCACTACAACGCAGGCATTACAACGCATACCATTACAATGCATACTATTGGAGTTAGAATAGTAATTTTTAACCCCTACACTATCCAACACTTACCCTACTGTTGCACCACCTGGAGTTAGAATAGTAATTTTTACCCCTATACTATCCAATACTTACCTTAAATACAATGTAACAGTATGCGTTGTAATGGTATGCGTTGTAAAGGTAGTATGCGATGTAATGGAATGCGTTGTAAAGGTAGTTTTTTTAAATGCGTTGTAGTGTCATGCGATGTAATGGAATGCGTTGTAGTGGATGTTGCGATGTAAAAATTGCGTTGTAAAAGTATGCGTTGTAACGTCATACATCCCTTGGGAGCATCCATTCTCCTCTTTGATGTCCCAAAGTAAGAGCAGTTCTCTTAGGGCATTGAAATACATGTAAAGACGGGAGGCCGCAGCACACAAACTGCTTCTTAAATGTAATCCTTAGTGTCCAGGAGCGTAATTCCTTTTACACTTTAAATAGAGGTTCTATTTATTTACAAATCTATTTGCTACAGCTTTGTTTTCTGTTCGTGGTCTCTAGTTCTACAAATGTGCCCGTGGAGACGTCCTGGTAACAGGAAATGTTGAGTGCGAAACCATATGCAGGTTGCAATGGCACAACGTGGGCAAGGCTTGAGGGCTGCACGCGCTCGACGCTCATGGGGTCTGGCGAGTCAACATACAACTGGGCCAAGCGTGCCAGGAGCAGGCGGTTTCCCTCTCGTTTTTAACGGACGGAAACTACTAACCTCTGTCCCGCTTCAACGTTCTTTCGCTTCAGTAAAAGCTCTGATATGATCTAACAGAAAGACCAACGAAACCACTTTTATTTGGACATTTTTACGTGAGGTATCCCTAGTTTCGCGTTTTAACCGAGGGCGGGCATTGCCCTGGCTCGGCTCGGCTCGCTCTTTGAATTCACCTTCTGGCATACCTCGGACGGATCTGATCCCAGCTGCTTATGTTTCTGTGGCATCACGTCCTCAAGCCTGTAATGTGGCCGGGAAATAAAGGTGCAAAGCATAACCTTTGCAACCATGTGACGTAGAATAAACCAGAACACATTGGCTTTTCAATGACAAATCTTATTTTTAGCTGGAGAAGGCTGAACGTGAGGTATGTCGTGTAGCAGTGAAAAGATTCCATTTTAGGAGATTGTAACTTCCCATAATCACATGACTTGTCTTGGATGCACCCTTCCGAGTTTTCATTTTTTTGCAGCCGCAAGACATAACAATGAACTACCACTATGCAAATGAGATGCATCTTTCTACAACCAACCACTTTAAGTTCTGGTTTTAAGCCGCAGGGTGTTGTATCTTCATTTGCAGCCACAGACCCATGAATATCTTCCAAGCCATCTCACGTATGTTGATCTTTTTACAGCCTTGGAGCATGTTGCTGTGAAGACCTGCAACCTCCTATCATTGTAATAAGAAGAGTTTGTATCTTTTTGTCCCATTGTGACGGTGTATCTTTTTGCAGCTGTGCAACAACCTCTCATGAGCATGCATGCACATGACGCACACGGCTAGAAGGCCAGGCCCGCTGTACCCGCCTGCTAATCGCCCTTTGTGCCTGTGCACGTTGGCACACCTGTGCCAATCCCTTGCACGAGCTTGTTCGAGAACAGTTAATCCGTGTGAAAATATGACCCATCCAAAGTGTACCTGCTGCCTACAGAACATTTACTGAACCAAAACTCTCCAAGAGGTGTTGAAGGGTTGAGTAAACGCTCTTCGTTAAGGTGGCTCAGCGAGGCGACTCCCTCCGAGCAAGGGCTGGGAGAGAACCAGGGTGCCCAACCTGGTAAATATTCATGCAGATGCCAAAAGTGCAATTGAACTTTTTGCCTGAACGTACATATGTCGCAAGCAATGTGACTAACCTGTTAAGATATATCTAAATTGGGGGGGGGGGCGAATACTTCATTGGGTTCAGTGTCCTTTGCAGAGAACTGAGTGCAACTTTGAGGTCACAGAAATGAATCCTGGCCAAGCCCTTTCAGGCATTTCACTCTAGTCCACTGTTGGGTTTAGTTCCAGTGGTTTTTGCTCAGTGGCTTTTTAGTTTGAGCAGTGACCTCTGGAGAAATTGGTGGGGTGTAAGAACCTTCCTCCATTCTCAGCGAAACAGTGAAGTGATCAAGCTTGACCGTTTTTTAGCAGATTTTGAGAATGAGGGGTTCCCCTCTCGCCCCGTGATAATTGGGACACGTGACATGCTGCAATTTACAGCGCGGTTTTCCCTTACATTGTGCACTTCAGAAACTCCAGATTTTTTAGACCGAGGCTGGAGCGAGGCAACTAAATTGGAATTTACTAACGGGAGTAACAATTAGTTACAATTAATCACTCTGAGAGTAGTGCAGACTTCCCAGTTCTCCAGGAAAGACCGATGAGAACACTTCTTCTGAAAACGTGCATACTTCATGCTCTTTGAAATGCTTTTGGCACAAGTATCATTGTGCCAGATGTTATGCATGCTTTCAGTGGAAATCCTCCTCTGGAGCACCACTGCCACTGATTTACAAACATGCACTCGAGACACATGCGCACACGCACCACACACACCTTCTATTCAATCTTACCTTGGGAAAAGGAAGATGAAGATCGTCTTCCTCAGCAAGCACTTCAGCATCCAAGCTACTAGGCCCCAGATTGACAGACTTCCCACCTCCCGACTCTATCATGCCATCCACCAGAAGAAGCAAGCAGACGCCATCGTGACTGGTCCATGATCTTCTGCCAAATCAGAAGATAAGATAAGGAGGTGGGTCTGCCTCCAGCTTTATCCTAGTTTCTTAATGAGCTTCTGGGCTGTCAATCATCCCCCCTTAAGCCCTATTTGCTCACATGTTGCCCTGCCCTGGTTATATCCAACACCGTTTTCTATTCTGAATGGTGCATGCTGTTGATTGCTCCATTGGGTTGTGCGCCTGCTGCTGGGGGTTTGTGTAGCCTGCAGGCCACTACTTAAAATCTATCTTGATTTAATAAACCGGTTATTGTTCTCTGGTTGATACTTCAAAGAAGAACAAATTGTGATATTCTGAACCCAGCACTGGGTGGCAGGAATTTGCATAGCACGTGAATCTAAAACTCAACAAGGTCCGTCCTATTGTCACAGGTAAATAATGTTTTCCTGTTTACTTGTGCAGACTTGCTGCTACAAAGCATGCTAAAGATATTACAAATTGGTTCATTTTCTAAAAATACTATACATCCTCCTAATTACTGTTGGTTTGGTCTGGATTTCATCACTCTAAATGTTGTGACGAAATTGGGCCTTCTAGGGACCATCATTTGGCAATGGTCTGAATTCATATCGTTTTGGGCAAAGGTATACAAGTGACTGGCCCGGCGTATTTTTGTTGAATTAATGTTTTGATGCAGGTTTGGTTGAGCCCAACTTATTTTTGAAAGCCAAGCAAGTCTTAGGGGAGGGAGAAGAGAGCAGAAACACATGATTTACAAACTGGTTTGCAAAATTATCATTCCCCAATGTCATACTGTTTTAAATATTTAAAAAGACGAAATGTCCATCCAGAAGTCTCAGTCCATGTTCTATACAATAAGCAGCAAGTTAAGCACTTTAAAGTTTGAAATCTCGACTAAATGAGCCAAGGTGGCATTGGCTGAACTCTGGCAGCACCTGGGATGGACTTTATTGAGTTTCTTAATTTACATTTTTGTGTCGGTGGTTTTCACAGGTCTAGAAATGTGGATCACTGGTCCCTAAATAGAAACCATTGTTTCCAGAACTGGAAATTTAGAGACTGTGCACCTACTCAAGTGGAAAAGTCTGCCGTAACAGCGTGGTCTGCGTGAGTAAGTGGTAGGAAAGATGGGCCTAAATTTTGAGGATATCCACCAAGTCAGAACTTTAATGGACTAGCAATACTTTTTCAGGCGGTTTTCCTCCCATTTTAAACAAAATGTGCTATAGGTGTGGTTTCTGTTTGGGAAAATAAATGTATCTCATCACACATTAAAATAGGGAGAGAAGTACTACTCCTTTTCCATCCTTCCTGTCATAGAACTTGAGTACCCACAAAAAGAGGAAAGGGATGAGGAGACTGGTGTAAAAGCTCACCCCCTCAGGAAAATGCAAGGTTTATTTAAAACTGCCCTTACCCACGAATAGTGGCATGCTTCATCATAGGGCTGCTACAACATCCCTTGCTTGGTGGTGCCGGAGGGGGGAGGAGGTTCCTGATCCAAGGCAGGTGTGTGGTCTCCCATACAAAAGAATAAAACAGGGTTGCGTGCTAGCACCCCCACCTGTTTATCCCTGGTGAGTGGAATATTCCTGAATATACTCATGCCATCTCAAATATTTATTTGGATCCTAGTTTTTGAACACAGGGATTTGATCACTCTTAGCGGCGTGTCCGGTAGACACTGCCTCTTCGACTGTGTAAACAGGGAGTTATTGTGGAATAAGTTGAAGGCAGCTTTAAAATCTGTAAAGCAGAGGGGTCCTTTTTCCTTGAACTGCTTTCATTGGTGGATCAGGAGGGCAGTTGCTAATGTTTGTTGTGGTACCATCTCCTTTTCTGAAACCAGTCTGGTTTAGGGGAATAATGTTGTTTTGTTTGTCCAGTCCGTTAAATCTATGAGTAGCAAGGATGCATAGTGTTTGGCCTCTAAATCGAGGAGGGCGATAAGCCTGTAGTTGGCAGGGTTTGCCCTGTTGCCTCCTTTGAATCTTGGATTAATGATGGAGCCTTGCCAACTTTCTGGTATGCCGCCACTTGGCTGGACTTTCTTAAATAGCAAAGCCATTACCCCTGACCAAAATTCAACGTCTTCTTGGAAGATGGCCTGCGGTAGGCTGTTTGGCCCTGGTTCACCTTCTCTACGCTCCCTAAGAAGGATTTTTCGGACTTTGGCTGGGGTGTTGATTGTTTCGTCCCTAGTTGGAGTTGAGGATGCGATTACTGGCCGCCTTCCCAATTGATTGCATGTAGGGTGTTCAGCACTAGAGGGTTGTTGAGTTATAGAAAAAGTGCTGGCTAGATAGGTCACCCATGGTAATTCTGCGATGTTTGAGTTATTTGTTGTTTTTCCTTTTGAATTAAGGTTGTTTATGGTTTCCAAGAATTTCTTTGGGTTACTCTGCCTGGCATCGAAAATTATATTGTCCCAGAAAGCATCGTTCACAACTTTCTTATCTTCCCATAGTTGTTTTTTGTATTCTTTCTTGAGACGTTCCAGACGTCCCCATGGGGGAGATTTTAGGGGGTGCGCTTTCAGTTGCCTGGCGAGTTTCTTTTGTTCCCTTTGAGGCTTTATGCTAGGTCCAAAATATGGCATTAAAAGTGTGTTTACATTGTTTTTGGTTTTAACTATAGTATGAGTTTTGATAGTAATAAGGTGTAATAGAGTTTTGGTGTTGCCAATGGCCCCTAATTCACCCTTGGATGGTGAAGGGCATAACCATCCTCTGTAATTGTCAAGGTTCCACCTCCTGTACTGGCTAAGTTTGGATGAAGGTGCAAATGCCACTGAGATGGCAGGATCTTCGTCCCGCCAGTGACACGCCAAACACCTGCCATGTTACAAGCGGGTGTAAAGCCACCTGAATCTGTTTTCTTTGTCCATCTTCTCCAAGAAGCAATGTTAATGTGGGAGGGCTGGCTGTGTAGTAATGCTAGTCCAAGCTGGTGGTAGCTCCAGGCTCGCCCCTGCAGGGGACATTAGAGTACCAGCAAGGAGATGCCAGGTGTTTGCTTATGCACTTGAAGGTAATCGTGAGCAGTGCCCTCATCTCCTCGATCCTGGGGGAATCTTAGGAACTGCTACTGCCTTGCCTGTGCAACAGTGTGACGTGTAGGGGTGGAATCCGGGGATTCCCTCTACCCCAGGTCTGAAGATGCCACATTGTGGTGTTTACCAGCTACCAACAAGGTACAGGTGACTGTGCCATTTAGCAGGCACTGTGCTTAATTTGTGCTTGTAGTGGCAGCTGATGGGCACGAACACTCACTTTTTTTTACCAAGATGTATTTCTCATCATTTGACTTTGACTCGGAGCATGATAGAACAAGACAGAACAGAAGAAAGAATAGAGAAGAGAGAGAATAACAGTGACGAAGACAAAGCTGGGATGAAAACGGGACCTGAAAGAGTGAATCAAAAAGTGGGGCACGGTGGAATCAAGAGGCATTGGCTGAAATCATGCTAAAGCAGCATTGTGTTTTTTTTCAGATAATACATGAAGCACTGGCTCGGCAGCACATGGACATGAGCTGGGCAGTGCGTGCCCGTCCATGCTTATGTGTGCCATCACTATCCATGAAATCATCACCTTGTATTTGAGAGGACTTGCCCCCACCAGCCATGATGGTGTGGTTGTGGGGATTGCTGGCCCTAGTGGGGGCAGCACCGCCAACGAGTTCTCAATAGACCCCTTGGCTAGGTAAGCCTAGACAGTATGCTGTGCATTCTGCCTGTGCACTTCGAGTGCTTCCTTGTCACTGTGCAACGAGTAAAAAAGACTGTGATCTGGTAGGTGCCCTTTTAAAACGGTGGATTGCCCTTGATGGGCTCCTATGAAACCACGAATTGCCCATGACGTGCCCCTGGCTGGTTTAGAGTAGAGCCTGGGCTAGAGGCCTGGAATATTAATAAACCACCTCACTTCTGCCACTGCAGACAACTCGTTTACCATCTGTTAGGGCTGTGTAACACTTGGCAAGAGTCCGAGTGCGTGTTTGCAGCGGTATTGTATTTAAAAGCAAGAGGAAGCTGTTGCGTTTTTTATTCATGTGTACAGGAAAGGCTCGCAGCTCTATTCTCGACATCACATCACTTCGCGCGCTTCACGCTGCCAGAAAGCTGTCACTTACGGTCAGCAGCGCAGCCCTGGGACCACAGGCTCCGGGTTCCATCTACTATCTCTTCCCAGTTTTTCTTGCTCGCTAAATTGACAGTCGGCTTCTCTGAGCTTTTTAGCGCAGTTTCAAACTACGTGGCTTCTCGTGAATGCTTTTATTTTTTATTTTAAACTGCACCAGTGTAGTTTAATTAAAAAAGAAAAAGTCGCAGTAAATGGAAAGCAGGGGGGCTTATCATTTAGTCTTCATAAATTGTATCTAAAAAAAATCAAGCATTTGCAATGCAAAAGGTCTCGCATTTACGCGAGTTTGAGCTATTGACATGGGAAATAACAATGCCTTTTATTTTTGTATTCGTTTTTAAACCTAAATAAAAGGCATTTTCATTTACGATGCCAACAGCTTAAACTTGCGTAACTGCGAGACCTATTGCATTGGAAATGCTTGCTTTCCTGAAGTCCCACGGGCATTCATCCCCTTCCCTTCTGCTTTACTTTCTTTTTCTTCCATCCCTACTTTCATTTTTCTTCAACTCTTCTTTCTATCATTGTATGTTCCCTGCCACCCTTCCTTCCATCTTTACTTTCCCCAACTCCCTTACCTGCACTCTTTCTCAATTTTTTTCTTCGAATGTTTTGATAATGTCTCACATTTTCCCTTCACTGTGCTTAACTTCTATGTTACACCTCATTAGTACCAGTTTAACAGCTGGATACACACGCAGAAGCAGGGTAGTGGACTCATGCAGAGGGGCAGTAGGCAATATAATGTGAAATCCCGAGTTACGGCTCACAGCCCCTTCAACCACACCTGCCAACCCCTGGACTAAAGAAATTAGAATTAAGTCAGGCATTAAGAGAATGGGGAACGAGCATAAACAAAAATTTTTAAAAAGCAGGTGATGGCCCCCAACTGCAACAGAGTTGACACCCCCTTCAAATATACATCTCCTGATGGAGATATCCTGCAAAGCTGTATTGTACAGTTGACTAACGTAGCGCCTAAAAATTTTGACAGGCACCCCTGAGAATGGGTGTAAGTGTGACACTAAGTTAGGCGGGTGAGATCCCTTCTTCCATTCCGCCCTTGAACTTGAGCAAGTTTGTAGAAGGAATTTTTCCCGGCAAGTTTTGGACATTCCTGGGTTGCAGGTTGGTGAGGAAAAAACTGTCCTGTGCATTAAGCGACTGCTGCCCGCTGCCAAACGTGTCTTAGGAGACCTTTGCTCATTGGTGTGTGTGCATTACAGACTAAAACGGCATGCAGGAAAAGCGCTGGGGGCAAGGCATGGGTGGAGCCAGAGGGCAGTGCCTCGCCATCCCCACCGAGAGCCAAGCTTGCAGAAGGCTCCATCTGCCACCCTCGCACTGTCAACCGGTACCAGCGAGGGAGGGGTGTGCTTCCTGCAGATCAGAATTTTTAATGTTTTTCGCTAAATAAATCAAAGATGTGCCCTGGGCCTCCGGGTACCTTCGCTAAAATCTGACCCCAACTAGAACGCCCCTGTACCCTTCGATTTGTTTAGTGAATTTTGCCTATTTATTGAATATAAATAGTACTACAATTTCACCCATAAATTCAATTTACGTATATACATTTTCAAAACTTATGGCCCGCTCCGGTCAGCTCCTATCCTGACAATTTCGGGGTGATTTGCCAAGCAGGGGCCGAGAAAAAAGGGGGTCCCCCAAAAAAAAAATTCCATGTTATTTTCCATAGGAAACTTTAGACACAGCTACAGCTCGAACCGCTGAACGGAATTACACCAAATTTGGCAAAAAGGTAGTACTTGCTTCAGAAAGCGTCCTTTTTTATTTAAATGGTGTAAATCCGTTCAGTAGTTTTTGAGATATTAAAGGAAAATATCTTTATATATCTGGGCGGGACCTAACTACACAAGCACAAGCTTGGCTCTAATTGGC
This sequence comes from Triturus cristatus, assembly GCF_964204655.1. Lineage (NCBI taxonomy): Eukaryota > Metazoa > Chordata > Amphibia > Caudata > Salamandridae > Triturus > Triturus cristatus. Next base: position 1,043,620,416 of record NC_140583.1, read on the forward strand.
TGCCACACTTCAATCCAGGAAGTGTTGGCAGCCATCTTAGTTCAATGCTTTTTAGGTCTCGCCTAGCGACGCAGCGCATGCGCTGCCCACTACCCAAACACCACTGCACTACCCTAAACACTAAAACAGTACCCCAGCATGAACCCCTACACTACCCAAACACTACTGTACTACCCTAAAACCTAAAACACTACCCCAGCACGACGATCCCCTACACTACCCAAACACCACTGCACTACCCTAAACCCTAAAAGACTACCCCTAGCATGACCCCCTACACTAACCAAACACCACTGCACTACCCTAAATCTACCCCCATCGTGACCCCCTACAGTACACAAACACCACTGCACTACCCTAAACCCTAAAACACTACCCCTAGCACGACCCCCTACACTACACAAACACCACTGCACTACCCTAAAATCTAAAACACTACCCCCAGCACGACCCCCTACACTACCCAAACACCACTGCTCTACCCTTAATCTACCCCCAGCACGATCCCCTAAACTACCAAAACACCACTGCACTACCCTAAATCCACCCCCAGCACGACCCCCTACACTACCAAAACATCACTCACTACCCTAAAACACTACCCTCAGCATGACCTCCTACACTCCCCAAACACCACTGCACTACCCTAAACCCTAAAACACGACACCCTACACTACAAAAACACCACTGCACTACCCTAAACCCTAAAACACTACCCCCAGCACGACCCCCTAGACTACCCAAACACAACTGCACTACCCTAAACCACGACCCCCAGTACGACCCCCTACACTACCCAAACACAACTGCACTACCCTAAACCCTTAAACACGACCCCCCTATACTACACAAACACCACTGCGCTACACCAAAGCCTAAAACACTACCCCCAGCATGACCCCCTACACTACCCAAACACCACTGCACTACCCTAAACCCTAAAACACGACACCCTACACTACAAAAACACCACTGCACTACCCTAAAATCTAAAACACTACCCCCAGCATTACCCCCTACACTACCCAAACACCACTGCTCTACCCTAAACCCTTAATCTACCCCCAGCACGACCCCCTACACAATCAAAACACCACTGCACTACTCTAAATCCACCCCCAGCACTACCCCCTACACTACCAAAACACCACTGCACTACCCTAAAACACCACCCTCAGCATGATCTCCTACACTACACAAACACCACTGCACTACCCTAAACCCTAGAAAAGTAACCCCCACCCCATGCCCAATCCCCCTTACCTGTCGCTCCTCGTGGTTCCTGCTTCACGTCGTCTGAGGGGTGGTGCATGTCATTGTGAGGAAACTGAACAGCCTATGTTTCCTTACAACAACGTGGATCGTCTATATTTTTTTAGAACGCATGGTCATTTACCATACATACCTTTACAATGAAATTCGTTGAAAAGGCATGCATGGTAAATGACCATGCGTTCTAAAAAAATGCGTTGTAATGACTTTGCGATGTACAGCGCATGCATGGTAATGCATGCGTTGTAATGGTATTGCGAAGTAAAAAAGTCGTGACAGCTGTTTACCGATCGAAACTGGCCCCTGTTCTTCAGTGAGTCTTTTATTTGATTAGGAGGAAGGAATGTTTTTTTTCCCGAAAAGTGCATTCCCGGCTGTTGTATTGTGAAAGTGTCCGTGTGGCCTGGTTTCACTTCCGGTGAGAGAGTGGAAGAGTCGGTTTCGATCTAAAGGAGTTCTGTTGTTGGACGGGGCCGGCACGACACGTCATCAGAAAACATAGCTAATGGAAAGCGTCCTCCCTGAAGTGTGGAGCAGTGCCATGAGAGGTCAACGAGTGTGCGTCCCACCGCAGTTTGACCGTACTGTGCCGTTCTAGGTTACGGGAGGCAGAAGCGGCATCCATCGCAGGTCCTCTTGTACACTTAAAAAGGACCAAACTATGCTTTCCTTTCTTTTCTTCTTCTGCTGCACCATCTGTTCTTCCTCCTTTACTGCAAGTGGATCAACTTCGGCAAAACTAGAAGCCATAGTTGTATTAAATATAAACGAACACACAAAAAAGGTATATCAATATGAAGAGAAGCAAGAAACAGGTCTTCTCTCTATCAAGGACAAAAAGTAAGGCAACTATCAGAGGATGGATCCTCCCTCCTTCACAATGAAGTTGATTTCAACCAATTGGATTCCTTTTTTCTTTTGCTGACATGAAGTCACGTAGGGTGCACGCACTCGTCACGCACCCTACGCTCACCCACGAAAATCATATATATCATTATACACTATAAATAAAAATTTCTATAAACTTTTAATAATTTATATTAAGAAAGCTGTTCAGTCTAATATCATCATATTCAAACTTTCTATAGTCATTTTTTCAAATTTAAAAGTATGCCGAAGTCTCTACTTCGGCTTGATCTCAGCACGATCACGGCACGACCCGGGAAATACACGTGGGGAGATGTTGCGCACATTAAGCGGCTCCACCTCGCATTTCATAACTTTACTTTCGTTGAAATTATATTGAAAATAATACTTTCAAAATACTTTTATTAATAAATTTAGACAAACACTTGAAGGAAAACTTTTATTTATAATTAATTTAAAGATATTTCATACTTTACAAACTACGCCAAAGTCGCGACCCCAGCGCAACTTTTCAAAATGGCTACCGGAATGCGCGCAGCCATCGTGTAGGATGCGCGAAGAGTGCGCGACTTCTGTATAATATTACCAAAAAAAAAAGAATGAATATAGTTTTCCTTACTAAAAATTCTTCACAATTTAAAAAAAAAAAAATATATATATATATATATATATATATATATATATATATATGTGTGTATATATATATATATATGTATATATATGTATATATATGTATGTGTATAGAAAATTAAAAAAACATAGGATTGTGGTACATTAGACTTACAAATTTTCATTTAAAAATCCTTTGAAATTCACTGAAAAAACCATAGGTTTCAGGCACGTTATAGTTGGAAATTAGCATTTAAAAAACCATAGAAGTTCACTAAAAAAAAATCATAGGTTTCAGGCACCTTATAGTTGGAAATTAGCATTTAAAAAACCATAGAAATTCACTGAAAAAACTATTGGTTTCGGGAACGTTATAGTTAGTTGGACATTTCACTCGTACAAAACCAGTGAAATTTGACCGTTCTAGTTAGTTCAGCTAACTATAACTCGTGCCCCCGCAATGCACTGCTGATGATGTCGCATATTACATCACTCATGAGATGGTCAGTGACCTCACTGATGACATCAGTGATGCCATCTCAAATGACATCACTGATGATGAAAATGGTTTTAGAGTGGGTGTATCAAAGGTTATATTAGTGTGTGAGGAAGTGCATCAGATTAGCACGTGGATGATGTCATCAGTGATGTCATTTGAGATGTCATCAGTGATGTCACTGACCATGTCATGAATGATTTAATATGTGACGTCATCAGCAGTGCATTGCAGGGGCGCGAGTTATAGTTAGTTCAACTAACTGTAACTGCGGACTTTCTCTGGTTTTGTAAGAGTGAAATGTCCAACTAACTAACGTCCCTGAAAGCTGTTTTTTTCAGTGAATTTCTAAGGTTTTGTAAATGCTAATTTCTAACTATAACTTCCCTGAAACCTATGGTTTTTCGGGTGAATGAAAAAAATAAATATATATAGATATATATATATATATTCACTGAAAAAACCATAGGTTTCAGGGGTGTTATAGTTAGTTCTACTTACTATAACTCGCGCGCCCGCAATCCACTGCTGATGATGTCCCAACTTAAACCGCACCACAGGGTGTGTTTGCACACATGTGAACTCAGGCCACGCCCCCTTCCTTTACCACTGTGCAAATGCGCACCGTAGCGCATTTTAAGTTGGGGAATTAATTCTCTTTCAATACTGAGGTTCCCTGAGGGCCAAATAGACCAACAGGTATCTCCAGTATGCGCCACAGAGCTGCGTTGCAGAGAGGTGTAAAAAGGGGCGTGGCCTCAGAACACCTCTCTGCAACGCAGCCCCCTGGCACATCCTAGAGGTTCCTGGTGGGCTAGTTGGTCCCCAGGGACTCCCAGTATTCAAGGGGAGTTCGTTCCCCCTCTGCAAACGCGCCAGGTGTCGCGTTTGCAGAGTGATGAAAGGAGGGGGCGTGGCCTCCGGTGCGATGCCTGTCTTTTCTTTTTAATTTTTTTTTTTTGGCCCTGGGGACCCCATCCCCCAGGGCCTGCCCCCTAATTTTTTTTTTTATATAAAAAATGTGGAAGGGGGCCGCGTGGCCCCCCTCCTGAGGCCTTAATCGGCCCCGGGGACCCCACCCCCCGGGGCATGGCCTTTTCCTTTTTTTTTTTTTAATAACAGTTGGGGAGGGGTACCGCGTGGCCCCCCTCCCGGGCCACTTGTAGCCCCGGGGACCCCATCCCCTGGGGCTGGCACTCTCCTTTGGGTACTGTGGGGGGGTCCCCAATCCCCCCCACAGTCCCAGCCGGCTCCCCGCGTCCTGCGGGAGCCAGCATTGCTTTTCCACATGGGGAGCAGCTAACATGCTGCTCCCCATGTGGAAAAGCAATCTGCTTTGCTTCAAAGAAGCAAAGCAGTTTGCAATGACCGCCCTGTCATTGCAAACTACAGTGTCCCGGGGGTGGGCACCCCGGGACACTGCAGGAGCCGGCCCTGGGGGGTGGCGGTCTCTAGGACCATCAATGGCATGAGGAGGGGGGCTGCGCTGCCCCCTCCCACATTTTACAAAGCCCCGGGGGGTGGTGCTCCCCGGGGCTGGGGGGTCCGTCACGGACCCCCCAATTTCAATCTTTAGTGCCCCGGGCAGGTGGCGGTCCTCGGGGCGTGTGGGGGTGCTTGAGCCCCACACACACAGGGTATTTATTTATTTAAAAAAAAACCCTGGGGTGGTGGTCCCCGGGGCTCGGGGGGGGCCTTAGAGGCCCCATCATTAAACTTTTAAGCCCCGGGGTGGCGGTCCCCAGAGCTGCGGGGGGCCGTGTGCCCCCTGCAATGATTCATACTTTGTTCCGGGGGGTGGCGGTCCCCGGGACAGTGTGGGGGGGATTGCCCCCCCCCACACTTTATTTTCCAAATGCCCCCGGGACTTGGCCCCCCTCCCCCGGGGGCTACTTAGCATCGAAGCGCGGGAGACTGCACTTTAGTTTTTTTTTATCGACCAGATCCGGGCACCCTGAGCGGATTTTGCCAGTTTTTAATAAAAGAAATGTTTGTGGTTGCTCTGGGGGTCCTTGTGGGACCCCCTGAGCTGGCCTAGGGGGTCAGGGTGTTTCTACCCTTTTTGCGTTCTGCGCGTTTGTGTTTGTGCTTTCTTGTGCCTCGGTTCTAACGAGCCACAAGATGGCTGCCAACACTTCCTGGTTTGGAGTGTTGACAGCCAATTAGCATCCAGCTCGTTCTTGGCAGGGTGCGCGGATCCACCGCGCCCATAGGTATATCTTTTGATTTTCTCAGGAACTACTGAACGGATTTACACCATTTAAGCAAAAGGCATGAGTGTGAACCAAGGGCTACCTTTTTGCCAAATTTGGTGTAATTCCGTTCAACAGTTCGGGTTGTAGCTGCGATTAACGGTTCCTATGGAAAATTGCATGGGGAAAACACGTTTTGGGACCCCCCTTTTTTCTCAGCCCCCGCTTGACGAATCACCCCAAGACTTTCAGGATAGGAGCGGACTGGAGCACCCCACCAGTTTTTCAAAGTTCTGCGAAGATTCGTCAACCGGTGCCAAAGTTATTCCAAATAGAATGTTGCGGATTTCCTATGGATAATAGGTCCTAACTATAACTACCTACTGGCAACCGCCAGTAGGTAATATATATAATTATGGTAAGGTAATCTTTCCATATATATGCAATGCAGTCTTTCCTTTTTGTGTTTTTTAAATATATTTTATGGATCCGCGGATCCTTTGCAAATCCTTGGACAAATTAGGAGTCTGCTGGTTATATTGCACACACTTAATACTAAAACAACAACATGTAGAGATTGCAATAGCATATATTTCTATTTAACCCCTTCAGCGCGGCGCGGATTACCGCGCCGTGCTGAAGGTTGCGGGCGGGGCCATGACGGAGCGGTTCCGTCATGCGCACAGCGCAACCTACGCGCATGACTGAACCGCTCCGTCACTCGCATCGAAGGGGTTAAAAAGTCGATCACTGCCTGTGAGTGGGTGCATGAGTGGTTTATGGGTCTGTGAGTGGGTCCTGGAGTGGCTGCATTGGTGTGAGTAGGTGAGTGGGTGTATGTTCTTTTTTAATTTTTTTATTGGGGTCTGGATCTGTGGATCATCGTGCGCTCAGGCAAAAACCGTGAACCGTGTCCTGGTGCACAAAATAGAAGCAGCAACTTTCCTTTCAGGTTCCGGCCAGTCCATTACAGCATTACTGTTGGTGTTTAGATCCACGTTTCTTGATGTACTATATCATTTTACTTCAGTAACTCCAAAACTACTGAACAGATTTATACCAAATTTCAAAAGGCACTCTTTCAGGACAAAGATCTAGCTTTCTGCCAAATTTCTAATCTAAGGTTTAGCTTTCTGCCAAATTTGGTGTAATTCCGTTCAGCGGTACAGGCTGTTGTCGTGTCTAAAATTCCTATGGGAAATTGCATGGGGAAAACGCATTTTAGGACCAGCCCTTTTTCTCGGCCCATGCTTGACGGATCACCCCAAAACTTTTTCCAGACAATTTTCAAAACTAGTTTGCAAAACTTATAAGCAAAACAAAAAAATATTTTCCAATGTAAACTAGGTCCTAACTATAACTACCTACTGGCAAGCACCAGTAGGTGTGTATGTCTGCGTGTATATAATATACAGTTAGTTGGAGCCCTGCATGAGTGTCCATTTGCTTTTGGATGGTGATTGTCGGTGCTCTCCGACGACCTTATGCTCCACCTTCCATGATTCGGGTCCTTCTGCTGAGCATTGTGTATGTATATATAATCAAACAGTTCCTCCATAAAGGGAGCCCTAGACCCATACAGGGCAGCCTCAACTTGCGGGAATGGAGCACCCATGAATCAAACCAACAAGAAAGAAAAACGTTAAAACCAAGTCTCCAAGTTCCCAATGTTTGAATTGCACAAATGAAAAGTGGCAGCTTGCATATTCTCCATAGTCCTGATGCGTTTTGGCTCCCATCATGAGCCTTGATCACAGGTGAAAAGGGTTACTGATTTAGGTAACCACATGGTTTATGCAGGCTGCAATGCGCCCCGGTAGTCATTAGATATTACAACAACCAACATTCACTATGAATACAATACTCAAGTTTGTAGCATACTTGCGGTGTTTATACATCCAGGTAAAATAGCATCATGGCACTGTAATAGCTTTTGGTATTTCAATTTCCACTATGCTGGCAAAATAAAGTGACTACTTCCTTAGGGTGGCCTGGCATAGATATCTATGTTAATTTGCATTTTCACCTGATACCAAATGCATTAAATTGCTAGCTATGTGATGAATAGGTCAGGTCATGAATATGGCTCAAATAAAAAGGAATCCCTGAAGGTACCCAGAGGCCCAGGGCACATCTTTGATTTATTTCTAGCGACATTACTCTTTCTCATCATACAGATGTATCTTCTACTCTCTTGACAACCCATCCCTTGCACATAAGTTGAAAATGGTCTATGAAAGATGCATGGTTATTGAGACTGTGAGTATGTCATTAGGGTCCTTCAACCTGCTGTTGACGAGTCATGTACTTATTCTCTAGTATCTTCCCCTATCTGAGTTATACCTCACCACCAAATGTTTAAGAATGCTGAAAAAAGGTGCATTTACCTAAGGGGAATGTTTGATATTCGTTCCCATACATTAGATCCTTCTGGTAGCCAGGTTCCTTCTGTAAGTACCACACTTCACCATACTGTTAGGAGAAAGCTGCCCCACTTGAGACTGGATGTAAATCCCTTGTTCTGGCCATTGGGCATTTTCTGGATAGCAGAGGTAATGAGTTGGCTTCATATCTGGGACAGTTTACATCGATCTGTCAGACTGTCTGAGAAACATGTATGTTAGGGGATATGGTCATGGTTGCTTCCACTTTAATTTTTTTTGTATTTTTCCATAATAAGCTAGTTTATAAATGAACTACATAACTAGAACCAAGATGTCTTAGGGGTGCAGGTAAATTAGGGCCCCTTGTGATTGTATCATACAATAAATTACCACTTTGCCAGAGATGGGGGAAGGGCATGCTTCTCCAACAACAAACTCCTTTCCAATGCTTACCTCGACTGCCGCACACTCGTGGGTGATGTGAGAATTAGAGAGGTTTGTTTTTATATTTGAATGGTGAAGGAAGGGGTTCTATTGGAAGAAGTGTATAATTGAGGTGAGGTGTTGGCTATGATTCTTTCTAAGTATCTAGAAACTTTACAGACTTGCTTTTTGAATCCACAAGCTTACATTTTTTTTTGTTTTATTGAGTAACCACCCTTTTCTGAAATACTGAAACTAGCACATATACACACCTGGATATGTCTGGTGTTTTCAGAGGTTGTGAGAGAGCCCAAGGTTATGTGCCTTCATGCACCCCAAAGTGTGGCGTGGGGGCTTTGACAACAACAAAAAATATTTGCAATGCAATAGGTCTCTCATTTGCGAGAGTTTAAGCTGTTTGCATTTACAGTGCCAATAGCTCAAACTTTCGTAAATGCGAGACCTATTGCATTGCAAATGCTTGTTTGAAAAGAAATCTCTCCAGCAGAAGGTGCACGTCGTCCCCTGTAAAAGGAATACCTGCGGTCACGTGAACAGTGTGTTCTCATCACGTTTGATCAACCTTTCTTCTGCGTGTGTCTGCTTCTACTTGCCTGCTTCTTCCGTGCAGGGTCAGGTTGGCCCGAAATGAATCTACGCTGCACGTGACGCACGGCAGTTACTGCCGGTCGCGAGACCACAGAGATAACATCACAAGCGCGCATTAGTCCGCATTGTGGCGCACAGCGCGCGCAGGTGTCCACCGCATTCTATGAGGCAAGGCGGCCAGGCACGTCAGCAGACGAGTAGCCGCCAGGTGAATGGCGCTCCGAGCGAGGCGTTTTACGTGTACCTGTACAGAGCTGGTCTAATCCAAATTAACAAGGAGCAGCCCCTCGGGGGGAATGTTACCTAATGCTAAACCAGCCCATGGATTAACTAATTGCTACTTTAGCAACAGTTGTATTGTATTTCTTGACCTAATCCGACGCTTTGAAGCCTGGTGCTTGTAGACTAGTATCTCATAATAGAAATACAAGTCGCAAAACTTTGCGGTATAAAAAGGCCTTAATGAACTTCTGTTGCTTGTTTTATGATACACCAGCCAGATGAATCTGTCTCATCAAAGGCAGGCCCATCCCTGTTTATTATTGAACATGAATCCAAGCTTGTGCAAGGCAACCTCTTCGATGTAGATGTGCTGTGTATGGCCAACAAACAGCATAAAAGATCAATTCTAAATGCAGATACAATTTTCTCACATAGTGCACAGCAGCAAATAACTGTAAGCGCCTAGAAGCAGGTCTATGCCTCACAAGGGAATTGAGGTACTATGAGCTAACATGGTTCGACCTGAATTGACTTATCTCAAGTTTCTGATTCACAGACGGAATAATCCACTCAATGCATTTTATTTGCATTCTGGTACTTTCAGTTCAGTTTCTCCAGCAGTGAATGAAGGACTACACGTACTAAAATGCAAACACACAAAGTTCAGTTTTTTCTATGTGCTACTTTACATGGAATTTGAAAACTTGCCAGCTTCAACAATTTTAGAGTTAGTTTAAGTGATGAAGCTAGGATTATCATATTGTTTTGATGGTTACTAAAGTTGTGATAGGCCTGCATTCTTAGCTTATTGCATTAATGTTTGGGACTTGTGTGCAAAGTCTCTGGCAAAAATGTGGTTTGGTCACAATAGAAAAGGTGATTAAAGGTCCAACAGTTCATTTTTACAAAGAGAGATCCCAACATTTCCATGCCTAAAATATTGTAAGCACTTTTTTAAAGCTGCAAGTTACTTCCATGTTTTGCTTTTTGGGTCCAAACTATTTTCGTGATAAAATCTAGTTAGTAGTTTATAGGCAGGTGGGATGGCCGACAATTTCAAGTCTTACAATGTCCCAAAACAGAGTGTAAAATGGAGTAGCCAGTCAGTTTTGTAAGGACCTCCATCGTGCAATGGGTTGATATGGTAGGGAAAAAAAATGTCCTCCAAGCACAACATGAATATTGGTTAGAATTAACAGCAGGAAGTGGTATTTTAAACGCACTGCGAATTATAAAGCCCGTGACTTTTTAAAGAAGCTTTTATGAATGTAATAGGTCTTTAATAAGGTATGCATATAATTGTTACAAAAGATATGCAAATATATGAGCTTTTGAACACTTAAAAATTCCCATTGACCAGTTGCATTTTGTTTTTTCCTGTGGTGTTTTTGGACACTGAACTATACAGATTCAGCCCCCCACAAAAAAAGAAAAGGTCTGCTGGTTAAAAATATGACCACTAAAACCAGTAGATGCAACAGCTACTTCCAGTAAGCGAATGAAATCACTGCCCTTTAGTTCATAAATGTTCTGTGGATGTCCAAAACCAAACATGCCGGCAACTTTTGTCTAGTAGACACTATTTATAACTGGTTAACTGGCTTTACCCACATCGGCACTGTTTGTATTTAGGCCTTTGCTGTCCATCTGTACAAGAGCTGACATGGTATGCTGACAATGTATCTCAGTAAGGGTTACAAGGTGTGCTTAAATTATGTGCGATTTCTATATGCAGGACCAGGGTTTGAATTCGGGTAGGACCAACTCACTCTTTCATCTTTCCAAAATCGAGAAAGTGAGTTCTATTCAGTTAGGTAATATTAACACCTGCTCTTTACAGAACTTACAGCAAAGCAGGGGTATTAAGTACTCGGACATCAGCAAAGACAGCAGGCCTGGCTTCTTTGTTGATTGGCATGCATCTAGGTCTTTGAGTTTGCAGTTTTAGTGAGTGGATTGTTGTAAAAATGAGTCAATTGTTAGGTGGAGGAGTGATTGCACAGATGGATGATACATGATTGAGTGTATGAATGAAAAAGTGAAGGATGGATGGATGGATGGATGAATGGGAGGGTGAATGCATCGATGCATAAAATAAGTGAGTTCAAGCACCAGTTAATGGGCAGCAGCTGACCGGAATAGTAAGCTATTTTAAACAAAATATAATTAGCCTTTTTAGGGACATTTTTGTCCGAAACCACAAAACAACACAGACACTTTTAGAGAACAGATTTTGGCATCCTTTGAGATTCAGACACTTGTGGAAGCTCTCATTCAGTTGGCATTCGATCCCGGGAATGCCACCCCCTTATGCCCCTATATGGCATCTAATTATCCCCTATCTTATGTTTTTGAGGGCACCCTCTAGCTTCATAAATAGGCGGATCCATTCCAGTGCAGGTGTGCAGGCATCCAGGCTGGACTTCCCTTTGAATAGGCCATGCGCCTCTCCCTGTCACCATCACTGCTCAGTGTGCCTGACCTGAGCCCCAGAAAGACCCTCTGCCATCTGTGCCCAGCTGCCCTAGGGTATTTAGTAAGACCATGCAAGCTACACTATATTTTAAAGTTTATGGTGTGCCAGTAGTGGTGCACGGTGAAGAAGCCCCAGCCAAGGTTTAAGAAATCCATCGATTTGCTGTGCCTTTCCCATTTCTTTAATAAAACTACCTAAGCACACAAAACCCAGAGTGCTCGGATTTGGCAGGCACCCCCATGAGTAGCTCATCTAGTCCATGTATTTTCATTGCTTTCTGGTACTGTAATTGTTTGAATGCATACTGGGGGAAAAAAGGGTGAAAGGTAGCACAACCCCCTCCAAATAAAATTTGATATAATAAACATATAAGGAGAAAATAGTGATTTGCCTTCAGGCATGACCATCACGCAGCTCGCGAGTGCGGGGAAAATTAATTCGAAGAATCTCCAATAGATCACGTATTTCAATTCGTTGTCTATGGATGTGGCAAGAAACAGTACCATCCTCACTGGTGGACCCAGGGTTTTGTGTTTTGGAGCTTCCAGAGGGTGAAGTCGTCCACAGTGTTCTAGAGTATGAGAAAAACATCCATGGCAATGAGGGCGACCTCGACCCGGAGCATGGGATTGGGTGGGCATGACAGTTGTATAAAATAACATTCTTTAGAAGAAAAAATAATATTTAATTTGAATCACATTTCATTGCGTAAACTTCAGTGTATGCAGATTTTATTCAAAAGTGCATGTTTTAGCGCTTGCTCGGTTTTATAGATGTAATTTTTATATAATTCAAGTTCGCAGCTGAAACTGTCAAAACAATTGTACCCCTTCCTTAAGAGCTTCTTAGATGTGAAAACTACAATCCCATATCTGATGGGGCATTTAATCCATACTCGAATGGAATGCGCTCCGTTATAAATACCTGAAAAGTTTCCCAAAGAGTGCTTCCGAAAAAATGTCTCGCTTCAGATTCCACCTGCTGATTTATTTCTTTTAGTTGCTTCTCCCAAACAGAGAGCTAATATGTTGAGCAATGTTTTTCAGTCATAGCACATATTTCAGATTTTGCTTTTCGAGGTGTTTGCAGCTTGTGTTGGGGTGATTTAATGGAGTGAGTTGTCTGTGTAGGACGCTGTGTATCCGGTTAAACTGCAGCAAAGTGGTTTGCATCAGTAGTCAGATGAGGACATATCTCGGAAACCACAAACTGCACTGCATCAAAAAGGAACCTCTCCTTTAATAATGTATGGCCTGGGGAGATAACATGAGTTTCTACACAAATCCCACCTGCTAATGTACTTCCTTTGTTTCCCTGCCAATACACTGTACCGGATTTGTAAACCATGTTTTTTGTTCTTTGTGAACCCTTTCAATAACTTTGCTTTGGGTGAATGTGAAGCTGCAAATTTCTGTTTTGGTGATTTCATGTAGTGAGTTTACTATGAAGCCTGCACTGTGCAGCATCACTGTGGTTGAAATGCTGAAGCAGAGCTTCGCAGGGTTGAACCACATCTTGGGGATGGATTATCAACAGCAAATTTGGGTAATGTGCAATATTTCTGTAAGAATTTAATTCTTGGAAATAAAGTATTTTGATTGATTGACAGCAAATTTGAATTCCGCTAGCCAGCTTCACTTTTGCCAAGTTTCTTCCACAGTAGTCATGTTTTGGCCCATGCCTAGGCTGTACAGAATTCATCCCGGGGAAAGCATATGCCAGACTATTGCCTGCTGGACATGTCACATGTGCACACTTCCTGGCTGTGAGCCCGATTCACAAAGCTAGACTTAGACAGTCTAGTAAGTTTACTACTGTTTTGGTATTCACAAACAACAAGTTTATCTTTATGAATCAGTCCCTTTGTCTCACAGTGGCTATATTGGAGTGTAAAGTATGAATTAGTCTTATTTTGACCAGGACATTTTCTAAGAAGTACTATCCATGAGCGGTCAAAAACCAGATTTCTTTCTACAGGTGAATGCTCATTAATATAGTTCTAACTAAATGTGTTATTTGAAGCTTATGTTTTGTTATTGTGCCATCCACAATCTTCATTAACTGAGACTCCCGTAAGACGAATATTTGTTTTCGATGTGTATATAACAGGTTTCTATAATTAGCTTAATTTTTGCTTTTTCCTTTCCTTAAAACTGCAACGACACTTCTATTTTGTATCATCCCAACAATTGTGTTGAAATTGGAAAATGCCTCTGCCATTTGCCTTTGTGCGTACTAGAAATCTGATGATACTGCTCTGCCCTCAATGTGGATGAAAAAATAGAAAAATAGGAACTTATTTGAATCTAAGGTTTGCAGCCAAGTGACCAAATGGAAATTACACAGGCCACGATACTTTTAGCACAATGGTACCACCCCTCCCCCCGGCACTCGTGTTACATTGCTTTTTTAGGTTTCCCCTACAATGGCCTGGCACTTGCCGTATGAAGGCGATACTATTGACTCTTCTGATGTCTGTTTCGTTTGCCAAACAAAAAAATGTTTATTTAGTTAGTCATCTTCTTGTATTTTGCAGTCACAGGCAATAACAGGGCTATGTTTGTTTTCAGAACATGAACTTTTATGTTTTGCTTTTCCTAAACAAAAATTGTGCTTAGTTTGCTAGCTTCCTTAGTAAGGTTTTTAAGAGTGCTAGGGTGTTGCTTTGGGTCACGTCAGGCCTCTAGGAGGTGGTTTGGTCTGAACACTTGTTTGAAAACAAGTGGCATGAAATTGGTACGGTAGAATGATCTCAGAGTCAGCATTGCAGGCAGAGCAGTTGTGCATTATAGCACCCCAATGTAAGAGTGGCTCGTCATGTTGCGGAGGTAGATTAAATTGTACCACTTGGTCTGGGTGTCTTGATAGAAACCATTCTATGAAGTAAAGTTGTTTGTGGTCTGTCGCAACAATTAATTTTTTTCTGTTCCGGCAGTGCGCATTGCAATCATGCAACTTGTGTGTTCAGGCATGCAAGGGTATGACAGACTCTCTGTGTTGGGTAGGCAGTAGGTAGGTAGGATTTATGTCATCCATCTGGTGTACTGATCTCTTCAGAAGAGGTCTTGTGCCTCCCGCCTCAGAGCTCTCCCAGGAGTCTCTGAGAAGGCAGAGGCTGCTCAGCCAATCCAGACGCTGCTCTGCCGGGAGAGCAGCGTCTGGATTGGCCTGAGTGGCCTGCTCTGCCGCTCAGACACTGCCTGTGAGCCTGAGGCGTTTCTCCAACCCGGCTGTGAACATAGCCGCATTCACAGCAGGGTTGGAGAAATAGAAGTGCGCATGTATGTTTGGCCGGCCTAGGACGGCCGGCCAAACATACATGCGCACTTCTAAGTGCCAACACCTGCCTGTCATGGCCCAGCCCGGCCCTACCCTCCACACATGTCAAATCCAGTCAAAGAAAAATAAAATGATATTGTTTGATTATGATTTTATTTTTCTTTGACTGGCTCTGACGAGTGGGGCGATGCTGCTCCGCCATTACGGAGGAGTCGCCCCTGTCTGGTACAGTTTTAGTTGAATGGGTTTGGTCCCCATTTGGTATGCAGGTGGTATACCTTTGGGTGTGCTAATGGTATCAATTTGGATGAAGGGCAAGGACCTCATTATATGTGTTGTTAGTTTATTTTTAAATGACTGGCCCAGTGGTCCCCATTGGGTGGGGTGTCCCAACGATAGATACACTTTGATCCCAAGTCTTGCTTTAAAGTTTGGTCTTCAGGAGTTTCTTCAGCCTGTTGAAGTTTTTGGGGGATTTGCAAGGAGCGTCCACACTGTTCCACAGGGTGGCCTTGAGTTTTTATAGTTTACATTAAAACCAAAAGTGCTTCCCCACACATTAGCCACCTCCTCAATACAGGCGCCAAATGTGTACAAAAAAGTCCAGTGTCGAAGAATCGCATGCAAGTAGTCTTGCAATTCTGGGTCCTGCATGTTCTTCTCCACTCAGGAACGAAATGTGTCCTGGCTGGTACCTGGAAAGGAGATGCTGACTGGAGTCTGCACTTCTGCATCCGAAAACTCTAACTTCTGTTAATAGCCATGCCGTAGTGGGGCCACAAGTGTTGATTCTGTGATTTTACTTGTAATAGCATGTATGCACCTATAAGGGCTAAAATACAGTACTTAAGTGGTGCCCTGTAGCTGTGTCGGGGCCAGGATTTCCCCAAAGAACTAGGGTTTCCTGGGCACACACTAAGCAGTGCAGACAAAAAGATTCAAGAGCCTATTGTCACAAAACACTAAATGCTGTGGTTCAAGTTATGACTATGTCTATTAAGAACTATTAAATTGTATAATGGTAACTTCTGTGCCTCAAACGGCATCCGTGTACTGTACTGTGAGATATAAAGCACTATGTCAGAACAGATTGTTATGTTATAATTATGATTTTTATTAATGTTTCTGCTTTTCTAAATTGTGAATTATGTTTTTTGGAGAGCAGTAAACCAGGTGTAACCAGCTAAACTTACTCCGAGATCAGAAAGTCCCCCTTCTACCATAACTGTATCACATTAAACATCACCCATTATACACCCATGCCACTGTTCCCTCTCCCCACAGTTGATTTAAATTGCCACTCATTCCTCCTTCTGACTCAATAGATACAATCATCTGCAAAGTGTTGCCATTGTACCTCACAACATCAGAAACCCCTTTATCTCGCCTAGCCCTTTAAGCCACCAGCCCTGTGCATGCTGGGACTTCGTTTCACGCTTCCACTTTTAATTACGGCCTGCTACTAGGTCTAACATGCGCAGCGTTGTTGCAGTATTACTGCACCTTCTTGCGGGGTCATTTGTTATGAAGAGGGCTCCCAGTTTTATGGTATTTATGTTTTTTTAACATTCCTGTCTGTGTATTTATCCATATTCATTATTTGACCATTTTATCTGTATTTATCCAGATTTGTTTTGTGTATTAAAGAAGTTTTAAAACTTACATTTCCATATTTATTTAACTGATAGGACGGGCACTCATACTTTGATGTTTGTCGTGATTTAGGTATTTAAGCTGACAAATATTACGTAACAAAATATCCACTAAATATTCGCATTATACCACAAATGTATGTTGACATATGCCATTATTTAATGGAAATTTCATCCTGTTTTTTAATTTCCCATGCTGTCCATCTGCTCAGCTGTTGGGCTACAATTAATGAAAGACAGAGTCACTTAAAAGAAGCACAATTTTCTTGATTTATTGACTTTAAAAAATAAATGCAGATAGAAAACACATTGTTTTCTGTCTCTATTTATCTGTAAAAATCCATGAAAACGGAATACAGGGAGCCATAGTTATGAAGACCTAAATTGGGTAGAAAGGATATCTGTGCCTTTAAAATTTCCATTCCAGTGCCCCGAGCGTCTCACAGGTAGAGCGTAACATCGAAAATACTCATTTGGTTACTTGAGCAAATCTCTGTTTTTTCAGATACCTGACCCTCATGTCTCCTCCATTTTCTCCATCAGGTTGCAATAAAGATCATTGATAAATCTCAGCTCGACGCAGTGAACTTGGAGAAAATCTACCGCGAGGTGCAGATCATGAAAATGCTCGATCACCCACACATCATCAAACTATACCAGGTATTTCAATATTTTTCAATGTGCCTGCTTTTTTGGAGGAAGTAGGTAGGTCCTGACAAAAGGAATGTGTTTGTATTGTGCAGGCAGTGTGTCACTTTATTCTCCAAGGTGAAGAGGTATGTTGAAATGCTTCCAAAACCAGAAAACCTTTGGCAGCACTTACCCCTCGCCTGTATCAATGATTAAACTGCAAACAGCAGCTCTTGGGAGTTTACATAGTGACAAAGAATTTTATAGATCAATGTTTCCTCCTAAACTGATTCCACCATTCAGGAGTGCCTTTCATATAGTGATTTTGATTGTTTGTGTTTTGATCAGAGATGGGGGGAAAATGTTTTTTTTTTTTTTTTGATGTTCAACCTCTGTGAAGTATTGATCAACACTTTCTTACATCCTTCTTGAACCATTCTAAATTTAAATTGTGGGTTTAAAGATCTGGTTTAGAAGGGAAAAAATCTCAACAAAAAAGTAATTCTATAGGAACAACGCCTTCGAAAAATGCACGTTTTTGGAAGAAAATGGTGCCAAAACAAAATTTTGTGAAGTTTAGAAAAGTTGGCCACCTTTGAGTAGTTTGTAAATAGCAGAACATTTTGTGGTGAAATGTAAATTTCGAACATCCATAATTTTGATGACCAAACTATTCATTTTCCTGTTAGTTACGTTTTGTGGCACAAAAGCCAAGTGGTTTTGTTTTAACAAGCAGCCGCACCCTTTGATAATCTTTAATTGTTAGTGGGTTTCTACACTTAACTGCAGTGGTTCATCATTCTTTGCTTGCATGCCCCGAGAGGTAGCTAATCTTGGCAAATTAGTTTTTGGGGAAGAACTGCTCACCACAGGGTCAATCCGAGGCCTGCCCTTAGTGACATCTGTCTGGATGATTTAATCACATTTTAACCCTTTTTGGTATTGTTCCTATTTATGAGTTTCTAAACGCCATTAAAAAATCCGGAACATGTCAATTTTCTGGCGGTGTTTATGTAGATTATAGTTTGTAAGGTTTGACCGAAATCTGCTGGAGTACTCCAGCATGTCTAGACAGGTCATATATATATATATATATATTGTTTTTAGTACTTCTGTTTCCTTTTATTTATACACTTACTCCTGCGGATTCCCAGGACGATAGTCCGTCAGGGTAAGTTACTGAAAAGTGTGTTTGCATAAATATTTATTTTTCTTAATTTTCTCTATCCGAATTTTTTTAATAAATCCTTTCCACTACACATTTGGTCTATTTTGGTTGGTTGACCTGCACAGTTTGTACACAATGTTGTGCTTCTTGGCACTTGAATTAGTGGAATACCTAGTGGAAATGTTAGTGAATGCTACAAAGCTGTGAGCATTTTCTTAATGTCAGTTCCCCTCCACTGAAAGTTGCAGCGTTTTCATAAAAAAAATGTAATTTACTACAACAGAAATGTTGCCATATTGGTGGAAGTGTCAGAGATGCGAGTGTGAAGTAGAGTCATAATAATCTCAAATCTGGAGTGTATGATTTTAATTTCAGAATTCTGCTGTTGGTTTTCTCTTTGCATTTTTATCTCAGTTGGCCTTTTGATTTGGTCCAACTCGTATTTCTTTTTGGATTTTTGTGGAGCGCTGTACACCATGAGTGGGTGTCTGAGTGCCACACATTTCTTTTGCTAATCAGCACATGCATTCTGCCTGAACGTCTGTCACTGCCCCATTCCACCGTCTCATAAAATGCAGCAAAATATCAAAAAATCCCTCTTTCCAGTTAGCCTGTCCTGTTTACTTTAATAATGATATATATTAAGCAATCTAATCTGTCTAGTCGCTCCCAGATCTGATTTGTGATGTACACCACAAGAATGCAAAACACAAATATGCTTTGCCTTTAATTCTCAAACTTTACAGTTAACTTTCATGTTAAATATTATGTGATGCGTGTAATGTTTTGTTCATTCAGCCATTCATACAAAATGTGCTTTTCATGAAACTTTACAAAATCTCAATTTTTAAACTTGTGTGAATGGTGAAGTGAATAAATGATTATCTGTTTTAAATGACCTTGGTTTCGTCTTGAATGCATTGTTTGAAGAAAGCATAGCGCTGAGATGTACATGTTGGATGAATTCTTAGATGAGTGAAAATGCAATTGCTATATGTCTGTATATGAGATTATTGATTATTTGATCATGATATGTTAATGTTTATTTTTCAGTGTGTATCTGTACACTGAGAGAGGTTTAACAAAGCTAGAATTATTGTACATAATAGCAAAGTTTTTTTTATTGCATAATGCATAACTTAATTTCCTCTAACCACACTTGATAGATGCAACAGTTACATGCAATAAAACGGCAGGTTATGTAGCGCTTAGGAGTTGACATTTTCCTGACATCCAGCCTGAGTTACATGGAACATAACTGCTTCTTGACCAGAAAGTCCCACCCCCTCATAAGAGATCCAGTTTATGGGCAGTGCCTAATAGTGCTAAATTGAATAAATCGATGATTTGTACTGTAAATAACACAAAAAGAAATAAACCACTTTGGGAGGGATGTGAAAGAGGGTGAGTGTCGTGACAAGATGATCACTGATGTCAAATCTGAAACATATTTTCACTGTTGTGCCACTTTAATAAAAATATGAATCCCACCAGAATGTTGGGGTGTAGGAATCTGTCAATGTTATCGTCCTGCTTTCTGTTTTTTGGCAAAACATCATGTTTGAAATGTTCCCTTGACCCCTGTGCCAGTTATGACCACGACATTTTGTTATGTAATTATTACATGGAATACCTGCTTAAAAGCATCCACAAACGCCATGTCATATATGCTGTGATTTTTCTTTACAGCTATTGTTTCGTACCTCACCCGTTTGTGAAGCTTTGTGCCAACCAGGGTCATCTTTAAGGTAGTTCGACCGTGGCGGCTGCACTGGGCGCTAACCTAGAAGGGGGGTGGGCGCTGTGCTTAGCAATAAAGTAGGATTTAAAAGCCCCTCCAGCAGATTTCCTTGTGTGTCCAGGTTTCAGGCAGCAATTAAAATGCCATGATAACTCTTGTGATTAATGTTCATGCTAGAGAGAGATCAGAGTTTTGTCTAATAGCATTTTTGACTCACTGTAAAGCAGTGCAGAGGGTCCATATGCCTGCTGCAAAGAACAGATCTGTATTTTATGTACGCTTTAAGACAAGTGAAATGTATTTGACAGAAGGGCTATAGAGAGATGAGGAGCACATTAGCAGGGTGGTAGTTAGGGAATCCGTAGAAGAGGTCATATTGTGTGGTGTGCCAAAGATTGTTGCACAGGGTGTCACCAGAATTAAAGCTGGCCCTGGGGTCAACTAATGCCATAGTTTCTATAATCAAGCAGAACCAATGTTCACAAGGAACTCAGTCAGTCAAAACCACTTTATTCGGTTAATTAAAACCATAAAGTACAATACATATATCAAAATGCACTACACAATAAAAGCATCTAAAATCCTAATCCTCAATTAATATGGGCGACCTAAAAAAAAAAAGGATATTACAAAGCCAGAATTCATTAAATCACCTAAAAACCCCAGGCTGCCATCAGTACATATATAGCAACGAGTCACCTCAATAAAAACAATTCATAATTAAAAACACCAGCATAAAAACGATAATCATATGAGCGTAATGGGTACGCTTAAAGCATTTGTCATGGGGTACTGTTTTTCCTAAGTCTAACAGCTGCGACTAAAAAACTTGCAATGTTAAATATCTCCCATGGGTCATTCAGCAGCTGAAGATAGAGTAAGGCGGGTTTGACCTGTATAAAGTCTTTTCCCTGTAAAATTGGAAATAAAACCCTCCTGCGGATAACATTGCAATGCTCACAGAATTCTAAAGTGCATAGTGTGCTGATTTCGAAAGATGTTCACAAGTGCAAGGACCTGAATCACATTTCCACATTTTGACGTGATTTTGTGACTCCAGTGAAGTGACCATAACCAAAGCAGTGCAATTTACGTAGTGCTAATAAAGAAAAAAGGCGATGGTTATTGGTAATTTAAAGGGGAGTCTCTTAGAGATCTAATACAATCAATTCATAATAAGCAACTCGTAGTTTGTTCGAGCTCTCCCTTTACAGTTGTCGACTACGTTTGTACCCTCTCGTGATACGGGCTCTCTTCAGGACGGGGATTCTGGGGACCAGCAGTACAAGTAAGGTGCCCGAGGGGAGGAATCAATCTTCCTAGTTTAGTTCAGAGTACTTCTTGGTAAAATCCATGGTATTAGGTTTCCTGTTGAAGAATACGCTCCTTATGGCTTCAGGCAGTATTCACAATAATGGAAGGTTACTGTAGGTCCATTTCCAGACGGTGAGGGAAAATTTCATTTATTGTAGATCTTGCCGCCATGGTCACAAAGTGCTGTGATAATCTGTATTCAATGCGGTAGAAGAGTAACTTAATTACTCAATATAAAGCTGTCACGGGTCTGTAATAATAATAATAATAGCATCAAAGATAGCAGGCCAGCGCGCGCTCTCGATAAAGACCTGCAAGCAAATAAAGCCTTGAGGCCCAGGCACACATTTGACTACAGACCGAAACACTGTAGGCCTTGAAATATATGCACTAAGAAATATTGCTTTACTCATGACTGATGTTGTCGTCCAACTCCAAAACACACCATCTACATTCAGCCCTTCGTTATCATGAAACTTAATCATTTGTGTACCATAATGTCAAATTGATATGCACATAGCTGCCAAGGTTCACAAGCATTCTGCCTAGTGAACTGCAAGAAATCCAGCACAAATATTAAATAATTAAATGGGGGCACAGGCTGGCAGGATATTTGAAATTGAAAATATCCTGCAACGTCACCTTAGAACGAACACCGGCAGGCACAGGCTGCAGCTGCCTGATGGTGCACTGCCATTCACTGTGTAAAACACTCAGAGGCTGGTGACTCTTACCTGGGCCGTGGCCGCAGAGTCCAGAGGTGGCGCTCCAAGAATTGCTGAGGCAGCGTCTCTCTGCAAGGCAGTGGCTGCAGGCTCAGTTAGGCCGTGAGCCACCGCGGGCCACAGTAATTGGGGTTTGCCGGCTGCCTTAGTTAATAGTCACCCTCCAGGCTGGCTGTCCAGTGAGCCCCGTTCATTTGTTTAAGGGCAGAGTTGTGTGCTGAACACCATGCTGTGCCTGGCCTTATGGTTGCGGAACGAGATATATTGTACCAATATAATCTAATCTACGGTGTACAAACCAGAAGGTGGCATTGGAACTCGACGGAGGCTGCATGTGCGAAGGTTTCCACGGCATGTGGGCGAAAGCAGCAAACCACTTTAACTCACTTGGTGCTTCTCTGACCTAAATGGTGTCCGCCATTCTGGAGTATCAAATGGAAAAATGTATATTTGAGCAAGAAGCACGCAAGGGAAAGAATAGGAATGCCTCTGATTTAAATCACTTGTGTATATGGTGCCTGCCGTAGCACTGAGGAACTCGGTGGATAAGCCTCTCACCATAGCAACCACAGACCGGGGGGGAGGGCATTCTCTGGGAAATGTCTGAACTGTACCACTGAGCAGGGCTTTTATTTGATTTTTGCAGGCAGCCCTTTTCTGAATGGGAAGCTTATTAAGGTGGGCTTTACCACCATTGACCTGATCATATGGCATAGTGCCCTTGTAGTTTTAATCTTGGGAAAATGCAATTGCTATTCCAAAGGCATAGCTTGAGTCTAGCCAATGATGAGATGAACAATTTATTTAAAGCCAAAATTAAATAGTGGGTTGACCTATTTTTTGAAAACTCAATAAAGAAGTTTCAAAACCTAATTTCTGATTGAGACGTCTAGCCACAGATTCTTCACCTTTTGAATATTCCCTTGGCTTTAGACTGGATCAGGACATTTTTCAGCAGTACCTCTGCGCACTGGAAGGTGGCGCTTTGTGGCTCCGCACTTATGCCTCTCTGTTCCACATATAATGGGTAGGGCCAATTTAGGTGCCACTCCCATGCACTGACCTAATTTCCTTTCTCTTACTCGTTTCTCAGAGACAATCACCTCGATGTTTCCACTAAATTTTTACAGTGTCAAGGGATGTCACCACTTAAAAGGACAGGTTTCAAGCACAAAGTATTGAAAACAGACTCTAGTGACTGAATCCTATCAGGTGTGCCTGCGCTTCCTCGCGTTGAGTCACGACTCCAAGGCCTGTGGAGACTTTACTTTGATTAATTGCAAGCCCATCAGGGAGTGCAAGGTGAAACTCTATATCACCAAGCAAAGGTAGACTCCGCAGAGGTACTGTTCCAAGTACCACTCTGCATCCAAAGTTTGCTCTCAGTTCCATTCTCGGAGTGGTCGGAGCCGCTCTACCAAGATGACAATTGGTATCCTATAAGTCCTTGTAAAAGTGGCCTCAATATTGCCCAGATATTACTCTTCTTTTTCTTCTCCTGGATCACCCACAGAAGAGTCCACTTGCTAGGCTATTGTGATGGGGAGGGTGGCCGAAGTATTCCCTCTAGCTCCACACCTTGGAGGTTAAAATAAATGTCTTAACGTAGGTCCGCCAACTAGGACAAACATCTTCTGAGCCCCTTCTTCTTCTCTTTAACAAGGCACTGACAGACAGTATTGGGGGCATGGGATAAACCTTACTCTGGTTCCACAGTCAATAAACTACTAAAAAAAAACTCCGCCGACCCCAGTGAACTCCAACTGCTAGCCAATCTCACTGCTCCCATTTCCAACGAAGGTACTGGAAAAAATCATCAACAATCACCTTGTAACACACCTGGAGCAGACCCAGCTACTTGATGCCTCCCA
Source organism: Triturus cristatus (assembly GCF_964204655.1). NCBI lineage: Eukaryota > Metazoa > Chordata > Amphibia > Caudata > Salamandridae > Triturus > Triturus cristatus. Next base: position 1,043,644,346 of record NC_140583.1, read on the forward strand.
ATCCAACTTTCACAGCACCCAAACTGTCCTGATTGCAGCCACTGACGACATCCGAAGCCTCTCTGACAGAGGAGAAATAGCAGCTTTGATCCTCCTCGACCTCTCTGTAGCCTTAGACACCGTACTCCACCGCACGCTGATCAAAAGACTCCACCCCATTGGCATCCAAAGGGACGTGCTCAGATAGATCACTTCCTTCCTCACCAGAGGAACCCAGAGGATCCACCTCCGAACCCAAGGAGATCACCTGCAGTGTTTCCCAGGGCTCAGCCCCATGCTCTTCAAGGCATATGACCACGCTGGCCAACATCGGCAGATCCCACTGCCTCAACATAATTTCCTAAACAGATGGCACCCAACTCCTCCTCTCACTCACCGATCACCCCACCACCACCAGAACCAACATCCACTTATGCATGACAAACAGCGCCGACTGGATGACAAACTGCATGCAGCTGAATATAGACAAGACCGAATACTGATCTTTGGCAGCAGCAGCAACACATGGAATGACTCCTGTTGGCCATCAGACCTAGGACCTGCACCCACTCCCTCCGACCATGCCAGAAAGCTCAGAATTATCATTGACAACATGAAATCATGATCGCCTTCTTCCCCACTCTATGCATGCTACTTAAGATCTTCAAGTGGCTACCCCAGCACACAAGATGCACCGTGACACAGGCCCTCATCACCAGCCGACTGGACTATGGCAATGCCCTTTATGTAGGAATCGACGCACACCTCCTACAGAGACTTCAGACCATACAGAACGCTGCAGCCAGACTCCTCCTCCACCTTCCCCGATGAACCCACATCACAACCCACCTCAGGCAGCTCCACGGGCCCCCTGTACCGAAGAGATGCCAATTAGAGCTACTGACCCACGCACACAAGGCTGTACACAACCAAAAACCCTCATACATTAACCACCGATCTGAACCTCCACCAACCATCAAAGACTACGTTCCGCCTCTTTCACTTGCCCATGCTCCCCACATCTACCAAAGCAGAAGTAGAGGACGCTCTTTCTCCCACATGGCAGCAAAGACCTGGAACAGCCTCCCCACTCCTCTCTGGACCATCATCTCACTCTCGGAATTCCGAATGGTCCTCAAGACCTGGCTGTTCGAATAAGCCTCCGGGACCTGCAAGCACCTGGATACCCTTTGGGTTGATTAGCCGTGCTTTATAAATCCTAATTGATTAATTCACGAAACAAATTGCTGAGTGTCATTGCCCTGCTAAAGGTGACCTAGCTTTACTTTTGCAGCACCCGACCCCAGAAAGACTAGTGGCGCAAGATTCCACTAGTCACTCTGATCCCAAAACAATTTCCGCCTCTGCGCCTGATAAGTAGTCTAAGCGAGTGGAAACGTTTGACAAACATGTCTTTTCTACTACCAGCTTAGCCCTCTGATCTGTTAATGCCACTGCTTGTTAGGATTGTACTGACACGCCCTTTGGGATTCGGCGGCGCAAGACCTCCCTGGTGTGCCCAAAGACCTTTGCCCTGTACTTTCTCAGGTGATCCAAAGTGGTTGTGATGTTGCCAAGTGCATGATTTGCTGTGGCTTTGACACCACCAGTTTTATCGGGTAGGCACCATCGTTTCCTTTCGTCACCATGCATGTCTGCGGTCAGCTGGATTCTCTGGCAAAGTCCAGTCCTTCTTGAGGGACATGCCCTTTGATGAGACTCTTCTGTTCAGGGAAAAAGCTGATTCAGCCCTCAAGCGCTTTATGGAAAGCAGGGTTACCGCTCGCTCTCTGGGTAGTTTGGCCCTGCCAACTGCAAAAGCTTCCACGTTCCTTTTGTAGCTTAGACCTAGGCGTCCCTTACTTCCAATCCATCCAGCCCCCACTGGGAACCCAGCAGTTTTGCAGTAGAGACCTGGCAGGCCACGGTCAGCGTGCCGCACAATTTTGCGGCTCCCCTTTTTGATATCGCATGTGAGCATATGCCCTGTCTTTTGCAACACATTTTGTTTACTTAAAGGGGGCGTAGAGCCCACCCATTGCTTACTATTGGTTGGCTTCATCATCACTCATTTGTGGACGACTTTTTGGTCAGTGCGTGTTGACTTCACTTCCTCTTTGTGTGTTTGTCCCTCTTCTGGAGCACTGTCCTAGTACTGCTTCATTGCCCAGTGTGTCCTCGAGCTCTTGGAGGTACTTTTTTTCTTATATTTGCATTTTATAGCATTCCATAAGAGTGGAGGTGTTTGCATGCCCCGTCCTTGTTGCTTGCTGCCCCGCCCTCTCCCACGCTGTGTTGCTTGACCTGTCTCACTCATTCCCCTCCCTCATTGTGTTTGTCCCTCTCCCACTATACTTTTTGGTATCGGGTCAGGTATGTTTCCAGTCCTGTTTCACCTATCTCCACTCTCACATTCTGTCAGGGAAAGAATGCATTAGTGGTGAGAGAGAGGTCTCTCCAAGCGAAGATCACACTTTGAGTTGGGACTGGGTGTGTGGGTGTATCACCATCATGTCACCAAGTAGTGACATGAGGGAGATAATTGGCTGTCTACTGAGGAGTTGTAAGAAAATAACAATTTCAAAGACTGTCACTGAAAGTTAAACATATGATGCCCAGAACTTTCTGGGTGCACAGTCCCACAGTTTGAGTGTGTGGCAAGTCTCGTATCGAATGAATGACAAGTGAAATCAACTTATAGTTTAAGGCCGTAAACTATATGCTCCTCCTATGTCTGCATGTACAGCAAGCCACACCGAGAAAGCAGGTTCACATGATGTTAAAGTGCTTTAATGCACTAATTGTACATGCGGAGCTAGCCTCTGTGTGTCAGAAGCCTGGCTTCAAACAGCATCTGTTCACAGGGACTTGAATACATCTCAGTATCCGGGTCCCCTCTGACCCTTGAGATGGTTAGCACTAAATATGTACACCTGTTTTGCTGGCTTGGGGAGTCAAGACACAAATCATTGCTTGGCTCTACTTGCCGTATCTGGTAGAGACATCTAGCTGCAGATTCCTTATCTTAGAATCCTTCCCAGGCACCAGGCTGGATCCAGAAATGTTTCCTTCAGTACCTCTGTGTGTCGGTAGAGGATGTCGAGCTACTCCCCGTGACGTTGTCTCTCGAAAGTGACATAAATGGAGTCCATATAAGCCCTCCCTTGACGTGCTGACATCAGTTCCTTCTTTTCCACGCTAAAACGTTGATCAGCTCTGCTGTTCTTCCAGCCATTTTTGGCCTACTTGACATTTTTTAATCGACGGAACAGTCCAGCCTAGTGAGTCCTGTGGACGATAAATGTCTGCCACGGATCCTTACTCTGCATGTGGTGTCTGGGTGAGCACCATGATTACGATGAGTGTGACTCTTGTCAACCGCTCCGACCGAAAGCATGCAGGGAAGGTCGCATGAAGCTCCTTGCAGCATGGATGTCAGTCTTAGAAGTCTTCTCATCGTCCTTGGTCTCCTACGCATTCTAGGGACTCACCAATGCAGAGCCACTTAGAAAAACAGTCTCCGGAAACAAAGTGGCTCCGCGTTGATGGCGCGGAAATAGTCACAAAGGAAACTAACAGCAGGTCGGGAGAGGGCTTATATGGACTCCTCTGGCATCACTTTCGAGAGATGACGTTGCTCGATGCCCTCTGCTGATGTACAGAGGTACTGCTGGAATCATTTCCGGATCCTGCCTGGCGAGGATTCTAAGATCAGGAATCTCTGGCTAGATCTTTTCTCTACTAGAGAAGGCATTGCCGAAGGTAAGTAACTTGTTCATAACAAGCAGGGAAGACACTGATCAACTCTAGACACTACTAGGCATGTTGTGTCTATTGGAAGACACTAATGAATTACGGCCACTATGGGGCATGTCACAACAGCTGTGGAGATTCCAGTCATTTCTAGAAACAATTGCATATGCAATGGGCATACTGAGGAGGCACTGATCTATCCCACACTATACTGAGCCCAACCCCCCAATGGCCCTGAGTAATCATAGACATTATAGAGTTTGACATGGACACTGCTGAGAAACGACAAAAAAGTCCGTGGGTGCTGCAGGAAAAAAAAGCATTGTCAAGGACAATTGGTCTCTCCTCAACTTGATATAACCATCACTGTTTCTAAATGCCACAACACTCAGGAAACTGGGGCACCAAGAGGGGAAGTGGCTCCATCAAGGTAACGCAGTATGGCCTAATTGGAAACCAGGATTAGATATTTGTTATCCTGGTCCCAGAAAGAAACGCTCCCCTACATTTCCGTCCTGTTCCATAGGCTTATCCTTAGTGCAATACAAGGTGTTCAGCAAGAGTCACACTTGGAATATTTTGTCATGCCTTTCACTTCAGTTGTGCAAACTAAGTGGAGAAATGCACGCACCAACACTCAACAAAACAGCACTTTTTATTGCTTCTTTCTTCAGTGGTTGCTTTGGGTGTAATTCGGAGTTCTTCATTGTTCCATCGTTGCTTCTTCCATGGTAAGCATATGTTGTAGGCAATTCCGTCACTGTGTCTTACATATCAAGTTGTTAATTCTAGGCTCTATCCATCACTATGTCGTCCATATTGAGCATGAGTTCAAGATTTTCCATCAATGCTTCTTCCATATAAACGTTTAATTCTAGGTAGTTCCATTATAGCTTCACTACTTCAACCACACTAGATATAGAAAGCATATGCCACCTCGAATAAGCATCATATACTTATTAACAGCAAGGTTTACCTGGGCCATGCCAACAACTGCTAGGTATTCATTTACAAAATCAATTGCCACTAGTCGTTGCCTTTGGATAAAGGGCTTTATAACACACATCTCCTGGTGCTTTGATGCTGTATACAACTACTATGTGAAAAATAACAGAAAGAAAAACCATGTTTCCAAATTCATAGATTCCATAATATGTTTACCTTATTTAAAAAATCTAGCTACAAGTTTTAGACCGCCAGATAATTCGCTTCCTACTTATTTTAGAGCAGTCTTGAATTGCTAATTTAAATTCAGTTTTAATTCTGGTTATGGGGGCAAGTGTTTGATAAAGAGCCTTGGTGGATATAGCTCTGTTTTAGGGAGATATTTATGTACGGTAGGGATTTTGGTCTATTTTCTGGAGTTTGTTTTGACATAAAATGCTTTTACAGTTTGTATTTCACATGCTTCCATGTACAAACTATAAACCTCACCTTTAATTAACAAGCATTGGCATAGCCAATAGGTCTCGCCTTTGGGACCTTATAAGTGTTTAACCATGCAACAGTTGATGTTGATGCACCAAGGATATTGTGCTGGCTAACTAAACACTTATAGAGTCTCAAAAGCGAGACCTATTGGTAAAGTCAATAGGTCTCGCCTTTGGGACCTTATAAGTTGTTTGCCAGAGCTATTGGCTTTGGCAATGTCTGTAAGCTATGTTCAAGAGCAGCGTGGCTGCTGTATTCATCTGTAGAAAAATGTGTTCAGTCTTTTGGGGTAGTTAGACTGGCTTGTCGCACCTAGCATTCATGCTGCAGCGATGGGTATATTCACAAGCAGCATTCAGTGGTCATGCTCTGTGTGTGGATGCCAATACTGACCTGCAGCATCTTATGCACATAGTCATGCACATAGTCTGTTGGGACATATTCAACTGTAGCACCCGGTGTTTATGCCCTGAGGGTAGGATATTCATCTGCAGTACACTGTGGTCATACTGTGGGGATATGGGAGGTCTCCTGAAGCACCTGAGTTAATATTCAGGTCTAATAAGATTGGCCTGCAGCACAGAGTGCACAAGCCCTTGGAGTACTGATATTGAGTTAAATAATCCGAGATGGGGGGGGGGGCGTGGCGTGTCTTGGTTGAGGACCAAGATGGCCGCTAAGTAAAACAGCTCCTGTCCAGGCCACAAAATATCCGGGATATATCCTGTAATTCGGGGGCATCGAGTCACAGGGAGCAGCGCTGAGTGTGCAGCCAGCAGAGTCTGACCTCATGAGCAGAACGTGGCTGGTTTGGCAATTATCAAGGCAGCGGGAGACCTCCGTGAACAGAAGGGGGTCGGCGCACAATGAAGCACTGAGCTGGCATCTGGGAAGAGAGCTGCGGCGTCAGAGGCCACCCGACAGTGCAGCGGACGTAAATTGGAGCCGGAGAAGACAGGAAGAGCCGGGCCGGGATCCGAGGCTGCCGCGTAAGGAAGTGAGTGAGAGAGGGGCAGTCTGTGACAAAAGCAAAAGTGAAAGCGCGGACGTAAATTGGAGAAGGACAAGGCCGGAAGAGCTGCAATCATGTGTTTGCTGGCCTGGGAGTGGTGTGTGCGTGCGTGTGTGTGTGTGTGCGTGCACGTGCAGTCTGCTCTTTTTCGAAGCACATTCTCGTTCTTGTGGCGTGCCCCTGCTCGCTCCCGCAAGGTGTATGCCGCCACAAGCACGAGTATGTGCTTCGAAAAAGAGCAGAACGACGGCTAAAGGTCCTCCTATGCAGTGCATGCGTGCTGCGTAGGCGAGATCTAAAAACAAATAAATCCAAAACTAAAATATGAACAATAGGCAAAATTTAGAGGCCTCCATTCATCCCAGTTTGCGGTATTTATTTTCTGAATATATAAATGTAATCCATTCCCTGGAAGAGCTCATTCGCCCTATACTAAGGTGGTGTATGCCAAGCACGAAAAACTGCTAACGCTGCATTGTTTCTGAGTCATCAGATATTGTGCTATTATAGTACAGGACGTCAGTCTTGAGCGCACTTATTCCTTTGGCAAAAATGCGATACCCACTGTCCCAGACAACGCTTCCATTCCTGCCGCCTCCCACATCTGAAAGTGTCTTCTTTCAGCAAAACCCGACCTGGAGGGCGAAGTTTCTCAGTTGAAGCCGACAAGCTGCAGAACTCCCTGACCAGCCGGATAAGGAAGGTAGAACCACCTTGCTTCTCGGAAATCCATAAAAACCTGGCTCTTAATTTGGGCGCCTAATGGACATCTTGGCAACCACCAAGACGCCCCCATCAACCACGAAATTATTGAACCATAATGCAAACCAGATTGATAAATATTCCCATTAAACAAAACTCCACGTTTTCAGGTAAAATAAGCAAATCTTCGTAAACACAGGGTATCTCACTCCACTTTTAAACAGGAGCAAGCATCCAAGCTGTGCCATGTTTACTGTGACATGACCAGACTATGGGGCATATGTACAAGCCCCTATTGCCACCCCAGCATCACTTATATTGACGTTGTGGTGGCGATAGGGACTGCGCCTTATTTACAAGGCAGCGTTAAGCCACTTAATGTGGCTTAACGTGGCATTGTAAATAAGGCCCCCTGTCACGCTATGGTCAGCGTGAAAGGGGTGGGCAGTGGGTGTTGCAGTGAGAATTCCACTGCAACACCCCTTCATTTTGATGCTGCCCCCTATGTACAAGGGTGGCGTACATAGGAGGTAGCGCCAAAATTAAGACCAGGTAAAACCTGGGCTTAAGTTGGCGAAACGAGGAGAAATGCATTATTTCTCCTCGTTTTTGCTTTTTGCATGTATGCTGCCTTGTGCACCTTCCTACACATAATCCATTCTTCCCTGCACTATGGTGCAAGGATGCCTGCGTTACAGCTAAGTTGCTAAACGTAGCGCCATCGCATGGGGAAACACAAGGCTGCACCACATTCTTGTAAATATGGTGCAGTGTTGGGTTTCAGTAGTGGCGGAGAGAGGCGATAAGCCATGAAGACTAATGCCTCCCTCTACCACTTTCTTGTACATATACCCTTAAATGTGAGGACTCCTCACACACCTTACGCAATATTTCACATGTCATACTGTAAAGACACACATCATGCAAACATGCACGTTTGCCTGTAGTCACTCCTGACTAGTCGGGTGTCATGATGTCACTGTAGCACACTACTGCCTACCTGAATCTGTGCATTCTTTCTCTTCTGCTTTCAGAGGGTTTGTGCTTTACGCCTACAACCTGGTGTGTCAGTACCTCAAGGTGCCTCAAGTCAGGTTTATTAGTTCCCCCGGCTGACCCATTCAAAGCTTCCAGTTGTGTCTGGCTTACACACTTACAAAGCCTTACACAACATTATCCACATAATTCAACAACCTCATAAACTTCCACAAACCTACCAGACATCTCTGCTCAGCAGGAATCCTACTCTGGCGCACTCCCGACATACAGAACCAAATCAGGCAGTTGTTAGTTGTCCTACCGTGCTCCTAAAGCCTGCAGCAACCCACCTCTGTACATCAGAGCCTCCTCTTCAGGTCTTGAATCCCACAATAAACTTATGGTCTGGTAGGTGGCCTAGTCCCCACCCTGGGTTGGTTCATACAGCTCCTGCTTAAGCGCGAGTAGACCCTATAAGGTGAGTTGTGCGCTATACAAATGCACATAATATAATATAACATGTGTCTGTGGAAAGCCGCAGCTTAAATCTACTTTGGTTGCACCTGAAATAAAAGCTTGGAACATCTGTAAGTTTACAATACAGAGTATACACACGTGCACTGCAGACTCAAACAGATGTGTACTAGGGCACCGCTTGGATCGATGGACGTGGGAGTGATAGAGGAGGGACGCCTGTTTCCATTAACTGAGACCTAAGCGGCTGAGAGGTGATCATGATGTCACCTCGAGCCCCTCTCCTTCCTCTGCTTGCATTTGCAAATGGTGTGTGACATCGTATGTGCCAGTAACATCTTCTCGGGGTGTTCTTAACCATCCATTCATTTGTGACAATTGCATAAAAGGAAGTGGTTATGGTATCTCTTTACTGTAAGTCATTAATACTTCTAAGGGCGTAACCAGCATTGATGCAGAAGCCCAGAGGGGCCCATTTAACCCTACTAATTTCTCGATTTACTACACCGATACAGAGGCGGCCGGCATGGATCTGGAGAGGCGGGGGATGCGAGGGGGGAGAGTAAAAAAGAAAGGAAAAAAAAAAAAAGAATAGTAACTTACCTTATTGCTGCATCTCTCCTCTGCATCAGGCCGAAACAGGAAGCACCCCGGCTCCCCTAAGCTAAACAAAACGCTGCAATGCAACATTGCGATTGGTCCAAGCGCTGTGGATCTGCTCTCAGGTGGGGACTGGAAGCCTGTGCATGTTCTCCACCCTGGCTGAATGCAGTCTAGGTGGAGAACATGCAAAGTGCGCATGACTGTTTGGCCAGCCCAAAACGCCCAGCCAAACATTCATGCACACATAGTGCTCACCCATCCTCCCCCTGCTCTGAGAGCAGACCAGCCCGCCCGCCCAAAAAACTACTGCAGCAGGAAAAAAGAAAATGATAATAACATAGTTATTTTATTTTTCCTTTATTTACACTGCTTAAAAGTAGTGGGGCAACACTCCTCTGCCTGAGCATAAGAGCCATCACTACACCGATAGTAGTGAAAGGGGCCTTTTCCTTGCTTTCATCAAGGCTAATGGCATTCTTGACACACTACTGAAACCTTTCATTCCTTTACAAAGTGCGAGCATGAGGTGCTTTTGTGCTCTGAAGCTGCTGAACTGTTTAACAAAAAACAGAGAGCAGATTGTCTTTACTCTGTAAAATGAGTTTAAAAGTGTACCAAGTAAACCGTTAAAAATGCCAAATTTGTAAACGGACGTATTTCTAAGCCCTGCTAAACATTGCTATGTAGTAGATAGACATGCACAACATTCATAACAAGTAAGACGGTTTTTAAAGTTCTTTTCGCATTTCTGTATAATTTTGTACTTTTGCTGTTTTTGTAAAGCACACTTGCAGCCAGGTTGGCGTGCCAGATATTCACAAACCCTCATACTTCGGTTTTCCACCTGACCACTATTTACCAGCCAAAAAAGCAAAAACGCCATTAAACACTGAAATATTCCCCTTACATCTATAAACTCAAAGCATCAAATCTGAGACGAAAACGTATCAAAAGACCAGTAATGCTGTCTAGACTACTCCACAACAATTTTTAAATCATATAGCGGTTGCATTGCTGTGTTCACAAGAATACATCAAATTTTACACAGTTATTTAAGTATCAGCTCATGGCCCTCCATAACCCCAAAATGCGCACAAATGGCTGTTTTTTTCACTAATCAAGATGGCAACCCTACTCAAGGCACATGTTCCGATCAACAAAAAATCTGCCATTGGCATAACTTTACAAAAATAGGGTAACCCAATAGTAGTCTAGGACCTGGGTATCAAGTAGTACGGAAAACAATGGTCCTAAAACTTTTTCTTTCAGAAAGAATATACATTTAACCACATAATCATAATTCTGAACAATTAAGGAGCATAGTCCATGTTAGCTTGCGGTAATCAAAAGCATCTAAGTTAATAATGTACAACAACCAATACGTTTCAATGCAGCAATATATTTATTCATTCATATACAGTCTGGCAGTTTCATCATTTACTGTATAAACAAAAAAAGTGCTGGAGACCAGAAAAGGTTGCTCCTACTGGAACGTGCAGAAAGGGGTGCTCGAGTGAAAGGAGTTGGATAACGAAACGGGAAAAAGTTCCCAGAGTGTTCAGAAAGGGATAATTAAAACAATTCAATGTAGGACTGATCCGAAGGTATCAGTCTAAAAAAGGCCTCGCCATGGATGATCTAAAGTCCACAACTTCTATTCGGCATATTTTACCAATAAGAGATATATCATCATTAGGCACGGTGGGGTTGGGGGGTTTCGTTGTGGTCTAGGCCTCAGTGGTGTGGGCGTTAACGTTTCGACCTGATTTAGGGCACTGTGGCGATATTTTGGCCTCAGCCTACGGGTCTTCCTCAGGGCAGGGGGTGGGCAACCAATTAGTGGTGTGAGATATCCATCTTACACACCCGCAAGGTATTGTGGTGCGGTGTGATCCTGTTACTGGTCCATGGTACTGATGGAAGCATAGGTCCTCATTTGGAAGCAATTCTCAGTGGATGTAACTAATCATGTGTTACATAGACATAGGAAAGACACTTACCCGAGAGTTTTGGGCAGTGTGAATAGATCGAATCTATTCAAAGGCATTGAATGCAGCAACTTAATAGTATGCTGGCAGTCTCCTCTTCTGTGTGATCCGACAGAACCATAGGAGAATACCTTGCGGGTGTGTAAGACGGATATCACACACCACAAATTGGTTGCCCACCCCCTGTCCTGAGGAAGACCCGTAGGCTGAGGCCCAAATATCCCCTCAGTGCCCTAAATCGGGTCGAAACACACACAAACATTTTAAATTGTATCATAATATGAAAATGATAAATATTTATAAATGTATGGTTTGTTAAGTTTGAAACAGCACATACGATGTTATTTGTGAGAGATTTTGTTAGCTTACAGTGGACTTAGAGCTCACCCATTTTTTACCATTGCTTGGCTTCATCGTCACTCCTATTTACTTATTTCTGATTTTGTTAACGTGTGCAGGCATCATATCCTCTTCTGTTTGAACCTCCCCTGGAGCACTGCCAAAGTACTTGTGTCCTTAAACTGCTTGCCTTTTTTCTTTTTGTTGAAGCACTCTTTACACAAATGTGCATGTGTCATCCTGTTTGCCCCCTACTGCTTGCCCCATCCCACTCCTCCATGCCTGCTTCCTTCTCGTTGCTTGCTCCCACCGGTTACCTGTGTTGTTTTTATTGCAGCCCGGCTGAGCATGTTGATTGCCTCCTCCCGCCATCCCATGTGGTTTCTGGACCCCTCCTGCTATCCATGTTACTTCTTGCACCCTCTCTCGCCCTCTTCCAACTGTCTGCGTTGTTGCTTGCCCTCACCTGCTGCCTGTGATGTTGCTTGCCGCCTACCTCCCTCCTCCAGTTGTCCACGTTGTTACTTGCCTCCTCCCGCCCTCCATATTGTTTCTTGCTCCCTGTTGCCCTCTGTGTTGTTGCTTCCCTCCTCCAGCTGTTGGTGTTGCCCGCCCACCTGCTTTAACAAACCAGCATTTGCAGTACAATAGGTCTCACTTTACTGATGGTTTGAGGTATTGGCGTTGCAAATAATAATGGAACGCCAACAGCTTATACTTTCAGAAATGCAAGACCTACTGCATTGCAAATGCTTGCGTAGTGAGCCAGGAACCAGCATTGTATGCCTCAGTGCAGTACCGCAAGCTGCTCCTAGAGGTCCCTAGTGAGCAAGGCACAAGCACTGCTTGTCTAGGTGCAGTACCGCAGGCTACTCCTAGAGGTCCTTAGTGAGCACGGCACCAGCACTGCATGTCTAATTGCAGTACCGCAAGCTGCTCCTAGAGTTCCCTAGTGAACAAGGCACCAGCACTGCATGTCTAGGTGCAGCACTGCAAGCTGCTCCTAGAGTTCCCTAGTGAGCAAGGCACCAGCACTGCTTGGCTAGGTGCAGTACCACAAGCTGCTCCTAGAGTATTCCCTAGTGAGCATCATACATTTTTGGTCAAATATTGTTCTGCAATCTGCAGAAGAGATGTTAAATCCACCCTACCCATAATTCATTGCATGCAAGACATTACCACGAGTACATTCAACTAGCTATGTCCATATATAACATTAGTAGCTTTGAAATGTGAGAAAAGAATTATATTAATTCCGGATTAGGTTGTACTCTATGTGGAGCTGATGAAGGGAAAGTTATAGAAGGTGTAATATAAATGTGAGATGTGCTAGCGAGTAAAGAACCCGCTGCCAACCTAGTTTAGGACCAAGTGAGTGTCATGTCTGAAGGCCTTTAAGAAAGTAGTGCATTGAGGTTGTAATTAAAACCTAGGGAGTAACAACACATGTAACGGGGTGCCCTCATGGGAGGTTACAAGAAGAGACAAGGCAGTACTAAGGAGGGACTACTAAGCGTAATGACTAATGAAAAGCCACCATTTACAAAGGACAGGGACAGGAGTCAATTAAAAAGATGGGCCGAAAGTAGGCAGAGCTTTATGCACTCATCCTGAATACAGCATGTCTCGAAGAAACCACGCAAGCGCTACCTAGGCGAGACCTAAAAAGCGCTATGACGCGTCCAGCGCTGACTGCATCATAGCGTTTTTTTTTTTCCAATTTCAGACATGCACCTTCCTTCCCGGTGGCGTTGCTTTTCCCCCATGCCCACCTCGTCGTTGCTTGCCCCCACCCAACTGCCATAACAAAAGAGGTGTTATGACACTGACACCACCAGCTGCGTCATAGTACTTTTATTTCACCATAACCTTCCTCTCCCTGTCCGTAATGCCTACCAGCAATAAAATATTAGCAGTATGATGTGGCTGCCAGCGCAGACATTGTCCTAGCGCCTCTATTTATTTATTTTAACTGTCACGCTGCATAGCAGTTGCGCTACTTTACAAAATGACTAATAAAAAGAGATCTATTCGCTTTGCCAGTGCTTGTTTTTAGGTCTCGCCTGACACAGCGCATGCGCTGGTCTGGCGAGACTTATTGAGAGGGCTCCAAAAAGTGCTACCAGGCCAGCCTAGAGCTACAGTCCATGTGCGGGGGCGCACGCGCGCGGCGCTTTACCGCGATTACTTTCACTTTCGCGGCCGCATGGTCGCTTTGATGTTTGATCGCGATCACCTTCACTTTCGCGGCCGCAGGGCCGCTTTGCATAGCCAATAGGTCTCACTTTTGGGACCTTATAAGTATTTAGTTATGCAACTGTTGCATGGCTAAACACTTATAAGGTCCCAAAGGCGAGACCTATTGGCTATGCCAATGCTTGTTTTAAATGTAATCTTGCTTAATACCCAAAACATTCATTGTTTTCTGTTGCAAGGTAAGGTGTACTTGTATGTTTAGTTTAGCTATAAATACATACAGTGTATAAATATATCTACATTGTAGCAAAGGCTGCTTCTCCGATTTGATTGCAAACTAGGCCTGTTTCTTTTTAAATGAGAGCTGTTATGGGGAGTGACATCACTTCCTGTGGCACGCAAATCAAAAACAATGGTCCTTGGGGTTGATTTGAGCAATATTTAGTGAGGGGGCTTTAAGTAGTATTGTTTTAGGCTAGTCCAAAGCAAGCACAACACAAATCAAATAAGTATAAAATAACGTGGGCCCCACAATGAAAAGCACACGATTGATGCATTTGTCCAAGTAAATGCAATCAGAAAATCTGTAGGTGATACATGGATATCCGCATGCTGTGTGCGTTTGATGGTGACTTCCTGTGAGGTCACCTCACTTTACTCTGGTAATTTACAGCATGCATACATTACATGCACGTAAAACAGACTATTGCAAACCTAATGTCCTAACACACGAGTGTTTTTGGTAACTCGGGAGGTGGGCGCGGTGAATTCCGGATGGCTGTCATAGGTCGAATGCCCTTGTTGGCTGAAATGCCTTCATAGCGCCTCTAAGGCACCTGCTTCCTTCCAAATGGCAGACTAAATACAAGAGTACAGTATTGTGCCACTAACCAGGTGATGCTAAATTACAAGAAAAGGGTCGAAAAATGTTAGTTGCATTTAGGGCAAACAGAGCTCCAGTGGCAAAACGCTTTTTTTTTTCTTGCACTGATTAAATCCTTCAGTTCTAATTTTTTCATCCTAGCCTATAATGCTAGAGTTAGCAAACATTTGTTACAAGTTATGTTTCATAAGTTGGTTAAGGTTTTTATGGCTTGAGCGTGTGGCTCGAAGAACAATGAAAACCTTAACTGGAGAACGGACTTCTGGTTGACCAATCAGATGGGTGTAATGCAAATTAGCAAGCAATACCATCTGTTTCATTGCAATTCACCAATGTACTTGTCGAAGTGGGTCTGTCACCTTTCCTCTTTCCTTTAGACCTGCCTATCCCACCTCCTTCTCAGGGGCTTGCTCCGGATGTCACTCAAGTGTCCACCTTTTTCTTCTAGTTTGTCGCAGATAATGGCTCTGGCCTTGAGAGCCCAAAGAAACAGAGGTGTGGCACTGAGAGAATCGCGAGGGAGAATGATAGACGGGGCCTTGCCCTTTGCAAATTTAGAATGCATACATAGTCTTAGAGTTTTCAGTGTTGATCCAGAAAGGCAAGCGCCATGTCTTCAGGATAATCACAAGATATAAGTAGTTCCACTGATTTTTTTTTTTTTAAGAAGAAACCTTTATTACACATTAAAGAGATACAAACAAGGGCCTACAACCACAGGGGCCGGCCGCTAGAAAGCTCGCGAGCCAGCAAGGCATCTCCATACATTCAAATGAGCCAGAAGCAAAAGCTCCCGAAAATTCGAAAGCACATATATCCGGCCGCGGCCATAGTCCAAGGGCGATCAAAAAGGACGGTTTCATATTTTCTAAAAAAAAAAAGGGAAAAAAACCCAACAATAACACACAAACAAGGCAATGAGAGTCCGAAATAGCAGCGTGGGCTCCCCAGGAAGGGGGAAGATCCACATTATCTGGAATAACTCTTGACAGGAGGTGGTAGTGGGGGGGCGGCGGAGAAGAGGACAAAGCATGCACAATTACGTAGAATGTGCGGCTAGGGGGACAAAGCGACGTCGACCTCTCGCGGCAGAGGCGGAGCGCAGATATTCCCACAATAGGAATTCCATGGACCCCACACCTTAGTCCACCTCCCAGGCTTGCCTCTCGCCACATACACCGTCTTCTCCCTAAACATACACCAATCCATATTCTCCTTCCATACCGAAATCGTAGGCGGCCTCGGGGAACCCCACAACTGTGCGATATTGCGCTTAGCCACCATGTACCCCAAAGTCACCCTCTGCGCCGCATTATAGTCATTTGGTTCCCAGACATTCAGCAAACACCTCCTGGCCTCTGGTAACAAAGCGACATGCGTGACTTCCTCCATTACAGTATGTACCCCATTCCAAAATCGTACGACCTCCGGACATTCCCATAGGATATGAAGAAAGGTACCCAACAAGCCACAGCCACGCTTACACAGTCCATCCCTCGAATAACCCATACGTATCAAATCAGGCCCTGTGACATACACTCTATGGAGTATCTTCAGCTGCACAAATCTAAGGCGGGCCGGGATTGCCACCTCTTTCGGGGAGGCCACCGCCGATACCCAATCCTCATCGTCCAGTTCCAATCCGTCGGCCGTCCACGCCTCACGCAGATGGGTCAGCAAGTCCGTACGATCATTAATAAGTTTTTTATAGATCAGGGAAATGGTGCTGTCGGGCACATAGCCGTCTAACACCCTATCTTCCAACGGGGAATATTCTGGGATAGCAGCAACATCCGGAAAAACCGAACACAGCGCATGGTGGACCTGTGCATATCGGAAGTACTCCCTATCATTTAATTTGGATTCAGTTTTGAGCATTTCAAACGTTTTAAAGGATCCTTTCGCCCAGAGGTCACCCACCTTACTTATACCAATCATATCCCATTTCTCAAAGCCTTTCGTTTTCCACAGACAACCCAAGCGCTGGGAGGCATACGACGGCGTCGCTCGAGTCAAGCGATCCCTCCACCCCATCGCAGCATTCGCCGCATGCCGCACGCGTACCGCAACTTGCGTTGGTCCTGTCAACCGTGCATCCGGAATCGCCGAATACAGTGCCCTATTGTAATCCCTGCCCGGAAGTAATAACTTATCCATCTCGAAGGCTGGATTCAAAGCAGGACCGTATATCCCGTGGTTCACCGCCGCCAATTGAGACGCCCAATAGTATCTTTTAATATCGGGGAGGGCAACACCCCCATCATACCAAGGGAGTGTCAACTTGGCGAGAGCGATCCTCGGTCACCCGTCCCAAAACAGTTGGCGCTGGAGACCCTCCACCTCACGGAAGTAACAGGCCGGCACGACATCTAGCGTATTTTGTAAAGCGTACAAAAAGCGAGGCAGCGACATCATTTTAAACAATGCCGCCCGTCCGAGCGGCGAGAGCGGAAGCCGTCGCCACCTCGCGACGTCGGCCTTCAATCGCTGGAGTGGAGGGAGAAGGTTTCGCTCATAGCGTACCGCGGGGTCCAGTGATATGAAGATTCCCAAATATTTGAACCCCAATGTAGCGATCTGAATAGGGCACCCCCGCGGCAGGAGGGGGGCCTCGCCCGAGAGGACGTAAACACATGACTTGGCCCAGTTGATAACCAGGTCAGAATTACGACCGAAGGAATTCAATACGTCCACCAATACAATTAGCGACTGTCGAGGAGAGGTGAGATACAGAAGAATGTCATCCGCATAAAGGGAGACACGGTCCTCAAATTCCGGCGTCCATCTAATGCCCCGCAACGACGGCTCCCAACGCAACCAGGCAGCGAGAGGTTCCAAAGAAAGTGCGAAGAGAAGGGGCGACAACGGACAGCCCTGTCGCGTACCTCTCCCCAGCGCGAAGGGAGCCGACGCCCTACCATTCACCACAACCTGCGCCAATGGGTCAGCGTATAGCAATTTTACCCACCCAATGAATTCAGGGCCAAACCCGAATCTAGCTAACGCAGCCCAAATATACGGCCACTCTAAAGTATCGAACGCCATGGTAGCGTCCAAAGACGCCAAGATGGCCGGCTCACGCATAAACTCCGCTCTAGCAAGCACACCATGCAACCGCCTCAGGTTCAGGGCGGTATTACGATGAGGTATAAAACCGGACTGGTCCTGATGAATCAAGTCGCCCACGACCCGAACCAGTCGATTGGCCAATACCTTAGCCCGAATTTTGGGTTCCGCGTTCAACAACGAGATAGGCCTGTAGGAGGCACAGCAGTCTCGCGGCTTCCCCTCTTTATGTATCACAACTATGGTAGCGAGACGTTGGTCAAGGGGGAGGGAGCCCGCCGCCCGTGCAGCGAGGAACATGTCACGGAGATATGGTGCTATCTTATCTGGACGCAACTTGTATAGTTCAATGGGGAGACCATTGGGACCCATGGCCTTACCAGAAGCGATCGAGCGAATGGCCAGAGCAATCTCATCCGGCGACAACTTCGCCTCCATCAATATGCTATCAGCCTCCGAGAGGGACGGCAATGCAATATCTCTAAGTAACAGATGAGAGTCCTCCTCCGAGCACCCAAAGACCGGAGAGTATACCCCACGGAAGTAATCCGCGAAGCAGTCAACAATTTTTACCGGGTCAGTCACACACACGCCATCCACTCTCTCCACAACCGGCACCACTCTACTCGCGCTCTCCTTCCTGTCCAACCAAGCAATCAACTTTCCGGCCTTATCTCCCACATCATACAGTCGTCCTTGTTGCTCTCTACTCATCCTTTTAGCAGCATCCGTGACCAGCGCTCTATAATCTGACTGTTTAAGGCTGAGAACGTGCAATTTCTCATCCGTGACACCCCGCTCCAAATCCCCCTCCATCTCAGCTATGTCAGTTTCCAGGCGGACCACCTCTTCCCTCCCGCACCTCCCAGCATGGGAAATAAGAGACAAGGCATGCCCCCGGATCACCGTTTTATAACCTTCCCATAGGGAGACAGCAGACGACACTGACCCTACATTATCATTGAAGTAGTGATCAATGGACTTAACCAGTTCAGCGCGAACATTAGGGTTACGTAAATACCAGGGGTTAATTGGCGCTACTCTTCCCTCTGCCCCAGGAACAACCTCCATCTGCAACAATAGAGGGGAATGGTCAGAAATACCTCGGGCCAAATGACGCACCTCCCCGATCATTCCAGCCTGGAACGCTGGCATAAGTATATAATCAAGTCTCGAGAGACTCCCGTGGGCCCCCGAGTGGAAGGTGTATTGTGCCTGTCCCGGGTGCATCAGTCTCCAGCAATCTATAAGTCCTAAAGTATCTAGAAAGCCACCCAGCCAGGCCTGGGCTCTAGGGAGATCCCTGGGGGGGTGACGGTCCTCCATACCGGATACAACAGCGTTAAAATCACCCCCTAACACCAGAACCCCCCCCAGGGAGTCCCAGGACCAAACGCCCCAAATCCGCAAATGTAGCCGTCTGCAATCCCGGTGGCACATAAACAGCAACGAGCGAAACAGTTCTACCCTCCCATCTCCCCACCAATGCTGCATATCGCCCTCTATCATCGTGGAGCACCTCGTCCACCTCCAACGGGAGAGAGGCCCTGACCAAGATACCCACTCCCCTAGAGCCTGAAGTGAAACCAGAGTGAACAGCAAGGCGATAGCCCCGCCTATTCAGGGCATGGAAGGAGTTCCCAATCAGATGCGTCTCCTGCAGGAAAACAATGTCGGGCGAGATCCGTTTCAAAAACTGCAACACCACCCCGCGCTTGATTCTATCCCCCAGTCCATTCACATTCCACGAAAGTATTCTCAATCCCTTACCCCCCACCCCGCTCCCGTGCATGATGCCCACATCCCGGAGAACACAACCAGGACAAATCAGCAGCTAACCTCACATTGCCTTGTGAAACAAACAAACATTCCCCAACTCCCCCCCTCCCCACCAACCTTCCCGTTACAACTCCCCCCACCCTGCACCCCTGCGTGAGCCCATGTAGCCCCCCCAACTTGCAGTGTGCCTGTCGCCCTAACATTAACTACGCTACAAAAAGAAAACCCAGAGGAGGAAAGAGCCTCACTGAGCACCCCACAACCCCCGGGCATTGAAGGATAAGGCGCTGAATAGAAACACCAAACCAAAATATGGAAGTGCCATCACAATAGTCAGTCACCGGGAACCAAAAGTCTACTCCTGTTCAGCCAAGCCCACTCCGTGCCCTTCGGTCTGTCCCTCTCGACGTCGTTGCTGAGGCAGGGTATCAAGCCAATCTCCAACCTCCTCCGGCCGATCAAAGAAGTGCGTCCGATCCTCAAACTCAACCCGCAACCTGGCCGGAAAGAGCATCGCATATTTCAGGTCCATGTCTCTCAGTCGCCGTTTGACACCCATGAACTCCTGTCGCTGCTTTTGGACCAATTGTGTGAAGTCCGGGTAGAAACTTATGAGTGTTCTCGAACTTCGTCGGCCCACTCACCCTCGAGGCCTGCAGTATAGCATCCCTGTCCCTGAAATGAAAAATTTTGGCGATGATGGGCCGTGGGGGAGCGCCCGGTTTGGACTTACCACCCGGAACTCTATGGGCCCGCTCAACCGCAAAGAATTTACTCAAGCCTTTGGGTGCGAGATGGTTGATCACAAGGTCTTCCACAAAGAGGTCAGCTGCAGGGACCTCCGATTTCTCCGGCACCCCGATTATGCGCACATTATTCCGCCGAGCCCTACTTTCAAAATCCTCCAGTCGACGGACAGACAAAGCAGTGGACGTCCGCAGATTACGGACCTCGGCTTGCAGGTCAGACACGTCCGTTACCAGACTCGACGTCGTCAGACCCAAGGATTTGACCTTTTCATTCGTTTGTGAAAGGTCCGCTCTGACTAGTTTAACATCGATCAAAACTGTGTCCAATTTATGGGCCAATGTATCGAATCGCTGGCCGACCGCCGCTTTCATCTCCTCGATGGCACCCATGACGTCCTGCAATGTTAACTCAGTCGACGATCCCGGGCCATCCTTGGGTCTCTCCGGCGACTTATGCGGGCCAACAGGGGAACCTCTCGACTGGGTATAGCGGTCCATGTTGTTAGCTTGGGTATGAGCTCCCCGCCTAGTCGTCTTGGATTTTTGCTTATCTCCGTCCAATCTAGCCGCCATTGTCTGATGGTCGTCAAGGGTGTCGGCCACCAACACGATGAGCGATCACCGGAGAATCAATCTAGGAAGCCTCGGAGACCCCAAGGGGAAGTCCCAGCTAGTGTCCAAGAGCAGGCAGGTTACCCAATCGTCCCACTATAAATGTGTGCTGACAATCCAAGGCCCCTCAGTTTCAGCGAGGAGACCCGAAAGTGAAAGTAGGGGGTGCGCACCGGCCCAAGTCCTGCATGCCGTTGTTGTTCACTTTCTGCCCGGGCACCATGCCAACTCGAGTCCGGGGCAAGGTCCGGAGTGGGCCGCCAACTTGGAATCGATACTATTCCGGCTCCCGATGTCCGATTTGAATTTGGACAGCAGGTATCACCTCCACGTAGGTTCGCCCGTAGAAGCCCGTCGATCGAATCAGGATAAATTCAGGATAGACGTGGGAGGTTGTGGAGGCCCTCGGGAGCCCTGTGCCTACGCGGCCATCTTGGTTGCGCGCTAGGCTCCTCCTCTAGTTCCACTGAATTTAAATAAGTCTGTGGTTATATCGTGGACCAGAATTGGAGGATGGATGGATGGGTTGGATGGATGGTGGGTGGGTGGGTGGGTGGGTAGGTGGGTGGGTGGATGGATGGATGTGTAGATAGATGGGTGGGTAGGTAGGTAGATAGATGGGTGCTCTGCCCCAGCAGTGTGGTCAACAGGCAGCGTGCCACGGAAGTGCAGTTCATACCAAATATCTGTCCATTTTTAGCCTCCTTTAAACTACGCGTCCGAGGTTGCCCTTTCTTCAAGTTGGACTTTACACACGCCATCCCTAGATGTGTGATTGCAATGTATTGGGCCTGGTGTGTAGAGTGCCGCCTCCCATTAGACCATATAGACCAGCAAGTTTTTCAGATTCAAGTCTCCCCAGCACGTGCAAAAAAACCTATAATTAACCCATACTTTAAGGCTCCTCAACAAATTGTTAAACACTTGTAAATGCAGGCAAACGACACATGGGTGAGGCACGAATTCATGCATACGTTACACAGTTGTATGCTTTCCAATCCTCAGGGGAGTGGCCAAGTTAATCCATTGCGGAGTGGGTGAATGCTCACTCAGGCCCTTAGTACAACTCGCGTACAAATCCCCATTCAGGTGCTAACAGGAGTTTACACTCAAATCAGGAATGGAAATATGGTGCTAAGTAACCATACCTCCTGGTTTTTGCCTCTGCGATTTATGCAAGGTGAAACCTGCCAGGATTTCTACAACCAGTGAGTGAGTGTTCCATTCGCAGTTCGTACACTTTGGAAATTGGTAAATTATATGGTATTTCAGCGCAACACATATTTTCAGGTGTAGAAATCTGAATAATTCTGTATTATCACACCTGGTATCTACCGCACTCTGTGGCATTAGTATTTGCCAACTGTGGTATTTCCACCAGGAATATTGTGGGAGTTGTAAAGTGGCCCTACGTCTTCTCTTGGTGGGTATTCTCAAACATTTGAGGTGTACCAATTCAGCGAGCAGGTGAGACTGACTGACTGGGGACACCCCAAAGTGTGCTTGGTTCCTTGATCTTTCCGTTGTGAGCTTATTTCGAAGACCGGATTGCTTGATGCAACCCGTGTTTAATTTGAAAGAATAAATAAATACATGTGTGGCCTAAAGTTTTTCTTACGAGCCTACTGCTGGCACTGCCAAGTGCCTGGGTTGCCAGATGGGAAGGTTGCCTTGTCTCAGTTCCACCTCATGCCTTTTTCTTCTACCACCATACACTGTATTTCTCACTCCTACGGGTTCTTTACATCCCCTTCCCTGCCCTTGTCACTGTTTTCCTGTCTTTTTCTCCCTCATTTTTGCTTCCTGCCTTTCTCTATCTGGGTCAAAGGCTGAACTCCGAATCTCAAACAAGTATTGGCAAAGCCAATATATCTTACCTATGAATGTTTTTAGTCACGTTGACCTGAATTGTGGCTGCTCTGCAAAATGGCTGAAAGTAAAGAAAATGTAAGCACTATAACTTTGCCAGTGCTGACCCAGTCATAGCGCTTTTATTTTCTTTACATTCAGCTGTGCGTTATATCCATTTCACCACACACACACACACACATGAAGCAAAACAGTGATCAGCTCCGTTGTCTCATCCTGTTTTCTAGCTCTCCGAATCATCCGTAAGATCTCCCGCTTTTTTTCCCTCAACGCCCTTAAAATTATCATTCTAGCCATGGTTCTTTCCCGCCTGGACTACGGGAACTGCTTGTATGTGGGCGTCCCCGCCTACGAGCTGCGGCGTCTCCAGACCATTCAGAATCAGGCGGCTCGCCTTATCCATCGACTCCCTAAATTTCACCACACCTCTCCCCTTCTCAAATCTCTTCACTGGCTCCCTATTCTGCACCGTACCCTTTTCAAAATAGGATGCATAGTCTTCATGGCCCGCGCTCGTACGGCCCCTCTCTTCATCAACTCAATGGTCACTCACTACCTCCCCAGTCGCAATCTCCGTTCCTCTAGCCAGGCTCTTCTCACTATTCCCCGCTTCCGTAAGTCCAGAGCAGGTGGCACTAGGTTTTCCACTCTTGCCCCTCGCTTTTGGAACAGTCTTCCATTTACCATTAGATCTATTACTGACTATCTACATTTCCGGAAGGCGCTCAAGACCCACTTGTTTGCCCAAGCATTCTCCTCTCACTGATTCCCAATGTCTTTCTCTGTGCCACTTGTAATCTCTCAGCGCCAGGAAACCGCTTGGTCACAGTGCGCTCTATAAATACTTTCAACTTCAACAGTGAGCATACAGTAAGTGACAGGCTTTTGATGATATCAAGCCAACTTGTAGACTATATAGTTCTAAAAGTATACAGAAAAAAGGAATTATTTATGGGCCTGATTAAGATCTTGGCGGACAGGAACACTCTGGTACAAATGTGACATATCTTTTCCTCCAAATTACAGTTGCATAAGATATCATATAATTGTAATTTAGCGGATGGGATATCCATCATGTTTGTGACCGAGTAACCCTGTCCGCCAAGATCTTAATCCGGCCCTTGGTACTTATTCTTTTTAGAATGGGAGACTGTAGATCCTCATCTGTGTTTCTTGTAGGAAAAGGCTTGCTTGTTGCATTGCTCAACATTGGGATAGGTAATGTTGAATCACTTTCCAAGACTGCACATAGTTCATAGCCCAGCCCTGCATTCCCTTTCCCGTCGATATACTTGCTTTAATGAAAGTCTTTTTTTTTCTGGGACGTACGGTATCTGTGAGGGTGCGGTTTGAAGGAAGAATGAATGAATCAGATCGCAGTGAGAATAAAGCACAGTTGCGTGGAAACCTGCTTATCTGCTTTTGTGTATGATTAGGAGTCCTGCATTGCACGTAGAAGTCTGTATATCTGCCTCATTTGTGGTTATCGGCGCTCCAGGCCAATACTGCAAACATTGGTGCAAAAAAAAAAAAAAACAAGGAACGAGGGGTAAGGGCGAACTGCAGCAAGCTAAGGACTGGGGCAGCGATGAGGGAAGCATCGACGATAAGCGAAGGACAAAAAAAGTACCTTAATCCAAGCACGAGCAGCAGAAGAACGCCATTGAAAACATCAATCTGTACTTGGTCCATGCTCCATCGAAAGGATGAACAAATGAAAAGGAATTGGCACCTGCACATGCTGTCCAATAAGGAGCAAGGAAATGAGAGTGACCACAAGCCAACCAATGGTAAAGTGAAAGGTGGGCTCCAAACCCTTTTTTAGCATGCAGTGTACAGGCGACACCTAAAATGAGTACCAGGGCCACCACCTGCAAACACAAGCACAGTTTAATCACCTATGAACCCATAGAAGCCCAAAAGAGTTTCCAAGCAGGTAGTCTTATTGAGCCAGCAAATCTTAAAATTAAGCTAGGTTTTTAGGATAGCCACAATGAATAACGAATCCATTTTTATATAAATCATTTAGGTGCAGATTATTTGGGTTTACTGTTCAGCATGCACATTTTTTATAATTATACGACATGGGGGGGTGGCGGGGGGGGGGGGGGGGAGATGAGCCCAGCTTGACTTGTGGTGCTTTAATTAGTTGGTGAATTTAGGAGTATGCTATTGGAATTGTAATAACCTGTTGACCGGTTACATAGTGTCATATCTTTCTTTACTTTGTTTACGTTATTACACTTTATAACGCCACAAACATGAAAGCTTTATAAACCAGCAAGCTGTGGTTCTTTTTCATAGCTATTTATGTGGACTTGAGCTCCTTTGCTTTGTAGGTAGATTTGGTGCTATACAAGACACTAATGGTGGGTTATAACACAATAATGCATGGGGGAAAGGTATGGGTCAGCGCTGGAGGACTGGAAAAGATGAGCACAGGGAGGGAGGAAGGACCTGTGAGGGGTTAAAGAAATGAACAGGCTTGCCATTTGATAAAGTTTCCCAAAATAATTTACCTGGACACTCACCCACCTTAACATGACTAATTTATATATTTTTCTTTTTTTAAATGTTTCGTTTCTCTTTGTTTTTTCAGGGACTTGTGACTTAAGCTCCTTTGTTTTACTTGTCTTTTTTAAATTTCTGTACCCTCCCGGTAATTCATTTTTTTACCTTTTCAACCACGTATCACTTACCTTAAACATTTTATTCGTCCCTCTTTTATTTTTTGTTTCCCGTATTCTATTTA
The DNA here is from genome assembly GCF_964204655.1 of Triturus cristatus. Lineage (NCBI taxonomy): Eukaryota > Metazoa > Chordata > Amphibia > Caudata > Salamandridae > Triturus > Triturus cristatus. The sequence goes on from NC_140583.1 coordinate 1,043,669,511, forward strand.
TTACATTTTTCTTCTCTTTTTTTCTTCTGACTTTGTCCCCGATTTAATACTTTGTAGCCAAACTCAAGGCATCAAAATTATGCCATGTGACTTCTGTTTTCACCTTGTATACAATGTTCCAAATACGATCCCTTAACTTTTAATAGGGAGCCAGCGTACCCAGTATGTCCCACATGGTATTCTTCCTTAACCCGCTCACCAGGCCCAAGTGAGTAGTCATTTGCCATGGACACTAAAAATTCGAATCCCATGCATCTAGCACAAAAAAAAAAAACGGAAAGTAACTACTACTAATCGACTACGATAAATAGTAAAGTACAAATATTGATGGTACTAAAAACATGAAAATGAATATAACAGCTGCCCAATGGTTTACTGTGCTGTAAGGTCTAATGCCATTTATTTATCGAGTTTTATATAGCGCGAACTAGACGCGAAAGTATCAGTGTGCTTTACAGGGATATCACAGCAGCAATAACATGAGATACATGTGGCGTAAATAAAGATACGCATTGACACTAATAGATAGATATAGAATACAATCTATGGTAGGTCATGTAGACAAATAGTTCGGAGGTAGTTAAGGTAGGTTTATCAAGTTATCCAAGGCACTTTAATAGCATTACAATATTGCGTGTGCCCCTGAAACTTCAAGACCAGGCAGCTGGATAAATAAACAAAATGATTACAGCTACCTTGAGAGGTCATAGCAATCAGCTACTTATAAAGCGAACATATGCTGAATTTTCTTGGCACTTTAATATGTTGAAAAGAGTTGGAGCTGGGGCAGATGCTTGAACCTACCTGGAATCATTTGGTTTTCAACTGCTTTCCGTACGACAACAGCTTGAATGTAACTTTTTTCTGTAAAGGCAACTCATACCAGAGCTTTGCTTCTGCAAGTCAAAGTTGTATCTTCAATACAGTCTTGTTGGTTGAGGGATATGCTGAGTGCAAGAGTGGAGCCATCTTACAGGCCCAGAGGGGATCTATACGACGAAGTCTGAGAAGCTGAATATGAACTTCTCAACTACTAAGAATGATTTAAAGGGAACTTACAGGCCACAGGATGGTGGACACCACCAGCTGCACAGCTGCCTCTCTCTTGCCTGTGCTTCACTCCACGCATACCCAGTGTCAGAATGTGGTTAGCTTCTAGCTTTCGTCCGGCCAGAAGCAGAACATAGACATCACCAGTGTTGACTCCTGTTGGCTACCTTCCACAAGCTGAAAGGCAATGCACCATCCTACCTTAGCCGTCCATATGCAACATTCCAATAACACCATCGCAATAACTAGACATGCTACTGTACATTTCTAGGGTCCACAAACTGCATAGGAGCCTTTCCTTTGTTGAAGATCTTTTTCAATGATGCCCTCTCTCTTGGTCACCAATCTTTCCATCTCTCAGATATGTTACTCTATCTAGTTAATTTCCTTTGCTAGTCTTACTCGTTACTCAAACTCTTTGCATGGCTTGGAGATTGTCGGAGACATTTTTGTGTCTCTGAAACCTCATGAATCCTTTGGCCTGGCCCTACGTTCATAAATGGTTCCCTTTCCTCTTTTATCCAATCCCCACTGTTAGCATTTCTGTGGATTTTGTTATAAATATAACAGAACAATGCCACATGGTACAATGTGTTGATCTTGCTGCTGCGGTCTTGTTGCCATTGTCTTTCCTCCTTTTTATCTCCATGTTATTAACGTTTTATAGTGCAAAAGCTATTATTTCCAAATGTCTTTGATTCTTCATGCCTAACACTGTGTCTTGTCATAGCTATTTATTTTACAAGTTAGGTAGCAGACATGCTGTGGGACCATCCAGAAAGGAAATGGGCAGTATCATTATTAATGGCAGAATTGTTATAATAAATGTATTCATAAACGTTAATTATATACTTCATTATATTTATAATACTAATTGCAAACAAGATAATAAACATAAGTTATTAGCAGAACATATATTATGAGCTACAGATACCAAATGTATAAAATTGTCATGTAAAGTAATTTAAAATATAACATATCCAATAAAATAACATTTCAAATGTTGTTTTTTTTTTTAATTAAAGAAATAACAATAATAGACCTGTCCAATTTTAACGGTGGTAAATTTTACAAATGGCTTGTTAGAGTTAGAATTGTATCATTGTGAAAGTAAGCAAGTGAAACCACTAAAGGAGAATAGCTTGGACTTCACAGTGTTGGTCCTTTTTTACCATTAGGTACAAAAAAAACAATTGTGCGTCCATATTTGTGAGCACACAAATAATGCAGTTAATTTCACTTCACTTGTGGGCACCATTAAGGAAGGGCTATATTGTAGGCACAAGTCAGAAATAGATATGTTAATGATTTAATAATGTATTATTTCATTTTATATATTGCTCGCATCTGCGGATGACTTAGTCCCTTGCTATTCCTTGCACGAGGTTGTCTTCCGTGCAGTTCTTCGTGGACTTGGAATGTCCAATATATCGTGTTGTGTTGAATGTTAGGTTTCCTGGGTGGCTACCATTCAAAGTGTTACAGTGCAATGTGTTTTCCAAAAGGGTAAGCTTCAGATAAACTTGCCCAAAGATCTCCAAAGGAAATGATGGTGTGACTGTGCAATTGTTTTAAAGTTGCCCTACAATCGTTAGTCATGCCATGGACAATCCCAGTGAAATAACAAAAGATGGGAGCATGTATTTTTATTCTTGATTATTTACTTACTGTTGATTGCGAAATTACTCTGTTAACATGGTTCTTTGTGTGTGCAAAGACCTCTGTGTGTGCTGTTTAATCACCATGTCACATGTTTAGACCCTGGTCCATTTGTTTTCTTTTTGCATTCGAAAAATGAGTATTGCTCATTGTGATTGTGCTATTTGGTAAGAAACTAGAATAAATGGTCTTTGTTGCTTATGTGAAACCAATCTTTGTACCAGGCTTCTCCAACCAGTAGCTTGTGAGGTACTGGTTCCTCTCCAGCTATCTGCAAGTAGTTCTCCTATGTGCTGCCTAGCATACTACATTAGAAGTTTTTCCTAGTTGTATTATTATATTTATACCAACATTGAAAAGTGTGTAATCGAGATGAAAATGTGTGTATTTTCAGATCTCGTAAACTAATGTTTGGAGAAAAATAGTATTACACACATAAAAGCATTCTACATTGACAAAGCATCTTTAAAAAAAAATACATATATATATATATATATATATATATATATATATATATATATCTGCTTCGAAACACCAGTCAGGTGTACTCGCAGGCGGGTGCTTCTTCGTGCGGGGGTGTACCCGCATTCAAATATTGCTGCAACTCTCCTTCTCACATTCACCATCCACTAGAGAAAGACAGCACTCGCGGGGGCCGTTTCCAAAGTTTATTCACTGGAAACTGTCACGTAAACAGACGCGTTTCGGTAACAACCTTCATCTATGTTTACCGAAGCGCCCGCCCGCCATGATTTTAAATCGTCATGCAATTCATAAACATCGATGAGGGACCAACGTCAATCACGTGGTCTCAAACATTTCCTCCCCAATGTCAGCGCCATCTTAGAATGTCAGATTACCAACATGCCAGGGTGTATATACTCTCGCAAATGCGCGCAAATCTACTAAATATAGGGATTGAAAAATAAATCCATGTACGTTAATAAAGCCCTGAATGGGCATACACCTGGAGGAACTCTCCAACAGAAACCATGGCTAGGGCTGCCTACTACATTCTCTATACATTAATAAATCAATAGCAAAAATGCTAGAAAAAATGCTGAGTGGGTGAGCAACTACTAAGTCTATACATCTAGAGATACTATATACAATATACAATGTTTCTACAGGAAGCAACCAAAGCAAAGTAACAAGTCATCTACTCGGGTTCAAATACAAAGCGAAATCTACATACATACAAATATACATTTAAACAATATATATACACACTATATATACAACTGCAAAATCCAGTGTCATCAGGCTATGTGGTAGAGTGAAGGGAGGGGAAGGAAAAATGTTGAACTTCATTCCCCTAGGTGAACAGCCAACTCTTCACTACTATTGAGACCCCATGGTGTTTTAGTTTGAAGATCGATAATGTACCGTGACTCCAATCTCCGGAGTTTAAGTATCCTGTCACCCCCTCTAGGATTCGACGGTGCATGGTCCAAACAAAAGTAGCTCAACTCCTCTCGATTACGATTATGAGTTTTGTCAAAATGACGTGCTACGGGGTAGGTCTCGTCTCCTTTACTGATCGCCCGCATATGTTCTAAAATCCTGATCTTAGTAGGATGAATAGTACTGCCCACGTAGCGCAAGCCACATGGACATACTAGGCAGTAGACTGTATATGGAGTGGTGCACGTTAGGAACTTCCTGATGTTTCTACTAATTCTCATAATGGGGATTTCATAACTGAGCACTCTTTTACTCCCTTTGCAGGATTAGCATTTGCCACATGGGAAAAACCCTCCTAATGCCCCAAAAGGTGACCTAGGGGCATCCCTCAAGTAACTGCACACTAAGTCATTTTTGATGGACCTAGCTTTCCTAAATGTGATAAGGGGGTGGGGTGGAAGATCTGTCCCTATCACGCCATCAGTCTGTAAAATGTGCCAGTTCTTGCGCATAATCCTTTTGAGGTCCCCCGCATCTCTAGAGAAGGTGGTTATGAGTCTGAATTTGCCTCCATTGGTGATATCACCCAAATCCTGAGTTCTTTTACTTTTAAGCAAATCCGCCCTTTTGGTGACCTTCACCTTCTCAAAAGCCTTCTCAAGAACCCCTCTACTATAGCCTCGGGCTTCGAAACGTCTAATGCTATTGTTGGCTGCCTCTTGAAACTCTTTATCATCTGAACTGTTCCTTTTTATACTGAGCAATTCCCCATAGGGGATGCTCCTGACCAAATTACTGGGGTGGCTGCTCGAGGCATGCAGGACAGAATTTCCCGCAGTCTCTTTGCGGAAAAGTTTAGTTTTCAACTGTCCCTCTTCTACATAGATGTTGACATCCAAATAATTCACAGAGATAGCATCTATCTCCCCCGTAAATTCTAGATTCACTTCGTTGTTATTCAAAACATCTATGTAGTCTCTAGCCGTGTCGAGTGAACCGTTCCACACGATGAACAAGTCATCAATGTAACGGTACCACACGACAACCTGTTCTGTCCACTGTGTGTTAGAAGTACCCCAGGCTACCTGCTCCTCCCACCAGCCTACGAACAGGTTCGCATAGCTGGGGGCGAAGTAGGTACCCATGGCCGTTCCCGAGATCTGTCTATACAGTTGTGTATGAAACAAAAAGATGTTATTAGTAAGACAAAATCTGGCAAAGTCTGTTAGCAGTTCATTGTGTTCTAGGTACTTCAAAGGACGTTTCTTAAGAAAATATTCCATTGCCACCAATCCATCACAATGTGCAATCGAGGTGTATAGACTTGTGATGTCTAGTACCATCAATTTATATTCTTCCTTCCATTGTAGAGCGGCAATGTGCCCCAACAGATCTTTGGTGTCTCTAATATATGATTTCAAGTTTTTGACATGGGGCAAAAGGAAGGAGTCAACATAAATCGACATATTTTCTGTAAGACTGCCTTGGGATGCCACAATCGGTCTCCCTGGTGGTGTCGCTTTGTTCTTATGTACCTTAGGCAGGTGATAAAAAGTCGGGATAATAGGGTTCAGCCTTCTGAGAAATAGAAATTCATCCATTGTCAATAATCCTTTGTTGTGCCACTTGGTGACGAGGGAGTGATAATCCTCCATGCTGACATGGTATTCATTGGTGTCGATGGCAGTATACGTCTGTCCATTTGAAAGTTGGCGAAGCGCTTCCTTATCATAGTTAGCTTTAGTCTGTAAGACTATGTTGCCCCCCTTGTCCGAAGGCTTACATACTATTTCCTTGTCCCTCCTCAGATCTTCTAGGGCCTTTTGTTGTTTAAAAGAAAAATTACTTTTCCTTGTTGTGTCCTTTTTGAATTTTTGTTTCCGTCGGAGCTGTATCAGATCCATAGTAACAGCTTCCGAAAAGACTTCAATTGCATCAGGTGCCATTTGTGGTAGAAATTGTGACAGGATACTTAAACTCCGGAGATTGGAGTCACGGTACATTATCGATCTTCAAACTAAAACACCATGGGGTCTCAATAGTAGTGAAGAGTTGGCTGTTCACCTAGGGGAATGAAGTTCAACATTTTTCCTTCCCCTCCCTTCACTCTACCACATAGCCTGATGACACTGGATTTTGCAGTTGTATATATAGTGTGTATATATATTGTTTAAATGTATATTTGTATGTATGTAGATTTCGCTTTGTATTTGAACCCGAGTAGATGACTTGGTACTTTGCTTTGGTTGCTTCCTGTAGAAACATTGTATATTGTATATAGTATCTCTAGATGTATAGACTTAGTAGTTGCTCACCCACTCAGCATTTTTTCTAGCATTTTTGCTATTGATTTATTAATGTATAGAGAATGTAGTAGGCAGCCCTAGCCATGGTTTCTGTTGGAGAGTTCCTCCAGGTGTATGCCCATTCAGGGCTTTATTAACGTAAATGGATTTATTTTTCAATCCCTATATTTAGTAGATTTGCGCGCATTTGCGAGAGTATATACACCCTGGCATGTTGGTAATCTGACATTCTAAGATGGCGCGGACATTGGGGAGGAAATGTTTGAGACCACGTGATTGACGTTGGTCCCTCATCGATGTTTATGAATTACATGACGATTTAAAATCATGGCGGGCGGGCGCTTCGGTAAACATATATGAAGGTTGTTACCGAAACGCGTCTGTTTACGTGACAGTTTCCAGTGAATAAACTTTGGAAACGGCCCCCGCGAGTGCTGTCTTTCTCTAGTGGATGGTGAATGTGAGAAGGAGAGTTGCAGCAATATATATATATATACTGCTGGCAAACATTCCTGATGTATTGAGGTGATAACTGCTGCTAACCTTGAATATGGTGACCATAAAGTAATCTTGTTAGAGTTGCAATTGTGACAACTGACAATATCAGTAGCGCAGGTTGGTTTTCATTGAACATAAGTAGATCTTATAATAGAAAAAGTTGGGGAACCCTGCTGTATACTAATATGAAGGTGTTATCAGTGGCGGCTCGTCCGCAAAGGCGGAGGAGCGTCACCCCACTGCTTTTTTGCAGTGAAAGACAGAGAAAATAAAATAACTCGTTTATAATTTTATTTTCTCCTACTTCCACCCACAGCTTTGCTTGAGGGGGCAGGGGGAGAGTGGTAGCACCCTTCTAGAGTGCGCAATGACTGCTTGTACGTCCCTCTCTTGCCGCCCAAAACAGCCTTGCACACTTTGCATGTTCTCCATGCAGGCTGCATTGCAGCCTACGTGCAAAACGTGCCCAGGCCTCCAGTCAGCATCTGAGCGCCAAAAAACAGCACGCAGACCAATCACAATGCTGCTAAGACAGTGTTGCGATTGGCTGACTGGGAGCCTGGGTGAGCTTCTTGTGGCCGAGCAAGGGAGGACTGACGAGGAAGTGGCGGAAAGGTAAGGTTTTAATTAAATGTTTTTATGGCCCTTCCCCCGCGTCCTCCCCCCCTACCTCACACGTCCTTCCGCCCCCACACCCCTACCTCCGATCTGTGCTGGCCACACCTGGGGGTAATATTGATGTCCAAGTTGGCGCTGGTAAACTAATTATGAAGATTTTCAAATTATCAAAGTTGTCTCTGTAGTTGTATAGGTTCTTTCTGTGAAAAGCTTGCATTTCCCTATTTTGCACAATTTGATTTTGTGTATCAGTGGTAAGGTAGTCTAATGGACTCTTGTCCGTTACACAATGTAATGCTGTGTGTGGTAAGGTATGTGCTGTAAACTGTAGTGCTCACTTTATAACATAAGGTCAGTTGCTGTGGACAGGAAAGGTAAGGTGTTTTGAGCAGGTTGCATGTGACATGACTGCACATGCACTCGTTGAGGGAATAATACTGTTTTCCAGCTCAGTCTGGCATCGACATACAGGTAGTACCACAACAGATGAAGCACGTTCTGAATAGATATGATCCATTTGGAGTGGGCACAGGATTGCACCACTTTTCCTTGGCTTAACTTTATCATGTGAATAATTTTCCTTTGTGCGTTCTATATTAAATCCAGATGTGGTCGTTTTTGACATTGTTCCCTTAATATACTTTATGAAATTAAAATTCTCTGACCCAGCTCTCAGTCAGATTCGCCCCTTGAACTGACTGACGGCTTTAATTGCTCTGCTGCTCTAGTTGACAGATCAAAGGCCCTGGCATACAATGGGCCCATTCCAGGGATGAATACGATCGTGCTGTTGGATCACGGGGGTGAGTTAGAATCTCCTTTGCCGCCATCCTGCAACAGTTTGATGATAATCCAAGGGAGGGAGATGCTCCAGGGAGTTAACAGTGAAAGGTCCAAGACTTTGGTCACTGCGTCCCATCCGTGGGTCTCATTGAAGTTTGACGGGGAAAGGCCAGACTGTGTGGGCACAGACCGGCATGGCGGGAGAGGTGCATCCGTTTTGCTTTGAGTGCTGTTTGCAGTCCTTTACAAACTGCAGCACTGGTGTGGGATAGGCAGTCGGCTGTTTAGTGCAGTTAGAGGTGAGAAGATGGCGGTGCACCACTAAGTTGGGTGGTGTCCCACCAATCTCAGGAGACTTCACCTACATTCTTAAGTTCCGGCGCGGGCAGAGGTCCTTGAGAAGGCGCATGAACAAACCCAGGGATGGTCGGCATAACTGATAGGTTGAAGGTGCACCCATTTTTGACTTGTGCTCTGGACTGATTTAGATTGTCTTCAGGGCTGATCATGCCAACTTCCTGACTCTCAGGCTCAGTGAAGAATGGACTTTCTGATGAGCCGGCAAAAAGGGGGGGGGGGGGGGGGTTGAAAGGGGTTGATGATGATTTAATTGGGCAAGTGTAGCACTTAACATGTCTACATTAGCTTACATGCTCTATTCTAGTATTCTTTGCAGAGAGACTTCAATGAAATGAATAAACCTGCTTTTGTAATTTAGGTAGTGTGTCTACTGATCGTCAGAGTTTTCATAAACACCCAAATCGCCATGTTGTTTTTCTCAGCCAGTCAGCATGTGTTTAAAGGTGAGGCTATCATCATTCCAATAGGCCAGTATATATGTTATACCACCCATCTGCTGGCCAGTAAAGATTGTGGCTAAACTGAATCCTAGGTTTACCGCTGCAGCCAAAGATGGTGAGCCAGAAAAAAAACGGAGAATAATCGTCATGCTCCAAAAAGTGCAAACTCTGATTTCTGTGTTGTTAAAAGATCAAATGTCTTACAAACATCTGAGAGTGCTGGCCGTCTGCTGTTGCTCTCTGCAAAGTCTCTGTGGACGCTGCAGTGCGGAGTTTAAAAACCCAACAGGGGGAGTGACCCAGCCTTTCGTTATTCCGAAGTCGGCAAGAACCAGCTCATGGATTTGGGTTACAAAAGAGCCAAAGAAAAATTCCATTACTGATCTGTGCAGAGTACATGGCCAAAGTACCATTAATTAGTATGGCCATTGTTATTGTTATTTTTGTTTTTTAATTATTGTTAATATTGTGGCTATCATGGGCATTGATATTAGGTTTTTCTTCTGCTTTTTTTTTCTTTGTCCTCCTCTTTTCGTCTCTTCCTCTTTCCTCTTCTGCTCCCTGTTCTGCTTCTTACTCCTATCTTCCCTTCTCCTCCACCTCCCCCCTCTTCCATCCCCAAGGCCGGTCATCCTTAGCAGTTGTACAATATTTGAAGCTAGACTTCCTACAAGTAAACTTCTCTTTCTGCACCAACAGGTGATGGAGACCAAAAGCATGCTGTACCTCGTGACGGAGTACGCCAAAAATGGGGAGATTTTTGGTGAGTTCTTTATCGTTTTGCGACACCGATGCATTGGATTTAAAATAATGCAGTGATATGAGTTTTTTCCAATTAGTGGAGCTCTGATTCATCCGCAATTGAGTTGCATTGATGGCCCTAAACCACTTCCATCTGTATGTTCGATGGTTTCTTCCTTATAAAACTTGGGATGACCTAGTCATGAGTAATGTTGGTAAATTGTTCCTTGTGATCTATGCAGAGACTCTTCATGACTCTTGTGTTCCATGCTCCTGCTCTTCCACACCCCTGTCTGTACGCTCATTTACCGCTCTGTTTCCTCCTCTTGCTGCCCTTGTTTGTACTTCCCTCCTCCGTCTCCATCTGCTCTTCAAATAATGAATTCCAACCCTCCCAACCCGGCCCTCTTTCCTTACATCACTTCTACTCCAGTATCTTCTGTTATCATATTTACTTCCTTTTTGCCTTCCGCCATCTCTTCTTCTTGAGTTTTGTCCTGTCTGAACCATCCCTCGTGGTCTCGAAGCCCTTCGCGTCGACTAGTCATGTGGGATGCTATGGAATTCACCAAAAATGTATATTTCTTTTCCGAAACACGTTGCATGAATGGGTGCGTTTACATATAGCTTTTTTTCTCCACTTTTTTCTCTAGGGTCTGCATAAACCCAGGATTTTATCTGCCCAAGCATTATTCGGTATTTAGTTGTGATCACGTTCGTTTTAAGATGCTCCCTAGTTGATTCATAGCATTTCTGTTCACTGATTTTTGTTTATGCAAATTGGTGTAGAGGCAATCAAATGACTGGGTGAATTCATTAAAGGCAATTTGTACTGTGTGATTACAAAAACAAACTTTACATCACAACTTTGGAAACTCCATCAGGGAAATTAGAGCTTTTCGTGTTCTAAATCATTTTCTGACGAAGGTATTTGGATGAGAACATTGTAGGAAATGCACAACATGGCGGCCGAGCTGGGACCGCATAGCCATGGAAATAAAAAGTAATAACTGAGGTATTGATTACATACACCAAAATGCAGAACAACATCATCATTTTAGCATATGCGCATTAATATTGTGGCTTGATATAATATATTGACCATCTGTGTTTAATTGTGTTATATGCCACGTTTATATTGCACCACAATGTAGTAAGAGCAAAATGTGGAAGCTGTCAAATAGATTTTTTTTTTGTCGTAACATCTTTTTTTGCATGATCTTTTTATTAACAGACCATTATGTTTGGGTATTTGATAAAAGCTGAACAATGCAATGTTAACGTTCATATTGTGGAGACCGAGGAACTCATGCAGAGCTCAGTAGTCGGCCCACCTTACAACGAAGGCCTGTTGGCCAAATTTGGACATCGACTCTGTGATGACGTAGTTGCCGCCGCTGATGATAGAGGTGTAGCACTTCTATCAGAACATAAATGCTGAGCAGCCACTGTGTCATGTCAGTTTCTGGAAGTCATTGGAGGGGGGGGGAGAGATTTAAGATAGTATATAGCTGATCCACTGATGTTCCAGGGTAAGGTTTTGCATTGCAACATCTAACCTAAATTGCGGCAATTTAAGTGGAAAGTGGAGTTGAACATTACATAGAGGTCAGTATGAAAAGATCAAGCGCGGGAGTCTCTACCGGCCTCCGAAGCGTCCACTCCCTGATCTGCCAGAATGTAAGGGCCATTGTATTTTACAGCTAGGATGGCTGTCGTCCTTCTGTTGATTGCAGTCACATAAAACTGACATTTTTCTGATGGGCACTATGGGCATCCATCACAAAATGCGTATTCTGCATGTATTCCCCTAGTTGTTATTCTAGAATGATTCTTGCTTTGATGACATTGATTTAAATCAATGGCGTCCTTCGTAAGTGCAGGAGGACAGGATACTTGGCAGACTTCCAGGATATCCACATAAAGTACATTTATATATAATTAGGCCAAGTAGAAATCATTTACATGGTTATCCAGAAATCGTGGCATGGATCCAACCTTTGTGGATCTACTTGGAACATCTCTGATCTTCATTGTATCTTCATATGTGTAGACCTATGTTTAATTTTACCCGGTGTAAATAGCCTCCTTAACTGTAATGTCAAATGCTGAACTTTGAATAAGGAGTGTTTGGTTTTGGAAGCCGCATCAGGTTTTGCATAGCTGCTGAAGACCGGTGTTTTTGGGAGGCCTGTGCCTGAGCAGTTTCCTTGGTCGTCTTGAGATGACCACGCAGTAGAATGCCATGATGCTGCATCTCGTGTGTCCTCCTCATGACGCCATTCTTGACCAGGTCTGCTTTAACTTGTCATTGCTTTCAGCTGCTGAACTTGTTTTCTTCCATTGCTGGATGAATTCAGGAGACAGAGTTTGGCAACAGATCATGGGTTCAGGACACGCGATGAACACAAAACAGTGTTGAGGATGAAAATGCTGCTCAGATGTCCCAGAGTCTAACTTCCAAGCAGTCCTGTAGGCGCCCTTAGTAATGCTCTTCCTTGAATACTTGACCATAAGGAATTTAAAAGCAGAGGTGTTGATATGCGTGTTATTTTTTGTTTTTCGAGATCAAATATTTATGTAGTGAGTGTTGATTTAAGTGCTGTCGAGATTAGCAGTCTCTACCACTAGAAGATGTGTGTTCTTGATAGTTATGAGCTGTTGAATGTTTTTCCAGGAGAGGAAAATTCATGTTAGATTCTCAGTGTAACCACTATGTAAACAAGCTCTCTTTAGATTAATGTCACGTACATTTCTTTTGAATGTTTATCTGACATGAATCCACACCAGAGTTTCAGGATAAAAAATAGGTAAACAAGTTCTAGTTACATTCATTGTATGTGCTTTTCTTTTGTATGAAAGTGTGCAAAATATGCCACATGAAAAGTGAATATTTCAGAGGGCAAGTGTTTCAGTTTTCATGTGCTCTCCACCCCTCTCATTGCTTTCCCTATAGAAACATATTTTTATTTTAACGTATACATTTTAAAGGGATCTGGCAGCTGCAGTTGTCTCCCAAGCCACTCCATTTTTTTCTATGTTTTCGCACCTATGTACATTCCTTTTTTAATTTTGCTTACTGCTCCAAGTGCCCCAGCCTTCTTGTAACGATAAGTAAAAATGTAGTAACAGCTTCTTGCTCTCGCATATGCCTGCGCACTAGATCACCAATGCATCATGACATGCATGATATCAAAGACAGAGCACAGCACATCCAAGTATTGTCTGACTACCACTAGTCGGTGATCAATTTAATTTCAAACAAAACAATAAGTAAAATGATCAGATATACAGTAATCTTGATCTCCACTAAAGTTGACACGTAGGTGAAAATGAAGAACAGCCGACACGTGTTTCGTCGTAAGACGACTTTCTCAAGGCTCTGTTCGATCGTGTCGCATGTGCACAAAGCAGCAAAAACACCCTATTCACTATTGTGAGAATGTCGCAGGTGCAAGGCAATAGCAGTATACAGACATCAGTCGCAATATAAGGTAAAAACATCAATTACTTAGTGAATGATCCCGGAATTCGTCATAATAAACGAATCGGAGTCTACGAGTCACAACTCCCAATAGAAGTGGTATTCTTAAAACCGTGATCTACGGTAGAAACAGAGGTACCAGGTCTCGTCCACGAAAAGTAAGGTAAGAAAGAGCACGCTGGAGGACAAAATGCACCATACAATTTGCGAACTAACAGAGGTGCTGACTTTTTCTTGTTAAACCACTGCCATCCATCATGAAATACATGTTTGCATATGCGTCCTCTATTTTTCCACTTTAGTAAAAATTTGTGCCAGTGCTGCATGTGATCGGCAACAAACATTAAAAAAAGATCCTAAGGAATAGATACCTGGCATAGACTTTGGGAGAGACAGGGCACAAGGGGCGTCTCAAGGCCAGCAACGTCTAGATTGGTCAGAGGCACGTCCTTTACGGGAGAACCCTCGAACACTCTGCTCCTCTGGGTACGTGGATCTGAATAGTTTCAGAGCAGCAGCAAGTACCCACCACGAAGTTGCTAGAACAACATAGACTAATGGAATATTAATTGACTGACGGTTGTCTAATTGTGATATCTGTTGCAACAGCCCATTGGGTCTCTTTACTTTTGATGTATCTGTCTATACCTTTTCATCTTGTTTCATTCAACCCTATGTAAAGCCCTCTGATACCCCTGCATCATGTGTGCTCTCTATAAAACACTCTGAATAAATAAATAACATTTCTGTTTGCTGATGTTGCAACACACTGGCAAAGCCAAGAGGTTGAAAAGACGAGACCTATTGGCTTTCGCAGTGCTTTCTTTGTTCTCCACGAGGAACATGTTTTTCACATGGAACTACTTGTCCTAAAGGTTTGCCAGTACTGAAGCTGTTTCCATCCCTTTCCCGCTCTGACGTTAACAAGGGTAAATCTGCAACCGTTGTCAGCAAGTGAAGCTGCCAGAACAAGTAATATGGACCTCCACAAATCCCATAAACTGGTGGGTGTTTACCACCCTTTTTAAGTGTCCATGCCCTAAAGTTACCAATATCCAGCCATGTGAGATTTACTATCACCTACAATGACGTCATACTCTGACACAGGGGTGGGATTTTGCTTCCTAAATTAATGCTTAAATTAAAATAAAACTGAGCGTAGAGACCCAAAGTTTTTCTTGGGGATCAACTTTGTTACTGCTGAGCACCGGGGGATTGCCGAGTTCCAAGGGTGGATAGTTTTTAACCCCACCTCGTGTACCTTGCTTCCACCAACTTGCATTTCCAGTCTCCTCGTCTCACACTTGTAGGTTCTCTTTCTTGCATTCTTTGTGTCCTTGTCGCTGTTTAAGATATTTCTCTTTCTCATTTTCTTCCTGTTTGATTATCTGATGCTGCAGGAAATAGTAGGGATCCAACTGGATCCCAAATCCGGCTGCTATTATTAAACCAGATCTGGGATGCAGGCCATTGGTTGAATCAAAGATATCTGCAGCAAAAGCGGTAACCACTTAGCTACGTACATAACGTATAAATCTGTGATCTGTTACACATTGCGCTTTGCAGGAGGCACATTAACCCGCTGATATCTTTTAACTCAAACCTGTGACTAGACTGCACACAGATCTCTCCAGGAAGGGCATTGACCAACTGAGCTATCTTACTATTATCATACTCTGGAAATTGGTTAGCAAACAAAGATCTACAAAGCAGTGCTTTAACCCCATAAGACATTTTAAAATGCTACCAGCGTGCAACCAATTACTTTTACATTGGTCCTTCTTGCCAATTTTTGGTGGGCACAGATTGTAAAAATAAAAAAAATGTGTACTTTGACTCTGCCCCCCGTGACTCCGCTTCGCATCCTGACCACCTATTAATGGAATCCAGGGCTACATTTTATTTCCTTGTCCACCACTGGTTTTGGGTCAAAGTCTGATGCTAATAAATTAGTCCTCATTTCCAAAATTGAGTGCCGATGCCCGCCATTGGCACTAATTCCAATTAAGCCCTGTTGCAAATGCTGATATACGCACACTGTTTGCTTGGGTGCACAAATAGGTGTGTGACTCATGTCTGTTTTTCCAGTAAAGTCCACTTGTAAATACATTAGCCATGTGAAACTCCCGAATGTGAGTGTTGGAGTGACTTTTCATGGTTTCTCCAGAATTCATTATGTTACTTCCTAGAAGCGGTCTGTGCTATCTTCATGCCTTTACTTGTCAGAAGGCCTGCTTTTCATTAAATGTTCTCCCCTCCCTTTGTACTTGGATTCTTCCCGACATTAGTAGCTCTGCTCCGAGTTATTTCTCCGCTCTTTTTTTCTCCTCTTCCTTCGAGCAGTCGAGTTGGGGAAATAAACAAGACCGAGCTTGTTTGACAAAACCAGTCCAGGGCGACAAAAACCAGGGCGCCCTTGAGGTGGAAACATTTCTGACATTCTGGAGAAATATGTCTTCCTGACGCCTTCAGTGGGGATCAAAGCTCCGTCCATCGTTCACCACCCCCGCCTACAATCTGTGGTGCCAAACTTATACCCGGAAATCCTTCAGATCTGTACGTGTGTGTATATAGAGAATGTATACACCTCTAACCCTGCTACAACCCAAATGTGCACTGTACCAAGTGTGTGTGGTTTTTTGTGGGAGGGTGGGACTTAAAAGGATGGGAAAATATAGAGTGGTGGTTCTTAACCCGGGATCCGAGACCTTTGGGGTCCGAGACGTTTTAGAAAATTAAATAATAAAGTTTATATGCATAAAAATGTAAAATTAACAACTGTAAGTTGCTCTATATATGTGGAGGAATTTGAAATTGGAGGCCCTCAGTTTAGTTGGTATTCATGGGAGCAGTGTGAGTACAGAACACAGAAATGGTATGGATTGTTGGTGGCCTCAATGGAGCACTGGTTTGTGCTGGTAAAAACAGAGCATGCATTAGGAACAAAAAAGACCAGTGACGTGCTAGACTAGCATTTTGGTTAGTCTTTTAAAAATGAAGCCACATTTTGAAAAGTTCCAACCCTTCCGTTCAAATTAAAACTTTCCATTTTAGTATATCTTTATTATGTATTAAAATATTTCATTGGTTGTGTATCATTGTATACTTGTTTCTGTGATTTGCAGGGCTTTAAGTCGGCCAGGTCTCACTGGTGCCGAGCACCGGCAGTTTTTAGGTCTTGCCTTGCTATTGCGTAAGCGATCGCAAAGCGAGACTATTGTAAGGGGGTTTTAAAAGTGCTCCCAAAAAGCGGATTGCATGGCTAGCACGCGCACAATCACGCGCATCGTGCCGCCATGCAATCCGTTTGGCAGCGCACTTCAAAGGGTCCGCTCCCCCGCCTGGAATGCGCTCCCCCGCCAAGAGCGCGCGCCACGCTCCGCCGGGCTTGTCTTGTTTTTTTTGTTCACCTCGCCGCTCTTCTGTCGGTCTCATCCACCCTCTATCATTTTCTCCTGCCCTATCTTAACTTCTGTGTCTTTGTTTGCTGTCATTCCTTATTTCTTTCTTCCTGTTTTCATCTGCTCTCTCAATCTATATACATTACCCTCGTTGCCATCCTCGCTTCTCTGCCATTCTCTTTTCTCTATCATGCTCTTGTTCTGTGATTTGTGACCCTTGTGCACGATGTTTTGTACGGATTTGGTTTCATACATTTTGGGAAGCTAGCCTCGGTTTTTGTGAAGCTTATGCACATTGGAGGGCTTTGTTTCTATATGTTTTCTGAAGGTGGCCACTGTTTTTGTGAAGAGCTTTCTGCAGTCACTGAGCTCTCTGCCTGCAGCTTTTAGACAGTCTGCCTGTTGCATCCTCCCTGGCCGTCCTCCTCCGATTCTCATTCCCTCTCCCTGCAGCTTGGTATTTGATCCTGTGAGTGCCCATTCCGTGCCACCGAGACAAACTGGCCATCTTTCTTACAGATCCTGCATACAGAACAACTATTAATTCCCTATGTGACACGCAGCGTAAACAACACTCATTATCGGGTTTCTGCTTTAATCATAATTAACAAATGTTTCACAAAATGTAGACACCTCTTAGTCTACATCAGACCCCTGTGCTGTGAACCAGTGACTGCAGTGTAGAAGTGCACGGTATAGCCCCTTCCCCCTCTTCATAATGTAAACAATGGAAGCCCAGCCCTTAACATAAACAATCCTGTTTAAAGTGCTAGCCCCTGCTGCAAATTCCCACAAGCAGCACTTTCATCTCCCCCCCCCCCCCCCCCACCTCCCCCACATCCCTCCCCAAGCCCCTTCCACTCCTACACACGGTACAGGTCTTATCAAAGTCGTGCTATGTAAAATGTCACTTTAAAGCAAAACGAGTCTTCAAACCCAAAAAGTAAGTCCCAAACTGAATTATCCCTCCCTACAGAATGTATATTTTTTCCTCATCTCGTGAACCAAGATTATCCCAGTTTCTCGTATAGTCCATGGGCCAAATTCGCTCTCACTGTCAAATCATTATTTTTTTTTGGCAATTTTATATAACGCAAACACAACCCAAAGGGGTTCTAGGGCTTTACATGAGCACCGGCTACATTACACAAGGTCATATTAGTCTCTTTTATACACTGAATTGCGCAGGATCACAGAATGTTAAGCTAATGCTGCTGAGACTCAAACATGGTTCACCAGTTTCAAAGTTGGTGACTCAGGCCCTAGCGCATTCCAAGTCAACTGCAATTTAAAGGCAGCAAAGATTTAAAGGCAGCAAAGATCACTGGATGCAGACTGCGCCTCGCTCTTAGCTGGCTTATGAAGACAGCAAACATTCAACCCCACATAATTCAACACAGCGCTACACAATTAAGTGGCACACAATTTCACAACACACAAATGCACACCACAAAATTCAACTATTGACCATCGCATAATTTCACACAACACAAATCAACACAATTCAACTTCACATCATTCGAAATGCCACATAAATACAATCCATCAAATTCAACTCCACACATTTCCACTCTGCTCCATGCCACATAATTCCACTTCACATACCACCACTCCATGCAAAATAATTCCATTACTCTCCACGCAACACAGTTTAACTCCAGATAATTCCACTCCACATAATTACACTTCAACCTACATACTTACACTTCACACCACATAATTACACTCCATATATATCCACTCAGCTCCAAAACACATTATACTCAACAAAATTCAACTTCAGCATGCCCTGTATTTACACTCCACATAATTCCACACCATACCACACAATTCCACACAATGCCGCGCCACACAATTCAATGCAGCACAATTCCATACCACACAGAATAATAACACTCTATTCCATACCACACAATTAAACTCCACATAATCTACTCCATGCCACATAGCAACACTCCACATAAATACACATCACACCATGCCACATTATTTTGCTCAACATAATTTCACTCAGTGCCACACAATTCCACACAACACAATTCCATTCCACGACACAAAATTCTACTCCACAACACATAATTCAACTAGATACCACATACATCCAATCCACACCACAGAATCCACATCATGCCACATAATTCTACAACATACTACATAATTCCACTCAATACATGGCACTGTACGACACACAATACCACTAGACATAAGCCCACTAAACTTAATACTGCATAATTAATATCCACATAATTCTATTGCACACCATACCACATAAATCCACCTCACAGAACTCCACTCAATGCCCCACAATTCCAAGTGCATGATATCGGCAGGACTTTCTGATTGCAAAACTGACTAGTTTATCTTTTGTGAAGTGAACTGAAAACAGGATTTATCATTAAAGATATTTAGACATAGGGAAAAGCTATACAGTAGTAGTCACTAAATAATAAGCCATCATTCTATTAAATAAATGTTAACATTTGTGAATACATCTAATGAATATTTTTTTAAACAAAGTAAGTAAGTGAGTTATTCAAATAATACGAGAAATCATCAAAAAAGGAATCCGGGGTCATACTCTTTGATAAATATTACGGTAGAAATATGCCTATTGATTATTGTCACAAATGAGTGCGCATTAGGTACATTGTGTAAGAGACCTCCATTTCTCTCATTGTTTTATAGGACAAAGATTGGAATATGTAAATAAGAGCATCTAAGAACAGAATAAGAAAGATATGATTGACAGCTATGAGTATGTGCGTGAAATCATAGGCCTAGGAGGCCCAAGTGTGGACCCCACCCCCCATCAAATCAAACGAAACAATGACTTGCCAAAACATTTCGATTTGTGTACAGACATGTTTTTATTTATCCAAAACATAACATCAGAGAAAAGTATAGCCTTAACATTAAGCATTCTACATGAACCAGAGAAAGATTAACAGCTGTCTTCACATTATCATATTTAGCAATTATAGTACATCTCAAAGACAGTAGGAGCTAACAGTTGCACCCTGCTAAAATTACCAGAGAATATATATCTAATTACAATTTCTCCCGGCAGGATAATTTACATAGCACTCAGGCCCACAATTTACAATTCTACTCGGACCACCATCATCCCTGAGCGATGGTCCTCGACCTCCATATTCCGAACAGCTGTCGAGAAACCAGATCCTGCCCAGCACCAGATATAACGAGCATTTCCAATGCAATAGGTCTCGTGTTTTAGAAACTTTGACCTATTGGTATTGTAAATGACAATGCCTTCTATTATTGCAGGCTTTTTAAACACGTAAATAAAAGGCATTGTCATTTACAATGCCAATAGCTCAAAATCCCGCAATTGCGAGACCTATTGCATTGCAAATGCTTGTTTTTAAGGGGCCTTGAAACGGGTCACTAAAGGGCTCTGTTTTGTGCCCTGGCACAAGCGGTCTGTTTTTTTCGGCACTGCAGTGACACCAAGCACATCGATGTGCGCGTGCTCACACTGCTCACTTCTCACTAGTGGAGACGTTACGGCATGACGTCATGCCTGATGAGCGTTGTAGGGGAAGGGAAATCTTTTCAAACAGTCATTTTCTCTCTGGATTTCCCTTCTCTTTTTAAAGGTCAGGAGCAGCAACAAATTGTTGTAGTGTCACCAGGGCTTTAAGTGGAAGATTTTTCAATATTATATACAAGCCATAGTTGCTGCTTATTTATCTTATGCAACTAACAGCCACTGACAAAGCCAAAAGTCCTGACTTGTTGTAGTTATGATGTGACTTGTTGATTCATATATCTACAGAAACAGCAAACTACAAGTCGAGTGGCACACTATGCTAAGCACAGATTTTTAGTTTACGTATTTTAAGCCCAGCCCTCAATTACATTGACCACGCCCCTTTGAGAGACCCCTGTTATTTCACCCCACTTAAAGCCCTGGTGATTTGTATATTGTTTTGAAGTTCAAATAGTAGGCCTAGCTCAGGTCCTGGTCCCTGGCTTCCAGTAGTAATTCAGTGGAGGTCCACAGAAGTCTGAAGGTTAAGCCCTACTAGTATAGAGCTCCTGGGATGGGGTAATAAAGAGAGAAGGGTAGTACAACTGGTGTAGATGGAAGAAAGAGGTATTTACTTGGGATGAACATTAACCAGGTCACTCAAGGAACTGTGTTGCTTGAAGACATGGTTTTCAGTTCCCTCCAGATGTGGAAGAATGAGGGCGCTTTTCTGATCTGGTTGCGGATAACTTTACCTTCCAGCAATTTTTAGTCTCAGGCGAAATGTTGTAATCCTGAGATAATAGGAACCTTTTGCGCGTCATTTCTCCTTGACCAATGCCAATGATTTCTTCATTTTGGAAGAGATGCCAAGTTATGGTGCATTGGTAGAAGGAAAGCACATTTTAACCAAAATGTTGGTGTTTAGTATGCATAGCTTGCGATTTGTTTCTGTGTTTCTGCCACGATAGTAGAGATGTTGATTGTCAGATACCGCAAGACCCTTTTGTACACCAACAGAAAATTCATTGGACGAATTGAAGAAAGTCACACGCATGAGGAGCGTCATATTCTATGAGGGACTTCAGTTGACCATTTAGAGATGGTTTCTACTGGCTCAGGCTGACACGTTCAACATTAGTATGTGTATCCAGTAAAAATCGTGAATTTGTACTTGTTAAATACATTTATCAACTGAAACCAGTAAAGAACAATGCAAACTAATAACTAGCTCAAAGAAATGGGCCTACAATCCTGTGGAAGTTTTTTTTTTTTTAAGTTGACCGGAAGTAACCTGTGCCAGCATGTGGAACTGGTACAAACTATCCCATGTTAACTCTTCTGCAGCCCCTTGCTTGTGCAGTCTTTGCATGAGCACCACCGTACATGGGATCTTCTTTCCCTGTACGGGGGGAGGGGAGGGGGTGGTACAAGAGCTGCCAAATCCCAAAGGTGAGGTTAGGCAGCAAGCTAGCAAGCACCTTGGTTGCAAGAATATCTGAAAAATTGCTTTCTATTGGGGGACAGGGAGCGCTTTATTGGTAAAATGCTGTTTTGCTTGTAGTTCATGAACTCTGTACGCACTCCTTGTGGATGGGGTCAGTGACCCCATTGACATCTACCTCTGCCCTATCATATGCTTAAGGAATGGGTTCAGTGTATCTAGGAGTGAAGCCCCAACGTTTCTCACAGGGATCTCTGGGAGGTTAAGGGCGGTCGCAAACAGTCCCATGATAGGACTATAGGTGATAGAGTTAAACAGAGTTTTGCTTTTGGGTTAAGATCTGTATGGCACTCGAGCAAGGCCCCAAGGCGCTTCCAGTTGGTCGACTAACAAGCAGCTCAGATTATCGCACGTAGTTGGTAGAGGAGAGGTTTACAGAGTGGTCTGTGTGGGAAGTACGTTGGTGTCGTTAAATTATATATCTCAGTAAATGTTGTGTGCATATCCTTGTCGCCTGTGCACTGAAGGAGTCGCACACGTTCACCGAGGCCGCAGAAAATCGCTTAGCTCGTAAACAAATTGGAAAGGCCTCCAGGCTGCAGCCGACTTTGCTTTTCTAAGCAACCACACGCCACAGGGAATAGGAATTTCTGGCAAAGGGAGGGTGTTTTGAGGCCGGAGAAGGTAAAAGGCCAAATTCCTTCAGCTCCTTGTGAAATCCCTTTTGACGTGTCCGCGAGAATTGTAATGAGTTTATCACATTTTTCAACAAAAGCAAACCCTTTTTTTTTATTCTTCTTCTTTTTTTTTTTTTTAAGTAGAGCAACCTATCCCAAGGGCATTGTATAGCGCGTGACAATAGAACCAAACTGCGTTCCTCATTTTGTTTTCCCTTTTTAGTCCCAGGGAGGTTGTGCTTTGTCCAGAAACTGTTGGGCAGAGTCAGGGTTCAAATCTGCTTCCCCATTTTCCAGCGTCTACAGCTCTAGCCACTAGGCCACGTTTCTGTAGGAGTTTACTTGTGTTAAACCGTTAAAATCTGCCTTCAGTTGTATTCGCCTTTCCCGCCTCATTGTCAATGGTCTTACTACACATCTCAATGTAACAGGATCCTTGGATAAAGTGTTGGAGGGATTCTGCCTCCCTCACTCAGTGATCACTGTAGTGCAAATCGGCATCGAGGGCTTTAATTGTGGTTGGTGGTGACGGAGAGCCTGTGCTCGGATGACTGGAAGGACCTGCAATGGAGGACATGTGGATGGTTCTAGATTTCACTGCAGCCACCTGTGCAGGGATGCATAATTAGGGCTGAGTCAAGGCGCTGCGCTGTCCCCTTCACAGGTTGGTGTGGTGTGAGATGGCAGCAGGCATGCTCTTTTCTAACTTTTGTACCATCCGTACTTCCTTTGTCACACCCGGTAGCCTTGAAGCCTCTCAGCACCGACCCCTTGCCACGGAGTCCCGGCTACTTGGTGTCCATTTTGGAAAAATCTTGACGGAAAGGAACGGTTCCTAAGGTGCAACTCCTTCCACCCTAAAAATATTGGGGCAGATTTACAAGCCCCTTGCGACACATTTACGCCGCCGTTGCGTCACTTCTGTGATGCAGCGGCGGCGTAAACCATGCACCATGTTGCGCCTTATTTACAATGGGACCTCTAGGAAGATGCGTCGCGTTGTAAAACCCTGCGCCACATTAAACCTGCGTCAGGTTTAATGTATGCAGGGTGGGCGTTCCCTCGGAAAAAGCCTCGGAAAAGTGACGCAGTGAAATCTACAAGATTTCACAAAGTCACTTTTCCGATGCTGCTGCATCAAAACCCTGCGCCTGCTTGAAACAGGCGTAAGGCGTGACGCAGCATGTTAGATATGGGCAGCCCCTGAGCATTGCTGGAGTTGCATCGCTCTTGCGACAAGACTCCAGCAATGCGCCGCCCTTACGCCATCAGATGCGTCACGCATCTGTTTATCCTTGCGCCGCATTGTAAATGCGGCGCATCTGTGGTGGCACAAGGGTAAACTTGCATGACGCATCTTGCCTGGCGCATTCCTGCTGATATGCAGGGATGCGCCAGTTCTTGTAAATCTGCCCCTTTGTTTCTTAATACACGACCCTTGTGGGAAAGGCGTCTACTTGAGAATAGAGGAAGAATGACAATATATCCTCCCGCGACACCTTTTTTGGGATGAAAAATCCGATTCGATTATCTGAGAAGCATTTCTGTAAAGCAACAATTTTGTTGAGGTCCCCAAATTTATGGAACCAACCAGACAATGTTTTTTTAAAAATTTCATACACTGTGTAAAAGACACAGCTCTCACAAAGGGGGTTGGAGGGTGTGCGGGGGTCATACAATGTGCTCATGTTTTATTGAGTTTCATAACTCTCGATGACATAAAATTGTCTATATAAAAAAAATTGGCTTGGTGTATCAAATACGTCAACAGTTTGTGGTTAAAATTATACGTCAGCTAAGACATCATACAAAGGCTGGGTCAACTGGTTGACGTACCTCAGAGGCGCAGATAGCACTGCACTGCAAAACGCACCCTGGAGACCAGCTACTAGGGGGATGTGGAAGTCGCTTGACTTGTATCTGGACTCCTATGAATCCCCCGTGAGGCCACTTGGGGGTGTCGGTTTTTCACACAAGGCTACAAACCCAGGCTAGGCTCATCGCTACAGAACACTTCTTGTAACCTATCTCCACCCTTTCTTTTCTATCCTCTCTCTTTCTATCACCCGGTCCTTAATCTCCCAGCAAGTCAATGTAAAGGGGTGCAGCTAAACACGTATACAAAGTACCCGTAACTACTGCAACACCAAACACGTTTGGCTGGTACCTCGCAACGGAAACGCTAATGTACCTGTCTATAAAATACATAAAATACTTTGAAATTAAAAAAATAATAATAATACGTTTTAATATGCAAACTGCCCGTTTTTTGTCACTTTTGCATTACCCATTATGAACAACGCATGCAGCCCCGTGCCTTTCTTTAGCTCTAGGCCATCAGCCCGAGTATTTTGCTGAAATCGGTCACTGAAGGATTTTATTGGGAATTCCTTCAGACTACATTTCAGCCATGCACTATTCAAGTGCCTTGCACCATCTTCTTACTAAACCCCTCGTTGTGCTCGGATGGGAGGCTGGCCCCTAGTGATAAGGGCTCCAGGAGGAGGGAGAGGGGCCGCCGGTGTATGACTTTCACATTTTAATCATGAGACCTTTAAGGCAGTTCAGTGGGAATGAAGTCCGGAAGGAGGACACGGTGACTCATAAGTTCCAGACTGGAATGAGTCATTAATGCTGTCACTCAGACCCTGCTGCTGGTTAGAGGGTTGGCTTCCTCCGGGTCACCGGTTCGAGACCGGCCCCGGTGCTAAGGCTGGACTGTGTGAGTTGAATCTTGCACGCTCGCAACAGGTAAATAACCAGATGCCAAAACAGTCTGGCAGACTTCTGTGTAGTGAATTTAAACTTGTATTATTCTGCAATCAATAATATAACGACGTTTGTTCCAGGAGATGAGTCAATTAAGCATGTTTTGTGCACTGGATAGATATTTATTATTACTATATATATTACTTTTTTTAGGTGATTGATGGAGCACGCGCCTAGCTTCGGATGTGAAATTATTAGAATCAACTAAGATGCGGTTTTCCACATTTTTACTTTAACCTCCGGTGTAATTATCAGGAGTGATCGAATCCTGGAAAAATTTGGGAAATGCAAATTTACACCTAATATGCAAAATGCGAAACTGTAATTAGGCACTGTATTTTAGCGTAAAACGTGTAAACCAACTAATGTGTAAATAAATAAAATAAATAATAAAATAAAAATAAACACAAGAATGCATTTCCAGTGGTGTAACAAAGTTGAGGGGTGGGAGCTGGAAAGTACATGGAGCCACCCACCCCCTTCCCGGGTCTGTCAAGAGTTCAGGCCAAGGTACTGTGCTGAGGGGGCCCATTGGAGCTCGGGGGCCACCCCCACCAGCACTGGGGCTGCGAGGGCCTATGTTACGCCATTGTGTATTTCGCACTGAAAAAAGCACACAAAAACTAAAGTAGCGTGACCAGCCGCAGCTCTCGCCTGTCATTTCTGTTTTGTTGCCGTGCATGTGTGGCACATTTTTACCATGAACGGAGCATAATTACACACGTAGCGTAATAGTGGAATTTAAGGAATTATGCATAACCAGTTACATGAAATTAGGGTAATTATGCTGGTGTAACGCACATTTTGCTAGGGGCTTATATTCATCAAGTTTTTTTCAGTCCCCTTCCCATATATCCATACATCCTCTCTTAGCCAACTCGTATGTGCCCAGTAAAAATGCAGTGAAAAGCTTTCCTTCAGTTTCAGTTAGTCAACCTTCAAATTGGAAATTGTGATGGGTAGTAAGTAACTGCACACATTTTTGGGGAAGTAACATGTTTGAAAAGGCAAGTCTGTGAGAAAAATTGATAATAATGGAGTTCAGCATTTGGAAATAATACAACTGAAACACATGAAGAAATTTGTAAGTGAATGAAAAGAGATCTGTGTGAGAAACTGAGCAATAAGGAAGCAACATTTAATTTGAGCAATTTTGAAGACACTATTGCATGCGTGGCTCTTTCTATTTGGTAACAAATGCTTAACTTGAAGGTTGCATTAGTGCGTTACTGACTATAAACCACATTTTTGCAAATACTTTGGATTAGGCCTGGGCGAAAATGTCGTTCCGTTCGCGGGAATTGCGATAATTTGACATTTTCGCGTTCCGCGGAGAGCGCGAAAATGTCAATTTCCGCATTCCGCAGCTTGGCGATAATTTGTTTCTTGCGCGCGCTGTAAAATAATACATGCGCGCGCGCGCGATCGCCTTACCTGAATCCCTGCGTTCTCCGACAAGTTTTCTTGATCCGGTCGCGTTCTCCATGAGATGTTGGTTGTATTGTTTTTAGCCATTTGCGCTGTCTCGTGACAGTTCGCGCCCGCAGTGACGTCGTGCGTCGCGCGATCACGTCTTTCTTCTCGCGATCATGCACCGCGAGACAACTGAAAACAAGATGGCCGCGCCCGCGAGCAACAACATGCGTAATTGGCGAGCCGCAACCATGCAGAAAATCTCGCGAACATGCGGGAAAAAAACTTCCGCATCTTCGCGATATTTCTGCGTGTTTGCGATAATTTTTAACATTTTCGCGATAATTTGCGAAAGTGGATTTAGCAAATTCCGCCCACCCCTACTTTGGACTTCAGAGCAGGTCTGTACCTGGTTGCCAAAGAGCTTTTCTCTTATTGATGGAGTCCTTTTCAACGTTCAGCACAATGGTTGCAGGCTCGCTACAAACGCAATGGATACAACACTACACAGAGTGAGCTTTGGGTGGGTTCTTGCTCATGATTGGATGGCTTTCTTGTTTTAATCCTTTTCTCTTTATTGGATGGCTTTCCTAACTGTTCACGCGGTTGTCTTTGCCTATTGAGCATTTCTTCTTCATCCCCGCTTTTAGAAGGATGAGATTTAGCCTTCTACTGCTGATATCATGGAACTGTTTTCTTTTTTTCTTTTCTTCCTTTCATTACTTATTTAGCATTCCATGGAATTGCATATTCTTCCCCTCACTTGCTCGGCACATAGTGTGCTCACATTCTTTATCCCTCCCACTTCTACCCTCCTCCGTGTCAGACTCTTTTACTTCCCTCTTCCACCTCTATTTTCATTCCCTCTGCTATCTCTCAGACACCCCCCCCCCCCCTTCTTCCTCTCCACCCTGGCAGCCGCTGTTGACTTTGGCAAAGCCAGTAGGGGTTCCTTGCCATCTTCAAAGTATTTTTGCCATATTTTCAGGATGTCCGCCCTGTTGCATAACAAATTGTTGTATGATGGGGAGAAGATGTAGCCTTACGACTAGAGCGGTCCACGTCGAAGCTGGGGACCTGGGTTAGAGTCTCGGCTACGAGGCTCAACATCCTGTGATTCTGGGCAAATCACATAATCTCCCGTAAAATGAATGTGTCCTTGTGTAACGAAACTGGTACTATATAAAGTGCTCTGATACACCATTTCTCGGGTCTAATTTGCGCTATATAACCCCCCCCCCCAAAAAATGATGCAACGCTGTGACAATTTTGTAAGAATAAAAAAATAATCTTCTATACTTTCAAGATGGTTGCCATGTTGCATCATGTTGCATCACTCAGCATGATAGCCATCTTGAAAGGGCAAAGTATTATTTTGTGTACTGTTAAGTTGACTGCCACGTTGCGTAATGTCATGTTGAATCACATTGCATTGTGTCACACAACATGGTGGCCAACATTATATTATAAATAAATAAACTTTCAAGCTGGCTGGTAACGGTATGTTCTTTGGCCATTGCAGCACTATTTGAAAAGCAACAACAAAGCTAATACCGCTGACTGGTAAGCATTGGCATCCCGCTTTGCCAGTGCTGGGTAGGCATAAAACTAAGGGAGATGCCAAGCGGTGTTATTTATCCCTGTGTGTTTTTGGATCCGTCTCTCCGTGTGTGTCCAACCCAATTTTATGCCTCTGGTGCACGATGGTCTGGAGTTCTGTTGAATTATCATTTTCCAACCTGCTCAATCCTCCATTAAATTGTCATCCATTCTCGTAAGTTCCATTTGGTTCTCCTCTGCCACTGCCCATTCTAATGTCTTTTGTCCACTTATTATTGGCGTAAAAGGCTGTAACCAGTATATTGCAATTCACCTTTTATCCATCACATCCTCCAGCAGCAATAAAACACTTTAAAGGTAAATAAAAAAAAAAAGAAAACGCCACTTTGAGTGTTGGCTATCACTGCCCTTATGAGTGAAGTGTACGAAATGTGTAATTTGATTATTCATTTGGAATGAAATAGAAAATTAGGACCGATTCACCACTAGTAAACAACTATATTCACTCTGTTGCCTTTTCGTCATGTCACAAAGAGGACTTTGCGTTGCATTGCCAGCAAGTTATATGCATGTAGGTTTTTTACCTGTTAAATGACAGATAGACTGGACCACTTTTTTTTCCTTTGCCAAAACTTCAGACACCTAAATATATACATATTCGGGGGTAGAAGTGAACACAACTCTTTGCCAGAGAACTTGAACAGAATTTACCAATATTACAAGCAATTGAGTCCATTTGGATGAGAGAACAGTTCTGGACACAGTAGTCATCCCCTGCTGCTTTTGATGTGTGTCCCACATGGAATGACTGAATAGGTTAGTTTTAAGAAGCCTTTGCATGCCAAGGGATGTGGTTCTTCCCCTTCCCAAATCTGTGACCCTGGACTCCCATTGATCAACCCCATGCAGTTAGCGCTTGAAAGGCTGTTCGCAGATTCGGTTGTGGGTGGCCTCGTATGGCTATCTTGCTTTGGTCAGTTTTTCATGTTCTTCGGGTCATCAACCTTGTCACAAGGGTTCTAAACTATATCTTTGACTAAGTTGGAGGGCAGCGAAGGTCCTTCCAAGGATGGTTTCACATGGGCACAACCTGGCTGCCAAGTTTTGAAGAATTGAAAGCAAGTGCTTATCAAACGAGTGCCTCGATGGACGCTCAGTCGTCCCCATGGGCTTTGGTTTAAGATTAAGACCGTGACCATCTGTGATGATGTGGGTGGTTAAAGACCAATAATCTAGGCCTGGTGATATAATCTACGGTCTAAGATTGTGGTAATAAAGCATTAATATTAACATCCCCTAATGATCATTGTCCCAATTTTTGAAGCAGGACACAACAATTTCTCATCCCACTTTCCAAATTATGTGAACCTGGATAAAATGTTGTCTGCCTGAATGTATGTGTGTATATATATATATATATATATATATATATATATATATATATATATATATATATATATATATTTTTTTTTTTTTTTTAACTGTAAGAATTATGAGACCGGGTGACCCCAGTATTAGGAACAATATGATCAATGTCCACTCACACATTTTAATCTGATTGCCCTGTCTAATGATGCCATGTTGGTGGATCCCAGCGGCTGTTCCAACAATGCTGTTCAGTTTCGCTGGGTCTTATTTTGTCAGCTCATGAATTTTTTCTTGCAGGGTGTTCTATGAAGGTATCTAAGTTTTCCCACCATTCCTGGTTTTCTTAAAGAAAAATAATTTAGATGTGGTCCGTACTGAAACCAGCCTCGAGACCAAAGTTGTATTAAAGGCTTCTTTTTGTGACTAATGACTGCCTCCTACTTCCTTAAATCATAAGTCTTCTACAATTCACAGAACACTGGCTCTGGTTTACCAACGCTGTCAAACCAGATATTTCTTGACATTTCGGAGAACGTCTGCTTAGAGCAGTATAAAGTCTTGGTTGTTTTTCTGTATTTGATGTGGCATTGTGTTGACTAGTTCTACATCTTAAAATACATTTCTGTTCTTTCAATAAAACTCTCTGTAATTCCAGCAGTGAATTTTTATATTTAAGGGTAGGCGGTTATGGTATGGTCAGCGGGTGTGGTGCAGACCGTGCTTAATTTGTACCAGTTATTGAAGCAAAAAACTGATGATAGAAAGCGTTCATTAATCTCTGCAACGGAAATGATGCCATATTTGTTTGTCCACGAGACCAGCCAAATGCAGATCAGTCTAAATCCTGTGCCAATTCTGCTCCAGTAGGAAGGGTCCAGTCCAAACTGAAGACCAGGTATCCTCTACACTGGAAATCAAGCAACCCCTTATCGATTTTGCTTTACATGGTTCAGCTTGAGTCCAGTGGCATAGTTATGGCAGACACACTTTGAGGAACACTTGCTGCACCAGGGGTGTCTCACTTAGAAAAACAAACAAATGATGGATGGGATGCTTCAACTAATAACATCGGCTCTGACCACATTCCAGTCCCTCATTTACCACCTCAAGGCTCCCCAGAGGTCAGCCATATGAAACACAGCGTTAGTGTAGCTAGACTGGAGCACAGGCAACCCCAGAACGGTTTCAGCCATGTTGGGTCTTGTCAGTGAGGTGCAGCTTGGGTTCAATGGTATAGTGAGCTCAGGACCCACATCTTGGTATATGCATTGAACTTGGGGTGCTTCACTTAAAACACAATGTGGAATGCTTGCATTAATCTCAACCACTGGTTATTAGTCGAGGGCGCATTCCAAGAGTCTTCGAACTTCAATGCCTGATATGCATTCTTCTACGTCTTGTGGCAGCAACAGTTTTCATGAATTTAGCACAACAACGCGAAACCAGACCACGTGACCTACCAATGAAGATCTTTTTTAACCCTAAAAACTGCACTAGGCTTTGCTGGTTGAAAGGTGGAGATGTCTTCTGGTAGTTAATTTTCTGATTGTGGAGACTCGTGCCCTAATTTTAGTGTCCCCACTTGATCAATAACTGTGCAATATTGATACTCCTTCTCTCTCAGCACAGACTTACAGCATCTGTTAGGGAGGTGGATTGTTGTATCATCAGTGGGATAGTATAGCCAGTGCTTAATTTGTGCCAATGGTTCAGGTGGTGAACATGGGCATTCATTTTTGGGAGGGGGGGCGTACTTTTTTCATCATTAGACTTTGGCCCAGAGCTAGATTGAGAACTGCAGAAAAAAGAACAAGCATTTACAATGCAATGGTCTCGGCATTGGTAAAGTTAGAGCTATTGGCATTGCTCATGACATTATTTTTGTTTGTTTTTGTTATTAAAACATTTAAAGAAACGGCATTGTTATTTACAATTCACAAAGCAAGTTCTTGAGCAGGTCTTTGTACGCGTGGGGGTTTATGTGTGTAGTGCAGGATTCACTGCTGGATGGGCCCTTTATAATCAGCCCTTATTCTTAGCCGACTGGGACTGTTACTGGAGTTAAAGCTATTTTTCCCCAGAATACACATGTTGACATTCAGATGACAGGTATGCTTTTCCCTATGGAAGCACTGCATGCTGTGTAGATGCGTGGTTCTCTGTACTGTGATGATTATGATAGACTTACGTATGAGACTTCAGGAGCATCCTTTAACTTCAGTGGTGTGTCTTGATAAACACACCAACAGTATTATTGTGTTGTAAAGGTATAGCTCACTATATGACATGACGTCACATTTGAGCACATCACACCATGTGACATAACACCATGTCTTATCTGTGCACATCACAGTGTATTAAAACGCCAACTGCACAGCATATAACCCACATGAGAGCATAACACATTGGACGAAGGAACAGAACATTAAATCACTCCACTAGATATCAAGGCACAGCTACCACAAAATGCCAATTACATTGGAGCAGATCAACCAGATCCCATCTTTGCACAGCAAATCACATAACAGCACACCAGAGCATAACACACCCATGGTATAACAGCAAAGAAGCAAACAACACATTGCAGCAGAGCACTCCGCGTGGGATTGCAGTACGGCCCCTTCTTCCACAGAACCAGGGATTACAGTGAAGCACAACATTTGATAACATGCAACACTGTAGCTAAGTGTGTAAACAGCACATTAAAGCACAAACCAGCGCAGCATATCAAAACACATCACAGCACACTACAGGGTATCATGGCACAGCACATTACAGCACACTAGGGCACGTCACATGTCACCACTGGACATCATGCCTTATCATATCTAAGCACATGACAGTGTACCATATCACAACACTGCACCTGAGAGCGAAGCCCACGACAAACGACATTACAGCACAACATTCTACCACATGGCATGTCCCACAGCGAATCACAGGACACATACATGAATGCATAGCGCATAAGAGTGACATCAGATAACAGCCAAGCATATCAGAACTCATCACCTCACAACACATCACCGAACAGCACAATACAGCACAAAACCTCATGGGACAGTCCATCATGTGATCACTACACATCCTACCAGGAGGTAGCAATCGGAACAGCATATCACAGCACAAAAATACAACAGCACTCTGCATGAGGTCACAACAAACACATCAGCGTGCAGCACAGCACAGTGTACCAAATTTCAGGACACAATATTGCAGAACACCAGATGACATCCCAGCACAGGACACAACTGTATACCACAACATACTAAGGCAGATTGCAGTCTACCACATAACATCACACCACAGCACACCACATGACATTTCAGCAACACACTTCACAGCGCATTATAAACAAGGCACTTACTGCTTTACTACTACGGTGTCTCACCTTTACGACGTCTGGCACTGCCCACAACATGAACAGGAGGAGGAAAGGACGAGTGCGCGTGAGTGAATAGCCCTGCCTGGAGGAAGTCCCGACCACGGAAACACAAAAGAAAGAGAAGACTGGTGGATCGCTCACTAATTTGTAGTTCGCTAGGTTGCGAACTGATATGGCTGCCATCTTGAAACTACAACTTTTTCATAACTCCGAAAGAAACCTTACTATAAAATTAAGATTTGTAAGGGTATTTAAATTTAAGTCTTTAACTCACAGTATTTGTGTTGTGATAGTTAGCTTCTAATTTATTCCGAGTTTGACATTAAAGAAAGTGTCAAAAATAACCTGTCTATTTCGGGTTTTCCACTAGCGCGATATTTTTAAAACATCTGCGGACAAAACCATGGCTGAGCTTCAGAGGGGATTGTTGGAGCGTCCCTTTCATCGGCGGAAATAACAAGGCGTGCGTGGAACATTCCGCCGCAGGGTTTAACCCAGGTTTCCGCGGAGTCCCCGGGACTCGGCGGCTTCGGGTGGCAGGGCTGGGCGGGGAACGCAGGGCTTTGCATTTCTGTTGGCCAGCCAGTTTGTCTCGGACGTGAATTTGCGCTTCAGCGCGCCCTTGAATGGCCTTTGAAGAACGCCGAATAGGCGAAGTAATTTTGCTGTCTGGAGACGTTTAGCGGCGTGTGTTTATAAACGGCTACAGACGGGGGCTCTCGACTCCCCTCTCTCTCCGTGGCGACATTGTGGCGGAGTCAGAAGCTGCCAATGCACTGTCGTGTGCATTATCAGCCACTGTACATGGTGAGAAAGTATAAGAAATGCGACGTGCTAAGGTCTGATGCGGACCTGACCTTCAGAACTCGCTGCGGTCGTATGCCTACTCCGGCCCGTGCTTGGATCTGACCCTGCTGCCCTCTATCCCCACACCGTAGACGTAAATCTTTCTTTGTGGCGTGAGCACGTGCCCTGTCCCTGCTAGTCTGTTCGGCTACTCAGTTGCACTCTTCTATGACAACTTTACATGTGCTGCCTAGTAATTGTGGTCACTTAATTATCATCGGTTTTGTGAGTGAAAACGGCATTCTCGACTTTAATATAGCACGCATTGCTGAGTCAGCCGAGTTCTGTTGATTCAACTATTTTTTGCAAAATGTCGAATACAGGGGGAGAGGACGCCATTAACACCGCCGCCTTTCTCCGAGGCGAAGCAGAAATGCCTCGGAGAAAGGCAGCGGCGTTTTCGGATTCGGGGGCGTGTTCTCCTCTTGCCATTGGCTGGAGGAGATAATCAGAAAAGTTGAAAAAAACACGCCCCCGAATCCGAAAAGGACGGGGCCTGTTCGGAGTGACGGACCTCTTCTCCAATGGCTGGCCAGCATTCAAGAGGCCAGCCAATGGAGAACAGGGGAGAAGAGGGGCGGGTTCAAGCCCCTCTTCTCCAAGTCATTAAATCTCGCAAGCGCAGCCTTCGCTAGCCGAGACCTAAAAAGGAGGAAGGGCAAGATAGGAGAACAGTGACACAGGAAGAAAGCGGGGATAAAAAGAAGATGCAAAAGTGAGATAGAGACCTGCTTTTACAGTAAGAAACGAGAATTGTCGGGTAGTGTAAGGAAGAGGCATCCGGTGGAATCAAGACTAGGTAGCCTTGGTATTCATTAACCCTGATATTCAGCAGCAGGCTCCCAAGAGCATTGGGCCCCTGCGCTTATGTTTTTTATTCTTACAAATGAAGGATTTGGTAGCAGTGTGCTGCATTCCCTGCCCACTGTAGAAGTGTGATGCTACCGGTTAGCATAGCA
The DNA here is from genome assembly GCF_964204655.1 of Triturus cristatus. Lineage (NCBI taxonomy): Eukaryota > Metazoa > Chordata > Amphibia > Caudata > Salamandridae > Triturus > Triturus cristatus. The sequence continues at coordinate 1,043,704,166 of NC_140583.1, forward strand.
ACATTGCATGAGGTGCATGCTGTTGCACACAATCATCTCTCCACATATGGCTGCGCTCCCGTCTGTACCATGAAGTTAAATAGCCCCACCTAATAAAGCACTTCACCTCCATTTGACTAATTTCTTACAACTGCCTATATTCAGTACCCATAAAAATGTTTTCTCTAGTACCAACCAATGTGTAGCCAGAAACTAGATTGGTTGTCAATTGGTGCTTTTATGTCGATCACCTGTGCGGCACCTGAAATACATCTGACCGATGCATGGAGTATGTTTTGTCAAGTCAAGGAGGCAGAGACCCTGTGAAAGTGTTGATGGGATTCTAAACTTTCCATTTGCTCTTCATACCCGCTTCCGGAGCCTTATAGCCGTCCACCGTGTGGTAAAGAAGTGGAACACTCATACACATTAGTCCTTGGTACTGCTCAGAGCTCAAGAAGCATCAAACACCTTTCGGGAAAGCTACAGTTGGAGCCCAATTGCACAGTGAAGCTTGTGGTTTCTCTGCATGTGCATTAGCTTGAGCTTCTGCAATGGCTCAAACTAACCTAGCCGATTCTCTGCGCAAGGTTTGGACGCATTCCTGCTAAAACTATGTACTTCGACTTAAAAGGTTTGTTTACAAATGGTTCTAAAGTAGCCATTCCTAACATAATGTAAAGTAGCCATTCCTAACATAATGTAAGGACTTAAAACGTAGTTTTGTACCAGAGATTTTATTTATTTTTGTTACTTTCTCCGCCCTCACAATTAACAGATCCTTTTGCTAACCGCAGTCCAAGCCCTAACCTTCATACTAAATCCATCTCGGACCCTAAACGACACTGCAAATTTAGGATTATACCTGCATCCAATTCCATCCTCTACTCTCACCATAATATCTACGTCCTCTTTAAACCTGACTCCCACCTTAATCACTGTCCTTGTACCCTTTTTAGGTCTCGCCTAGGCAGCACGCATGCGCTGCTCTGGGAGGGCCTTTAGCTATCGGTCTTCACTTTTCAAGCACTTCACTCGTGCTTGTGGCGGCATCCACCTTGCGGGAGCGAGCAGCGGTGCACCACAAGCATGAGTGCAGTGCTTGAAAAGTGAAGACTGCTCTCCCAAGCGCGCGCGCGCACCACTCGCGGGCTCACCTGCTCCCTCTCTTTAGCACCTCATCACTCCAAGGCTCCTCTTGTGTTGCTATCCTTTGATCTCTGACCATAGAGTTTGCTATCTGATCCTTTCTGCCCCTTCATTGTTTGGCTTCTCACCTTCCCACTTCTCTTTTGTAATTCGCTCTCTTCATCTGCCGCATGTTGCTGCAGTCCACTCCAGGGACCTTATTGTAGCCTGTGCCGCAATTCGCACCTCGGCCACGTCACAGATCAAGTGTTAAATCTGCCACAACACTTCAGAACCCGACACTTGTTCAATGCTGCCCATTTCACCTCTGGTTTTCACTGCTCGGTGCTGCTTGCACCTCGTTTCACCAGCTGCAGGAGTGAGTTCACAATGTGTGGCCTGAGACTCGTGAAATATTTTGCGCCGGTTTAAGTTTTTGAAAACCCAACCAGTGCAAGCAATGTGTATGCCACAGGTATCACTTTTAATGTAGAATTATGTTTAGTTAGCCCGAAAGAAGTATTGTCGAGTGAACGTATGTACGGCTGTGGCTTTCAAAAATAACACATTATTATTTTGAGATCTGTATAGCGCTAGCTAGACCCGAAGGTATCGGAGCGCTTTACACGTTGTGATCGCGTTTTTACTCTACAGTAGAATCATTAGTTCACTTATCTCGCATCCGCTTCCAAGCTGAGAAAGAAATCACCTAGCTCTACAAACGTGCTTAAAAGAAGGATGCTAGTGTCTCCAGGCACTTCTGAATGAATCGGCTTTGTGTTCTGTAGCATTCTGAGATGGCCCCAGCTCTCCCCAGAAACAATACGAGATTTGTGAACTTTCCTTTCAGAAACCACCCCATCTGCTACTTTCGTCAAATTGCTCGGAATTCCACATCTCATTTCGAAATAGTGCAGAACTAGCGCTGGGGCGCAGCTACCCGAAGTGCAGCAGATGCAGTAGCACCAGGAGCAGACTGCCTCCCTTATACGGCTGATTTTTATTTGTTTTGTATTTTTAACTTCCGCACCATGGGATGGCTTTTTTTCCCTACTTGCATTAGGGCCGAGGGCACCCTTGTTAGGCTGCGAAATCACTGGTGACCCTAGCTTCACATGTTCTAGTTTCAAGGATGAGCATAGATCATTCTATGTGAATGGCTTTTCGCATAGTAGTTAAATGAAGGAGTGTTGGACTCCCCGCTGCCTTGTAGGTATGGTTTTTCCTGGGCTCTTTTCTGATTACAAACAGCTCGACCCTTGTGCGCTGATAGCACCTGTAGTATACAGAGGACACCCTTGGCCGAGGCCTAGGGCTGATCTCAAGGTCCGCTTTTGTCCCATCCGGGTTTCCAGCTCATGTCTCTTGTGAGCATCAGGGTTATTACTCCAAAGTAGGACACTGAAATTATGGGGAGGACCAAATTATGTGGTAGGGTTTCCTAAATTGTGCATCATAAGGCAGCACATCATATGATATTAGTACCCGAGTTATTACTTTGTCATTTTTACACGTTGCCACTATCTGGGCAGAGGTTTCACCACAAGCATTGGCATAGCCAATAGGTCTCGCCTTTGGGACCTTATAAGTGGTTAGCCATGCAATACTTGATTGTGTTGCACTAAAGATATTGTGCTGGATAACTAAACACTTATAAGGTCCCAAAGGCGAGACATATTGGCAATGCCAATGCTTGTTAAGTTTTGCTAGCACGGTGCTTGTGAAATCTCTTGTTTTTAATAGATCTTAAAAGGGGGTTCTGATCAGTTCCCATTGCCGAATTACTGTGTTCATTCACTTTTGTGTGGAACCTTTTTTTATTTTCTTAACTTCCCCTGGCTTCACACATTATGATACTTATACTAAAGCTGTTCACACTGTTTAAGCCCCATTCACTCTTAAGATGAGATCTCTTCCCATGGAAAAAGCAGACAGCTTCTAACAGTATGCTGCAATGCATGCTTTTTATTACTTGTTGTGTAAAGCAGATGTTTTAGCCTTAGAATGTTGGTGGCATTTCCTATTGATGCCGAAGTACCTTTCTTTGCACTTTGTAGGCATTATCAGATTGCTTTTTTCAACTTAATCTATTTGCTCAATGTGATCAAATTTAAATGTTGTAATAAACATTGTATGTTCAAAATAAAGTAAATATACAAGAGCTATGCTATATTTTACTACTGAACAGGTAGCCACAAGTGCAGTTACCTTGCAGACAACAGAGTGAATTGAATGGTGCAGAAGGTGCAGTGGCACCAGTGCTAAAAGTTGCCATAACTACTCTAAGCATCAAATATTCCTGTATTTTACTACTAAACAGGCAGTCACAAATTCAGTTATCGAATGGTGCAGCAGGTGCAGTGGCACCAGGCCCAAAAGGTGTTAGAACTCGTCTAAACAAATAATATTGCTATGACATAAATTCAATGATTTCCCTCATTTCATTTTTCAGAATTTAGCTATAACTTACCCACACTATACTACTAGTAACGGCACAATATATTGCCTTTTTGTACATAAAGAAGTCGTAACACTTTAACAGACTTTCTGTAACTTGTATTGTATAACTACTCAGCAAGCTATAAACTTACAACAAAAACAGATTATTATTTCACGTAGGTGAAACCTAATGCATTTACCAATGCTCGTTTCAAACATATCCCCCTTCTTTAATTCTAACTGCTTTCTCAGACCATTAGGTTCGAACCACGTGTAATTAGAATCAGACTTTTCAAACTCGTCGGTGATAAACACGGGTATCCGGGAAGGATAGATAGGCAGAGACTTGGTTCATGTCTGTGCATCGCCTAATTACCCATTTCTTTCTCACCCATTGTTCACTCGTCATCCTCTTCCCTTCTTGTTCATCACCTCTCTGCCACCGCTCCAGTAATCTGTTGCGTTTCCTTTCCACTTGATATTCTGACTTAAAATGGCTGCCCACCTGTCTGAGTGCCTGGCTTTGAAGATTCATCATGATTGTTGTGATTAGTTCATTATTGCTACTTGACGTTTCGTTGAAGGTACGTCTGCCGCCTGGTTATCGGGGAATAAGCAATACCCAGATTTAAACTTCCATCTTAAAGATCCAGGTTTGCGTACGCAGTGGAAGCCCGTGTTCATGTCCTCCCTGTGTAGGTAGACCAACGGATTGTGGCACTCGAGGAGAAATTGATCGATCCAGATGTGATCAACCTGGGCAGTTACCAAAGCAGCTATTGGGAATTGCGTCTTCTTGTTCCACAGTGATTGACTTGAAGAACTAGATCACAGTTTTTCCTAAACTAATTATCTAGAAACAATCTCAGGCCATTAATTGTCAACAGTCAGGGCTGAACCATAAGGAAATTTCCTCTGTGTTGCTGATCTCTGTGCTCTCACTCAACCAGCTATGCAAGCAGAGTTGACATCAAACCTCTTCAGAGCTTTTGACAGCTGCGCACACTCAAAGACTGTGGCCTGTCTGGGCAAATGAAAACAGCTGTAACTGCCGAAAACAAAACCTGACACATCCTAATACGAGAAAATTGCGGAATGTACAATGTAGATTGTCAGAGCGCCGCCGTACACAAGGCAGCAATTTACCCCAATTTTTGTCAGACGCAATTTGCAGTGATTATGGAGCTTGGATGTGAGGCAGACGTTCCAGCCATCTGAATTCTTGCTGGGTTTGTTCTCTGCCGGCCGTCGATCCTTTGTGTCAATGTGAGACCTGAAAACCTGTGGAAGCGGCATGGTGCGATCGGATGGACATGATTCTCCTTCACATTGTAGACAAGAGTGCGGTGCCGCCCCTCTATCCACTTTTTACCCCACTCCCTGTCCTAAAACCATCATTTTCACCAGTGTCTAGACAGCTCCTCAAATTTATTGGGTACATGTTAGCTAACTTTTGTTGCTGCTCGTTATTCATTTACTCCATCAGAGCAACGCGCCTCAAAAATAAAACTTCTAAAAATATTAATATTATCTAGAAAAGTTTATTAAGTATTGTATGCAGGTGTTCAAACTTTGGGACTGGCCAGCTGGTTTGCAAGATGAGTGCCTGCTGCAGAGATGTTGCAACTTTGGCTTTTCATCAATCTGCAGTTGATAGAATGAGTTCCAATGAGTGGGTGAAACTGTGTTCATCAAAGAGGTCCCTCTGATGTCCCTGTGTGCCAGTGCTCTAGAGGGCTGAAGCAGCTATTGGACCCCGTACAGAAAAACAAAAAAGCAAAGTATGCAGCATAGTGTTCCACATTATGTGATAAAATAGTAAGGTCATTGTGTAATTTTTACAAATTAACATTATCGGGGCAAATGCTTCACCACAATACTACCAGTGTGACACCTAAATACAGCAATAAGCAACAAAAAAGACTGCCCAGTCATGCATTGTGAAGTGCCTTCCACTGCACTGCAATTTGTGTTGCTGGGTTTTTAGTAACTTTTGATCCATTTGAGCTACAAACAAATTTTCTTTGTTAAAATCTGCAGATGATGAATTATGTGGCAAATCTGTGGGCGTCATATTGCAGGAATGTCCAGCATGGGACTAAGAGCAGGCTCGCAGCCAGATTTTCAGCAACTAATGATCGTAAAGGATTAGTAATTTGACAGTTTTAAGGATTGTAGTTTGGTTTTACTTTCTTTCTTACATGGGAATATGCGTCAACGTCTGGGATGTTCCTCTTGTGCCAAATGAATGTGCTGACAATTCTGTTTGATGATAATCTTTAGTGGCATGGCCTGCGCCTTTGTGACATACATGGCGTTGTCATCGAGGTAAGAGAATTGTAGGACCCCCTCAAGAGCACTGACATTAAACAAATTACTTGACAGCAAAATACTGCACCACATGGGGTTTTTCTTGTTCTTGTGGATGCTGAACTCTGTTTTTAGTTCTTTTCTGTTAGAGGAGGTTTCTGTGATTAGATGAAAATGCCTTTTGCAGCCCTGGGAAAGTCCGGTGTGGACGAAACCTGTCTGCTGTTTCTGTGATGAAACTGTGGAACACTTAATGTGATTCAAGGCAGGAAAAAAATATAATTGATTATATAGTCACTAGCTTGCTTGTATTATCATATTGCTGGGGTGCAGTGAACATTTCTGTGTAGATTTGATGAACGTAGGCCTATCATGTTTGGTCACCCAGAAAATGTACCTGGATATGGAACTTCTGTACCTGTGTAAGACACCACTAGAATGGGCCTTGGGGGGCAGACAACCAAAGGGAGTTCTGCCCCTGGGGATTTTGGGCCTTGTGGGGGCAGACGACTGAAGGGATTTCGCCCCCCTTGGGTTTTTGGCAGTGGGTCAGCTCAGGCGACATTTGGGCTCATTGGGCTCATTTTGGGCTACAACCCATTGGGCAGATTTTTGTTGCATATTTAACAGGCCATTTTGCTATCCTGGGCAACATTTTGGTGATACGCTGACGTATCAGGCCGTTTTGTTTTATCCCCTCCTGTTCCCCTGTTTTCTTGGATTGCCCGTAATTGGGCTGCCTTGGGAATTTTTGTTTTTTATGGGCCAGTTTATGTGAGGACAGGTGCACAAAGGGGTGATCGATGTTATGTTAGTCACTTTGGAGCAGGTGCATGGCGGTGGTAAGTTTCAGTTGCCATAGTTATAAATTAAAATGATGGTTGTGAACATAGGGGATAAGAACAATGAGGGGGGTGGGATGGTGGTAAGAAATTTAAACATGGAAGAAGCAACACATTTAAAAGTTAAGCGGTGTAGCATACTTGGATGGCAATAGATGTAGCGTTAAATGTTCTGGATGTAAATGTTAACAGTTCAATGCCAGGGTAGGATTTACAGTTGCCAGGTAAAGATGTTAAGGGTGTGGTCGCTTAGGGGTTGGCGAAGTAGGTGAGTTAATGTATGATAAGTATAGTTTTGTGAGGCGAAGGCCTAGGGTTTTCATGGATGTGTGATGTTCACCTGTCTTCAGTAAAGCAGCTTTTTTCGCACTATCCTTGTATGTGGTCTGCGCTGCCCCCTATGTGGCCCAATTTGCTGTCCAGAGATTTTTTACAACCTGAACAGAAGAAAGCACCACGCCTGCTATCCTGTAAATCCTAGTTTAGACAACTCTCCTCTCGATCTGATCCGGTTAAAAAAAGGCAATGTCAGCACAAGTGACTAAACATGACTGGCCACTGCCACACCACTCCTATTCCTGCATGCATGAGTTGGTAGAAAGTGGCAAAATCCTCTTTCTACGGAGGCATCCAGAGGGGTAACCAACAACATGGAAGGCAAGTTCACCGGGTAGAAATGATACAGAGTAATGTCGAACACACCACTCGTATTCCTGAAGCGTTCACGTTTCTAAGAGCAGTCTTAAGAAATACATGGAGCAACACAGAGAATGTCAATAACGTACATTTTGATGACAATTTATAAAACTAAATCTCTCATTCTCCGAAGAGTACCCCAATGCTTCATGCTGTCTTGGCAAATTATGGACAGCTAAACTTAGAGCCCATGTGTGCCATACGTAGCACTATGCAAAAAAAAAAAAACATAATAGCGCCCAGATCCCTCGCTTGCGCATTTAACAGCATAATGATTTACATTTTTCCCTTCTACTCTGAGTAAGTTGGATCTCAATCTATATTGGAGTTTTCTTGTGCAGCTGTCCCCATTCCCAAGTAATTCGAGCTGCTTTCCAGCAAGAACACTTCTTCATTCTCAGCACTTTGGGGTGTAATAATGTAGGGTTTCTTTCATGTAATCCAACAAAATGGTTGACAGAAAAGAAGCGAAATTGTTTTTGATACAGAGAAAAAGCGGCCTTTGTCGGCCAGAAACGTTTTGGAATAGGATAGCCATAGGTACGTGTGCACCGCCATGGTGAAGGAAAAGGGTAGCCCACGTAGTCCTGGCTTGGTAGTGGAAGACTCCCAGAATTAAAGTGCAGTGAATCTCTGGAAACTCTGGAATACCGGTGCCACTGCACCTGCTGCCCCAATAATAGCCAAGCTCCCTGCCTCTTTTTAAAATATAATTATTGCTTTCTTTAATATGTGTATTGTACCCATATGTTTCTTGTTTCATTTCTATCTAGCACATTAAATAGTGCAAACTATTCACTCAGTCGTTTGTCCCGCCTGCAAACCATGAAAGCCTGCCTGTAATAGAAGCGAGGCTGCCGTCCATAACTACCCGCCAGCATGCAGTGCCCTAGGTGACCATGTAGTCAATCCCTTCACCCCAAACCTTTTTTTATGTCTGGCTGCAATAAGTTTTAGTAGTTGCCATCGTGTTATCCATTCATCCAATAAGGACAATAACAAGAAGGTAAAAGTGGGGTTTGGGTCCACCCCTTTTTGCCATTGGCTTTCATGTGTTTTTCATGGTTTGCCATTGCTTGGATGAGATGTCCGTCGAAATCCTGACTTTATAAGGATGTTTACTTTGGCCCATTCGTGTTTCCATTGGGTTTGGTGATGGGGCCATTGAGTAGTCTCTTTATTAGACCTCACATTTAATAGGAAATTCAGTGTGTGTTCTTCGATGTATTAACCTTTCTAACACGCAGTGACATTTTAAATGCTGAGTTGTGGCTTTTTTGTTTAGGAAGTGTTCCCTATTGTGATGTCCTAACATAACATTAAGTCCCAATGCTAATCGCTCTTCCGCGTTCATTCGTTTCACTCTGGTGTCACGATAACATGTTGGATGAACTGTTTTCACAAAGTAAAGATGGGTGCATACAAAGGCAGCTATAGTTTCCTAAAGATGTAATTAACAGGCCTAAAAAAAGTTTTGACTGACTGGCAATGAAAATACTCCCTATTGGTCAAAGGTAACGTGTATACAATGTGTTGCTGCATAGGTCTTTTAACTTAAACCTTTACGACACAAATGTCATCTTTAAACTCCTTTTCATAAATAGCAGTGGGGACATTGTTGGAGTCTGTGACATTGCAAACACAAAGAGATGATGGACGGAGCCCTGAAACTTTTCAGAGGGGGGGAGTGTCTGAGCAGTTTCAGTGCTCCATCCATCATCTACTTGTGTTTGCTTTGTTCGCCCTAAGTTGGCAGGGTATGCCCAGGTGTGGTTCCTGTGCTCCCTTTGCCACTGCATTCAAACTAGCCTGGCTGATGAGGGGTTTACCCTGAACCCAGTCCCAGGATGCTTGTTTCCTGTCCAGGGAAGACCTGGCTTAGCAGTTCAGGCTGGACTGTTCCCATTAGGCACAGGGTCAAGACTGATTTGCATATGGCTGGGTCTGAACTGGGGTTGTCGAAGTGAGCTAAACAATGATGATGGATTCAACCCAGATCTGTGACTGGGGATGAGTGTTCCCTCTATCATCTCCTTGTGTTTTGTCTATGACATTGCTTCATGATGAGATTTTCTTTAATAGACAGCACACACAGTCACCCCACTGTCGCCGAACGCTTCCTTAACAAAAAGCCAGAACCGTTGGTTTTGAAAATGCTTATTACTTTTATTTTACCCACAAATTTGGCGCATCACTTAACTTTGCAACCTTGGCAACCACGTAGTTTGTGGACGAAGTGCCTTTGACCGTAAGTAACAAAGTATACGTCTTAGTGGTCGTAGGGATAGCTTCAAATGTAAGCATTTCGGATCACACCCATACCACTGAGTACTAATGGCTGGTGAACTTTCAAAGAGGTGGGGCTGACATACCTGGAGCAGACTGCAAAGAGTGAGCAAGATGGCCTCCCGAATCCTTTCATTTCTGCCTCCAAGCCGGACCAATGGACTACTTCGCCAAAGAGAAGTCTGATGAAAGTGGTGAATTTAACAGCACTATTTTGTCAAAACACACCATAAAAAACAGTTAACTAGCAGTCTCTGTGTCCGCACTGTCGGTGTACTTCTTAGTCTCTTGGCCCTCTCAAAGATGTATTCCTAAGAGGTGCCCCAAACTTACATCAGTTTTTCAGCACCATGTTCTCAAAAAGTATTGACTAAAATCCGTAGGGTTTGAAGGCATTTTGGATAACCATTATGCGGTTTGAATTGGGCTTGTGTAATTAGTCAAAAATCTTAAAAGCCTCTTTTGATCGAAGTGAAATGAAAACTACAGCAATGATCGGCTGTAAAACAACTTTTATCATCTTACTTCCAACTAAGGAGTTGGAGGGGATGATAAAAGTTGTATGTAAGGATATGTCTTAAAAAATGACGTCTGTGCGTGTGCATAGTTCTTCAGGTTAAAAGTGTTTTATTGTTTTGCTCTATATGTTTTTGCAGATACTTTGACTTAGATTTTTACTCCCACAGTCCAGTGACACCCTGCTGAGCTCAACATTTAGGCGAGCTCTCCACTACACAGAGGGAGCATCCCTAATGGGCAGTATGGCCCTCTATTGCCTATACATCGAGGAGTCATGGCAACAGAAGACATGCTATCTATTAAGTCTTTTTTTCATGTTTAATTTGAAGCAGCTAATTTGAAAACATTGTTTTTGTTTCAAACGGAACAGTTAATTGGAAACAGTGGGTGGAATACTGGTCTCTGCTCTTCGGATGCTTCTAATAAAAAGAAGACACAATAAAGTATGCGGTTGCGAATGTAGTATTTGATGGGGGGAAAAGCACCCTTTGCTTTGTTAATAAACACATCATGTCTGTAGAGCGTAGAGATTAAAGGCATTGTTTCTACAAGGATAGAATGTTGTTCAAGCAACAGATAATGGTAAAAATCTGCAGAGTGGATTTGAGCTGTCATTATAATGCTGAAGCCCATATTTTACAAACTTTTTGTGGAACAAAAGCACTTTACATGCTATCTAGATGGATGGGAGTGCTTGTAACTCTCTCTCAGCCAAATTTAGATCTGCCTTAATACTATCTAGTTGTTGGATGTAATACCGTAGCTCTGAATAGTCCGCTTGCCTCGGAATGGTCCACATCGCCAGGAGTAGTGTGTTTAGCCCAGATGGATCTACTCAGTCTAGTTTTTCTAGCTTAAACTATTTGTTCCTTCCTTCGATGAGTTCAGTACAAGCCCAGCAAACTGGTATGAGCTCACTGATCTGCTATAGGCAGTTTTCCCATCCCTGATCATTCTGTTGAGATTGGACCATTGCTGGCCTTACAGAGTCTATCCAGCTCGGAACAGTCTTCATAGAAAGTCTTGAGACAGTATCTTTTATTCATACAAGGTGTTTGTTGAACAGATTTTTCTGCTTCCCGTAGGTGATTGTTGCAGAGCGGCACTAGTGTGGTCCGTCAAACTCTTCCCATGGAGTTAACACAATGATGTTTTAGGTTTCTTCTTGGACTATTAGAGCTCTGGGATTCCTGGTAAATGGAGCACTGTCGCAGCCAGCTTCTTAAGTGGCGATCGCCATGGCAACGGGTCTGAAGCTTTGAAACCCGTGCCTTCCTCCACTGAATCCCTCACATCTCGAAAGGGTGTGAATGAGGGGTGCCCTTGTTTGAAGCCCTCTCAGCAGCTGATGGTGCTCACTTGATTAGAGCTGTATTGATGTTTGGAATTCAGGAGGTCTGGTCTTTGGGCTTCGGCTCTGTAAAGATGGCAGTGATGGTCCCCAATGTGGCTACAACACGTTGGTGTTCAGACCACAAAAGGCAAAGAGGTAAGAGAGGGAAAGGCAGTCAAAACTGGAGAAGGTAAAACAAAAAAGTAGTAAATGCAAAATTGGAATAGTTGAAGAATAATCATAATTTAATAGTGATAACTTTATTACATCATGCTAGCAAGGCAAGAAGTGGCAGGCAGGGCACTCGCAGGCAGTTATCGACCAGAGGCGAGGGTCGCATTGGTCTGCAGCACAGCTGGATGCCATTCCCCTGCATCACCAGGGAGCGACTGCTGCCCTAAACATATATGAACCGGGCTCCACATGAGTAAATCTAAATGCCATAATAACCCGGGATATTTGCTCCCCAATTATACATGTAAGATCATCACTGCATTTGGAGATACTGACCAACCTTTTGCTTATCTTCACCCAGAAGTAAGGATAGTGCACTTCCCAGGGTGCCTTCTGACAGTGGAAGGAGATGGCCTATCAATAAGATTAATTATGTATAGAGCATGCACCGCAATCGTATTTAACTCTTTGTTGCAAGTTAATAATTACTTCAATTTTTTTACGTGGAGCTCCAGATTTAGTCGCCTAAATGCATTTTATGGCGTTTCCTTGCTTAAACTACATCTGGGAGCCTCACAGTGTCACGTACAAAAGAGGTAACAGTTCCTAAGAAAAACAGTGCCAATATGGTCTACTGTAAGGCGAGAGAAAGACAGAGCCAGAGGTGAGGTGGGCTGTGGATAAGGTTCGAGGATAAAGGTGTAGTGGAGACCAGATACTCCTGGGTGGTACTAGAAATGCCCTCACACACCCTTGCGGGTGCAAAGCATCATCATCGGGCGGTGCTCCTCGTGGGGGTGGCGCTGCAGTCCCTCACGGGCCCTTCAGAAGGGCTCTTTGTCGGAGATCTTTTTGTGGAGTCGCCGTAGTTGTGCGTGCGGGTGTGTGGGGTGGGGGAAAAGAAACCCGTGTGGTGGTGAGGATAAAAAGACCTTGTGGTACCCGAACAATTTATTAGTGGGTCCGTAGGGTCTAGTAAAATATAACGGGGGATAGTGTATAAATGACACTCTGAGTAGGGGAAGGCTAGATGTAAGTAAGCCCCACTGCTCTCGACCCGTAAGAGTGAAGGTTAAGGTGAGAGAGAGGGTGTGAAAGGGGTGGTCAACATGTTTCGCGCTGCCCGCGGTCCCTAGTGGATCCTTAGCGCTTCGTCAGGACCTTGATGGAAGAGTAAAACAAAAAAGAAGGGGATTTAGGACAAAAAGGAGAATAACCTATAATCCCAACATAGAAAGAAGGAACACGTATTATTCGTGTCCTTGGCGTCGAACCTATAGGGAGAGGGAGAGAACACAGAAGTTAAAAAAAACATGAAGCTTCTCTCATACTAGGACTATGATACCGTACACCAGTGTAGAGCGTGCCAGCTGTAATCCTGCTGGGGTAAGTGGTTGTACAAGGTGTGATAGGGAGGCAGGGTAAGTGTACAACCGTGCCCTAATGTGGGCCAGACCGAGATACATGCAAGCGGACCCACTAATAAATTGTTCGGGTACCACTAGGTCTTTTTATCCTCACCACCACACTGGTTTCTTTTCCCCCACCCCACACACCCGCACGCACAACTACGGCGACTCCACAAAAAGATCTCCGACAAAGAGCCCTTCTGAAGGGCCCGTGAGGGACTGCAGCGCCACCCCCACGAGGAGCACCGCCCGATGATGATGCTTTGCACCCGCAAGGGTGTGTGAGGGCATTTCTAGTACCACCCAGGAGTATCTGGTCTCCACTACACCTTTATCCTCGAACCTTATCCACAGCCCACCTCACCTCTGGCTCTGTCTTTCTCTCGCCTTACAGTAGACCATAGTGGCACTGTTTTTCTTAGGAACTGTTACCTCTTTTGTACGTGTACTTACTCTAGGAGCATCGGTACAGGACCTACCCCTCTCTCGTCTTCTATGCTCCTTGTCCCTCCCTCTCAAGTGTGTATACAGCCTCACAGTGTCCTCATGAGCTGGCAGTTTTTTCCTCGCGAGTGCTTGTTGGTGGTAAACATAGATGTGCTCTTTTGTAGCCCATTATGGTCTTTGCAGTTTGTAAACTGGTTGGAAAATGTTGATCGTTTTACTTGAAATAAATTCAAAGTGGTTGACAACCTTTCACATGGCATCTTCCATGTGGCCAAAGATGCCATGCATTCTTCAAGACTCCATTCATTGGAAGTCAACGCCTCAATTGAGCTGCATCTCTGATGTGCAGGACTCCGGGTCATCGGTGTTATGTTCCACCTCTGATTTCACTGTCCTGTTTATCTGAAAGAGGAATGTATGGTGGATGCTCTATATTTGTTATTTAAGGGTATCTCACAATCGTAATCTACAATAAAGAAAAGGCAGCACTCTGAAACTAACTGCAAGGCCCACGTGGGTTATTTAATAAGGTCTAGCACAGGCGCGTCTTGTCTACAACCAAATCTGTCACATAAGGCAGCTTCAGCGGCATCAATAGTGTAGTACATTGGTGTCCTCTGCTGGTCCACAAATGGTCTGCCTAGCCACTCGAGGTGCATTTATATTCAATGAGACTTCATGGACGCATTTACATAGTCTGTGGTTATTCTAGAATCCTGGCATGGATCTGACCCCTTCTTCTTTAGCAATTAGGGGAGAGGAGTTGGCCTAACGGCTAGGGTGGTCGACCTCGAATCTGGGGATCTGGGTTCGAGTCTCTGCAATGACGCTGAACATCCTGTGATTCTGGGCAAATCACTTAATCTCCCCGTGCCTAACAAAGTAAAATGCGTGTCCTCGTGTAACGTAACTGGTGCTATGTAAAGCGCTCTGATACCCTATTCGGGTCAAGTTTGCGCTATATTAAACTCTGTTAAAAAAAAAAAAATAACTAAACTTATCAGATTGTCCAACTCGAAGAGTCACCATCCAGGGTCTAGCAGGGCATAATCCATGCTAGGTTTTCTGGGTATCTTTATGCAATACATTTGCAAGCAAAGAACCTCAGTAGAGATCATTTAATTAGTTGGTGAGCATGCAGAATATCCTGGCGTGAACCACTCATCCTGGACCTGTGCTGAAAGTCTCCTAGTCTTATTAGACCAATTGTGTCCAACAAAGAGGCTTAACTCTGTGCCAAGTTTTCAGGATACTCCCTCACTGTATTTATGAGTTACCTTTAGCTACATAGAGTGTGAAAGCTGGCATGTGTCTGGCACTCATGGACCTACGTTGGACAATCCTATATGACACGTTCAAGCAAATCCGGGCTCCCCAGTTTCTGCCCTTGATGTTTGATTTGTAGCAAGCTTTGCAGGGTGCAGCCGGATACTGGTGTGATATATTTTATGACCTGAGCCAACCAATTTCTCTACCCATCAGGTGAGCAAACAGTAGGAGTTTGTTACAACCCAGTGCCTGTGTCCCTGCTCCGTGTTGGGTTTCTGGTGTGTCTAGAGTGACATGGTGTTCGACGTGGTACTTTGAAATGGTCTTAATATTGAGCTGCTTTATTTATCATTTTAAGGGTATTTCGCAGAATCGCTCCTGCGAAAGATTGCACAAGCGCATGCGTCTTGCTTGCAAGACACTATTGTTTACAAAAATGGCTTGGAGCCCTCCCATGCTTACCATTTGTGCACTTCAGTATCACTCTTCTTTGTAATTTCCCTAATTGGCTAGTCCAGCTGTAGCGCCACTTCCAACACTTGCTGTGGAGCGCAGATTGATTCAACTTAAACAGTGCCCGTCCGCTGCTCCCGACATGATTGAGGTACCATTTCTTCCCTCTTCCCACTGCTCCCTCTATGGCGCTTTTTTTGTGTTTCTTTTTATTTATTTCTGTTCGTTGCCTGCTGATTGCACCCACCACCCTTTGGTAGTTGTTGTTTGCACCCGTGCTGTCCTTGCTTACCTCTCATCCCTCTCCCCCTCCCAACTCCTGTTGTTCTTGCTTGTTTAGTTGGACCCTGCCATTTGCAGCTTCGAACAGCAAGGCTTGCTGCCTTCTGGCTTTGTGTGTAATTTTTTTAAAAAGTATATAGGCTTATATACTAGACCCGAGAAATACGGTATTAGAGTGCTTTACATAAACACCAGTTTCGTTACAGGTGGACACATTCATTTTTAATTTTTTTTGGTTAGGCACAGGGAGATTAAGGGCCAGATGTACGACCCTTTTTTGCGCTTGGAAATGGTAGATCGGCCCATTTGCGACTGCAAAAAAGGGTAATGGCATGTACAAACGCTATTTTGCGAGTCACTAACCCCCAAAGTAGCGTTTGCGACTCTCACTATTAGGAAGGGGCGCCCCTTCCTTATAGCGAGACTCACTGCCATGTACTATTGTTTTGCAACCGCATTTGCGGGTGCAAAACACTCGCAATTTACCACCTACTTCAAGAATGTGGTAAACCACATGCAAACAGGAAGTGGTCCCTATGGGACTACCCCCCACCCCCCCTTCCCGTTTCCCGTTTGTGAGTGTGTGGGACCACTGCCTGCCCTTAAAAAAGCAATCTGAAAAGTTTCATTTTTCTTTTTTAAATGCATCCTGTTTCCCTTTAAGGAAAGCTGGCTGCATTTAAAAAAAAAAAAAAAAAAAAAAAGACTGCTTTATTTAAAAAGCAGTCCCAGACATGGTGGTCTGCTGACCCCAGCAGGCCACCATCCCTGGGAGTTCTAGCCATTCCCAATGGGGCTGCAAATTGCACTTGCCTCATGAATATTGATAAGGCATGCTATTTGCGACCCCATTGGGAATCGCTAACAGTGTCTGTGACACTGTTGTACATTGCAATTTGCAAAATGCAATGTACAAGTCGCAAAATGTAAGGGTTGTACATCTGGCCCTAAGTGACTTGCCCAGAATCACAGGATGTTGAGCGCCGGTGCCAAGACTCGAACACAGTTCCCCAGCTTCCAGCTCGACCGCCCTAGCCGTAAGGCTACATCCTCTTCCTATATATTATATTTGTACTGGAAAAGGCTCAGAGAAGCCGTCATGCCTTGTTTTTTGAGTGACAGGCTGGTCTGGGAGTCAAAGCATTACTACAGGAAGAGAGGAAGGTGGGGCTCATCACGCATCCAGTCAGCTGTTCCTACCTCTCGCCGCCGATCAACAAACTCATGAGAGATAATACATGTGGGTGCCAGTACTAGACTCTTACTCGGCTCACTTACTGACTCAGCTGCTCCCAGTTGTGATTTTCTTCTGACCACACACACACACCCTCTGTGCACAGCACTGCACAGGATCCCTTCGAGAGACAGAAACTGCTTATTCAAGGGAGTAGGCAGAAATCTAAAATAAGTTATAACCCCCATTCTGACTCGTATTGCACTGAGCGAACTTGAATGAAGAGTTCGTATTCCTTTCCTTCCATCCATCTGACCACCCATTCATTAACCCATCCTTTCACCTTCCATCCTTGCATGTTCCCAACCATCTATGATTTTATCTTTTCCCCATCCTTTCAGCCACTGAAGCCTTCCACCTCCATCATCTTTTTACTCTTCTATATTTTTTCGCCTTCCCTTCCACCATTTCTTTAATTTTTTCTAGCGTTCCTTTCTTTCACTATTCTTTCCACATGTCCATTCCTACCACCTTCTTGCCCCCTTTCTATTTAACAATCTTTTTTTATTTTATTAATTTATTGCCTTTTTCTCTCTTGCTTTTATTTTCCATTTGCCTGTCTTGCTCTATTTTCACCATTGTCATTATTTTCATCCTCCATCTCTTTCACTTTATTGACCTCATTCGATGGACTTCATCTCACACCCCTCAGATGTCTCAAATAATGTTATTTGTCTGCTTATTTTGTCTGCAGACAGAAGAGGCCCAAATAGAATTGCCAGCGTTGAATAGTTTTTCTTTAAAACTGCGTTCTGCCCCATATTTAAAAAAGACAGGCCATTCAAAGTTTTAAAGATATGGCATTGATTCCTTGAGCAGATCAGGTTGTTGTTGCAGTACACAGTTTTTGTATGTTATGTTATGCTACCGTTTCTTGTAGAGCGTATGGCCACCCAGACACAGGCTTTCCAGCGCTAACTGGAATCTTAAGAAAATAAATAATACGCTGATTATATGGACAAGTGTGTCTTTAATTGCTTTCTGAAGCGGAGCAGATTACCACCATTGGCTCTTAGGTGGATGAGGAGTGAGTTCCAGAGCTTGGATATCAAGTAAACGAGTGATCATCCTCCACTTCTGACCCTCTTAATTCTGGGAACGGCTAAAAGGAAGCAGTTGTTTGACCTCCAATCTCGTGCATTATTATGCAGAACAATTAAATGACTTAGGATGTGGGTGCCCTGAGAGGGTTTTATCTTGTGTGCAAGGCAGAGAGCTTTGAATTCTATTCTTCTCCTTACCGGCAGCCAGAGCCGAACGTGCAGACTGTGATTTTGGAAGGCTTAGTTGAACACGAGCTGCAGAATTTTGAATAATCTGCGATCTCTTTTTGACAATGGCAGGGCTGCCTACGTAGAGCGAATTGCCATAATCTAGATGCGTGGGTTTGAGGCCTTGTACCACTGTACTTCAGGTTTCCGCAGGGAGCCATCTAAGCATCTTTCTCAATGCTCTTAGAAGACCAAAGCATGACCCTGCTACTTTCTTGACCTGGGAAGCCATAGTGAGATCCTTATCCAGAAGAACTTCCGGTGTGGGGGACGGATGGTCACTCAGGCATGAAGATCAATTAAGATGGTCCCAGGGATGCATTGTTCCCAACCACTATGACCTCCGTCTTGTCACTGTTTTGTTTAAGGCAACTTCTAGCCATCCATTTGTGAACTTGTTCCAGGCAGGTGGTAAAGTTTGCCACACTTTTATTGAGGTTCAGTGCCAGGGAGATGACTATCTAGGTGTCGTCAGCGTACGACACCATGGTGAAACCAGATGAGCAGATAGTATCAGCTAAGGGCCGGACATATACGTTCTAAAGAGTGGGGCTCCGGAATGAACCCTAAGGCACACCACACTTGAGCTGATGGACCTCCGACATACAGGAGCCTTCCCTGACTTGGAAGCTACTGTTGTCATGGGATGAGATAAGCCATTATAATACTTTTCCCTTGACCCCAAGCACTTCCAGCCTACGTCGAAGGAAGGGATGGCAAACCATATTAAAAGCTGCGCTCAAATCAAGAAGAATTAGTGCAGCTGACCTTCCTTGAGCTTGGGTTTTCTTGTGATCTTCCGTGGCCAGTAAAAGAGCCGTCTTGGTACTGTATCCTGGTCCAAAAACCAATCCGCATCTGGTGCAGAAGATTATGGGTCTCCAGAAAATTGGTCAAGTATCCATTGATCAATTTCTCTAAGATCTTACTGACTTTGACACCTGGATGCAGAGATATGGGTCTGTAATTCTGGCAGGATCTAGGGTAGGTTTTTTCAACTGTGGGCTGATACTCGCGTGCTTCCAAGAGTTGGGGACTTGTCCTCTTTCCAGCGATAAGTTATACATGATGGTTGGAGCTGGTAATACAGTGTCTCTTCCTTTCAACATAATACTGTTGCCGCTGGATCCAGGGGAGAACCAGAATTGATTGTATTTGCTGCTACTACATAGTTGAGGGAAGACCGACAGAACTGGGAAGGTTTTACTGTCGGGAAGCACTCATTAACAGCGAAATGTGGGTCTAATCTCATGTCAACTCTGATGTCATGGGGGAGGGAGTCAAAAGCTGTCCTTCTGTACATCAATGAAAGATGGGAGGATAGGTTGAAACTGAATAGGGGACACACCCCTTGAGAGGTGCACCGCATTGCACCTGCCTCAGGTCTGGATGGCGCTCAAGAGGTTAGACCAAGGAATGGGTGGAGGCTAGGGGGGTGGTCCCTGATAACCAGGTTAGCTCTGCCTGCAGTGGTTCACACCCTCCCTTGCTCCCACCGGCTCCTTTCAGGCAACACTGATTTCAGATACCAGTTTTCATTGCTCCCATTATTATGTGACCCCTTGGCACTTTTGTGCCTTCCACCGCAGGATAGTGATCATATTGGCCCCACCAGCTAACACAGACCAGCTCTGTCTCAAGGGTTTGGGCAGTTCAGACACACCATGTTACAAGAAAGTGGTATCTGTGATAGGGGCCGGAGTTATTTAGGTCGAAGCCTACCAGACAGCACAGCTGTCTGATTGCGAAAAGGCTTCTTGTGGGTGTTTTGAAAGCATCCCTGGAAATACATTTCAGCCATTGCTTGCCATTGGGTTTTCTAGTTTGTAACTCACATTTTCTGGCTTTCTATATGGTGGTTTTATTTGTTTTAGGCTGTCCACTGTATCTATTGAAAATGTGTGGTCTGTAATCGCAGTTCATCAACACACTTTGCATACTGCACAACACTCCACCGCACTCCACTCCACGTCACTCTGTGCCACTTCACTCTATGCCACTCTGACTCTCTATGCTACTCCATGCATCGCCATTCCACTCTAACTCTTTACTCCACTATGTGCTATGCCACTTTACTCCACACCACTGCACTCAATAGTACTCAACTGTACGCCACTCCACTCTACAACACTTACCTCCACTCTACGCCCCTCCACTCTGAAACTTTTCTTCACTCAACTGTACTCCACTCTGCGCCACTCCACACTCTAATACACTCTACTACACTGTACTCTGACATGATACTCCACTCTATGCCACTCCACTGTACGACTCTACTCCACTTTACTGACTCTACTCTACGACACCCTACTCTACGCCACTCTGGAATAAAGTGTTGGAGTGGAGTGGACCCTCTGCTCTATGCCACTCCGCTCTACCCTTACTCCTTGCCACTCTACTCTACTCTACTCTACTCTACTCTTCTCTACTCTGCGCTACTCTTCTCTACTCTGCGCCACTCTTCTCTACTCTGCGCCACTCTTCTCTACTCTGCGCCACTCTTCTCTACTCTGCGCCACTCTTCTCTACTCTGCGCCACTCTTCTCTACTCTGCGCCACTCTTCTCTACTCTGCGCCACTCTTCTCTACTCTGCGCCACTCTTCTCTACTCTGCGCCACTCTTCTCTACTCTGCGCCACTCTTCTCTACTCTGCGCCACTCTTCTCTACTCTGCGCCACTCTTCTCTACTCTGCGCCACTCTTCTCTACTCTGCGCCACTCTTCTCTACTCTGCGCCACTCTTCTCTACTCTGCGCCACTCTTCTCTACTCTGCGCCACTCTTCTCTACTCTGCGCCACTCTTCTCTACTCTGCGCCACTCTTCTCTACTCTG
This sequence comes from Triturus cristatus, assembly GCF_964204655.1. Taxonomy (NCBI): domain Eukaryota; kingdom Metazoa; phylum Chordata; class Amphibia; order Caudata; family Salamandridae; genus Triturus; species Triturus cristatus. The sequence continues at coordinate 1,043,725,070 of NC_140583.1, forward strand.
CGCCACTCTTCTCTACTCTGCGCCACTCTTCTCTACTCTGCGCCACTCTTCTCTACTCTGCGCCACTCTTCTCTACTCTGCGCCACTCTTCTCTACTCTGCGCCACTCTTCTCTACTCTGCGCCACTCTTCTCTACTCTGCGCCACTCTTCTCTACTCTGCGCCACTCTTCTCTACTCTGCGCCACTCTTCTCTACTCTGCGCCACTCTTCTCTACTCTGCGCCACTCTTCTCTACTCTGCGCCACTCTTCTCTACTCTGCGCCACTCTTCTCTACTCTGCGCCACTCTTCTCTACTCTGCGCCACTCTTCTCTACTCTGCGCCACTCTTCTCTACTCTGCGCCACTCTTCTCTACTCTGCGCCACTCTTCTCTACTCTGCGCCACTCTTCTCTACTCTGCGCCACTCTTCTCTACTCTGCGCCACTCTTCTCTACTCTGCGCCACTCTTCTCTACTCTGCGCCACTCTTCTCTACTCTGCGCCACTCTTCTCTACTCCGCGCCACTCTTCTCTACTCCGCGCCACCCTACTCTACTCCGCGCCACCCTACTCTACTCCGCGCCACCCTACTCTTTGCCACCCTACTCTACTCTTTGCCACCCTACTCTACTCTTTGCCACCCTACTCTACTCTTTGCCACCCTACTCTACTCTTTGCCACCCTACTCTACTCTTTGCCACCCTACTCTACTCTTTGCCACCCTACTCTACTCTTTGCCACCCTACTCTACTCTTTGCCACCCTACTCTACTCTTTGCCACCCTACTCTACTCTTTGCCACCCTACTCTACTCTTTGCCACCCTACTCTACTCTTTGCCACCCTACTCTACTCTTTGCCACCCTACTCTACTCTTTGCCACCCTACTCTACTCTTTGCCACCCTACTCTACTCTTTGCCACCCTACTCTACTCTTTGCCACCCTACTCTACTCTTTGCCACCCTACTCTACTCTTTGCCACCCTACTCTACTCTTTGCCACCCTACTCTACTCTTTGCCACCCTACTCTACTCTTCGCCACCCTACTCTATTCCTCTCTTCGCCTCTCCACTCTGACACCCTATGTTAACCTCCTCTACACTGCTAACAGTAAGCCATGCTGGCGTAGCCATCAGATCTTGCCAATGCTCATTTTTATTTTCTACACTGCATGGCCTAGTTAATATCTGGCACTTGAAACTATATAATAAGCTTGTCAAATACAGTAGAGATTAGCATCCTTCATTTGAGATCTTGCATAAACAAGTCAAAAGCTTGAAGCTAGGCGGGGCAAATTTAGCCATCCATCAATCGATGATTCTTATTGAATCAAGAATATAATGTCACGTGTTGTAGACAGTACTTTCAAGTTGGATGCCTTTGGCAATATGTGCTGTAAGAATGACATTATTTCTATATTCACAGAAATGTAAACTATCGAAAAGAACTAATTTGTTCTGTTTGCCAAGAAGTGTACACTCAGCGAAACACACAACTATAGTCCTTTTATTTACTACGATTATCTGTTTTAAGAGAAACCAATTAATTTAATATGGTGATAATGGAGTATGTGAAAAAGTTTAGTTAGGAATTAGTGTTTTGGAGTTATTTGTATGTTTACTTTTATTTTGGAGATCCCACAGTGGATGGGTCCAAAACACATACGCCAGTCTCCAGATCTACATTACTCAGGCAAGCTGTGTCCTTCATTCCACCAAGTGCCTATATGACAATATTTGTGCAGCGAGCTCTGTTAAACAAATTACACCAACGTTGCAGTGATATATAGTGTAACTCCGTGTTTAAAACTCTTCTCATTTGCAGACTATCTGGCGAACCATGGGCGGCTGAGCGAGCCGGAGGCCAGGCGGAAGTTCTGGCAGATCCTGTCGGCGGTCGAGTACTGTCACAGCCGGAAGATCGTGCACCGAGACCTGAAGGCCGAAAACCTGCTGCTCGATAACCACATGAACATCAAAATAGCAGGTACCTGGTCTCTCATGGACAGTAGTACAACAGTTTTTTTTATAGTAACAAACTGTATGGATGACGAGATTGGCTCATCCAATCCAGATTGCTTCGAATGCTCTATTGTCTGACCGGTGGCTGATTTTTTTTATTTCAGTGAAAGTAATGAATCAGGCATGGCCTGTAGGGTTGCCACCTGGTCAGTTTTATACCGGCATGACTGGTATTTTAATGTTCTGCAGCTACAGAAAAATGTAAAAAATCACTAAAAGCTGGTATCTTTTCAGCTTATCAATACATACTTGTTAGAAATGAGGTCTCTGGTTGGCAGAGGTTTGCACCCTATCCAGGTAGTGACCATCATGCTAGTCAGGGTAAGTCAGATACACACTAAAAGATAACCTATGCTCACGCTCTGGTAGCTTGGCACAGAGCAGTCAAGCTTATCTAAAGGGGCAATGTTTAAACTATTTGTGCAACACACACTCACAGTAACACAATGAAAACACCAAAAAAGGCTCCACTCCAGGTTAGAAACATAGACAACAATTTTATAAGTAAAGCAGGACCAAAACAATAAAAATCCAATAAGTAGAACCGGAGTTATTAATTTTTAAAGATCAAATGTAAATATAGTGCTTAGGGTCTTCAAGCACCTACCAGGGACATCTGGTCATGCTTGACCGAGGAAAATCCAATGCTCAAGCCCACTGTGATGGAGTGCAGTTCGGATACAAGGACCAGCCTTGGCCCACTGAGAAAAGTATCTTGGTTGGAGAATGTGTCGATGTTGAAGACCCAATGAAAGGATCGGAGGAGGCGATGCATCGTTGTCGATCCCTTGGATATAGGCGATGCGTCTGTTTCGATCACGCAGTCCGAGAAGCTTCGTCAGCAGATCCCTTTGCAATGCAGGCGATGCGTTGTCGAGCCATGCAGTTGTCGAACAGATGTCCTTGAGCAACAATTTGTTGGAGAGGGCGAATCGTTTCCGATCAGCACAGTGGAGACAACGTGTCGATTCTGCGTGGTCAGCACAGAAACTTTCTTTGAAGGGCCCAGGACTGGGTTGGCATCACTTGTCAGTTTGGGACTCACAAATGACAGAGTCCAGATACTGATGCAAGATTGCAGTAAGTCTTTGATGTCCCTGAGGCTTCAGAACAGTAGGCAAGCCATTGTAGTCACTTTATGTTCAAGTGAGATGGGCCAGTCCATTTCCTCACCAGGTCAGAGGGTAGCAGGGCAGCACAGCAGAACAAAAAAGCAGTTTTCTACAGCAGCAGGGTGGCAGTCCTTGTAGAAGTACAGCAGTCCTTCCTATTGGCACAGTTCTTCACAGGTCCAGTAGTGTCTGGTTTGAAGTGGTCAGAGACTCAGTGCTTAATCCCAGTTGTGCCTTTGAAGTGGGGGTGACTTCAAAGGAGGGTCTTAGAAGTGCACAGATGCCCATTTTTCCCAGCCCTGGCTGCTGACTATCAGCAGGGGGTAATCGGCCCTTTGTGTGAGGGCAGGACAGAGCCTATTCAGATGTAGGTGTGAGCCACCTCTCCCTCTTCCTGCCCAGGAAGGCTGTCTAGAAGGGCTTGGTGTGACAGTGGACTCATCTGCATTCTTTGTTAGTGACTGTCTAGAGGGAATTCCCAAAGTGTAGCTGTCACCCACCCCAGACGTGTATTGGAGACCGGCTGCAGGCACACTGAGCAGTAATAGCAGAGAAATGCCCACTTTCTAAAAGTGCCACTTCTAAAATAGTAATGTTAAATCCAACTTTACCAGTAAAGAGGATTTATCATTACCATTCCAAAGATATAAAACATGACAAAGCTACTCCTTTATAATCCAGAATTACAACGTAAGTGTCTTCATGAATTCCCATTGTTAGCCTATGAGATCATAAAAGGGGGGAGTTTAAGGCATGGCAAAGGGTTTTAATTGCTAAGTTGAAATGGCAGTAAATTGCACACACAGACCCTGCAGTGGCAGGCCTGGGACAGGTTTGAAAGGCTACTTGTGTGGGTGGCCCAATCAGTTCTGCAGCCCACTAAAAGCATTTAATGTACAGTCCCTGGGTATATGGTATACCACTTTACAAGCGACTTATAAGTAAATCAAATATGCCAATTGTGTATAGACCAATGGTACCAAATTTAGGGGAGAATCACATGCACTTTAGCATGGGCAGCAGTGGTAAAGTGCTCAGAGTTCTAAGGCCAACTAAAAGAATCCGCAAAAAGAGGGGATAAGCAGGCAAACATTTTAGGGGAAGACCACCCTAAGACTGACAGGTCTAACAGTACTTTAAACAGTAAATGATAGAAGAAAACACTTTAATATGCGTTCTACAGCTATTCTAATGACCCTTGACTGATAAAGCAAACAAAGACAGAGGGCATGTTAAAAATGAATATAGACAGTTTTATATAAAGTTATACGTAAATCAGGTCCAGGCCTTTGCACAATTTTAAAACGTGAACTGATGGCCGGTATTTTTCTCTTGGAAAACAGGCAACCCTAGCAGAGGTTTAGGTTTATCTGCCAGCGTTGGGTAACATAAGAGGGACTGGTTGAAACAGCCGAATAGGCCCACATTTACTCAGGCGTTAATTGCCCATCACTGTTCACTCGCCTTTGACTCATGCTCATAATTGCAGAATGGGCAATTCATTGTTTTTAACACAGTGAACACGGGGCAATAATTCTTAATGAGCTCATTAGAATGCCAGAGGGCTTGCAATTGTTTATATGTGCTCTTTGGTTGAGAGCTTTAGCTGTTAATGCATGCCCGGCTCTCTGCCTGCCCTCCCGGAGAGTGCATAGACAGAATAGGCCTCTGTCCGTGACAGCCTACAATGCTAGAACTATTAGGACTATGGATTGTATCCTGCTGGCGAGGAATATAGTGGTAGTTATATCTCCAAACCAGTTATAGGCCTAGCATCAGGCCGAGGGCCTGTTACAAAGTAGAGGGCATTTAACAACCCACTCAGGGTTATGTTCTAAAATAAAGAGGGAGAACAAAAAGACAAGCATTGCAATGTTGGAACAAAGGGTCTATACCAACCATTATTGTCCCTGGGCTGCTTAATTTTAACCCTGGGCGTAGTTTGCGTAGTAGCGCTACGCGTAGCTACGCAAAGTGCACTACGCACGCTACGCGAACTGCGTAGTGCGGTAGGGAAATGCTGTTCGCACTGATTGCACGGTGCCGGATGCTTGTCCGCACTGTGCAGTCATTGCAAACGGCATCTTGCACAGTGCAAGCGGTCGTTTTCTGCCGCTCGAGTAGATTTGTACTCGAGCGGCAGCTTTCTCAACGCGGACTGGTAGTTTCTCATCGCGAGCGGTCACGAGCATACGTGACCACTCGCAGTGATTAACCTGACCTCCCCGTGTTGAGAATCTCGCTGGGAGGTTTATTTTCCACGCTCGCGATCGGCAACTTGATGTTGCAGATGGCGAACGAGGAAAAAGTCTCGCCGGGATGTTGATTTTGCTCGCTCGCGATCACCAACTTGACGTTGAGGATCATGAGCAAGCAAAAAATGCCCGCTACGCGTTTTTGCACTGTGCTACGTGCAATTTGTGTAGTGCGTAGTAGCGCAAACTACGCACGCTCCGCGAGCGTAGGGTAGTACTACGCCCAGGGTTACGTAATTGTCTTTATTGGCGGTTCCAGCATTTCAGTGATCTAATAAGGCTTGACTAAATAAGTATTCGAAGGACAATGAGAGCATCTTGACTGTCCCTGGAGCACTGAGGACCATCCAAGGTTTGGGTGAACACCAGAAATGTATTTCAAATTAAATGTGATGTATGTGGTTATATCCCCGCTTTTCTTGTACGGTGCTAGAAGCATACAGTGAAAGTTACTTCCTATGCAGAATTTACTGTTACTGCCAAGTGCATGTGTTTCCACCCAAAAAAAATGCCATATCTATTATGCTTATTGTGTTATGTAATTTTATGTGCATTTTATAGCGCCTAACTACTGTTTGCATGGTCCCGTAGTGCTCTGAGAATATGAGCACCTAGCAGGGTTCTGTGGGTCTTGTTGACCGAAGTCAATGTGTAGTTTTTTTTTTTTTTACATTGTATTTAATTTTGATTGGTATTGTTTAGAGATGAGCCGTATTAGATATTGAGCGAAGACATTAAAGTGAGTTACCTATGGTTTGGTGATTGATTATACTGAAACCCGCTGGCTCTGCCATGGGTGTATGTAGCTCTCTGTGCATGGATGCATATGCAAACGGGCATTGCCATTGTTTCCTTTTGTGAGACTGTACGGTTGTCAGTTCATCTGCTTCAGGTTTTACTACAATATGCAAAAAGTTTACATTTGGCTTTTATGGTCAAGAGTTTAACACACACAAATATGAATCTGATGTTGCAATAAATGCGGCAGTATCATGCGTTAATGGCGCGGAGGCACCGATATTCAGTTCGGAGTTATCGAGTTTTTCTTCTGCTCACGCTGAAGTCACTGACTGCTGCCATGTTTGTCTTGTGTTCTGAAACAAAGCTTGTGGTGTTTGAAAAATGCATTAAAAGTCAGACTGGCTCCATTATAACCTCATGTTGTTTGCTGTAAACAAGTGTCTGTAGAACATTTGATGCGTCCGAGGATCAGGCGGCAGTGGCACGAGGAAGTGTACTGTGAGTCCTTAGCTCCTATTGGCTGACACTCCTGGGAAGATCTTGCCCGGGGTTGTTTGTGTTTTTTCAAGGAATAATTCAAAATTCTGCAGTTCGATAACATTAGATCTGTACAAAAAGTGCGATCAAAGACTGGCTGTAATCCTAAAATTGAAGATGGACTAAAAACGATGGAATGAAATGTGGCCCAAAGACGATCCATTTATAACATTAAATCAAGTATTCCATACTTTAAATTTTGTGGCGCTCAAAGTGCAAAGTTGTGCAGGCCATGTTCTTTAACGTTGTATTAAATAATCTTATTGAAAAGTAGAAAAAAGACAAACTGTGCCCAGGGGCATCTACATTGCAAAAGACAGATGCCCAACTTAATGAAATGACTGTTTAAGCCTGCACGTGTGGGGGATGTTGGGGGGGGGGGCTTCTCTCCTAAGAATTCGAGATGATAGCCGAACAAATAAACAGTCAATTCTACATTGTTTTTCAGTCCCTCAATGGTCTAAATTTTGTGATTTAAAATATTTAAGCTCCTGTGTGTGTGTGTATATGTATGTATGTATATGTATGTGTGTATAGATAGATAGATTTTATCTTACCTCTGCTTTGAACCAGAAAGAGTCCATAAGTGTTAATTCACTAGAAATACCAGTAGGGCTTCATGCACTTTTTGGCCCCACGATGATGGCATCGGTAGGCCCTACTAACAACTCTCTTCATGTAGCGCACTGCTAAGCACTGCGTTCCATAACACTATAACCGCACCTTAGTGGTCATCACGCACAACATGGAAACACTTCCCACATAGGATCAAAACAAAGACAATGAAACAAGTAACAAACCGCTACCCTCAGTAGACTTTTACGGGCTCAATAGTGTAAAATCATTTATATAAATATCCAAAGCGTTCAATGCAGAGCCCTTCATCTGTTCATAAGTGAAAATATATTTCATTTATTCAAACATACATGTAATGATTACTCCATTCCTTCATATTCATGTCCTCATAAATCTATAAACATAGTAGCTAATTATTATTTGTCTAAATACCCTAAAACCTCACTTGTAGACCCATGCAGAAAAATAAAAAGTAATGCCTTGCTCACTTACATTCACACCACACACACTGATGGGTATCAAAACAAAGACAACACACTTTCAGTCACACACCCAAGATGATGTAGCATTCTACGCATGTAGGCAAGCGCTCCAGCGCCCCATATAGTGGTAGTTAGCGCTATATAAATGTTGCAATACAATACCGGAAACCCAAGAAAAACCCCTACTAGCTACTAAAATGTGAGAGGCAGCTGTAAATACGAAAATAAAGCAGTTCGCAACTTGCTTTGTTTGTGCAGCTCCCTTCATGACAACTGAAACCAAGGTGAGAAAAGGTGGGACTGGGACTACCAAAGGGCAAGCCGGGGAGCAGTATTACCCCTAGTTGCCCTTAACCCCTTGGCTGCGGCAGGAATTCCGCCGCAGCGCTGGGGGGGGTTTGGGGGCAGAGCGGTGGCGCTGTGTCCATGACAGAGCCACTCCGTCATGAGCCACGGTTGAGCTGTGCTCATGACGGAGTGGTTCCGTCATGACTCCGCCCACTGCACTAATCGCCCGCACAGGCGGGGAATCAGTGCAGCATGGGAGGAGCGGCAGCCAACGGCCGCAGCATGACGGAACCACTCCGTCATGAGCACACGGCACCCGTGGCTCATGACGGAACCACTCCGTCATGAGCACACGGCACCCGTGGCTCATGACGGAGTGGTTCCGTCATGAGCGCTGAAGGGGTTAATTGACTTCCATGAAAAAGCCTTTAGAAAATGACTCGCCTGTGAGAAATGGTGGCCAGCCCCAATGTTAAGGAGTGAGCGCCAGGACTGTTGAGTTGTTGGTGGGTGTGCCCCATGCTGAGCCATACCTCTTTTAGTTTTTCCACTTATGGTGTAATCCCTAAAGTAACTTAAATTTACACTCCCTGATGAAACCTAAAACTGCAGAAAATCTTACAAGGTGGTACCTTTTCTGCTGTTGTACGATTAATGTCGGAGTAGGAATTGGGTTATTTCATGGGACAAGGGGCCACGCTGTGTCAATGGTTCTCAACCCAAAATGTGCACCCTTAAAATGCTAAAAACGGTTGAGGAGCTGTGCCTTGTAGCTAGAAAGAGCTGGAAACACTCCCAGATTCCGCGGAGTCATGGGGCAGGAGTTCCTCCATGTGTAAAAATTCCCCCCTTACCTGCTCTTGAAAGACCGCTGCAAAAAGAACAAATTATGGACTGAATGCTGAACAATGTCAAACATTCGCCCACTGTACAGAGATCTGGGTCTAAATCCATTGTTTTTTTGCTCACCGTGCCACCCTAGTTTGGTCCCAGCCATATGCAAATCAGTCTTGACCCTGCGCCCAATTGGAACAGTCCAGTCAGAACTGCCAGGTCCTCCCTGAGGCCATAGCTGCAGACGACCATCATAGCATCTTTCTTTTCCTTCTCTTTCAGCCCTCAGGCCACTTGTGTAACAGTTCAGGGCTGTCTTTTATGAACACTCCTTGACAGTGGGGGCTGCATTTACTAACTCGAGTCTTCTTTGCTGGAGTAGAGAAAAATGGTCCACGGGTATCGGATGGTGTTGCTGAACCCTGATAACAAATACATGAAAGCAGCGCCTTTTGCACGTATTTTTTTTTTATTTCTTTTTTTGGTTGAGTTTTTTTATAGCGCGAACTAAACCCGAAGATATCAGTTATCAGAGCGCTTTACATGAGCTTCAGTTTCGTTACACAATGACACTTTCATTTTTTGTTAGACATAGGGAGATTAAGTGATTTGCCCAGAATCACAGGATGTTGTGCGTTGTTGCCAAGTCTCGAACCCAGTTCCCCTGCTTCGAGGTCGACCGCTCTAGCCGTAAGGCTACATCCTCTGGCATTGTAATTACGTGGAGATACTCAGACCCCAAGTTTTTCTTCCTATGAAAAGTCTCCTTATAGGGGTGCGCACCATAGGTCCAAGACGAATGGATCCATTCCATATTTTCAGGTTATTCACAAAAGGTAAATTTAAATGCAATGAATTTGATCAGTGTAAAGCTGTGAATGGGGAACCACTCCAAGTTATAAAATAGGTGTTTTAAAATGACTCGTGTGAATGGTCCAACATGGCTGTGTGTATGCTTTGAAATCCTTTCTCACCCTGTGGTGTGTCCTTTGTTGGTCCACCAGGCCGGGGCCAAGCCAGGTTTTCAGGATAACCACTCACTATGTAAAGGTTTTACATTTAAATCAATTGTATGGAAATTCGTGTAATTTTTGTCATAAAACTTGGTGTAAATTCTGCCATCATTTGTGGCATGCGTCGACCTCATCTGCTGAAATGACAGGGTATTGTAAGTCGACTTATATACACAGTGTTATTTTGTGTACATCCGAGTATCTCCGAGTTAGGTCTATATTTTCTGACACTTGTACTTGCTTTCTTGGTCAGGTCATCGTTGGTGTCTGATTGGCCGTTTTGTTGATTTCCCCCAAAATTGCATTGAGAAAGCTTTCAAGCACCTTTCAGTGCTTTTTTCTGAGATAGCGATGAATTAATTGCAAAGCAGGCGTCACCTGGTTCACTTTCATAAATACTAACCCTGGGCGTAGTTCGCGAAGTAGCACTTCGCGAAGCTACGCAAAGTTAAGTTCGCACTACGCGAGCTACGCGTAGCACTTCGGGAACTGCGTAGTACCTTGTTCGCACTGTGCCAGATGTCGTTTTCAATGATTGCACAGTGCGGACAAGCAACCGGCACTGTGCAATCATTGAAAATGGCATCTTGCACAGTGCGAGCTGTAGTTTTCTGTTGCTAGAGTAGATTTTTACTCTAGCTTCAGCTTTCTCAACACGAACTGGTAGTTTCTCATCGCGAGCGGCCGCGAGCATACGCGACCACTCGCAATGAGAAACCTGACCACCTCGCGTTGGGAATCTCGCCGGGAGGTTTATTTTCCATGCTCGCGATCGTCAACTTGATGTTGCTGATCGCGAACAAGGAAAAAGTCTCGCCGGGATGTCATTTTGCTTGCTCGCGGTCGCCAACTTGACGTGGAGGACCGCGAGCAAGCAAAAAATGACCGCAGCACTACGCAACACTACGCTACGCATGTTCGCACTGTGCTACGTGCAGTCCGCGTAGTGCGAAGTAGCGCGAACTTCGCAAACTACGCGAGCGAAGCGTAGTGCTTTGCCCAGGCTTAATAAATACCACATATTTCGACGTTTATAGCAGGTTCTCTCTCCTAACACGCTGCTCCCTGAATTTTCCCCCTTTTTCCCCAGGCCTCAAACAGCATATCCTGTTTATTAAAGTCCTCTTTTCACAAATGTCTTCAGCTCTGAAGGGAAGCAGGCACTCGGCCTCCTGAACAATTCCAGCACAATCCGCAACAAATCTTTTTTCAAAAAGCCTCCTGGGGTCGGTATTAGACCGAGAACGTTTGCAGGTAGGAGCTGAGCCTTCTAGTCTGAATTTCAAAGGCCGCATTTTACCTGCTGACTTTGGGCATCTTTACACTTTTATCAACACTTCTTATCTATTTAGAGGGAGAGATTTGTGGTTTTTGGTGTGTGAGCGAGCTGATGAGATAGTGTTTTATGTCAGATAATGTGTGAATAGGACGTAGTGGGTGTGTGCGCTTGTGCGTTTTATATATTGTGTCTATGACATCTAAAGACCTCATAAGACCCCTAAATCACCCAAAATGTTGCATTACTGTACTGTCACGTGTTAAGTTGTCTGTTCGCGGTTATAAAAGAGACCATACTTAAAGAAGGTAATCAAACCATGAATTCAAAAACTAGCGTTGGCAAAGCCAGCGGGTCTCACTTTTTTTGTCAGGTGACTATCTTTGTAAGTGCTTGTAACTGATGATGTGTAGTATCAGCAAAAAAAGTGTGCTGGCAATTCAGATCAGAATCAACAAAAGCAAGCAAAAAAAAAAAAAAAATAGGAGGCCCAGCGTTGACATTTATGCGCTCAAGCGTCACCACCCATGCCCACTTATTGTACTGTGGCCATCATTTTGGAGTTTGAATTAAAAAAACATAAAACGTTCCAAGAAGCTCTTTTTCAAGCCAAGGAACCGCCAGTTACAGATTACAGCTGTCACCCCTTGAAAAAGTAATAGGGAATAAAAGAACAACGCTGGGCAGGGGAGCAGCAGAGGAGTTTGGGAGATGAATTGAGGTGTTAAAAAATATTAACATAAAAAAAGCCGACTGGGGCCATGGAAGCATCAAAAGAGTGGGGTAGAGAACACGTAAAAGGAGCGATGTGAGGAGGAAAGCTGCACATAGAGGAGGGAATAAAAAAGGCCATTCTTGTGGAGTGCTAAAAAAAAAATAGTTCCCTGAATGTAAGCAGTTGAAGTATACCAGTCTCATCCAATTAGAAGAATGTTAAAGAAGCTGTGCTTATGGGAAAGAAGCAAAACAAAAAGAGGAAGGATGCCATTGATTAAGGAGGAAGCAAATGAGATTAACAAGAAAACCAACCAGTGTTAAGCAGTGGCAAGAGCCACGGGAATTATGCAGTTGTGCGGCTGCAGGCGATTTTCGCATAATTATAGACTTGCTGTATTTGTCACATAATCCATAATTTGCCACATAATCTGCAAATTTTTAACAAAAACACATTTTGTTTCTAGCTCAAACGGTTCAAAAGTTACTAAAAATTTGGTGACACGTGTTGCAGCGCAGTGGAAGGACATTTGGATAGATGGACTGGTCACTTTTCTGTTGCTTATTGCTATATTAAGGTGTTAAACTGGTACTAATGAGGTGCAATTTATGCCCATACAGTGTTGCCAGATTTAACAAGCATTGGAAAAGCCAATAGGTCTTGCCTATGCAAGAGCTATTGGTTTTGCCAATATGTTTTAGCCATGTTGTATACCAGCTTCGCGACTGTTCAGCATGGCTAAAAGTTAGTGTCATAAAGGAGAGTAGAGTGACGTTGCGTGTCGTGGAGTGGGGTGTTATGGAGTAGCGTAAAGAGTCGTGGAGTGGCATAATGTTGTGGAGCGTCTTCAAGGGAGTAGATTGTCGTAGAGTTAAGTGGAGAAGAGTGGCATAGAATGTTGTGAAGTGGTGTAGAGCGGAGTGGCTTACAGTGTGTTGCGTAGAGTGGAGTAAAATGTTGTAGAGAGGTGTAGAGCAGAGCGGAGTTGCTCACAGTGTGTTGTATAGAGTGGGGTAGAGTGTTGTAGAGAGGTGTAGAACAGGATGGAGTGGCTTACAGTGTTGCATAGAGTGGAATAGAATGTTGCAGAGGGGTGTAGAGCAGAGTAGATTGTGTTGAAGAGTGGAGTTGCATAGAGTGAATTAGTGTAGTAAGGTGGAGTGGCATAGATTGGTGTAGTGTGTCATTGAATAGAGTGGAGTAAAGTGGCATGAAATGGCATAGAGGGAACTGCGTAGAGCGTCGTAGAGTGGCGTGGAGTAGAGTGTTGTGGAGTGGCATAGAGAGGAGAGGCATAGAAGAGTAGAGGTGCAATAAACATCTGTTATGCAATGCCAAGATACCCTTCTAGATGAGCGTGTGCTTTGAAAATCTACGTTCTGTAGAGTGGAGTAGAGTGTGGTAGAGTTTAATGGAGAAGAGGGTCACAAATTGAAGTTTTGTAGAGTAGACTAGAGTGAAGTAGAGTAAAGTACAGAGTAGATTGGCATAGAGTGCAGTGGCTTAGGGTACATTGGTTTTCAGTAAAGTGGAATAGAGCGTTTCGGCGTAGAGTGGCTCAGCATAGATAGCAGTGGAGTAGAGTGGAGTGGTGCAGAATGGATTGGTGCAGGGTGGAGTAGAGTGGTTTGCACTGCAGTGGCATGGAGTAGAAAGTTGCATTGTAGAGTGCTGTAGAGAGCAGTGGTGAAGAGTAGAATAGAGTGGCAGAGTTCAGTGATGCAGAGTGCAGTGGTGCAGAGTAGATTGACCTAGTGGGCGGTAGTTTAGAGTGCATTGTTTTTAGTAAAATGTAGTTTAGTGCATTGGCATAGAGTGCAGTGGCATAGAGTGGTACAGAGTTTAGTAGAGTGGCACAGAGTGGAGTAGTGTAGCATAGATAGTAGTGGTATAGAGTTGAGTGGTACAGAGTAGATTTTTGCTGAGTGAAGTGGCATATGGTGGAATGGTGCAAGGTAGAGTGGAGTGGCATAGAGTAGAGTGCAGTGACATAGAGTGCAGTTGTGTAGAGTAGATTAGAATGGATGGCATAGAGTAGTACAGAGTCGAGTTTATAGGCATAGAGTGCAGTGGCATAAAGTGCAGGGTTGAAGAGTGCAGTGGTGTAGAGGAGAGTGGGGTAAAGTGCATTGGTGTAGAGTGCAGTGACAGTGTGGAGTGACGAAGAGTGGAGTGGGGTATGCATGGTGTGGTATCGCACTACTATTAAAGATAACACATCTTCAGTTGACCATTACATTTGCACAGGCAAACAGTTTTACTGATAAAAGTATACAGGGCACAAACTGTGTGGAAATGTCATCACCTAGTGTATTGATTTGTTTTGATGGTATTAAAATATTTGTTTCCACAGCACTTCAGAACTATCCCCAGTTGCCAGCATGATTGTCACATAAATCATCTCACTTTGAAGTCAGAGAAAGAAAAGGAAACACCAGGTTTTCTCGAGAGACGGAGCCTGACATTTGACCTCTGTCTATTTGACCACTGTCTCTGAATGCACAGCCAATGTGATGAGATAAGAACGAGATTTAATTTAAAAGCCTGTTTAAAGAAAGGGAGCACCTGGAAGGATACTGTAAATAAGTTTTAGGCAATGGCTAACCCAAATCCCACTGTGAGTATTGGTGGTGTTCACAATTTCTTAATTAGTCAACTGAAAGTTGTCTGTAGACGAAACTTAAGTAAGTTCTACGTTATCAGATCCTCACCAAAGTTCTAGTAGAGCATTCAAGATTTCATAAACTTTGGTCAAAAGTTGTACATTTATTTAGCTACTTATGAGTTTTTAATTCCCAGTGCCCTTCCTATGTCTCCTGGAGTATTAAATCACAATTGTTGATCGTCAGTCCTGCCAGTAATACTAGACTTGCAAATAACCTGTGGCCATATGTACAAAAAATAGGAATTGTGATTTCCTAATTTCGACTTTGATGAATTGTAATTAGGAATTGCAATTCCTTATGTAAGAAAACAAACTTTTGGAGCGGTGCACCACTCGGTATTGAGACCAGTAGTAGTCAAGTAATCAATGAGCCTGGTGATGTTAAGGTCTTAAATAATCCTTTATTTACAAAAATTGCCAGCCAACGCGTTTCATTCATGAGAATGAACTTCTTCAGGACATAGGTCCACGTTCCCTGTTGAGGAAACGGTCTTATCATAGAAGCGGACAGCTCTCCATACCGCCCACTCGACAGATACAGAGCACACCGGCCCTTACCAAGGAGGCCAGTGCAGCCTGGACTACCAACCCCACACCTCCGTTTCCTCACCAGGGAACGTGGACCTATGCCCTGAAGAAGTTCATTCCCATGAACGAAACGCGTTGGCAGGCAATTTTTGTAAATAAAGGATTATTCAAGACCTTAACATCACAAGACTCATTGATTACTTGACTACTACTGGTCTCAATACCGAGTGGTGCATCGCTCCAAAAGTTTGACTTCTTCGTTTGTCTGCACAGCAGGTGGCACTCAACAACGGCAAGTGCTGGAGCAGTCTTGTGCACACTCATATCAGATTGGCTGTTTGCTATACATAACAAGGGAATACCACAGGAAAGTGCGGTCACTGTGTCCGCCGTTGTTTGGAACTATAATCTACTTATGTAAGAAAACATTCAAAACGTCAGATAGCGATTCCAAATGGGGTCACAAATAGACCTACCTCATGAATATTAATGAGTTAATTGTAAGAAAGAGACCCTTTTTGACTTGGTCACCCCCACTTTTTGCCTGGAATTTGATGCAATTTTGACTGAAGTGCACTGGGTTCCTGCTAATCAGGTTGCCAGTGCTTTTTCCCTAAAACAAGGTAACTGTACCATTGTTCCCCAATTTGCAAGATCTTTAACATCTCAAAGTCCCTAGTAAGTGGTACCTTGGGCTTGGGTATTAAAGAGGCTCCCTAGGGGCCGCTGCATGTATTATACCAGCCAAAGGGACCCACCACCCATCTTGCGCAGACTGCCATTGCAGGCTGCGTGAAATAGTACAAACAAGTGTGAAAACTCGACATGGCACACACACCCTGTGTGCCATGCCCCCAGACACTTCATGCAATATATGTAAGTTGACCCTACAGCAGACCTTATACCCCTAATGCGGGGTGTATTATATTGCATGTGAGGACATATCTGCATGAGCAGAAATGCCCCAGTGCTGTCTAGTTCAATTGCTAGATGATACAAGTGAACAGGGAAGCCATCTTAAGTAAATGTACTCTGCACTGGTCATTATGAATTCCCCAGCTACACAATAGCTTAACTGAAACCTATGGTCTTTGGTATCAAACACCTTGTTTTAATAAATCCATACTGATGCCAGTAGTGGGCTTACTGAAATATGCCCCCTGAAAACCTACCAGCCTCTTAGTGTGCTGGCTGACTAGTATTGTCAAGCATGCCACCTAACACCTGTTTCCCCCTGTGGGTGAGAACCCACACTCTGAGGCCACAAACAAAGCTTGCTCCAGAGGAAGGTGTTCACACCACCTCCAACAGGATGGCTAGGGAATCTGCATACCAAGGCCAGGGACTTTAAATCCCCTGCCGCCTTTGATATGTGACTCTGGCTTCCCCCAGACCTAGGAGATGCCACCCCCTGCCGTGAGGCCCATTTGGCACCAGGGCAGGTGGGAAATTAGCTATGCAAGTAGGTGAGATGCACTGACCTGCCATACATACCCCTAAGGTGGGCCGCCTGATGTGCTCAATGAAAGAAGGGTTCCACCATTTTCATTTTGGTGGAATTATAAATTTTGGGACACAGTTATGCCCACTCCCCCACAGGAATTGGTCATATAGTGGGTGTAGTGATACTAAGGGCTACTACCCTTCACCCCCCTTAACACCCTCAAATTGAGTATTTAGGTGGCCCCCTGGCACCAGGAACTCAGATGCGTCATACTGAAGGCAGAAGGGGTCCAAGATGAGCCGAAGAAGCGAGAACTGTGGCTTGCAGGTGGCCTTTAGCCTCAAACCCTGTCTGCCTACCTGCTCCTGTCCTGACAATTGCGACAACTCGACTCATCCTGCAGTTGTGCATCCTCCAAAAACCTTGGAGGGCCTTCTGCACTTTGCCAAGCCATTAGCATCTCACTTGAAGTGAAGGAGCCACTTGCCTGCAGACAACCACCGCAACGTCTGGTTCACTGCTCTGCTGTTCACAGGGTCCACTGATGCAGCATCTGCCCAGGAAGACGTCACTGTGCTCCAGGAGTTCAAATACGTCTCCCCACCAAATGTGAAGACTCCAGGACCAACTGTAGCCATCCTGAACCAATACGCTGGGTACTAGACCCCTTGCAGCTACCAAAGCTGGTTTGAGTCCTTTCCGGACTAATGGCAAAACAACCGACCAGCCAACGAGGGGTGTCATCATCACAGATGCCAGCACCGAGAGTGGTCCAGCTGCCGTTTTTCCCCCCTTTGCATGTATAACTGAGACCCGTGAGTGCCTTTGATGCATTGGCCAAGCCGACCAAAACCCTCTGCACCTTAGTTCCTTGACCCTGGTCCCCGACAACCGACTGTGCTCCCTTCTTTGTCTATGGTGTAGCGCAAGGCTACCAACCCGTCCAGCACATTGGCACCCGGACACTCCAGGGCAGGTAAACCTGAACTGCTTTTGGTACTTTGGACCTTGGCCTCTAGCACCTTAAGTCCTAAAGGGTATCCCCGGAATACAATAGCAAGTACCTGATGCAGTATATGCCCTTTTCGTGTAAAAATGCAATTGTGCTACAATTCAAGCCTTGTAAGCCAATAAGGGTTGTCTGGACTTTCTACATAGAATATCTCATTTTGGTATACTACATAAAAAGCCAGCTTCCTACAGTTATCTTAACTGCAATACTGGTTCTCATTGGTATTGTTTAGCAAGAAAATAAATAATGCTAGGTTGATTATCCTCATGCAATCAATGCAAATGGAATAGGCAATATGGGGTTAAATACCCTACGTACAATCCATGTTTCAAAAAGACCATCACCACAAATTAGGGTCTATATGCATTTGTAACGCCACTTTACATTAAATACAACACAAAATTGTCAACAAACCCCAAAAAACCATCACAGTGCAATGTCACCCTAGTGCAAAGCCCCTGAAGACACAATCTAAAATCAAACAATATCATTAAATCTTATAAAAGGGCTGATCAATTAGTAACAAACCATCCACAACAAAATGACTTCAAAGATCCATGTAATGAGAGGTCCTCAATTGGTTTGTTACTTCATATTGTCAACGACGTTTCGACCCCTACGAGATACAGGGTCTCATCAGGATAATAAGGATGTGTGGACAACTGACTGGTTCTGAATAGGACGACTACATCCAATTAAATTGGATCACCTTAGTGATATGGTAATATATAGTTAAAGGTACTTACAAAGGAGGGGGCTCCCCTCCAGAGTAGCACCCAAAAATGGAAATTGTTAAGTGACGAGAATAGGCAGCAATGGGACTGATCACGCTAACCTCTTGGAATATAATGAGTCCCCGTGCTGGAAGGCGAAGGCACGGTCAGAGATTACACAAGCGGCTGAAGGAAGCCTTCCGATATATTGCGCCTTCTGGGAGTACAAAGGAGCGCAGCTGAAGTGAGCCGTGAATGACTCATGGTTGTAGCCGAACGAGACAGTGCTCCTATACTATGGACAGGCTGGTAAACCATCCTGGTCCGTGCCTGGAACTGGGTTTAAGCGTTGCTCTTGTTGCCCTTTAAGTATTAATGAGGTAAGTTGTTATTTGTGAGCCATTAGGAATTGTAGCCATCACAGGGATGGTAGCCTGCTGGGGTCAGCAGAGCACCATGTCTGTGATTGCTTTTTAATAAAGGAAGAAACAAAAGGAGAGCGAAGAATGGAGGGGTACGTCCTTGTCCCCGGATTAATAATCAAATACCACAAGGGACGGCCCGGTAGGGGAATTCAGAACACTGCAACACAGTGCTGCAAGAAATGGGGAAGAAAAATCATTTGGTTTTTAAAAGACCCCTCACCCACCAACCTGGTTGGTGTCTTGCTTCATCCGTGGTTTCCCACCTGGGCTGACAAGTGCAACCCAGGTGTGCTACGACACTGTTTACAGTGGAGCTGGTAGTTTTTTGTGAACGGGGTGAGTATAAAGTGCACAATAAAATTGCCTCTAGGATCCTCCGTCGAGGTAGAACAGCTTTAATCTTGAGGTCCCTGGACAAGGTTGAACAGGAAAACAGGTGGATACTGTAAAGACTATTTTTGGTCTTAAATATCCAAAACCGTGGTCTACATGTTTCAGCCTAGCAATTGAATTCAATAGGCTTACTTCAGGACCAAAAAATGCAGTGGGGGCCAGATTAGTGGGCCTCGTGAGATATCAGAACACACACTGAGGTGTGCTGTGAGTGCGGGGTTGTTGCCGTACTTACGGTTCACACCAGCATATATAAGATTTAGACGTAGCTATTAAGCAGTCAAATCTATCCCTGCGGAAAACGGACACCTGTAGTCACACATTCGTCAAAGTAGTCCGTCCACGTTAGAACCTACTCTGGTCCCATGCTGGACCTTCCAATTTGAGAATGGCTATAACCTGCCTTGAGGTGTTGGTAAAAAATGAATGGTTTGTGACTGTAATTTGGTTGCAAACCATTCATCCAAACCGTTGCAATTCAGTACATGGAAGGGGCACTCTAAATTAACCCCTTGCAAATACCAAACCACTTAACACAATTTGTGATTCGGTAGCATGTTACCTAATCGCAATTTGTGCTCTGTACTTATGAAAAAGCATTTTTGCTGTTGAAAGCGTTACGATTATGCGCATCATGACGCTTCTGACCGCAAGGACCATATACCATATTGACAAAATGCTTTTCTCCATATGGCCCCTGGTCTCTACTTCTCAGTTCACTTTCTTGTCACCGTCCCTCTCTAGCGTCCATATTTTCCCCACTTAGATACCCACAAATCACTATGTGCAACTTCAGTCAATCCAAATAACTGCAAAAACACCTACAGCTTGTTTAGATCTGGCAGCCAGAGAACTGCCAAAAGTTAAACATATGTATAGGCTATTCACGTGAACAATTCTGCCCAATATTGTCTGCCTTCTGCAGGCTACAACAGCGTATTTTAGAAAACTTGCAGATAATCCTATCAGAAAAGTCAGTGGAGTCCTGGGTGCTCGCACTCCGCTCAGGAGCTTTTGCCTGAATGCTCTGCCTCCATACTTTCATTCAGCCCTTTATCCAGAGCTTTAAGTGGGATGAAAAAACTGGGGGAGTCTCTCAAAGGGGCGTGGTTAATGTAATTAAGGGCGTGGCATAAAACACGTAAGCTAAAAATCTGTGTTTAGCACAGTGTGCTGCCTGACCTGTATTTTGCTGTTCCTGTCATTGCGTCCAGATATATGATACAAGTCACATCATACTTGCAAGTCAGGACTATTGGCTTTGTCAATGGTTGCTAGTTGCATAAGATAAATAAGCAGCAACTATGGCTTATATACAATATTGAAAAAACTACCACTTAAAGCCCTGGTGACACCACGACAATGTTGCTGCTCCTGACCTTTAAAAAGAGAAGGGAAATCCAGAGAGAAAATGACTCTTTAAAGAATTTCCCTTCCTCTACAACGCTCTCCAGCTCTCCACGCGCACATCATATGCCTGCTGTCACTGCTGTGTGGGGGGGGGGGGACGGACCGCCTGTGCCACGGCACAAAACAGAGCCCGATAGAGACCCGTTTCGAGCCCCCCCATAAAAAAACTGCCGGTGCTCAGACCCGGTGAGACCCGGCCCACTTAAAGCTCTGCCTTTATCCAAGTCTAATCCCTCCATCCTAGATACCGTTGGGTGCCAGGGACGCAGCTGCTTTTCCAGGCAGCCGTGCCGATAGAAGTGTCTCGTTATAAGACACCCTCCAGTAGAAAGTCGAAAATTCCAGTTTCACCAAATATTTTGTCAACCTAATTTTTCCGCATATAACCCTATATTCGGGCTTATCTTTACTGTTTCGCTCCTATACTACAAGCATAACATTTTATGAAACTCTACATTAGAATAACAAAAAAAAAACATTTATAAGCGCTATTGCTTAGTCTAGTGTGTGTTCGCGCGCAAAGGATAGAACTCGCTGCATTTCTTTCAGTTTATGCTGCGCGAGGCCTAGCGAAACGATTTGTACTACTGTTTTAACAAAGACGGTTTTTTTTTTTTACAGTTTTATATAGCACAAACTGTACCCGAAGGGGTAGGAGATCTTTACGTTAGCACCATGTTTCAAGTGTCTCTTGGGGATAGGTTAAAAACCTTTTCAAAACGGAACCATTTTTTTATTTTATTATGTTCAGTTTACTGTCCCTATGTTTGCTCTTGCCGCCTCCAGAGATCTATTAGGGAGCATGCTTTAATCAGGTAGTAGCGACTGCTATTTTGAAGCGGAAGCCGCCCCTGGCTTCCCCGGGCTGGCAGACGGCATGCCACGCATTGACGTCAGAGCCGGCTGATCAGTATTCTGCCCGCGCGCGAAGTGGGTCAGCTTTGATAATTAGTGCTCTGCAGCTCGCTTACCTACTGCTCATTCCCTCCACAATTATCTCCATCCCTCGCATTTAGCACTAGAATAAGAGAAAATATGGCATTCATATGGATTCGGAGGCGGTGCGCGGAACTAACAAAGATCTGTCTCTATACAAAGATGTTCTTGGTTTGTTCTACTGTGTTTTCATTTTGTGTGTGTTGAATGGTGCTCACGTCCTTGCTCAAAGAATTGAGGAAACACATTGACATTGACACGTATTTCCTCAGTAAGGGATGAGGTGGACCAAAGATGCATTGTTTTCTCACGCTGTTCTTCTGCAGACCAATGGGGTTAATTGCAATTGACTTCTCCAGGTCCATGTCGAAGTTGGAACTGTTCAGCCCTGGTTTCTGAGAGCTTGAACCATTGGTGATTTTCAGGAAAATGACTGACCATCTAAGCAATTTCAATTCAGGTTTATTCTATGTACATTTATTGTACTCGGATATTCTGAAAATCTGGAATGAATCTGGCCCCCAGTCTAAGTGTCTCCAGTGCCCTAAGGGCACGTCGTCATGTTTCAGGTAGCGATGTAGTGTGCTGGGCATCTCTGAGAGGAGGGATGGCAGGCACACGGCCAAGCATCTCGCGTAGAATATGATGCAGTACAAAGCCTGAAGATGGTAGAGTCTCTATATGAGGCGGAACGAGGAAGACACTGGAGTTTTTGTCCGGGGAGGACGCCTTGAAGTATTTGAAGGGTAACTCGATTCATGTCCTTGGGGCACAGAGGGCAGTGAATTGCTGTTGCAGCATACAGTAAGAAAAGAGAAAGGATAGTTTTCAAAGGTCTTATGATCATTTGAGGTCCAGTTTTATATGCTCCGCTAGAAAGAAGCTAGTGCGACAGAAGTCTATCCTACAACTTCAGATGCTAGTCAGTGTCGCGGATCTCGCAGGGGACATCTTTTTGCTGGAATATTACTTCTAAAGTGATGCAAATGGTTTTGAAAGGTAAATGGCCTTTCAGTAGTGAGTGTGCCACATAATGACAGAGCGTAGCCCCAGGAACGGGTTCTAAGAGAGGACACTCATCATGTCCGCTATAGTACCCTGTGCTTTGGGATTCTGGCAACAAGATACTTTCCATCCGGCTCCCTGCTACTGTAGCTTAACCTGTTCCGTGCTCATGACGGAACCACTCCGTCATGAGCCACGGGCGCCGTGTGCTCATGACGGAGTGGTTCCGTCATGCTGCGGCCGTTGGCGGCCGCTCCGCCCACGCGGCGCTAATTCCCCGCCTGTGCGGGCGATTAGCGCCGTGGGCGGAGTCATGACGGAACCACTCCGTCATGAGCACAGCTCGCCCGTGACTCATGACGGAGTGGTTCCGTCATGAGCACGGCGCCGCCGCTGTGCCCCCAAACCCCCCCCCCCCCCCAGCGCCGCGGCGGAATTCCTGCCGCGGCGAAGGGGTTAAGGACTAGTTATATGTTAACATTTTAAGGGATGGTCACTGTTCCCTCTCTGCGGTCAGCTGCAGGAGATCCATGGGTACAGAATGGGATCTGTGCCTTTTCACAGACTAGATTTGTATATGGTCTTATTTATAAAGCTACCAATAGTTACAGAATTGATCTTTAACAGATGCTTTTTAATATTGCGCCAGGACGGGCATGCGTCTGTTGACATGAAAGTAAAGTTAATTTTATCAGCATACTTCTAACATAGGATTTGGTAGAAGAGCACAATGTGTGGAGGAGGGAGTTCTGCTGGGTACTGTATATCCGAAGGTATAATTTAAACTCTAGGAATCCCTGTTGCTCAGTGGAATCGGCCACCAGGTTTCTCCTCAAAGTTGTCTGAGTAAATGAAGGAGCAGCCATTTTCCTTTAATTGTTTGCCCACCCTACTCTGGCCAGGAAAGTGTGAGGATTTAGAGTGCTGAAGGCAAAATAGAATTTTGTATCCTAGAGTACTCACACTGATAAAAGGCTTTTTATGGCCCTTTTGAGGTAATTTGGCAGCACTGTAAGGCAGCTGCCTTATTTTCTCTTATGTATGCAGACATGTGTTATCAGCAGCTTGTCCAGTGGGCCGAGGAGGAGATGTTTCTATCAATGTTTCTAGATGTTGCTAATTTTGAGGCATATGCAAGGGTTAACTTTGTGCCACAAATGGGGCTAAAGGCTGGCACTCAGAAATGCAAGCTAGCATGTGAGATGGCACTTATGCTGGCAAGTTGGAGCAGGATGTACAAAAAAAGAATGTTTTGAACTTGCTAAGGAAGTACAACACCAGCAGACACGATGTACTAACAAAACATTTCTAGAAAGTTGCCACTTGCAAATTGGTTTTTGAACTTACATAGTGCTTGAAGGGGCATTCCTTTCCTTGTGACTCACAAGCTTATGCATCAGTGGTCTGAGACTGCTTTTGCAGTTGTGTACTATGAATGAGATACAGACCTCTTAATGGGAGTGATATATATATATATATATATATATATATATATATATATATATATATATATATATATATATATATATATATATATATATATTCACTTAAAAAACCATAGGTTTCACACATGTTATAGTTAGCTGGGCATTTCACTCGTGAAAAACCAATGAAATTCCCCCGTTATAGTTAGTGCAGGCAACTATAACTCACGCGACCGCAATCCTCTGCTGATGACGTCAGATATTACATCACTGATGACATATGTGTTTTTCTGAAAAAAAAATATTTGTAATATATGTATAGCTAAAAATTAATGGAAGAAGACATGGGTAAATAAGTGTCTAAATACAGTATTAGCATCAACAGCGGATTGCGGTCGCGTGAGTTGTAGTTGCCTGCACTAACTATAACGTGGAAATTTCAATGGTTTTTCACGAGTGAAATGCCCAGCTAACTATAACATGTGTGAAACCTATGGTTTTTTAAGTGAATTTGCAAGGTTTTTTAAATGCTAATTCCTAACTATAACGTGTGTGAAACCTATGGTTTTTTCAGTGAATTTGTACGTTTTTTTTAAATGCTAAGTTATGTATTTATTTATTTATTTATTTTTTAAAAGTTTTTTCACCGTGCGCGTACCGTCGCCAGTAGATAGTTATAGTTAGGATCGTGTTTCCATAGGAAATCCGCAAAATTCTATTTGGAATAACTTTGGCGACGATTGACGAATCCTCGCGAAATTTTCAAAATAGGTGGGGCGCTCTGCTCCGCTCCTTCTCTGAAAGTCTCGGGGGGGATTCGTCAAGCGGGGGCTGAGAAAAAGGGGGGGTCCCAAAACGCGTTTTCCCCATGCATTTTTCCATAGGACCTTTAGTCCAAGCTACAGCCCGAACGGCTGAACAGAATTACTTGAAATTTGGCAGAGAGGTAGTCCTCAGGTCAGGGATGTGCCTTTTGCAGGTCTGGTGTAAATCTGTTCAGTATTTCCTGAGAAAATAGCATTTAAAAGCATATATATATCTATAAGCGTGCACCGTGCGCATACGGTAAAACTTACCGTACGCGCACGCTGCCGTGTGCGAGCCACGCACCGCGCGCACGGTGTGCGAAGCGCACCATGCGCAATTACTGTACGCGCACGGTGAAAAACCTTAAAAATAAAAAAATAAATCCATAACTTAGCATTTAAAAAACCTTGCAAATTCACTTAAAAAACCATAGGTTTCACACATGTTATAGTTAGCTGGACATTTCACTCGTGAAAAACCATTGAAATTCCCCCGTTATAGTTAGTGCAGGCAACTATAACTCACGCGACCGCAATCCTCTGCTGATGACGTCCGATATTACATCACTGATGACATGTGTCTTTCTGAAAAAAAAATATTTGTAATATATGTATATCTAAAAATTAATGGAAGAAGACATGGGTAAATAAGTGTCTAAATACAGTGATGTAATATCTGACGTCATCAGCAGAGGATTGCGGTCGCGTGAGTTATAGTTGCCTGCACTAACTATAACGGGGGAATTTCAATGGTTTTTCACGCGTGAAATGTCCAGCTAACTATAACATGTGTGAAACCTATGGTTTTTTTAAGTGAATATATATATATATATATATATATATATATATATATATATATATACTGAAGCAGCACTTCAGTGAATCACAGCGATAGATACGCTCATATATCGCAGCACAAAATAATCCTTTGACCACAGAGTAGCGCTGTGCAATAATGACTGCTTTGCGACCCAGTGTTTCATACAGCAAGCCTATAGATCTTTCTCCACAGCTGCAGACTCAAAAAGCATAATACAAAATGAGTTTATAAAGCGAGAGAATGGAAGGGAGGGGGATGTATGTGTGTAAAAATAAGGGTACCCCCTAACACAATTTCCTAAATCAGGGTGTATTACTCGAATGTAAACAAAACAAATTAGGAAAGTTGAGGATAAACGTAGACCTAAACATCACATGTCAAGAACATACATATCCAACCTCTGTTAATCAGTATCAGAAATATTTTTTATTATTATTCATACAGACCATTTTGCTCTATGTACACATTAAAAGAGAAAACATATATAGTACTCTATAGTCAATATTGCACTGTGGTATGGCACTAAGAATTCATGTAATAGTTATACTTCATATCTTGCATATGGCCATTACCAAAAACATATTTCACAGTGTCAATAATAAATGTCTTTGAGGTTGAAAGTATTTCCAATCATTCAATATTTGTCAAGACGTATAAATGGTGCAAAGGTTATCACTTCATTTTGTGTAGAGGACATTCATTTCTGGCATGGCTCTTGAAAATCTGTGTGAGGAGGATGTATATCTTCATTCAGTAATGTTAAATAGACCGTGCCCTTTTGAGGGATTGAGTACCTAACTGGTGTCTTTGGCTAAGGGAGCACGGATTGTAGAGTGTTATTTCATCAAATGGGAAGTGTGAGGAGAAAAGAGTAAGGATTGAAGAGGTTTTCAGATCTAAAAATTTCTGACAGTATCCGGTCTTTCAATTTTCCTGATGTAAGGAGAAGAGACACAGGTTTCCTCACGACTTTCACTTGGAACACACAGCTGGAGTGCTGGCCTTTTTTTTCTTTCTAATGTTCATCTCTTTCTCGGTGAGTGCAACCTGCATTGTACAGGTGTCCTTGCGGAGTTTCTACGATGCATCCACAGAGTGCAAGTATTATGGATTCTTTTCCAACGCAAATAAATCAAATTTGTAAAGCGATCAGATTATCGTTTTCAATGGAAAACGAACTGATCTTTGGAAGGAACACAGATACCTTGATGCTTCAAATACATCTTCTGCTTTACAAATTACCCAAAATAAAAAATAAAAAAATAATGCATTCTCTTATGTTTTTTAAAACCATGTCTTTCTCCATTTACACTGAAATGTCAATCCTTGCATGCCTTATTTTATTTTTGGGGCATATTTTGGGCATATGCAACAGAGCCATCATCACATGCCTCAGTTCAGCTTATGACCAGGTAAGTGCTGCTCTAGTTAAAAAAAAAAAAAAAATCGCTGAATGAACCATACAGATTACTAGATTCCAAACAGTTACTAAGGGGCCGATTACGAGTTTGTCGATCTGATTGGCCGCCAAACTCGCGGTGTTGCGGTCTGCCGTACCAGAGGTCCGACTGCTGTATTAAGAGTTGGACAGTCTGACCCCGATGGGACTTCTGCTACCGCCAGGGATCCACAATCCCTGGCAGTCTTGCAGCAGTCTGAGGCCTGCAATGTGCTGGCGGTGCGGCTGCGGCCCCCGTCAAGCATATTACGAGTTTCTTCACTGCCACAGTTTTCGCGGCGGATGGTCCGCCATGAAAGTGTGGCGGTGAGGAAACTATGGTGTACGCCCCTGTCTTTCGGCAGCCGCTGTTCCTGCACAGCATGGACTTCACAGTCCATGCCATGCAGGGACATGCTTTGGCGGTCCCACATCGGTGCCTTTCTAAGGCTCCGCTATAAGCCTTCTAAAGGCACCGCAGTGGGACTGCCCGCCGGATTTTAATTCTTAATCGGTGGGCGGTGTGTGGACTCACTTTGGTGGTCTCGGAGCATGGCGCTTGTGTGGCAGCCCTCTCCAAGACCAACAAAGTTGTAATTAGGCCCTAAGACTACCAACTAGCACAGTTCAACTGTGTTATAGAAACATTACTGGGTTGCTGACCACCACTGTATATAACGCTGCTTTTAGGTGAAATTTTCCTTACTCCATAACTATACATCGATAGGGAGCAAAAACATACCACACAATTTTTGTTGTTGGCAAAATAACGAGTTGGCTTTCAGTTTATATGAAATCGTTAATGTGGCACAGATCGCTTTGGTGGGTCGGTCAGGGAAATCTTTGACAAAGCATTAACCCCTGCTTGAGATGAACAGTGTGAAAGGAGGGGAGGGTTGACATTCGGCAAATTTAAGACAGATTGCATCTTACCTCAGCACTGTGCAATGTTGGCTTTCCATCAGCAGCACAAACCTGGTAGTTGGTCACGTAAGAGATCTTTCAGTATGAATATCCTTCCTTTGCGCTCCTTTTTCCCCCCGAAAAAGCTGTAGCCTCCCCTTTAATCTGCGAGAATGATTAATGCTTTGTCCGTGAGTTTCGTCTCTGCTTGTACACTTTATTTATCACAGCGTGAAGTTCAGGCTAACATACCTAAGGAAGCAATGTTAAGAATTTCAGCAAGGAATAACCTTCCCCGCAAGTTCACTCACAGTGGCAGAGGTAATCCTCAGTTGAACGTGACTCACTAATTTGAAATGTTATTCCCGTCTATTAAGTAGCGAGATATAGCTTTGGAACATTAGCCAGCAGAAGACTTTCAGCTGTATTGTTGTCCTTGGTGCGTTTCCTAGCTGTTGAGATTTGACTGGCAAAGTTCGCTCTGAGCTCTGTGATTGGCATCACATTGGTTCACCTGCGGGCCTAGCCCTCTCAAGGCACCCCCTGATTGGTAGCATGCTGGCCTTTCAATGTACATTGCTCATCTTCTTAATCCCATACTTAGGATGCAAATACAGTGCACCCGCTGTGTGCCAGTTGCTTGTTCGAAGAGAATTAACTTGTGTTTATCAGTGAAAATGATCGGGAATGCCTTGTTAGCATTCATCGGTGTTACGGATTGGAGTGGCATTCAGTGCACTAAGGTGTGTTATAGGTTGTTTGTGTATGGTTCATACCACGTAAAGTCAGGCTGCAGAAAGGAAAGTGCTTATGGATCCTTGGTTAGGATATTGATGTAGGATTTAAAACTAAATTAACTATGTTCAGGCCAGGGGAGCGAAGTCAATTGTTGGTAAACCAAAGCTGTAGACATGCTATGCACAATACCACTTATAACAAAAGACCCTGAAGGAATGATATGAAGAAGATATGTGTAACAGAATACTGTGATTTGCTTATGGGGTGTTACATGCATGTGTGGGACGACACACCGATGACTAGTTTACAACCCAATCGATATATGGTTTAAAAAATAAAAAACAAGTTGAATATAAGATGGAATATCTGGATGTCTATATGCTTTGACCTTGTGCCTCCTGATTATTGTTATTTTATTGAAAATAAAAATAAATGTATATACAAAGCTGTAGACATGGCAGATTTCCAGGATATCCACCTTCTGCCTAAGTGCTTCACACTTATGTTTGTTATCTGCAAATTTAATATGCTTGGGTGGGCCGAAATCCTTGAATTTATCTGACCCATGTGGCTCAGTCTTGGATAACCTTGGCTTGCACTTTATCTACAAGTTTCAGTTTATCTTAAAACACAAGCTATTGTTTAAAATATTTAAAATTTCTATAACTATTGTGTAGTGGCTTTAGTTTTCAAAATGTACAGCTTTTAGTGTAGACGCTTTAGTTAGGTAAATATTCAATGGTTAATTTAGCAACTTTTTTTATACCAGTTTAATTTTAGTACAGAGGTTTGTTTTAAAATGCTTACAGTTGCTTTAATTATAGTGTTAGTTTTAGTGTAGCTACTATTAATTTAAACTTCACTTACTGGCTTTTGTTTAGTTTTAGTGTAGAGTTTTGAAGTTAAAGCGTTTGAAGTAGCTTTATGTTATGTTTTTACAGAAGGTGTGGTGTAGATGAGCTAGTTCAAAACATTTATTGTGGTTTAGTATCGCAGATTTGCTCTAGAGTGTGTTCAATGACTAAAGCTTAGCTTAAGTAGCGAAATGTTAATTTAGATTAACAGGGCCATTTTTTTCTTTTTTTTTTGTGTAGAGGCTTTCTTTATAATATTTATTGGGTTTATGTACCGGTTAAATTTTATTTTTTATTATAGAGACTATGATATGAACTGTTTATAACAGCTGAAGTTTATAATGTTTACAGGTGCCTTGGTTTCAATACATTAGCTTTACTTTAGTTTTCGCATAGTTCTTTTGCTTTAGAACTCTTACAGAGGTTTTAGTAATATCACCGAGGCTTTCTTTAAAATGTGTCACAAGAATTAATTGGAAAAGTTAAACCAGTGTTAGTTTAGTTTTACTTTGTAGGCTGAGTTTACAGTATTTATAGCGGTTGTTGTGCAACATGTTAATAGATTATTTATATGTTTTTTGGCCGCTTTTATAGTGCACATTCTGCTTTGGGCTCTTTCAGTAGTCCTGGATTTGCACTACAAAAGGTTCCGAGTTTTCCATTGCAGAGTTGAGTCTAATTTAACACATGAAGAATATGCTGTCATTTGCATGAAAGGATCTGGTTCTTTAATTGGGTTAATGTGCCAACTTCAGGGACTATTGTGTGTACATTCTTGGTGTTTGAAGGGTGAGTGGGCATAGATTTACTGAATGGCTTAAGCATCTTCTAGTCTGGTGGATGTACCCAGAATATCCATAATAGCCAATTAAAGACCTTTTTGGGCTCTGTTGTATGTACATCAGGATTGTGATTTTATGTGTTGTCCATGTCTGGAGGTTTGGTGGAGTAATGCATCCACTCCAGAAATATGTGTTTGACCTCAGTGACACAAGTTCAAATCCCAGTGGGTCCACTCAGCCTTAATTCCTTCTTAGGTCAGTAAACAACTGTTGTTCAGTGCCAGAATGCCCGACAGGTAAATGTGCGCTCTACAAATATAGGTTCTATGTGTTCTGTTGTATGATGAATATACATCTTGTGTCCTGGTGGAGAGTTTAGTTCTAGTATAGAGGCTTTAGGTAAGAATGTTTATAGTGGCTTTAGTTTAGCATGTTTAAAACTGATTCAGTTGTGTCTTAGAATATAGGCTGTAGTTTAGAACGCCCAATGTGTATTTAGTGCTAGTATACAGACATATGGAATTATTTTTGACTTTATCAACTAACATAAGTTTACTTTTTCTTTACAGACTTTAGTTTGCAATGTTTATAGGAGGGGTAAGTTAGAAGGTTTACAGTGGATTTAGTGAATTTTAAGTATAGAGGCTGCAGTTTAGCATGTTTCTGTGGATTTGGTTTCGTTTTTAGTATTGCAGCATGACTTTAGGTTGTTTATTGTGGCTTTAGTCTTGTTTTAGTACATCAGCATAGTTTAAACACGGAATCCTTTGACTGAATTTTAAGACACAATAGCTCCCCTACATCCACTACTTACAAGAAAAAAGAAACTTAATTCCTCATCAAATGAAAAATACTAATATAACTTTCCCAACCCCAGTCCTTCCTCTCCCTGGGAATTTCTGACCACAAAGCATTGCCTTATCTCAGAATGGCACCTTCCTATAAACCCCAAGTTTCATCCTTCCCTCCCATTCATGCGTCTTTTCTGCACTGTAGCAGGTCAGAACACTCCTGAGATATGATTTTCAAGAACCTCTGGCTATTGGGGTTATGTAAATTGCCTAAAATAAGGTGACTTCTAATATAGAAAGAGGGCCCTTGTGAACTCCAAGTTTCCTATCTTATGGTCAAGCAAAGAAGTGATCTTCCTTAATACCCAACAGGTCTGAAAACCTATGGAATTTGTGGAGGTCCGGGACCCTAGTTCTCCCCCCCCCCCCCCCCCCATAGTATCTTGATAACCTGACTATCATCACATAGGGTCAACGAAATATGTTTCCCCATTGTCAAAACGGGGTAAGTCTGACTGTTAGGCAACCTCAGGGTTGTGTATACTGGAAATCGAGAGATAACCGTGTTGAACAGAGTCAATTGTATTATTAATATTGGTCCAGTACTTATAAAGTCTTCAGCATTGCCAAAGGAGATGCACTACTATGCCTGGGTTACCACATACCCGTCAGCGGGTCTTCAATTTCCACATGTCCCGTTTGTGCTTTTCAACTGGTGTGTAGTTGTTACTGCTGCATTGTTTTAACCATGGCCTCTCTTCCTACTGAGAATCTAGCTGTGTTGTGCGTTCTAATAAATATCTCATCACATTCCTCACCTTGACTCGAGGTACAGGAAGCACAGCCAGGCTCCCCTGACCAATCACAACGCTGCAATGCAGCGTTGTGATTAGTCTGAGTGTCCTGTGTCGACGCTCACCAGGGAATGGGGGCCTGGGCAAGTTCTCCATGTAGGCTGTAATGCAGCCTGCAGGGAGAAAAGGGAAAGTGCGCATGGCTGTTTTGGGCGGCACAAGATCTACATCACACTGTGTCTGCCAGATTTATCAAGTGTCGGGCGCCTGGCTCCTGCTTTTGATGGATTCCCTTCCACAATTGATAACAATGATGTCTGCTGCCACAAGTGTCAAGGCAGCACTGCCATCAAACCTAAGACACTAGAGTTTTATCCCAGGAAATCAGACTTTGGACTATCTGGACTTCTATCTGGATTCTGTCTCAATTTCTTAGGCGTTTTATGGAATCTTCGCAGTAATACTTAAATTTATAAGTGCAAGTGCCTACTTTCTGAATAGCTCAATTGCTGACTATAGAACTAGTAACTACATTTTGTGATCCCAGACAAATTACGTCATCTCCTCGTGCTTGAGTTCCCCAGGCTGCCAAAACTGGGAGAGCTAAGAACTGGCTTTTACACTAGGAATGTCCACTTTGTTCCTAGAAACATAGATACACAAGATGTACTTGCATTTTAGTGCACATCTCACGGATTCCTTTTTAGGTCAAAATCTGTTAGACAGCTGTGCTGTCTGGTTGTGAAAAACTTTTTAGGGACATGTCGTTGGCTGGCCTGGAAAGCAATTCTGCCCATTGCTTCTGTAGGCTGTTTTTTTGTCACTCTTATTTTCTTGTTTTCTACCGGATGGTTTTCTTTTTGGCCATCCATCTAGTCTTTGTCCATCTTGTTGAGCATAGCCTGTTTACCATCTATTCAATTGGCTTCTTTTATCCTTGAGCATGTCTCTGCTTTTGTGAAACCTCTTTTCTTTTTCTTAAAACATTCCATGAGATTGCATACATTTCCCCCATTCCGTGTTTTCCCACTTCTTCCAGAATATTTATTTTCATAACGTTCTAAAAATGTAACTTTCCACAACTTTGTCCTTTGAGTCTCTCTTCCATAGACTTTTATGCAGGTTCAAGCTGCTGTCTGTGGCGCTTTAACTCCATGTTTAGCTCTTTTGTTCATTTGCTTCCAACCCTCTACACGCTGCTCTCTCTATTTGCTTCCCTCACCTGTACCCCCATGTTGCTTCTCCCCACTGCATGCTTCCTGTTGCTTCCCCCGAGCACCTTATTGTTGCTTTCCCTAGGGTAAACAAAAGAAAAAATTAAATGAGACGGCGGGCCACGTAGGCTTAATACTTTTTTTTTATTAGCCATGCTTTGCAGCATGGTTGGGATCTGCTCGCTTTTCCAATGGTT
Source organism: Triturus cristatus (assembly GCF_964204655.1). Lineage (NCBI taxonomy): Eukaryota > Metazoa > Chordata > Amphibia > Caudata > Salamandridae > Triturus > Triturus cristatus. The sequence goes on from NC_140583.1 coordinate 1,043,758,191, forward strand.
TTAAAGGCAAGACCTATTGGCTTTGCCTATTCTTGTTTAGTTATGAATTTTAGATGAGTTGCACTTTGCATCTGAATTAGGGGTGGGCGGAATTTGCGTAATCGCATTACGCAAATCTCAGCGAAACGGTAAAAAATCTCCGCGAACATGCAGAAATTCCGCGAACACGCGGAATTGCTTGTTCGCAATGCTTTTTTCCTGTTCACAGTTGCTGTTTGCGTGCTCGGGGAGAAATATCTCGCGAACACGCATTTTGAGAACGCGAACAAGAAAAAATTTCGCGAAGTCGCGGAAAGCAGAATTTTGGGCAATTTCGCGTTCTCCGCGGTGCGCGAAATTACCGAAATTCCGCAAATTCCGCGAGCGGAACAGAATTTACCGCCCTGGCCTAATCTGAATTACCTCCAGTGACTGGCTTCCTGTCAGCAGTTAGTAGAAATGAAGTGTGATATGACTAATTCAGCTAGATTTACTTTATTTTTTTAGCACAAAACATGAACTGGATTGTGTCTAGCACATGAATCCTTCTCCCATTTTGGGGACTCTCTTCCAAGGAAATTTGGAGATCTGCCAAAGCCTTGTGCGCAACCCACAGATTGGACTAAATTATCATGTGAAAAAACAAAGTATCTCAAATTCTTTCAAGTTCTCCACTTTAGTGCAGACCCTACTGCTTCAGGTGTGTGAATCAAACAGGCTAGAGACTAACTTCTTGACATATGCAAAGGTTTTTGTTTCATAGAAAGTTCCAAATGCACATCCAACACAATACAGGCACCTGAGTCACTTTGAAGTAATGCATGAAACACCATTTCATTCTTATCATGACTTCTGTTTTGCCAGAACCAGCCAGCATGTGTTTCGGCCTTTCAAACAATGGTCTTTTCAAAGCTTGGGTATAGTAGCAGTCCCATAAAAAAGGTTACATTATTGGAAACACTTAGAAAGGTTTCCTCCTAATGTAATTTTAAGGTCTGTAATGTATATCTGCTACTTGACTACACCATATACCCTGGCTTGTCTCTTCCGAGAGCTCACAGATGCATGGTCTTGTGTATCCTTCGTGTGGTGGCCGTTTGAAAGGATGACTATCCCTTCCATGTGAAACTCCACAGTCACCCCTTATAGACGCGTACAACGATGCAGACTCTGATACCAGCCAGCCAAATGCAAACTAGTCTGACACTTCTTTTTATGTTAATGTTTTTCATTATGTTTATTTCATTCTATGATTTTTTTTTTTTTTGAAAACAGATTTTATTGGTCAATTTGCGTATAGGTCGCAGAGCTCTGCCCACCAGAGATACCCGCCAAATCAAACAGAAGACATACCTTACAGCAACCGACTTCCTCCCCCCCCCCATAAACAACCAAGCACAACACGGTGACATTTAACGACGGTGCCCGAATAAGTTCCCACCCCAGTACCTCTGAAAGACAGGCAAAGACTCCCTCATACTATGATTTTTAATTTATAGCTCATTTTATAATGCAGTTCATTGCTTCTGATGGACCCTAATCTAGAGTTTTCTTCATTTAAATATGTTTTATTGTAATATTTAGTAATTGGTAATGTTTAGTTCCTATTTTAACTTTATTTTTAAGGTTAGTTTATTTTTAATCTATAGTTATTTAAATGTGTTGCAGTGTTTGCTTAATTATTAATGTTTCGTATATATTTTAACTATTTTTAAAGTATATATTTTAATATGTAGTCCTCTCAATATTTAGTTCGATTTTAATATTCATTTTTATGGTCTTGCTTGACAGCACAATTGTCACCAGAGAGTAATATGAGCATTACAAGAGAGGGGCTTTGGCTCCACCCACATGTTGTAAGCCAGGAGTGCATACTTATGGAAAGCAAACAACTTCTGCCCAATCATACTCAGCTGTGTTCATTTTGTTTGTGGCCATCTGCGTGACCTTCAACTTTCAGGGGCACACACCCTTTACATTGTAATAATACTACATTGTCTAAGAAATGTAGATCATTTATGGTGTTTTCTCTGGGTGGAGGACAGTCATTAACTTACATGGATTTTAGGTCTGGCCTAACAGTGCAACTGTCACTCGACCTTTTAACCTACACCAATATTACTCTACAGTTCTTTGCTTCCACACAAGTACATATCCATTCCCATGCGATCTACTTGTAATACTTCACATTATCACACATTGTTCATTTAACGCCAGACCTATCGGCATTGCTTGTTAATGTTGTGATAAGTTTAAATGTTTCAAAAGGTTATGTTTTTAGCTAATTTCTCATTATGACACATTTTAAATGTTTTGATAAATATGAATAATTCTTTTTATATGGTGGCTAATAGTCCTCTTGTTTAATATTTTGATATTAAGCTGGTGTTAAATATTTAACATAATTTAATATGTTGTCTGCATTTTATATTTAGTTTATTTTTGTTCATATTTAACATTATGTAATTTATGTGTATTCATGTTAATTTTTTCACTGTGTTTAATGCTTTCATTTTTTTATCAAGACCGATTTAAATTGTTTAACTTTTTATGATGCTTAGCTTAATTTTTCCATCATTTCAGATCGACTATCCTTTTTCTGAATATTGATATCCTCTATGATAAGCCACTTAACAGAGCATGATTTAGGAACAAGAATTCCTGGTTTGCAGTTCTAATATTATCTTAAGCAAGAACACAAGCACTCTTTATGAAAATTTTTGTTTTGGCTTAAAGTCCTTCAAGGCTTAAGAATGTATTTAAGAATACTGTTCTAAAAAAAATAATGCAATTAATTTTAAATATAAGGAGCGGTTCCGTTTGACTGACGTGCTCTTATCTGGCATGCCTAGCCAACTTTGATGCCAACGGGCTATTGTGAAGCCAGATCTCCTAGAATTCAAGCGGAATGTACAACTTCTGCAGTAATAACACATTTTCTGTTCCTTTTTTCACAAAGAATATGCACAGTATTTAATGGTGCATAAAAATTCTTTAGTGCCTGTGTTACAATATGTGTTTTTGTTGTTTTTGATTCACTCTCTAACCAGTTTTTAGGCCGAGCCCTGAGCCAGCGCGCAAGTGCTGCTCTGGGGTTGATCTGTGGTAGTAAAGTATGGGAGAGAAGCCACGCCCTCTTCCCGCCTGTCTTTTTCATTGGCTTGTGTCTTTGTCGTTCCTAAATGTTGCCTTCCGATTGGTTTATAGGTTTGCTAGTCCCTCCTTATGATGGCCATGTTGTCATTTGTATTCTTCCAAGGCTACTGGCCCCTTTACTTCGAGTGTTGCACGGTATGTGTTATTTATATTGTGAGCACTATTTTCTTCCCGAGCATTCTTCCCCCCCTCCCGCAGTCCGTACCTTCTCGGCCCCCCCACCCGCACTCCCGTTTGCAATGCAATAGGTCTCGCGTAAATGTGAGTTCTATTGCATTGCAAATTCTTGTTTTAGAAGTTGTTGCACGATTTACATTCTGAAAAATGGTTGGCTCATGCTCTTTGAGTTAAGTATGTTTTATGAGTGGGCTCCCATTTTTTGCAGGCTTTGTATTCAGAAAGTTGAGAATGAGTTGGACCCAAGTCTGGCATGTGACTACTGGTTCTCAGGAATGCCACACCACATGGTTTAATCTGGGAGAAATCTCAATTTTGTTGCATGCATACAGTCTTTTTTGATATGCACATATATGTGCATATTTCAACATGCTGAATGAAGGAAATCCAAGATGGCGGCGATAACTGGTGGCAGGAGCGGGGACTGACTGCCTGAATATGAGACTCACGTTGCCACCGGACGAGGTCTTCCGCAACTTTTGACGCACCAAGAGGTTCACCGTCGCCATAGACATCGGTGAGGTGCCTCCACTGGTGGGGGGCGAGCGGATCGTTAGGGACGAAGCGGAGACTCACCCTTTATTCCGCTACCAATGACCGCGCAGGGAGTCCTGGCTCTACAGCGGCTGTCTGCGGCACTCTGGGATTTGTAGTTTGGGGTGTATGAGCTAGTTCCCTCAATACAAGCCGTAGCGGAAGGGGTGAACTCTATTTTCTAAAAGGATGCGGGTAGGGTCACCCGCACCTCACAACGCGAGGCGCTGTTCCACTCACTCATCAAGAGGTGAGGAGCATAAGCGAAACTACATTTCCCGGAAAGGGTGTAGGGGCTCCATTGGGGGGGGCAAGAGTTGGGTAACCAGCATGAAAACTGAGCTTTGGTCATTGCATCAAGATGTATGATACAACAAGTAACATCAAGCTTACAACAAGTCAGAACAATTGGCTTTGTTAATGGTTGTTAGTTGCATAAGAAAAATTATCAGAAACTATGGTTAGTATATAATATTGAAAAAGCTTCCACTTGAAGCCCTGGTGACACCACGACAATGTTGCTGCTCCTAAGTTTCAAAAAGAGAAGGGAAATCGAGTGAGAATATGACTCTCTTTAAAGGATTTCCCTTCCCCTACAATGTTCTCCTTGCAACTGCCGGTGAGATACGTTCCTAGATTACTGTGCAGGCTTATGTACAGCTTTTGCCCTTCAGGACCACTGTGAGTGAACCGAGCAGGCTAGGCACCCTCAACAGATGGCCACTGTATGTATATATGTTAGGTTGGGCACATTCTGTCTTTTGAGCCAAATGTATGCCTCCTACTACAATCTGTGTGTAAGGAGCATTCTGCGCTGAGTTTGGAATATAGCTGATGGGGTTGGATAGGCAGCTTAGGAGGCACAGTTAGTGCACAGAGTGTGGGACGGTTGCATTGTAAATAGAACAGGTTGTCATTTAAGTGGTCGTCAGTGTACTATATATAGTGCGAACTCAAAGTATAATCTTAACAAAAGGCGTTGCTAGACCTGAACTTTGTGTGCGAGGGGGTGGGGGTAGCAGTAGCATATCAATTCATGGAGGCGGGGCTAACTTCAAACAATGGGCTAAAACTACCCTTGGAGCCAGTACCAGAAAATAGAGCTACATTGTGCATTTTAAACCTACTGGTCATACCCTATACGATTACAACAAACCTGTTTTGTTGGATTTTACAATGTTTCTAGGCTACTGACAAGATTCTATAAACAGGGGATGAGTGGTTGGACAACTAAAAAACAGCTTATATAAATTTAATTTCAAAGGACTTTGGCGTTAAAAATGACAATGTTTTTTACTTTTGCTTTTTTATACCTTTGGCTAAAGTGCTATGCACCTATAATAACTCCACTGCAAGTAAAAAAACAAAAGTAAAAAACATTGTTATTTTCAACGCCAACAGCTCTAACTTTAACAAATGTGAGAACTATTACATTGCAAATGTTTTCTTATAATATACACTGTGATCCTTCCTTCCTGAGACAGGTCAGTTGAAGACTATAGCAGTATTTACGGAGGTATTGCGACTTCAAGCCAAAATACTGACTCCCGCCCAATTTTTACAATTTCAGTAAATGTGTAGTATACATTTTATCACCCTGGCCTTGAGTTGCATGGTAAATTCTATTGCTGTATAAATAGGAGTTTGAGGAGAGATCAGAATTGTCAGTAGTGTTACAAAGATTGTACTTCGGCACCTAATCTCATCAGCAGAAACATAGCAAAATGTATCCGATGAGAAAGAGGTAAGCCACGGCCATAATAAAATAAAAAGTATATATGTGTGTGTGTGTGTGTGTGTGTGTGTATATAGATATATATATGCCACGAAGAGATCTTTTTGCTTGAAAGAACCAGCGGGACACCATGGGGTACTTCAAACAGGGGATTTATTTCAAAGAGCATGGGCATGACGCGTTTCGGACATTGCCTTTCTCAAATGCCCACTCCTCCCCCGATCAGCCACAGTTCCGTTTAAATTCCTCCAGTCGTTCCGCCATTGGTGGCTCTCCTGATAGGCCAGTTAAAAGTCACACACAGACCTGCAATCCCAGTAGTAAACTGCAAGTCCTAGCATGCTCTCTCACCGCATGCTAAGCAAGGGACTTCAGCCGGCCATGTCTGTAAAACAAAACCATCAGGATAACATTAAGAACGCTGTTCAGGGCTGTGGTAGTCGAGGCAATGTAAAACAAATACTCCTCCCGAGTCCCCAAAACGCCTTTAAAACAAACTGATCCGCTCCTTGGGTGGCCTGGAAAACGTGGCTACAGTGATCCGTATTCCTTTGTGGAGTCACGAATTGCAGTTAACAGCGGCACAGATACCGCGGGCGGGTGTGGTGGGTCAGAGCCTATCCATTACCATGAATACAAAGAAAGTGCCGAAGCTGCCCCGGATCACTCTGTCCTCTTGTTGAGACGGGTCTCCTCCACGTGCGCCCAGGACTTGCTCACAACATATGCCACGAAGATATCCTTTTGCTTGAAAGAACCAGAGGGACACCATGGAGTACTTCAAACAGGGGATTTATTTCAATATATGTATATATAGAGAGTGAGATCTAGATAGATCTACAGTTTAAAGCAGTAAATGCTTGTTCATTGTGTTATGCCTCATTCCTGCCTGCAAAATTGAGAATAGGAGGTATTTATGTTGTATGGAAATTACCACTTCTTACTCAACACTGCCCACAATTGGGGCTAAGTGATCAGCCACCAAGTGCAGTGCCTCTATTATGCATGTTATGTTTTTTTGCCACCTGGAAAATTCTGAATTGGTATTTATCACACTGGGTAGGTTTCACCTCTTGTTCCCCGCTACCCGCAGAAGGTTTGAGGTCCTGCGCACGGGGAGGATGTGATTAGAGGGATCCCTTTGACATTGGAGCGGGAAGCTTTTTATGCATGACAGATGAGTTGCTCCTACAGGAGAAATGTCTTCAGCTCTTCTCAGAACTGGAAGAAGAATGCGGTACAGGAAGAACCGGTGCCTGGGTAGTCTGGTAATAAAGTACAGCCACATCTATATTGATGGCCCCAGCTCCCTGCACATCCATCTTGTCACAGTGATCTTGGGCTGAAGGTGACATCAACCTGTCTTCCTTGGAACAAAGGCGCGATGACAGCTAACCTGTGAAGCTGGGCCGCTGCAGAGGACATGATGGATGGGCATGGTGGACGTCTCGGTTCTTCTTTTTAAATATCCTGTGCTTGTCTGTGAAGTTTGTCAGCTGCTGCGGTGTCTTCTCCTCTCAATGGTCTTCCAGAAACTCGGGGAGGCCTGCTGCCCAGCCGTTGTCACGTGTCCTGTAGCAGCGCCATTTTCTCTGGGTATCATTGCTTCTCGCGGATCATGAGGTGTCAAGTAAAAGGAATTTAAAGCCTTAATATTGTAGATTATCCCTGTTTCTAACACACCTGGTGATGGTGGATAAGAAAGCTGAAGTTAAGGGAGCCAGTGGATTGGGTGCACAAAGAAATGCTTGAAAGAGAGAAGTCTACGCCTTTTTTGCTTCCTCTCAACATGTGGGTTTGCCTCTTCCAGAGAATTCACTACATTCCGCAGCGCAACCCAAGGAAATTATACAAATCCTGGATTTCCCGCTCTACTGCAGCTCCAGCAGTTTACCGTCCGCAGGTGGAAATAAAACATAATTGAGAGATTCTCTGGGCTTCATGTAAAACATTTTTAATGTGAAGCTTCTTTTGCTAAATCCGTTGGAAAAAACTGCGGTATTGAAAAAATGTCCATCTCATTTACACACTTACACCAACCTGTTTTTGGATTAACTTACCATATGTAAATTTGGATGAGAAAACACTGTAGAGAGGTGGGTCTTCATTGTCTTCGCAGTGGCATAGCGCGAGTCCCAGGAGCCCCAATGCAAACCAGACAAAATGGGTCCCTTTGCCTCAATCTTGTGTAATTAAAAGTAGCCATAACTGGGTGCATTGGGCACACCACTCCACTGGGCACCAGTGCCTTTGCATCTGCTGCACCCTGACTGACCTCTTCGTTCACCTCAAACCCTTGCGTTCCCACCGCCCGTAAATGTTGTGTCACAGAGAGTCTGCACTAATGTCACATTTTTCTTGATATTAAATGTCATCCTTGCGAGTGTCATGGTGTTGATCAGGTTTTGTAAATAAATCCCTCCTGATGACTTACTAAAATTGAATTTAGGCGCGCAAAAAATAGTAAATGTTCCCCGCGTGTTTTGCTTAGTCAACCAATTTGGCAAAGTGGGGAAGCTGAGATTAGAATGTCAGTCCTGTTTCCACTGCTTCCTGCTTCCCTTACTACTGTCTCTTCATTACTATAGACCCACAAATCTGTTGCATTTATTTTACATGTGTAGTGGAGAAATAAAAAAAGTAGCAAGGCAAAAACAGTATATTGTACAGTAATTTTGAATTATAAAAATAAGCATGCATGCTCATTAAAAAAAAAAGAATGTCGGTGCAGGGTTGATCTCTGTCCTCTCAAATTGAAAAGAATAAAATAATCATTTTTACTGAGTATGTAGCGTCACCCAATTTGTGATTTTCCCACAGTGGCATTGGCTTGGTAGATATCTGATATTCAAAATGTCCATTGATTGATCAGTCACACTAATTATAACGGTTCTTTTATTTGAAGTTAACCTTATTGTCTTCAGCTTCCACCACAACAGTTTTTTGGTTACAGTGTTCTCCCCTCATCAATATTGCCTTTCCTAAACCTCAACATCCTGTTCTGTACAAGTGAAACAAGTATGACCCAACGTTCATGAGGGACTCAAAAAATGTAAGGCCCTGCTGTTCGCAAAATTGAGCTACTCCATTTTGGAAGAAAGATGGCGTCCAAAGCCTGGCTATGTAGGCCTTTAAAAACCAGTGATCACATTTGAATGCGCGAAGCTTCATTGGACCTAGTTATGATTGCGCCATGCCGACAGCGGTCTACTGTAGGCAGCGCTTGGCCAGGTTCAATAATCTCATTAATTGTTGCACTAATTCAGCAGGACGGAGAGCGGTGTTCGCCTCGCCTATCGGATCTCCTCCAAGTGACCCCATAATCTGTATTTTTGGCAGTGCCTTAGATGCTTAATTGTTTAATCTTGAGCAGACATCAGTGTTTCTACACTTGACACTTTGTGATCTGTGCCAAACAAGGGATTGGTAAATATCTCTCTGCCTGCCTGGATTCGAGGATGAGGACATGTAAATTATTCCTACCCCAGCTACTCTTCATTTCTCATTCTTTATTCTTGGTTCCCAAAAAGTAATTGCCACGTAACATGGACGTTAATGAATAAATGCATTAAGTGAGCAAAGCCATGTCAACAAAACCGCACCAAGTCAGCTCCTCACAGGCTAAATCTGACAGTTGCTTTTCTTTCTTTGGTCATGTATACACCAGTCATGGTTTCCGATTCACTCCAATTCCATCTACATTGGCAGTCATACCCGGTCACTGAGGGGGTTCCATCAAAACTAGATATCTGGTAAATTCTGACCTTTGTTGGTGTTTAATTACACTAGAACAGAATGTATTCTTACAGTATAAGCAAAGGCTGGTAGAGCGGGCAGTCCGAAGTATCCTCTTGTGCCTACACCATGATAAAACAAGCATTGGCAAAACCAATAGTAGTAGTAAGAGATTTGTTGTATTATTCAAAGGATTACAATAAAAACAAAATATCACAGTTGGCACAAATATCAGGTGAATGTTAAAAAGTTCTAGATATGTATGAGTTAAGATCAATGATAAAAGCAGTTGCTATCTCTGGAGACTAACGCTTTATAAACTCTGTCTAAAAATGACATTAGTCTTATGATTGCACTATTCTCTCTGACACTAAAACAATACCTAACAGCCTCAAAAGTCGATCTTATTTTTGCTTTGTAAAAATCGGTCATAAGCAGGGCTCGAGTCGGGGTACCACGCGGGTGGACGGCGTCCCCCCACTTATTTTACCAGGTTTTTCCGGGTGGACGCCGTCCCCCCTGCCCAAAAGCTGGACAGCATTGTGTGAGCAGAGAGCCCTGGTGGGAGGGAAGTTTCCCGTAAATTACCAAAGATATGCTAATATTTGTAATTGGAGACTTTAAGAGGCACCGGTGGTGTGTGCAGGCTGGAGTGATTGGGAGGCGGAGCGAGCAGGCGTTAGCGGTTAACGCTTGGAATGTGTGTCCTTCTGTATCTTGTGCACTTTTGAGCACTTCGTTGTGCAACTGGGGCACCCCCTCGGGGGAGTGGGGGGGAGGGGGGGTTGCAAAGGACATCGAGGAACAGACCAGGGGTAGCAGTGCTGTGAAATGCCCCGTCATCTAAAGGCATATGAATACTTATGAGATTCCTGTTGTGACGTCACTTCCGGTGACAGCGTCCCCCCACTTCTTTTCATGAGATTCCTGTTGTGACGTCACTTCCGGTGACAGCGTCCCCCCACTTCTTTTTTTAGGACTTGTGCCCTGGTCATAAGTAAATTTTTCTTATATACAAAATTTTGGTGCAAATACATATAATATACAATAGGGTTTAATTTGTGTGTCCGCAGAGTCCACACACAGTTTTTCCTTTAAACATAGGGTTTATTTCCCCTCAAATTCATAGATCCGTATGTAAAACAGTCTAAATCTTAGGAATTTCATTTTCACATAGCCAGGCAGATTCGATCCTAGATATTATTGGCCCTGTGAGGTGAGGGTATCAGAAACTAAGTCCACATGTTTATATTGTTGTGACTTGGCCAAGCCGTTATCCCTTTGTCGACCAGTTAAAATTCCTCAGAGTAGACTTTTTCAGGCTGGTCGGTTGAACTTTGCCAGCGACTCTAGGTCGGGGAAATTGTTTATTTGTAGAGCTGTATCTGATGATATAACATTCAGTTCCACATCCATATATGACTTTTTTTAAAGTTATTGATGGAGTAAGGATTTTAAGGTTAATGGATCTGCCCTTGCACTTTCACAAAAATAATTCAAACTGCTTCTGTAGTGCATTGACTTAAACAATGTTAAATTCAGTTCGAGCCTGATGACAGTGTGGAGTGGCTGTGCGGAGATGCAGAAGATTATGCACACATTGCATATAGGTTTTATCGGGACTGGCTATAGCCTTGTTATTTAACGCAAGTGATGCATAAAGTACTTGTGGTATAAGTCTGGTATTAGGTTCAGTGATGGTTTAATTGCTGTGCTGCCGAACAGATTTAAAAAAATCTTATAATAGATTTTGTTATCGTAGGTGACTTGAGCTTTCTTGTGGATAGGTGGTTAGTCCATGATAGCTTACTGTTGGATGTAGTTCCAAGAAATTAACATTGATGGACTGTTTACATCAAGCTATCTCCTAAGACCCACAATGTGGATTTAGTTTTCTTTCCAAAGATCATATTCTTGGACCGGTTGGCAATTAGTCTATTTTCCAGATTTAAACTGTTTAGACTATTTAGTAGGTACTGGAGGCCTTTTGGGGTTTGCGACCGTATCACCAGGTTGTCAGCGTAGGCCAAATGTAATCTTTTTGTGCCTCCCAGCTTGGGTGGAATACCACGGTCTGAATCAAGGGAGTCAGCCAGATCAACGATTTACAAAGAGAGTAATGAGGGGACTCGGTGCAGAATTTGGGTGTCAAAACATTGTCAGTGGATATCCTAGTCTACAGCCATGTATTGGTATGTAATTCGATAAGGAAATAGAAGAAGGATAGATCAATTCCCCACTTCTTGAGCTTTGCCCTTAGTCTTTGCCGATTCACTTTGTCAAAGGTGGTGGAATAATCCACAAAGCAGGAATTGTTTTGTTTTTTAATGATTTTTTGTACAAGAAAAGTCAAAGCCACAATGTTGACAGTTGAGCAGCCCGGGTGGAATCCAGTTTGTGTTAATGGTATTAGATGTTGTTGTTTCGTAGCCCTATTTGCCAGCTTATCTAATAAGTGTTTGGCAAATAGTTTCCCTTTAAAATCCAGAAGGACAATTAATCTATAGTTGGCTGGATCTTGTTTGGATACCTTTTATAGGTAGGATGAGCCCATGAAGTAGGGTCTTGCCGGTCCTGGTGACATTGAAGAATAGATGTTCTAGTAATGAACTCCAGAAACTCCCATCTAGTTTGACCAAATCTTTGGGTATGCCGTTTGGGCCTGCAGCTTTTGAAGGGCGAGAGCCTTTCATTCGTTTTGTTATTTTCTCCTTGGTGATGGCTGAGTGTGATACAGTCAGTTAAAAATTCATATAATCCATTGAGAGCTGATTTATATAGGCCCTTTATATAGGTTGCCCACTTATTGTTTGATTTGAGCAGGTCATTCGGTCGCTCATAGGACCCAGAGTCCAAAATGCCTTTTCATTTCGCGACAAGATGGCAAGTATCGGTTTGGCCCAAGCATTTTCTTGTTTGTCAGGTTTTATTTCTGTAGTAATCTTCCTTAAACGCGATCTTAAAGTTTTTAATTATTGCGTCACGGTTCTTCGAGGGAGATTGTTTTAAGGTATGTTGTAGCGTCTTATAGTGAATCCTTCTTACGTGGCTTAATTCCTTCGCAATGAAGTCTGAAAAGTGTTTCTCCGTCCCGTCTATAACTTTGTGATCAAGACAGCCAGAATGATGGTGTATATGATATGCTGCCAGGTACAGAGCCCGTCACTACTAATCGCGAAAATGGAATGTTAGTTTTCGAAGTATGAGCATAATGGATGCAGCACTTCACATACAATTGATGCTTTATTTTTAAGATGAACGTTCCATTTAAGCTTCTTGCAGTTGACAGCTGTCATACAATTCCTGTTTGCCATTTTCCTAGATTCCAGCTGGTCTGATGTAAAAAATGATCTTCTGTTGGTCATTGTCACTCTCTGACCTCCCCATAACAGCGTAGCTCTTGCAGAAATGTTACTTGAAATAGAGAACGAAGGTGTAATCGTTGATGGTATGTGCAGTTGGGCCCTGAAATGTCCCCTATAGCCGGAGTCTGTCAGGAGATTATAAGCGAGTCTGTTTTGGATGTTTGGGACCTTAAATTTCCCAAGTTGGATTGTTTTAGGAAAGGGGATAATCTAATTTAAATCTGGGTCCTCGGGGGAAGGGGTATAAAACGCTGGAGGAAGCAGAAAATGATGAAAGTCCCCAGTCATAATGGCAAACAGCCGACCATACTTCCTCATTCATAAATCCAGCTCTTCTAGTGCATCGTGATATTTGTGTTTGTGTTTTTAGGAGATGAAGGGGGGAAATAGATGTTTATAATCCGAAACCTTGCAGTAGTATGGCACTTTAATAAGACTGCTAATATATAATCAGAAGACTATTTAGTTTGATACTTTTCATAAGTTTGTTACTGATCAATGTTGCCAGCCTTCCACTCGGTCTCCCAGAGTCATTCTTTTTTTCCCCGGGTTTCATGAAAATAATGTGGTATTGTAAATTTCTTTTTTTTTTTTTTTAACAACATATTTTATTGATTTTATTAAACGAACAACCAGCACAGTTACCCAGAGATTATGGTGCAAGTACATCCCCCAGGGTACACATTGTGCTGATTTACCGCCTTGTTAAATTTGAGGGTACCATGTTTATTGCAAACATTCCACACAGTCGTCATTAATGAAAGTTAACATTTTGTCCCCTGAGTGATTTTGTTGGCTGTCTAAGCCTGCGATGTTCCAAGAAATAATAGAAAATTCGTCAATGGAACATTCCGGAATTTTCGGTGCACTAGGGTATACTGATTAGTTGTGCGCACAAAGATTGGTTTGTTGGTCATCAATTCTCCCAGTATGTCTGGCTATGGCTGCCAGCTTTTTGACGTTATCGTTTGTTTTTTTTGGGTGCATTTTTTTTTCTCCTTTTTTTGTGCAAATTGTTAGTGTGAGGGGAGCTCTAGTGTCTTTATCAAAATGGAAAAAATGGCTTTTTTTTTTAGCTAAAAAACACACTTCACCATAGTAGTCACTGACAATGAAACAAAACTTTGTGTGCAGAGGTGCTCCTTGTGAAAGAACAAAATGGTGTCACTCACTGAAGTTAGCCAATGGCTTGATTAGGCTGACCCTCTGTCTACTGTTAAGTGCTGTAATGGACGGAAGGAAAATGTGGCAGACACAAAAGACCAATGGCGGAAGATGGCTGGCAGAAAGACCCTTTAATTAAGTATTTTAAATACATCTAATTTTAGCTCAATTGAAAGGTCCTTGGTAACATCATACCTAAAGTGTACCATTAGAGTGCACGATGTTGCAAAATACCTTGTTTAAAGGACAGTCATGCACTTTGAAAATGGGAAGCAAAACCATTCCAAGCGTGGCCCTTGATGAGGGATGCTCTCAGATGCAATTGATGCACTGTCACCCCCCCACCACCAGCTAAAACAACAAGAAAGCTAACTGCACACATGAGGTGCTGTGTCAGGCGCCATGCTAGCAGAAATTAGTGTTTCAATCCAAGTAATTATGCAGACTCTAGCGACAGCACGTCTCTTACCATATTATTTTAGAGTCTGACAGCCATGGCAAGGTTTCAACTGGAAAAGATTTATTTACACATCCGCCACGTCTTCCCCATGCCTGTTCTCAGCTTCCTGCTTCAAATGGAGTATGCTTTTTTTTTTATTGTGCCCTTGATGTCTGTGGGTAGGATGTTTTTCACAATGCAAAATCTGAAGAAAAAAAAAAATTTTAAGGCTTAATTTTAGTTGTGAGAAAGCAAAAGACACACAAATGATGGACGGAATGCGGAGCAAATCAATCTTTTACTCCTATTCAAGAGATCTGGGTTAAATCCATCGTTCTTCTGCTCACCACGCCACCCCAGTTTGGACCTAGCCATATGCAAATCAGCCTTGACCCTGCTCCTCATGGGAACAGTTCAGCCCGAACTGCCAAGCCAGGTCCACCCTGCACGAGAAACTAGCATCCTGGGACCGGTTTCGGGGCATTGCACCTCATCAGCCAGGCTAGCTTGAATCCAGTGGCACAGTGAGCCCGGGACCAACATCTGGGCATACTCTGCCAACTTAGGGCGAGAAAGCAAACGACACAATCCTTGGCAGTTCGGGCTGGACTCTTCCCATGCAGGGTCAAGACACATTTGCAAATTGCTGGGTCCAAACTGGGGTGGCATGGTGAGCAAAAGAATGATGGATTTAACCCAGATCTCTTGACTGGGGGTGATTGTTTTGATTTGTTCTGCATTCTGTCGCAAAAACAACTATTGATGGACAGAATGCAGAACAAATCAAAACATTCACCCCCAGTCAAGAGATCTGGGTTAAATCCATCATTCTTTTGCTCACCATGCCACCCCAGTTTGGACCCAGCCATATGCAAATGTGTCTTGACCCTGCATGGGAAGAGTCCAGCCCGAACTGCCAAGGATTGTCTCTTTTGCTTTCTCGCCCTAAGTTGGCCGAGTATGCCCAGACGTTGGTTCCGGGCTCACTCTGCCACTGGATTCAAGCTAGCCTGGCTGATGAGGTGTAATGCCCCGGAACCGGTCCCAGGATGCTTGTTTCCGGTCCAGGGAGGACCTGGCTTGGCAGTTCGGGCTGGATTGTTCCCATGAGGCACAGGGTCAGGACTGATTTGCATATGGCTGGGTTCAAACTGGGGTGGCGAAGTGAGCTAAAGATCGATGATGGAGTCAACCGAGATCTGTTGACTGGGGGGGAGGCGGGGGTGCAGGTTTGCATTGTTCAGCATTCCGTCCATCACTTATTCTTTTTGCTTTTATTTTTAGGTGTGGCATTAGTCAAGACATTTTTATTTAACTCAAATTAGCAAAAATTATAATTCAATGTTAGGAGCTTTCAGTCAGCCTTCTTCTTCCACTGGCCTGTTGCGTCATTTTCATTTTTCCTCCATGGACCATGCCATGGGCAGTCGGTCAGTGCACTTCAGCCATGGGTTAACTTAACTAGAAGTAGTGGCTTCCTACTATTTCCCAAGGAGCACATGTGCAAAATAGTTCCGTTACTGCTAGGACTTCTATGCAATGTGTACGTTCTGAGACCAAAAATATCTTGGCATTTAGGCAGTTGTTTTATATTAGCTTGGGCCTGAATGACCCCCAATAAAATTAAATGTTTTATCAAAGCAATGACTAAACAAAAGAAGCATTGGTAAACTAAAAGCCATATTGCTAAAGTCAGACCTATTGGAGTTGTCAATGCTTGTATTAATAATGCTTTTGGCAAGCATTTTTTATCGTCCCCATTGTTAGCCCATTTGGGGCATAGAGCACTGTCATAACAAGTAATTTGTCCAGGATCACACTCATTGGCTAAGCGGGGAAGCCGGGACTGGTACTCAGTCAACCTGGGCTCATAGCCACTTCACCATTTCTCCTCCACGATTAGTGGGAATGTAGATCCATCTATTCACAAAATAGAGGGAGAAATGAAATCGGCAGCAAGTCCTTTCTGGCTCATCCAGGAAAATATACAACCAGAATGACGTTAGTAACGTACTGACGTCATGGGGATGCATTCCATTCCCCAAATGAGTCATGGAGCCAATACATAACAGAGTAAAGGGTCGAGGGCTGGTGGTTTAAGTAGACATGGTGGGCTTGGTGAGCAGCACTTGCACCACCAGCTCAACCTTCTCGCTGCACGCCTGCTGCCTGACAGAAGTCTTGTAATCCTGCCCAAGTCTTGCTACAAACGCATTCAGTGTCATCAAACCACGTAGCTGGCAACATAGATAGAAAGATTGCTCGATGGGTCAATGCACGTCCTGCGCTTGGCCCGTAGGAAGCAGGTTAGAGTCTCAAATGATTCCTCTGCTTTTCATCCTTTAGATTCTGGTGGAATGGGTACCATTGAATTGGGTAGTTTTAAGAGCTATTATTCAGGGGCACTGACATTATGTGACAGGGAAGGGCCAAATTATGCGGTAGTGTTGAATAAATTATGCAGCAAGAAAAGGCAAATAATGCGGCATATTGCGGCACATTTCATGATATTTCTTCTTTATTTTGTCACTTTTACACTTAACACTGTCTGGGCATTGGTTGCACCTCATTTAATACCCAAATAAAGCCATAAGGAATAGAAAGTTGACCAGTTAACCTTTGTAAAGGGCCTTCCACTTCGTGGTAACACGTGCAGCTGCATTTTTAGTAACTTTTGAACCGTTTGAGCTAGAAACAGTTTTTTGGAGGGGGGGGGTGTAAAATCTCCATATTATGCCGCAGATTATGGATTATGCGGTAAATGTGGCAATTCTACAATAATGTGAAAAACGTCATGGCCGCTCAATCGCATAATTCCAGTGGCCTCGCATTTATTTAACTGCTGAGTCACCATTCAGAGAGTAGTACGTGCTGCAAAGATTTAGAACTGCCTGGTGGTTCCATGTCCGTGGGCACATCATGTTGCAGTCCTGGGCTCCCAACATGAAATCTGTGGTATTCAGGGAGTTGTTCTCTTAATTCATTTGAATTGCTCAAGCCCCTTTAAAGTGCGAATTACCATGGTTTGTAAAAAGAATCTTTGTTTGGAGCATGCCCCCACACCTGTGGCATGGGGTCTTCAGGCAGAACATGTGGTTCGCATTAGATATTGTCGTTCAGCTTGGGCAGTGATGTGTTTTGAGTTTGGCCCTCTGTGCAGAAACCTATGAGGCGCTCTTTCTTAGGCCACAGCCTGCTGGCCCAGTGCCACACAGCAATCACATGCGTCTGAGCAACAGGAAGGAGAGGCAGGGCTAGATCAGCAGCCTGGTGACTGGGTGCCAGCGATTGGGTGCCAGCCTGGGGACTGGGTGCCACCCTGCTGACTTTCACAAGATGAGCCTTTCACACCAGCAGCAGGCGCAGCCCTGTCACCCTACTCGACCCGGAGGACAGAAGCAGAGACCAGAGGGCTTCTGCAGAGCCAAAATTACATTCTTCGGAGTGTTAAAATAAAGATATACGGACTCCTGCATTTCAGGCTCCATTGTCAAAATGCCTTCTGCCAAAGAGGAAAACAAAAAAAGTCCCATGTAGAGGTGGAAACCGGAGGCAAACTGCTCCCCGCAGAGGAGGAAACAGGCAGACTGCCTGTGCAGAAGAGTAAAACAGTCACAAACTTACTTTTGCAGAAACGAAAACAGGCAAAAGGTCTTCCACATGAGAAAGACAGAGTCAAACAGAGTAGAGTAGGAACAGTACCACCCGTAATCCTTTCCACTAAAAGGAATAACTCAACATTGTTTGTTTCGAACCCTTCCGTTGTAATCCTTCGTGCGTTACTTCGGGAAATTGTAATAAGCACAGATCAATAAAAAACTAAAGTGGCCATTTGTTCCTTTTTATTTAGAAAACTCGGCTTGTGAGGAGGCATGTACAAGCATATTGGGTTGAGTGTTAAAAACTTAGCTCTTTGTGCGAAACTGCAGGCCACCAATTCAAATCTCAGCAGTTGTATTCAGCTACTCATCCTTCTGAGGTGTGATGAAATGAGTTGAGTAATAGCTTTATCTAGTGCTTAGAAGTTAGAAGCTGTAGGAGTATATTACAGTGGTTCCTAACCTTTTGAGTTCTGCGGACCTTCGCTGAATCAGTACCTGGAAGCCGGGGATCCCAACCTAAGCGATTTCTACGATTTGAGCCTCAAAAGAAAATACATCAAATTATAAAACAAAGATAGACCAAACAAGTACAGAATTATGAAATATTTCGATTAATTAACGCACACAAAAATGCAAACATCGACATTTTAATGTGACGTCTGGAGCCTTTCAAAATGTTTTTTTTTTTTGTAAAAGTCGAAGCAATATGCTGGATTCTAGCATATCACTTTGTTGTTTTCCTCCTAGCGCGCGCTTTTCTTAGTGAGCGTGTGCCAGCGCTTCCATTGAGGCCACCAACCGTCTGTACTTGATTCTGTTTCCTGTACGCTTGCTGCTTCCACAAATCAAGATAGGGATAACGGCTTCATTTTTAGCCTACATTTTCAAATTCCTACACATTTGCACAGTGCTTTAGCATGTTACATTTTTTTTTCCCCGTTCACTTTATAAATCTAATATTAATTTTCTAATGTGTTGTGGCCCCGCTGAGGAGGTGTTGCAGAGCCCGGGTTAAAAATCGCTGCTATAATAAACTCAATATTAATATCACTCCCTTTGACTGTCAGTCCGTTAGCATGGACGGACTGATTCATAAGAACTAAAAATATATCTTTCATCACCAAAAGTAAATAGAAAAAAGATACTCGTTGGTATTCGACCAAAAATGTTTGTTGGTTTCTGTATATTCCCTGAAAGAGAGGTGTGTGGAAAAACGACAGTAATTGGAATTATCAAAGCCAACAATAACTAATTTTTAATCCTTTCTTGTAATGGGTAGGCTTCAATTTCCTCCAACATATTTTTTTAAACCCCTTACTCTTGCCACACCCTTTTTTGCATTGTTTTTCCAAACTTTTTGTGATTTGAATTGACATCAAAAATAAGAAACACAGCAAACAGGAAGCTACAAAAAGCACGAGAAGAAACCCACTTGGCTCTTAATCCAAACCACTCGTTGTTTTTAAATAAATCACTGTACAAGCGTTCTGCCTTTGACTGATTATTGGAACTTTGTGTTCTTTAGCCTTGATAATCTTCTGCTCTTTATGCCAGAGCTCTCGCTTTTTTTTTTTACAGCACTGAAATCGAGAGGTGACATCACCACTATTGCCATGGCAGCGTATTGTTATGTTGTAAACATAGGACTAGGCTTCCCCTAAAGGGCTTGTCAACTAGAATCTCTCATGTAGAGAGGATATAAAAGGATTGTGACATCACATTCCCTTGCATTCCGCTCCCATCACTGTGCTTACTGCATCCACCTTTGATCACATGCTTGAATGTGTTAAAACTCACGAGTCGGGACATTTCAGGATAATGTTCTATTACTGTCACTTTAATATAAAGCATACCTCCATTATGCGAAAGATGGCCTCTTTGGGGGTTGTAAAGCACTGCCTTTACAATCCGCTCAATAAAGGTGTCCTCCCCTCCTTCAAAGACAACCAGTCTCGTATATCTAGTGCCTTCCTAAATGATGGGTTGGTCCAGGTACCTTCTTACCACTACCAGTTGCTGCTCCCCCCCCTAAATGATGGGTTGGTCCTGGTACCTTCTTAACACTGGCAGTTGCTGGCCCCCCTCCCCAAATGATGGGTTGGTCCAGGTACCTTCTTACCACTAGCAGTTGCTGCCCCCCCCCCCTAAATGATGGGTTGGTCCAGGTACCTTCCTACCACTAGCAGTTGCTGCTCCCCCCCCTAAATGATGGGTTGGTCCAGGTACCTTCTTACCACTAGCAGTTGCTGCGCCCCCCCTAAATGATGGGTTGGTCCAGGTACCTTCCTACCACTAGCAGTTGCTGCTCCCCCCCCCTAAATGATGGGTTGGTCCAGGTACCTTCTTACCACTTGCAGTTACTGCCCCCCCTCCCCAAATGATGGGTTGGTCCAGGTACCTTCCTACCACTAGCAGTTGATGGGCCCCCCTAAATGATGGCTTGGTCCAGGTACCTTCCTATCATTAGCAGTTGATGGTCCCTTGATCCCGGGGGTTGCAACTGGACCCCTTTTTGCCAGGTTCTGGTCCGGTTCCATTGGTGCTGTGGCTGGTTTCATTTCCTTCATATAACCACTGGTTCCAGTCCCCACCCCCCACACCCAGAAATGGTCCCCATTTTCACAGCAGCTGAATCTGGCTCTTTCTTAGTGTCGTTTTTTCTGCTCCCTCCATTCGTGCGAGGGAGAGGTTTTACCAAATTGACGCCAGGCTGGCTAAATAATTTATCCATGTTGGGCAGCACAATGGTGGGTCATGGCCAGGTGTGTAAGACTAAAGACTGTTGGGTGTCCATTGGTGGTTGAGTATAGGTGAAACCTGGAAGGATATCTAGTGTTTTTCTCTAAATGTAAAGGTCCTTGTAGGGTTTCCGCTGTTAAGGGTAGTTGTGTGAAGCTGGAGAATGGCCAAAGGTGGAATAGGAGGAGAGGGGCGATTTATCAGAAAGGTGGTGTTCTTGAAGAAATGTTTGGCGAAGATGATGAAGGTAGTAGTGCAGTTGTTTGTCTAATGCAGAATAAGAGGAATTCAAGAAGGGACTTCTTGCAGAAACAGGGCGAAGGAGGTGGTGATGGCAGAGGTTCGTTTGGCCCTGAGCAGAGCGCAATTAGGAGATCGTATGAAAATAGAGTCCGGAGAACTTCGGTACGGTGAAATGACTGTTGGGCAATCCTCATGTTGAAATTTGTATGCATTCTATTTTTATTATACCTACATTTTTATACATTCTTTATTATGTCGCAGACCAGAAAGTGGAGATGCTTTTTAGTCAGCCAGCTCAACACTCTGACATCATAGGAATGTTGATGTCATCACACTCCATGCTTATCTCAAGTACAACCGCGGCCACGCCTCCTTGCGATAGTTGCAATTTAGGGCTTCTTTCTTAGCTGCATTTGGTTAAACCATACTTTGATGCTCAACTTGGCAGCACCAGATGAAAGGTTGCGGCCATCGTTGTACACTGTGGAAGCTCCTTCTATAGGTATCCTGGCTTTGTAGGTTACAGATAATATTGTCACTGGTAATCCTTATTTCCAACCCAGCCATTGGAGCTCGTTATGTCCAGTGTGATTTCAGTAAGGTCGAACTATCAATTTTGTCTTCATCAGAACTTCCGAATTTCTCTATTTGTTTCTAGATATTGTTGCAATACTCAAACCCTGGTAGAAGTAAGTCCCTAGTGATTTAATTTTGGTCATTTATCCAAAAGAGTTGCGAGACTCTTCCAAACTATACAGGCAAGATTGACAAAGTGATGTGTGTCCACGTCCAACTCCGCACGCACGAATCTCCATTAACATTTGGAATTCGCAAACACTGAATTGACGCTTGTTAACTGGTGCATTCACATAAATGAATATACCAATATGGGGTAGTGTTACAAAGGAGTACATCTGCATTCAGCAGTGAGCAGAGGATGTATTGGGGCAACGATGCCATCCAAGCTTTGAGCTTGCATGGATGGGCAGACATGTTCACATCCCATTCCTACACGAACCGATATGGTTAGAGATTAAAAGTCCTTCGAAGCCAGAAATTAATCACTTGCTCGTGTGGAATCAGGGGGGGGAAACTCTCGAAAATGGTGTGGGGAGAGGTTGCGCCACGGGTAAGAATATTTTCCCTCGGGCGAAAACAGAGAATAAAGTTAAGGAATGCACTTTTAGTAAGTATGTAGGCTTGTGTAAAACGTTCCCCAGTTTAGTCTTTCTGGAATGCTGCGACTTTTACGGTGGCCTCTCACTGCTGAAGAAGTTTTTGAGGAGTCAAAAAATGTGCAACTAAACTCCAAATGCTAGCATAAACCTATTCATGCAGAGTTAACCATTTTGTTGAAAACTAAGCCTTATAAATTAATGGCAGTTTTCATTGAGGCCTAAATGCCTCAGCCCACCAACCATCTGTCAATTTCAAAATAGTGCAGTGGTACTCAATTTGTAGTGCTTGCATTCATAGGATGATAGTTGCGTAGTAGTACAAGGGCTCTTTTTTGTCATTTTAGGTTGTTAAAGAGGGCTGTACTTTGAAAGAAAGAAGGGTGGTGGATTCTGGGATGAGAATTCTCATTTGAAATAATAGTTATAATCGGAATGAAAGGTTTACGTTTGGAATTTTACTTTTGGATTTTGAGGCTACTTTGGAATCCGAAAACTAACATTGGAACCTATGTATATGTTAGCATGAGTTGACTCTAAAATATTAGATTTCAATCTGGAAAATATATTCTTACTGGGAGTGATCATACTAAGCTGGAAATACAAGGCATATCTTGTCATGAGAGTTCTAATTGTGAAGTTATAAGTTGATTTAATGAGTATCCTGCATTTTTTTTTTTTTTTTAATAGCGCTCTTGTATAAGTAGGTTCCAGGCACTTTACAGATACCTGATTGGAATTCATTACAATAATCAGGAGAGACAACACAACTTAGAGCACAGATGATGTCCAACATACAAAGGAAAGTGAGGAGAACCTCATGTAATATCAAACATTTTAAAATATAGACTGATGTTTTTCAGGAGGGGATTAGCTTAAGAAGTGAAAATTGTGGTTTTTAAGGCCTTTGTGGAACTGAGAGGTTGGAATTCCATACAAAAGTTGTGGTGAAAGAGTGCTTGTGAGCAATATATGTTCAGAATCTTGTTTCCTCAAGTTACAAGGAATTTCTGCTTCTAAGGCCTCTTTGGTGCCCAAAAGAGACTGCAGCTCGAACAAATATGAAAGCTTGTTCTGGTGTTAGGGACTGTTTATGAGGTTGCGCCGTTGAATTTGACCCTAGTGTCGATGGTAGCCAATTAAGTCATTAGGTGTTTAACTGTCTCCGAAGATATTTTTTTATGCTCTTTTTGTAAATATTGTCTTATTTTATGATTGTTTGTCTTCCTTGTGAACTTTTATGATTCATCTGGAATCGAATAAAGGTTTTTGACTGAAGTCATGGAGTGTTTAAGTTTATGCCATGGAAGTTACCGGTCTGACTGCAGAATACAGTATCACTTCAATCGGAGTGAGTGAGGACTGAGCATCACCTGCAAGAGTAGCGCACCTGGAGACTGAGAGCTTGAATGTATGGTGGTAGATTTGAAAAATAAAAGCAGAATCTATAGTGTTAAATTTAATACACCAAAAAGAAGATTGTAATTTGTTGCAAAAAGATATTAGACAGTCACAAAAAGGAAAAGCCAGCACTTATTTTCCTTGTTTAAATTGCAGCTATAATTATGCTCTGTGGCCTGCCTTCACCTTTGCTGCAGGCAGCAGGCTTTGTGAGACATGACTCACCTGTTACTATTTCTGAGCAGCTACATCATTTTTATTACATATAACTAGAGATGTCACTACTTGACTGTAATAAGTTAGAGCTTTGATTGTCCAGGAGCTATTATGCATGTCTTTCCGTATACCAAAGCTAAAAACTGTGTAGAAATTCTTCTGAGCTGCGATTCCAGGAACCATGGGCCAGATGTACGTAGGGAGGGAAGGTTTTGCATTTACCAAAAAGCACATTTTTGCAATTCACTATTTGGTAATCACAAACACCCTTGTACAAATGTGTGTTTCATACATATTGCATGTCCCAATGTGTCGCAAATAGACCTGCCCCTTTAATATTCATGAGGTGGGTTTTGTTTTATTCGACCCAATGGGACTCGCAAAAATTAGAGGTATGTTGGCCTGCTGGCCAAGTTTTCTTTTAATTTTTTAAGAGCAGGCAGTGGGCCGTGGGATCACTCCCTGCTCTTAAGTAAATGTTTTTACAAACATTCACAAAGGGAAAGGGGTTCCTTGGGAACCCACTCCCAATTGCGACTGGGTTACCACCTACTTGAAGTAGGTGGTAAAATGCAACCGTTGTGCGACTGCATTTTTATTAGGGAGGGATGCCCTAAACATGCCCCTTCCTAATAGTGAATCGCAAACCCTATTTGCGATTCGGTAATAGGTCACCAATTCGCAAATAAGGTTTGGTGCATTTTTTAAAAGCCCTTTATCGTTTGCAGAATCGGGCCGTTTGCGACCAAAAGTAGCTTTGTACATCTGGCCCCATATCCTAAATTGAATTCCCACTACCTTGAATCAAATCACCAAGCACTGCAATGTCTGTTGAAATCTCTTGCTCCATATGCAAGTACTGTCTGGACGCACAAGGTTGGAGGTACATATTACAAAACACTTTATGGGTCTCACCGTCGCTGATCCCATCTCTTGGAATTTCATAATTCTATCTCCATCTTCTTATCGACGCTGCAATAATCACAGGAAGCTAGGACTTCCGGGAGTGCAGCCGTTGATTTACGTTTCTTCCGCTCCTATTTTGGTGACCTTAGCAGCTGCAGTTTCGGTGCTGGATATCACACTATGCCACGTGACCGCCGCGTCATTGTCTTATCTTCCCTGGCTCTTGCTGTCGCGGTTCCTCGGCTATGGCGCGTGCAGATTTCCTAGTTTACTCTACTCTTGAGTCGGCATGCGCAGGACTCTGCCAATGGGATCTCACACCCAGAGACCAGGCGCGAGACTGCCTGCAGAGGGGAAAGCTCAGTCTGCTAAACTGCGTAAGCAGGGTTTTTATACACCTGCAACAAACCTTCAGATATGCATGGATAGGTCCCGGACTGCGAGGTTTCATTTCCCTTTTTCAGCAAGGTTCAAATCTCCATCATTGCTCGACTGGGTTATTAGTATTTCCCCTTGGACTTGTCTTTCCAGTTACGACCTGTTTTTTTTTTTTGTTTGTTTGTTTTTTCAGACATCTATAGATATATCTAAACTGCTATTATTGTTTGGATTTTCTATAGTGCATAATCTGATATTAGTATAGCATCACGCACTTTCCCATAGTCCATCAGTGACTGTCCTAGTGCTTCTGATTTCCGGTACAGATCGGAGTCTGGTAAAGTCTGAGGAGATGTGTGTGCAGTGACTGGAATAAACGTCGATGGCTCTCTGGTGAATGTGACTGTGTCAGCATTTAAGAATTGAAGGTTGGCGGGAGAGAGTGGACTGCTGTACAAACTCTCTTATGAAACTGGTCAGACGGGCTGCATTCCCCGTGCCCGGGAGGTAGATGCAAGCCTTTGTTAGAATCCTAGTTAATTGACTATTGAGGCAGTGTGTTAATCTGTTTAAGGATCATGTTTGGCGGGCTTTGGATGACAATGGGGTTGTGAGAGGGATCGTGCCCTACTATAAGATGTCTGTGCTTGGCCAGTGTTCTTACATGCACTTTTGGAAGCTGTACACGTGGTGCATGATGGATAGAGATGTGACCCTTTTTAGCTTGGATGAAATTCACTTTTATGGATTATTGGAGCTGTTAGAAGTAAGTGCCATGTTGTGCCCAAAAATGTCCAAGTGAGCTAAGTGGGGGTGCACTGCTTTAATAAGAGTGTATTATTTAGTTATAAATGGCACAGCAGTTGAAACAGGTGATGTATCCAGTATTTTCCAACGGTGAAAGGGTCTGTGGCCAATGTGAGGTTCTGGTACCTGCTCCCAAACCACTTCTGATCACCACAACCGACTACTGCCATTGTATAGGTCTGGGGATGTCTAGTGTCATGGATCCCCCCCGCAACCCCATATCTATACAGTCACCACCCACCATGAGCTATTCTTTGTCCCTTCTCTCATACTGTTATGTAAACACTGACAGCACCTTATAGTAGCCGGTGTTATCACATTAGCTAGTGTTTGATTCAATACGAGTTCTTTTTTCATTGATAATATTGGAATCTGTAGGGATATATATTAAGTGTGCAGGTTTCTGATGTACTCTTGCATAGTAGGAGAGAAGCAAGCATTTAATCTGTATATTTTAACGAGAGTCACTATCTTTTTAGAGGCTAGAAAGTTCTTCGCCGTGTTGCTGTGTTTTGTAATTTTCTCTGTTTTTTCAAGAGTGCTATATGAATGTTTCAATTTTTACAGAAATTGTCACCTTACTGCAAAAAATTATTCTGGGAGCACATCACATAAATTATACCGAAAACAGGCCATTTAGCGATTGCAATGAGCAACATGGTGCCAGACAGGGGACAACTACTGCTGAGCAATTTTTCCATAGTGTCAAACTATGAACTAACTTCTACACTAACTTTTATACTGACTTACTGGTACAAAAAATACCTTTTGCTTTCTGCCAAAGCCATTGCAAAATTGCTCGAAGCCAGCGAAACATTCTTGGGCATCACACAATTTACAAACTCTAACAGCAGGTTTTCATTAAGCCTGGGCGGAGTTCCGCTATGCCGAGCTCCACAAAGTGCAAAAAAAAAAAAACCACTGTCGCTCTACGTGGAGCTCTGCAAGCGGCAGAGTGTGTTAGAAAGATGCCGTTTGCAGTAATTTTCAGTGCCGAGTGTTTGTCTGCACTGTGAAATTATCGCGAACGGCACAATGCACAGAGCACATGGGCGCTGCTTTCTTTCTGCCGCTCAATTAGATTTTCTACTCGAGCTGCAGCTTTCTCAACGTGAACACACGGTTTCTCAGCGTGAGCGGTGCCAGCATACGCGGCCACCCGTATTGAGAAATCCGACCACACGTGTTGAGAAATCTCGCTGGGAGGTTGATTTACCTCGTTGGCGTTCTCCAACTTGACGTTGAGGAGCACGAATGAGGAAAAATCTCGCCGGGAGGTGGATTTTCCTCGCTCGCCAATTGAATGTTGGCGAGCGAGGGAAAAAACTCCGCTCCGCTCCGCTTAGCAGAGATTTTCGGAACTCCCCGAGCTTCGCCTAACTCGAAGTGCGGAAAACTCTGAACTCCAAAAGCGGAGTGGAGTTCACCGCCCAGACTTCATTTTCATGTTCACTAGAGTGTGTTTTTTGTCCTGCTGCCCCCAATCATTTTGCAGAAGTTATTTTTTGTTATCTGGTATTTTTGATGTAATTGTACGTTCATGTCATAATTTCAAATGTGTTTAATTGGATGCATAGATGTTCTTTTTTTGGTCGCAACCAGAGAAATCTTCAGCTGGACCTATTGTTTCCAATATGCTTAAAGATGGTTTGTTCAGCCCCTTGCTCACCATGGCTTTGTTATCCATCTTTGTTGTCACATCTTGAATTGATGCCCTTTCTCCCTGTTTTTATGTTTGTCTTGCCCAAGTGCATTTTGATCTCACAATCTTCTGATTGGTTGACATGGATCCTTACACTGCTGATGTTGAACCTTTTTTTCTTTACCTTTAAGAACTCCTTGGAAGTGCATGTGTTTTGTTGCTTTCTGTCCCATGTGCTGTGTCTTGCCCCAGGGAGCTACCCACTTCTCCATGTTGCTTTAAACCCCTCAATCGCAGATCATGCATCACACTTTTTTTTTTTTTAAATATCACCCTTGCTTTATCTACCATTGCCCTCTGCCCTTCCACACTAGTCACCCTCTCCCCCAGCTGTGGATGTGTGCGCATCCATGAAGGCCATCTTTGAATGCATTTGCAATGTTTTAACAAGTCCCTTCAGCGATGCTGCTGTGGATGCGCATGCATCAACAGAGGCTATCTGACAAAAGAAGTGGCCTAAATAATAGTTTTCAATTCCGAGACCTATTTGCTTTTCCAGTGTTTGTTTATTTCTGCTGTAGGATGTTTTCATTAATTGTAAAATTAATGAAAAGCCATGCATTCAGCTGCCCGGGGGTAAACTGTATTATCTTCTGCTGTAAGTTAGACTTTGTGCTAATATGTTTCATTGAGGTCCAAGTTGTAATTGCTGTTGAAATTCTCACTTGTAGCCTGATTGGGCTGGATTTGTCAGGTTCAAGATTTTCTGTTAATATCTGTATGAGTAAGTGAGTAGGTGTGTGAGTAGCTGTGTGGGTGAGTTGGTGGTTAGGTGAGTGACTGTATGAGTTAGTGGATGTATGAGTGGCTATGAATCAGTGAGTGGGTGTGTGAGTACTTGTATGAGTCTGTGAATGGTTGTATGGGAGTGGGTGTATGTGAGATTGTATAGGGATGTGAATGGGTGTGCAAGTGGTTCTGTGGATGAGGTCATCAGTGATGTGATTTGAGATACATCAGTGATGTCACTGACAATATAATGAGTGATGTAATATGTGAGGTCATAAGCAGTGCATTGCGTGGGCATAAAATATAGTTAGGTCAGGTAACTATAACTGCTGAATTTCACTTGTTTTGTATTAGTAAAATTTGCACCTAATTATAATGTTCCTGTAACCCAGAGGTCTTTAAAATGTGGGGCGCGACCCCCTTGAGGGCCTCGGATGTATTCCTAGGGGGTCGCAAATAGGTTTGCAATTGCATGTAAATGAAGATAGCCTGGAAGCACGAAAGGCACCTTTCTCGGTGCCTTCATTTACATGCAGCAGTTAAAGCCCATACAAAAACGTGTGAGGACGGTTACTACTGAGTGACATTGAGCAGGGTCAATGCGTGTTAAGTCCTGGTCAAAGACATTGGCTAAAAAGAAGAAAAGATTTGGCATTTTATTGTTTTTTGTTCGCATTCAAGTAATTGCATATAAAGACATGCACACACTTCGAATGAAAAATAAATGCAAGTTAAACTAATCAAAGAGAAAGATATTCTTTCACATAATGAAACCTCATTTGGCTAATGTGATCACTGCAGATGCCTTCTTGTGTAACCAGAGTCACAGAATTAAATCCTGAATGGTGCAGTGAGGAATAGTGACTTCTTTATAGTGCTATGAGTCCCAGTCTGTGACAGAAAGCACTGTGAATTACACATTATTTTAAAATTGTATTGCAGTGTATAAAACAGGCTACTGCGAAATATTGCTTAAGAAACAAGTTGGGGAGAGGATGTAGTCTTATGGCTAGAGCAGTTGACCTCAAAGCTGGGGAACCGGCTTCGAGTCTCGGCAACGATGCTCAACATCGTGTGATTCTGGGCAAATCACTTAATCTCCCCTTGCCTAACAAAAAAAAAGTGAATCTGTTCATCTGTACCGCAACTGGTGCTCGTGTAAAGCGCTCTGATACCCGATGTGTTGAGTCTAGTTCGCGCTATATGAAACTCTAAAAAAAAAAAAAAAAAAAAAAAAAAAAAAGGCTTTAAAAATAGACATTTTAGTAATGTAAATTGTTTTATAGGCGTCCATTGAAAGGGTGCACTCCTTTCAACTTACAGGTATATTACACCTCTCTTGAAGAATATTTATTTGTCACCATGAAGTCGAGTGACTCTGTTAATTAAAAGCTACACTGGCTCCAAAGCAGCCTTTATATTTGGTGATAAACCATTGCACACATTTACATTTCTTTCAGGTACCAGGCACCTTGGTGAGAAGGAATCTTTCTTTTCTTTAGTTCCTTACTATCCATTTCACAGTACAGGACACCCCACACTTAGCCCACACCCTCTGTGAGTGGGCATTGGACCCCAGTTAAGGCAGGCTTACTATGAAAAAGAACATGGGGGAATTTTCCTTTCAAGCATTAGGGCCCAGGTCATTGTTCCGCATGGAACAGGGCCCAAGAAACTGGGGAGGAGGGGGGCTAAATGTGCTTTTTTGTTGTTGGTTTTTACACACAGCAGCAAAAAGTTTGCTTTGGGCATCTGGCCTAGAAGTAACAGCCCTTTTGAGTGGGCAGAGTAGACAGCCTGCTTAGCAGAACTGTAGGTATCATTGGTGCTGCAGTTGCAGGGCATACTTGCTGTGCCAGTGTTTTTTGAACCTTGGAGCAATGGCCCAAGGGAGGGGAAAAAATGAAGCAGAGGAGACACCTTGATTTGGGCACTGGGAGATGAGGGGGGAGGTTGTGGAGAAATGGGAGGGAGAGAGATGGTGTGAGATGGAAAGCCCATGTTAACAAAAGTCAGGGGCAACAGCACCTATCATTAATGAAAGCGGTGCAGTGACACTTTTGCTCAGGGTCCCACTGCTTCACATTTGTGAATGCTTTACAATAAAAAGTGGGCATGGGGGCTCATTTTCCTTGCTAGCATTAGATCAGATGGCGGACATGGCGCTAAAAAGGGGTACAGCATGCAGTAGCTCATTTTCTTTCAGAAACAGAGCGGACATGTTTCGTGATTGAAGCGATGGTCAGACATGGCAGAGAAGGAATGAAAAGAAGAGGAGATAGCTTGCTGCTTAGGGCTACAGCCATCATTCGTGCTGGAGTGCATTGGGGCCACAGCACCCCAACTATGGGCTGTAGTGTTTTTGGTCAATTCTGATCCTGTTTTTTATGTGCCACATTTAGCCTGGATTACGAGCTACAGAAAAACATCCCTGAAATAATCTCATGATCCCCGTTCCCTGTGATTATTCAATCCCCTCCAAATCCTTGCTCTATAGTTTTGAAGGGGGGCCCAACTTCAAAAGATTTTGCTTGGGGGAGGGTGCTCCAAGCAAAAAGTTTGAAGACCTCTGCTGTAACCTTTTTATTTTTTTCAGTGATATATATTATCTACTGGCGGTCGCCAGTAGATAGTTATAGTTAGGACCGAGTTTCCATAGGAAATCTCAAAATTCTATTTTGAATAACTTTGGCGCCGGTTGATGAATCCTCGCGAAATTTTCAAAACTAATGGGGTGCTCCGCTCAGCTCCTACCCTGAAAGTCTCGGGGTGATTCCTCAAGCGGGGGCCGAGGAAAAAAGTGTCCCAAAACGCGTTTTCTCCATGCATTTTCCCATAGGACCTTTAGTCGAAGGTACAGCCCGAACGGCTGAACAGAATTACTTGAAATTTGGCAGAGAGGTAGTCCTCAGGTCAGGCATGTGCCTTTTGCATATATGGAGTCAATCTGTTCAGTAGTTCCTGAGAAAATTGCAGTTAAAAGTACATAAATATCTATAGCCGCGCACCGTGCGCACACCCTTACATGTGCAAGCGTAATTCTGATTGGTGGTTACATGTCAGTCAACGTTCGAATCGGTCGAAATCGGGAAGTGTCGGCCGCCATTTTGTTTGTTTTGGGTGCTTCACTGAAAAAGAGAGGTGGCAAACGTGAAAAGGGGGCAGGGTAGAGAGTTCCTGACCCCCTAGTCTTTGTCAGGGAGTCCCTGAAGGACCCCGAAGGGTGAAAAAAGCATTTTTTTTTAAATCGCGGGGTGCGCGCACGGTGAAAAACCTTAAAATATAATACATACATAACTTAGCATTTAAAAAAACGTACAAATTCACTTAAAAAACCATAGGTTTCACACACGTTATAGTTAGGAATTAGCATTTAAAAAACCTTGCAAATTCACTTTAAAAACCATAGGTTTCACACATGTTGTAGTTAGGTGGACATTTCACTCGTAAAAAACCAATGAAATTCCCCCGTTATAGTTAGTTCAGATAACTATAACTCGCGCGCCCGCAATCCACTGCTCATGAAGTCACATATTACATCACTCATGACATGGTCAGTGGCCTCACTCATGACATCACTGATGATTTTTTTTTGGGGTATGTATCTATCTGTACATATGCATGGATATTTGCAAATATAAGTGTAATATTCTTGGGAGTCTGTTGAAGGTTTTAAGTGAGTTTTTGCATTCCTGAACTGCACACCCGGCTGCCCTCTGGCAGAGCAATGCTCGGTACCTGCAGCAGTTGCAGACGGCCAGCTTGTCCCTGAAGCTGTGAAGGCTAACCACTAAGCAAACAACCTGCTGGAGTTCACATTCTTTAATGTCAACAGCTGATAAAGATATCTGTATAGTTTGGGGCATATTGATTATTTAAGCCTTTTTGTTTGCTGCCTGCAAACTCTGTCTCTTTCTGTGGCTGGTGGTTAAAGAAAGGTCTTTTTATTGTTGATTACAGCGACCGATCATAACTTTAACTCAACCCACAGTTAAGAGTACATGTGATGTGATTTAAAAAAAAAAAAAAAAAAATCCAAAAAAATAATAAGTTGGCGGAGTGAGTGAATGTTCAAAGTGCACGCCACGAAGTGAGCTCCTGCAGGTAGCAGACACTCCCACCAAACCAACACATTCAATGGTTCCTGTGCCGGCTCAGTGTGCAAGGCAGAGCAATGGGTTAAGGCACCTGTAGCCGAAATCGGAGTATAACCTTTCGGTTCTAGTTCGAATTCCAGTGCTGCGACGCAATCTTTTATTGGTCCGAGAAACGCGAACGATCGTGTTGCTAAATAGGAACACTGGTGCTTACAGTGTTAAAAAGCTGCCATATGTTGCCTGCAATTGAAAAAAGTATTCATGCAAGGAGTGGCCGATGCTGAACTAGCTCTGTATTAATTAATGTTATCACATTTATATTATTGCTTTTAATTTTTCAACCTTAGAACAATATCATCTTGTTTACATTTTCAAAGTAAGCACCTCTGAAACCTAAAATTCAGTGCACTCTGCCTGCAAGTCCCTAACGGTGCGGTTTTCAATCTCACCTACCCTTGTGGCCCTCCCGTCTGCACACTTCACGCCCACTCCCGCCACCTTCTCAGAGAAAGCACCCAGTGCCCATACCATTGAGATAGTTTGGTGGGTAAAATGCCTGCTGCAGAGACCTCCGGATATCCATTTAGCTTCTCTCTTTTCTGAGATTTAGGCGATGACTGAACTGTAGTGGAAAGTGGGAAATTAATTTGCACAGAAATCCAGAGAAAGAGTTGTGATTACGCTCTCTCTTGGTTGCAAACCTGATATTTTTGCTACAGGACCATATTTGTTCCCACCAGTGGTTGGAATCTTGGAATTTATAAAAAGTGTTCCATTGCATTGCTTTACCCTGGTTGTTATAATGAAATGTTCTCTCTTCTAGGTCAATAAATAATAACAAAAAGGCCAAGAAATGGTTCCTACATTGCATATTTAAACCACAAATTACAAAACTTCTCATTTTGGCTGCTTTTTAAATAAATCGGGGCGTTCCCATTATTTTCACTTTTTCCCTTCATTTTGCAATTAGTTTTTCACATAGGTAGTGGAGTGGGTTGAACGTTTCTTGATCACAGATGATAAAGTTAAGATTACCTTTTTGATACAGCACTTAACACCGACACTTACACTCTTTGAGGTACTGCCATATTCTAACCTGTTGAATATTTTATATGTATATACTCATAATGAACGGTTAAACGAAGCATCTGACTTAATTTTATTATATGAAATTTCGTGCCCTGCTCGTTTTTCCCTCCCTTCCTAGTTAGGACATTATAAGGGAGTTTTCTCTAACACTTGGATCTGTTTACTGCCAAAATTATGTTTCCATTATCTTGCTTTGGAAAATTTATTATCAACTTTATGAAGAGAAAATGGGTTATTTTGTAAAAAAAGAATTGAGCTATATTTTCTCTTTCCGCTTCCACCACAGATTTTGGATTTGGGAACTTTTATACAGCTGGTGAACCTCTGGCGACGTGGTGCGGGAGTCCCCCGTATGCAGCTCCGGAAGTTTTTGAAGGACAGCAGTATGAGGGACCGCAGCTTGACATCTGGGTATGTACAATGTACATTTGCTAGCTAGGCAAATAGAGAAAAAATAGTGTGGATGAATTATTAAATGATTCTCAAATGGTATGCGCTTTTCATTTATTGATATGCATCTTGTTACCGCATCGCTATCCTCTGTCTTGAAGGAGTAAGGACAAAGAGAACTGTATCAGACAGACTCGGATCAAAGGGAGTAAGCTGAGAGACTTCACCCTTTCCAAATTTTCCAGCAGTATTATATGGGATAAAGTAACCCCAACTGTGCAATGTAAGGTTATCGCAGGTCACAGATGTTCAGTGGCCTTATAAAGCCATGCGGCCACTGGCCAAGTGCCTTTATATGATCTGAGAACTTTGAGGTGACATGCTTGCAGTATCCTTTTCATTTATAACTGGAGGTATTTTTTTTTTTTAAACATATGGTCAAATTTTTTCTACGTGCCAGGTGGCTCTATGTAATTTTTCACACCTTGAGTCCACCCTAGGATTTTAGCAAGGAGTCTTTTGTGTGCTGGGATTTTAGGTACAAATTTGCAATTTGAGAAAGTTTGCTAAAATCCTTGGAAACTGTAAGAGTCATACAATGGCTTGTGGTTACATGACAGCTGTGAAATATCAGTTTCTAATCCGAAACAAAATCCACTATATCCGAGTACAAACTTTATTTGAAACAAAACATTAACCTGCCTCTGAAAATAATCCTATAGTTTACTCCTTTACCTTAAAAATATTAAAGTAGGCTTCAGGGTACAAGTTGCACCCAGTCCAAGTTCTGCCACTGTGATCTTTTTGTTATTTTCAAGTCCACAATTACGGGTCTTGAATTCTCCAGGGGGTGATGCCACTCGCCGCTCCATCCTAGCTCGGTGTGCTGCTTTTTCTGCCGGTCTGTAGAGAGACAGGCTGTAGAACAGCACTGCAAGCCAGCGGGACTGCTGTTTGGAACCGGGGGAGCGAGTGGCGCACGCATTTCCTGTGTTTGAGGGAGGTGGTGAATAGGCACCAAAGCAGTCCGTCAAGCTACATTTTATTTTTTCTATCCCTGCTTCCGGGTCACGGACAAAATATTTTCAATCAATCATCGCATTTGTATAGCGCACTACTCACCCGGAAGGGTCTCAAGGCGCTGGGGGAGAGGGGTCCGTTACTGCTCGAAGAGCCAGGTCTTGAGTTGCTTCCTGAAGGAGAGATGGCCCTGGGTCAGCCGAAGGTGGATGGGGAGGGAGTTCCAGGTCTTGGCTGCCAGGTAGGAGAAGGATCTTCCTCCGGTGGTGGCTCTGCGGATGTGTGGTACGGCGGCGAGGGCGAGGCTGGACGATCGTAGCTGGCCGGTGGGCGTGTAGAAGGTCAGGCGGTTGTTGAGGTACTTGGGGCCCAGGTCGTGGAGAGCCTTATGTGCGTGGGTGAGGAGCCTGAACGTGATCCTCTTGCTGACGGGGAGCCAGTGCAGGTCTCTCAGGTGGCCGGAGATGTGGCTGTGTCGGGGCAGGTCCAGGATGAGTCGTGCAGAGGCGTTCTGGATGCGTTGGAGTCTTTTCTGAAGTTTGGCTGTGGTTCCGGCGTAGAGGGTATTCCTGTAGTCCAGTCGGCTGGTGACGAGTGCCTGGGTGACCGTCTTCCTGGTTTCGGTGGGGATCCATCGGAATAACTTACGGAGCATGCGCAGGGTGTTGAAGCATGATGATGAGACAGCGTGGACTTGTCTGGTCATCGAGAGGGAGGAGTCCAGGATGAAGCCCAGGTTGCGTGCGTGGTCCGTTGGCTTGGGAGTGGCGCCCAGGGCAGGGGGCCACCAGGAGTCGTCCCAGGCGGAGGGCGATGATCCCAGGATGAGGACTTCCATCTTGTCTGAGTTCAGTTTCAGGCGGCTGTTCTTCATCCATTCAGCGACGTCTTTCATCCCTTCCCGGAGGCTGGTTCTGGCGGTGGCGGGGTCGTTGGTGAGGGAGAGGATCAGCTGGGTGTCGTCGGCGTAGGAGATGATGTTGAGGTTGTGTTGGCGTGCGATGGCTGCGAGAGGGCTCATGTAGACGTTGAAGAGGGTTGGGCTGAGTGATGATCCTTGTGGTATGCCGCAGATGACTTCGGTGGCCTCGGATCTGAACGGGGGGAGGCGGACTCTGAGTTCTTCCGGCGAGGAACGAGATGATCCACTTCAGTGCCTTCTCTTGGATCCCGATGTTGCCGAGGCGCTGTACTAGGGTGCGGTGGCAGACAGTGTCGAACGCTGCAGAGAGGTCCAGGAGGATGAGGGCCGCTGTTTCCCCGTTGTCGAGCAAGGATCTGATGTCATCGGTGGCTGCGATCAGTGCGGTCTCGGTGCTGTGGTTGGCTCGAAAGCCGGACTGCGAGGGGTCGAGGGATCCGTTCGTCTCGAGGAAGGCGGCTAGCTGTCTGTTGACGGTCTTCTCGATGACTTTGGCAGGAAAAGGGATGAGCGAGATGGGGCGGAAGTTCTTGAGGTCGGTGGGGTCCGCTGTTGGTTTCTTCAGGAGGGCGCTGAGCTCGGCGTGCTTCCATCTCTCCGGGAAGGTGGCGGTGTGGAAGGAGGTGTTGATGATGTCCCGGAGTTGGGGTGCGATGATGGAGTCGGCCTTGTTGAAGACGTGGTGGGGGCAGGGGTCGGTTGGTGATCCGGAGTGGATGGTGTTCATCGTGCGGGTGGTGTCTTTGGTGCTGACCGGGGTCCAGGCGCAGAGGGTGCTGGTGGGGGGCGTTGGTTCGGCGGTTGGGTGCTTGGTTGGTGCGCTGAAGCTGTTGTGTATGTCGGTGATCTTGCGGTGGAAGAACGAGGCGAGTGAGTCGCAGAGGTCTTGTGAAGGAGTGATGTCGTTGTTTCCGGCGCTGGGGTTGGAGAGCTCTTTGACGATGTTGAAGAGTTCCTTGCTGTTGTGGGCGTTGTTGTCCAGTCTTTCTTTGAATGCTGTCTTCTTGGTGGTGCGGATCAGCTGGTGGTGCTTGCGGGTGGCGTGCTTGAGGGCGGTCATGTTGTCTGTGGTCTGGTCGTGGCGCCAGGCTTTCTCGAGGGTGCGGCAGTTCTTCTTGGAGTCCTTGAGTTCGTCGGTGAACCAGGGGGCTTTCTTGTTGCCGGGTCAGCTGGGAGGGTTCTTCAGTGGTGCGAGGTCGTCGGCGCAGGCGGTCAGCCACTGTGTGAGGTTGCTGGCTGCCTCGTTGGGGTCCGTTGTGCTGGCGGGAGGGTTCTGGCTGAGGGAGGTGGTGAGCTGCTCGGCGGTGATCTTGCTCCAGCTCCGGCGAGGAACCTGTTGCGGGTGGTGGTGGGTCGTGGTTCTTCTGAAGCTGAAGTAGACACAGCTGTGGTCAGTCCAATGAAGTACGGTGGAGTGGCTGAAGGAGATGTGCTTGCTGGATGAGAAGACGGGGTCAAGTGTGTGGCCGGCGTAGTGGGTGGGGGTGTTCACCAGTTGCATGAGTCCGAGGTTGGTGAGGTTGTCCAGCAGGGTGGTGGTGTTGCAGTCCTTGTTGTTCTCCAGGTGGAAGTTGAGGTCCCCTAGGAGGATGTAGTCAGCGGAGGGGAGGGCGTGCGGGCTGATGAAGTCTGCGATGTCTTCGCTGAATTGTGTGCGTGGTCCCGGGGGTCTGTAGATGAGGGTGCCTCTGAGGGTCGTCTTGGGGTCGGTGTGTATCTGGAAGTGGAGGTGTTCGGCGGCGGTGAAGGTGTCGTCGGAGTTGTTCGTGATGCGGATGGTGTTCTTGTGTACGATGGCGATGCCTTCTCCAGTCTGGTTGACGCGGTCCCTCTGGGTGATCTTGTATCCGTCCGGGATGGCTGTGGCGATGTCGGGCGCTGAGGAGGCGTTCATCCAGGTTTCTGTGAGGAAGGCGACGTCTGGCGATGTTGTGTCGAGGAGGTTCCAGAGTTCGACGGCGTGTCTGTGGACGGAGCGGGTGTTGAGCAGGATGCACTTTTGGTGGTTGTTGCTGGTGTTCGGCATGGCTGGTGCGGTGCGGGTCCGGAGGTGGGTGAACTTGCAGGTTTGGCAGGTGAAGGGTCCGTGGGTGTGTTTCGGGGTGGCTTGGTAGCAGGCGGGGTTCTGTCCGGCGTTGAGTACGTTGAGGGTGGCGGCGTCGTAAGTCCGTCGTGTGGGCTGACATCTTCGGGGGCCAGGAGTCCTGGCGCTGGGCGTGGGCCAGGCGCGGACGGGCGCAGACGAGCTTGCCTTAGGCACGCCTTCGGCGTGCCAACGGTGCGGCCTCCATATGAGGGCCTGTGGGAGGGAGAAGCAGCTGGGAGGTGGGAGCGGGGTAGCGAATGGGACAGCGGGGCCGCAGGGACGCAGCGGCGGGAATGGACACCGAGGCGAGCGGGGGAAGGGGTACAGAATGCAAAACGGGGAGCGGGATACGGGGCACAAAAAGGTCGACAAGGCAACAATGAGGGGTACAGAATTTTGGCACCCGCAAGCCATTTTTTTCACAGCTTCTGCTGTATGCATTGAGTGGCGTGCACTGTGGCATTTTTTTGTGCATATTTATATAGCGCGAACTCGACCCGAAGGTATTTGGAGCGCTTTACACGAGCACCGTATTTACATTACACATTCAGGCACGGGGAGATTAAGTGATTTGCCCAGAATCACAGGATGTGGACGCGACCCAGAGGCTCTGACCCTGGTTTCCAGCACCAAAGTCAGCAGTGTAGCCGACGGACCACATCCCCTCCCTGCTTGCTTGTTAACCCTTATTACTAGAGAGTAGTGATAAATTCTTCTTATCAAAGATGCGTTCTCATGTCAGAATGTGCCTGTATCAAGTATGTTGCAAACCTATGTATAGAAACTCTGGTAGATCAGTCTCATTGGTGGTCTTAATTGTGCTTTGTGTCTGTTTTTTCTCTTTTGCAACCAGAGCATGGGGGTGGTGCTGTATGTTCTGGTGTGCGGAGCATTGCCCTTTGACGGACCAACGCTGCCTGTTCTACGACAGAGGGTCTTGGAAGGGAGGTTTCGCATACCTTATTTCATGTCAGAAGGTAACCACAGAACTTGTATACATTTTGTTTTACCTGTCTACCCAACACACGTAGGGGGTTGCCTCTGGTAAACAATTCATTAAATTACTTAGGAATATGCATTTTTTTCTTTAGTCTCTCTTCTTTTGTTTTACATTCAAATTATTTCCCAAAATACGATCTATCGATCACAGCAAGGGTGGACTGTTCCATGGAAGTTTCTTCCTGGTAATGGCCGAGAGAAAGCTGTGAGCTCATAGTCGTGGGTGTGGGAAGGGGAACCGCAGATTTGTTCCACTTTGTCTTGTCTAGCAGGGCTTTTTTTCTTCCGCCTAGATTTCTCCAGGCCCTGGATGTTGTTGCTGATGTTGATAGCCCTGGTGCATTTCAAAATGCTGTTTCCTCAGCAGACGTTAGCGCAACTCTGAGATTTCCTTTCATTTTAGACACAGTCTCAACAGTGGAGGATGGAACAGGAATCCAAGAATTTCTCTTATCCAGTGACAGCCAGAAGACCTCTCTGAGGGTGGGAAGCATGTAGCACCTTCCCCACATTCCCCCTTTTGACCAGACATGATCCAGGAAGGCCAGTGAAAGATCACTTGTCAGTTGATCATGCGAGAAAGAGAGAGGTAGAGTGTAGCAAGCTTGCCGGGGGTCGGATGGGGGTGTATCGGATGCGGTGTTGGGTTTCCCAGGTAAATGGTAAGAGCATCTCATTGTGACCGTGATGAACCATCAAACATAGTGTTTTTGCTGTGGGATAAATCTATCCACACTTGTTGACTCTGGTGGTCATTCGATGATAGCATACTTTGTCTCTTGGAGAAATGATTGTGGGCATTAATCCTTTGCTGCGGGTGCATTGATTGCTGGCAGATTTCCTCTTTTAGGCCCAATTTACAGAGCGGCAGCCTTTGTTCTCAGTGTAATGCTTACAGAGATATTTCCTTAAAGGCTCTATTATTTGGCAGAGATTACACCCATAATTACTCTCTTAATATAAAAAGGATTGCATTAAAATTACCTTTTTTGATGGGAGCTAATTAATACTGAAGTAAAATCAGTAGTTTTGCGTCAATTATTGGTACAATTCCTCAGGAAAGGTCTGATCTTATTTACAGGCGTATTTCCTCTGCTCTTCGCCAATGAATATATATATAATTCGTTCATAGCTGTGGTTACCATCATAGTGACTTTGTTATTCTGACATGTTTGAAGGAATAATGTTTCTCTTGTGAATGATCATTTGATAGACCTACGAATTGCCAATACATTTTGGGAGTTTTTGAAAAGTTAAAACCAAAATCTTGGTAGATTGAAGTATATTTTATTTAGTTTCCCAAACGCAGTGTAGGACGTCCAGCAATCAGTTTGGGGTCACCCACTAAAGCCTGCTTCAGTGGATCTGTGATTGCCTACAAATACTTTTCCCAAGACATTAATTAGCATGCAGCTTTTCGGGGGAGAGCTACCACACCCGTTGCCCACTGCAACCCTACTCTGGCCACTGCTTAACAACATTCGGATTTTCCATATCCTTTCTAAAGTACATCTGCACTTCCTCCAACATTTGCACCACCGTGGTGAAGTTGTGGTTTCAATGCATATTTTCCCCTCAACAAGCAGCCTCTCACCCACCCTAAAACCCCATCTCATCCGCTTGCATTTCGGTATCAATTGCTTTTCCCCCAGACTCATTTATAAATTGGTAGTTTGCGCATCGGCCTCTTCCACCATCTGAATTTGCCCAATCCATGATCATGTGCTCCGCAAGGAAGCCACCTCCTCCTGCTCACATGCAAACCACACTGACAAACTTGTTCCTAGCCTGGCAGGGCAGTGAAGATGACTCAGGGACGTGACAAGGATTTTAGTTTGATGTGTGATGATCTAATTCATATGACTGTGAGCAATAAAGGCTGTTTTCTCCATACAACAGACTGAGTGAATGGAGAACGGAAGGTGGAGGAAGACAAGTCTTGCCTGAGGAGCCCCCAGAAATGCCTAGGTTGTGGTAAATTCACTAGAGAAACGGTCATAGGAAAGGGCAAAGTCAGGGGAGCTAAGATACAAAATGGACAAATCCAATGGTGGCTTATTTCTTTATTTCATAACAAAGTCGGTCTTTTGTCTTGAGTCTTATTTGTCTGGAGAACCCTTACATAAGAGCAGGGTTCTCCCACGTCGGTCCTGGAGAGCCGGTCCATGCCAGATTTTTAGCATATCCACATTTAGATAAATGTAGTTATCTTAAAAATCTGACATGGATCCGGCCCTCCAGGACCCTGCTTTAGAGAACTCAGTGGTCAAGAACCGAGATCTAGCCATTCCAATGATCCCTTATTGCAGAATGTTTGGAAATTTTCCAATATAAGAAAAGAAAATAAACATGTTTTTTTTTATTTTTATAATGACATTCCTCCCTGAAAAAAATAAACAAAATACAAAACTGAATAGCTTCCACATTACATACAACCTTAATTTTTAGACATGTAATAACTAAGAGCAATAAACATAATTCCAAATAAATGTGTTTGCACGATATTTTTTAGTAAACCGAGAAGTTCACTGTGCTGACAACATATATGATTTTGCTATATTCATGAATTTGTCATTAATGTCCTTTTTGTCTTTCCATACTTAAGAGTGTGAGCATCTGATCCGAAGGATGCTGGTGCTGGAGCCTTCCAAGAGACTGACCATCTCTCAGATCAAAGAGCACAAGTGGATGTCGGTGGACGTCCCTGTTCAAAGACCCGTTCTGTACCCCCAGGAACACGACAATGCATCTTCCATTGGCGAGTACAACGAGCAGGTGCTTCGGCTGATGCATAGTCTTGGGGTCGACCAGCAGAAAACAATTGAGGTAAAATACTGTGGACAACAACTAATGGGTGGCTAACGCAGGGCGTGATGTCTGCTGCATGTTCCAGATAATCACTGACTGCAAAAATGAGTTCCATTTAAATGCATTGTATATAAATGTACCTCAAGTGGATTTCTGTAAAATCTTGCATACATCCAGACCTCCTGGGCCGAGATGGACACCTCTTGTATAACTTTGGTGGTGTGTGTGTTTAAATACAAAGGCCCGAATACGAGTTTGGTGGTCCAGGAGTGGGCCGCCACACTACCTTTCGCTCCAAGACCCCCGAACAGGGCCGACGCCCACCCGTCAAATTACAACTCTTTTGTGGTCTGGCATGCAGACGGCATGGCGGGCCTGCGGTGGTCGTATGTCTTAAAAAGGCCCCATCACAGGACCGCCACAGCGCGTTCCAACGCGGCATGGACTGTGAAGTCCATTCGGGGCTGGAACTGGGGGTGCATGCTCACAGGGGGTCGCAACATGTGCCCCTCTGCATACACCCCCATGCATGGCCACCATGCATGACCGCCAGCAGTTTCATTTCAGGAAGAACCTCCAAGACACTGGTGGCGGTCCTGAAACTCATCATATGCATAGTGGTGCTGCAGCGGTTGGACCTCCTGTGCGGCAGTGGTTGGACCTCCACCCCCGCGAGTCTGGCGATCCAAGGACCGCCAGACTCCTAGTCAGGCCCTAAGTGATGGCTTGTGGTGCATAACACGTTCACAGGCAACTGATTCCAGTGAACTATTTGTACTATAGGTGGGGTGTTTCTTAAGCATATCTCTAATAAGCAGAAGCTTTTTATAAGAAACAGACTGCATGTAGTTGGAGAAGGGGTACTATGTATTGATCCGTTTGGGTGGGATGTGGTTTTTAGGGGGATTAGCACTAGTGATAGATCTAGGGGTGCTCCTCGCTAGATGCGGATATTGGCTGTGGTTGGGTGTTAGGTAAGAAGTTCAAAGGGGGGTAGGTATTAAATATAGAGGGGTGGTTTGAGTTATTTTTTCTTCCTGCCAATAGGGCGAACCTGGTTGTTAATATTTCGGGAGGTAGCTGCTTACATGGAAAAGACTTGCTTCATTAATTTCTTACAAGAACGCAAATACACTTTTTTGCTGCATTTTAAAAGCATAGATATGGTTTTAAGGACAGAATTTTATCTTTCCTCTACGTGCTGCAAATTTGGACTGAACGGCTCTAGATAAAGTGATTTGCCCAAGAACACGGTGTAATTAGTGGGTAGCAATGGGATTAGGACTCAATTGTCCTAGTTTGACCGGTATAATTTACCACCTAGGCGTACGTTCTCCTAGGGTTTCGTTTTCAAAATAAGTAGCCTTCCTCTTTTAAGGGAATGCAAGCCACCTTTATTTTACAACTACACAAGCCTAAGAAGTAAAGTTACTTGCCTAGGATCACTCAATTTGCTAACGTGGTGAAAAAAAAATTATTTCCATGTGCCACACTTGAGTTATCTACAAACGTGTGTGTACTTGGAAAACTGGCTAACTCCATTGTTCGGTGGGTCCAAGGCCGGACTTGGAACACAAAGCATCTCTGGCAAAAATTGATCGAACCCGGCCCTGCTCCCTTCCTCTCTCTTTCCATTCAAACACATTCTCTCTCGCTTGCTGTGACTCAGTGGCGGTCGCTGCTCAAAGAAAGTGGGTGAAGGGGGAGGAGATGGGGAATTGAGGGTGGAAATATTAGAAAAAAAACTTGCCCCAATGCCAACGGCCGCCTCCGTGTTCCCCACCCAATCCAGGTGCTGCTCTCTCTCATGCTATGAGACCAGCGCCAGGATTGGTCTATGCAGCCTGGCCTCCACTCAGACTCTGCCTAGGAGCCTGCGACTTTTCTCCAACCCAACACAGCTGGGTTGGAAAAATCGAAGGGTGCATGTCTGTTTGGCCGGCCTAAGACGGCTGGCCAAACTTACATGCACACTTCTAAGTGCCCACTATTTCTGCCGGTCATGGCCCAGCCCCACCGTCACAGAAAAGTAAAATATTATTGTTTTAATACTTTATTTTCCTGTGACTGACTGACCAGTGGGGCGACGCTCCTCTGCCATTACAGAGGAGCACCCCCCCCTCTCTTTCTTAAGCTCCTGCTCTGTCTACTTCGCCTTATGCCCCGCTGAACAGCAGTTATAACTGTTACCCAGTGGCATCGCTCAGCGGTTTTCCAATGGCCCAGCTCAGTCACCCCTCACGCGCCCCCATCTTTTCCCCCGGTAAATTGTCCGATGGCATAAATGGCCAGTCCGGCCTTGCGTGGTTCCCATGTCAGCTTCCCATGTTCCTTTGCAATGAGCGCTGCATGTTGCAGGGTCTTCACTCGGCGATCCATTTTGTGCTGTGCTCCTGCACGCGAGAGGTACCGGCATTCCAGAGATCTGCGCCCTGCAGCCTTTCCGCCGTATCGGACGTGGACATGCTGACTCCAGCTGTACACGGG
The DNA here is from genome assembly GCF_964204655.1 of Triturus cristatus. Classification (NCBI taxonomy): domain Eukaryota; kingdom Metazoa; phylum Chordata; class Amphibia; order Caudata; family Salamandridae; genus Triturus; species Triturus cristatus. The sequence continues at coordinate 1,043,802,271 of NC_140583.1, forward strand.
TCTGTTTTCTAAAGCTTATATTACCGCACGTTACGCAGGATGTCTCCGGGACACTGGTTATCTTCAAAACGATTGCGTTGCGTCATGCTGGCCCCTGTGCTGCTTCTGATTAAAAAAGCGTCGGGGATCGGGGCTGCCCACATTGCTGCCGGGGCACATAGTGCGAACTTTGACCTCTCATGACGTGGCCTATCGGCCAGTTTGCTGACATAGTTACAGGAAAGAGTGCGTTTCACACACAGACACATTTCTCACGTCACAAAATGCCTCCAAATAACTGTGCAGTGTACTGTCTAGTACGAACCCAATTGCATGCCCTTGGTAAAAATTAATACTTTTTTTTTTTACCTCAAGTCCATTCTTGGTGCGCACATATGTATCCTATGGAAAGCAGTTGCATGGCAGAATAATACGTGCAAACCAGGCCGATTCACCTGTTAACCCCGAAATGCAAATGTTAAACATGCTGTAAATGAATGTGTTTTTGTGTGAATCTGTGTTGACTTTCGGCGTCCTTGAGAGAAAAAAGCCCGTCTTCGAACCAAAAACGGGGGTAGGCATCAAAAGGAACTCCAGTACAGGAGAGTTTAACATGTAAAGAAACACTGAGAGGGCTCTAATCGGTTTAGTCTGCGAAGAAAAGGCTCGGAAGGGACACGGTAATTAATGGCTCAATAAATAGTTCAAGGGAAGTGGTGAACGGGAAGGAAGGGAATTATTTTTAGTCATAAATAGCCTGTCATCGATCAGTCTGATTTAATTTTAGGCAAAAATAGTATCTGCTCGCGCTTTAATCCTCCTCATTTTATTTGACAAAATGCGTCCAGGAGCACGGAGCAGATCATGTGCAGTATCGAACCAGTGGTGTCCAGCGTAGGTGCGGGAGGGGCACAACCGTGGCAGACTTTCTGGATACCCTCAATGTAAATGTCTCTTTTAAAGGATTTGGGTGTAAATGTGTGAGACGTGTAAACCTTGGATATCTGACATGGTTAATGTATGTGATTTTCATTTTCAAGGAAGTTTTAACCACAATAATTAGCCACACCCCCGCACATTAGGGAGACTGAAACAGGCTGTCAAGAGCTGTGGTGTACCCTACTCCGAGAGCTTCTCAACGCCAGAGAGGCACACATCCTTTTTTATAGCCCCCCCCCCCACACCCCCTGTAAGGCAGAACAGGGAGGCAGTGGAACCCTCAAGTGGACGGGCTTAAATGCAGAGCCACCAAACTCAAAAAGAAACCACAGACTAGTCATTCATGAAATATCGGTTTGCACATCTGCCTATACCCAAAATATGTGCCGAGTGTAATATACTATTTGTTACCATTGTTGAGTGTGGGCAGGGGTACAAATCACAAGAGGCAAAGCCTCAAGTGAGCCATCATGCCACTCCTCTCCCTCAATTTGGTAATAATATGCTATACTTAGGGTGCATATATATATTGATTATTCCATACTGTGCAGTAGTTATAAAAAAAATATTTAACCTGAGGAGAAGGGGTGAAATCTGTTGCTGTGTGGTACATTGTCATTAAATAGGTCTTGAAGTATGGGCCCAGTTGTTTTAGTAAACTGTAATTTTTTAGAAAGTATGCAGTGATTTCCCAAGTAACTTGATCTGGTCAATGGTAATATAGAATTCAACCCTTCACCTGTAGTGATAAAAATACTTACTACCGAATAACATATTTTCTTAGTTCATACATTGTTACTGGCATGGTGTATCTCGCCCCCCCCCCGCCCCCCTTTCTCTCTCTCTCTCTCTCTCAATATATATTTAGGTGCCAACTCCCGCCCCGATATGCTGTCAACCCATGCCAGGCACGGTCCTGCAACCAACCCTTGCATGCAGCCCCCCCCCCGAGCCCGATTAAGGCCCAGGGACCCCATCCCGCGGGGACCGGACAATTTGAAAATGGAGAGGGAGACGTGCAGTGTCCCCCCCCCCCCCCCCCCCCTCCCCGATTTTGGCCCGGGGACCCCAGCTCCCAGGCCTGGCCAATTACTAAAGTGGGAGGGGGGCCATGCAGCACCCCTCCTTGGGCTGATTTTTTTTGCCCCGGGGGCCCCACCCCCTCTGGGCCCGGCCAATTATTAAAAGGGGAAGCGGGCACACAGTCTGTCTCCGGGCTGATTTCTGCCCCTTGGACACCATCCCCGGGCCTGGCCAACTAAAGGTGGGTCCCTGTTGCCAACTCAGGGCACCCACCATGTTCTTGATAAGGGTGTGGCAAGCCCCACTGGGGGCGTGGCAAACCTCACAGCCCCAGTCAGCCTTCAGCAGGAACCAGCATTGCTCCTGCCCGCAGGGAGCACCCTAAAAATTCTGTTCTCTGTGGGTGGCAGCAATATTCATATATGTTTCTCTGCCCGTATCAATGTGGGTAGGGAAACAAATCTGAAGTCCACCCCCAGCTGCCGGGAGCATTTTTAAAGCTACCGCCAGCTTAGAGTGGACTTAGTGTTTGCTCTTGCTTGGCTGGAGCTATGAAATTGCTCCCGCCCAGCAAGAACAATACAGGTCTCCCTGCCTGTGCCATTGCGGGCAGGGAAACTGCTGTGTCCTGGGGTGGGTACCCTGTGACATAGCAGAAGCCGGACTTGCAGGATGCGGTCGCCAGGGCCATTAATGGCTCCAGGAGTAGGGCCGTGCGGCCCCCCTCCCTATTGACAATGCGGCTGGGCCGTGGGGGATGGTGTCCCCTGGGGCCAAAATTGGCCTTGGTAGGGGGCCACATAGCCCCCTTCCTATTACTAATCTGTGTGGGCGCTGAGGGATTGGGTCTCCGGGCCGCAAACGGCCTGGGGAAGGGGATCACTCACGCTCCCCCTCCTTCAAATATACTGCTGATTAGCCCCACAAGACCTGACCCACCCGGGGAGGGGGGTTATTAAAATGAAACAAGTGCTTTTTTTTTTATTTCACGATTTTGGCCCCAGAAGGGTTCTCTGTGGGATCCCACCACCAAGCCTAGGGGTTCAGGGTATTCCCACCCTGCCCCCGTCTGAGTTTTTTCCTGTTTCTTTGTGACTCAGGCCCAAGTCCATCAGTCCCAAGATAGCTGCCACCACTTCCTGGTTGAAGTGGTGGCAGCCCATCAGATCTCATGATGAGATCTGTCGGATCAGTTGAGCGTCCGTGTCCCTAGATATACATGCATGTTTTTCTTAAATAAACTCCAAAACTACTAAATGGATTTACACTAAATTATGAAAAAGGCTGTTTGTGGACCAAGATCTATTTTTCTGCCAAATTTGATGTAATGCCGTCTATCGGTTCGGGCTGTAGGCTTGTCTAAAATTCCCCTGGGAAATTGCAAGGGGAAAAGGCGTTTTTGGACTCCCTTCCCTTTTCCTCGGCCTCCGCTTGACTAATCTCCCCGAATCTTTCCAGATAGCAGCCGAAGTGAGTGGCAAACTAGTTTTGAAAATTTCGTGACCATTCGTCAAAAGGTGCCAAAGTTATTAGCAAAATAAAAAACTATTTCCCTATAGAAACAAGGTCCTAACTAGAACTACCTACTGACGACTGCCAGTAGATTATGATTTTATATATATATATATATGTGTGTGTGTTCAGTAAAGAGAAAAGTTAAAGTGGAGTTATACGTAGGTAAGGTAGTAAGATTTTAACTTGTGTTAAAAAAAACATTAGCAATATACTGAAAAAAAAACAACGGTTAAAGTGGAGTTACATGTGGGTCAAAAAACTATGGTTTAAAAAACGAATCACTCTGAAATTCGCCAGTTATACGCAACTGACCTAAGTATAACTTTCACCACCATAGATTTCAGATGGCTTCAGTGATGTAATATGTGATGTAATAAGCAGTGCAAGTTCTACCTAGATAAGTTACATAAAATTTGTGAATTTAAGTATTTTTTGTTTTGTTCATTAGACAGCTAGTTTATTAGAAGACCGAAGTATAACTCACTGTAAACTTGGTTATTTCCAGTGAATTTGTGTGTTTTTTGTTATAACACAATACATCTGTGCCTAACCCCCAGCTGCACATAACTGAAGCCCTGCATGGTGGGGTTTGGCTTGCAGGGCCTGACCGCCAGGCCAGACCTTATGTCCAGTCCCCAGCAGGCTGCTGTCCTCTTCTGGGTGCTAACCTCTCACAAGCAGGCATAGCCCCACAGACCTCTACCTCACATTAGCTCTTTTGTTTTTTTATGGCAGCTGGGGCCATACTGGCTGCAACAGGAGAACCATGGCAACCCAATTTTTCCATTTTTTTTTTTTATGTTGGCCCAATTGGGTCCCCCAACTGCAAGGGGTTAATAAAGGGTCAGGGTATCCTTTTCTTGCCCTTTTATATTGTTTTTCAATTTCTATTTTTGGACCTGGGACCAAGTCCTGTAATGGCAGCCGTAACATTTCTGTTCATGTACCACCAACCAATCAGAGCTCTTCGTCCCACGGGACCAGCCTCGGTCCTATGGTACCAACCAATCCGAATGCGTCATTTTGAGTTCCGGTATGGCGGACCCCCTCAGGAGTGTCGTGACATTAGATAGCTCTATTTTTAACTTGAATTTCACAAAAATGGCTGAACAGATTTACATTTCATCACAAAAAGCATATTTTCAGAGTAAATGTGTAGTCTCCTGCCAAATTTGATGTAATTCTGTTCAGCCTTTTTTATGTTTTATCTAAAATTTCCTATTGGATTTGCGTGTGAAAGTGTTTTTGGGACTCCTCACAACTTTCTCAGCCCCACTTGCCGTGTCACTTCCAAATCTTTCCCGGAAGAAGCTCCGGTAGATGAACTTTTTTTGTAATGTTTCGTGAAAATTCGTCTGACTATGCCAAAGTTATCAGATAAACAAACCAATGCTCTTCCAATGCAAACTTTAACATATACTCACAAAAAATATAGGTAAAATGAAGCTATGGTAACAAAACCTAAAAAAATATTGAAATCTGCAAGTAATGGTTAGCTATGCAATCCATAACTCACAACAGCCATGCAAATCAAAAATCGGACGCCATAGGCAAATCAATGCTCCTATCTCATCCTTGATGTAACGGATGCAATCACAAATATTAACTAATCTTATCCAGATTACCAGGAACAATGTCAATGGGGCAGCAATGAATGTGATATCTTATTGATTTGAAAATGTGTTGATATTTTATTAAATGGTTTTAAGTGTTGTGTATAGTCGGCCGCGGCCCGTGCAGGTAAGGGGGGTAGTGCCGGGTTGGGGCGGGGGGGGATTCAACGGACGACCTCAAGGCAAAATGAAATAAATTCTTAATTTTCCCTCTGCGCTGTCTGTCGAAATCCTCTCCCCCACCCGGCCCCACCATTCGTACCTGCACAGGCTGCAGCTGGTATTAATATAAGTATTGTGAGGTCACAGTTATTGTATTTGGTGTGCATTTTACAATGTACATGGCTGTTGTGTGAGTTATGGATTGTAGAGCAAACCATACCTGGTGAATTTCAGTGGTTGCTTTGTAACAATAACTTCACTATAACTATGTGAATTTCAACGTTTTAAAAAACGTTTGTTAAGGTGTTTAACCAGTGCTAACCATAACTTAACTCTAACTGTTGTTTTTTTCAGTATCTTTGTTTTTCTAGTTTTATGTTCCACCCAGCTTCTATATTAGTATACTCTATCACACTCCATGACTGAAGGCCATGCACAGCAGATATTGGCCTCTTTCAGCCAACTGCCAACCTACGCTGCACATGAGCCCTACAGGCGGACGTACAGGGCATAAGAGTTAATAAAGACACACTCTTTGGTTGAATTTTGTTAGTGGTTTTCAAAAGAGGGTTTTTAGGGGGATTTTGTGTGATTTTTTTTTTTTTTTGAACTGTTGTGGCAAGATGCAACATATAAACTTCTTTTTTATTTTTTTGTTCGATTTTTTTTTTTTTTGTAATGTTCATCCATCATTTATTTTCCAATTGTTGGGTTTTGTTTTCTGCACTCTTCACTGATCTTGCACTCCATGCAACACAGTTCGAACAATTTGAGGAGCAAATTGTTCTCTTCCGCTCCTTCATTCAGCACTAAAGCAGGAATACTTGGGCGAGTTGCCTCCTCATGCTTCAGAAGTCATTCTCCTCCTGGCACCATGAGTATTCTCTCTCATGCTTCAACTCGAAGTCTCTTTGCCTAGTCGAAGGGCTGAAGGATTGCAGTCCTTTCTGGCCTCTGCTGACTTTCTGTCCCCCAAACCTTGCAGCTGACCCTCCGTTTAGCTTCTGGCCGGGGGGCTCGCTGAAGAACTCCAGCAATGTAATCCCTGGTGTTTGCCTCAGGTTCTACTGACTCCCCAGGGCAGGTCACCTCTTTCGCATTCGATTCGCAAGCCGAAGCGGATGCAACATATGATCCTGGTTGGTCTGCCGGAGCATTGTCCACCATTGTTTGGAGTGGGCCACCAACGTCCTCACAAAATCCCAACTGCTCAGGTCTCTTGCCTCACCAAATGATGGACGTGCCTCCTGTTGCTGTGGTACAGGCACTTTTTGACGTAGTGACCTGCGCTCTCAACTAATGTTCTTAAAGTTAATTGAGCAATATTAACAAAGGGGGCGGGCACTCCCGGTTACCTATTTACGGGGGTGGGATAGGACCCTCGGCTTCACCTTGAAACCCTCTAACGGCACACCAGTCAATCACTATCTGGGAGTCCCCCTGGATAATGTTGGACAATTAACTTCTAGAACATTGTATGATCAAGACCAAATCAGTCAGTGGGTATTGAATGTGCGTGCACCATTGTCTTTCACCATTGATATACATGGAATTGATTTGAACTATGATGTTTCCAATTTAGCTGTTGAGAAAAGTTGTAGACTGTTTACTACGAAGTAAGTGGCGTTGTTGCCTGATTGGAGTCCTGAAAACTCAATTTTTGACAAATTGATGGCAAAGTCGTGAACACCTGTGTTTTAGATACAAAGGCCTGTGTTCTCATGTTTATGAAAACATCATATGGCACATGTGGCGGGGGCGGGCAGACTGTCGGCTTTGTGTTACACCGTCGTCGGCTGGACTTTCACGCACTGTGTTTCCTTCTGTTCCCTCCCCACCCCAGTCCCTACAGAACAAGAGCTACAACCACTTTGCCGCCATTTACTATCTGCTGGTGGAGAGGCTGAAATCGCACCGGAGCAGCTTCCCAGTGGAGGCACGACTCGATGCCCGCCAACGTCGGCCCAGCTCGGTGGCGGAACAAACGGTTGCCAAGGTAACGCGCCATTAGCCCACTAATCCCATAATATCTCGCTGCCTCCACAGCCACTTCTGCGCTGCGCCCTTGTAGCATTCCAGCGTAACAACATGTTTGGTCTCCTTGTTGCGGGTGGAGTGGTCTTTTTAAAGAATATAACCTTTGCTGAATGCCCTGAAATGGAAAGCGGTGTTGTGGGAGGCTGTTGAAGTGTGTGTTCTCGGAATCCGCGGAACACTGCTTGTTCCCGCTTCATGCAGGCACCAGCAGGAGGCAAAAATGCTTTTCTATTTTTCCCGATCTGTGCTGCTATTTTCATAAAACCAAAGAATTTGACCATTTATGAACCCCTTTAATTTTCCTCAACAGAAATAAACACATTTAAAAAAAAATCAACATGTCAGTCAAGCAAAGCAATCAAATGCATGACTTCAGCACCTGATGACCGTTTTTTTTTAGTGTGCACCTTTTGTCGACAGTTAATTGTAAAATAGAGTAATTAAAATTGTAAGTGCGTCCAAGAAGCCAATAGGCCCACATAGCGTCAGTTTACCGTGATGTATATACACATAGTGTATCTAATCTAATTAATGCACCAGCGGTTAGAAGATTGTGAAGTGGAATTCTTGAGTGTCGTCGAGTTCTGCTTCTTTCAGGAGTTAAAAACTCTTAAGAATTGTAATGAAGATCAGCGGTCATTGACAAATGTAGCAGTTCCTTTTTTTATTAGTAGTTATAATTACTTTGATCTCGTAATATTTGATTAAGGTTTGGTGCCCAACACTCAAGGCATTGGAAACAATGACTTCTCAATTCTGTGGCCTTGAGTCGACTCCGTCCTCTTAACTTTCAGTTTGCACATTGGTTTCAAAAACGGATACTTTAAACAAGGAGGTATGCAGCTGTGATAACAAGCGGTGGGGCTTTATGAATTGCTTCTAATTAAAAAGAAAATGACGAGGTAAAAATGTGTTTGTATTTAGCTTCCAATGCAGGTGCTTATAGAAACTTTTGTGATGGCGTATCCTTGTACAAATGCCAGTGCATCAGAATGTCGGTGGGCCAAGAATAACAGAAAGGCCTGAAGTAGACGGTTTCTGTGAGTGATATGCATAAGTGGATAGACAAATGCGATTGAGAAATGTGGTCCTGGTGCAGTTAATAATGCAGTGATGATCCCAAGGCAAGCTGCCACCTGCTTTAATGTATTTATGTTTTAAACCTTATTTAATTGTCTCTTTTTATCGGCCTGCGGTTATTGGCAATTTGTGAAAGCCTACAGACTAATGCCCCATGGTTCATAAGGAATAGTTATGATGACTACCCACCGGCATCCATGTTGTCAGCAGTGCTTAATTTGTGCCAGTGCTTTCCGGTGGTCCGCACCTGCACTTAATTGCCAGCACCGGGGCTTATAACTGTCTGCCACTTGGTAGTGGTGTCTGCCAATTCAGGTATGAGCCCAACAACTTCTGTTTATTATTTCAATTTACAATTCCAATAATTAGTATTTGCCTCCAAAGCCATTCTTATAGCTTTGGAGCCCAGTAATAGTATGAATTGTCACACTTTTAAGAGTGTGATGATTAGTAATGTATTGTTTGTTGCTGTCTTTGGCAGTGCTGCCAGGGGCAACGGATGGTGCAAGCTCTAGTGTCCTCCAGTCGATGGCCCCGGCACTACATATTTTACAAATTAAGCACTGGTTGTCAGCCATGTGGAGGTGGAACTCCTAACTGACTCTGCCCGGAGTGAGCCTGTAACTTGCTTACTCTTTCTTCCGGGATCCGATACCTTGTCCCCTCGTTGAAGCAGGCACCGCTGTCCTCTCTTAAAAATACAGGAATAGTATTCAAGAAGTTTATCAACAGTTCCTCTGTATCCGTTCCTTTAGCCATTTAAACAGGAGTAGATTTCTGTGCTCTACCTTGAAACAGGCTGTCCCAGAGGAAGCAAGGTATTCTGGGTAGTGCAGGGGAAGCTGTTCACAAATATCTGTCAACATACCACATCACGGATGTGACTTTCAGCTACTCCTGGTTTTCCAGCCCACAGCACCAAGCATGCTGGGATTTGCGGGTAACACTAATAGTGGATAAAGGGAAACTTGCGAGGCCCAGCTTTGGTAGTGCTGTTGGATAACAAAACTGAGACTGGCTTGCTGATGACCTGGGCAGAATGCCACCTGCTTCTGCACACACCGCATTCAGCAACAACATAGCCACCTTACTGCTCTAAGGGCAGAGGTTGGTGCAGTCTAGTTAACTGAGAAGTAAATGCTACGCTGTCTGTGGTTCTCTGCATATTTAAGGCCCACTGCGCTACTAGCAGGGTCTTTCATAGGAAGCTGATACCAGCTGTAATTTTAGTAGGATTAATTGGCAAAGCTGTCTTAGTAAGCACCATGTAAGGCAGATGTTATTGTCACAATTGAATCGGTGACTGTAAATAATAAGAAAAGATTGCATACCACATTGCTTTTAAATGGCCACCGAATAATTAATATTGGTGATGCACAACTGCTTGCCACACGTAGGTGCCTGGGAGTACATAATCTTAGAAGTGTACCTGTGCACCTACAAAAAGGGCATCGAAAGCCATGGCGCGTAAAAACACCAGAAACCAAGAGCGAAGAGGTTCAGCAAAAAGTAGTCAATTCCCAATCGAACCAAGACTGGGTACAAAAATGTGTTTTTACATTACTAAAAGCTAATGTGACTTCCTGAATGAGGTTAAACTGGAAATTTTGTGTAAAGACCAGGGCCACATTATAGAAATGGCGTACTATTGCATTCTGTGCTGTGGTGTAGACCAGCGCGGTACAAAAGGGGGTGGTGATGGACGGAGCATCAGAACCAATCAAACACTCGCACCCAGTCAACAGATCTGGGTTTGATCCATCACCGTTCTTTAGCCCACTCTGCCACCCCAGTTCAGACATGGCCATATGCAAATCAGTCTGACCCTGTGCCTCTTGGGAACAGTCCAGCCCGAACTGCCAAGCCAGTTGGCAGGGTATGCTCAGACGTGAGTCCCTTGCTCACTTTGCCACTGGATTCAAGCAAGCCTGGCTGAAGACGGCTGAAATGCCAGAAACCAGTCCTAGGAAGCTTGTTTCCGGTCCAGGGAAGGCATGGCTTGGCAGTTCGGGCTGGACTGTTCCCATGAGGCACAGGGTCAGACTGATTTGCATATGGCCATGTCTGAACTGGGGTGGCAGAGTGGGCTTAAGAACGGTGATGGATCAAACCCAGATCTGTTGACTGGGTGTGAGTGTTTGATTGGTTCTGATGCTCCGTCCATCACCACCCCCTTTTGTACCGCTTTGTTCGCCATAAGTTGGCAGGGTATGCTCAGACGTGAGTCCCTTGCTCACTTTGCCACTGGATTCAAGCAAGCCTGGCTGAAGACGGCTGAAATGCCAGAAACCGGTCCTAGGAAGCTTGTTCCCGGTCCAGGGAAGGCATGGCTTGGCAGTTCGGGCTGGACTGTTCCCATGAGGCACAGGGTCAGACTGATTTGCATATGGCCATGTCTGAACTGGGGTGGCAGAGTGGGCTAAAGAACGGTGATGGATCAAACCCAGATCTGTTGACTGGGTGTGAGTGTTTGATTGGTTCTGATGCTCCGTCCATCACCACCCCCTTTTGTACCGTGGTGTAGACCAGGGCAGGGCTGTGTATCACAGCAAATGTGCTGTTCCTTTCACAGGTGTAAACCCACTCCTTTAGTGGAAACAGTGCATTAGTGAAAATTGGACCCGCTGTTTGAATCCACCAGTCCGACTTTAACTGTGCAGGTGATAATGTCCACTAATCCGGTTATGGCCCCACCTGTAATACTAGAGTGCACTGCTTGGTCAGGGGCGCTCACCAGTTGCACCTTCAGAGCACTTTCTGTATTATAACTCCCGATGTTTACGTTCAGGATAGTTCATAATCTAGTGAAAACAAGCACTCGGCAGCCATTTTTGTTTGTAGTTGTTGCAATAATCGGGTTAAGATGAGGTACCTTAAAGTAGCCTATGAGAAAGCCATATTGAAGTCGGGCAATTGTGCAGAAAGCTTGCAGCTGCCATTTTCTATTCATCACCTTTACCTATTTCACATTTTCTGGGCTGGTGCTTGACACCTGGAATCAAGATGGCTGATTGGTAGTAAAACATTGTGAACATGAATCGTAGTCCTTATTAAAAACTGCGGTTTTCCAACAGATTGGATAGTGAGGTTCGCCATTTGAGACCTAAATGCCAAATTCAGGGGGCGCGTCTTCACCATTTCTGGCATGTCACGTGTTTTGTTATAAAAATACATCCTGTGCATAAATAAGATGTGGATCTCAACGTGTTAATGTAAAATTCTTGCACACAGCTTGGTGCGTATTTCAGCAAGAGGCCAGAAGTATTATTTCCTTAAAGGATCTGTACGCATAGTTGTTGCAAAACCAACAGATGTCAAATTGTATTTATTTAAAGGATTTGATATTTCTGTCCTATGTAGGTTAAGAAAAGTAATATAACTGCGCGCAGCTATAGCTCCTTAGTCTCTCTCGGGAAATTAATCTGAATCAGAGTAAGCTATCGCGATTGAAAAATGACTGCAAGAGAAGATTGTTTGTCTTTTTCAAAAAAGTCCTTATTTTGATGAATCCGCTGAACATTATACTTGTGTTTTTCCTTGGCTAAGCTTTGATATCTCAGTGCAAGGGTACAGAAAATAACTCATTTGTTTTATAGTTTTTTTTATGTCTAAGGTTTTCTTTTTTCTCAAAATGTTAATAATCAATAGAAAATAGAGACAAAATCTTTGCGTGCTCGTTGTCCTCTGTTGTATCCTTAGATGGCGAGGAGGGTTTGCACCTGTCACGGATCAGCGCACACGGGTTTACCGCAGGTGACAAACGGAGTGGGCAGCGTGTCGATGTTATAGTGGCCATATTTAGAGAATACACCTCTTTCTATGCGGATTGTTCACTGCACCATGACGTTAGCTCCGTACTTCTCCATGACGCATCACTCTTACGTCATGTCGGGTGATCCGCTCCTGTGCGCGTGCCTCGAGCGTCACTTGTCTGGGCCACACATCACTCTTACGTCATGTCAGGTGATCTGCTCCTGGGCGCGTGCCTCGAGCGTCAGTTGTCTGGGCCACCCAGTATCCAGGTTAGCATAACCTCTGCGTTTTGACGCAACACCAGAAAGGTGCAAAACAGAATTTCAAAAGGAATTTTCAATTATCAACCAATCAATCTCGGAGCAAGTGGACTGCAAAGTGCAGGAGAGAACGCGCATTCAAAGGGCGGCTCGGAAAATCATTACAGCTTTTTGTACAACGTGTCCTCGGGGACACTCAGTCTTTCAGCATAACATTCTGCGCTGTAACCAGAATACGACTGAAGCGTTTTCGGAGACTCTTTCTCCATTAGACCTAAGCGAATGACCGGGTTTGCCACATGGAGTTCACCCGCTACCTTGACCATGTGTGGTCGGGGTTAACCTCTGCGAGCTGTCAATCCACTTTTGAGTCAGGAGTTTATGGATTATCGTTCGGCATTGCTTTTCTTTATATGGATGTGTTCTGGGTTAGTGGTTCTTTGTTTATTTTTCTGCACTATCGTCCCAATTCGATTACCAATGCTCCACAGTCTGGTGGACTTTCAGTTTCTGTTAGGCTAAATGATTCCATAGATGCTTTTTACGTATTCTCTGTTACTTTTCCCAGATAGCCTACTTTGACTTACTGATTCCCATTTGCGTGGGGTATATTGCTTTCGTAAGTGCCGCTATACATTGACGAGGGCCTTTCGGTTCGATGCAGTTTGATAGCGTTGATTTCTATATACGTATACACTATGTTATTTGTTGCTAGTTAGATATTTTCTGATATCGCTGTTCTCTGTGCGTTACTGAACCCTCCACGGGTCTATGCTCAGCTACTGATTGCTAGTTATCCATGTTTTGCATTGCTGTTCACTATGTGGGGGCTCCTAGTTGAGTATATTCTTCCAATACGAGAATACTATTTGCAGCTGTTTTAATGTTGAGTAGGTTTTGTATTTCTTTGATCTATGGTGTGTACCCTAGGCTAGTGGTATCTAGTTATGAGCATTCTAACTTAATTTAATCTATGTGGGTGTACCATGGGCTATCAGCTCTTACTTATGCGTGTTCTGGATTGCTGTTATTTGTGTGGGTGTACCGTGGGCTGTCAGCTCTTATGCGTGTTCTGGATTGCTGTTATTTGTGTGGGTGTACCGTGTTGGTAGATGGGCATGGTCTACCAACACTGAAGCATTGGCAAATAACTCCCATGTTGCATATTGTTTTGTATTCCTGTTCTCTGTGGCGGTCTTCTCTAGGCCAGTGGTTCCCTGTTTGTGTAGTTGGATTTGTTCTGTGTTTCTGTTCTGTATGCCGAGTACTCTGGGCAGGTCCTGCAGGTTGCCTATAATAAGGACACACTATTGTTGAGGCTGCAAACTCGGATATATTTTGTTCTCCATGAAAATTAACTTTGGCATTGCTTAATTTGTAAATAATTAAGTGCCAGGGACTTTCTCGGAGGCCACTGCAGTCTGCATCACCTATTGCCCCTGCCAGCGCTGCCAATTACAATACCAACATAAGACCTAACCATCGCACTCTTACAAGCCATAAAAAGCTATAAAAAAGACGTGAGAGGCTGGTAGTATTCATTTTCAATGTGGAATGTCAAAATTAAACAGACAGCGCCACCATGAGGTGAACGGTTACTAGTGCAGATGCTGACAATTAAGTGCCGGTGCCAAGCTCAGGAAACCTCTGGATCAAGTTAAGCACTGACTCTGGGCCAGTAGTTTGTTCTCTGTGTGGGTGTACTGTGGGTTGGTGTGGTGTTGTCCTATGTACTGTTCATTACCTTTATCTGGGCTGGTGTAATGCGGATTACTGGCTCCTAGTTAGGCCTGGTCTGCACTACTATTCTGTGTATGGATGTACTTTTAGATAGTTTGGCATGTTCTGTATTACCTTATCTCTAGGACTGTAATATAGGCTAAGTCTCTAGCTATGTATATGTTATGTTGTGCGCTCTATAAGTTTGTGGTTCGCAGGTGTGTAGGTTCAGTTCTTATATCTTTAAATAAGGGCATACATACTGTAAGGTAAGTCTTCAAAGGGCACTATGTTCTGCGTACCTCCTCGCTATACTATACTGACATTCCCTCTTCCTGGTTCCTAGTTTGGTATGTGCTGCACTGCTGTCTTTTATGCACGCTATTTGATAAGGGTACTTTCTCCAATACTGTTCTCTGGTGGGTCTTCTCTGCAAGGTTTGTTTGTGCTGTTACTGTTCCCTGTGCTGGTGTTCCATGAGGGTTAACTCTTGGCTGGGTGTTTCCATTTTGTGTGCTCGGCACGTTTGGCCTCGTGCCCTCTTCTCTCGTGCAATAACCTCATGCAATTGGTGGAGTCCCAGGCCTGGGGTTCTCCTTTGAACGTTGGGATTATTTTTGTCTGAAGATAAGCAGAGACCGGTGGAGTCCTTCAGCCTGAGGGTAAATGTAAAGGTCAGAGCTGTTCATTTATTTGCTCTAAAATAATTTTGGCTGAGAAGCGAGCAGCTTGCAGGCATTACACCATCACTTCTGTGATCTAGCAGCAAAATACCTTCTACACGATTCTTGCATCACTAGGCAAAACTGTTGTCCTTAAATGGTAGGAAGGACATTCTTATGGAGGTGGTACACTTTCTGGCCAGGACATCTTGGCTGTAGTCGTCATTTTGTTCCAAAAAAATAACCTCTGAAGAGTACCCCCAAGGTCAAAAGTCACACACTGGGGCTCCAGGTAGTTCCCAAAATACCCCAGGGGCTATCAGGCAGATTTGCACTAACGATGTACGTGTAGCACAGATTGAGCCAGACTCCAAAGAACTCTACAGGGCCAAATATGCACTCAACGAGAGGCTGGAGTTGTGGGTGGGTTCTGAGAATGAAGGTGGACTGTTACTTTGTCATGATACACTCTGTGGTGTATTCAGCTGTTTTCTATATTCGAGCAGGGCTGGAGTAGCCCTGACAGATAATGGGGGGGGGGGGGGTTATGAGGTGGCCAAGTTAATGACAAAAATTGTGACTGTGGGCAAATCGCTTCAGCTGCCTGTGCCTTGAACTGAAAAGTTGTGCACTATGTATTTTTTTTTTTTTTTTTTAAAGACAAACTCAATGGGTTATTGTCACAGCTACGTGTCCCATCACATGCTGGTTTCTCTAAACTTGTTTCAACAGGACCCAAGACTCGGTACTGTTCTATGAGTAGCACTCCATTACACCATTAATATATCATGATGCTGTTAACGATGGAAGCTGTAGATTCTGCTATGATGTTAACGATGGAAGCTGTAGATTCTGCTATGATGTTAACGATGGAAGCTGTAGATTCTGCTGTGATGTTAACGATGGAAGCTGTAGATTCTGCTGCGATGCTCGTATTCTCTGTGCAGCACTCTAGGGATTCTTGGAGCTTGAAATCACGTTTTCTTCCAAGGACAGGACACTACATGTGTATCTGGATTGTCCAACCCTTTAATCTGCTTGATTAAATTTTTATGTGCTGCACATGGCTAATGTATAGACACTACTTCTCTGAAATGCCTTGTTAACACATCTTCTTTACTTGCTGCATTAGTGAAATAGTACTAACGATTACAAATCAAGCCAAGTGAATTTTTGTAGCTTTTTTTTTTTTAAGCAACAGATACCAAGTATGCTAAATACATCTATTTATCTTGAAAAAAACATGAACAGATATTACAATTCTATCAAAACCACATAAACCTAGCAGCACCATTAAAATAACAGTAAAACTCGAGTCACCGCCCACACAACACTGTATAAGGCAGTACATCACACGGAGAGCATAGCGAGACATCAGCAACACAGGGGCAGGCACTTTTACAAAATATGAACTACTTTTTAGTCACCACCAATTTGTAAAAATCCGCACCAATTTCATTCATGCTATGTTTTAACCTCGAAATCTGCATAGCCAGTTTTACACGTGTGAAGGAACAGTACACGTACTGCTTTAAATGTGCAGGTACTGAGCACCTGCACTTCTTTCATTTGAAAGGGAGAGTACCTGCACTTCTCAGTACGGGAACGATAATTATATTGAGAACATGCTGGCCTTTCTCAGCAGCAAACACATACCCTGGAAAAGTGAGTACCAGCACTTTTTATATTTCCATTTCAGCCACTAGCTACATTGGTGTGCTAATGCTTAACATAATGGTGGAACAACCAGGCACCTTTGCGCTTCCACATTAACACCAGCAACGACATAAGAGGGACTAATAAGCCCTCAGTACAGAAACGCAGACCATTAATCATCACCGTGGTTATCAATAAAGACCAAGGTATTATTACCCTTTAAAGTCTGGCCTTAAGAACTCCGTTGAAAGGTGTTAAAGCTTCCTTCGTATATTTTAAACCCGATAAAGGATTTTATTTGTCTCTCCGCCCACATATAATTGCATAACATCCTTCACTATACGAATATGGCGTGCCTTGAGAATGGCCTTCAGTTAACACATTTTCAAAATCTTTATACCTGGGCATAAAATAAAAATGTGCGGCACATTTTTATGTTTAAGCTGAACAAAGGACGCTTTTTTGCCATTCTTGCCTGGTACATTCCTTTCAACAATCATTTCTAGAACAGGTGCAGATGGAGATGTATTTTCAAAAGCAGCCTTTATATGAAGAAGAATGCCTGCTCTAAAACACCACTGGGAAGCTAAAGCACTACGAATGTTGTGTAAGAGTTTGCCGTATCTGGAACGTTTCTAATCTGATTTTACCTCCTAAGAAGCTCGTGTTATAGAGTGTGTTACATACCAATCCAAACAGTTGCTTATTCATAGAGGAGGATTGCTCCCAGACTGTTACGTATCTGCATAGATAATCCCACATTTTCTACAAAATTGTTGGTGCAGATTTTGTAGAGGGCAGCAGGAACTTCAATATGAAATACAATAGAAAAAAGATACCGGTTTTGCATTAACTGTCATAACATTTTCATTCTTTAATACCTCTAATAAACATTAGCAAGAAAAATGTGTCATAATTAAGCGTTCTAGCTCAATCTGGAGGGCAGTTACAGTTGTTAAGGCCCCCAAATGGAGCAAGAGGGGGCTTTAACAACTGTTACTGTCCTCAACAGCGGGCTATAATACTTAATTATGACACCGGGAAAAGGGGCTGCCCTGATCCTGCTTGATCTCCCGGCAGCTTTTGACACTGTCAACCACCAACTACTTCTAAACCGCCTAATGACATGTGGAATCAAAGGTCAGGCATGGAATTTGTTGAAATCCTACCTAGCAGATCGGGAACAAGTAGTGAAGCTAGAGAATTTCTTCTCTCACTCGTTCTCCCTGCCTTGTGCAGTCCCACAGGGTTCATCGCTTAGCCCTTCTCTTTTTAACATTTATGTCTCCCCATTGGCAGCCCTGATTAGAAAGTTTGGATTCTCACTCCCGTCCTATGCTGACGACAACCGAATTGTCGACTCCATAGGGAAAAATTATGGTTGCACTGAAAATAGATTTCAGAACTGCATGATCGCTGTCCAAAATTGGATGGATAGAAATTGCCTTAAATTGAACTCGGAAAAAACAGAGGTTCTACTGTATGGCCCTGAACTACATTTCTGGGGCCCTGCGGCAAGGCGAACTACTATGGGTCAAATCCCCACCCCAGTGGAAAAAGCATGAAATTTAGGAGTAATCATCGATACCAAACTTAATTTTACAGATCAAGTAAATACACTCACTTCCTCCACATTCAACACTCTCAGAATATTTGAAAAGGTCCTGCCTTTAATACCGGCTAATCTGTAAAAAAAAAACCCTAGTTACAGCATTAATTCTGTCAAAAATAGATTACTGTAACAGTTTGCTTCTGACCACTCCAAAATATAATTTAAATAAACTCTTACTGAAAATCCCCAACTTTTGCTCACTGGCTCAAAATCTAAAAGAACTACTCTGGCTCCCCATTAAACAAAGAATAACTTTTAAGTTACTCTGCTTAACCAACAAATCAATCCATAATCTGGGCCCAGTCTTTCTAAGCCACAGTTTCAAGCGCTATGTTCCAGCTAGGAAACTTTGCACAGCCATAGCCAACCTATTGATACAGCCCAGATTTTAAAAAAAACTCTATGGGGCGGAAAGAGCATTGTGATGGAAGAAAAAATATGGAATACACTCCCTTTGGGGATAAAAAAAAAATGAACCCAGTCTTTTTTCTTGCAGAAAGTCTGTAAAGATCTGGTTCTTTAAATCAGGGTAACTCTTCCGACTGTCTTTGTCTACACTCGCAGCTGAAACAAACAGCGCTTAGATGCCTCAGGGTATTAATGCGCTACATAAATGAAATTAACAAGAGCCTTTAGTAACCGCTATATACTGCGACTGAAGGGATATAAGGATGTTAGAACATAAATCTTTTAAATTAAGAACCAGAAAGACAAACACTGGAATGTGTGGACAAAAGATCTGTACCAACCACTATAGGCCCTAGCCCACCCACCCCTTGTCTTCAATGGAGGTCTCAACACTCCTGTGTTCTAGTATAGCCTTCTAACCCGCTTCCGAGGGCTATACCTGTTGTTAAAGGCTATGAACCTGAGTAATAACAACTGTATAGCCTGAGGTGAAAGGGCTATAAGGCTGCTAGAACATTCCACCCACTGTTTTGTAGAATGTTCTAAATTAAAAAGTGAGAAACAGAAAGACTAATATTGAAATGTTGAAGCAGAAGGCTTATACCGAGCCATTATTGGCCTAGGGCCACTATATTGTCTCCTCAGTAGTGTTCCTGACAGTCTAATGTTCTAATCCCCTTTCACATACCTTGGAAATTACAACTCAAAGCAAGTCCATACTAAAGTTCATGGATGCCTTGAACTTCAATGACAAAATTAAAATGACACTTCCTTTCAAAAGGACTTGAAGTTATTCCATAAGTGCAGGTCCGAATTACATTGTTTTCTGGGCGCAAGGTGTCTGAGAAAATAATCAACAGGAGTTAATTACAAAGTATCAAGAGTGGCCTCAAAAATACAGTGTACAGGTAAAGTAACTTTTTATTGAATCCATGGTAACCTAAACAACTAATTTGACCAAGAAAGGGTGCTAAAATGTGCAAGAAGAAAGATAAGAAACTGTGCTCTGTTACTTCTGTTTCAAATTTGAGCAACAAAGTATGGTATCTCGTGTTAAAACATGAAGTAGGTGAGTTTTTTGCTAACTCCTTAGAGTTCACGAGCTGGAGTAAAATCTGCTTCCTGTGCCTATAAACAACACATGATCAAATAGTTTAGTTCAAAACAGTAAATGTCAATGTTTCAACCTACTATATATTATGTGATAGCGTCTTCATCAAGGTCACAGACAGACAAGGTAGTACCTTTTTGGCAACAGAAAGGATTATGGAAAAATAATTTTCCCTCCATGGAGCATGGGCACAAATCTGTGTCACCTAATGGAGCATGGGCACATAAATGTCCAGGAATAAATCTGTCTCGAGGAATACAATTTTCACAGATGATTTTCAAGTGGCAACGTGCCAGGTAAGCAACAAAAGTAGCAATGACTAAGCCATGTCACCAAATAAATCGGATTAATGAGCTGACAGAGCACAGTCTGTCACTGGAAGGATATGTATTGGAACTTCAGTTTTGATTCTTGACCAGGCAAAGATTACTTGTGGGTCTGCCAACACATTAGCTATTCAGCCACTTACAACCTCAGCTGACACAAGATCACCCTGTAGGTGTGGGAGAAATGATTTGCAAAAAAGTAGATTATTCTAATGTCTTTTAGGAAGGGTTGTCTATAATTTCACATGCAAATGTTGCAAGGTCCAAAAGGCCAATATAAGAATAGTCTTGGAGAGCATACAAACCTTTGTTCTCCTGCCACATAATTCTCCTGAAATTACACCCAGTCCCCAATGGCCACACATGAATTGCCCTACCCTAAAGACCTATAGTGCCAGACAACATAATCTTATAATGATAATCTCTCTATGCCAATTATAGATTTTTCTTCTGGGTAAGACAGAGGCAGGTATGTGTCAGACTATTGACTTGAAAGCAACAACATCTTTAAAATTCTCTCATTTTTCTCAGGTGGTCAGTTCAGTTCTATATAAACACACTTAACGGAAGATGCAAATTGTGTACAGCACACGCAAAAACTTTGTAATTAAAAAAAATGGGAGCAATTTATGTTTTCATTAAATAATTAAAATAATGAACTTGTATTTACTGTGTACAGGCCAACGCGGTCACCACTCCTGTGAACATGATGTCGCAGAATATTAGACTAATGAGGTCCCCTGTCCTGTCTCACACGTCCACGGCAGACACTTTCTCCTTCCCGCCATCTGTCTGCCAAGCTGAGCATCCGTTCATGGAAGAGGAGAACGTCAACACACCCAAGGTAAGAGATGAAATCACTGCGGCAGTGTGACCGTCTAGATGCACAGCGTGTTTTCGTTATCCCTTATCCGCATATAATGCCGAACAGGTCTGCAAGTTCTTGTCAGATCTATGGATGTGCAAAGTTTGGAAGAACAGTGTCTGTGAACTGCCTTAATTTTTTTAAAACATTTTAAAGTGCAGAGTTAGTGATGTTCAAAAAAAAGGCGGGGACATACCACGAGCGGGCACTGCTGCTTCTATACTTCCAGAAGTCTTGCCCTAAGGCAGGGATGGGTTAGGGCTAAAAATCGGACCGGGCACGCAAAAAATAAGTGGCCCACATTTGCATATTGCGTTTCCGCAAAATACTGCTTCAGCAAAGTTTTATAAAAAAGAAGGGGATGGGTGAGGGGTCTCTGACAGAGGCAGGTTTTCTTAACTTTACGGAGATAAAAAAAAAATGCACAGATTAGTTCACACTGGTGAAACACCTGAAAACAAGTGAGGCCACTTCTGCCCAGGCCCACTGCCCCCACGCCATCTGCATACACTAATGGACCGGCCCAGGAGAGAAAGGGAGTGACACCTCTGCCCTGTTGGTAAACGTGAGGCAATGGATGCCCATCTGCCTCCAGAAAGGCTACTGAGGCACCCACTGGGCACATCAGAACAACACAGACACCGCCCAAATGGGCTCCCCAGACTGCCCAAAAAAGCTGCCCACAGCTGGATCTCGGATTCTGACCCCTCGGCCATTGCCCGAGTGCCCCCCTTACCAATCCGACCCTGCCCTAAAGGAGAGAGTGCCATTACTCAGCAGCGGAGTTACCTGCGGCAGCTCCAGATTAACTACAGCTAACAAACAATTGAAAAACACTACAAGCAATCTCTGCGGCCAGGTAGCCAGCCATCCCTGGGCCTGCAGTAAATCAGCAATTAATCTTCATATTGGCGAAGTCAGGAAACTTCACCCACCTTAACGAGGGCAAAGATTTTTTGCACACTTCCTTGCCAGACTAACTTAAGTAAAGCTACGCCGGCGCATGCACTAGCCGGCGTCTGGAAACCCTTTTTGGGTAGCTGTTGTGCCTTACAAATTAAAGAAATAAATAAAATAAATGACTGACAGGACAGGTGCTAGTTCTTTTGGTACTAGTTGGGCGGTACAGGTACGGTATTGCACTGGGCGGTCTTTGAAAATGTCAGTGCCCTTAGTGCACACTCCAGCGAGAAGGTCATCATAACTTATAGTTGAAGAGTGAGCCTGCACGCTATACTGCACAGATGCACTTTCACATTTATCCTATTTTAGATTGCATTTGCAGTAAAAACAAATATTGTTATGGTTTTAATTAACTAAAACAATAAATACATCTTTTAAATGATTTTTGATTTGCACAATCCAGCGAGAAGGTGAAGGAATCTGGCCCATGTCTTGGACGATATCGACCGCTTTATGACAGCAATCCTGGACAAAAAGTTGGGGCCTCGCACCTAGAAAGACAGTTTTTATTCTTCATAACAATTAAATGTCTTTGTATTTACCATCCTGTTGTTTCAATTACTCATAAAACACATCTGAATAAGTCATGAGACCCAAACAGGGCAAATCATGCATGTCTTTGTTGAACATCTTATAAAAGGTCTGCTGTTTTAACATTACTGTACTTGTCAAGTAATCTTTTACAATATGCATACAAACAGCAGATTCTTTGTCATGAGGAATAACTCTAACAAAAAGTGAAGTAGGTGCTCAGAAAAAAGTGACGCAGGAGACTGTGGCGGAATACTATTTTGTACAGCACATTGTAGTGGATTTTGGTTGCTAATTTTTGTCATTTTACGAAAATATTGAGATATCTTCTGTTTAGAAAGGCTGTGTACCGCAGTACCATAGTTATCAGGAAGGCACATGTTTCAATAAGTTTATTTTTTTACGATATTTTTATGGTATAGGCCTAGCCGCATTTCAACTGAGCACTAGATTAGAACGCCAATTTTTAAAGTTGTAAAAAGAAAACAACAAACAGAGCTTGAACAATAGATAATGCAATAGTATGAGCGAAACAAGCCGTGAAAAGCCAAGAGTCCCGCCTTGTAGTCATACATGCTAAGCCAATGATTTTTGCTGATGCTGTAAAAAAAAAGAAACAAAAGAACGTCACGGTGGCGTGGCCGCTGTTGCCGCCCTTGTCATTCTACAGGCGAATACATTCATTATGATGTATGCACACATGCAGGTGCCTACAAAATGACATCAGCACCACCGTATTTCTTTATTTTTATTTTCCTGACTGATCCAAGCGGGCGGATTTCACTTCGGTTAGTAATGAAAAATAAAAAAAGATAAGTGCCCGAAAGATCTTTTCTTGTAGCAGCAAGCCTAGTGGCAAATGGGAACTGCTGAGCCCTCCTAAAAAAAAAAAAGCTACAAAGAAACATGTAAATGAGAGCAAGGGGTGAGGAAGCAACGGGGAGTAGAGCGAGGGGTGGGGGAAGCAGTAGACAAGGTCGAGAATATTTCAGAGAATGGGCTTTTTTTCACCGGGGAGAAGCACAAAAGGGAGTTAGCTAGAAAATGCATATATTCTCAAAGTGCTAGATGAAAAAGAAAAATGTAGTGGCCAGAAAGTATGTGGAGGAATCCAGGTCAGCCTTTCAAAAGGTTGGTAAAGAGGCTAGGCTCCAGGAGAGGGACAAACACAAGAAGAGGAATGAAAGCTAGTGAAGAAGAAGTAAGCAAATGAGTGACAACAAAGCAAATCAATGGAAGCAGTGAGCGAGCGCTAAGCTCACTGTAAGTACTTAGTATAGCCCACAAAAGGTCTTTTGCAACCAGGTAACTTTCACTCTCTGGTAGGCGAGATCTAAAAAGAGTGAAAGAAAAACAGGGAGAAGAAAAAAGATGGGGAAATTGTGAGTGCATGAATTAAGTAAAAGGTGAGAAAAAAGGCAAAAAAGAAGAGTGAAATGAAGAGGGGCGAGAAAAAGGAAAATAAAAGTGGGAAAGAGTGAGAAATAGGATAAGTGGAATATAGGGACCTAGAGAGAAAGAGATGAGCTAGGGAAAGGTCAATGAAAAGAAGTAGAGAGAAACATAGAGGGGGAGAGGTGAAGGGGAGAAACAGAATATTGGGTCACTTGTGAATGTTTGAGAGACCCTAAGACTTGTAAATATAGAATGCTCTACCTACAAACCTCTAAATAGTTGGCAGCAATGGTAATATGAATCTCTAAATAATTGGCGATAAAGCATTGTTGAATAGAACAAAGTAGCCCACCCACTCCACTGAGCTGCCTCTCCCCCACCCCCTCCCCCTCCGGCTGCAGTTAATCTCAGTGCTGCTCCTAGTGCTTATTTCCGCCACTACCTGGAGAGAATCTCTCGCCTCCAGCAAGAGTATAAAAGGTACCTCAGCCTAGTGAATCGATTATGGATAATGCGTATGACCACTTATGGTACACCCACAATGCACCTTACCTTAAATATAATGCATATTACCAGAGCTTAAGTTGATGACTGATTAGCCAGCAAAGTCTCCCTTCCCAGTTCATTTATCGCCCACCCATGTATTTCGTAGCAATGAAATGAACTTGGTTCTGTATAGTATTTACTATAATAAATTTACAATTTTCTCAGAGCTATAAGCAATAGCCTTTATTAATAGCCAGATCTGGAAATTTAGTGCACTAGTGCATCCTATGCAGGTGCCTGTGTTTGACCTCATGGTCACAGGTTCAAATTCTGGCAGCTCCACTCAACCTTTCATCCTTTTGAGGTCGATAAAATGAGTACAATTGAGTTGGGTAACAATAAACATCTGTTATTCAGAGCCAAGATGCCTATGGGTTAACCTCCCCTTTACAAATACACATGTTATTATTAGCCAGCATAATGGTACTAACAGGTGAAAGCATGAGATGGCCCAACTTGGATTTGAACCTCTGAACAGCCAATTGCATCCAGATTTCAACAGTAACCGCCTATTCACTAGGAACACTACTGGGGTCACTGTTTGCACCTAGCAGTGTGCAACAACTTGAAGGGAAGACTAGTGACTTAATCTCACTGATGCATTTCGCTCCTGTATCGTCCTACAAGCTTTTATAGACCACAGCAGATAAAAAGGCCACAGATTCTCTTTAGCTTCATGATCTATTTTGTTTCCTTGTCATTACTTCTTCGGGTCAGGCTTGTCCACATGTAGAACATAAACCATTTCACTTGTTCCAAGAACTGCTGATGTTTCAGGGCAGCTGCCAAGAGTTCGGCAGAAGTAGGTCCCCATTGCAACCAGCTACAAGGGCTGGAATGCCGTACTTTATTTCGGTACGTACTGGTGCAAGGCTTCACCACACTCAGGATTTGTGAGAGGGGTTTGAAATCAGCTCATATCTACTGCACCGGGTTTCCGTGAAAGGTCCAAAGAATGAACTTCCCTGCAGTAGTGTGTTCCCACTAAAGTAGCTTTTGGAGTTGTGAAGATTGCTGGTTTATACTTGACATTTACTCAGAATTTAAAAAGGGAGCCAATGACAAAATTGGTAGGAGGTAGGCTTTGCCTGCAACTATTGGTCAGTGAGTGCACCTAAGCATAAATGACTATGGCTATGTGTAAATAAGTAGTTAAGGACATATGATTGTAATGATGGATTATGGACTGAAGCTGTAGATAGTTTAATGCAGCAATAGCTAAATGACTGCAGCTGTTGCTAATGGACTGCAGTTAAAGATAGATGCTGTCAGCTATATTGGTAAATGATTACAATTGATTTTCAATAAATAATTTTATTAAACGACTTAAGTTGTTTGTATAGAACTCCGTTTAAGGCTAAATGGCATTAAGTGATTGCAGTTAAGGGTAAATAGCTCTGGGTATTTCTGTTTCACTGTAGTTAAGGATTAATGGTTGTAGGTATTTGCAAATTACTTCACTTACAGGCGTACAGCTTTAGCTATGAACAACTGACTCCATTTATGGGTTAGTTACTGCAGCTGTTGGAAGCTGATTGCACCCACTGGTAAATTAATTCAGTTAAAGATATTACTTCAGCTATTGGCAATTTACTAAAATTGTTACATGACTGTAGCTGTTGGTAATTGACTTTGGTTAAGGATGAATTAATACAAATATTGGAAAATGGATGTAGCGTTGGGTAAATGGCTGAAGATATTAGTAAAAGTCTGTGCTTATGGGTAAATAGATACACCAGGAGTAAATGAATGCAGTTAGTAGTGAACTAATGCAGCTAGAAATCAATGAATGAGGTTGCTAGTAAATGACTGCCAAGATGAGTGAGCAGCTGGAAATCTTAGTAAATGGCCACCTATTGAAAAACCGCTTTGAATATTGATACATGGCTGAAGCTGTTGAATGGAATAAGATATTTCTGGACGATGGCGACAGTTATTAAATTGTTGCATATATTGACAAATGGATGCCGCTGTGGGTCAAATGATAGCTATGGGTAAATGGCTGCAGATCCTGGAAAAGAACACCAGCTATGGACAGATGTCACAGCATGTAAAAAATCATAGTTTGATCATATTAGTTACTTTTTAAAAGTATTAGTTGTGTATGTGGTACAGTGCAAAAAGGGGGCAAAATATCACCCCTAAATAATTAAGCACAAACATTAAGAATAACGCCATCTGGCACAATATATATATATTCATGTTTTGCATTACATGAAGCAGTTTATGCATATTTCCTTCAGACGTCACTAGAACATATTAAATTACCAATAAATACTGCTGTATTAGTCTACATTCTGAACAATATGGGATGACTAGAACTGATAATGCCCATTCTGGAGTCTCAAAACCAAATGGACTACCTCAGTGCACATTTTGTCATTCCAACTAAAATACACGTCGCTGCTTGTAACTTGTGGTGGAACAACAACAAAAATCAATTTGGCAAATAAAACTTGGGCCTGATCAGTGATTGGCCCTGTGAGTTTTAAAAGCTAGAAAACTAAAATGAGGGAATAAATTCAGAAGTATTAAGAACTTTCAAAAACCAGTCCACTAGTGTGAGGACTAGCCCTGGATGGAGTTAGTGAAACTCCACGAAGTGACCCAAAAAAATTCTGCCGTACTACGCAAAGTTACACAAGCGGGAGAGTGCAATATGTCATGCTGATTTTGAACACCGGATGGTTGTCCAGTGCTGTAACATCAAGGCGAACGACACTATGCACAGCTCAAGAGGGTGATGCTTCTTTCTGCTGCTCGAGTAGATGTTCCTCAATGCGAGCGGAAGGTTTCTCAATGGAAGCAGTAGCGACCAGCCGCGATCAGCTACTACCGCCCGCGTTGCGAAATCTCGCCGAGAGGTGGTCTAGAGTAAGATTTTCCGCCCTTGCCAACGTAATGTTGGCGAATTGTGGGAGAGGAAAAACTGCGCCACGGGAGAAGAAAAACTCTGCACCATGGTGTTTTTCAGAACTCCATGCTCTACGTGGAGTGGAATAAAACTATGCGAGTGGAGCGGAATTTCACACCCAGACTTAGTGAGGACACAGATCCTAAATATGGAAACCATGGGAAAACAACTTCAGTGTACTGCACATTTGGGGACATAATTGTGATGCCTAGATTGGGCATCACCAGCTTATCCTTGCACAGCAGCCTGCCTTGGTGTCCTGGAATTAACATTATTCGGTGTCCCTTGTGGACATCACAGCTGGATTGAGCCTCAGCAGCCCTCTTTGTCTTTGGACTGGCATCCAGTTTTGGTGTTCTTGAATCCACAATATCAGACCGCTGCAGTGTCACCAATGCTGCATTGGGCCTCACCGACCCTAGCTTTGGGCTGACTGCCTGTTTTGGTGCCTGGAATACATGCAATTTACCCCTGGAGTCTGGTAGCAAGATTTGGCTTCATGTACCCTCTTTTTTGATTTGGAGGGAACGAACATCCTGCCTTGAGGTCCTGAACACTTGGTCCTCCTTTGGCACTCTGAATGGTTGGGAGACCACGCTGTCTAAATCTAGCCAGTTATCTCATTGGAGCCGAGATGTCATTTTTTTAAAAAAAATTTGAGTGGGGACAGGGACCTCTTTAGCGCTGGTGGCACCCGGTGCACCATTGTCTGTTGGCACCTCCCCATCCATGGTGGCGGTGGTGACCACCTCCACCATGGATTCCCTAACCACCACCTTTTAACAGTGCCCCTCCAGTCTCCATAACCACATTCTTTCAGATGCATTTAATTAGTTATATTTCGCCACTCATACCAGTGTAGGGTGTCAGAGCGCTTTGCATCACACACCTATTACACAGAGACAGTCACATGTGTCTAAATAAGCATATAGGAAATGTTACATAAGCCAGAGGACTACAGGCTGTGCGAGTGGCATGTCATTCATACTGGTAGGCAGTGTAGTTTAAGAGAGCTTGGTCTGGAGAAGCACAACCTCAGAATTGAAAACAGAACACCGTAGTTGGGGGTTCTCTTTAATAAGAAACGATTTCTACCCAAATGAGCCGTTTTTGCAACATTAATCGATGCTCTAATCTATACTTTGCAGTGTGCATGCAGTTCTTAGATGACAGTTAATAATTTACTGTTCTATATTAGGATTTTGATTTATAAGCTGCAAGTAACGAAAGGATGTCTCTTAGAAAAGCAGTAACCTACTGACCTATTTACATTATATGCACTCTGTGATCTGCATGGTACACGTTCTTTGCAGCAGGCATATTAACCCTCTGCCCTATTTTATGATCAGTCAAAACCTCAACTAGTCAAATCTCTCTCCAGGAACAACATAAATCACCGGAGTTATCTTGACATTTTTATTGTTGCCTGGAAATTGCTGGAGGCAATGAACGCCACAGCAGGAGCTTTTAAAACCAATATAAATTTGCAAACACAGCGCCCCTGTAGTCGGCCCCCGGTGCCGTGGCACCGGTCGCACCACCATAGAGTGGGAATGTGGCGGTATCCCTCATGACATCATGAACAAAGTGGCATTACTTCAGAAGGGATTCTTATTTTTGCTCCGGATTTCATGTTATGTTCTGCTTTGACCTTTAGTGCCGGTTGTCTTTGTCTGGGAAATGTTCTAATTGCACTCACATTTCTTTGTTTGGTCCCTTAGAATATTACTTTCTCTTATGTACTCATACATGTGTTGTCAACAGCTTGTCCAGCGGGCCGAGGAGGAAATGGTTCTATCAGTCAAGGCTTCCAGGAAGTGTAGTTGTTAATTTTGAGGCATATGCAAAGATTAACTTCGCGCCACAAATGGGGCTAAAGGCTGGCACTCAGAAATGTAAGCCAGCATGTGAGGTAGCACTGTTGCTGGCAAGTTAGAGCCCAGTGTACAAAATGGTTTTGCACTTATAAGGACGTACAACACCAACAGATGTGATGTACTAACAAAACATTGCTATAAAGTTGCCACTTGCAAATAGGTTATTGAACTTGCATATTGCCTGGGGAGAGGAGTTGGCCTAAGGGCTAGGGCGGCCGACCTCAAATCTAAGGAACTGGGTTCGAGTCTCGGCAGTGTCGCTGAACATCATGCGATTCTGGGCTTAATGGGCAAAAATGATTGTCCTCGTGTAATGCAACTGGTGCTATGTAAAGCGCTCTGATACCCGATTCGGATCAAGTTCGCGCTATATAAAACTCCGTGAAATAAAATAATAAAAAAATACCATTGGTCATAAACTATTCAGGGTTCCATTTGGTAGTTAATTACAAATTAGCTGGATGGCGTCTAATTGGTCGCTCAACCTATGACCTAGACAGCGAGTCTCCGACTTTAGGCTCGTTGTACGCTTCTCCTAGATGTGTTGCCTGTGATTCAGTATGGCTCCCTCAGAAGAACAGTTAGCTTTTCTATTTAGCGTGCGTCACGTTTAGAAAGTGTTGTCCTACATGCAGTTTCGATAGAGGGCACGTCATTGGTCCCGGTGCCCCCACGGCGTCGCTTCCTTAGGCCCGAGCAGGTGAACATTCTGCCGCTAAGGATCTAATTGGGAGGTAATTGGCCTTCCTGCTGCTCTTTTTCAGCTGGGATGCGGTGGTTGTGAATTTATGCCTGGGGGAACTTTACCCAATCAGTAGCGATAATCCCTCCGGGGCTCACGACGTCATAGCCGCGCGGCAGACTGAGGTACCCCGTCTCGGTGCTCGAGCTGAGATGGAATGTTATGAGCAATCATGGCGTTCACTGGGGAAATCGAGTTTCCGGAGCTCCTCGTCCCTTAATGAGCTCGGTTACATATTTTAATACATTTATCCTTTTCGAGTGGGAAAGTTGGAATACAGAAAGAGACTGCTTTCTGCGCTGCAACTTGTTTACGCAGGTGAGGGGCGCGTTTAAGGTAGGGTAAGGCAGCTGCCTTACAGTGCTACCAGTAGGGTGCAGGAATTAGTGTCTTAATGTTGCTTAGAAATGCAAATACGACCTGTCGAACAATGGAGGAATGCTTGCGTTTACACATGTCTTTACACTGCGCACCCTACGCCTGTCAACACACTTTCTCCATAACAAACCCCATCTAAATCTTTTTGCTGTGGCAATGCCCGGACAGAAGGACGGTCACTTCAGGAGAAGTATTACTGCCTCTCCGAAACCTTGTAGAAGACATTCTTTAAAATCAAACCCACAAAAACACTCGCAGAATTGATTCTAAAGTGAATCAAAACATGCAAACAGACAACACTCCTTGTGATGCCCGCCCTCGGGACGGGGTTAGAGGAGAATTTGATGAAAGCCTTAGAAAAGCCAATGGGTTTTGGGGTTACCCAATAATATAACCGGCAAAAAATCCGAAAAAATATTAGTTTTTAATGTTTTACGTATTTAATGTTTCTTTTCCCCATATTTTTTTTTTAAATTTCAGTTCAGTGAGATAACACCAAACGTCGAAGAGTGGGATGAAGAAAAGAGAATAGCGGTCTTGGAAGAAAAGAGGCAGTGTTTGCCCAAGTATTACGTATAGATCCTACTCCTGTGCATTTCGAATCTTTGATGTAAGGGGTTCGTTTTTTTTTTTTTAAGGGGGTTGAAGGAAGGCCATCCATAAACTCCTCCTTCCAACATTGTACTGCATATGGCTTCACAGATGGCTTCATCATGTATGTGTGTGGAAATGCAGGTCGGTAGACTGGAATCTTTAGCCTTCCTTTCCGAACAGAACACATTGTGTGATCCTGGGAAAATCCAGCTATCACCATGTACCTCCCCATGACTCCTTTTCTACTCAAATGTGGAGAACTCCCCCGTCTTCTCCAGGAAACGCCTCATTCTTGCATTGCCTGTATCCCCTCTCTCACCTTTGCATAGCGCTTTCTTGCCTTGCAGCTGTGCTACAAATCTCCATTTCTTCTCTCCTTTCATCTACACTTACCTTGAGGGGTACAATAAGGTGAAAGACCGCACCATTCCAACTGAAGATGTAGCCAGGCGATTTTGTTTAGTTTAAAGTAGGATAATGCAGCCTGCACCCTCTTCACCGTGTTCATGAGAACTTATGGTATTTTCATGGATGGGCCGATTCACCACCTGACCACTCTGCGTGTTACAGTGCTCCTATACTACCTATTTTCTCGGTAGGCAAAACCAGTCTTCCACTGTGAGATGTGACGATGTGCCAGACATCGTCTTATCTTTCCCTACTAGTCCTAACACACTAGTTGCCTTCATAGAGTCATAAGTGATGAAACGCTAGCGACCTCTCTTGTTGGACAATGCTTTTGCCCACCTCATTCCTAAGGACTCGTAACGAATGGCTTTGTACACCACTCGTAGCTTGGATTTGACTGTTTTTGCCCTAAGACTCTTTGATACACTTAATGTGCTGTCTGCTACAAGTGGCTATTGTACGGACAATTTTATGGCTCCTACCATTTACAATTGGACGGGGCTGAAGGTGACTTGGGACTCTCTCAGCAGCGTTTCATTGTGGGTTTCCTGTGGTTAAGTAAACTGATTAGGAGTGTCATCTGCAGGATAGGCAATATTCTTTCCACAACTGCTGGTTGCAGTTTGTATTGGTCAGTGGAATTTTTTGCATGCGCTGCTCTGCGAGCCATGCTGTATTGGAGTATGTACTTGAAGCCCCGCCCACTCTCTGCCCATATTTGTTATTTGCTGGTGTCATTGTCCTTCATAAATGCTGGCTTCTGATTTGTCATTAGGCTTGTTAGTCCCTCCTTATTAGCCATGTCTTCATTTGTAAACTCCCATGAGTTCTGGCCCTTTTACAGTTGTTACACGGTCCGTCTCCTTTAGTCTGTAAGCACTATTTTCTTTATTGAGTTTCTCTTACTGCAGGAGGGTCTCTTGTGCGCAATTGTTACCACCGGCTTTTTTATTTAACTCGTAGCAAATGGGGGGGCTCTTTAGGGTCCATGACAGACAGAAGGGTTCAACTCAGCGATGCCTTCAAGCATTTGGAATGCAATAGGTCTTGCATTTGAGAGAGTTTAAGCTACTGGCATTGTAAATGACAATGCCTTTTATTTATGTTTTAAAAACCAAAACATTAATAAAAGGCATTGTCATTTACAATGGCAATAGCTAAAGTTGCGTAAAGCCGAGACCTATTGCATTGCAGATGCTTGTTTTAAATGGCTGACCAGTGCCTGCGTGAGCTGGCGATGGGGGCGAGCAGTTCTGACTAGAAGAAAAAACTGCATCATTATCAGCCCAGTCTCTTCCTGCCCCCTCCACCCAGTTTTTGTTCTCCTTGTTATCCTCTGTATACATCCTAGATAGACCGCATTAAATTCACAGTTAAACAAAAGCTGGCACTTGTTTACTGACTTAAAGTTCAGCGCGTGGCCTTAACGGGAAAATAGTACGAAGGAAAGCAGGCGCTGGAACCTTCCTAAGAAGGCAAAGGGTGCCGAAGAAGTGAAAAGGTGGTAGCTGAAAACGTGGGCTGGTCGAGACTATTTTGCTAAATGGAAAATTGGCAAAATCCGCTTTTTCCCCAAAAATTCTCCTGCAGAGAAAAATTGGTCTACAAAAAGCCTCTCAAAATTAGTTGCTGAGCCGAATTTGAGAGATGGGCAGAATCCTTTGTTAGGGTAATACATTTTTGTAGTTTCTATGAAGCGCAAACTCTACCCAAGGGTACAGAGCGCTTTACATAAGCACCAGTTTAATTACACAAGGACACATTCATTTTTTTGGTTAGGCACGTGGAGATTACATGATTTGCCCAGAATCACAGGATATTGTGCCGGCGCCGAGGATCGATCCTGGTTCCTTATCTCCAGTCGGCAGCTCTGACCTTTATGCTATGGCAAAATAAGATCCACTGAGACCCACAGGGAGTTCTTAGAGGCACAATGCATGCCCCCCAGCCTCTGCAGCACAGGTGGGACCTCAGCTGTTGAGGGGAACCCCAACACGTTACGAGGCCCCGATTGAGCCCAAGACCATATGGGAGACTCGGACGCCCTCATCACATTTTGTGGGGGGGAAAGGGGGTTTATTACTTTGCGTTACACCGCTGTAAATGCTCAAATCTCCCATGAACCAGTCACTTTACATTGTAGTTTGCTAGGTAGAATATCGGGCACTACCCACGACTGCCTCAGCCAGTCAGTTCTCAGTTAGTCGGGGGCTGGGGGTTCCATCGTAGGTGGAAGCAAATTTAGCAGCGGTTCTTTGGAACTCACTGTGCATACCATGGATAAGCCTACGGTTCTAGAACATCCAGTACGATCTGCATACAGCACATTAGTCTAAATTTCTGTAAGGGGGCGTCTTCTGAATCTGTCCTTACTTCTTTTATACAAATGAACATCAGGTTGGCAGACCTTGCCCCCTAAAAAGACATTTTACTGTGAGAGGAGGGGACGGGGCCTTTTGAACAAGGGGTGAGTTGTTATGCAAAGAACTTTCTTAAAGGCACTTCTGCCACCGCCAATCCCCATCAACCTCTTGTAAAAGCTGTATGGGGTTGTCACCGATGTCCTGGGGTGTTTTCACAAACCTTAATGAAGATTGACTGTCTATAGCCCTCAAAGATGAGCTTACCCCCTTGCAAAGGGATTTCCATCTCACTGTCTCCCACATGTTATATAGCATCTAGAACGGGTGACCATGTGAAGGGATCCAACACACCAGCTGCCTTCATGGAGTCATAAGTGATGAAATGCGAGTGGCCTGTCTTGTCGCAAAATGCTAGATTTTTTGCCCACCTCATTCGAATGGCTTTGTACACCACTTGTAACTTGGATTTTACTGTTTTTCCCTTAAGACTCTTTGATACACTTCACTTGATGTACACTCATATGATGTGATGTACACTCGCGTGAGCTGGTAGGTCTGGGTTTGAGCTCTATGAGCAGCAGTGGTTGAAGAGGAACGGGTACACTAGCAATGGTATGGGCAAAAAAAAATGATTCTGACTTGGAAGCATGAAGGATGCCAATATTTCTGGACCTTTCCTTTGCTGAGGTGGGAGACAAAGACTGACAGACGCACAGTGTGAGCAGAGAAATGGAACAGACGTTCAAATGTAAATGTATTGCTGGGCATTTTGGGTTCTGTTGATGTGAAAAACGGTTAATTTCTTTATATAGCTCTTGGTGGGCTTGGCATTGTATGTGCGTGCTCCTGATTGGCAGAAAACAAGAACTGGGACTATGAAGATAGTTCTTCGCACTAAGTCACGCCATTTGATCAAGGAGGCAAACCTG
Organism: Triturus cristatus; assembly: GCF_964204655.1. NCBI lineage: Eukaryota > Metazoa > Chordata > Amphibia > Caudata > Salamandridae > Triturus > Triturus cristatus. Next base: position 1,043,836,631 of record NC_140583.1, read on the forward strand.
AATAAAAAAGGGAGGGTTTTATGGCACAGAAGCATCTCAGTCATTTGATAAGTAAGTAACCTGCCAAGAATTTGCCCATGTATAAAAGGCATTTTCCAATTGATTATTCATTCACTAGAGAATTTCTGTTAAGATAAAAATTCCAATCCATAAAAAAAAATACTGCAAAAGGCATGCAGTTTTTTTTAAATAACTGAGAAGAGCAGTTCCAAAATGTAGGACCAAACTTTATATAATGAAGATATATATATTTTTTTAAGTATATAACTTAAAGAAATTTCAATTGGGTTCAAGTTGTAAATTCTAGAGCAATCGCAAAGTATGGGGAAGTTAGAAATGTTTGCCAAGATTTCTTAACCGTGCTGTATTTGAAAAATACACATTTTTGTGTTCCTTCCCAGTAATATGTCTTTTGCTGCTTTACATCGTAAGATTGATTTTGACAGCACCTAGTTATGTGTCACTTTAGCATAAACTTCCTGGTTATAACTTTGGCTGTGTACTTTCCTCACCTTTTTCTTCATAGGTTAACGGGTGCATGCTTGACCCCTTACCACCAGTGGTGATGAGGAAAGGATGCCAGTCGTTGCCTAGCAACATGATGGAAACTTCGATCGACGAGGGCATTGAAACGGAGGACGACTCCGAGGACGACCCGACGCATACGTTCAAGGCCTTTCACGCCGCCCGCTCCGGACAAAGACGTCACACGCTGGCCGAAGTCACCAACCAGCTTGTCATGCTGCCGAGCGCGAGCGCGGAGATGGAAGGTATACGAGTTGTACTAGTTGTATAGTTTCTGGTGCTTCCTTCGGATCGATCCCTGATGTTGTTTTGTAGGACATACGCCATGCTAAGGAAAAACGGACAAATAAGGCATTGTAGGTCCAGCCTCACATCTGTAACGTAAGCAGATGTAGAGCTGTGATACAGAGGTATAGCCAGGGCTTCAAAAATGAATAAAACAGCAGAGACACAGGTGGGACCAAGGGTTTTATCGGGCCACAAATAGTCGGGAAATAAGAAGTGAATTTATTAGAGCTTGAAAAGTTAGTACACTGTGACAACCACAGCTTGTTCAGTTTCTAAACCTGTGCGCTCAGTTTTCATGTATTTTTAGACGGTGATTATTCAAGGACGTGGTTTCTTAAAGGATTAGTGCACATGTAACATGATTTACAAGCAGTTCATGTGTTAACTATGTTGCAATGGTATCCCATTTTACTGCATGCACTTGCACGGAATTTCTGTTCGTATAAGCCATAGAAAATTCTGCTTAGACCAGTTTCCATTACGCAAGCAGCAGGGCATGTTCTTTATTAACCACTGCGAAGTTTACTTAAAAGGATATGAACGGGATACCAATTGCTTGTGAAATTTCTCTTAAAGGTTATATATAGTCTGCACGTGTTTTGGTTCCGCAGTGATCTCTTTGATGAAGGAAGGGGTGCACTAGGAGAAAGTTTGTCACTGTCGTGCAAAATGTTCCCTTAACTTGTCTTCTGTTACATTGCGGATGCACGCATCTCTATATTTGTCCACAACCTTAGCCCATGCTCAGGTGTGCTCCCAGCTTAATCACCAACACGAAATTGGTGTGTAGAGATTTGCTCAGGATCACACAGTTTGGCCGCGCCCTGTAACATGGACCAAAATGCCAGTCTCCTACTTCGGGGGCAGATACTTAAATCTCTAGTACCTGTGCCCACCTCTCCTGTACACGAATACATGTCTTTGTTCTGCTTCGTTATTTTTTTCGAGTCAACATGGCATTGAAGTTCGGTTGGCTGCAATGGAATTGCTTCTTCTTAGCGAATGTCAGTGAAATGTTAGCTGCTCTGCTACAACCAAACTTGTGCGTTCAAAGAGCAGGAAGTAACTTAAAAAAATCACGTCAGGCTTTGTCATAATATGGTGCTTTTTTTTAAACATATTTTCCCAAAAAGTGTAATAGTTCATATTGTAGGATACAGTGGGCTGAACGCCCATGCAGTTGTCTACATATCGTCAACAAACCATACAGCCTACAAAGAGCTCAGTTTATCTGTTATTAAATCTAAAATACCTTTCTTCATGATTCTTCTCTGTTCACAATTAGCGAATGAAAACAGACATGTAAAAATATATTTTAAAAACCACCACCTTTCTCACCCTCAAATATTTGAGGAAAACAGACCTGCAAAAATATATTTTAAAAACTACCGCCTTTGTCACCCCCAAACATTTGAGGATTGAAGTTCTCATAGTAATTACTGAGGAGAGGAGGAGCGAAACCTTGAGTATATTCTCCCAAATCTGTAACAATAACCACTGTGACGTACTCAGGAAATGGTTCTATAAGATGCCTTCCAAATTCACAGAGCGAGAGAATAGCTCAGACATCCTTCGTATTAAGTCCTCACCCTCCCAGAGGGTGGCATTCTGTATCATATGGCTTCTCCTCACATTGTTAGGACGGTTAGCAATGTGGAGTACAACTCTGGGGAGCACGTAATGGGTTAGATGTTGGGGCCCGAATGATAACTCTAGCGTAGGTGCTCGATTGGCGAGAACAGCGGGGACAGATGTGTGGAGACTAAAACTACCTACGAGGGGACTAATACATTTATTTTTATTTCCAGTCCGTAGAGTTAAAAAGACAGGGGACTGTTTCAGTCGTGAGGAAAGGGACTCTGGGTGATCACAGGCTTATGCCCTATTAATCTGAATAATTTCAGAGCTATTATCTGTGCATGAATTTGAGAGACATTTAGAGGCGGATCACAGATCCATTTCAGAGTACCTCATTGTGCTTATTCTAATTGTGATTTAAATAGGCCCTACAACACGCAACAAGTGATTACAACATGGTTTGGATTTTTTTAAAGAAGTTTTTATTTTTGCAGTTTGCATGTTCACGCAGCCTTTTGTTGTTCAACTTTTTTTTTATCAAATCGTTTTTGTGTTGCACATTTTCACATGTAACTCTACTGTAGCATAGTATCCAGAACAGCACCCCTGTACCCATAAGGACAGCCCAACCCTGTTCCAATTCAAGGAGAGTTGAAGACACACCTCTCTGAGGAACGCTACTTCACGAGGATGAAACAGTGCACAATCCAGCTACTTCTCAAATTTCCTGTTATTGTGTTCTTGCCTTTGACCCTCTAGCTCACTGGTTAGAGGCGGCAGACCCGTAAGCAGAGAATCGGCCGGGGACCAGGGTTCAATTCCCGATGCGGCAGGGTCGTGGACAAGGGTCAAAACGGACTCGATAATTCTCGCCTCGGTACCTACTCTAACCAGGAACACACTCGGCAACTCTGGGCATTAAGCTTGCCTCATCTCTACAACGGCCCCCCACAGACGCTGGGGATGCCTGGTTTCACCTTGGAGATACCCAGAAAGGGACCATCTCACAGGGATAGCCAGGATGGGTTCCCCAGCAGTCTACAGCGCCGGGACGCCCCGTTGCTGGGGCAGCTGTGCGCTTTACAAGTCTACAACATACAACAACATACATACATACATCGTTCTGATGCCTTTGACTAGGTTCACGCTATACATATACCACACGCCTACAGCACAGGAGCCTGGAAATGACTTTTCAAGGAGATTTATATGACTTTCACCATATTTAAATGTTCACCTGCTCAGCTTTAGGATTTTCAGAACTCCCATTGTACATGAATTCCGTAAGATATTTGCTTGGTCACTTTTGCAGCAAATACTTTTTTTGGACCCAGTCACTGCTGTCAAAGTTTTATTTATTTTGACTTCAAATGGACATTACACAGGGGCTGTTTAAATGACTCCACTCGGGTATTTGACGAAAAAACAGAAATCTAAACAATCAAATGGTGCGCAGTTTAAACCACAGTTCAAACAAGGAGACACTTCGAGATGTAAACACATACAACACACGGGGGACGGGGAGCAAGGAGGGATCATAGGAACACCTTCCAAGCCCCAGTGGAAAAAGGCACATGGCAAGGGGGCGGAGTTTTGGATCAATAGCCACACTGCTGACCTTGGAAGCTGGAGACTTGGGTTCAGGGCCCGGTGTGATTCTGGGCAAATCACTGTTACCTCGAATGCACCAACTGATTGCAGGCATGTGACCCATCGGTGTGCTAATACAAATGCATATTCCCAGCCTCCCATCACATTCTAGTTTCCTTATCCATCCACAAAGGTTTGAGCTAAATATGTTTAGCTGCATGAGTGAATTGGGTAAATGTTTTCTCTTTCGTCTTCCTCTTAATATTCTGTTCTGCTCCCATGTCATAATTCTGTTTTAAACAAATGCAAAGCCAGTGTCCATGTTTAAAAAAAATATATCTTTGAATAGCACACACTTTTATTCTAACCAGTAACTGCTCCCAAACAAATGTGCCATCTTACCTATACATTATCACTTAATCGGTACCTTCACCGACTGTAAATACCAGATCCAAAAAAAGGCATAGACCCTTTTGAAACAGGTGACCAAGGTGCTCCTAGCCTGCCTGTGATGTCACTACTGTGTCAAACCAATCTCTGTACAAGTGTATTCCGTCCTGCGTGCAGTCATGGATGGCCACATGGTGTCTTTTGAAGAGCACCCTGTTCTGGGCAGTGAAGTGTGGTGAGGTCCATGTCTGGTGGCTAGACTCCATATCCCCTGTTACTTGCCTGTGGTCTGACGTGGAAATGAAAGGGGGCCAAATAGTGGCTGATAACCCTCGCTGTGCTGCGTGGAGCAGTAGTGAGTCATTCCTTGTGACAGATTTGTGCTTTCGGAAAGAGTAGTAAGATGCTCTCTCAAATTCTAGGCTGCTAAAAGCGAGGGAGAAAATCTTTACAGGCCTTATAAAAGACACTGAAGTAGGAAATACATAATTTCAGTTTTGGATTAGTAATTCAGAAAAACGAGTTTTTGTACGAAAGGTGGTTCTGAGTTGTGCATGATGTGGATCTGCTGGGAATCAGGTGCCCCATTGTAGCGCTCGACTCTTTTAGGGTAGTGAGGCAGCGCAGTCAAAGGCAGACTCAGAAGAGATGGTGTGGGCTAGTGCCCCAGTCCACAGGCACACAATAAACGACACCCAATAAATTACTGTCCAGTCAGTGCTTTTTCTTCCAAAAGGTAAATTACTTTACTAAGCACCCATTATGCATTACTACATTTCAATTTACAAACGTCTTCATGCTGACAGGTTAAAATACCTGCGTGACACCCTCCTAACAAGGCACTGGAACAGTTGGGGTTCGCACCTGGTTGCAAACTTCATCAACCACGAGTGGATTCTTAACACCTCCTGGCCTCTAAATTTGTATATTTCTGTAGGAGCTTGCTCTTTTTGTAGTCACTTCTTCCACAAGACCTGTATGCTATCTGGGCACCTGGCACCTTTCCTGGACCAGGGTCTTTCTCAGCAGCACCCACAGTGCCCAGAAGGCAGAGTGTCCTCTCTACCTGCACTCACCAGACCCAATGGCTTCCTACCCCCTTGCAAAGCACCTGTGTCAGTAGCAGTCAGGAGCCTCCTCTTTTTGGAGAACACGCCTGTTTGACCAGTCCAAAAAAGATCAGGGTAAATCTCAATGGTCCCTCCGCACCACCTCACCCACGCAGGTCCAAGCGTCTACTGTCCCTCATAGAATGTAGGGGAAGGGCAGCGCCACTAGCCCTGGATACACGAATCATAGTCCCTGGGTGCCAGATAAAGCCCAAAAGTCCTAGAGCCCTTCTCTGAAGGAGTGAGGCTTCTTCTAGCTGGGCATTCCTCTGGCATCCCTTCCCCATGTCTAGACGCTTTGCAGCACTCTTTTCCTCGTGCAGGGATTTGTTAAAGTAACAGAACCACCTAGAAGGAAGGCACCCCTGTCAAATCCTAGGGTGACACATCAACCCCCAACCTTTCTACACATTTTGGGAGTTTCTAAGATGGCGCTGGCAAATTATCTCTTTAAAGACCTTCCTTGAGAGCCTAAGCCCTACCACTACTTGCTACAGCTGCCTGGTCCTTTCCCTCCAACGCTTCAGAGGGCAGCCCCTTCTGTGGCTGGCTTCAGTAGTCTGGCTACCTGATATTGTTTCTGATGGGTTGAGCCTTCCCAGGCCAACTGCAGTGTGAGAAGTAATTAGTACAGGCGGGTTTGTCCCCACCCGCTCCCTTCCCAGGAGCAGGCCTAACTGCAAGCTAATTATCCTATTGCGCAGCCTTTGATCCTCCAGCAGGCCAGCAGAGCAATTAACTTTTCCCAACAGGGTGATTCATAGGCCCATATCTCATTAGGGGCTAAACCATAGAAACTTTGTACATTTTGAGTTTGCACAAGGAGTGCATATGTGTGAAAATTAATGTCAGATCTTCATTCAGCATCCTGATTTACCGTAATAATGGTGCATCAACTGAGTCTTCAGGCCCAACTATGACGAAATTGTAGTTTGGTGCTGATTTCACCCAGAATTTATAATTTGGTAAAGCACTCCAGTTGTACATAGTCACGCTAGTAGTTCTGATTAATGTCCAGACCTGGTGTGTTGGACTGTGAGCAGGGTCCCACAGTCCTTTCCAGTCTGTATCTTGTACCAATTCATGCCTCCTCATGGCACATGCAGTGCCTCAAGCTGTATCGAGATTGAAGATTGGGCTTCAGGCTCATTGTTGGTGAAAAGACTGCCTTAAAATATCATTTGTCTCCTGGCCTAATTTCCCTTACTTTTTTGGTGATAATAGAGGTCTGCAGCCCCTTTAGTAATAAAAAAAATCATACCATGAAGCAATGCCCTTCAAATCTCATCAAACAAAATTTGGGGATCTCACAGATTAAAAAAAAAACTCCATTACTTATATGAAATTATTGCACATAGTTCTATATTTTTTTGTTTCAATCATCAGGTTCATTAACTTTTTACTTTCAGAAATTACAGCAGTTTTAAAAAAAACATTTTCCTTTTACTTTGCAAGGAAAACACTTGGGCATAGCCAACAACCCATCATTGGGAAGCGTGGACTCAGAGTATGACATGGGCTCCATACAAAACGACCTCAACTTCCTCGAAGAGGTCCCGGCAATGAAGGAGGTGGTGCTTGTGAACCAGCCAGTGGCCCGCATGACTCCGCCCTTCCTGGGTATGCGACCCGTCAACCCTGCTGCCATGCAGGTATTAACATCTCAAAAACGTGAAGCACACAACAGATCTCCGGTCAGCTTTCGGGAGGGGAGAAGAGCATCAGATACTTCTTTAACACAAGGTAAGAGATGAGATTCATTTTAGAAAGCATAGAAAATCATCTTAACATTAAAAAATGCATGAAATGTTCTTTCCCCGCTCTAGAATGCTTACAGTAGCAGTTTTCCAACCTTTTATATCCGTATAGAATATAAACTGAAGCATATTTTCAACATTTAAGATAATTCTAGAATATCTGCAAGAAATTAATTTTTCTTCTAAATGTTTCTAAAATGGGTAAGCAGGTTCTCACACTATTAGATCAGTCTAGTGTGTGCACCTAAGTGTCTCTAATATATTAGATCGTTCTACAATACATATGTCTGGTCAATGTTGTAGACTGCGCTCTAGAGCTACTTCTCACCCTTTCACTTCATCCTAGAACGCATACAAAAACATTTTCTTGACTATCAGAATAATTCCAGAATGCTTGAATACTTTTTTCGTTCTAGGTCATGGCTTTTTTCTCACTTCTGTAGGATTCTAGAATGTAGAGGTGTGGGTATAGACGAAAAGCAAAAAATGTATGACAAACACACCTATACGCGAACTGTTTGATATTACCCAATAAAGCTAATATATCAATGTTTTTGCATGAAATTTCAGTTTTTTTTTTTTTAAGTTGATACTTCAACGTATTACTTTTAGTTTATTTTTGTAAGATTTTAACACTAGTGCTCACGAGCAGAAAAGGTTGTTTAGTATTAAGCCTGATGGATGGGAGTAGGGCTCGAGGGAGTTTGTTGAAGATCTTGGTTGGAATATCTGGAAGCATAGTTAAATCCTTCTAAATGTATTTAGTTAGTTTTTGTTTTTATAGCGCAGGCATTAACCAATCGGATGTTGGAGCACTTTAGTGAGAAGGGAGGATGGCAGTCTTACACCAGCCCAGTACGTTTGGTCTGCGTGAACTGTAATTGGCTGTTCATCAAAATATACCTAGACTTGTGTTCTCTTGAAAAGTGGTAGAGGGCCCATTTCTCCAAGTAACCCGGGTCTCTTTGGAAGGCCTGGTGGTAGTTATATCGAAATGTTACCTCTCTGAAGGGTGTACAAAATTATAATTTCTCGAAGATGTACTGTGGATAAAGTTTAGGGCATAAATATATTGGATGCAATATTTCTCCATTCAAATATATTTAATGGTCTATTGATCGTAAAAAAAAAGTGGATTTTGCTGTTTTTCCATTCTTCAAAACTTTTTTACCATGACTTTTGACATTGGATATTTTTTGAAATGTCAGCAATTGCATGAAGTCGTCGAAGTTTAAAAAATATTTCTATGAAATTGGCAGAATCCAACTCCTTAAACACTGCAACCTATACGCCACGGGGTGCTGATTTAGCGATTTTTAGCGTGTACTATATATGTGCTGTTTTTTTTAATACAAGGTCACATACTGGCCTCCTGAGTTTATACACTTTGCAATTAACAATTTCGGAGGATCCATTAATAAATAGCATTTTTGTTTCGCTATGTTAAGTTTGCCAGATCCAGTCACTCTACCCGAAAGATAGTTTATAAACTAAATTTTCTCAGTAGTCCTCAATGTCCTTGGTAGAGTCATAAGAATCTGCTTCTGGCAACCAGAGTAGCAAATGCTAAATTTTTAAAGGCTCCATTCATTTAGATCTAAATACTGCATACAATATGGTCGCCTGCCGAGATGGAACTTAGCAAGTGGTATTGTGTGCAACTCATGTGAACCCATTTTACTTTCCTTTCTTTTAAAATTCGTATTTAGTTAGCAAATTTCTCTTGACCTCTGCAACCTGTTAGGAATGGTAAACTAATATCCAATCAAGCCATTCCCTTATTTAGGAACCCTAAGCTCCTTTTCAACAGACCCCATATGTCCAGTTGTACTTTGATTCATGCACTGTGGTAGCGGTCTTGGTTTGCTTCCTATGAACCATTTCGACCGACTCTCCTGTTCATAGTGACTGACAATACAAAAGCCCATGACTGGAAACATTGTGCTCTGAGGATATGGATCGGAGTGGCAAATACATCCGTGTCTGGTGTTTGTGGCATTGTTGACCAGTGCTGAATAATGAGATGTGCAGGAGCCAGGAGACAGAAACTCAAATACTATTACTAACAACTGCACTGCATACGATCACCTGCTGAGATGAAACGTGGCAAGTGGTGTTGTGTGCAACCTATTTTAGTGTCCTTTCTTTTATTTATATAGCCGATTGTTCCTTTCCCAAAGACCTCTACACGCTGCAGATCTGACAGATAGATCCGAATTACTGGTAAATTAGTGGCAAGAGAGGTAGTCAATGTAATGTGCACTTAAGTCAAATCTTCTCATATCACTTGTACTATCATGCCACCCTTTCCTTATCTCCGAGTATGAGCCACCTCTGATGCTTTCTTTCTCTCAGCTGCATGGATGCTGTTGGATCCAGATTATTACATGCCTAAGCGTGCCACAGTATCCCATCATATTTACATTTACGACTGAAGGATAAATGAAGGGAATGTTTCAATCGTAATTAATGCATCAAGAAGTTCCTAGCTGCAGGGATTCAGGTGCATTAGTTGAAACCTCAACACCGATGCAAACAAACCATTACTGGTGAACAAGACTTTCCGAAACAACAGAATAGCGAGGATCCATTAGGGCTGTCAGAAGAATTGACTCTTACAGGAATGCTGATGCAAGCAAGGAACGTTTACATATAAAAGCAAAGATATACTGGGAAGGTGGTCAGTTGGCCAAAGGCAAACCGGAAGGGACACTATCTGAAAGAAATAGGTATAGATTCCTTACCTTAGTATTACCCCCCAGGCGTCAGACTGGGTCCAGAGAATTTTTTCGTCAGCTGTACCCCTGCGTGTCGAAAGGTGGTGTCGGTCGGCTCTGCGTTCGTCGTTGGCGTTGTGGTCACCGGGATGACATCACGTTAGCGACTTAGACGCCGCCCTTGAGCGCCGTCAGTTCTTTCTTTTTCCGCACCAGCAAGCGCAGATCCTGAGAGAGCGGTACCTCCAGTCACTTTTTGACTGACTTTTTGGCAACTTTTGTCAAAACCGTTTTTGAGTCTTCGACTCCTGGTGCACGAGGGATGCCCGTCTTCAAGGCCTGCGGCTCCTGTAGCCGACTGTTTTCAGTGACGGATCCGCACCACGTGTGCCTCTTCTGCCTGGAACACGGCCACGATCCCAAGTGGTGCTCCGAATGCCGGACCATGAATCCGAAGTCTTTGCGGGGGTGGTCCCGAAAGCTTCCCGAGGCCCGTCAGTCGGCTCCGTGCTGTTCGAGGTCCCGGTCGTGTGGGAGGTCGAGGGAACAGTCGCGGAGCCACCTCCACCACCAGTCTTCTTCCAAGTCTTCGCACTCCTCAGGTAAGTCAAAGCAAAGCACAAGAAGAAGTCAAAGAAGCATCGTCGCTCTTCAACGCGACGAGGGATGCGGGTGGTGCCCCTCCCACGACTCCACGTGCGGAGCACGAAGGGTCGACTCAGTTTCCCTCCCTTCCCCGGACCCGGAGCTACCCCTGCCCAGTTTCGCCAATTTTATGACGCCATGCATGCCATCTTTGGGCAGTCCGACTCAGCCTGCGCGCCTTCGGGCCCCGCGGACTCAGCTGGGGGCCCTGGGGCTTAGACGCCGGCGGCTCCGGCACCACAGGATCCCCTTGGATCCAGGCCTGGATCCCGATCGGCGCCGGTCAACCTGATTACACCTTTCCCGGCGCCGAATCCACTGGCACCACGTCCGCAGCGACGCCAGTTGTTACCCCAGCTGGCGTCGACCCCGGCCTCCACCTCTTGGTAGACACGGAGCTGGGCTGGCCTAGACCGATGCCGGATCCGGCGCCGACGGGTACTTTTGTGCCCTTGTTTTACCCTGGCTCTTTTAGACCAGATTGGCAGCCAGAGGAGGGCTGGGAGGGGTCTGGAGGCCTTTTAACCGACCAGTTGGGTTATGAACCAGACTGGAGAGAGGAACTGGGAAGCCAGTGGTCTGGATACATCACCAGAACTTGGCATGTTGTCTCCTCCTACTGTGGCTATGGAGGAGGGAGCGTCTTACGCCATGGTGTTCTATAGGACGGCCGCGTCTCTCAACCTCGAGCTATCTACGGTGGCAGTTAGGACTAACCTCCTGACAGAGGTGCTTCAACCGGCAGCAAGCTCTTCGGAGCCCTTGCTACCGTTTAATGAAGCCCTCACAGACGTCCTTTTGGGCACCATGCTCCAGGCGCAACACTCGGGCTCCTGTGGATAGGGTGATTGCCTGACGCCACTGCCTGGTCCCGGGCGATCCCACTATCCTCTCCCAACACTCCACCCTTGAGAGCTTGGTGGTCCAAGCCTCCACCTCCAAAGGCGCATTCCCTAACGCACCACCTGATAGGGAATCCAAAAAGCTGAACCATCTTGAGAAGGTGTTTTCTTCCTGCCAGCTTGGGACTGCAGTCAGTAAACACCTCATGTCTATTGGGCCGTTACACCCACCTCGTGTGGGATACGGTGGCGCAAGTGCTGCCCCAGTGCCCGGAGAAGGCTCTGGCCGTACTCTCCCGTGCAGTTGAGGGAGGGAGAGACTCAGCAAAGTTTACCATGCCCTGTGGGCTGGATACCTTCGACTCACTAGGCAGGACTATTTTCACGCCGGTAGTCCTTCAACGCTACGCCTGGTTGAGGTCGACTGGTTATTCCGAGGATGTCCATTCCACTCTTATGGACATGCCCTTTGATGACCGTTGCCTATCCGTCGACCAGGCAGACAACGCGCTGGAGCGCTTTAAGGACTCTCGGGCTACGGCCAGGTCCTTGGGCCTCTCCACCATCCGCACAGTGCATTCTGCTTTTTGCCCCTTTTGCAGCTACGGAAAGGGTGCCCCGCCATGTCCTGCCAAGAGCCACAGGCCAGCGCAAGCTGTTCAGCCCCTGTGCGAACGGGGACGTGGGAACCACCGCTGTGGTTCTGGGGTCCAGCGGGCAGGCCAGTCCACCACAGCCCCTCCTGCAGCAGCCTCTAGACCCTCCTAGTACGACCTTTCAGAGCCACCAATCGCCAGTGGGCGGCAGGAAACGCCATCACCTCCCCCACCGGCGCACCATCAAGTCGGACAGGTGGGTTTTGCAAATAGTCCGAAGAGGCTACTCCCTCCCCTTCGAGACTACCCCTCCTTCCATGCCACCTCAGTACCATCGCATGTCGGAGGATCATCTGGCCCTTCTCCAACAAGAAGTTTCAGCACTATTGGCCTCCTTACATGCCACCTCAGTACCATCGCATGTTGGAGGATCATTTGGCCCTTCAACAACAAGAAGTTTCAGCACTATTGGCCAAGTGAGCTATCGAACACGTTCCTGTCCTAGAAGTAGGTTGTGGTTGCTATTCCCAGTACTTTCTGGTGCCCAAGAATCCTGGATCGCAGGAACGTCAACCGCTTCCTTGGGAAGGAAAAGTTCAAAATGTTGACGCTAGCTCAGGTCCTGTCTGCCCTTGACCCTTGAGACTGGATGGTTGCATTAGACCTGCAGGATGCATATTTTCACATCCCCGTCCTGCCGGGCCCACCGGAGTTACCTGCGGTTCACGGTTGGCCACAAGCACTTTCAGTTTACCGCGCTCCGCTTTGGCCTTACCAGCACCCCTCGTGCGTTCACGAAAGTGATGGCGGTGGTCGCAGATCAGGGGTTCCAGTCTTCCCCTATCTCGACGACTGGCTGTTGTCTCCCAGCATCCCACCACCAGACTATGGCAGACCTCCTGCACTTGCTGGGGTTCTCCATAAACGTACCAAAGTCACACCTGACTCCTTTTCCAGAAGCTCCTCTTCATCGGAGCGGTTCTGGACACGACGCAGTTTCAGATCTATCCTCCCGAACAGCGAGTCCGGGATGTTCTGGCTATGATTACAATCTTCCAGCCTCTATCCTGGGTTTCGGTCAGGATGACCCACAGGCTACTGGGCCTGATGGCCTCCTGCAGCCTGCTGGTGGACCATGCCAGATGCGGGCTCTGCAGTGGTACCTGGAGTTCCAGTGGACTCAACATCAGGGGAACCTGTCCCATTGCGTCCAGATCTCGGAGGGCACTGCACCCTAATTGCGATGGTGGCTGACCAACCAGGATTGGGTCGACGGCAGGTCCCTCTCCCTTCCCCAACCAGAGTTCACAGTGGTGACCGATGCATCACTTCTGGGATGGGGTGGTCATATGGGGGAGGCGGAGATCAGAGACCTCTGGTCTCCGGCGGAGTCCGAGCTCCATATGAACCTTCTAGAGCTTCGGGTGATCCGTCTTACACTAAAAGCATTCCTTCCCTCTCTCCGGGGAAGAGTAGTGAAGGTGTTCACGGACAACACCACTGCCATGTGGTACTGCAACAATCAGGGCGGGGTGGGGTCGTAGACCCTATGTCAAGAGGCTCTCTGTCTTTGGCATGGCTGGAACATCAGGGCATATCCCTGGTGGTTCAACACCTGGCAGGTTCCCTAAACGCCAGGGCGGACGAACTCAGCCGCAGGTGCATGATGGATCACAAATGGCGTCTTCACTTGGAGGTGGCGCAAGGTCTCTTTCAGCAGTGGGGAGAGCCTTGATTAGATCTATTCGCCACTGAAGAGAATGCGCAATGTCAGCAATTCTGTGTCTTGGAATTTCCAAGGCGGCACTCGCTAGGCAACACTTTTCGTCGTGAGTCGAGTTGCGGTCTTCTATACGCCTTTCCACCTATACCGCTTCTGCCCAGAGTGCTGGACAAGATCAAGCGCGACTGGCCCAAGTCATTCTTGTGGCTCCGGATTGGGCACGAAGAGTCTGGTGTCCAGAGGTGCTACAAATAGCCATTGATCCTCCGATCAGACTGCCTCTTCAGGAGGATCTTCTGTCGCAGCAGCAGGAGACGGTCCTCCACCCGATCCTGTCCAGCCTCCACCTTCTTGCGTGGAGATTGAGCCGCGGCAGTTGACGTCATTTGACTTGCCTCCCGAAACCTGTGATGTTATCTTTGCAGCCAAGCGTCCCTCCACTAAGACGGTATACGCCTGTAGATGGAGCAAAGGCTGTGGATCCCTTTTCCGCCCCTCTTTCTGAGGTTCTTTTGTTCCTCCTTTCTTTGTCCCAGCAGGGTCTGTTCTGGGCACTCTAAAGGGCTACCTCTTAGCCATTTCAGCCTTCCTTAGGCTTCCTGATCAGCCTTCTCTTTTCAAGTCCCCTGTTGTAAATAGTTTCCTCAAGGGCATTACTTATCTTTTTCCTCCTATTCCCTTCGTAATGCCTCAGTGGGACTTCAACTTGGTTCTGACTTATCCTATATGCGCTCCCTTTGAGCCACTTAATAACTGTCCTCTTCGTCTTCTCACCTTAAAGTCTGCTTTTCTGGTTGCCATCACCTCGCAGGGTGAGTGAGCTCCAGGCTCTTTCTTCAAATCCTCCTTTTCTGGCTGTTCATCCAGACAAGGTTATACTAAGAACCAGACCTTCCTTTCTTCCCAAGGTGGTTACTTCTTTCCACATTGGCCAAACCATCACTTTGCCCACCTTCTTTCCAGCTCCGCATCCTTCAAAAGAAGAAGAGGGGCTCCACCATCTGGATCCAAAACTAGCACTTTCCTTTTATTTGGATCGCACCAAACAATTCCGGGTGGATGACCAGCTCTTTGTTGGCTACGTGGGTGCCAAGAAAGTTTGGGCCATGCACAAACAGGCCATCTCTAGGTAGGTCGTTTTGTGCATTAAGGCTTGCTATTCCTTGGCTAAGAAGGAGCCTCCAGCGGTGCTGCGCACCCATTCGACCATGGTGACGGCAGCTACTACTGCTTTGGGACGAGGAGTCTCCCTCAGTGACATCTGTCAGGCAGCTACGTGGGGATCTCTGCACACGTTCAATAGACACTACTGCCTGGACAGCCAAGAGATGGCTTTTTTGGCCGTTCTGTTCTCCAGGACTTTCTGGTGTGAACTTGGTTCGCAGACCCACCTCTGGGGTTGGTATTGCTGGGCTATCTTTTCTAAGGTAAGGAATCTATAACTGTTTCTTTCAGATGAACAAGTTACTTCCCTTCGGTAACAATATATCTGTAAGAAACATAGGTTAGTTATAGATTCCTTACCATCTCACCCATCCTCCCCGTTCCGCGAACTGACTTCTAGGGTCAGGGAATCCCTTTCAGGGCCCTAGTTTTGTGCACCAGTGGTCAGTGTTTTACATGGCTCTGCGCTTCTGGCGTGGAATGTTGTGTAAAAGAACTGACTTCAGAACACAAGTGCGGCATCTAAGTAGCTCCTGAAACGTCATCCCGGCGACCACGACGCCACCAATGAACACGGAGCCGACCAACGCCACCTTTCGACGCGCAGGGGTACTGCTGAAGAAAAAATTCTCTGGATCCAGACTGACGCCTGGGGGTAATTATAAGGTAAGGAATCTATCTTACAGAAATATGGTTACAGAAGGTAAGTAACTTGTTCAACATAAAGAGTCAAAAAAGGAGACCGATCCTCTTAAGGCATTGAGGCCAGTTTTCATCACTATGAGGAGTCTATTAGAGGGATATGCTGCTTCACTCACAACTTTCCTTTATTGCTTATTAAATACAGGGCTAGGCTGAAGGACTGAAAAACAGCAGCCCTATCACCAGAGTGTTGTGGGTGCAGTAGAGGAGAGCAGACCTCAAGTAGAGGTGTGGTCCTTGAACAAGGAGTCGAGAGACGAAGCTTGGTGCTAGAGCAATCGAAGTAACCTTAAGAAGTTCATCACAGTAATAATAGCAGATGCACAAGAACTAACGTCTAGCTGGGATTGTGGAGGGGGCTTGGTAAAAGAATTCCCGCAGGCCTATTGTGCACAGATGTATACTATTGCTGGAACAAAGGCAGACCTTTATTCCAAGGAGTAATATACAATCGTGAAGAGAGCATGATTTCTGGTGGATCCAGCTATTGTCGAGGACCAATGAGGAAATAGCCCCAAATGATCCGCTTACAAAGCATATCGGTTGCAATAATATGAGCAGATTTCCGTGCTCTGTGCTTGTTTCAAGCATGGTGGAGGACAGCGAAAGCTCAACTGATCCATTCCTCAGATTTTGCAAATTGTCAGTTGTATGTTTGTTCAGGGGGAGATGCAGGTGGATACTTATTGCAGAAGTGCTGGTTGGTGACGTTCTATTTTCCACAATTATGCTGTCACCTAAGGAGGGAAAGGGTGATATGTTGTGTGTTAGGTAGTTCATGGGATTAATGCATTTAGTGCAAGGTCAGCAAATTACATGTTCGTTAAAACTAGGGACATAAACTTAAATAGAAGTAATTGTTTAACTTACACTGTTTTGAAGTCGCTAAAGCGCAATTTCTAATATTTAAAATCTTTGGATCTTGACTAGGAATTGTGGCATTTCGACAGCACCTTCAGAATCTGGCAAGAACCAAAGGCATTCTGGAGCTCAACAAGGTCCAAATGATGTACGAGCACATCGGCTCTGATGAAGAATCCAACCTCGCATCTACATCGCCCCATCTTCAAGACCTCACTAATGACCACCCTCAGGTACATTGCATTATACACTGGGGGAATCCGAATATAGTCTTTGCACCGTTTCAGTTCTGGACTAAATCACTAAATAATAATCTCTTTAAGAGTGTCTCACTTTTTTTAAAATACGTAATTCTTTCATTCATTTTTGAGGATAAAATATTTTTGATGCAATATGGTTTCTCGTTAAAGATGCTTTTCGTTTTTCTTTAAATGAATGCTGGTAACTGCCCCAGGTGCATGTTTTAGTCGAATGTAGAACGAGCTTTTCAGCTGTTTAAGTTTCCTCTTTGAAAGCTTATTAGTTGGTTGTTTTGCAGGCAGGGTAGCAGACCTGGCATTGACAGTATAAGGATCTTCCTGTAAATGCCAGCTGCAATCTAAAAAACAGATGCAAAATAGACAAATATTTTGCCTGTCACAGGCATGGAGAATTTTTCTTGTCTGAAGTGGATTTCAGTCCCGAATTGGTAGTTCACTGTGGATCTGAGAATTTGGTGCTCTCTTTTACAAGTGCAAAAACAACAAGGTGATGGATGGAATGCTTGAACTAAACTTAACCACTAGCAATCGCTCAGGACGCATCCCTGGACTGGTTTCGCCCATGTTATGGGTTCTTCAGCCAGGTATAGCGTGGTTCCAGTGGCACAGTGTGCATGGTAGCCACATTACAGAATACCTGTCCCACTTAAAGCGACATATTAAAAGTATACAAAAAGTAAATGATGGAATGCTTAAATTAATTTCAACCACTTATATTTACTTGAGCCGCATCCCAGTCCATTGTTATTTTGCACACCATGCCAACTCAGTTTGGATCCAGCAATTGCCAGTGGCTGAGAATAATTGATGTATTCTATCCATTACCTTGTTGTTTTTGCATTTGACCCCCTAAGTGCCACTGGTGAATGTATGATGCAACAACGCATTCCATTACCACACAAGTCTTTACAACGCATATGCCTTTCCCACGCATACCTTTACATGGATAATGTAAGTATAGATCAGGGAAAAACCCTGTGTGTGTGTGTATATTCAGTGAAAAACCAAAGGTTACAGGGACGTTATAGTTAGGCTGACATTTCACTCATACAAAACCAGAGAAATTCAGTAGTTATAGTTAGCTGAGCTCACTATAACTTGCGCCCCCGCAATGCACTGCTTCTGACCTCACATCACATCACTCACGGCATGGTCAGTGACATCACTACATTTCAGGAGGGACCAGGAGGGCTTCTTGGCCCCCAAACTCCCTCTGGAGCTAAGGGGACTTTATCCCCCAACTCTTAGTGCATCGGAAGGCAAAATAGGGAGGGGGGCATGTCCTTTGACAATTTATCAGCAATCCTGCTGGGTGGGGCTTACTGGAGGTAATAGGAGAGTTAGTTGGGCCCCCAACTACCCATCTTATTACCTCTTGTAAGTCCCATACAGCAGGATTGCTTAGATCACACAGCAGGCCACGCCCCCTTTCTCCACTGCTCTGTAAACATGCATCGTGGTGCACTACTAGTAGGGGGATGACGTCCCCTTGGCTATTAGGGGTCCTTAGGGGCCACTACCCCGCCAGTAGGTTCGCTGAGAGGTTTTAAGTGGCTATGCTCTCTTTCTCCTCCACTCTGCAAACACGCCTCCTGGTGCACTACTATTCGGAGGATGAAGATTCCTGGACTCTTAAGGGTCCTTGGGGGCGAACTAGCCCTCTTCTTATCTCCAGTAAGGCCCACACAGCTGGACTGCTGAGAGGTGGTCAGAGGCCATGCTCCCTTTTTACACCACTCTGCAAACATGCCTCTGGGTGCACTGCTGCTTGGGGAAGAAGCCCACTTTAGTCCTGAAGCCCTCAGGAGACGTCGCCACCCATCCATTTTAAAAATGGTTTTATGCCCCTTTTTCTTTATTTTCACTTTTTCCTTTGGGACACTGCTTGAAGCCAAGTCCCAAGATGGCTGCCAACGCTTCCTGGTTGAAGTGTTGGCAGCCAATCAGAGCAGTGCATTTCTCTGCACGAGCTCTTTGTTTGCGAAGACTTCACGACCAGAGATGTCACTATAATTTTAAACAAAAACTACTGAACGGATTTACCCCAAATAAGCAAAAGGCACTTCCTTGAACCCACATCTACATCCCTGCCAAATATGGTGCTAGTCGTTCAGTGATTTGGGCTGTCGGTGATGCTAAAGGTTCCTATTGGAATAAGCATTACAAACGCACCCATATTTCGCACCTAAATTCTCGGTACCCACTGCACGGATCACCCCCAAACTTTCCTTGACAACCAGAATCTTACCTTGACACTCTTTTTTTGGAAAATGTCATGAAGATTGGTCACACAATGCC
This sequence comes from Triturus cristatus, assembly GCF_964204655.1. Lineage (NCBI taxonomy): Eukaryota > Metazoa > Chordata > Amphibia > Caudata > Salamandridae > Triturus > Triturus cristatus. The sequence continues at coordinate 1,043,855,676 of NC_140583.1, forward strand.
AAAGTTATAGCGAAGTCAAAAAATGCTCTTCCTATGTTAGCTAGGTCCCGGATATATATGCCTATGCTGTTTGAATAAACGGCTTCCAAAGTTTCCCTGAGTGGCCTCTTACCTTTCTCATCAGAGGGGTGTTTGTCTGATTGTATATATATATATATATATATATATATATATATATATATATATATATATATATATATATATATATATATATATATATATATATATATATATATATATATATATATATATATATATATTACATTATCAACCCCTCAATTCGACCTCCCCTAAACCCTAAATATATCCTTACAACTCAGTGCCCTTACCCACCCCTAAAAATACACTTAACCACCCTTACCACATCATACTCTTACCCATCCCTAAATACTAAAAACACCCATACCACCCAATACTCCTACCCATCTCTAAACCCTAAAAAACTCCTGCCACCCAATACCCTTACCCACCTGTTAACCCTAAAATCACCCTATACCTACCCCTAAACCACCCTTACCCTAATTCCCGATATATACAGATGCGTGGTAATGACTAAGTGTCAAAGGTTGTTTCCCATGACGGGTATGCCAAGACGTGAGTCCTGGGTTCACTGTACCACTGGAACCAAGCTTAACCTGACTGAAGAGCTCAAAATAAGAGCGAAACCAGTCCTGGATTGCTTGCTTTCCGTTTCAGGGAGGACCAGGCCTGGCAGTTCGGTCTGTACTGTTCCCATGAGAAGCAGGGTCAAGACTGATTTGCATATGGGTGGTTTTTGAAACTGAGGTGGCATGGTTTGCAAAAGAACGATGGATTGAGTTGTGGCCCAAGTGATTGCCAGTGGCTGAGATTAATTAAAGCTTTCCACCCATCACCTTGTTGTTTTTGCATTTGGCGCCCCAAGTGCGCTGCCAGGCTTGCTCAGACGTGGATTTTAGGCTCAGTGTGCCACTGGAACCAAGCTATATTTTTGTTTTGCTGCTGTTTTACAATATCCTTTTTTGGAGAATAGTCGTGAGTGCATTTTGTGTCACTTTTGATTTGGTGAAGTACAGCTACCCACGCTTGCAGAGGAAGACACATCACCTTACAGCTAGGGACGTTGTGGATAGGTGTCTGACAGATGGCAACTCCCAAAATTAACTCCTTCCTGGTACTTTATATGCAAAAGGATGGGAACGCTACATTTTTCTCCACTCAATATGTAACTCATTGAAGGATTCAAGATAAAGGTTTTATGTACGCATTGTGATCCTTAGTTATAGCATGGATCATTAGCCAAAAAGCGACCTCCAGCATTCATCAAGGAAAGTTAATTCCTGAGATGCTGAGCAACTCTCCCAGTACTTTACAACAACACTGTGAAAATGTGATGGACATGTTTGAGCCCAAATAACCCTGGTTCACTCACAAGCAACACAATGTGCTCGTCTTGTTATTCATCCCCTCAGCCAATTTTTTGCTCCTTTCATCTCTTGTCGGAAGACGAAATTGCACAGCTGGGCCAAGAAAATAAAGTCCCCATAGCTCCCTGTGGAGTCGAATCCAGCTCCATCTATGAGGAAAATTGTCCCAACCCTTGCAGAAGTCATCACAAGCGTAATTAATAGTTCCATTTTAAGTGGTTCAGTTTGTGACTTATTAAAACACAAACATACTTGTGGTGTAGAAACCTACCTACTGTAACCTAGCAAGGTCTTGGGAAAAGAAGTCACTAGAAACATGCAAGAGTGGCATGTTGTAAAACTGAAAATATTGCCCGCAAGGGCTATGTAGTAATACGTTACTGTAAACATAAAGGGATGTCAATAACTGGGCTCTTGTTTAGCTTGAATACAATATTATTACCTGATCTCAGACCAGGTTCCAGAGAACAATTTAAATACAAAGTTAAAATAAACCTACCTCGCAAAGTTTGAGTTTCACACCAGTTACGAACCTTTTTTGGGAATGCTTTATTTGGTTCTTCTATTTGTAGGATGATTTTGCTCAACAAATGAAGAATATCACCACCTTCCCCAACGGAGTTCATCCTGAATTGCTGTCCAGACGACAAAGCCTGGAAACACATTATTTGCAGCACAGATTGCAGGTATGTTGGCCTGAAGCTGTAAACTAAGTGCAGAGTAGTGATGTTTCTCTGGGTTAGTGTTAGGGTCTCTAAAACCAAAGTCTCTGAAAGTTTGGGATAAGTGGACTTTCCATTTCATTTTTAAATCACTTTTCATACTGGTGTTAGCCTGTGTATAAATATAATAGCTTTGACAGATGGATCACAAGAACACCAAAGGTTTGGCGAAGAACCACATAGTCTGGTAAGATGTGGGCAAGCTAGAATTAGACCAAAATAGTGGTAGATCTTCACCAACTGCTGAATGATTTAAAGGCGGAGTGAGTCCTCTGGTGATTCATACATATGTTGTTCTTTTAAGCAGTCTTACCAGTTTTGAAAGGACGTTTTCACAGCAATCACAAATGCATCCTGAAATGGAGACAGCGCGTAGCCAAGATTTACGACGCACAGTTTGCGACGCACGTTTCACAGACATGGTGTGCCGACACTTTGGCTGCTAGGGATTTCAAAAGCATTTGCCTTCATAGTTTGGTGCCTTCGGTCATCTCTTGTATTTTTGTGACTGTTACAGAAAGTCAGCTTGCTTGCAAATGCCCAGAACAGTTGCCAGTTGTACTGTAAAGAAGCGCCCAGAAGCCTAGAGCAGCAGTTACAGGAACACAGGTAAGAGGACTGTTGAAAGTGTATACTTACGTGAAATAAGGGGACCTTGGTCCAAACCTACCACATTTATTTTTCCCCTCCCCGGTCGGAGAATGTCTCTCTTAATTAACTAAAATAAACAGGAGATTTTAATGTATGCTGGGAAACGGCTGACCCCTCAATATTTCTTGAAGTTATGCTTACTTGCTTTTACCAAGAAAACACCTGCTATAACTTCCTAAAAACAAAGTGACAACTGTCCTGAGACACACTTGGACACTAAGTTTAATTGTTGATTTTGTTTTAAAGAGGAATGTAGTAGATTGCACTGAGGCTTTTATCTGCCATCAGTACCTATTTATCCGGGAACCTGAAAGAGATTACTGAAATTAGAATCCTAAAACATTTACTAATCTCGCTTGCCAATTTTGAGATCCTAGGAGAATTGGCACAATGGGCCTTGCAATGCTTGACTGCTACAGATATTTGTGTAGATTATTAGTTAACCCAAAAGGTTTATTGTTAGTTAATGAGAAACCTCAGATAATTTCATATTCTGCACTACACAGTCAGGATGATGTTTGGGTCCTTGTAATCCTTATATGGCCCTAATATTAATGTTACCGTAAAAGTTATTAGTAAGTTAATAAGAAAGCTTAAGTGTTTATGAAGCTTCAGTGGCTGTGTCTGGATCGTTTGTGGCTCCACGGAAGCTTAATGATCTGCCTAGAGGTACCTATAGATTCATGCCTTTCTACATAACATTAGATATCTAGGGACACTCACTTATCTTTGGCTGTTACTTCTTTATCTCCCAGATCCTTATGGATGTTTTACTGAATACAATTTAGCTTCATCCCTCTTCATTCCTAATCCACTTCTCCAAGGAGAATGGATTGTCTTAGTCTCTGAGTGAGTACAAAACATGATTGTCTAATTCAAGCCTACTTCTGCGTGCTCTTTTAACTACACAAGCACATTTTGCACTTCTGTTGTCATATGAAAATAGTCAAACATGGTAATTACTTTTCTGATGCCTACGTCTAGCTGCAGTTTGCTCACTTTTGAATCCTCCCAGGAAACAGACTTGATCAAGAAATATTTCCTGCATGCTATCAGGTGGCACCAGGACTGTATTTTGGCCTAGGGGAACTAGTCTCACCTCCGGGGTGCCAAGATCTAGATACCGGTCTCACAGTTCTGACCTAAGAAGTTGCTTTGTATAATATTTTCAGTCTACTCCGCCAGTGAAGTTCATCAAATTTCATTGTTTACTTTACTTTCCCTAAACTCCATCTCAGTGGCATCACTAAATCTGATTTTTAGGAGGGATGCACAAGGGGCCACAGAGAACTGGTGGTGTGACCTAGAAACAGGTGATCAGGAAGACTATGCTCATGTATGTTGTGTATATATGAGTTTATGTACAGATGGGGCTCCAGCCATACTAGCCCATCCCTCTCCCACCACCCCTCCAGAAATGCCACTTATCCCTCTGGTTCCCTTTATCTCGATCCTTCTTCCTTCTCCCTCTCACCCTTACCTCTTCCCATGGACTCTCTTCTCCATTTTAGTATTTAAATTGGTGATTCAACTTAGGGGTTGAGGGGAAAACATTTGTGTTCCCAGGCTGGTCACTGCTCTGAGGTAATCTGACCTGTGCGCACAAATGGACTGCCCTCTAGGGGCACGAATGGGAGGGGTAGAGGGGGGAAAGGAGGACTGAGAAGGATCAGGAGAGGTGTCAAATTTAGTTTCACCTAGGACACTGTGTGAGTAAAGGCCGACCCTGGGCGGGAACATTGAGCCCCAGGTTAGTTCTGTTGCACTTGCAGAAGGGACATAATGGAATCACATATAGGTGAAATGCATGCCTGCTGATTGTTCCTCTTCTAACGCTCCAACCATCATTTTTTGGGTGTTTACCTACGGGCAAGTTCGAACACTGACTGTGCACAAGGAATATGTCCCCCCTCCCATACCCCTGCCACCTTTCCCAAAGTCATCAGGTTTAAAACCCTTGCTGCTCGTGCAGGAAGCAGATCTTGATCACATATTCACATGATGGCAGTATGTGGTGTTAGGGCTTCAAAAATAAATCTAAGTCCTGTAATGAATGCTCCTTAATGAGCATGAAGGCAGCCATGAAGTGTGAAGTGAGGCTGCATGTCGCCTAACACAAGAGGAGTTACCCATAGGTCGGATCGAAGTTCTACAGTAGCGACCGGTCTCAGTCCAGGTCACCTTCTTGAAGTAAGGCCAGGATGAAGTTGAAAGACACGGTGCAGAATATACATAACATTTCCAAGCAGTATGTTAGCCTCGATCCCAGTACTTTCGAAGGCTAGAAGTAACTTTTGAATCGGACTCTATTGCAGTCCAGAGGCTCAAACTGGTTTCCACAATGACGATAAGGCAGACAGTTTGCTCATCTCTCGCTAAACTGATGCTGTACTTCTCGACAGGGCGGTCCAAGGGCAAGTCCAACTCTGTCTCCCCAGGGAATTATCCAGACCACTAGAGCAGAATGCCTCTTTTGCAGTGGTCATTTGCAGCGCTGCAGAGGATTAGGAGCTACAGTTGCTTACGGCAAAGACTAAGGCCAATTTGCTTTCTGGAATTCTTGTGGCAGACTCTTCCATTTCTGAGCTTTTGCTGCTTTTCAGTGAGGCTCTGACTGAGGCTGTCGTGGTGGCCCCGGCCAAACCTTGTCTAGCACCACAAGTGAGCTGTCCAATGACTCAACACCACCGGCCAGCTCCTTGGCATCTGGCCTTCTCGATGCAGCCTCCAACGCCAAGAGACTGGTTTTAAAGGTGTCCACAATTAACGTGAACCCAAATGCCTTTCCTACCACTTCTGACAAAAGTCTTGACAGGAGGGTTTCCTCTTCTATAATTTGGCCAAAGGGTTTTTGTAGGCTGTGAGTTTTTAGAGCCACTACAGACATGCAATGTGGAATATGGCCAGTGAGATCTTAACTGCCCTTTCTAAGGAGTTTTAAAACACCTTCGCACAGACGTTGATTGATCATCAAGTCTGTTGGCCACGGCATGGGTACCAGTGTTGTTCAATGCCGTGCTGGATGCTTACCACCGTATTTTCCAGGACTGTTCAGGTATCCCTGATGGACATGCCATTTGAGGACTTCAGGCTCTTTCAGTGAAAGCAGACTCAGCCCTGAAGTGCTTTAACAATAGCCAGGCCACGACTTGCTTGCTGGGGTTGCAGTGTCCTGCCCGCCAATTCCACCAGCATTAACAGAAGTTCCAAAGCTATTGCCAGGCTTGGCCTTCTGACATAGGCAGCCCTTCCAGCCTCCCCAGCAGCCTACCCGACCCTTCCATAGCTGAAAGAGGCCTTGGCAATGACTGTGGCCACTAGCAAATGTAGCAATCCTCCTTTCCTTCTACATGACCGCCACCAAGCCAGAAGTGGCATCTGCACCCAGAGGTGGTTTGAGAAATCTTTGCCCAGTGCGCATGCCTTGGCTAGATCTTTTTTATACAGCTAAGAACGTTCAGTGTCAAGCCTTTGGCATCCTAGAGAGGCCACTTGGTATTTAGACAGAATATCGGAAACAAAAATATCATGAGGCAAAATACTGTGTCGGATATCAAGGAGAAATATTGTGAAGGTAAGTTTCTATAGGTAAGCAACATTTTACTAGATATAAATCCACTTATATGTACCTTGCCGGTATATTTATCGTCAAGGTACGTAGATGTGGAATTAGGAATAGTAAATCTATACTTACCAATTTACACTTACCTTCTCGATAGTTTGATCCTCATTATTTTTGACACGATATACTGTCCACACTATATTTTTGTTTCCAAAATTCTGTCAGTGATCCGGCCCCTTTCCACCCCTTGGAGATGTGTTGCATCTTTAATGGGACTCCAGCGTCCTCTACCATGCTACTATTTCCTAGAGTTATGAAGAAGTTCAGAAGGGGATAGGCTTAGTTCATCCTTAGGGTCGGCTTTAGGGTGGTACAGCTGGTGCAGACGCACCTGACGCTGACCTTGACAGTGCTGTGTTTAGAAATAACGTATGGGTTTACAAGCACCTGCTGCAGAGTTTCCTGTGTGTCCAGCATGTGTCGGGCAACAATAAAATGTCACTATAACTCTGGTGATTAATGTTCCTGCTGGAGAGAGATCGGGTTTTGTCTAGTGGCAGCCTGACTCATCATAAAGTAGCAGAAAAGGAAAGTGTACTACGTAGATTACAGAACTGAATTTTATGTGGATAGCTCAGTGAGTTACCGCTTTTGTCACAGAGATCCCTTTGTTACTTGCAGTTCACAAGTTACGATCTTAATATGCCACAGTGATTTACGGACTGTCCTCCAAGAACATGCAAACTAAATAGTAAAGTTTAGGACGTTGTGTTCTTTTCCCAGTCTCATCATTTATTCCTAATGTTGCTGAAAATGTTTTTTGGGTAGAAATACATTATTATTAGTAAAGCCAACCCCAACTAGCACTTTAAAACAAAAGAAATGGATTTGTGAGAGAGGGTTTATGGAGAGATGAGCACTGGTTGAGGGTGGTAGTGAGGGAATCTGTGGGGAAGGTCATGTGGGGAGGGGGCATAATAATTGTCGCACTGGGCGACACCAACGCTGAAGCCAGTCTTGCTCATCCTGATAGCCCCAGTTGGTCTAGGAGAGTTTGGTACTCCAAGTTTCTGAATCTGAGCATTTGTCCTCTGATCAGCTATCTCATTGGGTGGATCTGCGGTCCCATCAACAGGGTAGGGTTCTGCCTCTGTACCTCAGCAATTTACATCTCTATGTTGGGTGATTGAGCGGAACTGGGAGAAGAGGCTTCACTGGCTGGATCCTAAGCAGTTCCTTAAGACTAAAGAATACTGGGTGGACAACCAGTTCTTTTGGATTCACCAGTGCAAATAAAGGAAGGGCAGCCAGAAAGGGACCTTGTCCAGCTTGATTATCCTGCTTATCAAACTGTGCAACATCTTTGCCAAGAGAAAGCCACCAAATTAGGCCTTCTTCCACCAGGGTGAATGCTGCAACTGTAGCCTTGGCTAGAGGCGGTCCTCTGTTGGACATCTGCCTGTCGCCACATGGGCTTCTGTCTTTACCTTCACCGGGCACCACTTTCTCGATTTTCAGGTCTGCAGAGAGTGGCATTTTGCCCTTCTGGTCCTGCAGGACTTTCTGGTGTGAAGTCCACTCCCCATGTTCACGGTGCTGCTACCACCTTACCATTGATTCTAAAGGTGAGGCATCTACACTTAAAAGTATCCATCTGAAGAATAAGTTACGTGTCTTCTGTAATGGTCATATTAATGGCTACTCTAACCACAGATTCCTTACGCTGCTCCCTCCTCCTTGTTTTGCAGGTGGACTTCTGTTTAGTCATGAGGACCCAATTTAGGTTGAGCACACTGTCTGATAATTTGTCAGTTACTCCGCTTCTGTGGTTGCGGAAGTTGCTTGTGAAACTGACATTGCGCAGATGTGGCCCCTATATGTGGCTTCACATAGCCACTTTCATAGTTGGTACAGAACTGCCTAATGGTACCGCCTGCTAACTCATGGAAGCTTTGCATGAAAAATTTCCAGATCTAGCTTGGCCCCACTGGGATTCAAAAGTGTTTACGATGTTTAGTAAGATTTTGTTAGTGTTTTTCTTCTCTAACTTTCTAAATTATACCACTCCTAATGCTAAATCCTATCAAATTTGCAAGTGTTTGTTGTCTGGTAATGTAAATAGTACATAATATTTATCAAGCTCTTTTATGCTTATGGAAGCATGTATTTTACAAATCACAGACCTAATCATGTCTGCTTTCAAAGTTTTGAAAATAGTTTTCTCCTATGATTTGGATAATTTGGTCACCGTTAAGCAACTTGGTCTGAAAACTGGCAGTACTCATTTTATTTAGTTGAACTTGTAACAACATTGGGAAACTGATCTGCTTTTATTTGAACTATAAAATCTGTTTCAACGCTATTGATTAAACATCCTGTCTAGCACCATTATACGAATTAAGGATGTTTGTTTTTCATGTCCACATTAACTGAAACTTATATTAAGGTTGACAAAGCAGAATGTCATAAATGAAGTGTTTATTGTAACAGCCAAAACCATTCAATGATCAATTAACTAAATTTTCTCCTCTGCCTGTTGAAGAGCCATAACTGGAAAATGTTACAGTAGTTTAAAAATGAACTTTTATGTTTATGAGATGACTCTCTGTTTTATATGCAGGTTGTACCAGAAGCGCCTCCTGCTCCAGAAGCAGTCTCAGCTGCAAGCATACTTTAACCAGATGCAAATCGCTGAAAACACCTATCCACGGTCACCTCAACAGCTGCCGCTATCACATCAGGATGCACAACCGCAGACAGGACAGTTTAGCCTGTCGCAGCCTTTGAGCCCGGTCATGGAGCCCACCACTGACGACATGCAATACGACCCTTACCTCAGTCAGTACCACAACCTTCAACTCCAAAGCCAGCAGATACAGAACCATCCACAGTCGAATCAAGCCCACCTTGGTCCTACTTCCCACCTCCAGCCGCAGTCTCTGACGTACTCTTTCCAGCCCTGTGAAATGTCAGGTGCTCCTGTGCCGGAGCACGAGTATGATACACAGTGCCAGTACCCCATGAACCAAGTCCACCATAGTGACAAGACGCTTCTGGCCGATGGTCAAACTGGCTCGGTTACACAAGAACCTCAATCAGCCTATGAGACCTTAGCACCCTCTGAGCTACCTCAAATCTTTGACTGCGAAATGATGGAGACTGTTGACTCCCAACATAGTGGCTATGTTCTCGTTAATTAGCCTCATCCCCACAGTGTTACTGTCTTCACGTGGAAAACAGATGAAAGGAATGAAGGAAAAGCGTGTGAATTTTTTGTTTTGTTCAAATTCTTGAATAAAAATTCATGCCTAATTTTCCTAACTGGAAGCTCATAGAGGTTTGGAAGAGCTGTCCAAGAGTCCTTGTCGGAGGCATGGCTGTTACCAGGTGGCTGGTTGGTTGATGCCATTTGCCACTAGGCACCCCATGTCGTAAGCTTGGTTCAGCCAAGAGCCTGGGAGGAAGGATGGATCTTGCACATTTACTGGGCTGAGTATTTGGCATTTGTTTATAGGAAGTGGACTTAGACTCCAAGGCGGAGCTTCTAAGATACTCACATTTAACCAAATCCAACTTGGTAATGCACATTAAACATGGAGATTGTGTAGTGGAGAAAGACCATTGGAGTTACTGGCAATAATAGCAATATCGATTTCTGGGTGCCACGTTGGTAGCCGTAAGGCAGAATCTAAATCATTCTAATGCACAACAGAATGACATTAATGTGCGTTGGACGCTACTGGTTGGCAATAGTCCAATAGTACCCACTAAAGGATGCTGGAATGCAACAGATTGAAGTGCCCATCACTTGTGGCACCTTAAACCTTGTAATTTACTTGTAGTTGGCAAATGAGAGTACCTCTTAGCACAAACAAGGGACGGCGACTGGGACAAGACTGATGCCTAGTTAAGCCCCCTGCAACCCACCCAAGTAGTATATTGTCATAAATGTTCAGATTAAGAAATCTGCAGTATTGGGGCAAAACTGCAGCTGAAATGTAACTCTGCAGAATTTTAATGACATTAAACTAGGATTGAAGAACCCTAGGGACCAATAAATATCGAAGTACCAGCTGAGTTGCAATGAGGAATAACGAGAGCAGGAAACGACGTCAGAGTGACCCTTACTAAAGGAGACATTCTCTCCACAGCAGCCTCTTGTGGAGGCAGTATATATCCAGCCCATCTCTGGTCACTGGAGATGCATTTGTTACAAGACTGTCCTTTGTTTGCTTTTGAAAACAAGATAATATTAACTGTATTTTGAACTTACAGTCTACCGTGTTGTTGGTTGTTTATTAAGCTTTGTAAATTTATGGACAATTTAGGGTTTTAGACAATATCAATACAAAGCAGCCAGTGTTTAAAAAAAAAAAAAAAAAAGTGGCGTGTGATAGTGCTGTGCCTTCTTCTGTTCTTTATCTTTTCAGATATATGCTTTTTCTTTTATGAAGAAAATTAGACCGTTTGCGTCGAGGCTACAGCCAAAGTCCCTTCAGAGTTTAGGTTTGTGTTCCACTGTGTGGAACCCTAAAAAGTGTTTTAAATGACTTCAGTGTTTGATTGCTTCTGTCTAAAGAGTTTAAGAAGTATTACAGCAATATTTAATAATATTTAATGTCAAGAACTGTTGATGTGTTATTAACAATGGTGTTAGGAGGGTAGTATGATTTTTCAATTCATTGGGGGTAATTTTTCTTTTCAAATCAGGGAGGCACAGTGGCAGGCTGGACCATAGAGGAACTCAAGAGAACTCCTGCAAAACAGGGGCTATGGTAGTCTGTCACATGTAAGCACTGTTTCAGTCTTTTGTGTAGAACAGCCCAGTAAGGTATTTTGGCAGCAGCACTTTCATTGCTAATGTTCTATTACTTGGGTACAATGGGTCAACTTAATGAAAATTCGCACCCAAGCATCTTAAATGACAAACTGAGCATCTCAGAGCAATGCCACGCGCAGACGTTATTTACCAAGCTTTGCACCGGAGCTAATTCATGATGCAAATGAGCGAATCTTTGGGAATTCTCTCTGCACACGAATCTCTTAGATGCTCTCCATGCATCGTTGGATTGGCAGATAAGCAAAGCGTAGTAAATAAGTCAAGATAAATATTGCCTTTTTTGCCATCTGTCTCCCCTTGGGTCCACATAAGTCACATTTTTCAGCGGATTTGAGTCATTGTATTTCGTCACATGCTGTTTCACCAGTCTGGCCTGAAAACTGTTGGTTTGATTATTTTCTTCATTTCCAAAGCATATGAGAGAACACCTAAAAATTTTAAAATCTGATGTAATGTTTGTACAGTGTTAAATTATGTTCCCAGCAAGATTCCTTTTTGAGGACAGCTCACAAGTAGACCTTGTGTTTAGCAGTGCCCCCGGTCTTATGCCACTGATGTAGTTTCCACTAACGGATATTAGCGATACCCCTGCAAGCACACTTAATCGAGATAGCAACAGGTTTTTAAAGCTTTGAACATGATTTGTTTAACTTCATCCATGGTCTTCTGAGATGCTGCATGCTATCAAATTGTTGCTTCTTCACCATAGTCTACTGATCTTCTCCGAATATGGCACCTTTCCCATTTATGTACTGTTATGGACTTCTCAATTATATAGAGCGTTTAAACAAACATAATGCCTGCTTGTAGTATGGATGATGCTGAGGGAGAGAGATGGCCCGTGGCCCATAGCTAAATTTCAAATACACAGTATTGAAATAAACATTTTTATGCAAAGTTTTTCTTTTTTGAACAAAACAGCATTTTTCAGGGAAAAAGGACGAACCATGAAAACGAGGGAGTGAGCTCTGCAAATCCATTCTTGTAGATATGTCTTGGAGCACGATGCTAATTTATCTGGCTTGTTGGGTTCCTCAGCTTAGCTTGCTGCATCTGCCAGTTCATAAATTTTTTGATAGTATTGCACCTTCTTTTTGGGTTGCTGATGAATAAGTTATCGGATTGCTATCAAATATTGCTTTTTCATGGGGTTCAGGGTATTCCATTAGGTTTTCCAGTTTTGTCAGTCCCTTTTACCATTTTCTTAAATGTTATACACATCTCTCCTTTACATTTCTATAAACAATTGTAAAACAACTGTGGGTGGCTCCTCCTAGTGTGACCTAAAGCTGGGCATTGCAGGATCCCCCATCTGATTTTCCCTGTAAGACCATAGTAGAGCCATGAGTGTGTCCTATACGTGCCACAGTTAACTGCTGCACTCTTAGCATCAGATCGATTGGTCTTCTCTGAAAGAGTCCTGTAAAAGATACTGCTGTCACAGACCCATTGAAGCTAGGGCCAAAGTAGACACTTTCTTCCATAGGAGTGCTCTGTGTGTGATTTGGGGTATAGCATGCTGTACACATTGACAGCAGTGGCATCACTGTCCTATTAGTGAACTTAAAGACTAAGTACTTCCAGAGGGTTGCAGCGGCTGGACCGAAATTGGTCACTTGTCAGATTATCCATGCACAGATGTCTGCTGATTTTCTCTAGAGGTCAGGCTGTATCTTTAGTATGAGACTGCTAAGGCCTATTTTAACATTCACATGAAAAGCTCCCCTTTCAGGATCAAAAAGGGTTTTATTCATGGGCATATTGCATATTCATATAGCATTCCGGCAATAAAATGGCCAGTATGTGGCCTTGGCTTCTTCCTAGTTAGTGCCTACCCACAAGACCGATTATTCTCGAACACTCAAACATATGCGGCTGATCAAAGCTCCACAAATTTCCTCATCACTAGTTTCATCTAGTGCAATAGGTCAGTAAGAGACATTTATTTAACTATCACTTTAAAGAGAAGATCTTCGGTCTTCACATCCTGATTGGGTAGCTGGTAGACTAAACTCTTCTAATGAGATGGGGCTCTCAGGATTGCTTTATCCTGTAATCACACCGACTACGCCTTTCATGGGGAAAAAAGAGCTCCGCCACTGTTGGCGATCATCCGTTAACTTTAAATACACCGTGCCAACATTTAAAAATAAATGCTACGTCAGACCTCATAATGTGATGGACACATTGTGCTCTCAGAAATGTTTACTCCTCATTTATCCTGGACAGTTATTGTGTAAAGTGAGATAGTAACAGTATGGGAAACCAATGTATGAAATATCATTGTTTTGAAATTGGCTGTAACAGGATTTGTCTTAAATATATCAAGGAAACCTTTTTCGTCTGCCTTGACTCTGGTTCTGTTTTGCTTATGTGTTTTTCAGGTATGTTTAGTTGAGCTATAAGGGCGAGACTTACAAGGCCATTTTACGACCCCTCCTTTGTGATTTGCCAAATCACAAGATTAGCAGTCAAAAGTGGTGTTAAGTATGTATTGAACCAATTTTGCGAGTCAGAAAAGCCTTTGTCATTTGCAAAACTGGGTTTGAACCAATACCGTATCGCAATTATGACAAGTCATGAAAGGGGTGTCTCCTTCTAATTGTGATTAGAAGTGGTATGTAGCAGTGGTTTATGGTGGTTTATGACTGCAGTTGTAGTCACAAACCATTGATCAGTTACCAGCAAATTTAGCACTTAGCAACGCGTGCTTTTACCACGCGGTACATAACGTGATCGTTACAACGACCGCGTTGTTACCACACGTGCCTTTACATCGCCAGATGTTTCAACGACTTGCGCTAGGTGGCGTGCTGGATTTAGGAATAGAATAAATTACTATTCCAACTCCGGTTAGCGCAACAGCAATGAAGGTGTTGGATTTCAAATCCAACACCTTCCCTGGTGTTGCACGCCACCTACCGCAAGTCTTTGAAACGTCTTGCGATGTAAAGGCAGGTGTGGTAACAATGCAGTCGTTGTAACGACCGCGTTATGTACCTGCGTGGTATTGTATTGTCAGCGTTGTAAACGCTGTTTCCCGTTAACAGCACATCAAAGGAGGTGTTAACCAATCCGCAAGGAAAAAGTGTCCCTTCCGGGCACCTTCCACTTTGCGAATGGTGCTGGGTGACATCAGGGTCCCACCGCCTGCTCCCTTCTAAATTTTCCCTAAAGGAATTTTTTCTTTTTTGTAAAGATACACTGGTCGCTTTAAGGAACACAGGCTGCTTTATAACCAAAAATTGTTTTCCACTTGAGTGCAAACATAGGGATGGGTTTGTAGGTCGCCTACTTGTGTTTGTAGTCAGAGAGGTTTGCAAATACCAACCTGTCCAATCAATATTTCGTAGGTAGGCAGCCCCCCCAGGACTGGTGATTTTGCCAAGTGACCTATTACAAAATTTACATTGCAAAATGAGAGACTAGTCGTATACATAGGCTGCACAGTTTGCAACCTTTTTCTTACTACATGTGGCCCGGAGTTCTTAATGGTTTAAAAAAAATGCACTTGCAATAAAATCATTTACATTGGCTTACATTAGGACAGGAAGATTATTGTCCCTGTAGTCGAACCTATGTCATACAGGAAGTCTGGCTTTGCAAATGGTGCCACCTACGAATTGAGTAAGGAATTTTTTTAGTTGTTTTTTACCCCAGTCTGTCAACACAAAATAATACTCCTGTCCGAGTGAAGTGGAGATGGTAGGGTACTGCCAGATGTTAAAGGATAAAGAAGGCAATAGGCAGAATTCCTGCATTTATCCAGTCCTCGCTGAAATAGTACATATTCTGTAGAAAACTCTTTTTGGAGTTCGCCCGTATTCTATCCACTGCACCCAAACCAGTTATAAGAGGGGTGTGTGTGAGAAGATACACGACTTTCATTCACCATACTAGGCTACTTTTGCAAGTCTTCTCCTTAAACTTTATAAAGTTTTTTTCCTAATTTTTGTGTGGATTGCAGTCTTCAAAACTGAGCTTGGCATTAGAAAGAATCCACATTGTATCTCTCTATCCTGGATTAGAGTTCCTTCTGTCTTGTGGGAGTAATCACCTACACAGTCCAATAACATTACTTCTATGGGAAGTTTAACTTGAGCATTATCTACTTTGACCAGTATGACTGAAAATTTGCACATCCATTGAATTGTATACGTTTGCTGCTTCTCTGAGTAGACACTCAATTGGTAAACGAACAGATGACTGATACATTGTTGAACCAATTGTCTTGGTGCTTTGTTCACCTCATTTGAAAGGTCTAACCTCTCGTATCATTCCCCAGCTGCATTAAATATGCAATTATGTAACAAAGAGGTATAATGTGACAACAAACTGAGAACACCCATATTGGAAAAACATGGACTGTGAAATGTAGGCATAAATATTGACCACACATAAGTGTATCACTACAAAAAATTCGACATATACTCGTACTATCAAGGACTTGCCCTATATACAATATGGCTCAATTTATTTGAACATTTTGTGAAGAGATATCTATTTACAGTCTGTACTTTGGCAGTCTTTATGTTTGAAATCAGTTTTTTTTTCTGTTGAATTCTGTTACTCAAATATTTACTAAACCAATCCAATGCTATGTTTTTCATGCTCAAGATGTTTCTGTTTGGCATTTTGTCGGTTTACAAGACGACACAATTTTATCGATAAAACATTCCTCTCTTTTGGGCCATTGCCTATACCAGTCATTGTAACCTGGTACTCAAGCTCCCTTGATGAGATCAACCAGTGCCACTCCCAGAATGCAATAGTCTATTCATTGAAAGCCTATTACAGGAGCATTCTGTCCACCAGCCATCGTTATCTATGAAAACTTTGGGTAAATCAAAGATACATTTAACATGTAAGACCTGTTCGCAATCGATATACTCATAATGTTCAGACTTTGCGCACCCTCTGGTTGTTCTAAATGGAGCATGCTAACGTCTCTTAATCACAACTGAAAGTTGGAGATTTGGCCCGTTCCATTGATAACTTTGCTGGCCTATGTAATAAGTGTACGAGTAATTTACTAACCTTACATGTGGTTGAGTTTGTGCCATGGTTTCTGAAGCAATCAGCAAGGAAATTCAAAATATGGCAAGCACATCAAGCAAATAGTGTGTTTAACAAAATACTTTACAGTATATTGTAATGTCACCATAAAATAAAGGTGATGTTTACACCATATATTCGTTTTGAAAACTTATTTAATCTTCGACTGTTGTTTTGATTGTATTTGGGGAGAAGCATACCAGTATTAGTTGATGGACACGATTGGCTTCTTGTTATTTGGGTGAGAGGGGTGGATTGCTCATGTGGTGGCTACAGATGCAGTTCAGCAAAGAAGGCGCAGGAGTTGGAGACAGAGCGAGTCCCAGTTCCTGGGTAAGCAGAGAAACACATTGTGTGATTGTGAGCAGATCCTGTCTGAATAACAGTCCAGATTCCAAGATTAAAGCACTTCGATGTCCCTCAGGTTGATGTTGACTGGCTTAGAAAATGTGGCATCCACTGCATACCCCAGTGTACCGCACGGTGGAGTTTAAACAGAATATCAATTAACAATTACAGACTGCAGTGCCTCAAAGTTTCAGTCAGCGAGGTGACCTGTGGAGCACCAAGTAAATGTATTCGAACCTTGATGTGCCTAGCGTAAGCCTATGGCTGTCACCAGAACACAATGTATCCATTTTTGGTCTCTTTACCTACTACAGCCCTACGGAAGTTGTGTCCTTGGTTCATTGCAATCGTAGCAGCGTACAGTGGTCCATGCTAGAATTGTTTTCCCGTTGACTTGAAATCCTCTGATAAATGTACTCATCTCATCCATGTACCATCTTGTCCGGTCAGAATGCTCACTAACCGAAGGCAAGTAGGACACTTAAAATGCACCAAGTAAAATAAAACCAAGGGGAATTCCGTGGAAGTATACGGCAGATACCATTTTCAAATACCCCATCAGTGGACCCATGCTGTTACCACTTTCATCCAGCCATATTTGTTTTATCCAGTATCAGCGTATATTCAGCGAATTGCAGTTTCACTCTTGCCATTCCAAGAATGAACCTATAGGTCCACAGAAAGACCAGGCTTTTAAAAACAAAAGAGGACAACCTAAAAAAGTCCCCATGACAAGAAACCACTCACCAGCTGCTCATTTTTTCAAACACTTGCCCTGCTGGACTGAAAACGGGCGCAAGACATTATTATAACCTCAATATCAGTGGGCTTCTGTCGTCATGGTGTCCAATGGCTTTCTCAACGAGACACGTGCAATGTGCAGAATCTTAAATTAATGTGGCCAGTCTGCAGGCAGAAGCAAGTATGCCAGGAACAAGGGGCTTCATAGGGTTTTTGTTTGCATCCATTTGTGGTGAGGTCTCGATTTTAAGGTGTGACTGTGCCTCTTTCTTAATAAGCATCAGCATTAAATCCTTTAAATAACAGGTGGATTGGGACATTTTACGATGGAGTAATAATAAGTATGAGAAACATACGGGCTCCATTTTTTTAAACCGAATTTCTGTATATATTCTCCCATTGGCTATCCAATGCAAAGAAGCTAGGGACCTCACCATAGACAAGAAAAACTCCTGTCTTAAAGGAAAAAGTGCAATATGTCATCTGTGTGTATCAATTCTCCTGTTTGTCTTTCAAATAAAATTGTGAGAAAAGTCTCTCAATGCCTTCAAGCCACTCAAACTTGGATCAGCAGTCTGCCAAATGGTTGAAAGAGACATGTTCTAAGATAAAGAACCTGTTCTTAGAATTCACAAGAATTATCTAAAAAAAAATACTAACACAGAAATATATACTAAAGTAGTCTTCGTTTTTGACAAGTACTTGTATATTAAAACTGCTTTAAAAGGAATTATTCCATTTGTGTTGTGTTTAAGATAAAACGTGCTCTACTGTACGATAAATATCAGCTTTATTTTCTTGTGATACAAGTGACTTTGAAGAGACTTTGGTTTGATGTGTATGGGATAAGGTCTAATCTCATTCAGAGGAAAGTGCAATACATGTGTGGTACGTTTTGTTAATTTAAATTTTTTAAGACCTAGAAATTTTAGCCTTGCTTTTGGGGTTATTGCACTAGTTCCGTAAGCTCTCGATGTATGCCAGAGCTGTCTTTTTAACAGCTCGGCCATGTCATCTGTAGTATGCAACTGATGTGATAGAACTTGTAAAGCAATTCCAATGTATTACAATAATAAAGATTATGTACTTTCACTTTTTTTTTATTGTTGGTGAGCAGTATTGACATCTACAAAATGCGTGAAACATATAGAGATGTGTATAGTATATGTAGAGAATTGTTTTGTTCTCTGAATAGTCAAACAACCATCCATGTTCTCCTTCAGAACAAAAAGACTTAATTAATCCTTCCGAATTTAATTTTGCATTTCCTTTCATTATGAATTTTCAAATCTGCTTCATAAGATGCCAAAGGTTACATTGGAAACAAAATATTAGATTATTATTATTACAGCTCGTATGTGGCTCTGTGTGCAAAATTACATTACTACATCATTTGATTCATTTTGTCTAAAAAAAAAAAAACCACGAAAAACAAAAAATACTGTCAAACTTCAATTAAGAAAAAAACTGGAAAAAAATTCTCTTAAAAATACAGATAATAAAATCGTCACTTTCGAGATTTAAAATTGGAGGTCTGTATTTGTCAGAGGAAGAAAAGCTGCGTTAAGTTTAGGCATGTTGCCATTTCATTTCTGCATATACCAGTGTATGCTGGTACATTTGCTTGTAAATAAGTCGGAGTCCTCCTGAGAATACAGAGTCAACGATTCCCAGTAGCACTCATGTAATTCATTTGCACGTCAACGGGGCTGCAATCCATTAGATAATAGGATTTGGGGGAATGACATCTGAGTTTTGATATTTCCATTACTTGTCAAATTACTGTGCCTAAAAACCTCAAGTTATATCCCCCTGTTAAAGCCCATAGAGGCTCAAGCATGTCCTGCTCTGCATTTGTTGCCACTTGGGGTGTGGCCAGCTGCTCAGGCCAGACAGGTTCTTTTTGGAGTAGGTGTCCATCTGAACTGAATCAAGACTTGGAACAAAAACTGATTTGATACTATTCACGCAGTGTACCACCTAAGTAGCTTGCAGAACATGAGTGCCTATCACACAATATTTAGATAAAAACGTTCACCCAAATAACACACTAAATCTCTGAAGTGCTCAGACTTATCCATTAACCAGGCAATCCATTTGCACATTTTCATTTGACTCTTCATTTGCCTCTAAAATGTCTCAGACAACTCAAAATTAACAAATAATATCCACTAACCCCACCGAAAATTAAACAAAGATAAGTTTGCTATTCTCAAATACTTTTCCCAGAGAAAAGGATTGTAGTGCATACTCTTAATGATTTGGTGAAAAAATGAATAAGCAATGCAATGCTTCAATTACACTTAGGCATTTCTTCCACTTAACATTAGAATTAAAGGAGACCGGTGCCCTTCTAATTTTTTTCCCTCTGTGTAGAAGTGACATGTATTAGCACACAACTTTCTTAGTTCTGAGTGGCAATTGATGTTTTTTTAATTGTTAGACTGTTGTGCTTTAGGTGTCAATTTTTACTAACCGATAAAACCCCTCCGAAAGAGAAACAAACACCATCAATGTAAACAACATATGAAGACTTGATAGACATCTGCACAACCGCAAAATCCAAAATACAATTCAAAGAAAAGGAAACAAAGAGTGAATGAGTTATCATTTCTATTTGTTTCTGAAGGGGCCAACACAATGTAACTTTGTTATAAAGGATCGCAGCAAGAATGACTGGTCTAAGATTAATCTGCTTGAGGTTTGTTTTTTAGGTATGTCACAAAAGTAGTATTTCTTCTTCCTATTGTTTCCTCCAGTGTTGTGTGCTTGGCTTAAAGGTGCAGTGTTTAGAAGCATGATTTGGGTCTGATCGAATTATTTTATACACTGTAGAGAATCTGGGGATATTAAAAATCATATTTGATCCTTAGGCTGTGTATATACTTTCACTGACTTGTGAAATAGCTTGCTCATAATAATCATGGCCAATGGGTACTATAACATTTACTTACAGACACGATTTACAACTCTGATACATCAGCCCCTTCTTTAACAAGTCCGTATTAATAGCATGTCATCTGTCAAACATCCCAGGTTTTAAACGATCAATGCAAGGTGTAAGAACAGGTGCCTGTGAAAAGAGTGCTATCACCATGCACATGGGATGTTTGTAAAAACATTACACATGACTTTTCACATACCAACATAATTCATAACTGCAAGTTGTCCCCATTGTTATTTGTAAAACTTTCATTGAATCCTGGCTTTTCCCCCATCTTTACTTCACTGCTGGGGTTTTGAGCCCATAGGTAAATGTTAACAAAAAAGGTTACAGCCCATAATGCAATGTGATTCTGTTAAAAGGTCAAGACTGACAAATTGAGACACTTGAATCACAGTTTTCAGAATCTTTGGTTGGCAACATTTTCAGTGGAGACAATCAGCTATAAAAATATCCACTCAGCAACAGCACAACCTTAATGTAGTCAGGCAAAGAATGTAGAAAAGTAATGTTAGGCATCTAGTTGCAGGTGCCTTAGAATGCAGAGGTACAGATAAATCTGTTGTAATTCACAATTTAAAAGGTTTTAACAAGGTACTATGCTGTTGGCAGGGTTGACCACCACTAAAATGTTATAATATACACTAAGGAGTAGGTGAATAGCCCCAACCGTGTCCAGGAATTTGTTCATTAGTCCTGTAAACCAGACAGACGTTTCACAGAGTGAGTGTGAGAGGTAATGAAATGTGAGAGGGTAATGGGATGTGAGTGAGTGAAATACAGACTTTCTCTCTTTAAGCAGCCTAAAGTAAGTCAATTGAACACCCTGTTAGTAGGAAGACACTACACGTCCCACATTACTTCTCCTTTAATTAAATATGTGCTGCAGGTGAAAGAGGCTAAGAAGAGCTATCTGCAGGCTAAGATTGACATCGCAAGCAATAAGGGCAAGGAGATCTTTAGCTTTGTGAAGTCGTTCACCTCCCCCAAGGCAGCGGTTAAGGCATCTCCACACTCGGCTGAATGGACCTGCCAGATGGCCCTATCCCTCCACAATAAGATTGTCACGATCCAGCAGTCTTTTTGCTTGGATACAGTGGAGGACCCAGCCCCACATCCGACACTGGACAGAGAATCTGGTCCCCGGCAACTCCTGGCACTATTACAATTCCCAGCTATACAACTGGACGAATCGCTTACATATCTCAAGGGTCTTAAGTCCAGCTCTCCGGAGAGCGCATGTCCTGCAAAATTATTAGCATCTGTAACCCCCACTATAAACCCCATGGTAAACAAGGTGCTAAACACACCCCTCTCCACCGGAATTGTGCCGTCCATTTGGAAGCAGGCAAAAGTTCTGCCGCTCCTTAAATTGTCTGCGGGCCCAAAAGTTCATGCAAACTATAGACCTCGTCCCAACTCTCTAAGATACCAGAGAAGCATGTTAACAGAGCAATCTCGGATTATGCAGAAAGTCACAATCTACTGCATTTGACTCAATCTAGCTTTAGGGCTAATTACAGCACAGACAGCTCTGTTGGAAGTGACGGAGCACTTAACGGAACAGCTTGAAAGTAAGATGGTGGTCGCGTAAGTGCGGCTGAAAGCGGACCTCCACCCTGCTAGAGCCGATTAGGGAGTATTGCTTGCTGGAGCACCTCCTCCCCAGGGGCCATTAGCTTGCTATGCGCAGCATACGTCTGCTGGAGGGTGAATCCAAACTGTTCTGGGATCAGCCCAAGTGGAATCCTAAGAGCGGTAAAACATCTGCTTTGGCTATCCAGAATATGCAGAGGAGGATCAGCTGGTGGAACAAGGAGGCACCCCCAGAGGGCAACTGTGAGAGCAATGGAGCCAAAGAACCAGGCATGCCGAAACCCAAGGGGGTAATGTGATTTCAAGCAGTGAAGGGCGAGGGAAGCCCAGCATGCAGCGGAGTACCGCAAGAGATCAAAATCCTGATAAAGGGAGGTAGAAAAAGCAGCATGGGGGTGGCGGGCTTGGAAGCCCTCAGTACCATAGTGGGTTTTTCCAAGAGACTCCCCCTACCCACCCAGGAATCAGGACAAACAATTACTGATCAGGAGCAGGCGAGACTTCCACACTGCTCCCTTCCAAGCCAGACTAAAGACACTAATTAGGAGGCCCGACTGTAGGACGCAATGGTGTCATCATTGAAGGCCCCCTTCATGGAGCTCGAGTAGGGGGGGCGACAGATGCTGTTATGATACCAGGTCTCTTGGAGAATGCCAGCTCTCTATCCGTGAATGCCAGGATAACCCCCATTACCCACCCAACAACTGGAGTGTCGGCAGCCAGTAAAACCAATATAAAGGTCAGTGAAATGCTGCAGTGAGGGCCCACAGGAGAACAAAGAGAGGGGGAGGGCACTAAAAGCTTTGTAGGCACTGACACAGGCATTGATTCTGGTATCAGAGAGGAGAAAGGAAGGGAGGGCGAACTTTCCGGGAACAGTGTCTCTGTAAGATCTGGATATGTATTAACCTATAGAGAAAGAAGTCTTCAAGAAGGACAAAAAAAGGAGAAACATCCCTTTATCAAATATAGGCACAGAAACTGAAGTGGCTGAACACTTTTTCTCTGTCAGATCAATCAGACTGGTCAGGGGAGGATTCGCAATCTCTAGAAGGCAACTCTACAAGAGAGTCAAAACAGAGCACTTTGAGTGCATCAAGCGAGGAAAGCGAAGGAGGCGACTCTCCCTCAGGTGACTTGGACGATAAAATCCCATGGCCAACCATCAAGGAAATCCCATTGAGGGAAACCAGTAGCGTAGCCAGGGATGAGGATGTCCTAAAGTGGGACTATTCTGCCATACCCAGGCTGGGGGGGGGTGGAGAGTTCAGTGGAAGTTTAGAAGAAATCAAATCAGGGTGGGTCAACCGACTCAGCCACACTCTGGGATTATGTCCCACAGAAAAGAGACTCGGACAGATAGCCACAGTGCCCTGATGACCACCAGGAAACTGCAAAGACTTGGTGGCAAAGCCATGCTCAGAATTTTCTGATAGTATGGAAGTGTTGGAAAACAAGGTGGCAATTCTGGAGGCTGAAGTGGTAACTAACACGAATTCTGTTGCAGCACATAAATCGCAATTAGTTGAAACCCAATGGCAATTTTAGGAATTTGAAAACCGGCTGCGATGTAATACCCTCAGAGTTCTGGGTGTAGCCGAAGGTATGGAAGGCAATGATACAAGGGTGTATATAGTTGTTATTTAAGACTGCTTTTCCTGAGTTGGTAGGCTGGAACTGGGAGCATGAGGTACAGCGAGCCCATAGATTACTATTTATGCAAAAAACTATCTACACAAGATGGGGGCAGTGCTATTCTGGTCTTTTTAGAGAGCTTTCTTCTTAGACAGGTTGTATTTGAAAGGGATTACCCAGACTAGGTGTCCTGCTGAAGGATGTACATTTTTTGTGAAGCCAGATTTTTGCCATGCAACACTTTTTGTGTGTAGGATTTCCAAGAAGACCTCGAGGTTCAAACCATGTGGCTCCTGTCACTACGCTATATTGGTTACAGACCCCCACCTCGTGTGCCTTTGATACCTGGAGAGTGGCTATAACCTAAAGTAGTGTTCCGACTGCCAGGCCATGGCACCGAAAGCTGAGGGAGCAGTCCCTAAAGCTGCTTGCGGGCCGGTGTCTGGAGCCTTGGCAAAAAAATAGCCTTCTGAAGGCCTCCGAGCTCATTCCACCAGAGCTAAGGCAGCCACCACGTGGTGTCCCAGTTCTTGACATCTGCCCGGTGGCTACGTGGGCATCCCTGCACACGTTTTGCAAGCATTATTGCCCGGACAATCGGGTGCGTAGGGACGGTCTCTTTGGCCTTTCAGTCCTACAGGACTATATGAAAGAAATACGTTAGTTAGATTCCTTACCTTAGAATATTTTTCGTCAGCAATACACTTGCGCGTCGGTAGGCGTCGTCTTTGACTCCGCATCTGTCATCGGCGTGATCGCCGGGATGATGTCGTTGGAGTACTTAGAAGCCGCCCTCGCGCGCTGACGTCAGTTCTTTTTTCTGTGCCAGTAAGCGAAGATCCGGGAAGAGCATACCCTTAGTCACTTTTTGACTAACTTTTTGGGCATTTTTGTCTCACCTTTTCGAGTCGACTTCGACTCCCGGTGCCGGTAGGGATGCCCGGGTTCAAGCCGTGTGACGTCTGTTACCGACTGATGTCGGTTACCGACCCCCCCCACCATCGGTGTCTCTACTGCCTTGGGTCTGACCATGATGACAAGTCGTGTCCTGACTGCCGGGTCTTGACCTCCAAGGCTAGGCGGGAGCGGTCCCGCAAGCTCCTCGAGCTCCGGCAGTCGGCTCCACGCCGCTCGAGGTCCCGGTTGAGGAGGAGGTCGAGGGACTGGTCACGGAGCCGAAGTCATCACCGCTCGTCGAGATCGAAGTCCTCGCATTCAGGTAAGTCGAGGCACAGTAAAAAGAAGTCGAAGAAGCGACACCGCTCTTCTGACTCCCCTCGCTGGTCACGCGACTCGGCCGAGGGTTTGCAGGAGTCGCGTCTTGCCCCATACCCTCCGGTCCATGGGCTTCACGCGACTCCGGGCGAGATTCGGGAGTTCCTCGTGGCCATGAGAAGTCTCGCGAGGCCTGCCGGCGTGCCTACGGGCCCCGCAGGTCCGACTTATTCTGTGGTGGTGCGCAGGGCTGCCAAGGCCCTTCACCTGGAGCTCCCTGCAGCGGCCGTGAGGACTAACCTCCTCACTGAGGTGCTTCAACCGCCAGTAAGCTCTTCGGAGCCTCTACTGCAGTTCAATGAGGCCCTCACCGATGTTCTGATGGGCACTTGGTCCAAGCCCTCTACAGTCTCTCCTGTGGATCGGAACGTGGCCCCGCGCCACCGCCCTGCTCCGGGCGACCCCAGCTTTCTGTTGGTACACCCCACCCCTGAGTCTGGTTATCCAGGCCTCTACGTCCCAGACCCCCTTCCCATCCGCTCCTCCGGATCGGGAATCCAAAAGGTAGGAGCAGTTTGGGAAGAAACTGTTTTCCTCCCTTAGTTTGGGGTTGCGATCCATTAATACCGCGTGCCTTTTGGACCGTTACACCCACTCCTTGTGGGATATGGTGGCGGACATGCTGCCTCAGTATCCGGAGGAGGCCAGGACACGGCTCGCCCAGTCTCTTGCTGAGGGGCGGGATGCAGCACGGTACTCCATTCGATGTGGACTTGGCACCACGGACTCGCTGGGTAGAGCGATTGTGACGACTGTGGCGATTCGTCGTCACGCCTGGCTGAGGTCCACAAACTTTTCAGGGGATGTCCAGAGCACCCTCATGGACATACCCTTCGATGGCCGTCGCCTTTTTGGCGACAAAGCGGATAGTGCGCTGGAGCGCTTTAAGGACTCCAGGGCTATGGCCAAGTCCTTGGGCCTCTCGGCCCTGCAACTGTAAACATCTGCTTTTCACCCCTTTCGTGGCCAAGGGAGGAGCGCCCCACACATTCATCCAGCCACAGGCTGCTGAACCAGCCTCAACGCGGACGTGGATTCCGCCGTGGCGGAGCAGGGAGACAGAGAGCCAGTCAGTCCACGTCTGCTCCCACAGCATCTGCCTCAAAGCCTTCCTAGTCTGAGCTTTCAGGCCCATTCCACGCCAGTGGGAGGCAGAGTTCGCCATCACCTGCTCCACTGGCGTACCATCACGTCGGACAGGTGGGTGCTGCAAATCGTCCGAAGGGGCTATTCCCTCCCCTTCGAGGCGACCCCTCCAGCCATGCCACTGCAGTACCACCGCATGTCGGGGGATCACTTGCAACTTCTGCAGGAGGAAGTTACGGCCCTCTTGGCCAAGGGGGCCATCGAGCGCGTTCCTGCCCCAGAAGTAGGACGGGGTTGTTACTCCCACTACTTTCTGGTTCCCAGGAAGGGCAAGGGGGGCCTACGCCCTATATTGGACCTCAGGGGCGTCAACGCCTTCCTCCGGAAGGAGAAATTCAAGATGCTGACTTTACCTCAGGTTCTGGCTGCCCTAGACCCTGGAGACTGGATGGTAGCATTGGACTTGCATGACGCATATTTCCACATCCCCGTCCTGCCGGCCCACCGGCATTACCTGCAGTTCACGGTAGGCCACGAGCACTTTGTTTACCGTGCTCCCCTTCGGCCTCACCAGTGCCCCTCGGGTGTTCCCGAAAGTGATTGCGGTGGTCGCAGCTCATCTGCGCAGATTAGGGGTCCCAGTCTTCCCCTATCTCGACGACTGGTTGTTGAAGGCGGGCTCGCCCCAGGCAGTCGTCTCCCACCTCCAGACTACGGCCGACCTCCTGCATTTGCTGGGGCTCTCCATCAACGTGCCGAAGTCACATGTGAGTCCCTCCCGGAAGCTCCTTTTCATCGGAGCGGTTCTGAACTCGGCGCAGTTTCGGGTCTATACTCCCGAACAGCGGGTTTGGGATATTCAGGCTCTGATTCCGATCTTTCAGCCTTTATCCCGAGTTTCGGTCAGGATGGTCCTACGGCTGCTGGGTCTGATGGCCTCCTGCATCCTGCTGGTACATCACGCCAGGTGGCGGATGCGGGCTCTGCAGTGGGACCTGAAGTTCCAGTGGGCTCAACATCGGGGCGACCTGTCCGACCACGTCCTGATCTCGGAGGGCACTACGAGACAGGTGCATTTGTGGCTCATGGACCGCGATTGGGTCAGCGGCAGATCCCTCTCCCTACCCCAACCGGAGCACGTAGTGGTGACGGATGCGTCCCTCCAGGGATGGGGGGGGCCTTATGGGAGAGGCGGAGATCAGAGGCCTCTGGTCTCCAGCGGAGTCCCGGCTCCATATCAACCTATTGGAGTTGTGGGCGATCCGGCTTGCACTGAAGGCATTCCTTCCCTCTGTCCGGGGAAGTGTAGTGCAGGTTTTCACAGACAACTCCACCACCATGTGGTATTGCAACAAACAGGGCAGGGTGGGGTCGTGGACCCTTTGTCAGGAGGCTCTGCGCCTCTGGACATGGCTGGAACATCAGGGCATCACCCTGGTGGTTCAACACCTGGCGGGATCTCTGAACGCCAGGGAGGACGAAATCCGCCGCCGGTGCATGATGGATCACGAATGGCGTCTGAACTCGGATGAGGCGCAAGGCCTCTTTCGGCGATGGACAGAGCCTTGGTTAGATCTATTCGCCACCGAAGAGAACACGCAATGTCATCAGTTCTGCGCTCTGGAATTTCCAAGGCAGCACTCGCTCGGAGACGCTTTTCGTCGCGAGTGGCGTTGCGGTCTGTTATACGCCTATACCACTTCTGCACAGAGTGCTGAAGAAGATCAGGCACGACCAGCCCCAAGTCATCCTTGTGGCTCCAGATTGGGCATGAAGATACTGGTATCCCGAGCTACTCAGTCTGTCAATCGATCCCCCGATTCGACTGCCTCTTCAGGAGGACCTTCTGTCGCAGCAGCAGGGGACGGTCCTTCACCCGAACCGTTCCGGCCTCCACCTCCATGTGTGGAGATTGAGCGGTGGCAGTTGATGCCATTTGACTTGCCTCCTGAAGTATGTGATGTCATTCTGGCAGCCAAGCTTCCCTCCACTAAAACGGTATATGCCTGCAGGTGGAACAAATTTGTGGCATGGTGCACTGCAAGGACTGTGGATCCCCTTTCCGCCTCTCTTTCTGAGGTTCTCCTCTTTCTTCTTTCCCTGGCCCAGCAGGGCTCTGCTCTGGGCACCGTCAAGGGATATCTTTCAGCTGTTTCTGCCTTCTTACGGCTTCCTGATCAGCCTTCTGTTTTCAAGTCCCCTGTTGTTAATAGATTCTTAAAAGACATTACTCGCATGTTTCCTCCTGTCCCCTTTGTAATGCCTCAGAGGGACTTGGATATTGTGTTCACCTATCTGATGTGCGCTCCTTTTGAGCCACTTCATAACTGTCCTCTTCGTCTTCTGACTCAAGACTGCTTTCCTGGTTACCATCACCTCTGCCAGGAGAGTGAGTGAGCTCCAGGCTCTTTCTTCTAAAGCTCCTTTCATCTCTGTCCATCCGGACAAGGTTGTTCTGCGGACTCGCCCTTCTTTTCTTCCTAAGGTGGTTACTGCCTTTCACATCGGGCAGTCTGTTACCTTGCCCACCTTCTTTCCGCCTCTGCATCCCTCGAAAGAGGAAGAGAGGCTCCACCGTCTGGACCCAAAACGTGCGCTCTCCTATCTGGACCGCACCAAGCAGTTCCGGGTGGACGACCAACTCTTCGTTGGCTACGTGGGCGCTAAGAAGGGGCGGGCAGTGCACAAGCGGACCATCTCTCGATGGGTCGTTTTGTGCATTAAGGCCTGTTATTCCTTGGCTAAGAAGGATCCTCCTGTAGGGCTGAGGGCCTATTCCACTCGGGCCACAGCGGCTACTACTGCCTTGGGACGGGGAGTCCCTCTGCAGGACATTTGTCAGGCAGTAACGTGGGCCTCGCTGCACACGTTTGTTACTGCCTGGACAGCCAAATCCGGAGAGACTGCTTCTTTGGCAGTTCTGTTCTCCAGGACTTCCTGGTATGATCTTGGTTCGCAGACCCACCACCGGGGTTGGTATTGCTAGAGCGGGTAATGCAAAAATGTTGTATACCCTCCCCATTTTGCATGTTTATACTAATTAGATTAATTAATTATAATTGAACTAATGGATTGAAGTGGAAGTTACTAGTCAACCTTAATGACTGAAATATACGTGGGATTGCTTTGCATGACTTTATTAAATCGTAAACTAAATTATGTACGCATACTAATGATAGACAATTAGAATATTGCATGATATATGTTGCTTTTGTGATGTATTTGTGATTTGTGCTTTATTTTGTAAGTATAAACCGCTTGAGTGTTGCTTATTGCTAGATAAATACATAAACTTATGGGTATTAGTGAGGGAATAACATTTATATAGTCATTTTTATGTATTAATTACGTTTTGTGTTTCTTTTTGCATAAGTTGACCATTTGGGTCTGCCACAAAATGGCTGCCTCTGGTACCTAACCCGACCGTCGACGCTGTATGAGGTTAGGGTGAAGTGAGCCTGCGCTGACGCCAGCTACAGTGGCCTTGCCATGACCCTAACCAGACTGTACCCATCAAGGTCGTCCTGGGAAGCAAGCCAGCTTTTCAGAAAGAACAATAAGATGCCTTTAAAAACCAGAACAAGCAAGATTGATGACATAAGAGACATTATTTGGTGTGAACCCTGTCAGGCTATTTTAGATTGACCAATCAGAGGAGCTGAAGACCCATTTTTGTTACAATTTGTCAATGATTTTTATTATAAATTATGGTAGACTAGAGAGGTTGGTGCGGATTCGTTTCTGGCTTTTCTCGATTTCCTGACGTTATGCTGACGGAGAGGATGGTGACGCTGCAGGACAGCTGTTTCTCTGAATCTTTGACAGACTGAATTAATGCCCAAACTCCTGATGAACTGAAATTACTAAATTTGATGGGCATAGATTTACCAGATCTGCCAGATTTGACATAGAGGACGACAATTAGCCAGAATAGGTAAATATGATTGGCGACTTGATTAAATGAATGATTTAATTTGCATTATTTAGATAAAGATTGAATTGAATAACTATAGAATGAGTTGGGTTGTTTATTCATTGAAAATGTATTCATGAAAAGGTAAATTAGAGAATTGGAAATCAACCTAAACCTGCAACTAACTGATCCCTCCCGATTGATGAGAGAAATACTAAAAGGTGAAGTTCAGGGCCTAATGAGTATCAGAAGGTCGCGTAGATTTGTTGCTCATTAGGGTAAAAAGATCATTCCTTTCATGCCAGCGTTTGGAAGATAATCGCCTCCCAAGAAAAACAGATTGATGGTGAGTGAATGTTGGTGTTATGGGCCCCACCAGCGAATGTATGGATAGTATATGTATGTGAGATCTTTGGTCTGTGACGGAGGGAGGGATTTTTGCACTCCACGCTGGAGCAGTTTTTCTGGTAGCAAGATGATGGTTGTTATTGTTTTGGTTTGGTGATTATTGCTTGTACATTGCTTATTGATTATTGATTGATATTGATTTATGTACTAACACTCTATGTTGAGTTGCGTTGAGTTATATGTTGTTAGCATGGCTTCTGGGATGTAGGAAGTCGGAAGTTTGTAACGGTTCCGTAGTAGAGCAGAGGTAAGCGCTGCTCTCGGGAAAGAAGGAATTGTTGTTGCCCTGTAGGTACACAGGGGAAGCGTGTGACAATTGAAGTTGCACAACGCATTGTCTGGGTTCGATTCGGTAGCATCGTCGTGTGTTGCCATTAGAGACATTTATAGTGTGAGAGAAGAGTGTATGATAGCGAAGGTTACCTGTGAAGTTCTGGTCTTAGGTACCAGGGATCCAACTGGCATTCCGATAACGCTTATCACTGGAAAGGTAATAGGTACTCTCTGAGCTTGTTAGAAGGACAAAGGAGAGGTAAGTGCTGCTTTGTTAACGTATGTCATAATTCTCTAGTAGAACAGACTGTTCGCTGTTCTCGGGAAAGACAGGATTCTGTGTGAATGTACTACATTTTTCTTGTGTGAACATGCGTGAAAGTAAAGGTATTTGGGTTAATTGCGAAACTCTGGGTTTATTTCTCAGGAGCATTGGGTCTCCAACTATGTGTCGTAAATACTAGAGAAACAATTAGCTAATGCTTGTTAGAAGGGTGAAGTAGAGGGATGTGCTACTTTATCAACGGAAGTAACGATTCCGTAGTAGGGCAGAGGTAAGCGCTGCTCTCGGGAAAGACGGAATTCTTGTGAGAAAGGTCTTTTGCTGTTCTTTGGTTAGCGAAGCGGACAATGGAGACGTTTCTATGTTGTTACTAACAGAAGTGTAGAAATTGAAACAAAAACTTACTGAGCAGATTTGTAAAGGAGGGGTAGACAGAAGTAGGAGCAGGAGCAAGAGCTGCCGCAGCGGCTGCTGACGTCAGAACGACCGTGCTGGGATTGGACAGTCGGTCAGAACTGTGAAACGCTCCAGATTGGTGCATTAGTGTATGCTGCGCTAGGAGTGGAGAAATACAGGGTGAGGTAGACGTTCCTTATTGGTGCGTTAGTGTGAGTCGTGCTGGGATTTGAGGATTGTGACAAGTGACGTAGATGCTCTGAATTGGTGCGTTAGTGTGAGTCGCGCTGTGATTGGATAGAATAACGGTACTATTGTAAAGAGAGACTAGCGACACACGAAAGACAAGAAAATGTATTACAATCCACCAGAAAAAGAGAAGAAGTCATGGTTAGGAATAATCAAGAAGTGGTTTAAGAAGGACCAACCGGTCAAAACTAGGGAAGGACAGTTACTTCCTCCACCGAAAACCCCCGCATCCTTTATGATTGCGAAATATGGGTATCATACTTGTATTTGGTTAGACAATTGGGTGAGATACACGAAAGAAGACGGAGTATTAGCTTTTCCAGAACAGGGTTCATTTAATTTGGCTGTTTTGAGAAATTGGAGAGAGAAAATGATGAATTTAGAACCAAGACCTAGACCGACACAGTTTGAGGCTTTGACGTAATGGGAAGACGAAATGCATGAACGAGAGAAACAAAGAAATGGTAGAGGGTATAGGTACCTGTTTGGAAGACCATATGGACATGAAACGCATAATGATCGAATGAGAAGATGGCGGGATGCGAGTATGACTGAGGGTGTGTTCCCTTTAAGAACTATAGGAGAGAATGAAGGACGAAAGTGTGTAGAAAAAAGGCATAATGTGGAGTCGAGAGGGTATGGAGTGAATGAGTCAGAGGATGATGTTCTGGATGATATGTTCTATAGGAATCCACCACCGTATCGACCAGAACCCGAAATATTAACCCCAAGTGCCCCAATGAGAGAAACAATGTGAATCATAAAATCGAATCCCTAAGTTTGGGTAAAAACAATGCTACTAGTGAAGTAGAAAAGAGGTCCGAAGAAAAAACAGATGGAGAAAATTCTGTAGAATTAGCAAAAACGACCCTAGAATTAACTGAGAAATAAGAGAATTGACTAAGAATCTAGAAGCGGTAACTGTTCCAGTAACGATAGGACCAGTAATGCCTATTTTTGACAAACAGAAGGACAGTGAGCATTGTTTGACAGTCCCTTACAGAAGTAATAAACCGGTTGAACAACCAAGGGTGAGTCAGAATGAGAATCCATGGAGACAGACTATGAGTGTGATTGAATCGAATTTTTCAAATAACCCATTTGTAGGTCAGAATTGTGCAGAGAGACGTATGACAATGATAGAGACAGTGTCAGAAACACAAAAAGATTTTGGACAAGGAGATGTAGAGAAACCAGTAGGACCATCAACAGAGGATTTAAGTGAATGGTTAAGAAGCTTGCAGAGGAAAGACAAAGAATCCCAATCAATTGATGTGGCCAAGTTACGAATGGTATTGGAAGAATTAATAGTAGGGACTATCCCAACAGAGAAATTGAAAACCTATCAGGATGAGGAATTATTATTTTTGTGTAAAAGTGTAACCTGGAGAGCAAAGAAGTTACATGAAAGGTTAGAGGAAGTGGCAAATGAGATGGGCATTGATATTGAAAAGGTAAAAGCCTTACAGAAACCATATCGAGTAGATTTCACCTAAAAGGATATTGAAAATATGAAAACCCAGGCTGCCTCATAGGTGGGGAAGGGGTGGGGGGCTAGGGAGTGGGACCTTGAGTGGGGGGGGGAGGGGAGGGAGCTAAAAATAAAAAAAAAAATTGGTGGTCACAGTTGCAAATACGGTGTTAAGAATCGAAAAAGGGCTATTAAATTTAAAGATGTTGAGATTTTTCTCATCTTTTCAATAAGTAGACTTGGTTCGAAATTCAACTACAATATAATATGGCGAAAATAAAACTGTGTTCATGGAATGTGGCGGGGTTAAATAACAGGAAAAAAAGGGATGAAGTGTGGGGGTTAATAAGGTCCAACTCATTAGATATAATTTGTCTCCAGGAGACCCACATACCTTGGGCAGAGCGAGAAGCTCTAAAGGCTCCGGGGTTTAACCTATTAGTCTGTACAAGTCAAACAACAAGGACAAGGGGGGTCGCCATATTAGCAAGAACCTTTTTGGGGGAGGCTACGCGTAAATTGGCTGATCCTCTTGGTAGATGGGCGATTGTTGAACTCAAAAGTGGAATGACAATATGCTCTATCTATGCTTCTAATTACGATGATCCTACAATGTTTAATGACCTCGAGATTGAACTTTCAAGCTGGCCTCAGGAGCTGATCTTTTGTGGAGACTTTAACATTTCTTTCCCTGGAAAAAATACACTACAGACACAAAATCAATTAATATATGCTGGTCATAAGCCGAGGGTATTTAATGCCGCCGTCCAACTAAAAGAGTTTAGGCTTGGTTGATTTATGGGATCTGAAGCATGGTTTTGACCCTGGATATACATACTTTTCTTATCCACATCAGAAATATGTCCGCATTGATTATATTTGGATATCAAAAACTCAGACGAGTACTGCACAAATTAGTAAATTACCAAAGATTATTTCGGATCATAATCCTCTAATACTCACCGTATATATAAATAACATGTATAGACCCCGCTCAAGTTGGTCTTTTGACAGGAAGCTACTGGTAAACAACGACTACGTAGTTTATATGAAAAATTGGGCGCAGCGATTTATTGACGATAATCGTTATAGCACATCCAGAGGCATGGTGTGACTGCTTCAAGGCTGCAATACGAGGGGAGACAATTAGTTATGTAGCCAGACAGAAGAAAGAGGAGGTAAGCCATAATGACTTACAGCTACGAAAATTAGCGGAAATAGAAGAGAAACATACTAAGTTTATTGCACAGGGTAGGGATGGTGGTCCAATTGTAAGGGAGATGGCGTTACTTAAAGCTGAGATTAATACCAAACTCACCTAAAGGCAGGCTGAGATATACCAATCACACCGAAATAAGATCTATGAAATGGGGGATAGGGTGGGCAAGCAGCTGGCACTTCGAACTCGCCAGAGCCAATCTATTAATTCTATCACGCGTATTGAACAAGAAGGCCAAGAATACACTACACCAGAATCGATTCTAGAAGTTTTTCAAAATTATTATGGTAAATTATATAATAATGAGGATTCTTTAAATTTTTACACAATTAAGGAAATTTTATCTAGATGGGCAATCGAGCATGAAATTGGACCAGGTATAGATAATATCACGAGGCTTGAATTAGATCAAGATATAACTCAAATTGAATTGGAAATTGCCCTAGCAGAACTCGCAACGGGAAAGGCTGCTGGGCCGGATAAAATACCCCTTGAGTTCTACAAAATTATGGGCAATAGTATAATGCCTCTATTACTCGACTTATTTATTGGGATTCAGGTATGTGGAATTCCACCTAGGTCTTGGCAAGAAACGAACATAGTAATCTTCCCAAAGAAAGATAAACCGGCTCACCTGCCCTCCTCGTATCGACCCATTTCCCTTATAAATTCAGACTCGAAACTTTATTCTAAGATCCTGGCTAATCGGCTCAGGGGGGTCGTCGAACGCTTGGTCTCCCCGTGGCAACATGGCTTTATTCCGGACAAGGGTACTACGGATCATACCCGACGTGCTATTACATTGTTCGATGCTGCGAATGCTATGGGGGATCAGGTGTCGATGATCCTCCTAGACGCCGAAAAGGCCTTCGATAGGGTATCATGGGCATTTTTGTGGGCCATATTAGAACAAACATCGGACCATGCTTCATGAAAGCTATTAAGGCAATATATGTTTCACCAAGGGCAAGGGTAGTGGTAATGGGGCAAGAATCAGGACTGTTTGAAATATCTCGAGGGACTAGGCAGGGCTGCCCATGCTCACCTTTCCTTTTTGCCCTTTATATAAACCCTCTTATCCTGAAATTACTAAAATCAGAGGCTATCAAACCGGTAATATTGGGCCATCATCATACAAAAATATTAGCTTATGCTGACGATGTTGCAGTAATGACACCACAACCAACGGAGGCTATACTTGAAATATTACTCAAATATTTGGCAAGATATCTGGTTATTCCTTAAATAGGGATAAAACGATGGTTATCTGCACTAGCAATGTTAACTTTGTTGATTCCAGAAGGGTCGACTCTGCTGTCTATCTAGGAGTTCGAATAACCGCCAAAATAGATGAGATAGTTAATATCAATTACGAACCATTGCTGCAGAAAGTAAAGATAGACCTGAAAAGGATTGACGGACTACACTTATCGATCATAGGAAGGGGTAACTATCTTAAAATGAATATCTTACCCCGGATTCTTTATCTTTTTCGTGCGGTCCCTCTTCTAGTTGATGATATAATCTTAAGGGGCTTCGAATCCCATATGGGTAAATTCATGTGGGGTTATGGGAAGATTAGGAGATCTTCCAGAAGCTTTCCATACCCATTATTAGAGGAGGGTTAGCAATTCCGGATTTGAGCTTATTCTTATGGGCTGCACTTCTTCAACAGATGAAGCCATTATTCGAGGCTAGACCGACTGGAAAGGAAGGAGTGACAAATTACATACCCTTAATATTTGAATTATCTATTGGAGAAAGGGCCAATGGCTTGCTAATAAAACAGATTGAACCGTCCTACTTCAAGAAAGTAAAATTTAAAGTTGTAACAAGCGCCTGGTCTTTATGGAGGAAAATTATGAGACACATGAAAATACCAAAATATAACCGATATATTTCCTTATGGCATTCATCAATATTACCACCTCATATGTATGACGCTATCTCTAGACTCTGGGAAAATTTAGGAGTATTAACGATAGGAGATTTTCTACTCGCCCCCCAAGGGCCTAGATTTCAACAACTGCAATCCAAATTTTCGATCCCAATAAATAGTGTATTCAAATTCATACAAATCAACACAATCTTAAATCTCAAAGCCGCTGATATATTTTTGGATACTATCGCTTTAATCGACTGTATGTTAAGATCCAAGTCAAGGATTGGCACTTTGTATGATATATTAATAGAAAACAGGCAAGATGATTTGGAATCCACCGAAGTAGGTTGGTCTCGGAAATTAAATAACCCTAATGTTGATATTGATTCATCTCTGACCCTATCGACCCAGGTGTTTATGTCATCTAATTTGAAAGCTCAACTTTATAAAACCATCTTTGACTTATATTTTACTCCGGCCAAACTTCACTCCTGGGGGAAAAGGCCTACATCAGACTGTCCAAGGTGTGGTAGAACAGCAGCTAATCTAATACATATGTTATATGAATGTGATAAACTAACAATGTTGCGTACAATGATTGCTGGATTCTGGCAGGAAGTGTTTGGGCACCCTGTAGCGGAATCTCCTACATTATATATTTTGGGTAAAGATAACACACTTAATCATACTAAGGCAGAAGAAATATCTCTTTTCCTGGGTACTTCAGTCTATAGAATAATAATTACCGCCCGGTGGAAAGATACCGAGCCTCCAAATTTTCAGATTTGGATCTCTAGGCTATTAGGGATGTATAACCAGGAAAAGGCGATCTTTGCCTGTAAAGGAACTAAATCGAAAGCACGTGGTATTGAAATTTGGAAACCAATTGAGGATTGGAAAAACGATAGTATAAATTGTATATAAATAAGCTTAAATTGGATGTAACTATTATTCATCTTTTCTAATCATGCCCTTTTCTTCTGTATATTAAGTCTTAATGTGCTTTCCTTAACATCATTACTATTCCATATATTTTATGTATTGAATTTTTTTATGATTTAAGCGCAAAAACATGTATCTCATTGGTTACTTCATTATGTTTATGCAACTGTGATTTCCAAATAAAATAAAAAAAATAAAATAAAATAAAAAAAAAAAAAAAAATATGAACACCACAGGACGAATAGGTCAAATTAAGGACATTATCATTTTGCTGAGAAAATGGGGAGATGTGGAAAAATGGAGAAGCAGGTGGTATAGAAAATGCGATGATACCTCAGATAAGACATTTTCAGAATTCCCTGTAAGAGAAAAGGAAAAGGTAGTGACAGAATGCCCTATGAGAGAGATTCTAGGAGGATATGTACATGTTCCATGGACGAGACAGGATATTTTGTCTTTTACGAATGATTTCCCTCGACTGCGTGAAAAGCCCGTCGAGTGGTACAGACAGGTAGACAGATTTGTAAAATTGTCTAAAGTATTATGGATTGATTTGAATAGTGTGAGAAAGTGGCTCTGTATATACTGTGCCCTAATAGGTACAGGGTGTACAGAGTCCACAGTCCCCCAGAGGCTGATAGAGGTCAAAGTTAGGTATGACCTTACTCTCAAAAGTGGTAGCTTGGTCGAGCAGTAAGGCAGTACCAGAGGACAGTGTAAAGCATTTATTGTACACACTCAGTCAGCAAATGGTTTTACACACTCAATAACTGAACTCTAGGCCAATGGTTTATATATATAAAATATATGCTTGTTTTATTTTTAGAACCACAAAGGGGATAAAAATATACTTTCTCAGAATGAGAGGTTGAATATAAATCCTTTTGTCTTGAGCAATAAATTTTTGTAAACAGTCACAGTTGGTTGCAATAAACAATCCTATTTCCTAAACATAACCATGCATTGAGCTCAATGGTAAATTCAGGTTATTTGTCATAAATTACTTTTCAGATTACTTTTGGAATTCCAGGTCTGGCTCCTAGATCCAGCCCTGGGTCAGTATTCAGAATCAAGTGATGAAAGTCGACTTAATAACTGTAATGATTTTTAAATAATATTTAGCTATTTCAAAAGTTAGCACTTAGAAAATATTTCAAGGAAAACATTCAATGGATCTCTATGGCAAGAAATTCAAATTGCAGAGTAGAGTACTTTA
Organism: Triturus cristatus; assembly: GCF_964204655.1. Taxonomy (NCBI): domain Eukaryota; kingdom Metazoa; phylum Chordata; class Amphibia; order Caudata; family Salamandridae; genus Triturus; species Triturus cristatus. The sequence goes on from NC_140583.1 coordinate 1,043,893,789, forward strand.
TCGTTACTTTAGTAATCCAGGACTGGGTACCTAGACCCAGGACTGGGGTCCTTATCAAAAACAGGTAAGTAATTTCGTTTGCAGAAATGGTACGATTTTAAAAGAATATTTCAAATTTGCAAAAATTTGCAAAAATAGACACTTAGAAGAAATTTCACAGAAAAGCAGACAATGGTTTCCTATGGGAGAAAAATGAGTTAGAGGTAAGTATAGTTGTGGACACTTTTCAGAGTCAGGGCTGGGCACCAAGATCCAGCACTGGGAGCTCACCTAGGAGCAGGTGAGTAAATTCGTTTTTGTCACTTGGCTGATTTTTGGTGAATATTTGCAGTTTTGAAAAGTTCACACTTAGAAGATTTTTGAAGAAAAAGCCAGTCAATGTTACCCTATGAGGAAAATGAAGTTAGCGGTTTAAGGGTAAGTACTCGACTGGCAGAGTTGAAATTCCGGGCATAGACTCAGGGGTCCCCCAGTGTCAGGTAGGTACAGTTCGTTCACCCTCAGCGGTTTCAGGACGGCCGGGTGCAGAGAGAGTTAGGCCCAATGTTATCCTATGAGGGATAGGGGGGCCTTGGTTGGTGGCTGCTGTCTGGCAAGCCACGCGGCTGTGGGAGCTGGGCTCCTGGTCACTTACTCAGGGCAAGTGGGGAAGTAGGTTAGTGTAGAGAGTGCACTGCCAGGGCCACTCGGGCGGCTGGGTGCAGGGTGCTTTTGAGCCGTCGGGCGCTCAATGGAAATCAATGGGAATGTTCCGGTTTGGAAAAAGGCTGCAAGCTCGGGGACGAGGATGCTTCAGGTGCCACCACCACTTCGAGAGGTAAGTTGGGTAGTTGTAGGTTAGGTGGGTACCCAGGGATTGGGCACAGGGGGCCGCAGGGCGCCGGGTACAGGGGTGCCTTTTGATGTCGGAAATCTTACCCTCTGGTTGATCGCGGTTGGGGTGGCACTCTGTTCTGAGGCTGCAGGCTTCTTCCGGAATGTCGAGGGGGGTCCTTGGGTGCCGGACTTGGGGGTCACAGTCGCCGTGGGGTCGTCTTCAGGGTCTTTGTCCACTCCGGCACTGGCCAGGCTTGGCTGGTGCAGAGTGTGTTGGGTCCGTGGTTCCGGGCTGCTGCCAGGGGTTAAACATAGGTTTCTTGAGTAGAGCCTCTACTCATGGGAGTCCCAGGGGCTTAGAGCCAAAAGGTAGCCAGGTCCTCCGGGGTTGGTGAGGTTGCTGGCCACGAGAGATGCCGCGCTGGTGCAGGTTCGAGACTCGACAGGCCGGTAGGGCTGGGGCCAAAGCAGTTGGTGTCTTCTTCTCTTTTTAGCAGCTGCAGGGCAGGTCCTTGTTCTTCTTGCTCTTCTTTTAGTTTTCTATCTGGAATCTGAGGAAGGAAGGTTCAGGGTGCCCCTAAATACTAGATTTAGGGGCGTTACAGGTAGGTGAAGGCCAGGGACCAATGGGTCCTTGTCCTGGGGTGGGTACACCCCCTATCCTGCCTCTCTCCTGTGGGAGGGGGGCAGTAGCCTAATCCTGATAGGGTAGGGCCTCCCATCTTCAAGATGGCGAGAGCCCGGAGATGTGCTTCACCTCGCCTCCCCCACCTGAGGGGTGGGGTGGGCAGGCTGGCACATCCCCTGTCCTTGTATGGGGTTTCCGGCCAAGCTTCCCGCCAGAGTGGGGGGTTGCAGTGGCCTGGGGAAACTCCAAATGGCGGCATGCCTTTGAAGCTTCCCTTTGCTCGTCCTGGGGGAGGAGATTTCTCACCTCACCCAGGATGTGCATTGTTGCAGGCCCGGGAGAGCAGGAGCTCTCCCACCCAGGGGTCCAGCAACGTGTCTGCTGTGTGGCAGCCTGGGCAGCCTCAGAGCAGACGTGGATTGTAAGTTAGCTGTAAGGGGGCATCTCTCAGATGCCCTCTGGGGTGCTTAGTACATTAAATCCCATACTGGCATCAGTGTGGGTTCAATGTGCTGAGAAGTTTGATACCAAACTTCCCAGGCTTCAGTGTTGCCATTATGGTGCTGTGGAGCTCGTGTTTGACGAGCTCTCAGCACCATGTACTCTTAAATGACAGCACTGCACTTACAGCGCCCAGGAATGGACCCGGGTACTGTAGGGGCACAGGGCTCCTGCTCCTGTGCCCACACCATAGGCGTAATGCACCCAGCTAGAGGGGTGGCTGACATATGCCTTGGCAGTGTAGGTGATGGGCATGGTACACAGTGATGTGTGCCATGTCGACTCTTTGTTTTGTCGTGCACCCAGACAATCAGCCTGCAAGGGCAGTGTGTGTGTGTAAGGGTACAGGGCCTCTGAGGGTGGCACAATGAGTGCTGCAGCCCTTAGAGGCCTTCCCTGGCCACAAGACCCTGGGTACCTAGGGTACCATTTACTAGGGGCTGACATGTGGCTAGGGTTTGCCAATTTGAAGTTTGTGTGGTTTAAGGAAGGAACATAGGCCCTGGGCACCTGATTGGCAGGAACCCAGGGTACACTCAATCAAAGTTCATTCAGCAATTTAGCAAAAAGTGGGGGCATACCATGCAAGAAAGATGGCACTTTCTCACAAATAGTCTATTTGACATAATTGTACCAGCAGATTTAAGGACAGAGTGCAAGCTTATGATAAATTTGCCAACCCAGGAATATCCTAGGAATCCTAAAACAGGAGCTCCAGACCCCGAGGTAATGAAGAAATATGAACAGGTTATGGTATTTTTGAAAAACAAAGTGCCCCCTAAAGAGACAGATTGGGTAAAAATTGATCGAACACACCAAGAAAGTAAAGAGTCAGTACATGCATATTATGATAGGCTAATACTAGCTTTTAAGCAGTTTAGCGGCGATGAGAATCTGAGTGAAAAGGATTTGTCATTTTGTATACAGATTTGTATATGGTTTCCGTCCAGAGATTAGTGAAATGATTGAACAGCATACGGAGATTGGCAAAACAAGAAAATAGATGAAGTATTGAGACATGCTAAATATTTCAGTGATGAAATTGAAGCAAAACAGCAGAAACTAAGAGAGAAGGCAATGTGGGCACAGGTAAAGGTAGCAGAGAGACAAGAAGCACAATTAGTGGAACAAGCAGGGTCAAAGCCGCAATTTAATCCTGGGAAAAATAAAGGGAATATTGAGGAAGCTAAAAAGAAATTTCCATGTCATAATTGCGGTAGGATAGGGCATTGGAAATCCGAGTGTAAATTTCCCCGAGTACTAACAATGAAAATCCATCATTGCAGCATGAGGTGAGTGGTCAACTGCAGCAACAGCAGCAAGTTGTTACCCCACAGAATCAGGTGCCAAAACTGCCTTTTCCACAGAGCAGAAACTCACAGAAGTATAGTAGTGAATCGGGATTCTACAATGAAGAACAGGTAAATAAGCTGCCACGCGCTAGCGCTGTCTCGCAGTATTGGCTGCAACGCGATGAAAGTGACTCAGAAGAAAGTTATTGACGGTGCCGAAGGGAGTACTTGCGTACTTGGCGCAACTCTAGAAGTAGACCAGACCTTTTGTAGATGGGAAGGTTAATAATAAAAATATTACTTTCCTAGTGGATACTGGTGCTACTCGATCAACTGTTAGATCAGCTGATGTTAAGAATCTTCCTCTCTCGGATGAAACGTGAAACGATCCAAGTAGTTGGTGTGTCCAACAGACAGATTAAAACATACCTTACAGAACCAGTGAAAGTTAGCATAGGGAAATTTTCAGAAATGCACCGCTTTGTGGTGTGCGACACCAGTCCTGTGAATTTATTAGGTAGGGATCTGTTGTGCAAAATGAATTGCATGATATTCTGTACTCTGGATGGAATAGCCTTTGAAACACCGGATGATGATGTATTGTATAAGATGACCATAGCTAACAGAGAAAATGAAGTTACTGAAACATATGCTGTATTCAACCCTAATGAATTACCTAAAGAATTGAGACAGTCTGTAGAAACAGAAGTTTGGGATTTCACTGGAGAAGATGTAGGGCTAATGAGAAATGTAGATCCAATAAAAGTAACAGTAAAGGAAGGAGTAACATATCCAAATGTTCCGCAGTACAAATTGACACCTGAAATAATTGAAGGAGTAACTCCTGTAATAGAGAAAATGATCAGGCAAGGAATTTTGAGAGAAATAATGAGTAGTCCATGTAATTCACCGATAATGGGACTGAAAAAGCCTAATGGGAAATTCAGGATAGTGCAAGATCTGAGAAAGGTGAATAAAATTGTGGTATCATGTTGCCCCATTGTACCAAATTCATCAGTGATCTTATATCAGAACATTTTATCAGCAATAACCACACTCCAAATGATATGATTTGGACTGTTATTGAATCTGTCGAAAGTCAGAATACACTCTTTGTAACATAACAGGGCTGAACGACAATATACCATGAAACTCAGTACTTAGTAGATGAATTTGGTCTCTGTTATCTCTTCTTCTCAGTTTATTGTTATAACACACACCAAGGTTTCAATCAGAATCCATTGTTACCTTTTCTCTGCAATATACCTCTTTACTGCAGAACCCTTATTATTTACACGGGTTACTGAATTTTAAGCTGAGCCCTATGACTCAGCAAACATCTGCAAATAAACACCTCTTTATTGCAGAACCCTTATTACTTTTCACAAAATACAGAATTTTACCTTGATCCCTATGACCCAATTAAACCACACCCCAAGTCACAAGGGCGGAAGCATTTTCTCTTAAATACCGACCGTGATAGACACGGCGCCAGCATTCGGTAACTGTGGGACCCCGAAGTAGGTGTGTAAACGGGCGTACCGGTGAGAGAACGTAAGTGTATCCCTACTCCAACTATAGAAGGGCCTTACAAGATCAAGGTAAGACAAATCAAGCTGAAAATGTTGTTTCCTTTTCTATCACAGCAATGGTTCAGAGCCCACGCTCCCCACGGGAACCATGAGGCTTTATATTTAGCCTTTTTAACGTGAGTCCTTGAGCGCTCTTTATTTGTTTGTCTCTGTCTAAACTTTTACAAATATACGCGCACTGCACTAGAAATGTTTGATAGTGTGAATCATCACGTATGCCCTTCTTGTATTGCCAACAGACAGGCACAACTAATGCACGTGATGCGAGAATATTAATAATAATTATTTTCGCCAAATCAACAATGCATGCCCTATACATGGATTGAGACATGCAAAAACCACCCCCAACAACCCACAATAGATTGCATGCCACAACTCACGTTGCATGTTGCATACCATAATAAGTGAGCGTGGAGAGTTAATGGGAATAATTCCAATAGAAAGTTTATTTTTTCGGATTTTACTTTTACAGATCCGAATCATCCTTCAAGAACGGCTTGAAGGCACAACAAACTACTCTCTAATAAAGGTGTAGTACAGAGGTTCAGGGTGTGGGTGCACCTTAGCGAGTGCAGACCCCCTGTTCCTCAAATTCCTGGTCCTGACAAAAACCTAAGAATTACTAGAAAGGTTGAAACATGTTGACCACACACACATACCAACACTGATATCACTGGCCATTAATACCAGTTACGATATCTATTCACAGGTTTTAATCGTGCCAAGTGGCTTCATATTAAATTATTAGGAAGCACACCGCTGACACTTTTAATATATCACTTTTAATTTTCATCATTCACGTTTTCACTCACCTACACACACAAAAACCCGCTCCGCTGGAATTCCAGGCATCGAAGCACACCCTGACTGCATTCGGCGGTCAGGGTGGGACCCAGATGATGAAGCATGTCACCAACCAGGTTGGTGAGTGATGGGTCTTTTTCCAAATAGGAAATTCTTTTGCCATGAATTATTCCTTTCTCTTTCTCTCCCCCTTCTTTTCGATTGAATCTTTTTCGACTGCATCTCTCTCCCTCCTTTGTTTTATACTCATATCCAGACCGGGGGTTCGGGATCCTCATTACCCTCTCTCTCTCTTGTTTTTTGGGGGACTTATATCAGATTCCCCATGATGCAGAATGGTATACAGTGATTGATCTGTGTCATGATTTCTTTTCCATCCCATTGCACCACGACAGTCAGCAAATTTTTGCATTTCGTTTTGGTGAGCGTATTTTGGCATGTGCCGAATCCCACAGGGGTATACAGAAAGCCCCTCAATATTCAATCAGTTATTAAAGAAGTCTTTGGAGAGTCTAGAAATGCCCGAAAGTTCTGTATTAGTTCAATACATTGACGACCTTTTGGTGGCGTCAAAAACACGTGAAGCCTGTGAGGTAGACACGATAGCTTTGTTAAATCATTTGGCAGATGGAGGACTTAAAGTGTCACCATCAAAATTACAGTTTTGCAAAAAGGAAGTACAGTACTTAGGACATAATATTGAGAAAGGACTAAGAAAAATAACCATAGACAGAATCAGAATTATAAAAGGAATGAGAGCTCCCATGACTCAAAGAGAGGTGAGAATGTTTTGGGGAATGGTTGGATACTGTCATCAGTGGATCAGCAACTTCTCTTTGATCGCAAAACCTTTGGTGCGATTGATGAGAAGTGATGTGAAAGATCCCATTGAGTTGAACAAGGAGGAATTGGCAGCGTTTAGAAAATTGAGAGATGGTTTGTGTGAAGTACCTGCATTAGGTATGCAGTGAGAGAAATGGATGTGCACTTTCTGTGTTGATCCAGAAGCATGGAAAACTGAGGAGACCAATTGCATGTTTTTCATCAATGCTTGATCCAGTAGCTGTAGCTTTACCTGGATGTTTGAATGTGGTGGCTGCAACATGTCGAAGTTTGGAGCAGAGTGAAGGAATTGTGATGGGATATCCATTGAAAGTGTTTGTACCTCATGATGAAGCGATCCTGTTAACAAGGAGTCGTACTCAGTATATGACACACAGTCGGCTGACTAAGTATGAAAAAGTCATATTAGGTGCAACTAATGTGAGTCTTGCAAGATGTTTGCATGTGAATCCTGCAACATTGTTGCCTGATGCTGAGATTGTGGAAGTAAGAGATGAAGTAGATCATGATTGTTTGGATGTACTTGATTTTTGTACAAAACCACGACCAGATATAAAAGACGTACCTTTGCCAGAAAGTGATTTTGTGATGTTCGTTGATGGGTCATGTTTGAGAACAGATGAAGGAGTGCTGAGTGCAGCGTATGCAGTATGCACAGTCGCAGCAGTAATGGAAGCATCCTATCTGAAAGGAGTAAAATCGGCCCAAGTAGCAGAGCTCGTGGCTTTGACTAGAGCATGCAAGATTGTGAAAAGTGTGAGTGACTGTGATAACTGACAGCCAGTATGACTTTGGAGTGGTCCACGACTTTGGCCAACTATGGCTGCAAAGAGGTTTCCTGACCTCGAGTGGAACTCCTATTAAGAATGCTGAAGTGGTTGGAAAATTGCTCGAGGCGATACAGCTGCCTAGACAATTGGCTGTTGTAAAATGTGCTGCCCATAGTCAAGGTGGTGATTATATTGCCACAGGAAATCGATATGCAAATGACATGGCACAGTATTGTGCACGTAATCAGAATTCGGTCAATCGGGCTAAGGAAAGAGAAATGTCTTCTTGCTCATTGATGTTTACTAACATTGTAGGAACTTGGGAAGAGGTAAGACAGTTGCAAGAAGAGGCAGGAGATGAGGAAATGAAACAGTGGGTAAAAGCAGGATGTGCCCCAAGGGAAAAGGACCATGTGTGGGTCTATCGAGATGGATGACCAGTTATGCCTGATAGCATGATGTCTACCATGGCACGGATGTATCATGGGCAGGGACATATAGGGAGAGATGCCATGATCAGGTCATTTAAGCAGACCTGGTACAATGCAAAATTCAGACTTGTAGCAGAATGTCTTTGTCAAAGATGCCTAATATGTCAGCAATACAATCCTGGGAGAAAGACAGTAGTGAGTCTGGAAACAATAGGTCGAGAAGGAGGGCCTTTCACCAGAATGCAAGTAGATTTTATTGAAATGCCTCCCTGTAACAGACTGAGGTATGTTTTGGTAGTGGTCTGCCTATTCTCTAGGTGGGTGGAAGCATTCCCAAAAAGGAGAAATGATGGTATGACAGTAGCCAAGCTACTGCTGAGAGAGTTCATCCCTAGGATCGGGTTCCCAGTGACAATTGAATCAGACCGAGGAGGACATTTCCATAATGAGATTGTAGGATTAATTTGTGAAGCATTGAATATACAACAAAAACTACATTGTGCCTACCGACCAGAGGCTTCTGGTGTGGTTGAACAGATGAATGGTACTATCAAAAATAGGATAGGGAAAATGTGTTTGGCCACAGGTATGAAATGGCCTGATGTCTTGCCTCTGGTACTCATGACTATTAGCTCAATTCCAGACAGAACGACAGGATTAAGTCATTGGGACGAGCAATGAGACACGTGTTTATATCAGTAAACAAGCTGATGACTATAACTGATGACATGGTGTTGGAATACTGTAAAGGCCTGGCTGACCCAGTTCATTCTGTGTTTCATCAGGTTGGAGCGGATGCCACCACACTTGAAAAGAAGCCAGCCCATGATCTGAGCCCAGGTGACTGGGTAAGGATAAAAGTTCACAGAAGAAGAAATTGTTTGGTTCCAAGGTGGGGAAAACCAAGACAAGTCATTCTGACCACGACAACAGCTGTGAAGTGTGCTGGACTGAAAAACTGGATCCATGCAAGCCACACATTGAGAATTCCGAATCCAGTGGACAGCACAGGAAAAGAATATTTTGATGAATCAGAATCAAGTACTGAGTCAGGTGACGAAGAGTCGAAGACACGAGAAAACACTGAAATGGGGGAAACAGAACCAAGTTTAGCTTCGGTCCCCAGAAGTAGCTCTCTGAGAAGAAGATTGCAGATCTCTGAATCCACCGATTCCGGAAACGAACAAGAAGGGCAGGGTTCTAGAAAAGAACACGGAAAGAAAAGAGGAAAAAGTACTGAAGAAACAATAAAAGAAATTCGTGAAAAGGAAGTACCAGATGAGAGACTGGGAGAAATTCCACCGGAAATAACAAATTTAAGTGAACAAGGGACAGTTACAGAGAGAGAGGGACAGATTTCTGCAGAAGACCCCCGGGGAGACGTAGGGAACGGCAACATCCAGTTAGGTGAAGGGACAAGTAGCCAGCAGGAAGATTGCGTGTCGGAGATCCGAGGAGGGACAGAAGTAGGGAAAACAAAACAAGTGGTGGAAGAAGAAATTGTTGAAAAGACAAAGCAAGTTGAGACAGAGTCTGAAGAGAGTGAAAATGAAATACCTGAAGGTCGAGTTCTAAGAAAGAGAGCTGGGAGGAATGAAAAGAACGACAAAGGAAGTAAAGTAAAAAGAGTTGCAAGGGATGACATTTGGCCCAATAAAATAAGGAAATTGAGATATCGACTGACACGAGTGAATTCACCAAGAGCTGAACAGGTGAATGAAGTAACAAGTCAAGAAACATCAAAAGAAGACGAAATAACTGAGAATAACGAGAGTAAAAGAACGAGGAAACCTAACCAGAAGTATAAGTCACCAGAATGGACGTACGTGGCTCTGCCTCAAAAGGGAGAAGAGGCAGATAGTCAAGGAAATCCAGAGTAGGCTGTACTGAAAGTGGTTGAAGAAGAAGTAGAATCGGAAATCCTGAGAGTTCTCTTGTCCGACATTGGAGAAGAAGGAACGGAAGTTCAGGAAATTCTGCATTTGGATGACGAGAGGAAAGTGAAGAATGATGAGATGCCAAACTGAATAAATCAAGAAAGCTGTTGATGAAGAAAACAAGAAATTAAGTCAAAAGGATAGATACTAGTAGAACCAAATAGGTGTTAGAGCCTTAGGTTAGAAAACTAGTTGTGAAGTGAAGAGGCTAAGTCAAAAGACACGGTCCATTTTAACAAAGATGGCTAACAGATAGTAGCAAAGGTAGATGTACATTCATGAATAGATGGTGTTAAATGTGTTGTTGTTGTACAGGATTATTAATGCTTTTATGGAGCATCCTTGCTCTTGTCATTTCGTTTTAGGTCACTATAGATACATTAGAAGGACATAGTGAGAATAAAACTAATATAGGGAAGATTCCAAAGGTAGTTCCAACTAGAATAGATAACAATTATTTGCATAAAGACAGGTCAATAACAGATTTTTCTAATAATGTGTTTTCAAAATTATTGTATGAATATGTAAAGACAATGGACGTAAGGGACTGCTATGTATGCATGCAGTTACCTGCATCTGTTTCAGAAGGAGTGACTTATCATCACCTTCCAGCAACGTATGGAATAACATGTAGTGTAATAGCTAGTTTATTTTATCAGACAGGGAAATTAGAATATTATTTTTCAGATGTAGATAACATTTTTGCGCAAGTGCCTTCTTTTAATAAACTAAACAAAGTAAAACCTGCTAGGGTATTAGGTGAATTTTTCTTAGAAACTAAAGAACTAACATTAGAATATATTTTTAGAAACAATTTGACGTGCAGTTTGAAGAAGAGGAAGGGACATTCTTAGACATGGTTGAAGAAAGGAGACTGAAAATGCAAAGATAGGCAGCAGAAGGGAAAGTGGAGAAAACAGTCTGGGATGTAGAAAAAGAAAAACACTTGAAAGGGGAAGCTAGTTCAACTGTAGCTTTAGATTGGCTTCAGAAAGGGAAATTTTGCATTCGAAGGAATCAAACTGTGTATGCTAATTATTTTTTAGGTAATAGTGAGTGCCATGATACATATCGAATCATGGATGGATGGGGATTTAAAGGCGGAAAAGATCCCGTCTTTCCTGGATTATATTTTATTTGTGGGAACAGGGCATATTATCGTTTGCCAGACCATTGGTATGGCACATGTTATGTAGGCCTGGTCTTTCCGAAAAATTTTCATATGGATAGAGAAGAAGATGGTGTACATAGTTTAAGTAATCATTTAGTGCGGAGTAAGAGAGAATCTTGGGCAGAAATTGTAGGTGACATTTTTGGAGCATTGATACCAGCAGTGGGAATATCTCTGAATGCAAATCAAATTAGAAGACTTTCAACAGTAGTGGATTGCTTGTCAACAAGCACCGCTGGAGGATTCTTATTGGTAGACACTGAAATGGTTGCCATGCGTGCTATGGTAATGCAAAATCGACTTGCCCTTGATATATTATTGGCAAAAGAGGGTAGAGTCTGTGGAATGCTGAAAGTTCAACATTATTGTACTTACATTCCTGACGAAAGCAAAGATCTGAACATTTATATTAGGAATATTACTGAATTGCATGATGAAATTGTACCACTGGAGGTTGAAGGTGTTTGCGAAAAGATTGGAAAGAAAATAGCCGTTATTAAAAAAAGAAAAGCTTGGTAGTACATTTGTAGGCAAAATATTGTTTGCATTAACATGTGTAATTTGCATAATATTAGTGATAGGAGTCGGTTGTATTTGTTGTAAAAATAATAAAAACAAGAAAAGAGTTAAAAGCGAAAAATTAAGAAGAAAAGATAAGAAACAAGAAAGGGAAATTGAAGAGATTGGAGGAGTGGAAGGAGAGTATGTATGAATCAGCAAAAAGAGAAGACGTAGGTGAAACTGAATTATGATTAAGAGCAAGAAAACATTTTAAATGATTCCGTAAAAGACAGAACAAAATTTTTGGGAGGTATGGTGATAAAATCACCAAAGGGGGGATTGCTGGAGCGGGTAATGCAAAAAGTTTGTATACCCTCCCCATTTTGCATGTTTATACTAATTGGATTCATTAATTAATTATAATTGAACTAATGGATTGAAGTGGAAGTTACTAATCAACCTTATTAATGACTGAAATATACGTGGGATTGCTTTGCATGACTTTAATAAATCGTAAACTAAATTATGTACGCATACTAATGATAGACAATTAGAATATTGCATAATATATGTTGTATTTGTGACTTGTGCTTTATTTTGTAAGTATAAACCACTTGAGTGTTGCTTATTGCTAGATAAATACATACACATATGGGTATTAGTGAGGGAATAACATTTATTTAGTCATTTTTATGTATTAATTACGTTTTGTGTTTCTTTTTGCTTAAGTTGACCATTTGGGCCTGCCACAAAATGGCTGCCTCTGGTACCTAACCCGACCGTCTACGCTGTATGAGGTTTGGGTAAAGTGCGCCTGCGCTGACGCCAGCTACAGTGGCCTCGCCATGACCCTAACCAGACTGTACCCATCAAGGTCGTCCTGGGAAGCAAGCCAGCTTTTCAGAAAGAACAATAAGACGCCTTTAAAAACCAGAACAAGCAAGATTGATGACATAAGAGACATTATTTGGTGTGAACCCTGTCAGACGTTTTCGATTGACCAATCAGAAGAGCTAAAGACCCATTTTTGTTACTATTTGTCAATGATTTTTACTATAAATTATGGTAGAATAGAGAGGTTGGTGCGGGTTCGTTTCTGGCTTTTCTCGATTTCCTGACGTTATGCTGACGGAGAGGACGGTGACGCTGCAAGACAGCTGTTTCTCTGAATCTTTGACGGACTGAATTAATGCCCAAACTCCTGATGAACTGAAATTACTAAATTTGATGGGCATAGATTTACCAGATCTGCCAGATTTGACATAGAGGACGACAATTAGCCAGAATAGGTAAATATGATTGGCGCCTTGATTAAATGAATGATTTAATTTGCATTATTTAGATAAAGATTGAATTGAATAACTATAGAATGAGTTGGGTTGTTTATTCATTGAAAATGTATTAATGAAAAGGTAAATTAGAGAATTGGAAATCAACCTAAACCTGCAACTAACTGATCCATCCCGATTGATGAGAGAAATACTAAAAGGTGAAGTTCAGGGCCTAATGAGTATCAGAAGGTCGCGTAGATTTGTTGCTCCTTAGGGTAAAAAGATCATTCCTTTCATGCCAGCGTTTGGAAGATAATCGCCTCCCAAGAAAAACAGATTGATGGTGAGTGAATGTTGGTGTTATGGGCCCCACCAGCGAATGTATGGATAGTGTATGTATGTGAGATCTTTGGTCTGTGACGGAGGGAGGGATTTTTGCACTCCACGCTGGAGCAGTATTGCTGGGGTATCTATTCTAAGATAAGGAATCTAACTAACGTGTTTCTTTCAGATGAACAAGTTACTTACCTTCGGTAACAATATATCTGTAAGAAACATTAGTTCGTTAGATTCCTTACCGCCTCACCTATCCTACCTGTTCGGCGAACTGATATCTAGGGTTAAGGTCATCCCTTTCAGGGCCCTAGTTTCATGGCACCAGTGTCGGGTTCTTGCATGGCTTTGCATTCCTGGCACGGAAAGCTATGTACAGAACTAACGTCAGCGCGCGAGGTTGGCGTCTAAGTACTACGACGACGTCATTCCGGCGATCACGACGCCGACGACGGACGCAGAGTCAGACGACGCCTACCGATGTGCAAGGGTATTGCTGACGAAAAATCTTTCCGGATCCAGCGTGACGCCTGGGGATATTCTAAGATAAGGAGTCTAACTAACTACTGTTTCTTACAGATATATCATTACCGAAGGTAAGTAACTTGTTGAAACTTTTCCACAATCCTGCCTTCGGGGATGGGATTGATTGGATAGCTGTTCACAGGTAAGGAATCTGCGGCTAGAATTCTCTATCAGATGGACAAGTTACTTACCTTTGGTAACGCCTTATCTGGTAGAGACATAATCTAGCTGCAGATTCCTTGTCGACCCACCCATCCTTCCCGCACTGCAGATCTGTTAATAATGTCAGGGCTGTTCCCCTTCAGGGCCCTAGTTTTTTAAACACAACACTGTCAGTCAACTTCATGGCTCTGCGCTTCTGGCGTGGAAAGTCATGAAAAGTACTGATGTCAATGTGCCGAGGGGGCGCCTATAAAGACGACACGGACATCACGACGACTAATTCGATGCCAGACGACGTCACATGGAGTTGACCGACGCCACCTACCGACGCGCAGGGGATGCCTGGAAGTTCACAGGTAAGGAATCTGCATCTATATATAGCACAAGGACCTCATTCTCTAAGCCTTGAGAAGACCATGTCTATTAGGACATCACAAAAAAGCGCAAGAACTCTGGGAAACACACTTTCACCGCAGTACAGGTCGACTCGAGACCAGAGGCTGCTACCCGACAACAGCGTCTTTTTAACTCACGTGTGACTGTTTCTAGAAATATAGGCTTTTTTTTTTTTCTTTCAACTGAAGTGTTGCTTGAGACTGTGGAATCTGAATTGATGTGCATTTAAAAAATTATATTCACCATTCCGAAAGGCCACTCACCTTGAGGGCGCTCTGATTACTAGAGCGCCCCAGCAACTTCCTGCCTCCTCCCGGATCCTCATCACGTGACCTCCAGGAGGGGCTTAGGCAACGGATGGCCTAAATGCCGGTTGCAGCGCGGGAGCGCAGCGGACGGGCAGAGTGGGTGTGCTGGGACGCGCCAAAGTCAAGCCCGCCTGCACCCGTCCGCGCCCAGACAGGCCCAGGGCCTAGCCATCATGCACGTTTTCTCACATACTCCTCCCGGGACCTTAGAATGTTGCACTCTGCATCACTTAAGGCAGGAGCCAAAACTCTAGCACGTCTGCGGCACTACAGCATGGGCCAGACATGAGACTCGTTTCCCGAGATCAGGCTGCCCATCGCTCATACCCCCCAGGACCCAAAACAGGCGAACTTGGAGCACAAAGACATGTTAATCTTCTACCTCAACACACACTCACTTGCAAAACACCAGCTAGAAATTTTTGACCTCCTTGACTCCGAAAAGCCAGATATTCTTCTGCTCACCGAAACATGGCTCACCTCAGAATCCTCACCCGACATATTAGCCGCCTTACCTTGCGAATACTACATTCTGCAAACTAATCGTCTGCCCGGTAAGACAGACGGCAGAGTTGCAGCCATCATTAACAAAAATCTGAGTTTTTCTGCTCTCACCCCACTCCACCTCCCAGCCACAGACAATACAGTGATAAAATTCGAGTCAAAGTCTGCCCCAATTATATGTATACTAATCTATAGGCCCCCCAGCACATGCCCCTGTTCCCCCACTCCCTGGGAGAACAAATTGCACCCCTAGTCACTAATCACACTAAAATTCTCTTGATAGGGGACTTCAACTATTGGGCAAACGACCCTCAAGGAGGGCCACATTCTACCGAGCTGACCAAATCACTTCAAACCCTGAATCTCACCCAACAGATCTCCTCTCCCACCCACACTAAAGGCCACACTTTAGACCAACTCTAGACCACCAATCTGTGGTATCAGCTTTATCCATATTGCCCTGTGTCTGGTCTGATCACTATTTGGTAAAATTCACACTAAAACTCCCACCCCCCACCCCCCCGTTCTTATGCTTTTCTGAGTCAGGTGAGGCAAGATGGCCGCCGACTGCCCGTAGGAAGCGGCAGCCCCTGGACCTGCTCCTGTTGATCTCTGCTTGAGATACACTGATGCGATGGAGCTTCGATTGGAAAGCTGGTGATCAAGGGAGAGTGAACTGATTGAACTGAGCGAGAGAAAGCGAGAGGATACGATATTGAAGAGATGCTATGGGAGTCGAATACCCTTATATCATGGCTGATTAAAAGATTGGGTGAGAAGCAAACCACGCGAAGCAACTTGACGGTGCTGATAAAACTGGTGGCCAACTGTCTTTCAGATCACCGTCCAAAAAACAGAAGTGACCTCAGGCGTGACAGACGCAGTATGGCTCCGAAATTGCAGAGGGCTGTGAAGGAGGTTGCAGGAAGACAAGAGCTACTGGAGAGTGACTCTGACATACCAGCTGCTAACTTAAGAGCTAAAAATCATCGGAAGGGGCAAGCGCGAAAAGAGGCCGCAAGACAGCGCGAAGAGGAGCGCTTGACAGCCAGCGAGAGACGAAGACAGGATCGTGAGGTCGAGTGCAGGAGGAAGGCGGTGCCTGGGAAAGGAGCAGCTAATAGTGTCACGAGCGGCGAGAGGCAGAGACAGAAAGATAGCTCCTTTCGACAGTCAACACTGTATGAGTCTTTTACCTTGGTTCATCCGGAGTTAACCTCAGCAACTGCTCCTGTCAACGTCAACGTATTTCCAGAAGGGGATGTTCCAGGAGAGATGTCGGCGGCAACAGCGGTAACGGCGGCTCAACTGGAGACATCAGCAGCGACTGTAGCAGTGGTGGAAGGTATGCTGGTGTCAGCAGCTGCTCCACTACTGACAGAAGTTACAGAGCTGGTCAATAACTCCCCTTTCATAGGAGCAGGCGGGGGGTGACGTGATCGACGCGCGAGCTGTCAGCGCGCTGGCAGATTGGATGGATCCCCAAGCACCGGCGCTGATACCAACAGATGCAGCGGTTGTCAGGGGGTCAGGAGAATCGCCTGGCAAGGTCAATTTATTAGATACAACAAAGACTTCGGAGGTGGAAATGAGCTTGTCGGAAAGTGGCCCCAGGCAAATAAATCCAAGTGAAGGAAGGAAAGAGGAGGCGGAGACGGAGACAGAGGACAGGAAGGAGGGAGCACCCGTCATAAATATTAACCAGTCTGGATATGAAGAGAATGGGGCAACACCTAAAAGGCAAGACACACTGTTTAATTCTCATGAGAAGCGAAGGAAAGAGGATGATGATAAAAGCGGTAAAAACGGTAAAGACGGTGGGAGTAGTTGCGCTATGGCCGCGGTACAAGGAGATGTTCAAGCTGCTCAAGCTGTGAGTAGTTCTACATTTCACGATAATTTAAATAATGGAGATTGCATGATTAACCTAACACAGCCAGTAAGTGGTTGCGCATTAGCTACAAGGAGCAAGATTATGAGAGACACATATACAGGAAAGAAAGGTAGCAGAGATACTCAGCTGAGATCCACGGGCTCACCTAGCGACGAGTGCTTCTACACAGGGGTTGATGAAAAGGATGGGGGATTAGAGGATACAGGCTCTAGTTCTGATTCATCTACAGACTTTTCGGTGGAGAGCTGTTCAGAGGAGCTAGAATCAGAGGCCTCGGAGATGTCAGAGGCAATGGTGGGAAAAATCTCTGCTTCAGGGAAGATTCAAGCAGCAAAGTCGAAGTTAAAGGCAATTCCTAATAGATCATGGGGTGGGCCACGAAGGAGAGCAAAAAAGTCAGGGTACCTGCCACAAGGAGGTACCGCAAAGAGGTTAGTGTGGGAGGCATCAGCTACCTCGCAGTCGATGTTGGAGGGGGCCTCAGGAGGGAACCAACTGCACCCAACCCAGGAAAAAGCCGGAGGGCAAACTGCTGGACAAATGGAGGGGCATGCAGATAAGTTTGAGCTGTTACTTACAACTCTGAAACAGATTCAGGGAGAGGCTCGTCTGGAGAGCAAAAGGGCAAAGCACGCGAATAAAAAAATCCAGTCTTCACTTTGTAAAGTTGACAAGTTATATGAAGAAGTAGCTAAAAGACTTGATGAGGTTGAAGAGAGAACGTGCAAAGTGGAGGAGGAGGTGGTGATGCTGCAAGAGTTTAGACAAAAGCAGGAGAAAACAGCATTGGATGTCCTCTGGAAGCTAGAAGATCTTGAGAATAGGCAGAGGCGAAATAATATAAGAATCCTTGGTGTGGAAGAAGGGAGAGAAGAAGGAGATATGCGGGCTTTTGTGGTGGAGTTGTTGAAAGGTGCATTCCCGGAGATGGATAATTGGGATTGGGACAAGGAGGTACAGCGCGCGCATAGATTCCCGCTGGTTCAGAGGAAGAACAATTTAGGAGACAAATCGAGAGCCATATTAGTTTATGTGGGGAGCTACCTGCTGAGGGAAGAGATAATCATGAAAGCCAAACCAATGAAGAAGCGAACATATAAAGATATCTCCTTCTTTGCTCGCCCAGATTTTTGCCCCAAAACAGTTGAGAGAAGATGGCAAATGAGGCAACTTATTACACCGTTTCAGAACATTGGGTGTGAAGCGTATCTGATGTTCCCATCACGACTTAAAGTTATCATTAACGGACAGACTAGAGTGTTCTACTCGGAAATTGTGGCACAGGAATATTTAACTTTTTTGAAGGAAGAGAAGGGGCGAAGGGGGGAAAGGGAACAAAGTAGGCAAAACGATCGAGGTGTAGCTATTAGAAACACAGAACGCCTAACATAGTGTCATTATTTGCGGTATAGTAATACTCCCCCCCCCAAAAAAAAAAAAAAAAAAAAGGGGGGTGTGAAGAGTAAAAAGAAATGAAACGAAATGGAAAGAGGGAAGATTAGATTTGACTACAAAAAGGTGGGTTCATCGCATCAGCAATATGAAGGTTTATGAGGCATGGGCAGGCTGGGGGTGCTTCCTTGGAGGGCCGGTCGTCACATTTAGGTCGGGATCGACCTAATTGCCGGTAAGGGGGGGGGAGGGGAGAGTGGGTTGGGGCACTTAGGGGGGGACAAGGCACGGTGCGCATTGGACAGGTAGAGCTAGAGAAAGTGAGGCAAAACAGGCAAGGAGGATTTAATGAGAGGGTAAGAAAGGTGGCAGCAGGTTTAGTAGGCTCAAGTAAGTGGGAAAAGGCGGGTGTTTGTGTACAGAGGGAGGCTGATTTAAGGGAGGCAAGTCAGGAAGCAAAAAAAGATAATTCAAGGAATAAGAAAGAAATGGGAGAAGCTGCGAGTAACGATATCTATGGGTTCTTATGGGTTTTAGGTGCGTAACGTGGAATGTGTGTGGGCTAAATGATGCACAAAAAAGAATGAGAATCTCTATTGCTTTAAGGCAAATGAATGTTGATCTGGTTTTTATACAGGAGACACATATAATGGATACGCAGGTATACCTGTTGAACCAGCTGGGATTTCGCTTATTGGTGAGCTCCAAGCAGGGGGTGAAGAAGAGAGGCGTAGCTATTCTTGCTAGAAACAAGACTATTGTGGTAAGGAAGAAAGCGCAGGATCAGTGGGGAAGGTGGGCTATGGTAGAGTGTCTTTTGGATGGGGTTTGGACCACTCTTATATCGGTGTACGGTTCAACTGAAGATGATCCGGAAATCTTTCAATTTTTAGATGTGGAGATGGCTACTTGGGCCCCTAGAGTTATTATAGCAGGAGATTTTAATATTAATGGGTCAGATGGGCTAGGGCAAGGCTCTTTTGGTAAATATAAAGGAAGAAAGAAAAGAGTGAGTCGGGCATTGGAAAATCTAATTGTAAATAATGCCTTAATAGACGTTTGGGGAACTAAACGGGTGGCTGACAAGGGGTACACGTACTATTCGGCCCCGCACCAAGTGTGTGTCAGGCTGGATAATTTTTTGGTCCCTAGTTCAGACGTGTCGAATGTACAGATAGGTAAATTACCAAGGCTATTTAGCGACCACAACCCATTAATACTTACTTTTTTAAGTAAAACAAATGAGAGACAGCGTACTAATTGGACGTTCGAAAGGAGATTGTTAAAAGATGAGGGTTATGTAGAGCATATGACTAGGTGGATTAAAGATTTCTTTCTGAATAATAGAGGTAGCGCGGCAGAGGGAGTGGTCTGGGATGCCTTTAAGGCAGGAATCCGAGGCGAGACAATGAGTTTTAGCTCCTATAAACAGAAGCAAGAACGTTTGAGGGGCGAGGAGGTAAGGGGAAAGGTGATTGTAGCTGAGGCAGAACTAGAAGGTTGTCTCTTGAACGGTATCCAAATTGACAATGCATGGAATGAGCTACTGAAAGTGAAAGGGGAGGCTGAAAGGGATGTGTCTATCAAAGCGGCAGAGTTGCTCACATCAAAAAGGGAGAAGTGTTATGAGTGTAGTGAAGCCGTAGGCAGGCACCTTGCTGTGCGGGCAAGACAACAAGAGTCTGAGGGTATAATAAGGGAGATAAGGGATACTGCGGGTAGGTTACATACGGATTCAGAGGAAATTCGGGACGTATTCAGGAGTTTTTATGAAAAACTATATACCAAGGATCTCGGGGATTTTGATAAACGGGCTTTTAATGAGTATTTTGAAGGGATGCTTGGGGCAGCACTGGAGGAGGAGGCTTCAGAGCGCTTAGAGGGGACATTGCAATTAGAAGAAATAAAAGAGGCAGTCTGGAACTTGCCGGCAGGCAAGGCAGCAGGACCGGATCAAATCCCGGTAGAATTTTATCGGGTCTTTTGGGGGGCACTGAAGGAGGTTATAACAAACATAATGCAACAGGCGCAAACAGGATCCTCAATCCCTGCATCATGGGGGGGTGCGGTGATCGTGTTAATACTTAAAAAAGGGAAACCTCCGGAGGAACCTGGGTCTTACAGACCAATCACTTTAATGAACTCCGACGCTAAAGTATTTTCTAAGGCATTGGCAACAAGACTAGCAGGAGTGATTGCGGACATTGTGAGTAGAATGCAGCATGGTTTTATTCCAGAAAGGGGGACAACTCACCATATTCGTAAAGTGATCACGCTATTTGATGCGATGGAAGTTGCAGGAGACCCGATGGCTGTTATGCTTTTGGATGCGGAAAAGGCATTTGATCGGGTCTCCTGGGGCTATTTATGGGGGGCTTTGGAAAGGTCCGGTGTAAAACAGGGATTTATCAAATCAATTAAGGCCTTGTATTTGAATCCTGTTGCTTCCATTCGGGTTAATACAGGGTGTACTAGACAATTCCAAATAAGTCGCGGAACAAGGCAGGGGTGTCCCTGCTCGCCATTGTTGTTTGCCATTTACATGGATCCATTTATTCGGCGAATCGAGGCCTGTGGGTTGGTTAGCGCTCTCCCTACTTTAACTGGACAGTGTAAAGTGTTAGCTTATGCTGATGATGTGGCAGTGGTTACACCAACACCAACGGAGTCTATTAACCAAATTGAAATAGAGGCCACAAAATTTGGCTATATATCTGGGTATAGGTTGAACGTGGGAAAAACACAAATAATTAAAAATAGATTTGCTATATGTACTGATAATCGTGTTACTCGCTCAGGAACATATTTAGGAATCTCAATATCGGCTGATTTGGATTCCTTAGTGGAAAAGAATATTGCTCCATTAATGGGTAAAATAGAAAAAGACCTGGACAGATTGGAAAATCTGCATCTGAGCTTAGTGGGAAGGACAAATATAATCAAAACGCTAATTCTCCCTAAATTCTTATATTTATTTAGGGCAATCCCCTTACTGTTTGATGTTAGGTGGTTTAAAAAGATAGAACACATGCTTAATAGATTCATTTGGGGAAAAGGGAAGACAAGAAGGGCACTTAGATTCATGACATTGCCAAAGGAAAGGGGAGGGTGGGCAGTGCCCGACTTGAAATTGTATTACTGGGCTGCAACGTTCCAAAATATGCTAGGGTTGGTGGGGGGTGCTGAGGCTCGAGGGGGTAGTGATTTAGGTACGGTTGCAATATACGGTTTGGTTCTGGGCATGGAGGTAGAGAATGTGTTACTAAAATTCACGGAGGCCAGCTATTATAAGCGTACAAAATTTAAGACTCTCATGGCAGCATTTGCAGTCTGGAAAGCATTTCGGAAAAGGGCAGGCTTGGGGAGGTTTAACCGCTATACTAGACTTAAAAAATAATCCTAATATTCCTGAAGAGATCTTCGCGGATTCGGTGTTTTCAGAGTGGGTAGCTAAGGGGGTGAAGAGCATAGGGGACGTTATAGGGGACTCAAGTGTTTGCCAATTCTTTGAAATCCAGAATAGGTACAATTTGCAAAATAATCATTTCTTTAAGTTTTTGCAAATTAGGAGTTTCTTGATGAATAAAGCGGGTGGATCTTTGGGGTTTGATAAGGATTCGGTAATGGAATTGATACGGATAGGGAAAGAGTGTACGATTAAACGATTTTACTCTGAATTAATGAAGGGAAAGCAGGATGATTTAGTGAAGTGGAGTGATAAGTGGAAGGATAGTCTGAGTGTAAGTCAGGATTGTTTTGAGTTATCCCTGGAAGAGGGGCATAGACTTCTGTGCTCTGCATCATTACAGGCACAGCATTATAAAACGCTATACCGTCTGTACTATACCCCATTTAAAATAGCTCAATGGGGAGGAACTGTAGGAACAAAATGTTTCAGATGTGGAAGCGATGAAGCAGATTTAGACCATGTGTTTGCTACGTGCCCTCATCTAGACATGCTAAAGAAGGACATTGCGAATTTCATAAAGACTGTACTAGGAATAAATAACTTCTCGTTAACTCCCCCAATTATTCTATTAGGCATAAATGAGGAGGAAGGAGAGATGCAGTCAGGGGGGGAGTTTTTGTTTGTAGCGGTAGCAGTTCTTAGATTGTGCTTAGCCACTGCATGGCTAGACCCTCTACCGCCCACATATCATCAATGGCTTGCTAAACTGCTCTTCGTGTATCATCTTGAGAAAGAGATATATGCTAGGAAAGGTAAAAATGGGAGGAAATTGGGCAGGGTAATCTGGGATCCCATCACTAGATGGAAAGAAGGGAATTTCTAATTTAGTTTAATGAATTAAATAGGCCTGCCAATATATACACATTCTCCTTGCTGCCCAGAAGTTGTACAGTTTGTATTCTGTTAGAGCGGGGGATACTGTGTATGGCAATTAATGAATGAATTTTTCTTTTGCCCTGTTTGTATTTGTTGTTGACCGGATATTTCACTGCCGTTTTCTCTCTTTTTTTGTAATAATGCACTGTGCCTTGTACATAAATGGCAAAATATTTAATAAAAAGAATTTAAAAAAAAAAAAAAAAAAACTCCCACCCCCCGAGAAAACAGCCACCCTAAAGGGCGGTACGGCGAGAAAATGGAACTCTATTGACAGCAATAAATTAATGAACACACTGAGCAATACCGCACACACGACAACCACCAGGAGGAATCCTTCTCGAACTGGCTATTAGTGGCCAGTAACACCCATGCCCCCATCACACAAATTCGACTCACCCGCCGGCATGAGGCCCAGAGATGGTTCTCCCCCGACCTAAAATCTCAAAAAACGCTCCCTTCGTCAATTTGAAAGAAAATGGAGACAGGATTACTCAGTAGAAAGAAAAACCACCTACGTCAGGGCCCTGAAGGAATACAAAAAGGCCATCTCTACAGCAAAGGCAACCTACTTCTCCTCACGAATCCTCAACTCCAACAACCAAGCCAAAGAAATTTTCACTATAGTTGATGAACTGTCAAACCCAGAGAGAGTCCTAAACAAACCCAAGCCATAACAGGCCCTCTGCGACTCCCTGAATACCTACTTTATCGACAAAATCACTACTATCAAAGCTAGCATTCCCCCCAAGACCTAGCTAAGAATCACCACTCCTACCTCTAGGAACCCCCACTCGATGGACTACTTCACCCCCATTGACACAGAGACCCTGAATAAATTACTAGCTAAGGTCAGATCCGGCTCCCCTCTAGACCACTGCCCCCCTCACGTACTGAAAACAGCCTTCATGGCTTTCCCCGATCCAGCCCTTGCCCTCCTAAACCACTCCTTGGACCAGGGCTGTGTCCCTAATGCCTTCAAGGAAGCCATAGTAGTCCCCCTCCTTAAGAAACCAGGTGCAGATCCTTAGACACCAGCAAATTACCGCCCCTTCTCTTTACTTCCTTACATGGCCAAATTACTGGAAGCCCATGTGGCCAGATGCCTGTCCAACTTCTTGGAACAGACAGGCTTCCTCGACCGTAGCCAAGCCGGCTTTCGGCCAGCGCATTCCACGGAAACAGTGATCATAGCAGTACTTGACTGCCTACGCGAAAAAGCAGACACAGGCATGCCCCAGGCCATGGTGCTGCTTGATCTCTCGGCTGCATTTGACACGGTCGACCATGACATCTTGGCCGACCGCGTCAACGAGGCAGGCATCCAGGGTCCACCACTCAGTTGGATAAAATCCTTTCTAAAAAACCACACCTAGGCAGACCGCATCGGCCACTTCACTGCCCCCAAATTAAAAACTACAGGTGGGGTCCCACAGGGCTCGCCCCTCTCCCCCCACTTGTTCAACCTCTACCTCCTCCCACTAATAAGATCCTTGAAAGAAAGGAGAGTGACCATCTTTAACTACTCCGACGACCTCCAACTTCTGTTCAAGATTGACAACTCTCCCCAGTTAATCTCCGACTTTCAATCCACCATGACATTCATTCGCTAATAGATGGATCATAATCATTTAAAGCTGAACCCCAGTAAAACTGAACTGATACTGACGGGTGATGCACACAGACAGTGGGGCCCACATTACTGGCCAAATAACCTAGGCTCCCCCCCTACTCCCACCACCTCAGTAAAAAGCCTTGGGGTCACCATTGGCAACGACCTGTCCCTCAAAACGCACATAGGCACCGTGATTCCACCTGTTTCCTACAGCTATGGAAAATAAGGAAGATAAGCAGGCTACTATCTCAAGCTGCATTAGTCCAGGTCGTGATAGCCCTGGTCCTATCTCGTCTTGACTACGCAAAAGCCACGTTCCTGGGACTCCCACTTGGCCTCACTAGGCGACTTCAACTGGTACAAAACCAAGCGGCAAGACTAATATTTCAACAACGTAGGTGGCAACATGCTTCCCCTCTCCTTAGGAAATTGCACTGGCTCCCTATTCCCCAGTGCTGTGCCTTTAAAGTTGGCTGCCTGATGTACAGATCCCTAAACGGCCGCAGCCCCAAATTAATTGACAACCGCATCTCCCGATACACTCCCTCATGCATCCTCCGCTCAGCCCATCTCCACCTCCTTACAGTGCCGACCTTTAAGCTGAAACATCAAGGGGGATGCAGCTTCGCGACCCTGGCCCCTCGACTATGGAATTCCATCCCCTTGGAAATTAGACTCTCAAGACATGGTTATTCACACTTACTTATAAATGATCTGCCTCGGGCTGGCGGTCCCCTGGTCTTTTTAGCGCCCAGAAACCAACCGGTGAACGAGCGCTCTACAAATCATTGTTAACATAACATAACTAAATTAAGAGGAGTTGACCTAACCCTCATAGAAGTGTCATACATTTACCCATGCTAAATTGCTGAATATAAATATCAAAGGTATTATAGAGCAGAATGAGTCTGGCCTAAGACTGTATATAATACATTATAACGAGATTGCAAGTCACCGAGGAGTTCCATGATCATTTAGCGGAATGCGGTTGAAGTGGGAGTTCCTTTATAAGGTTATGGAACTCCGAGGTTACCTGCAATATCCTTTTTTTTTTTTTTTTTTTTTTAATCCTCATTTCACATTCAGCCATATAGACGGTTGGCTATATAGTGTAGACCAGGGGTACTCACAAACTTTCTCTCGGGGGCCAAATTTACAGTGTGGTTTCTGGCTGAGGGCCGCACTGGTGGGAGCGGGGCCAGTGGGGGAGGGGGCGGGGTTAGACAAAAAAAAAAACTATCGCCCATGAGGTTGAACACAGGCCCCTGCAGCGGACGCCTTCGTCCACTGAGCCACCAGACCAGGCATTCACACATATCTATCTATCTATCTCTTGCTCGCTCTGTCTCCCTCCCTCTCTCTGTCTCCCTCCCGCTCTCTGACTCCCTCCCTCTCTCTCCCTCTCTCCGTCTCCCTCCCTCTCTCTATCTCGCCCTCTGTCTCCATCACTCTGTTTGTCTCCCTTTCTCTCCGTCTCCCTCCCTCTCTGTCTCACTCACTCTGTCTCACTCACTCTTTGTCTCCCTCCCTCTCCCTCCCTCTCCCTCTCTGTCTCCCTCTCACTCCGTCTCCCTCCCTCTGTCTGTCTCCCTCCCCCTGTCTCCCTCTCTCCCTCCCCCTGTCTCCCTCTCTCTCTCCCTCCCTCCCTCTCTCTCCCACCCTCCCTCTCTCTCTCTCCCTCCCTCTCTCTCCTTCTCCCTCCCTCTATTTCTCTCTCTCAATCACTGTTTGCCTCCCTTTCTCTCTGTCTCCGTCCCTCTCTGGCTCCCTCCCTCTCCCTCTGTCTCCCTCTCTCTCTCCCTGTCTCACTCACTCTGTTTGTCTCCCTCCCTCCCTCCCTCTCCCTCCCTCTCTCTCTGTCTGTCCCTCTCTCTGTTGCGATGTGTTTCCGGGCATGGACTAAAGGGGTTGAAAATCACTTTGTTGTTGCACATGTAGGTAAAGACAAAGGCTAAATACAAAAGGTTTGGGTCAAAGGTTGTGAGCACAGTTATCAGGCTGCTGGGTCATTGTTCAGGCTTTCGTTGGATGGCCTCTTCACTGAAATCACCAATGGCGATGTCTTGGGGCTCTCCCTCTTTTTCTGCTGCTCGGAAGCCTCGAGTCGTCTGGGTATGTTTAGGTGTACATGGGGCGAACCCTGCTCCCCGACTTCACTTTCTTTCTCATCTTCAGTGTCTTCCTCCTCAATACGCTCCACTGATTCAGGGTCCCCACTGTAGTGGGGAGGCAGGGTACGGTGAAGGGAAGCCTCCGTCCCCCCTGAACCGAAGCAGGTGATGGGCAGCCCTGTTTTTCCCCAAGTTTTTGAGGCTGATGGCAGGGGAAGCTCTTCCCCCCTCTCCCTCTCTCTCTCCCTCTCTCTCCCTCCCTCTGTTGCACTCTGTCTTCCTCCCGCTGTCACCTCACCCCCTGCTCTCACTCCCTGCTGCCCTCCATCACCTCACCCTGCTGTCCTCGTCACCCTCAGTCACCTCACCCCGCGCTGAGACAGCTTCCCGGGAACGCACACAGCCGCCGCACCCAAGTACTTCACAGGTCTTTTAAAGACCATTCACTTGTTAATGGGGCTTTTTTGTACTTCACCTCTTCTTAGTACCCCTGCATCTCCACTCAATCAGAGTGGAGATGCAGGGGCGCTAAGAAGAGGTGATGTACAACAAAGCCTCGTTAACAAGTGAATGTTCTTTAAAAGAATCGCCCGGCCCCCATAGCTCGCCACCGGCGATATAAAAAACACAAAGGCATATGATGTCTGCAAGGTCCGCGGGCCGCCAAGGAAGGCTTACCTGGCCGCTGGCAGCCCGCGGGCCGTACTATGAGTACCCCTAGTGTAGACTAACCCCACCAGACTGAGACATGTCACTGAACGGATGTTACCACCTTCAGTGCAACAGTGGTGTAATCATTGGATAGTGGCTCCTTTCTTTCTTCTTTTTATTTCAAATAATTTTTATTGAATTTCAAGAAATGAACAAATAACTAATAAAAATACAATACCGAATGGAAACATAAGAGCAAAAATGAGAAGTACTGACAAATCATAATGATAATAATAATGATGATGATAACAATAAGTACAAGTCATGAGAAATACAGAATAAATAAATAAATGGAAAACTACAAGTTATTCAAGTGCCTAGCCATGGTAGTCGCAGTGAGCCCGCAGTGACGTACAGGTGGGCAAACAAGCACAGCTCCCCTATGAGAGTTCAAAAACAGATACAATGCAATATATAGTACAGGTGTGTCAAGCAGGTACATTTTTCACAGTTGTGGAGACAGGAAATACAATGCAGTACAGGAGTATCCCCGCAAATGTAGCATACAATACGCATTACAGTCTGGGGACTTGGGTCGATTTTCACGGGGGATCATATGAGAAGGATGAGGCATCAAGGGACTTCCACAATTTCCTGTGTGATTCACACCATGGAGAGGTATGAAGTGCGACATTATCTGCTCCTCTAAGGAAAGATAGCCATTCCTGCCACATTATAAAAGAAACTTCTTTGGAGTTTTCCCACTTACACAGTACAACTTTACAGGCTGAAGTGAGCATAAGAGCTAGCAAGTATCGGTCATTCACATCTTCAATCTAAGGGTCCAAAGCACCTAGTATAATATAGGAAAATTCCTTTGGAGGGGCTATGTTGAAAGTATTGCTTATACATTCGTAAACCATATCCCAGTTTGTAAGGTAGGGCAATAGAAGGCGAGGGTGAGGGCGAGGTTGCCGGCGTGAGATTTACAGTTCCAACATGTCGGTCCCTCACTGAGATTAAGTTTAAAGATTTTCTCGGGTGTCCAGTATGTCCTATTTATTAGCATAAGTTTGGTTCGCGACAATATTGGAGATATTATATTCGAGAATCGGGTGATATGTATTTCCTCCCAATCAAATGGGATATTGCTGGTGTTGGGTTCAGATTCCCATTTTACTTCACATTTCATGTGAGATTTGCGAGGCTTAGGGGAAAGAAGCTTATAGATTTTAGAGACGGTGTGTCCTGACTTTAGTAGCTGTGACATCTTTGAAACTAACGAAGGATCGGAGGGTTTAATGGAGCGCATCAAGAGGAGAGATTTTAGCTTTAGGAATTTATAAAAATCCATCGGTTTTAGCCCGTGATGAGCCTGGAGGATGGAAAAAGGTAATAAGAGGGTCCCTATAAAAAGGTTTTTGACTAGATTTATGCCGATTTTCGACCAATGTTCCCCATGAAGCGTCCCGCCATCAATCTTCAGGCTCGGGTTGCGCCAGAGAAAGGACATAATTGGACTTATTGATTTTTAGTGTGGAGAAGTGTTCCAGCCGTAGTAGGGCTCTTTTAGTTTTAAGCAAAATGTATTTAGAGTAGAGAAGATAGGATATATCCATGGTGAGGAGAGCAGGTAGAGGCATATAATTGATGATTGACATTTCTATATCTATCCAGACTGGGGTGTAGTCAGTCTGAGGGATTAGCCAGTTAGAACCTTGTTTGCAAAGATACGCTGTTTGATAGTTCCTGAAGTTCGGAAGGGCCAAACCACCTCTCTTTCGGTAATTGGAGTTTTTTTTCAATTATATTCTGGGTTTCTAGTCTTGCCAGAAGAACATGTTGAAAAATTTATTAGATTCTGTTCAGGAAGTCATTTGAAAATTTCATTGGTAGCATGCTAGCTAGATAATTAACAAGAGGAGCAATCATCATTTTTAAAGTCTCAGCTCTTCCCCACCAGGATCCAACCTTAGGTGACCAACCATCTATCAATGAAAAGATTTTCTTGTGAAGGGCATTCTCATTGGTTTGGAGGGTGGTGATCAGATCTCCTGTGAAGTCCAAGCCCAGGTATTTGAAGCACTTAGGTTGCCACAGGAGACCTGAGTAACCAATAATTTATTTTCCACCAAGGTTATTCAAGAGTTTTACCTCAGTCTTGTCTTTATTTAATGTATACCCGGATACTGTAGCAAAGTCTTCTATTGAGGATATAAGAGCAGGGATAGCAGCTTCCGCATTCTCGGAGACAACTAATACTTCGTCGGCATAAGCAGTTATTTTGACCGTACAGTTACTGAAACGTATCCCTGAGATCTGATTATTATTTCTAAGGTGATATAGGAAGGGTTCAATTCCAAGTAGAAATAGGGAGGGGGAAAAGAGGGCATCCTTGTCTTGTTCCTTGTTCTAATTTGAAGAAAGATGAGAGGCAGCCTCCTGCTCGTACCTTGGCCATGGGATTAAAATATAGTGCCATTACCATACGCGTAAAATTCTCGCCTAAGTTAAATTTACCCAGCGTTGCTCTCAGGTAAGCCCAATCTACTTTTTCAAAAGCCTTTTCGATATCCAAAGTGATAGCAACTGTTGGTGAGTCAGTAAGTTTGGCTTTCTCCAGGACATGAGTTAGGATACCGGTATTGTCACTAGATAGTCCGTTTAAAAAAAAAAAAAAAAACACTTGTAGGGGATAGATAAGTATGGGTAAAAAAATTTGAAGGCTTTTGGCGAGGATCATTTCATAAATGTTGCTGTCTAAGTTAATTAGAGATATCGGTCTAAAATTTTTGGGGAATTACTGCTATAATGGCTTCTGCTGGTGTCCCATTAATTTGGCCAGAGTTAACAAATTTGTGGAACAAGTTTAAGAGTGGGAGAGTTAGTGTAAAGGAGAAGCATTTGTAAAACTTTGCATTAAACCCATCAGGGCCCGGAGCCTTCCCAATTTTGAGGTACTTAATTGAGCTTTCTATTTCAGAGGCGGTGATTGGGCTATTGATTTCGATTTTTTTTTTCTTGATCTGAGAGGGCAGGAAGTGTGCATTTGTTTAGATAATCTTGTATTTTTGTGCTGTCCAAATTCTCGTTCTTGCTATACAGAGTGCTATAAAATTCCTTTAAAATGTCTGCAATTTTGTCAGGATCAGAGTGAGCTAAACATTTTTGGTCTATTAGGTTCTTAATCGTATTCTTCTGTAATTTAAACTTCAGGTAAGAAGCTAAGCTCTTCCCTGCCTTGTTGGACTCACAAAGCTTGATGCTTTTTTGTTTACTTATCCATATCCCTGCTCTGTCATTAAGTATTTTATTATACTCATTTCTTTTTCACTATTTCATTTAGGACTGAGGTGTCTCGTAATATTACGTTTTCCTTCTAACATAGCAATCTCTTTTTCTAGCTTTCCAAGAGTGTGATTGGAGTCCCATTTCATGGCGGTTCTAATTTTAATGATCACTCCTCTTACGGTACTCTTCAAAGCCTTGTGTGCAAGAAATGGTACAAAGTTCCTCTAGAGAAGATAAGAAAAAGTACTGTCACGTGTAAGGGGTGCCAAGTGGGCCTAGCTGTAAGATAAGCAGGTCGGAAGAAGGGGAGAATCCCTTGTTGGAACTAGGGCTCTCACACACCCAGCAAGCTAGGTGTCATGCTTCATCATTTGAGCCTGCCCCTCATCAGGTCGGCGCTGCAATACCTGACGGGCACCCAAAATTGGGGCTCTTTAGCGGGGATCTTTTGTTGCTGCCGATGGGTGCAGTGGGGGGAGGGGCCCTAGCGTGTGTAGATGTGAGTGTAGGTGAAGTGAATATAAAATAGGTTCTGTTTGTCCACAGAGACACTTTATTATGGTGGTAAACAGCCTATTTAAAAGGTAGTTGAGGTGGGTATTGAAGCTAGAGATAATGAATCTCTTTATGTATATCCTACTCTCAATGGGATCTACATGTTTCGTGCCATAGTAGCCATAGCGGTCAGGGCACTTCCTCAGGATCAGTGGTGGAACTATCTACACTATGTGGATATGTGAAGAATCTACATACCACACAGGCTTGGTAAGGTGCCTAAACTGCTAACAAGGAGGCCTTGCAACAGTTGCCGGCGGGTAAAACGGACTCCAATTAGGGTCCAGAGTGTAGAAACACTACAGCTCGTGGACCTACCCAGCCACCGGAACCATGATTCAAAGCCTCCCATTGTGTTAGGTCCTATGTGTCACCCTTTTTGTTAACCATAAGGTAATTCTGTATCGCGCTCTCAATGATGCTTTTTCTAAAACTTCATTGTTGAGCCTCCAGAGAGGTTGTTTTTTTGAAAGGCTTCGGGTCAGATATAGATAAGCCGACGCATGAGTGGTCTGAGATCACTCTTGGCTCAATCGAGGTTTCTTCAATTCTGGCTATGGCATTGCCGGAAATAAATAGGTAGTCAATGCGTGAGTAGGAGTTATGTGGGGACGAATAGAAGGTATATTCCCTTCCTGTGGAGTTTTGTAATCTCTAAGTGTCCATCAGATTGAAACGTGTGCAGAGATTAATAAGGGCGTTTTGAGAGTTGTTGGTGCGAAAAGGGCAGCGTGAGTTCTTGTCTACGGCCAGGGTCCATGGGTAGATTGAAATCACCCGCTAGTATGTGCATAGCAGTATCTGGGATTGTGTCAATTTGTGTGCTTAAATCATCCCAGAATTCCAAGTCGTCCTTGTTGGGGGCAAAAATATTAGTAATGTAAAACTCTGTATTGTCTTTTGACAATGTTGTTGTAATCCTCCTCCCTTTAGTATCTGATGTGCTTGCCACCAAATCGATGTTTGATTTATTTGCTATTAGAGTCAGGGCATCATTTTTCTTTCCTATTGCGTCCGAGCCAGCAACGTCGCTGTAAGACCTATTTCTAAGTGAATTAAATTGTTTTGAGTCGATCTTCATCTCCTGGTAGTAGGAAGATGTCACTCTTTTGTTTGTGAAGGTACTCCAGTGTCTTCCTCCGTTTGACAGGGTGGTTTAGGCCCTTAATGTTCAGTGAGACTATCTTGAGGTTGTTATGGGCTAAGGCACCTGGGGAAATTTGAGACATCATAAGTGCATTATCAACATTGTCAGTGGACCCCTAGCTCTGTAGTAATTTTTGTGCGGATTACTCACTATATGATGAGAGGTTGTACCCCCATTTTGTGTATGCAATGAAGTTAGTGGACATAGTTGCGTTAAATTGGTTAGCCATGTGTGCATGTCACATATATGAGGCATACCACTCAAGGGGGTACTTCCTATATCTGCAAGGTTATCACGGTGAAACAATAGATTCGAGACACAAGGCACGATACTAGAGTGGAGAGGCTTGTCACTTACATAGGGTATACATATTAATGTGGTTTCACCTTTGTGTAAAAAGATATCATAGCGAGACATAGTATCTAAGAGAAAAGGCATGGCACACAAGCAGAGAGACATGACCCATATTCAGTGTTTACCAATCAGCGAGGTGCACTGTGTACATACAAACTTATTAATGTATGACCATACCCTTGAGTAAGAAAATATGGGACCTGTCTAAAAATATACGTCACGTCTATACGGCATCTCAGATAATGTGGTAACACCCGTATATGCGCGGATGTCACAGCGGGAATCACTGCGAAGATCATCACTTGAAGAAATAGGCAAGGCACTGGAGCAAGGAAGATAATTATGAACAAGATGAAAAAGACAGCAAACAATGAAAAATAATGCAAGGAAAACAAGATTCAAAACCCTAATCCTACCCACCCTCATCCCTAACCCTCCCACCCAACCCTGAAGGTAGATAACAGTCATGGTTACAAGGAAAGAGAGCTCCCCTCCCATGGGAGCCAGACAAGATTATGTTGGACGCTTGAGTGCATTCTGTGGCTTAAGGAGTAATAAACGTCAACGTTTAAGAACTGAGACCTGAGTGCGAATAGGTTGTCATATGGACCATTGCAATACATAGCGTACTGCGAGTTTATGCTGGTTTATGCATTATGCATTATGCTTATTAAACGTATAACTCAGAGTGAAGCGAGTGTCGGGATTTACCCAATAATCTAGCAATATCTATTGGTAGACAGTTAGGGCTAGTTAAGTAGCTAACATTTAATAAGTAACAAATTACCTGGCTGCCTGACTACCTGCATTTAAGGCCTAGGATAGAGTCCAGGATCAATAGGTATAAGCCATTCATCTTCATAAAGGTCAGGTGATGGCCAGAAGGGGCCAGCAGACAGGTGAGGCCAAAGAGACTAGAAGGGTACAGAAGAGTTCACCTTGTCGTTGTACAAGACATTTGTAAAGTCACGTCTGCTGATTCAGATGGAAACTAAGTGAATACTAGGTGTCTAAGTGAGGCCAAATTGTTGCTGTGCGGAACATGGTTGTACATAGCGTTCCAGAGGCAGGCAGTCGCCTTTAATACAAATGAGACCCTAAGAGTGCATATTCAGATGGAGGCTAAAAGGGGATCAAATGATGCTATACGATTCGCTGCATGGTATTAATACATTGGAGGTTTTAAGAGACTATCGAGGAAGGCCCTGAGGTCGCCGTGTCCATAAAGGGACCATCTGGCCCATCAAGGAATCTTTTTAGTTGTAGGTTGTCTGTGAAGAAATGCGGAGACCTCTGGATCATTACTCTGAATTTTGCTGGATCTGTGAAGGCTAATTGATAGTTCAAGAATCTTAGTCTTGTGCGAAGTGCTAGGAACCCTTTTCTGGAGTCCAGTTTCTTTGCTGTAGTCTTGAGAAATAAAAACGGTGTTGTTTTTCCAAAGGATATAGTTGTTTTTATGCATGAAGGCAAGGATCTGTTCTACATGTTGATATTGGAGAGGCTTACATACAATTGGTCTTGGTGTTTTTTGATTTGCTACGATTCTAGTTGGGACCCGATGAGCCCTGTCAAATTCCAGAGGTTTACTGAAAGTCGAGTTAGTGGCTTGCGCGAACCAATTTTCCAAAAAAGTGATGCATGAGCCTGAAGGATCTTCCTCTCCTTCCGGGATTCCAAAAATTCTTAGATTCCCTCTCCTGTTTCTATTTTCAAGCCCTGACAAATGCTTCATTGGAGAGTCCGTTGTGACTGTCAGGTTTTTGAGGGATTTACATACTTTGGTTTCGGTGTCTTCTAGTTGGCTGATTCTGCTCTCTGTTTCTGACAGTCTGACGTTAGTGTCTCTAACATCCTGTCTAATTGCAGAGATTTCTTCTTTCGTTGGCAAGATCATGAACCTCTGCTAGTTTGCTTAATATGGTATCCATCGTTGCGTTGATGTCGCGTTTGCCTTTAGTGGGTGAATCTGGATTTGGAGGGTTGGCTTTGAGTCTCTTGAGGTTCTTAGCTTCTTTTTCGGCCATTTTTGGGTGGTTACCGTTTTTCTGTAGAGGCCTGGAATAATTGGTATGATGGATCTTGATACTTATAGCATTAGCACTGATTACTCTGATTACTCTATTCAAACTGTTTGTAGCAGCAGCACTTGTGGTTGATGACTGCTAGGCAATGATGTACAGGCTGGTCCTGGTTTCTGATGAGCGCTGATAAGCACTGAAATGCGCTGAATTTGTTGGGGGTGCACAGTGTCTTCAGAATCACAGTGCCTTCAGAATCTTCTGCAATCCTCTAGAATACTACCAGGGGCACCACGACAGGGTCGGGCGCATTGCTGCAAAAAGTAGGATTTTATTCACAGGTTAGGTGATCCACCTATGGCATTAACTTGAGAAGTGTTGCTCATTTATCTTAATTTAATAACATTTTAAGGCTCAGAGCAGGCTCGAAGCAGGCCTAACAGTGTATTGGGTTAGAGGTGCAGGTACTGCATAGACATGCATGGGCTTCTATGACAGCCGCCATCTTAAGGATACACATGTGCCTCAATTTGTCATCCATTAAAGCAACACATTTAAGCACAATTAGGCATACACTGCTGCTTGACTTGGCTTAATATGCCCTCATCTGTTCTGCTTCAGGCATAAAAGCGTGAGTCGGATTAGATGGGTTTTATTTTCACACCGATGTGGCTGCCATTTTATGTGCTGGCCACTCGGTGCACACTGAGCTGGTGTAAGCTTGAGAAGCTTGGCAGACAGATTTGGCAGACAGAGTTGACTCTTAGTACATTGGCTGCTTATTACATGAAAAGCATTTCCCGTACGGTTTGGCAACTGTGACCCTCGCACTTAAAAGAGCTGCGGTGAGCACGTTGCGTTCACGTCAGTTATGGTGAGACACGATGTCGATCAAGCCTCTTAGTGTCTTCAGTGCACATTAGTGTGCTTCAGAAAACAAGAAGGCAATCTCATAATGCACGCTCAAGCTCAAACCCAGCTGCTGGGGGTTCAGAGTTCTGCATTAGCGGTGGAGCGCTAGGGGAAAGCACGGCTTAAGCACAATTATATATTTCGGGCGCGTTCGCCATCTTGAGTACAGACGCGCACGATCTTACTTTACATCTACTAAGGCTGGATGAATGTGGTTTCTTGCGGTGGAGCAATCTCTGAACCCTGTGACAGCTCTGTCACGCAATCTGTTCAATTTGGTGATCTGAAGGTACACTCTTCACTTTCTGACGCGGGTAGAGCCATAGGTGCGATGTAGCACGGCACGTGGCCGGGATGAGTGACAGTCAGAGGTAGGTTGAAACGGTGAAGCTGCCGCTGCCCTCGCTGTTGGTCAGAGTCCTCCAAATTAAATACCGCTGCATTCCTCAGCTATTCCGCCACTTTATTGACGCCAGGGATGACAACAATAGATGTGGGAGATGGGTGGGAATTCAAACTCGGGCATCACCACAGGAGGAGACAAAGGCTCACGCCGCCATCTTCGCTGACGTCCAAACCACGCCCCGATAGTGGCTCCTTTCCAAGTCAAAAGGTTTGCCCAGAGGATTTTGGCTCTTCTTTGATCAACTTCCACATCCTGCTGGGAGCCCTGATTCACTATTTTAACCCAAAGTGCCCCCAACAGATATCCACTTTTTACATATCTCTCTACACGCGAACAAAATCAAATAGAACAGCTGCTATTCTATACTATTTACTATCCCCCCAAGCATAGGGTCTGTGCCAAAGAGTATTACCTGTTGTTTGAGAACCCCAGACAAAAATTTGATCACACACTGCCAAAATAAAGTAATGTGCTGAGATGGTTCTCATCCGCCCCCTCTAAGGCACACTTTGTGCATACTCATGCTTGTTTTTTTAATTTTAGCAAATTTATTTGGTGACCAATACAGTCTATGCAGTGTAAAAAAAGTGGAGAGGCTTTAGGGAGGCTGATTTAACTATTTCATATAGCAGTTTAAAATATTTTAACCACAGATCTTCAAGAAGTGGGAGCGGAACTATGTCTACCCAAGTTAAACATGGCTGATTGTCTTCAGCATTCTCAGCTTCAATTATTTCCCAGTATTAAAGTGCCACTTTCTTCCTATAACTTATCCTCAATTTCCCCACTCTCCTGCTCTTCCCATACTTGAGATAACCACCAAGAAGCAATGTGTAAGTACTTAAACCCGGAAAGGGTACCACTTGTTCTATCCAGAGCCTCCCGCCAGGACATTAATTGGTATCCTAATCTAAGATCTCCCCAGGTTCGAAATCCAATCTCTCTAAGAGGGATAGTGAAAATGTCTTTCATATACTCAGGGGTTTCAAGGGCGACTCAATTCGGAAAAATCTTTGAATAAATAAGTATTCCAAAATATTAGGAGTATCTTTAACCTGACGTTTTTGAAAAACGTAGGATTCCCAAACTTCTGCATCAGGTTATGTACATAATTACCTTTAGGCGAGGACATGACCTTGGTTTTACCCTGATTTATTTGATATCCTGAGAGCTGGCCAAACTCCTGGGCTAAAGCATAAAGCCTGGGGCTTGTGTTGTGTGGGTTTGTGGTGTAAACAAGAAAATAGTCTGAAGAGAGAGTCAGCTTTATTGAGAGGGACCGTACCGTGAAGGGGAGGATAATTGGATCTGAATGAATTGCCTGTGCAAATTGTTCAATACACAGGGCAAACAACAACCGATGACAGAAGACAACCCAGGCAAAGTACCCCTGTCTATAGTAATTGCTCGAGATGACTCTCCGTTGACTAGAACTCTGGCTCTTGGAGAGTGATCAACTTTTCAATTGCTCTAATCATGGCTTCAGGGAATTTTAAGTATTTAAGCAGCTCCCATAAGTTGGACTAGTTGACATGGTCAAAAGTGTCAGCCACGTCGAAGGTAGCAATTGTTAGCGTATAATCAAATGTTGTGGCCATGTCTATGGCTCCAATTAACAAGTGAGTTAATTCATTTAGTTGCCTGCCCATAATAAACTCCCTCTGGTCAGCGTGCATTAAATAATTGCTGTATCTGGTTAACTATATGGCCTGCCACTATTTTTGCAAAAATGTAATAGGCTGAGATCCTTGTCAAATAATGACTATATGAGCCTGCACCAGGTGATGGTTTGCCTGGTTTTAATAACATTACGACTGTTGCCTCTGCCCAGGAAGATGGTGACTGTTGACTCTGGAAAAAAATCTAATTAAACAGTGAGCACATCACTGGGGCAAGGTCTTGTGCCAGTGATTCATAGTATTCTGCAGGTATCACACCTGGACCTGCTTCTTTCCCATTCTTTAGTGTCTTAATTTGGGAGATAATCTCCTCCTCAGTGATCTCTCGTATTATTTCTTGGATCTGACTGTCTTTAAGTTGGAGGAGTTCTTTTCTGGTGAGCCACCTCTTGATGTTATTGTGATTAGGCTTCAAACCTTCCTGGTAAACCAGACTCAGGCTGCTGGCCAGTTTCTCCTTGATCTCTGCAGTTGTGGAGAGCTTTACTGCTGCTCCCACATGCTCCATTATATCAATGTGATTCCTAGCATTGTCAGAGCTGGTTTTCCATGTCAAGAGTTTCGCCCATATTTAACGTGCTGTAGTTTGTTGACTTTCCATTTTGTCTAGGGATTTCTTGTAGAGTTATGCATTATAATTGTTTTGTGTCTGCTCAAGTTTGCTGATCAGTGGATTAGGGGAGGAGGCCTTTTCTTGTAATGTTCCGGTTTTTGAAGCCAAAACTCGTAACAGCTCCTCCTCTATGCTTACTTTTGGATAGTTTAATATCACTGTTTTTTTTGTTAGAATCCCCTGCACGTACGCCTTATAGGCGCCCCACACATTTGCCAAGTGAGTACAGCCAAGAGGTTCTTCAAAATAGAATTGGGTCTGGATAGAAAAATCACAAAGTTTCCCTTGATCCTCTAACAGGGTTCTATCCAGAGTCCACCTACATTTTAGTCTGTGTGTCGGATAGGAGATTGATAGAGTTACCACCCCATGATCTGAGATTGAGGCCGGATGATGGAGCACAGCTTGTACATCATCTAGGAGGGTAGACACAATCCAATGGTCCAGCACCCAAATACAGTTCAAATATTAAACATTATTAAGACACTAGTAAATGCGAATATATTATATTCCATAAGAAAACATGGACTTCCAGCAGAGTTGTTTGTTTCTTCGATCCTTTATTCAGAAATTTCTTTCACATATGTTAAAACAGACCATAGCCAACGCGTTTCATCCTTACGGACTTCTTCAGGGCATTAGTTACTGACTTTATTTTTCTGTGGTCTGTGCTCTATCAGTTTAGGATTGCAGGATTCTTTCTTTGTGATCTTTATGTTTACACTTCTACTATCTGAGGGATTAGTATGACGGTAAAAGGCACTCTATTCCCGGTTTTCACAATATGTTGCGGTATTCAGTATCCGCCAACCCTCAATTCAATAGTCATCTATTTTGTAATTTTCAGTTTGCCGGCATGGTCGCGTGGCCTCGAAGTAGCTACTTCGAGGCCACGCGACCATGCCGGCAAACTGAAAGGATGAAACGCGTTGGCTATGGTCTGTTTTAACATATGTGAAAGAAATTTCTGAATAAAGGATCGAAGAAACAAACAACTCTGCTGGAAGTCCATGTTTTCTTATGGAATATAATCTATTGGCATTTACTAGTGTCTTAATAATGTTTAATATTTGAACTGTATTTGGGTGCTGGACCATTGGATTGTGTCTATAGTTATTTGAGGCGTTCTGCTTCAGGAGATTTAGGGGCTTTGAATCTCCGGTCACTAGCACCATATTTTTATAAAACCCTACTAAGGATAAGTGCAATTGTGCTGTGCCCCAAACCCCTTTCTTTTTGTTCAAATAGATCATCTAGGAGGGTGTTGTCTATGGGAAAAAAGTCAACACAGGAGTGGGAGTCATACTTCTTACTATAACAAGTCAAGATTTTACGTGTACCGAGTTCCCTTCGAGCAATAGCCGCAAGACCAAGCTCCTTCGTAGAGGAGATTTTTAGTCCCTTTTTCTTCATTGAACTTCCCAATATTTGGATCTTCTGTCGAGTGCCTCATTAAGAACTGCGTTGAAGTCACCCCCAATTACCACTGGTAAGATGACTTCCAAATTTGTTAGTTGAATGATGTTTAAGTACATGGCATTGTCTGTATTCGGGCCGTAGTAGCCACAACAAAGGAACTCTGTCTGCCTAACTGCCACTTTTGTGAGTAGCCCTCTCCCCGATGCATCTGTCCAATAATGTAGCAGTTTCTGGACTGTTTTTTATTTTTTTATTGTAATAATTGCCACCCTCTTTGTAGCTCCGAGTTGTTCCAATGCAAGGACCTCCTGGACCCAGTGCAGGCTTGACACTCCCCTCTCTCTAGATGTGTCTCCTATATTGTCGTTATCTGGGCATCCATATCCTTAATATTCTGAATTACGGTAATCTGCTTCCTCTTTTCCCACCCTTTATTAATATTCCATGATGGAAACTATGGATAGTACAATAAAGATTCTATGTCTGCCACTAACTGGGTACATCCTAAGGCATCTTGAAGACCTTTGGTGTAATTCAGTGAGTTGAGGATTTCTTTTTTCTTTTTTACCCCCCCATGCTTCCCACCCAAGTGCTCCCTCCCTTTACCTTTGATGATATCTTCTCGCCGTTAGGAAGGTAGAACGGAAGGAGAAAAATAAAAAGCGTCAAAAACTGATAGTGAAACAGAAAGAGAAATAAAGAACAAAGGAAACGGAGAAGACAGAAGTTAATCTGTGAATTGATGGGACTGAGTACTTGCAATATCACCATCATGTACAGTAAGGGGTACTTTATTTCATATAATATGTGGTCGCAATCACTTTTCCCAGAAACCACTTAAATCCTTGGTGCTTCTTTCATTCGAAAGAGAGAGCATGTTTACAAACATGACAAATAAAAATAAAATCACTATTACAAAATTAAGCACATTGAAAAAAGCAATTTGATATTTGTTGCAAAAAGATGGTCGAATTGGTTTAATGCAAGTCCGTTTTTTGTTTTTTTTCAAATCGTAGTGGCTCCGAATGTGCAAAAACATTCAGAAATAGGTAATTATAGAAAAGTTAGATTAAGCATGCAACAAATAAACATGTCATCATAAACATCTCCTTTCTGCTTGCCACTGTACCACTACAAAAACAGAGCAGAAGGAAGAAAAGCAACATTTCAAAACTGCTGCTTTATTTATTCTCGGTGACCTGACTGCCTTTTCCCTCGGCTGCTGCCCCTGACAGCAGGCATTGTGATGTGAGAACTAAACTGTAATAAGTTATATCTGAAAGAGACTGTCAGTTATAGATTCCTTACCTTAGAATTACCCCAGGCGTCAGAGTGGATCTGGAGAATGTTTTCTTAGCGGTACCCCTGCGTGTCAGTAGGTGGCGTCGGACGGCTCCGTGTCCGTCGTCAACATCGTGTTCAATGCGATGACAACGCAGTGTCTATTTAGATACTGCCTCTGAACGCCGACGTCAGTTCTTTCTCTTTCCGCGCCAGCCTAGCGCAGATCCGGAGAGAGCTACCCCTTTTGTCACTTTTTGACTAAGCTTTTCTTTTACTTTTGTCAACTTCTTTTTTGAGTCTTCGACTCCTGGTGCACAAGGGATGTCCCATTGTCCGACCTGCTTCAAGCCCTGTGAGGCCTGTCACAAACTGATGTCTGTGACGGACCTGCACCCCGTATGCCTCTGGTGCCTGGAGCACGACCACGATCCGAAGTCGTGCTCTGACTGCAGGACCATGAATCCAAAGTCTTTGCTGTAGCGGTCCCGAAAGCTCTTGGAGGCCTGGCAGTCAGCTCTGCGTCGTTCCCGGTCTCGCTTGAGAGGAAGGTCTCGAGACCGGTCACGGAGCCCCCACACATCATCGCACTCAAAGTCCTACAAGTCTTCGGGTAAGTCGAAGCACAAGAAGAAGGCGAAGAAGCACTGGCACTCTTTGCCTTCTCCCTGTCGTTCGGCTGACGCTATGTGGAACCCTGAGCGTCGTTGCTTTAAGGCTCCGTCTTTGGTGCCTACTTCTGGGATGACTCCGCGCGTCCCTCCCTTTCTGGGATAACTCCGCGCCTCCCTCCTTTTCTGGGAGCCGTAGCGTCCCCTGCCCAGCTTTGTGCATTTTACGAAGCCCTTCATTCCATCTTTGGGCAGCTAGACTCTGCCGGCGCCCCTTCAGGCCCCACGTAGCCAGTGGGGGGTCCTGAGCCTTTGATGTCAGTGGCTCTGGCCGACCCCCAAGGATCCAAGCCTGGATCCAGATCTATGCCGGTCGACCTTTCCCGGTGCCGAACCTGGCGACGATGTCCCCGGTGCTGGTCGTGCCCCTGACCAACGCCGTCCCCAACCTCATCCCCATGATGGAGACGGATCGAGGTCGGCTGATGTCGAATCCGACGCCGGAGGATACCTTTGTCCTCCTTTTCATCCCTGGTGTTCCCTATGGCCCAGAAGGTGGTGATGAGGATTGGGAGGGGTCACCTGACCCTTTAACAGACCAGCTTGAAGAGCCGGACTGGAGAGAACCTGAGTGACACCAGTGGTCTGGACACTTCCCCAGACCTTGGCATGCTTTCTTCCCCTACCGTGGCTACGGAGGAGGGAGAGTCTTACGCTGTGGTGGTGCGAAGGGCAGCTCAGGCCTTGGGCCTTGGGCCTGGAGCTCCCTACATTGGCAGTCAGGACTAATCTCCTGACAGAGGTGCTTCAACCTGCGGCAACCTCCTCTGAACCCCTTTTGCCGTTCAACAAAGCCCTCAGTGATGTCCTTCTGGGCACCTGGTCCAAGCCCTGCATAGGGGCTCCTGTGGAATGGACGATTGCCTGCTGAACCGCCCGGCTCCAGGCGACCCAGTTTTCCTCACCCAACACCCTTCCCCCCCCAGAGAGCTTGGTGGTCCAAGCCTCTTCTTCTAAGGGTGCATTCCCTTCTGCTCCCCCAGACAGGGAATCCTAGAAGCTGGATTATCTTGGGAAGCGTATGTTCTCTTTCTCCAGCTTAGCACTGTGGTCTGTGTATACAGCGTGCCTCTTGGGCTGATACTCCCATACCATCTGGGATACAGTCGCACAGGTGCTGCCTCAGTGACCGGAGGAGGCCCGGATCGTTCTCTCCCAAGCAGTGGCAGATGGGAGGGATGCAGCAAAATTCACGATTCACTGTGGACTGGATACCACCGATTCACAGGGCAGAACGATTGCCACGTCAGTAGCCCTTCAGCGCTACGCCTGGTTGAGGACGTCTGGCTTTTCAGGGGATGTCCAGTCAGCTTTGCTGGACATGCCCTTTGATGGTCGTCGCCTTTTTAGCGACAAAGCAGACTCTGGGCTAGAGCGCTTTAAGGATTCTTGAGCTACGGCCAGATCTTTGGGCCTTGCAGCATCGTCCCGTCCACCTCAGTCTGCTTTTAGCCCCTTTTGTGGCTACGGAAGGGGTACCCCACCACGTCCGGCCAAGTCCAGCCACCGGTTCATGCATGCTGCCCAGCCTCTGCGTGGGCGTGGGACCCAGCGATGTAGGTCTGGGAGCCATAAGGTGGGCCAGTCCCCCCCCCCCCCCCCTGCAGCAGCCTCCAAGTCTTCCTTGTCCGACCTTTCAGAGTCACCAACAGCCAGTGGGCGTAAGGATTTGCCATCACCTCCCCCCACTGGCAAAACATCACTTGGGACAGGTGGGTTTTGCAAATAGTCTGAAGGGGCTACTCCATCCCCTTCGAGACTGCCACTCCCTCCATGCCTCCATCTTTCGATCGCATGTCGGAAGATTATTTGGCGCTTCTCTGCCAGGAAGTTTCAGCTCTCTTGGCCATGGGAGCTAGCAAGAGGGTTCCTAAGCCAGAAGTAGACTGTGGTTATTCCCGCTGCTTTCTGGGGCCCAAGAAGGACAAAGGCCTCCGTCCTATTCTAGACCTAAGGGCCCTTAACCACTTCCTCCGGAAGGAGAAGTTCAAAATGCTAACCTTGGTGCTAGTTTTAGTGCACCAGCGGTCAGTGTCTTGCATGGCACTGTGCTTCTGGTGTGGAAAGTTGTGTCAGAACTGACGTCAGCTCGCAGGGGCTGCGTCCAAATAGACACTGCAATTTCATCCTGGCGAGTCAAACGCCACTTACCGACGCGCAGGGTTACTCCTATGAAAATAATTCTCCGGATCCAGTCTGGCGCTTGGGGGTAATTCTAGGGTCAGGAATCTATAACTGACATATGTCTCTTACAGATAAATCATTACTGAAGGTAAGTAACGTGTTCTACAGTTAAGTTCTGTTGTCATTATTTTTATCTGAGGCAATGAAGTATGCTAGAAGTCGCTAATTATAAAAAAAAAATCATAGACCGAGTTTTAATACAGTGTTTGCAGAATACCTTGTATTATAAGGAGAATAGAGAGAATACCAAGGAAAGTCTGCCAATCATAACACAAAAATAATCATACAAGTCTTGAAAAACACACCAAAAGACTAATTCCTAACACTGTAAGAAAGACGAAGTGTAGTGATTACAGCATTTAAATGGCTCTCTTCGCAGTGTATGCGCTGCAAGATCAATGTGTAAGGGGGGGGGGTCTGTCAAATATTGACAGTGATTAGAAAGATTAACAGGGACACCTCACAGGAATGAGAAACATGGAGCTTTGAAACAAATCTTCGAACCCCCCAGGCAGGGCTTTTCAACTTTGATGTGCCCTTGGCTGATCAGACAACTAAAGGGACATAAACATCCCCATTGCGAAATCCTAGAACTGTTTTTAGTGTATACAAGAGTGGTGTCCAGCCTTCACACCAACACGTCTATATATCTCCCAATCGAGAGGTGTAGGATCGCCAGGAATGTGGAAGGAATGAAAACGTGCATTCCTGCACAAATGTTATTTTATTAATAGTTAGCCTGCTCCGGTTAAATCATAGATTGATGCATGTACGGGTCTAATCTGGTAAGCCAGCATGTTGTGTTTCACTGCTTAAAGACGAGATTCGCCAGGACTAAAACACTGTTTAGACTCTTCTTAAACTGTTATCTCTGACTTTTTGTGAGTCTATGTTGGTGTCTGAGGAGCCATGAAGTACCCTCATTTAGACTGGTCTTGAAAGGTGACTCATTGGAGCAAACGCACGACCCACTGAGCACACTGCAGCTTCGGAAAAACCAAGATATCATCTCAAACCCGCAAAGTGACTAAAGGGGTCATTGCCCAACTGAGTAGATTGGTGGGCATTAGGACATCACAACTCTCTATAGATTATGGCAAGTGTATTTTAATTTCTGAAACCAAAAATTAGCCACACCCATGAGGTTTACGCGCTCACTGTTTGCAAGCACCCCCTCCGTTACAATGTAACTTGTGGAATCTACAGGTGCTGTGGGGATTCCAAGTTAGTTGATTCCTGATTACTTGGATCAATATACATGATTGGAGCAGTGTGTTACAATAAAGTTTTACTCGCCTTTAGTGTTGTCTTCACAATTGGAGACAGGGGTGGCCCACGGCAAATTCTGAGACCCCCAGGCTCAAGATTTATCTTCCGGTAATTTGTTGTGAAACTGACGCTATTGCGGTGTATGCGCTCTTGAGTGGACTGGTGCCAGCAGGAAGAGAAGTCTTCCTCAGAGCAGTCGGAGACTCCCTTTTGAGCATTCCAGGATGGAGAAGCTTTGGCAGTCATTCACGG
This sequence comes from Triturus cristatus, assembly GCF_964204655.1. Lineage (NCBI taxonomy): Eukaryota > Metazoa > Chordata > Amphibia > Caudata > Salamandridae > Triturus > Triturus cristatus. The sequence goes on from NC_140583.1 coordinate 1,043,938,636, forward strand.
AGTCCTGCTGAAGGCCAAATAAGCAGGCAAAGGAGTCTTTACACATCAACGCCTATGCAGTAAGGCTGACTCGCCATGTGATCCTCTCACATGCATACATACTGGAGGCGTGCCAAAGGTCAAGTGGCCATTCAAAGAAGCCTTTCTGGACCAGTGCCTGCTCAGTCATGCCCACTTGACATGCGACGCCTTCGTATGTCCGGGGGGGGGGGGGGGGGGTCAACTGCCCATATTTTAGTAGTTTGCAATGCTTGCTTATTGGTGAGGGTATCTTGTTGGCCACCAATCACACTTGTTGCCAAGCATATCTGAATTAATGTGTCATTTCACTGAGTTGGCTAAAGTTTTTTCTTCTCATTAGCATTACGAAGTGAAGTTATTATAGTCTGTCAACTTTTGGAAATTTGTGACAAATACTGAAATATATATTTAACACACTATTACTAGACCTTTTATTGAACACACATGCAGGCTATTAGTACTCTACGTTTTATTAAATATTCTAATGATCCATCAGCTTGCTGATCCACTAACTTTCCGAAAGGAAAAGATGCGTTTGGAACATGGTTGAGGGCGAAAAATATTCAAATATCTTCCACAGTATACCCTTCCTACAGGTCAGGAATAAGATGAACACAAAGAGGCTGTTGAATGGCTATATAAAAGTTTGGGGACTAAAAGACGCTCTACTGCGAGAAGGTATACTTTTGTTTATAGACTGCACCAACTGAATGAATTATTGACTTGTGTAGCTTCTCTGAGGGATCTGGCTGCCACTTCTGAATTTGGAAACTTTCCTTGCTGACTTATCAGGGACTAATCAGTGTTCCAGAACAAGAAAATCCAGAAGGAACTACTAACAAGTAAACATCCAAGGCAGTAGAAAAAGCCCCTATTGAATCTTTCATAACTGGATGTCAAGATTTTGAGGAAAACCAACAAGGAGATTGTGTGTGTGTAGTAGGTCATTAGTCAAAACTGGGAACCAGGTTGGAGGTGTTGGGAGGAAAACACAAGTCAAGACAAATCAGCGATTTGTAAACACAGGCGGATGTTACAAACTTGGAATTATGTCACATAGCAAATTTAAAATGGTGTCCAGTCCAGCACTGGATGAAGAGTGCTGCAGTTGTGGAATTTGTAGCTATATAGCTAGAGTATGCATAACCTTTGAGAGAAAAAATCTTCTCAGTATGGTGGCCACTGAGAAAGAGATGCAAGGGAACCATAGTAAGCTTTTGTTAACTGTTCACAATCCAGGTGAAAGTGACTAGGACTGCAGGGATCCCTTTGCTGGGACAAAGAATATTAATTTGGGCTACTATCTGATTCTCAGGAGCACATTGTAATTATTTTATGTAAAACCAGGGTTTGCCGCACTAAGGTTAAATGATGCTAATGTATCCGCATATGAGGACAGAAAATAGCTATGACTGATTACTTTGAAACCCCGATTGAGTACAAGGGTTTAGAGTTTTTGGAAAAGTTTATGTGGTAATTAAGGTTCAACACATTCTGGGCTGGTTCCATCAATGTTCGCTTCATATGGTAATATTGCCAGCGAAAGGAATCCAGAAATTAACAATAAATGAAGTTACCTTGAAGAGAATACATGTGTCTTTTGAAAAAGAAATGAGTGAATGGCTGCAAGGTTGCAAAGGGGATGAAGTGAAAGAAATTGTAGGAATAATGGCCAAACATAGTGACATTTTTAAAAACAAGCATTTGCAATGCAATCAGTCTCACCTTTGAAACCTCATATGTATTTAGCTATGCAGCACATTAGCCTGGGTGCTGAAACATCTACTTTTCTTTAACATGGAGGGAAAGTAAACACCAAACTGCATGACATGCCAGGTATGGGAACACATGGAGAGAAACATTGCCTTTCAGCTGGAAATTGTATGGTCCAAAGCTCTGTTTTTTATATTAAATCAGGGCCTTTGGTGGTCATATCCCTAAAAATACAAGTTTTGAAAAAATATTACTGTCTACGGATGCCCGTGGAAGACAATTTCTATGGACTGGAATCTAGAGAAAGCTAAAGTGGGTCTGGCATTTTACTGACCTCTAGTGGTCGTTCTCTATCAAGAAAGTTAAATAGAGGCAGTTGCCAGAAAAAAAAGTCCCTAAACGGAAGCAGACAAGTCCTAGGACTGATCTCCAGAGCCCACAAAGTACATACACATATAAGTATATACTAAAGTATATACAAGAGGTCTCGAATGCTCGACCTAATGAGTCAGACAAGTTAAAAACGTAAGATCAAACTCAAGCAAGATGCTTAGGCAATTAAACATAAAGTGAGAGGTGTGCCATTAAGTGTGCCATCATAGGCTGACAAAGTAGCGAGTGAAGTGATTGAACCTGCACATAGTTCATTATGATTGTCTCTTATTGTGGTGGCCAGCAAGAGCAACAACAAGCTCTGTATGGCCATTCTCAATAAGGTAATTTCATTAGATGGACATCCTTTCGCCACAATTGAAGAATCTTGCAATGTGGGTAAGGCAAAATGTTTTTCAAAAGTAGACTTGTGATCTTTTTACCATGCTTACTTGCTCCAAAAATGGCAACATTTAAGTGCTTTTATCTTGCTGGTCTTTTTTACTTACTTCAGAAGAAAGCCATTTGGTTTGACATATGGTGCAACAACAAATGAAGGATGGAATGCTGAATGAATCAAACATTCACCCCCAGTCAAGAGACCTCGTTTAAATCCATCGTTCTTTTCCTCACTATGCCACCCCAATTTCGACCCAGCCACATGCAAATCAGTCTGGACCCTGCTTCTCATGGGAACAGTCCAGCCCGAACTGCTAAGCTGTGTGCTCCAGGGACCGGAAATGAGCATCCTGGGACCAGGGTAAAAACTGATTTGCATAAGGCCAGGTTTAACCTGGAATAGCATGGGGAGCCAACAAAACGATGGATTCAGGCCCAACTCTCTGTACTGGGGTGAATGTTTGACATTGTTCAACATTCTGTCATCAATTTTTCTTTTTGCATTTAGTTTGGCATCAGCAGCTTTGCGTTTCCAGCATGTCATTCATTTCTTATTCAGAGGTATACATTGAGTATTGGCGTATCAGGATAAAATCTTCATTTTTAATAAAACTATAACAAATATAATGGTAAATTGTATGAATTTTTGGGTGTGTTGTCTGAGGATGGTTTCATACTCAGGTTGAAAAGGTACATGTTTTGCAAATCTGAGGTTAAGTATTTGGGGCATAATTTCTACGAATGGAATTAAATCTAGGCTAATGATTTTAGCTACAGAGTGTGCGGTGTCATATTGTCCAGTGGCACAGAGTGCATTGGTGTGGAGTAGAGTGATGCAGAGTATAGTGGTGCAGTGGCGAAGAGTGCAGTGGTGCATAGTAGATTAGAGTGGCATAGAGTGCATTGGCATGAAGTGCATTGTCATAGAGTGGAGTGGCTTAGAGTGCATTGGATGGAATGGTGCAGAATAGAGTGCAGTGACATAGAGTTCAGTGGCAGAGAGTAATCCGGGTTGCAGAGTAGAGTGTCATAGAGTGCAGTGGTGTAGGGTATGGCGAAGAGTCAATTAGTGTAGAGTACAGTGGTGAAGAGTAAAGTGACAGAGTACAATGGTGTAGAGTGGCATAGAGTATCTGCTCTGCACCACTGCACTGTATGCCACTATACTCTACTGTACAACACTCTACTCCACTGCACTCTACACCACTCTACTCCATTGCACCCTGCGTCACTTTACCCTGCACCACTCTATGCCATACACTCTACACTAATGCACTCTAATGCACTCTGCTGAACACCACTGCACTCTACGACACTCTACAAACCTGCTCTATCTGCCACTGTACTCTATGCCACTCTACTCTGCAACACTACACTCTACTCCACTCTTTTCCACTCTGTGCCATTCCATTCCACTCCACTCTACACCACTTCAGAGTGGTATAGAGCAGAGTGGAGTGCAGCGGCATAAAGTAGATTGTTTCAGAGGTGAGTGAAGTGGTGTAGAGTGCAGCGGCGAAGAGTGTCATAGAGTGCAGTGGTACAGAGTAGGTTAGAGTGGATTGGTATAGAGTGCAGTGGCAGTGGTGCACAATAGAGTATTGGCATAGTGTAGAGTGTTGTAGAGACATTAAGGGCAGTGGAATGGTGCAGAATAGAGTGGAGTTGGGTAAAGTGTAGTATGCACGGTGTGGTAGTGCACTGCTATTAGGGATAACATCTCTTTAATTGAAATGACCATTACATTTGCACAGGCATACCGTTTTACTGATAAAAGTATACAGCACACAAACAATAATGTCATCACCTAATGTATTTATTTGTTTTGATTGTATTAAAATATTTGTTTCCACCACACTTCAGAATTACCAAAAATGTGCTAGAATTGTGCTTTCCATATTCTCAAATTTCTGCACAGTTCATTTACAGACATTAAAATTTTATTTTGTGCTAGAAAATAAAAAAATTAATTGTGCAGTACACCTCATGATTGCCAAATAAAGCCTTTCACTTTACTTTTATTTCTCTGACTCCAAACACCAATCTCCCTCGAAAACAGAGCCTGACATTTGGCCTCTGACTTTCAATGCTCAGTAAATGTGAGAAGATAAGAACACAATTTAAAGGCCTGTTTACAGAAGTTCAATACTGGTGGAAGAATACAGTAAATGGGGTTTGGGCAAGGGAAGGGACGAACTCAAGCCGGACAACCTAAAACAAATAAATCCAGCAAGTAAATGTGAGTTACAAACCAAAAAGCCAATGGTAAGCAAAGGGCGGAATGCATTCGGTGGGAAGCTTTCTGAATGTCCCCAAGATGTCATTGGCAAACCAGACAGCTGCACTATCTGGTAGGCTTTGACCTAAAATGGAGGTAGCAGATTAAACTGCTAATTAGAGCCCATGGCATTATGGGAATGCTAATGAACTCTGGAACAGCTTTCTTGACATTGCTGTTACAGACTAGTACGAAATGAAGTTGACATTCAGTGAGACAGAACTTTTTAATATTGCAGTTGTTCACCTGGAGCAACACGGATTTTCTGCAAAGACAACAAAAATACACAAAATAGATATGTTCTAATAACAAAATGCCTACATTTAAAACAGCTGCCAGCCATTTGAAACTGGATAGTTGGGTTTTTCTACGTGTACTTACAATGGGATACTTGTGTCCTGGGCCAGAAAAGTCTTTTTTTCACCTTTGAAAACAAATTGCCTGCACAGCTATTGATAATGGAGAGGAACGTGCACTTCATCGTAATGATGCCCTCCCTTCCTCATGGCAACGCTGCCCCTGCCTCTTCATTGCACTTCCGCTATTCCATCTTCATGGCTCTGCTTCTCCTGTTTCCTCCACGTGCTGCTACTCCCCTTCTTCATCGCATCACAGTCCACCCCACTCTAATCTATCCTAATACACCCCACATCAATCTGCCGCAATTTATCCTACTCCACTCTACCCTAAACCAATCTAACCCTCTCCAGTCTATATATCCCACTTCCTTCTACCCCTCTCCAATTTACCCCACTAAAATCTACACCACTTAAACCTACACCAATCTGCATCACTTCAATGGTCTATCCCAATCCAGCTCACGACAATCTACTCTACTCCAGTCTACCCAAATCCAATCTACCCACTCCAATCTACCCCACCCCAATTTACTATACCTAATGCACCGCAACCTACCACACGCCAATCTACCCACCCCAATCTTCCTTAACCTTCCACAATCTCCCCCACCCGAACACACCCACCCCATTATAAGACACTCTAATATTGCCCAACCCAATCTATCCCTATCTACCCCACCTCACCCAACTCACTTTTAGTCATACTGAACAGCAACCACACTGGTGTACAACATGGCTAAAATACATTACCAAAGTCAATAGGCAGCTCTCACATCGGCGAAAATTATTGGTTGTGCCAATGCTAGTTAACACATATCTTGTTAATACTGGATTCACTGTGCATGTTATTCCACGTTTTGGAAATATTACACCATGTTCATTTCGGTTTGATTTAGAGGATTTTCATAAACATGAGAATTTAAAAAAATGGTTAAAATCACTAACATAAGTGTGTTTTGCACTGACCAAGTATTTCAATGTCATGCCCCCAACACTTCGTGGGGCCCTCGGTCCTTAAAGGGGCCCCCACTCAGCCCCAGGCCAAGGAATATCTGTGCGATATGGGAGGCTTGGGGTGCCCTAATGACATTCTGCTCGGGGGCGAGCGGGGCCATTTTCGCTATTCAGAACTCTGTTGCTTCCCAGCCAGGGTCACACTGTACAAGTACCATAGCATCCTTTATACAAAGGCATCGTTTTTGTTAGGTCTCGGCTGCGAAAGGCTGCGCTTGCGCAGTCTCGCTCCGAGATTTAATGAGTTTGAGTGACTTTGAGAAGAGGGGCTTGCACCCGCCCCTCTTCTCTCCTGTTCTCCATTGGCTGGCCTCTTAAATGCTGGCCAGCCACTGGAGAAGAGGTCCAGTCACTCCGTTGAAGCCCCGTCCTTTTCGGATCGGGGGGCGTATTTTTTGCGAGAAGTCTCAGGGAGGAGACAACAGCAAAACACGCCCCCAAATCCGAAAAGGACGTGGCGTTTCTCCGAGGCATTTTCTGCTGTGCCTCGGAGAAAGGCGGTGGTGTCCCGGCGTTGCTCCCTCACCTGATCTCCTTCGTCATTGAAAGGCCCATCGTTTCTGTGTCCGTCTTCAGCGACTCGGCGCTGTGCTTCGGCTGCAAGTTCCAGTTCAAGCCGATCCGGGTGTCCGAGCCAGTGGTGTTTTTGCCTGTGCGGAGGGGTAGCGTCACCATCCTCAGGTAAAATCGTCATCGCGAGAGTTCATGTAGTCGGGTGAGTCCATTCCGCTAGTGGTGTATGTGTTAAGTCTATTCGCCTTTGGATACACTTCACGCCTGTAATACTGTAAGCGGTCACTGAAGGGAGTGATGTTATGAAATAGTTACAAAAATGCATTGAGGTGACTGGCTCATACTGGCATTGGTGCTTATTGTTATTACTAATATACGGAGCTAGGACGTTAGAAAGGCCCAGCATCGTCTACGGGGCTCCTACAAGTTCGAAATTGGCGTCTATATCACGCGCATGCGCATTTCTCAGTGCAAGAGCCCTTGTATTTTAGTGGATCTCAAGCAATATCACCATAGACAAAAACCCACAGCGCCTTTTTTAACACTTTATTTATTGTCTTTATTTCATTATTTAAATATTTATTTTACTGGCAGCCTCGTCTTTGTGGAGCGATTATTTTTTTGAAAGAGCACACGGTTCACAGAGCAGGAAACTATTTGGGTAGATAAAATAGATTCCAAATTAAACAAATGCAAAGAAACGTCTGATTTTAGCACGACCTTTTATTCGCAAAAATCAAACAGCTACCCATGGGCCGGAAGGAGTGCAAAACGCGTCTGTGATTGTTGAACATATCTGAGATGTGTCTGTTTTTCAAATGACTACGTCGTTACGTTTTTTTCATTTTCAAAAAATGCATTCTCGCGGTTTCGGCGTGTTTAGTTGAAGTGAAATTCCGGACATTCGCTAAAACTGATAGATTTGTTTAAGATTATGATATAATTAAAATATATCTTTGGTCATGTATAAAAAAAAAAACCTTCAAACTGAAAATTCTCGCAGTGCTTTGATACTGTATGATGTCACTGTTAGGTTACACGAAGAGGCCCGCAACAAGCGCCTTACCCACTGAGCTATTGCGCCGAATGCGAACGATGTCTACCCGGGAAGAGCGATACGAGCGTTTTTATCTAATTAGCATTATTTTCAGGTGAAACAGGTTAGATACACGTTCAAGAGTGCCGTAGAGCTATGCAAAGCGCAGTCTTACAAAAGCCTGATCCGTGACGTCATGCGCAATTCGTCGAGGAGTGGGTCGGCCCTTCCTGAAATTGTCTGAAACGTTTGGGGTTTCCTTGTGTGTTTATTTGAAGTTTTCCAGCCCTTTTCCACGCACGGGTGGGTGGTGTGTCTTTTTGTACCTTGTGTGTTTGTCGGTTCGGAAGTTGTCGTTGCTTACAGGAGTTTGTGCGCCTGCTTTCAGGTGTGGGAGCTGCAATGCCAGGTGAGGGCTGGGTATGTACCACGGCGGCGGCTCTCTGGGCTGGGGTGGGACCGGCGGCTTTCAAAATACCCCTGCCCACACACACACCGTTGTATAGCTCTGTATGTACCCCTCCCTCCCCCTGGAGGTGCTGGGGGGGGTCTCTCCTCCAAGCTGAATATACCCCCCCCGTTGCCAGCTATTTCCCTTCAGCAGCTCCGTGTATGTGCGTTATTACATTGCGTCTGTGTGTGCCCCCTAAAGTACACGTTGTCATAAAATAAATGCTGCGTATTAAAGATGTGCTCCTTTTATTCCACCAGTGATGGATATGATGCTAACGTGACCCGGGTACGCAAGCAGGGGGGACCAGTAATCGTTGATTGTTTTAGGGGACAATGGTGGGTGTTACTTAAATGTTGGTGTCTGGGGCTGTTGATGGGACATTAACCCCCCCCCCCCCCGTTCCAGAACTGAAATGTCTTCTGTGATGTTCCCCAAGTGCGTGCGGCAACGGGACAGCGCACTAAGGCCGTGGGGTAGGCGCTTCTGAGTGGAACTTGTGCCTGTAGCGCTGCACTTTGGTAATTTGTAATAAACCGTAAGACTTTAAGCATTGAAACGTAAAACACATAAGAATAAGTAGTCCTTTCGTTTTTCTGCTTGAAGGCTTGGGAGTCTGCCAGGGTCTCCATGCAGACCTGGAAGTGATGGGTGATTCTAAAGGACACTGAGGGGCCTGGGCAGTATGTGGGACGCGGTGCTTCGAGGATCCTGCCAGGTGGTGAGGTGTAGGTGAATAGGGGGGGGGGGGCTACTGTCGGGTGGTGAGGTGTGGCGTCACTGCGGTGTATGTTACAGGCCCCTCCCCCCCAGGTTACAGCATTGTCGGCACGTTACAGGCTCTGTCCCCCCGTTAATGCACTGTATGCAAATTACAGGCTCTGCAATCCCCCCGTTACCGTACTGTGAGCGTTACAGGCTCTCCCCCCCCCCGGTTAATGCACTGTCTGCAAGTTACGGGCACTGCCCCCCCCCGGTTAATGCACTGTCTGCAAGTTACATGCTCTGCCCCCCGCCCCCCCCCCGGTTACTGTACTGTGCACATTACAGGCTCCCCCCGTTACAGCACTGTCTGCATGTTACAGGCTCCCCCCCCCCCCCCCCGGTTACGGGCTCTGCCCCCCCGCCCCCATTACAGGCTCTGCCCCCCCCTTACAGGCTCTGCCCCCCCGCGTTAACGCACTGTCTGCGCGTTACATGCTCTGTCTAGGTTAATGCACTGTCTGCAAGTTACAGGCTCTGCACCGCCCCCCTCCCCCGGTTACTGTACTGTGTGCGTTACAGGCTCTGCCCGCCGCACCCCCCCCTCCCCGCAGGTTAGAGCCCTCCGGCCTGTGTTTAGGGGGAGGTGGTGACGACATCAGGGCTGCGACTCCGGACTCAAACTTTGGCTGCGGCCTGGCTTCACAGACGCGCCTCCTTGAGGCCCACTCTAGGCGCTGTGGGGTCAGCCGGTGGGTACACCCCAGTGCAGAGGCACTTGTCAGTCGACCCTATTGCACCATTCATTTCACCATCAGCTGATGACGTCAGGGCGGTCGTTTCCGGTGACTTTACCTTTCTTTGACTTCAGTGAGAGGATTTGTGCGACAGTCATGCTGGATGATGGGGTGAGCTGGAGGAAGGCGGTACAGAGGTCTAATTTTCGAGCACAAAATGTAAATGTCTGCAATCTGCTTGTTTGGGTATTTACAGGGCCTTTTCCCTTCGATAAATGTCAGCAGATTCGACATGCCAATATTTAAATGGGGTACGCAGACTTTATTAAACCCAGTAATAAGCTCTGACCCACTGGTAACTGCAGCGCCAACGGCAAACAGGGGTTTGTGCAGGATTATAATTACAGAGGCATTTGTAATCCGTGCATTAGGTGTCTCTAGGGTTTCAGTACATTGAGTCCTGAATAGAAGTGCCCATTACAAACAAAAGTTTGTACAGGGATCAGAATTGAGTTGTGTGGCAATTACCTCGTTTTCGCACTCACAAAGGAGACCTCGGCAGCTGTAAACGGGCCTCGCCTGCTTAGAATCCCTCTGTGAATTCCCAGCAGGCACAACAACAAGCATTTACAATGCAACGGTCTCGGCATTGGTAAAGTTAGAGCTATTGGCATTGCTCATGACAATGCCGTTTCTTTAAATGTTTTAAAAACAAAAACATAAACAAAAATAATGTCATGAGCAATGCCAATAGCTCTAACTTTACCAATGCCGAGACCATTGCATTGTAAATGCTTGTTCTTTTTCTTACAGTTCGCAATCCTAGATTGTCATCATCTCTTTAAACTACACTGCACAAAATCACACTGAAATCCCCACAGCATGTTGTGTCAGTAAAATCCTTCTGGGGCTGTACCCGGCGCGCGAGGAAGTCGTGCTGGATGGATGAGCGACGGAGCGCGAACAGGAAACACCTCCTACCGCCTCGAAACTGCAGCAGATGTACTAAAGTGTGGGAGTGAGAAATCAATGAGGTGGCGAGCTCTCCTTAGCAGCAATTTTAGCATCGGTGTGTAAAAATAGAGCCGCTCCGGCTCATTAAAGGGGATCTCCTGTCTTAACACAAGGAAGGCATCGCTAATGGCTGTGTTTGGGGTTAATTCCTAATATATGTTTAGAATCCGCTTACATGAGTCATCGTATTTATCATATGAGGAAGTTCGTGCTGCTCCGGGTGAGTCGCCATCTTGTCTACACGGTGGCGCCGGAACAATTTTCAGAGTGGGGGTGCTGCCGTTAATGTTCTATTACTGAAGTCAATGGGATTGTGAAAAATCCAAGAGTCGCAGAAAGAACAAGTGTAGCAGCAAATCTGCCATGCAGTGCTTGAAATGGTTAAATAGAAGTGCAAGTACTCTGTAGCAGAGTACCTGCTTGTTTCTGAGCAGTGCTGGTACTCTCCAATCAAAAGTATTACGTCTGTCTTGAGAAGTGCTGATACTCTCTCACTCTCAAAATAAACAAGCATTGGCATAGCCAATAGGTCTCGCCTTTGGGACCTTATAAGTGTTTAGCCATGCAACAGTTGCATAACTAAATACTTATAAGGTCCCAAAAGCGAGACCTATTGGCTATGCAAAGGGGCCGCGAAAGTGAAAGTGATCGTGATTGCTCATTCAACTTCTGAACTCCAGCAGGTTATTTTGGGGGCGCTGCAGCACCCTGCACGCCTACTTCCAGCGCCTATGTCCGTTCTGACTGAAAAGAAACACTGCCAGCTTCCCACTGAACTCTTTAACTGTCCGTATTGACTTGATCGCAACAGCATTACACATCCCAGTTACCATCTCACAGCCTTCTTCACCGAAGCCTCTCCTGAAGACGTTTCACCCCAGAGACCATGAAACTGACTAGAAAGTGTGCAGCACGTGCCGCAGTGCTTTGACCAGTCTTCCATACAGAGGCCAAGTGTGCTGAACAGCCTCTGTGTCTATGCCTGCATATTGCAGATGGTAGTAAGACAAGAAGCTTACATTCAATGGGAGCAGGTCCTCAGAGACTGCGTGTCACCAGTCTTGGCTGGGAAGTAGCGTTCGCGTGTCATCTCCATGACACAGCCGGGTACGTATCTCTGTCCTTGAAAGAAGAGCTACCCTTAACCAAGGTCAGTGTTTGTTAACCAAGGTCAGTGTAGACCAATGAGATCATCTGCAACCGTTGAATCCGGGGAGCTCCTCCAATCCAAAGGGGCATGACCACTGCATGGCATGCATGGGCTGTGTTCGGCTGAAGCTTCCCCTCGGTTGGTTCAAATATGTTCAATATGTTTCGGACATGAGGCTGGATTTTCAGCACAAGGAGTGGAAGAGGCTAGTGACACTGGCCGTGACGCGTAGCTATAGCTTGGTGGCCACCCAGGGGAACACCTGTACTGGGGCAGGATGAGAGGATGCAACTGGGTGGGCTCCTGGGTCAGCAGAGATCTGGGCAGCTTTCCAACAAAGCCAGCCACTAAGTTGACACCACCATGCACTCCACCTACTTCCACACAGAGCTTGCACTCCACCACAGCCATACACCAGTCTGGACATGCATTCACCACACAGGGTCATCTTCCTGGATTTTTTTATAGTGGGGGGTGGGGGGGGCAGTGTGCAACCGCTCCTTGAAGGGTACAGGTAGAAAGACCAGTACATTAACTATAATCACACTTCCACCGACATCAGTCTCTACACAGCAGAGAGCGCAGGAGCCACTCATTAAAAGACTGTTGCAATTTGTGTGTTCCCTATACCTCAGCCATATAAAATATGAACACTGTCTAGATTGTTGAGCTCACCATGGAAAAAACAGAGAGATGGCTGTAGGTGCTCCCGGGCCATGAAGAGGACTTTCTGTCCCGGCACATACACCACACTGATACAGAAAAGGATCAACCCAGCCATAATCTAATACAATTCTTATTACAAACGCAGTAGTTTATTTTATTGTCAGGCCACTATTGAGTAAAAATCACCTTTTAACAATACGGAATACAAGCAAATGCAATACCAACAGGCCGCTTTGTCCGGCAGCACAGAATCTGATATCCCTAGGACACCATACAAATATTATAAGAAAGAGATTGTACAAAAACATAACTGTGAAAGTACTCACAAGGCACTATTTCCAGTTTTCCCACTGGGTTTTAGGCACTTGATATAACTGCACGTGGCTGGATCGGACGTATGCAACTTTGCGGTGTCACAGTGTCAGCCATAGTGAATCGAGGATTACTGAATTACTTGCAGGCACTTGTTGGAGGCGCAGTCCTTACCTGCTGGCTGTGTTGCGAGGGCTGGTGGCTGTGTGACCTTTCTCCCTCTCGCCGCTGTGGTGCTGTGTGTGGCGATAGTACCGAGACGGGTACTCCAAGACTACATCCCCCAGGCTCCTTTGCCCTCTGCCTGTGATCCCGGAAGCGGCATTTCGCGCCCTAAGGCGCTTTAAAAACAACTCCGCCCTCGGCAGAGCGGGCTCCCTGAATTACTTGCAGGCACTTGTTGGAGGCGCAGTCCTTACCTGCTGGCTGTGTTGCGAGGGCTGGTGGCTGTGTGACCTTTCTCCCTCTCGCCGCTGTGGTGCTGTGTGTGGCGATAGTACCGAGACGGGTACTCCAAGACTACATCCCCCAGGCTCCTTTGCCCTCTGCCTGTGATCCCGGAAGCGGCATTTCGCGCCCGAAGGTGCTTTAAAAACAACTCCGCCCTCGGCAGAGCGGGCTCCCTGAATTACTTGCAGGCACTTGTTGGAGGCGCAGTCCTTACCTGCTGGCTGTGTTGCGAGGGCTGGTGGCTGTGTGACCTTTCTCCCTCTCGCCGCTGTGGTGCTGTGTGTGGCGATAGTACCGAGACGGGTACTCCAAGACTACATCCCCCAGGCTCCTTTGCCCTCTGCCTGTGATCCCGGAAGCGGCATTTCGCGCCCGAAGGCGCTTTAAAAACAACTCCGCCCTCGGCATAGCGAGCTCCCTGAATTACTTGCAGGCACTTGTTGGAGGCGCAGTCCTTACCTGCTGGATGTGTTGCGAGGGCTGGTGGCTGTGTGACCTTTCTCCCTCTCGCCGCTGTGGTGCTGTGTGTGGCGATAGTACCGAGACGGGTACTCCAAGACTACATCCCCCAGGCTCCTTTGCCCTCTGCCTGTGATCCCGGAAGCGGCATTTCGCGCCCGAAGGCGCTTTAAAAACAACTCCGCCCTCGGCAGAGCGGGCTCCCTGAATTACTTGCAGGCACTTGTTGGAGGCGCAGTCCTTACCTGCTGGCTGTGTTGCGAGGGCTGGTGGCCGTGTGACCTTTCTCCCTCTCGCCGCTGTGGTGCTGTGTGTGGCGATAGTACCGAGACGGGTACTCCAAGACTACATCCCCCAGGCTCCTTTGCCCTCTGCCTGTGATCCAGGAAGCGGCATTTCGCGCCCGAAGGCGCTTTAAAAACAACTCCGCCCTCGGCAGAGCGGGCTCCCTGAATTACTCGCAGGCACTTGTTGGAGGCGCAGTCCTTACCTGCTGGCTGTGTTGCGAGGGCTGGTGGCTGTGTGACCTTTCTCCCTCTCGCCGCTGTGGTGCTGTGTGTGGCGATAGTACCGAGACGGGTACTCCAAGACTACATCCCCCAGGCTCCTTTGCCCTCTGCCTGTGATCCCGGAAGCGGCATTTCGCGCCTGAAGGCGCTTTAAAAACAACTCCGCCCTCGGCAGAGCGGGCTCCCTGAATTACTTGCAGGCACTTGTTGGAGGCGCAGTCCTTACCTGCTGGCTGTGTTGCGAGGGCTGGTGGCTGTGTGACCTTTCTCCCTCTCGCCGCTGTGGTGCTGTGTGTGGCGATAGTACCGAGACGGGTACTCCAAGACTACATCCCCCATGCTCCTTTGCCCTCTGCCTGTGATCCCGGAAGCGGCATTTCGCGCCCGAAGGCACTTTAAAAACAACTCCGCCCTCGGCAGAGCGGGCTCCCTGAATTACTTGCAGGCACTTGTTGGAGGCGCAGTCCTTACCTGCTGGCTGTGTTGCGAGGGCTGGTGGCTGTGTGACCTTTCTCCCTCTCGCCGCTGTGGTGCTGTGTGTGGCGATAGTACCGAGACGGGTACTCCAAGACTACATCCCCCAGGCTCCTTTGCCCTCTGCCTGTGATCCCGGAAGCGGCATTTCGCGCCCGAAGGCGCTTTAAAAACAACTCCGCCCTCGGCAGAGCGGGCTCCATGAATTACTTGCAGGCACTTGTTGGAGGCGCAGTCCTTACCTGCTGGCTGTGTTGCGAGGGCTGGTGGCTGTGTGACCTTTCTCCCTCTCGCCGCTGTGGTGCTGTGTGTGGCGATAGTACCGAGACGGGTACTCCAAGACTACATCCCCCA